>NC_073229.2:134825000-136075000 GCF_029281585.2 Gorilla gorilla gorilla | reverse complement strand
GCTGAGCATGGTGGCTTATGCCTGTAATCCCAGCACTTTGGGATGCCAAAGCAGGTGGATCACTTGAAGTCAGGAGTTTGAGACCAGCCTAGCCATCTCTGGTGACATTACATTCTGCTGGGCTAGAGATCTTAGTCTCAGAGGGAGGAACGCTGCCAACAGGATAACAATATGACAAAAGCCAGTCTCTACTAAAAATACAAAAATTAGCCAAGCATGGTGGTGCATGCCTGTAATCCCAGCTACTCGGGTGGCTGAGGCACAAAAATCGCTTGAACCTGAGAGGCAGAGGTTGCAGTGAGCCATGATTGTGCCATTGCACTCCAACCTGGGCAACAGAGTGAGACCCTGTCAAAAAAAAGAAAAAGATAGAGAGAAAGAAAGAAAGAAAGAAAGAAAGAAAGAAAGAAAGAAAGAAAGAAAGAGAGAGAGAGAGAGAGAGAGAGAGAAAGGAAGGAAGGAAGGAAGGAAAAAAGAAAGAGGAAGGAAGGAAGGAAGGAAAAGAGAGAGAGAGAAAGGAAGGCAGGCCAATAACAACAACAACAACAAACCAAGGGTGGAAATTTCATTTGATTAACAAAATTTCATAGGTCTTGCACACCTAAATTTGAGGATTGCAATTCATCTCCACCATATAAATTACCTATAGTAAAGATGCCAACCACTTTACCAATAAATCATATTGTGATTCATTATGAGGTATGGCCAGCTGGGTTAGTATTAAAGGACACAAGAATTCCTCAATACGAGGAGAGGGCAGTGGTGTAGGAACAAAGACCAGTGTTCCAGTCCCACAGCTTCTGGGTGGTCATAAATATCGGTTTTCTTGTCTTTAAAATGTGGGATTGAACTTGATTGATAATTCCAAAAGCATGAATTTTAGGGGGTACAAGGACAAACATTTTTAAATTTTAGTAATTATGTATGTAAATGTATGGATTAGAATATATCGCCAAGACTACCATCTGCGGACTCATGGAATGCCTTATCCACGGTCATGATATTCCACATAGCATTGCCTCTGACCAAGACACTCATTTTACAGCAAAAGAAGTGTGGCAGTGAATTCATGTTCTTGGAATTTACTGGTCTTACCATGTCCCCCATCATCCTGAAGCAGCTGGATTGACAGAACAGTGGAATGGCCTTTTGAAGTCACAATTACAATGCCAACTAGGTGACAATACTTTGCAGGGCTGGGGCAAAGTTCTCCAGAAGGCCATGTATGCTCTGAATCAGCATCCAATATATGGTACTGCTTCTCCCATAGCCAGGATTCACAGGTCCAGGAATTAAGGGGTGGAAAGTGGAAGTGGCACCACTAACCATCACCCTTAGTGACCCACTAGCAAAATTTTTGCTTCCTGTTCCCAAGACATTACATTCTGACATCTTAGTCCCAGAGGGAGGAACGCTGCCACCAGGAGACACAACACAATTCCATTAAACTGGAAGTTAAGATTGTCACTTGCACACTTTGGGCTCCTCCTACGTTTAAGTCAACAGGCTAAGAAGGGAGTTACAGTGTTGCTTGGGGTGATTGACCCAGAATATCAAGATGAAGTCAGTCTACTACTACTCCACAATGGAGGTAAGGAAGAGTATGCATGGAATATAGACAATCCTTTAGGGTGTCTCTTAGTATTACCATGCCCTGTGATTAAGGTCAATCGGAAACTACAATAGCCCAATCCAGACAGGACTGCAAAGGGCCCAGACCCTTCAGGAATGAAGGTTTGGATCACTCCACTAGGAAAAAAACCATGACCTGCTGAGGTTCTTGCTGAAAACAAAGGGAATACAGAAGGGATAGTAGAAGGTAGTCATCAATACCAGCTATGACCACATGACCAGGTGCAGAAATGAGGAATGTTAATTGTCATGAGTATTTCCTCCCTCTTTTTGTTAAGAATATCTTTGTGCATGTATACACTTGTACTATGAAAATATCTTTATTTTATTTCCTTTTTCCTTTATCATGTGACATAAGATTTATTGACTTCATGTCAGCATTTAAGTATTGCTAACTTTATGTAATAGTATTTGGGTTGGGGAATTGGTGAGTTTCCGGTTGTACGAAGGATAGTTGTATTACGTTGGGCATAGTTATGACCTTATTATTGTCTTTCTTTGAAGATTGTGTATGATTTCAGGAGATGTGTATGGGTCCAAGTTGACAAGGGGTAGACTTATGATGGTTAGTATTGACTGTCAACTTGATTGGATTGAAGGATGCGAAGTATTGTTCTTGGGTGTGTCTGTGAGAGTGTTGTCAAAGGAGATTAACATTTGAGTCAGTGGACTGAGAAAGGCAGACCCACCCTCAATCTGGGTGGGTACAATCTAATCAGCTGCCATCGAGGCCAGAATAAAAGCAGGCAGAAGAACGTAGAAAGATTAGACCCGTTTAGTCCTCTGGCCTACATCTTTCTCCCATGCTGGATGCTTCCCGCCCTTGAACATTGAACTCCAAGTTCTTAAGCTTTGGGACTCGGACTTTCTTTGCTTCTCAGCTTGTAGACAGCCTATTGTGGGACCTCACCTCGTGATCACGTGAGTCAATACTTCTTAATAAACTCCCTTTATACCTTTATATACACATCTATTCCATTAGTTCTGTCCCTCTAGAGAACCATATACATATATCACATGAAACCTGTGATTTCCTATATATTATTGTCTGGATGTTCCTCTCTCAGGCATTGGTAATGCAAATCATAAAAGCACTTGAATTATAGGGTTGTGCATAATGAGTACAGGATCCAGGAGCCTGATCCTCAACCATAATTGCTCAGAAGTAAGGTTAAAGCAGGTGCTGTTCATCTATAACTCAGATTCTTATTCCCTGAATTCCTAGGCACATCATTGTATTCTATCAGTAATATGTCAAACTATCCTCTTCAAAAGTTGACAATCAATTAGTGCAAAAAGGCTGTATCCATGGACATAAGTATGCTTAGAAAAGGTAGACAGTTTATCTTTGCCTTGTTCGACTAAATACACACGTGACTTGGATTTCTCAGTGCTGGTTAAGCAGCTGCAGGTGCTAGACCCTGGACATGCCTGGCTTCAAAGCCCTGCTCTGCTTGTGACTAGCTCTGTAACCTCTGACAAGTTGCTGAACCTCTTTAAGTCTCAGTTTCCTCATCTGTAAAATATGGGGTATGCCAGTAAATACCTCATGAAGTCTTTATGGGGATTAAATATATGTTAAAGCTCTTAGATCTGTACCTGGTACATGGTAAGCCCACGATACTTGTTAGCTTTTAAATAAGTTTTAAGAATGTTTTCATTGATGTATAACCTCAATGAAACCTCTTACTCTCCAATTTAGCAACAAGTTAACGGTTGATCATAAATGGCTTCAATGCTTTCACTGAGAAACTACGTAGAAATATATTTTTATAACTAGATTCATTGTATCTTATAATTCATTGTTAATTTTTATGTCTTAATAACATTGCTTTGTTTTCATTAACTTATTTTTACAGTTATCCTCTATTTTTGGCAAGTAAAACAGGTTTTCATTTGTAGAAGTGATATAAACTTTAATTTAAATAAAAATTTTTAAGGCTGGGCTCACACCTGTAATCCCAATATTTTGGAAGGCTAAGGTGGGAGGATTGCTTTAGGCCAGGAATTTGAGACCAGCCTGGACAACTTAGGGAAACCCTATCTCTACAAAGACATTTTTTAGAAAATTAGCTGGGCATGGTGGCACACACCTATAGTCCCAGCTACCCGGGAAGCTGAGGTGGGAGGACCACTTGAGCCCAAGAGTTCCAGGCTTTGGTGAGCTATCGTCATGCCACTGTACTCCATCCTGGGCAACAGAGCAAGGCCCTGTCTCAAAGAAAGAAAGAGAGGGGCAGTGGGAGAAAAAAAAGAGAGAGAGAGAAAGAAAGAGAGAAAGAGCAAGAAAGAAAGAGAGAACGAAAAAAGAAGAAAAAAAAAGAAAGGGAAAGAGAAAAGGTATTTCAGTTTTTTAAAAAAGTGATTGCATATAAATAAAATTATTAGGTAAAACATTGTACAAAGGATACCCCACTACATGTAAAACCATGGAGCTGCTACAAAGACTGGAGTTTGGAAACTGAACTAGCTGCTGCCTAAGCCTGCTTTCCCTCCTAGCATGCTATTTCTTCACATTCTGCTTATTTCTATTCTGAAAGATCTTTTGTAGTGTTTTATAGTATTTAATTACTTGTGGCTGGGAAATAGAGGAAAAGCTTAAAAGGAAAGAAAAAAATGCTATTTCATTAACCTCTAAAGCAGTATTTCTCAAACTTTAGCGTGCAAAGATTACCTACCAGGCATCTTAAATGCAAATTCTGATTCAGCAGGTCTAGGGTGAGGCCCGAGGATTTGCATTTCTAGCAAGCTTCCAGGTGATGCTGATGCTGCTGGTCTAAGGACCACACTTTGATTTGATTAGGCAGCAACTAGAAGTGTATATATGTGTATATATATATATATAAGCATATATAGAAATATATGTGTATATACACATATAGAGAGAGAAATATATATATTTTTATAAGCACATTTTTAAATATATATATTATATATAAAAATATATTATATATAATAAAAATGTGCTTATAAAAATATATATTTTACATATAATATATAAATATGTTATATATTATATATAAATATGTTATATATAAATATGTTATGTATAAATATATAAATATACATTATATATAAATATGTTATATATTATATATAATGTGCTTATTATTATATATAATTATATTATATATAAAAATATATAAAAATGTGCTTATAAGAAATATATATTATATATAAATATATATAATATATATTATATTTTTTATAAGCACATTTTTTTAAATGCTAAAATCACTAATCATTAGGGAAATGCAAATCAAAACCACAATTAAATATTGTCCATGAGGATGGCTACCATCAGAAACGAAAGACAAAAAAACAGAAAATAAGCATTGGCTAGGATGTAAAGAAATTGGAACCTCTGTGAACTATTTGTGGGGGTGTAAAATGGTGAAGCCAATATGGAAAACAGTATGGCACCATTCCTCAAAAAGTTAAGCATAGAATTACCATAAGATTCAGCATTTCACTTATGGGTATATACCCCCCAAAAAATTGACAGCAGGGACTAGAAGAGGTATTTGTACACCCATGTTCATAGGAACATTAGTCACAATAGCCAAAAGGTGGAACCAACCCAAGTAACCATTGATAGATGAATGGATAAAAATGTGGTATATACATAAAATGTGTATGTATATATATACATATATATAGCGCCTTTAAAAGGAAGGAAATTACGACACATGAAACAACATGGATGAACCTTGAAAACACTATGCTAAGTGAAATAAACCAGTCACACACAAAAAAAAAATACTGTGTGATTCCATTTCTATGAGGTACCTAGTGTAGTCAAATTCAGAGACCAGAAAATAGAATGGTGGGTGCCAGGGGCTGTCGATAGGGGGAAAATAGGGAGCTCTTGTCTCATGGGTACAGAGTTTGAGTGTGATGATAAAAAAGTTCTAGAAATGAATAATGGTGATGATTGCATAACAACGTGAAGGTGCTTAAAGCCACCTAATTGTACACTTGACAATGGTCAATATGATAATTTTTATTATATACATTTTACCACAATTTTTTAAATTAAGGAACATAACTGAAGACTGTATTAAATAGATAGATATATCCAGTGTTGGTAAAGTTACAAGGCGTGTGATACTCTTATATTATCAGTGAAGGAGGAGTGGAAGAGAGATAAATTGGTACAAGTTTCTGAAGGATAATGTGACAATATAATTTTGCCTACCTTTTAACCTATAAAGTTTATTATTGGGTAAATATGATATGTGCAAATATTAGGCTAAAGAGCAATCCATAACAGTGCTATTTATAAGAACAAAAACATAAAAACTTCTAAAATGTCCAAAACTATGGGATTGGGTAAGTATGGCACATTAGCTATGAAATGGAATAAATGCATTCTTTTAAAATGATATTTAGAAGAATATTCAATGATTTGGAAGTGTATGCACAATTTAGTGGGTGGAAAAAGCAGGTTACCAAATGTAGGTACAACATACATGTAAAAAACAGTAAAAAATATTAACAGTGAGTATGTAGGGAAGTGTATTCTAAGTTATTTTCTTCCTTTTGCCTATCTATATTTTCTATCTTTTTTGGGTAAGGAGCTTTTATTACTTTGGGATCAAGAAGTAAGTAACTTTTCGGCCAGGCAGGGTGGCTCACACCTGTAATCCTAGCACTTTGGGAGGGCAAGGCAGGCGGATCACTTGAGGTCAGGAGTTGTAAACCAGCCTGGCCAACATGATGAAACCCCATCTCTACTAAAAATACAAAAAAAAATTAGCTGGACATGGTGGCAGGTGCCTGTAATCTCAGCTACTTGGGAGGCTGAGGCAGGAGAATTGCTTGAACCAGGGAGTCAGAGGTTGCAGTGAGCCAAGATGGAGCCACTGCACTCCAGCCTGGGTGACAGAGTGAGACTCTGTCTCTAACGACAACAACAACAAAAGTAAGTAACTTTTAAAAATAATTTTTTAAGACCCTGGATAAATCTTGGGGCAAAAGGGTCTAATCATTCACTGGTCCATAGTGGGAGATATCCACTTTAAATTATTTAAAATGTTAAAGCAGTGAGAAAACTTAGAGAGGAAACTCTAAGATGCTCTTCCTCTTTTTAAAATTAGGAAACAAAGTATACAGACTTATAAGTACGCTGAAAAAGGCGGCTATATTATTTCAGATTCAGTTTGGCTGGGAGTAACAGTACTTTGGACACACAGGTTTTTATTCACTTAAGCAAAATTTCTAGAGTTCTGCAGCTAGGACTGAAGCGGTGTCCCGCGGTATCTCAGGGAGCAGATTTTTGTCTTGTTGCTCTACTCTCCTCAGCATTTAGCATTTAGCTCATGAGCCAGCACAGCTGTTGGAGCTCCAGCCATCACATCTGAGAACTGGAAGTAGAAAGAGAGAGCACCCACCCTCTCACTTTAAGGACACTTCCTGGAAGCTACTCACAACGTATCTGCTACACGCTAATAACCAGAACTCTGTCACCTAATTGAACAGGAATGGAAAGCAGGTCAGAAAACACAGTCTTTACTGCATGTGAGTCTGCGCTCAGCTAAAAATCAGAGTTTGGTTACTAAGGCAGAAAAGACCTCAGGGTACAGCTTTCTCTCTCCGCAGCTGCCTCACTACATATAGGATTGGCAATAGATTGGAATAGTGTCTCTCCTACACTACACTCGCCCAGCAGAGAAAGGCACATCAGTACCCTTACCCTTTGTGACTATGAAGAGTGGGAAAATCACCACGCTCTTCAATATGGAGTTTATTTAAAAATTCTATTTGCTAAAGTTTTAAATTATAATATATTTATCCAATGTTACAATGAAAGAGACGCAAACAGCAAGACAACTCTATTAAAAAAAAAAAAACTAAAGGATTCCATCTCCATAAATATCCAGTACAAGCTTTTATAACCTCTTCTGATAATCACTTTTTACATGATTATGTTCTTCAAGATATATGCACAGAATTATAATCACTGTGCAATGCTGTTATATTTTTTCACTTCGTGTTATTTAAAATATGCTCTCTGCTCTCTCATATGTCCATATTGTTAATATACGTACCATTTTTCATGCCAAAATATTGAATCAATGTAGCAATTATACCTATGTTACCAATTATAGGACATTTTCATGACTTCCAGTTGGTTTCGTGTTTGTTGTTGTTTTGTCACACAAATAGAACAGCTATAAATGTCTTAGTGCAAATAAGCATTTCTTTCTTCTAAGAACTTCTTTAGAATAAATTGTCAAACATGGGACTATCAGAGCAAGGACCATGGCCAATCTGGTGGCTCCTATGTGAACTATATTCACTCCAGGAAATTCTCTAATCATCAAGGTATCTACATCATTCAATGATGCTATTTTGTCCTCAGCTCTGCCAAATACAAATTTCTACCACATTTAATGGTTTCTAATTTACTGGGGATATGGTGATATGAACTAAATCACTTGAGTCTGAATATATTTAAATGTTTTTTAAGCAGAACATCATTGATGTTTATTTACTATTTATGTTTTTAATCTCTTCGAGTCATATATCCATTCCTATTTTGCAATCTGACTACAGTTAGAAACTGCTGTTGTAAATTTACACCAGTTCCTCTTATCTTCTGAACCCCAAATGTGTATCTTATCATTTTTATTATGAATGATCTTCCTTTCTGTCGCTTTTCTTCCCCCTGCTCCCCCCTTAGGGGTGCTCAAATGAAAGTGAAAAGTTTAAAAAGCAACATTTGTTAGAAGACATAATGATGCACGTTTCTGCTCAACTGGGAGTACATTGTCTGCTGGGGCCAAGGTCTGGGAGGTATGTTTCCTATTAGAAGAAGCAGGTTCCTAGGTTCTCTCTGCTGCCCACAGAAATGGCAGGACTTGGAATGCAGGGGCAGCACAGTGTGTACTCAAGACAAAAGACAAGTAAAGGAAGCAAGATACTGTGCCCAGGCCATGCTAAGGGCCTACTGGCAGGCATTTTTCAGACCATATAGGCGGACTCCTAGTTTTCCATGGGATGCATTCCTAAAAAAGCATTTTCATTTGAATGTCTGAAAATCACACATTGGGATACATGTTATGGATTTATGGATTGGGGGAAGGCTGAAAAAACATTGTGAATCCCTAATTATTGGGTCCTTAGATACTGCTTATCTCAGGCCTGAGCCACTCAGTGAACAGAAGAGAGACTATTGAGCCCAACAACTCCTCCTCCTTTGTATTAGGTTGGTGCAAAAATAACTGTAGTTTTTTGCCATTAAAAGTAACAGCCAAAACCACAATTACTTTTGCACCAACCTAATACCCCTTCTCTGATCCATTTACAGGCCCCCTGCAGAAGGTCATGATGCCCTCAGTCTTTACACTTGAACTCTGGGACACTCTAGTTACCTGGAGAAGAGGTGGCACTGTTTTCTAACATGGAAACAGACACAACACAAACAAACATATAAAAGCTAAAATCTGAAAAAGCAAGTAAATAAGCATGATAATTACCAACTTATGCAATAAAGGATATAGACAAGGTGACATCAGAAAGAGTAATTTGGAGGTGGTGCTATTTAAGATAAGATCATCAGGGAGGCCCTCCCGGAGACGGGGACATTTGAGCTGAGATGCAAAGGATGGTAGACACACAAAGAGCAGAGAAGGGTACGCCAGGAAGAGGGAGCAAGCCAAGACCCTCCAGCCAGTGGAGAGCTGGGGCCTGCAGGAACTGAAAGGCAGGAGGGCAGAAGGGCAGAGGTGCAAGCAGGGGCCACCTCCTGGATGAGTTTAGAGACCATGGTGAAGCCTTCGAATTTCATTCTACAAGTTAAAAGACAGACGTTATAGAAATATGATTGGACAAAGCAGGATTTAAAACGCTGTTTAAACAATGCTATTTTCTGTTGTGTCTGCTGTATTCTATATTACATTGCATTTAACTATAAAGATATTTTAAATATATAGTTTGTATCATTGATCCCACTTTGTTACAGGTAATTTATTCTGTTATTTTAATGGACAAAAATGGCATATTTTCATTGCAGTTGTAGAAGTACATGATCTTGTTTTCTTAAAGGTATTTTATGAATATTTTCTATTTAGTTCATATTAAACTCATACACACATTACTTTTGCTGACAAGCCCAGTGTCTTGGCACCAGCTTATCTTCCCAGTGTGTGCCAAGATGGTAATTTTCTTGATCTGATTCTCATATTCAGACTAGGACTTGATAACCTTTGTAGTACAATCCCCTCTTCTTTCTTGGAACTAAAAAATGCTGAGGATAAACCAATGGTTCTTCAGTAGATTGCTCCTCCTGTTAATTTATTCATTTATTGATTCATTTTTCCCAGTCATTAACTCAGTATCTATTTCTTTAGTATCTTATGAGCCAGCTACTCTATTATCACTGAGGACATAAAGATGGATAAGATAGTTTTTGCCCTCCAGGAGCTCACATCCTGGTAGAGAAGACAGACACTAAACCAATAATAATGATGCAGTGTGATATGCTGCATAATTACATATGCAAATGCAAGGGTAACACAAAGTGGGGGCATAATTAATTTTCCTTGGGGTAATTGGTACAAACTTCAGAGTCTGGCATTTGTCTTGAGTCTTAAAGATCTGAGCAAGATTTACTGGACAAAGATGAGGAGAAGGTCATCACAGAAGGAGGAAAAAGCATGAGCAAAGAGGGGAACTTTTTTTTATATTTTAATATTTTCATCAAAATAATGCATTCACGTGGTTTTAAAATGTAATTTTCAAGAAGAGAAAATTATAAGAAGACGCCTCTATCCCACACTTTCATTCCTACTCTACTCCAAGGGGCAACCATTATTTTTCCTTTTTAAAAAATAATTTTTTTATTTTAGAATAGTTTTAGATTTGCAAAAACATGTAAAGATAGTACAGAGATTGTCTGCATATGCCACACCCAGTTTTCCTTATAAATTAAATTAATAATATTAATATCTTAATAGCACATTTACTATAATGAATGAACCAATATTGATATAGTTTTAATCCAAGCCCATCCTTTACCCACATTTCCTAACTTTTTATCTAATGATTTTTTCTGTTCCATCCAGGATCCTACAGGACATTTAATCATCACGTCTCCTTAGGCCCCTCTCAACTGTGGCAGTTTCTCAGACTTCGTTGTTTTTGCTCTTTCTCTTTCACGTGGGGAGAGTGTGGTGAGCAGAATAATGGCCCTCAGAGATATCCTTGCCCTTAATATACAGAATCTGCGAATATGTTGTTTTACGGCAAAGGGGAATTAAGATTCCAGAAGGAATTCAGGTTGTTAATCAGTTGACTTTAAGATGGGGAGAGTAACCTGGACTATCCAGATGGACTCAAAGTGATCATAAGGGTCCTTAGAAGGGAAAATGGGAGGTAGAAAGGACCAGGGAGGGGTCCGCAGGAGTAGGACTTTGCTGAAATTGCTGGCTTTGAAGATGGAGGAAGGGGACCATGAGCCAAGGAGAGCTGGAAAAAGGCAAAGAAATGAATTCCCCCTTACAGTCTCCAGAAAGGATCACAGCCTTGGTAAGGCCTTGATGTTCACTCAGTGATATCTGTGTTGGACTTCTGATCTATGGAACTGAGAACTGATACATTTATCTTGTTTTAAGCCTCTTAGTTTGTGGTAATTTGTCACAGTGGCAATAGAACACGAATGCAGGCTTCCTTCACGTAGTCCATTCCACGTTGACTTCACTTTGACTGGTTAGGAAATCATCATCCTGTTGGAGGACTGCAAAATGCTAACATACTTTGTATCTCTTTTCCTAGGAACAGCTCAGTTTCTCCAGCAAGGAATCCTCCTGTCCTGTCCAAAAGGCAACCTGCATCCTAGGAGCAAAGAGAGGGAAAAGCACTGAGGAGTACGGCCATGCCATAGGCAGATTTGCAATTAATTCTCTCACTTGCAGCCCTGTGACTAATTCTGGGCCAGGCTGTGCATATTGTCTCCAAATCCTGAGGCTCTTGCCTCCCATTCTCCAAAGAATAATCAGCCTCCTGCCTGGGGGGTGATTACACAGCTGCTAGGGTTCTATGCCTGAGCCGTAAGTGAGGTACACAGACTGTTTCCCATGTTAACATATTCTTCAGTTTATTCCCACACTCTCTGCTGTACTGGATTCCTCAGTTTCTGAGCTTCTCCAGGAGTCTACAGGACTAACTTATTCTCTCCTTGTTAGTACCAACTTCTTGCTTGTCCTTTAAGATATGATATCCTCAATCTGGTTATATCAGACACCTTTCCTACATCCCTTTCCTGTCTTTTGAAATATGATTGAAATATTTCATCAATTAATGTCTTCTCTCCTATTCTCTTTGTACTTGCAACCTTAAGCCTCTTTTATCTTTTCAAATATTTTAGCAGGATCTCTGAAAGGAGAGGCTATAAACTTCTAAGTCTATTCTTCTATCTTTAAATTCAACAAGAGGCAGAACATTTTCATGGTTAAGTTAGGCCTGCATTTAAATCCTGCCTCTGTCACATACTTTTCTAAGACTTAGCAATTTGCTAACCTCTGGAAACCTTGACCTCCTTTCTGTAAAATGAGAACCTACCTCATTGGGTTGTTGTGAGGATCAAATAAAATATGTATGGTTGGCATGTACTTGGCATTCAGCAATTCCTTAATAAATGTCAGTAATCACCATCATGCAGATAAGAAAGGATTTGCACATGACTGAAAAGGGAACTTGGGGACATGAGGCCCCCCAAAAAGTCAAATTGGTGTTTGAATGGCTGACATGGCAATAACTTAAGAAGAACCTGTGGGCCAGGAGCAATGGCTCATGTCTGTAATCCCAGCACTTTGGGAGGCATAGGTGGGAGGATCACTTGAGCCCAGGAGTTCAAGAAGAGCCTGGGAAACATGGCAAAACTCCATCTCTACAAAAAATAAAAATAAAAATAACAAAAAATAGCCAGGTATGGTGGCACGCACCTATAGTCCCAGCTACTTAGGAGGCTGAGATAGGAGGATTGATTGAGTCCAGGAGGTCATGTCACTGCACTCCAGCCTGGGTGACAGAACAAGACACTTTCTCAAAAAAAAAAAAAAAAAGAAGAAGAAGAAGAATGTGCGTCAGAGTTCCAAGCTAAAGAATCCAGGAAGAGCCAACCCAGAGATTCATTTCTTATCTATGAGGAATAGCTGAACCCTTGGCCCATCCCATGGACTGCAGGCCAGACAGAGGATTGAGGCCTTTTGTCTTGGGTTAAATGAAGGTTGCCAGATGGAGGTTGCTAGGGGAATGGTGCTAAGTGAAAACACACAATAAACTGTATGTTTTTTACAAGCAGTTGTGGTTCTCCTGTCCTCCCCGCTGCCACCAGACTGCCCTGTATGTGAGTTCCCTCAATGAACCCTGTGTCTTCTTTGCTGGCTCTGGGTTTCTTCTTCAGCCTCTTGAACATGGTGTCATCCCTACTGAAGTCAAAAAGGGCCCAGCACAACAGTGTTATAATGAGGTAAACCATAGCAGTGACAGGTGGCTCAGAGAAGACAGGAGGCAGGGAAGTCAGTTATGAGGCTATTTCAGTGGTTCAAGAAAGGCATGAAGCTATGCACCCCCCAAAATGGCAGTGTTTGTAGAAAGGATAGGATGAACTAAAGCTAGGCTTAGACAAACTTCTCAACCCTAGATGCAGGCTATAACCCCCTGGGGAGTTTTTTAAAAAATACTAATGCCCAGGTCCCGCATTGAGACCACTGAATCAGAATACCTGGAGGTGAGACCCAGGCATCAGTGTTTTTAAAGGCTTGCAGATTTTAATGTGCATCTGGGCTTAAAAACCACTGGTTTAGATGGTAGAAGTCACAGGACTGGTCAAGTGATTGTCCAAGGGCACGAAAAGGGAGGAAAAGTGCAGAATAACAAAGTTTCTGGTTTAAATGGTTAGGTGGGTGGACCTTCGGTTTCAGGAATATGGTTAGGAGATCATCTATACTACTTTAAGCAAACTTTTCATCCAACTTCTTATGCATAAGAGGACAGAAGTTGGGATGGCTAATTAAATTGATAATAAAGGTTATTTCTAATTGACACACTACCTGTCCACCACCTGTTCTGCCTTTAGGGAAAGCCAAATGTTGGAACACTGTTTCTCCCTAGTGCATTCACAGCTGTCACCAGGATGCAGCCGGAGCTTTAAAAGGGTTCCAGGGAGGCAGGCACTGTGGGCCCACGTGGGAGGTGGAGGGAAGGGGAGGTTGAAGATCATTCTCCTTGACAGGAGCCCAAACCTGGGCTTGCAGTGGCCACAGTAGTTTTATTTATTTAGGACTTACAACCTGCTTACTTTCAAAAGGATTTGAGGTAGCTTATCAGATTAAGCTAAAGCACCCGATTAGGAAATCAAAACAGAGACCACCAAAGGGCCTGGAAGCATTAGCTGCTTCCAGGCATCTGGGAAGAGCTGTTCTCTGTAACTGGGCCCTGATGCAGGCTTTGGGCTCTCCAGAGGACACTGTGGGTGGGTTGTTGGGTTTTTAGGTTTGACTTTAAAAAAAGCACACCCTTTTCCAGGAGGAACCAACTCTTTTCTTGAAACCAAACTTGAAGAGGTTTTAAGAAGGAGCTAAGTAAATGGCCCAAGGACTGAAAGTCTCAGCAGGTATAAAGCTCACACCATGTCACTGGGAATCAGAGGCCTGGGCTCTATACAAGCAAGTCATTTAGGTTTCTTCATCCATAAAAAGACGGGACTGAACAGATACATTTTCATCTCTGATGCTTGGATTCATTCATTTCTGATTTAATTAGAAATGAAGAATAGAATTATAACTTTATTATAATTTAGAGTGAATACATCTGTAAAGTTCTCTCAAATATTAATCTGCTGAGCTCTTAGTATGTGCTGGAGGAGTTTATTCATCTTTGAATCTTTAACAAGAACCTATACGGCAAAATTTATTCTTGTGGTAAAGTGAGAACCAAACAATTTAGATATCAGATATGGGAAAGACAAACTGTGTTATATTCTCAGTCAGACCCCAGGCTAGCCTACCTCAACTAGATAGGGGCCAATAAGGATTCCTGCAGGCAGAGCCAGTATTTTATTTAAAAGTGAGTATTGGCTGGGCACGGTGGCTCACGCCTGTAATCCCAGCACTTTGGGAGGCTGAGATGGGCGGATCACCTGAGGTCAGGAGTTTGAGACCAGCCTGACCAACAATGGAGAAACCCCATCTCTACTAAAAATACACAATTAGCCAGGCGAGGTGGTGCATGCCTGTAATCCCAGCCACTCGGGAGGCTGAGGCAGGAGAGTCGCTTGAACCCAGGAGGCAGAGGTTGCAGTGAGCAGAGATCGTGCCATTGCACTCCAGCCTGGGCAACAAGAGCGAAACTCTGCCTCAAAAAAGTAAAATAAAAGAGAGCATTGACTCTTCATAACAATCTGTAATGTGGAAAAGGAATGAACATTTACTTGGTTCCAAGTCCTACTCTGGAGTCCAAGGGCCCTGGGTAACTCCAGCTAACTTCACAGGTGCTATATATACTTTATCTAATACTCACAAGGTGATTTTAAACCAGGATACATTTCCCCATTTTACATTTGAGGAGACTGAAGTTAAATAATCTGCCCAATGTTATACAGATCGGACTCAAACACGGATTTGTGTCTTTCCCAAGTCCATAACCTTCCCCTTTTAATTGTCAATGTACTTAATTGAGTCTTTGAAGTGCTATTCCTTTCTGCAGGAAAACTATTATTTTCTGTACATATCTTTGTTAAAACTAAGAGTATGGACAAAAGATTTTGACATGGCAACCAATAATATCTGCTACAGTGTGTAATTCTTTTCAATGTTTTTAAAGGTCTTCAAGTCTATTCGTTTTTGTTATTCTCCTAAGTCACAAGTCTATGAGTTAGTTTGGGGCTGGTGGAGTTAATCTCCCTTGACCTTATGGAAAAGTTGAGTCCCCCAGAAGTTAAATGACTTGCATAAGGGAGTCAGCTGATAGGCCAAAAGCAAAACTGCTCTGCTCCAAACCCAGTGGTCTTCCACTGCGAAATATTTCCTCAAGCCTCATTTTCACAGGAAAGATTTGTCCCGAAAAGGGGGCTATATCATGTGTTCAAGCAACTTTTTCACCTAAATCTATATCATTGAGTATCAAAATAATAAAGAGGGTTATCTAGCAACTAAAAGCAAAAAAAAAAAAAAAAAAAAAAAAAAAAAAAAAGGTAGGGAGTAGGAACTGGTCCCTCACTGCTGAGAAAATGCTCAGGAAAAGTAGTGCAGGAGGTCAGATGAAGGAGTTTAAGCAGCCCTATTTCCAAGGCCAAGTCCAGCTAAGTCTACTGGTGAAGACCAAGTCCTTTTCCCTTGCTGATGGGTGGGCCAGGGTTGGGGTTCATGGGTAGGGGATAGGGAGAGTAGTGGTTCTCTACACCAGGAAAGGCATTGACCTCTGGTTTATAATCTACAGAGCCTCCATCTCCCTCCAAATGGTAGAAAGGTCACTTTTCACACTTGATTCCTGTTTCCAGAAAAGGAACTTCTATTTTAGGTATTCGGTTATATTCAGCAAGTAGTATTTATATTGAACACCGAGGTCACCACTGTGCTAGTGTTAGAGAGAATTGCTATTATTATTATCCAAATGCAATATTATGAAAGTACAGTGTGCTACCATCAAATTCAATATTAGGGAAAGTACACTGGGCTAGCATGGCATTCAGAGTTTATATTCTAACTCAAGAAAACAGGCCAAGAGGACAAATTTAGGGGCCCAGGAAAGGACCCAGATGAACTCTTTGGCAGCTTCAAAACCTCCAGTGAAAATAAACAAAATGATTCAATGAATGCTTTATGAAATCAAGTGACTTGAAATTCTTCATATCTAGGAATGTCTGAATTAAATCTAAAATGGTAAAGGAGGCCAAGCACAGTGGCTCAAGCCTGTATAATCCCAGCACTTCAGCAGGCTGAAGCGGGCAGATTACTTGAACCCAGGACTTCGAGACTAGCCTGGTGAAACCCTGTGTCTACAAAAAAAAAAAAAAAAAAAAAAAAAATTAGCTGGGTGTGGCGGTGCACACCTGTAGTCCCACCTACTCAGGAGGCTGAGGTGGGAGGATCACCTGAGCCCGGAAATTTGGGGCTGCAGTGAGCCAAGATCACATCATTGCACTCCAGCCTGGGTGACAGAGTGAGACCCTGTCTCAAAACATAAATAAAATAAAATGGCAAAGGAGATTAAGATAAATCTTTCTGAGAAACAAAAAGGATTCTTGAGTTTACATTTAATTCCCAATGTGACAGCATCTTCCTATAAACAAAGAAGTTACTACTCTAAGTAACTCTTTAGTCTTATGCATATCAGTAAGTAATTTAGGAGACATTTTACTCTTTGGGTATTATCTAATTCACCTTGAATATAGGTTCTCATAATGCGTAAAAGAATATTTTTCTCCACTGTTGCACACTAGATTCATGTACCATAGGGAAGTTTGAGTGACCCGGTAAAATCACAAAGGATAAGCAAGCTGCTCATCTTTTCGAAGCTTTTTAGCATGGACTGTGTTTAGATACATTTTTTTAATGATAGTTTTTCCATTCCAAAAACTGGGTACGTAAATAAGCAGTGCTGAAAATGCATGGCAGCACAACAAAACTCCACATGATGTTTGCAGTTTAGCTCTCATCACTTTGTCTTAGTATTTCTCTTAAACTCTTCATGGCTTATACCCTGGTAGTTTCAGACTCCAACTGGGACCAGTGCTTACTTTCTTTTCCAGATTTCACCATTCCAAGGAAAGAAAACCTCAGCCCTTGATTTCTTGGCATAATTCCCTTTAGCACAGCTCAAGCCCAGTTCACTTTATAAAAAGTGTAAACATTTTTTTTATTTCACTTGAAATTTAGATGAAAAAAATAAAATTCTAACCTTAAGTTGTACACACCAGAAATGATACAGAATTAAAAGTCAGAGGATCTGAGTCTGGTCCTGGTGCTGCAGCTAGAAGCAGTTGTTAACTTAGGCAATTCAGTTAGTCCTTCCAATGCTCATGCTTTTATCTATAAAATGATGGTCCTGAATGCATTCTATAATGGACACCCACCCGACCATTAACTATTTGGGTGACTACTATGTGCCAGATCCTCTGCTAGGTGCTGGGAAATCACAGAGATGATGAAGGCATGAACCACACCAACAAGGAACCTTAATTCCTAGTATCCACTGATTGCTGATTGATATTAAGCTCTGCTGAGATAGGTGACAGTGCTGCCAGATCAACCTGGTGACTATTTTTCTTAACCACAAAAGCCATATTTTAAGAGAAAATGTTAGCCTATTTTTCCTAACCCCAAATAAAAATAGGGCCATAATGTTAGCCTATTATTATAATGTACACGTCACATGCAAAGATCCTGGGTCAGATTAAGGGAAAGGAGATCTCAGAATGAATTCCAATCATCTGCTTCACTTCCTGAAAGGCTCTCTTTGCTAAATATTTGGGGCAGCATTTCCCCAAATGTGCTTCATAGTACACTCGCTCCTCAGAACATTAGTGTTCTGTGAAAGAAGGTTCCAGCATGATAGAAGTTGGAGGAATCCTGGGCAGGAAAGTTAAACAAGTTTCCTTAGAGCAGGTGTTCTTTGTGCCTCTAATGTCTACAGTGGCTCTGACAGAGCAAGGAAGCATGTTTTGAAGTGTTAACAAAACTTATTTGACCATAGAACTTGTTTGTTGTTTTACAGAACATTCCATGGAACCAGTCCTCTATGAAATGCCATTAGGACACTTCTGAAAATGATTATTTATTTTAAAATGTATGCCTTTCACACAAAAACCTGTACATGAATATTCATAGCACCTTCTTCATAAAAGTCCAAAAGTGGAAACAATCCAAATGTTTATCCACTGATGAATGAATACTAAAGATGTGGTATAACAATTACAGTGAAATATTTTTCAGCCATAAAAAGGAATGAAATACCAGTATAACATGAATGAACCTTGAAAACATGGTAAGTGGAAAGATGCCAGACACAAAAGGCCACATTTTATATGATTCTCTTGATGTGAAATGTCCAGAGTAAGCAACATAAAGTAATGGAGTACTTGCTAGGGACCAGAGTGGGGACGAATATGAAATGACAGCTAATGGATATGGGTTTTCTTTGGGTGAGGGGTGATGAAATTGTTCCAGAATTATATTGTGATGATGAACATACAGTTCCAAATATACTAAAAATCATTGAGGTATACACTTCAAATAGGAAATTGTTATGTGAATTATATCTCAATAAAGCTGTTAATAAATACATGTCTTTGTGAAAAAAAGGACTAACTGAAAGGGTTCAGGCCTATGTTTCTGTGGGTTATCCACTTATAGTTAAGATTTATCTTCCTAGTGGTGTGCATGCTATAGTGGAAGGAGCTGACCTGGTTTACAACCCAGTTGTACCATTTAACAATTAAGTGACTATGGAAAAGTCCTAACCTCATCCAAAACTAGGAATAACAACAGGACCATTGTGAGGATTAATGAACTCATGTGTAGAAGTCCTTTTGAAAAGTGTAAACATTTAGGGCTGGGCGCGGTGGCCCACGCCTGTAATCCCAGCACTTTGGGAGGCCAAGGCAGGTGGATCACGAGGTCAGGAGTTTGAGACCAGCCTGGCCAACATGGCGAAACCCCATCTCTACTAAAAATACAAAAATTAGCCAGGTGCGGTGGAGGGCGCCTGTAATCCCAGCTACTCGGGAGGCTGAGCTGGGGAATCACTTGAACCCGGGAGGCAGAGGTTGCAGTGAGCCCATATTGCACCATTGCACTCCAGCCTGGGCGACCGGGCAAGACTCTGTCTCAAAAAAAAAAAAAAGAAAAGAAAAATGTAAATATTTAATAAATGCTAATTACTATCTTACTGCAAATAGTTCATAGAGTGCACTGTGAGATCATTCAGCAAGGCTGTTCTCTCCTTTGAGATAACAGAATTCTTTTATCACTGGGCTGTTAGGAGAATTAAATGGGTTAGTAACTCATGTAACACTGTTAAAATATGCCTGACACTTAACATTCAATATTTATCACTTAATTTCTTATTTTTCTTGTCAAGATTGCTTAATAGTCTCTACACACTGTGGTTTTTTTCTTATTTCATTCTTCTCACATCTCCATCTTTTTGACCATATCCAATATAATTCCTCCCTTTCTTTTTAGTATGTCTTGGTTATTTATAAATCAAAATATCCTTGTTTTTCTGCCTTTCTTCTAGGCTGTGTATGTCAAATTATTTTCGTTGCTTCTTAAACACATGACCTTTAACCCTTTTCTGGCTGGTCTCCAATGTGTCAGCATCCTCTTTACTCATTGGTTCAGTTCTCCAGACGACGTGGTGATAATTAGAAGAAAGAGACTAAAAAGAACAAAGAAAGAACAAAAATTCTTTTTTTAAAAACAGTTATTACCTGCTGTCTCTTAAGGAGCAATAGTTTTTAAATGGCAACGTCACCAAATATAGGTGCACGCTAAATACTGGCAGAGTATGTTGTACATTTATAGGTAAGTGCTAATGAACTGAGCCTAGACAAGCAGGAAGGATGCTGTGCATCTCTCCAAGAGTCAGCAGGTTAATATTTTGTATAACTTTGGTCACTTTCTAGTTAAAACTTTATAACAAAGATACCTTACTAATCAAATGAGAAATATGAAAATACAGACTTCAGAAAGCATGAAAAGGAGAAAAGAAATAGGACTCATGAGATCTACTTACTAGTTTTGTTTTCTTCCTTTGAAGACTAGCATTCAATAAAATCCCTTTTTGGGTCTACGATTCTAAATCTATGATTCAGGCAGGAGGAGGGTGAGGATTGAAAACCTATTTAGTGGGTACTATGCTTATTATCTGGGTGAAAAAATTATCTGTACACCGAATTTTATGACACTCAATTTACCCATATAACAAACCTGCACATATACCCTTGAACCTAAAATAAAAGTTAAGGCTGGGTGCAGGGGCTCACGCCTGTAATCTTAGCACTTTGGGAGGCCTAGGTGGGTGGATCACCTGAGGTCAGGAGTTCAAGACCAGCCTGGCCAACATAGTGAAACCCCATCTCTACTAAAAAAAAAAAAAAAAAAAATTAGCCAGGTGTAGTGGCATGTGCCTGTAATCCCAGCTACCTGGGAGGCTGAGGCAGTAGAATCGCTAGAACCCAGGAGGCAGAGGCTGCAGTGAGCCGAGATGGCGCCACTGCACTCCAGCCTGGGTGACAGAGTGAGATTCTGTCTTAAAAATATATACATAAATAAATAAGTAAATACATAAATAAATAAATGTTAAAATTTTAAAAATGACCCTAAAATAAATGAAGAGATTATAGTCACCATTCATGAGTTAATTCATTCAATAAACACTTATGGAGTGCCTGTAGTATACAGGAGCATAACTTATTCAGTGAGTGGTATGTGAGAGGATACATCACAAGAGAATACCTCACCCACACTGGTAGTTCAGCAAAAGCTTCCTGGTCAACATGACAGTGAGCTAGGTCTTAAAGAAAATGCAGGTATTAGGCAGTTGAAAGGAGGAAGATCATTCCAGGAAAAAGGAAGAGCTTATGCAAAGGTACAAAGGCTTGAGAACAGCCAACATGCTCTGGGAACCCATTATATTTATAAACACACAGTACAAACAACATGACTGGTATGGATGTTTGTGAAGGACACAGCACAATCTGCTATGAGTACCTAGTATATTTCTTAGTGTGTCATGCTGAGGAATTTGGATGTTGTCCCACAAGCAACAGGGAATAGAGATTTGTAAATGAACAAGTGACATAATCACATTTGCATTTTAGAAATATTTGGGAATATGGAAAAGAAGTAAGAGGAGAGGTGTAGAGGCAGGAAAATCATTTGGGCAAAAAATGATAAGGGCCTTCCTGCCTCTACACTTGTCTTCTTATTTCTTTTCCATATTCCCAAATATTTCTAACATAGGTTGGTGACCTAGGGGAGACCATCCTTTTGAAGGGACTTAGCTGTGAAGGAAAGGAGAGAGAGCAGTAACTAGAGGAGACATGATAGAGTTTTCTTTCTTTCTTTGTCTTAGGATGAAAATGTCATAAATAAGTCTGATGAGAAGGAAGAACTAATGGAATGCAAAAGGCTGAAGGGATATAAAAGAAAGGAGATAATTAATGAAATGAGTTTTACAAAAATATTCCTAATTAGAGTCCTTTAAATGGGATACTCCTCATGGGCCCATAAATTATTATATAATTTTACAAAAGAAATAGATTCCTTCTAAGCAGCACTTCAACTGTAGAAATCAAGAAATACTTGTGGTGTTGCTCTATCATCTATAGGAAATATCCATATATCCATTGAAGTGTCTTTATTTAATTGTAAAATGAGACTATGCCCATTAATTCTGTTTATCTTCTCTCCTTCTCTCCCTCTTCTCTGCCATTCCTTCTTCTAAGCCATGACTTTTATTCAGGGCTCCAAATGGAAGGGGATGCATCTATTCCAAGCCTTTGTTCATTCTAACCAATGTGCTTTATAGTTTTCAATTTACATGCAGAAATTGAGACAGAAGAAATCTCACCAAAACCATTCATGTAGTCCTGTGAGATGACTGCCTCAGGAACTGGGTGAAACAATGGGATTCCGGAAAGCAAGGCCTGAAGCTCCTCTTTGTTGTAGGAAAGCCATACTGCTAATCAAAAGAAAATTAGGAAAAACCAGAAGCAGAAAAAGAAAGAAGAAGAAGAAATTCAATAAAATGCATTCAGGTTTGTAGCACTGTGTTCAAATTCAAATTCTCCTGCTTCTAAGCAGCCACCATCATATTGTCCATCTTTCTATCTGAATGAACATAGCTCGCATTTGAGTCTCGGAATAGGGGAGAGGAAACTCTAGAAAAAAAATTTCCTTTACTCCTTTCTGTTTACGTCGCTTTATGTTAAGTGGCAAAGTAGTTCATTTTAAAAATTAGAACACACAATAGCTTAAAAGCTGAATTGATAGTTTTTAAAAATAAAAATTATATACAGATTTTATTAAAAGCTCTAACAGAACAGAGGGTATTAAGCAAAAGATAAAATTCCCTCCAGCCTGTCATTGCCCTAGGACCCCTCCCCAGACATAATCATTGACAGTAGTTAATTGGGTATCTTGCCAGAAATTCCCTAAGCATGTGTGAGCAAAAATATGATTACATTTCATTTGAAAGGAAGACGATGGCAGTTATGATCACTTGGTCCCTATGCTGCCACAGTCCTGGGCTTTTGTTTCTAAATCTTTCGAGTAAGTAGGTCTTTAGCAGGTCTTTTTTTTTTTTCTTTTCCAATTGAATTAACTAAAATGGGAATACAAACTGCACATTATAGTCTTGATTTGGTAGTGATAAAGTCCAAAGTAGGTGTTAGAAGTGCTAAGAGGGAACTTCAACCCTCTGATCCTCCTCTTTCTCCTCCAAAAAGGAAAAGCAGCTTTGAAAACTGCAGCCCCTGCTGAGGTCCATCTCTGACCGCCTCCGGGCTTCTCTCTAGAAACTCTGTCCTTTTCCCAGCTGGAGCCCCTCCTCCTTGGATGGGGCAGGCATCCTGCTGCTGCTGGCTGAGCCTTAATGAGTATCCAGTTAAATAGAAAGCTGAAATCCTCTTTTCTGAAGACAAGAGAGGATAGACTTGAGGTAGAAAACATCATGAACTAGAAAGTAAATGAGGAGGAATCAGAGTTTGACTTTAAATAAGAAGAAGAATCTTTTTAAAAATTCTGGCAATGATCTGCTGTTTCCCCACGTATCAATTTTCACGGATCCACTGTCTGAGAGAGCTCTCTTTCATCACATTACATAGCTACAATACTGCTTTAAATGTGCAAATCTGCGCCTTTGCTTGCTTCTGTTGACAAAAGATAACCCTCCTACTGTTTCAGTTTCAGCCTTTCCAGTCCTCAGTGACCTGAGCAAGTAAATGAGCAAAAGGGATACATAGACTCCTACTTTTTGGCATCGACCCAATTTTCCAATCTTCAAAATTCTCAGCCAGTTTCCCTCTCCTCATCACCGCATTGTGCTACTTGAAAGACACAGTGAAAATAGCTATGGGAACACAAAGAAAGAAAGAACACGCACCATGGGGTTAGCGAAGAGGAAACCCTCTTAACAGATTTCAAAAGAATAAATCCTGGAGCAATGCTGAGTCTTAAAAGATTTACCAGAAATATAGGCAGAACTCCAAGACTATGAGGCTGGAAAAAATTAAGATATTGGGCACTGTAAGATAGAAGATAAGGAGAGGAGAAATCCCCAATGAATTAATAATCAAATTCATGTATGGCTTCTTGTTAACGAGAATCCTACCAAGAATCCCAAGATTGAACCTGGTTACTCTGCTAGTTATAGTAAATATGATGGAGTGCTTGTTAAAGTAATCTGTAAAACCTTATTTCTGAAGTAATTTCATGTACTCTTGGCCTTTCAGGTAGCCAAATCCTGCACAAAGTCAGAACTTTCTAGTAATTTTTTTCAATCAAATATTTTCTATAGTAGTATTGCCTGGTTTGTCTTACATTCTGGCAATACTTTCCCAGAAATATTGAAATCTATAGATTGATTGGACCACAGCAGTGTCCTCAGTAATTTTTCTCTGAGTTTGTTTTATAACTTAGCCAGTTTGTTATTGTTGGCTATCACAGTTGTTTTCCAATATTTCACTATCATACATGATACGGAGACCAAAAAATACAGCCATTTTTGCACAGATCCATGATTGTTTCCTCAGATGTGTTCTTAGGAATGAAATTGCTGGTCAAAATGGTTGATACAAAGCTAAGTCCAAAAATGTTATATAAATTTACCATCTCTTTATAGTAGTTTGGAGGAGAGCGCATCCCTCCCCCACTTTGAAAATACCCAGTATTTTGCCAATTTGATAGAAATTGTTTTAAAAAAGATTTCCTTTTTCTACTTGAATTTGCTTTTCCATGTGGTGAAATGCTTTTTCATTTGTTTGTGGACTTTTGTGTTTTGGTCTTGAGCCATGCGTATTGCAGCACCCCCTTCAGAACTAAACCTCCTAAAAAGGTCACATACTCTCTGTGTCCACTTCCTCACTGTTCCTTGATGTCTTAGCCCACTCCCCAACTAATCACCAATGACTTCTACTTCACGAAATCCCGGGTTAATTTTTCTGATCTCATTTTCCTAGATCGTTGGCTAATATTTGACATTTACCATTTCCACTTGAAAACACTCTCCTCACGCCTCCTCAGATACCACATCTGACTGGTTTTCTTTCTGCCTCTCTATCTGTTCCTTCTTAGTCTTCTCCTCTACCTGACCTCTCATGGCCCAGTCCTAGGTCTAAGTGAGCTCATTCGTTTCCCATGACTTTAATTACCACAGATATTAATTACCTCATTTATAACTCCAACCCAAACTCCCTCCCCCACTACCAGGCTCCAGACTCATACATTCAACTGATAATAACATCTCTGCTTGAATGTGTCTCAGGAATCTCAACTTTAACATGTTCTAACACAAACATCAGCTCTCCTTGCTTTTCTCCCAGACTTCCCTGTCACAGAAAATGTCATCACCATTTTCAGAGCTACTTAGGTCAGAAACCTGAGGGTTATTCTTGGTTGCTCCCTCACCTTCCTTTCCCACTCGTAAACAAGTCCTATTGTTTCTCTTTCCAAAATATATCTTTTTTAAAACTTTTATTTTAAGTTCAGGGGTACATGTGCAGGTTTGTTACATAGGTAAACTTGTGTCACGGGGGTTTGTTGTACAGATTATTTCATCCTCCAGGTATTAAGCCTAGTACCCGTTAGTTATTTTTCCTGATCCTCTCCTTCTACTGACCCTTCACCTTCTGGTAGGCCCCAGTGTGTGTTGCTTCCCTCTATGTGTCCACATGTTCTCATCATTTACCTCTCCCTTGTAAGTGAGAACATGCAGTATTTGGTTTTCTGTTCCCGCATTAGTTTGCTAAGGATAATAGCCTCCAGTTCCATCCATGTTCGTGCAAACAACATGAGCTCCTTCTTTTTTATGGCTGTATAGTATTCCATGGTATATATGTACCACATTTTCTTTATCCAGTCTACCACTGATGGGCATTTAGATTGATTCCATGTCTTTGCTATTGTGAATAGTGCTAAAGTGAACATACACATGCATGTCTTTATGATAGAATGATTTATATTCCTTTGGGTACATCCCCAGTAATGGGATTGCTGGGTCAAATGGTAGTTCTGGTTTAGATCTTTGAAGAATCATCACACTGTTTTCCACACTGGTTGAACTAATTTACACTCCCACCAACAGTATATGAACATTCCTTTTTCTCTACAACCTCAACAGCACCTGTTACTTTTTGACTTTTTAGTAATAGCCATTCTGACTGTTCTGAGATGGTATCTCATTGCAATTTAAATTTGCTTTTCTCTAATCATCAGTGATGTTGAGTTTTTTTTCATTTGCTTGTTGGCTGCATGTATGGTCTTCTTTTGAAAAGTATCTGTTCATGTCCTTTGCCCACTTTCTAATGGGTTGTTTGATTTTTTTCTAGTAAATTTGTTTAAGTTCCTTATAGATGCTAGATATTAGACTCTTGTCTGACACATAGACTGCAAAATTTTCTTCCATTCTGTAGGTTGTCTGTTTACTCTGTTGGTAGTTTCTTTTGCTGTCAGCAGCTCTTTACTTTAAATAGATCCCATTTGTCAGATTGTGCTTTTGTTGCAATTGCTTTTAGCATCTTCATCTTGAATGCCCATTCCTGTGTCCAGAATGGTATTGCCTAGGTTGTCTTCTAGGGTTTTTATGGTTTGGGGTTTTACATTCAAAATATATCTTGACCCATCTGCTCCTCTCCCTCTACTCTATAAACCTCAGTCACAGTCAACATTACCTAGGCTAGTCTAAACCCCACCACAATTTCCCATCTGGCCACCCTGTTCATACTCACATCCCTCCAATCTGTTGTCCATGTAGCATTCACAAAACATTTTTTTTTTATGTAAAATTTGATAAGGTTATTTTCCTGTTTAAAGCCCTTTATTGGATTCCCATAATTTATAAAGTTTCAAACTAGTTATCATGATCTAGAAAGCTCTGCATTACTTGACCCTTATCCATCTTTTCAAGCTCATTCCTTACCACTCTGCTTGCCCTCTCCCTTTCCACCCAGGCCTCCTTTCTGTTTCTTGTATCACTAAGCATTTGCCACCCCAGGGCCTTTGCACATGCTGATTCCTCTTACTGGAATGCTTTTTTCACTTCCTCCCACCGTCTTACCTAGCAAGCTCTTTCTCATCCTAAAGGGCTTAGGCCTTTCCTGACCACTCTATCAAAGTACTTCCCTTCAGTATTCTCCGTTACTCTGCCTTATTTGATCCCCTCATAGTACTTATGACAGTTTGTAATTACAGATATATTTGTTTCTTATGAGCTATGCCTCACCTATTAGACTCTAAGATCTGGGAGAGCAGACATGATGTCATTTTTTTCACCAGCATATACTCATTGCCTAGAACAATGCCACCCATATAACAGGCTCTCAAGAAATATTAGTTAAATAATGGGTGAATGGCTATTTTGCCCAGTTAAATTTTTATTGGTGTTTTAATATTTTCTTGTTGATTTTCAATAATTTCAAGCACTGTATATATTAAATATATTAATCCTTTCCCTTTTGTCTTTTATTCCGTTTTATTCGGGCCTAGATGCTTTCACTTTTATGTACTCAATTCTACCACTTCTTTCCTCTCAGATTCTATCTTGGGTGTCAAGCTTAGGCAGGACTTTCCCATTCTGAGAGTCCATAAATATTAACCTTCATTTTATTCTGTTTGGTACTTAATATTTTTATTTTACTTACATTTCAATCTTAAATTTATATGGAATTTGTTCTACTATATGACATGATGTAAGATTTAACTTATCCCAACAATATTTATTCAATATTCCTTTCATTTATGGCTTATGTGAAATGTCATATGTAATATATATTACACACTTATAAACATTTGGGTGTGTTCTTGAAATTTTTAGGATTTCTGTGCTTGTCTTTACTAGTCTTGCACCAGTACTACTCTATTTTATTATCTGGTAAGAGCAATACCCTCTCATTATTTAAAGAATTCTCAAGGGTAACATTGACTATATCCAAGTTTTCAAAAATTTTTTATCTGTTCTTATTCATTTTTTTTCCTTCCAGATAAACTTAAAAGAAAAAAAAAGACCCAGTAGAATTCTAATTGGAATTGAATTTGATTTATAGTTTAATTTGGGAAAATTGAAATCTTAACATTATTAAGTCTTTCCTCCCAGGAACTTGGTCCATCTCTCCATTTAAATCTTTTTTATGATTCTCAGTAAAAATGTGTGGTTTTTACATGTAGATCCTATTCTTTTTGGGTTAACATGGTAGACTCTGCCAGTGACTGACTTACCAAATACCCTCCCACTTGCCAGGGCCGCTTCCAGTGCATCCCTGCGCTCTATGAGGGATCTTTTCTGGCCATTGGGATGTTAGCAGGGTAAGCTGGAAATCTGGAGTTTGTGTCCCTAGAAATAGCCTCTAACCAATAACAGTGGAGAATTATGTGGGTACGATTGCTAATTTCATGTGCCAGCCTGACATGGACATGGGGTGCCCAGATTAAACATTATTTCTAGGTGTGTCTGTGAGGGTGTCTGCAGGTGAAATTAGCATTTGAATTAGTTGACTGAGTAAAGCAGATTGCCCTCGCTAATGTAGAAGGGCATTATCCCATCCCTTGAGGGCCTGAATACAACAAAATGGTGGAGGAAAAGGGTGTCCACTCTCTCTTCCTGACTGCTGAGCTGTGACATCAGTCTTCTCCTGCCCTTGACTGGGACTTATACCATTAGCGCTCTTGCTTTCAGAACTACACCACCAGCTTTCCTGGGTCTCCAGCTTGCAGATAGTAGATCATGGGATTTCTCAGCCTCCACAATCTCATGACCCAATTTCTTATAGCAAATCATATACATATGTGCGTCCTGTTTCTGTGTAGAACACTCACTAACACAATGAGTGAACACCCGGCTTCCTCTGCCTTCTGCTGGAATGACTGTGATGTATACTCACAGTGTCTCCCGGAGGGGACTCAGTGAGGTGACACTCTATTTGCCCCCAGGAGTACTGGCTTCATAATGCTCCATCTGTGGACTTCCTTCTCTTCCTACCCTCATTCCCAGACTGGGTTTCCTGGGTTCACTTTTCAACAAGCAACTCTAACACTCATCTTTGTCTCAGGGTTTACCACTAGGAGAGCCCAAACCAAGATGTGACCACTACTTATTTTTGGTTGCCACTGTAACCAAAAAACTTTTAAAAATTATAATTTCTCACTAGATATATAGGAAAATTATTTATTTTTTTGTCTGTGGCATTTCCCATATAAATAAATAAAAATATATTCAAACACAAGTTTTTGGTGTGCAAAAATTAGTATTGTTAAGTTGTTTTACATATATACTCGTACATGCTGCAAATTACTATATATTTTATATATCTATACAGAAATAGCATCCAGAGTTGTATACAAAACCCCTCATGTATACAGCACTTCAGGGGCAATTTGGATAATTTTCAAAGGTGATTTTGACTATGCACAACTTTCACCTAACTCACTGTTTTTGGAACCCATCCTCAAGATCTTTGGCAACTGGCTCCATAGTGAATTGATTTATTAGTTTTAATAGTGTTTCAATTGATTCTCGTGGTCTTTCCAGGTAGACAATTACATTAACAGGAATTGATAGAATTTTGTCACCATTTTGTCATTTATATTTATGGTTTCTTCTTTTTGTCTTACTACATTTACTAGAATTTTCAGAACAATGTTAAGTACTAGTGGTGAAAAGGATGTCTTGTCTAATTTCAATTTTGAAAAGAAATTGAATGTTCCTCTTTTTATTGAAAGACAGACAGAAAGAGTTTGGGGAATGCCTATGGCTTATCCAAAGCCAATTCATTGAAATAAATGATAAATGAAATGCAGGATGAAATAAATTTCAGTTCTGCGTCTGTATGAAATATTTTCTGATTTTTTAACAGACCATTCTTAGTAAATTTCATTCTCTTGGGGTAAAATGAGTTTAACTCCTGTAAGCTCATGAATAATTTATGTCTATTTGAGATATTTTCTGGCTGCCATTGGGTGGTTGACCTTGATTTGCAAGCTAGAAAAATTAAACCTCCAATATGTAACAGAGATTTGAGTTTCTATCCTTGTACTTGCCAAATTCACACATCCCAAGTAACTATTTCTGCTCTTTTTGGTTCAGACAGCCAGTCCCAGGTATTTTCACATATATATACAAGATATATCTATGTAAAAATATACATATATTTATATAGAGATAAATACATACATAAACATAGATTATATATTATAAACTATATCTGTGTGAGTTCATTTTGAACTCACTACAATATCCTAATATCTAGCCAATACATGTGTCCTCATGTCCAAGGTAGACAGATATGTTTATAAATGTATAAAATGATGTATGTGTAAGGACAAGAATTTCAGCATATTTGTAATCACAAAACATTGGAAGCATGTTATACGTCCATTAATAGGCAACTAGTTAAATAAATTGAGAAACTTGCAATAGATAGTGCCTTAAAATAGACTCAATTCTTTTGTAGACTTAGTAGAAAGTGTTTATTTCCTCTCATCTTCCACTTTAGTATAGCTGACCCAGAATCTGTTTCCACAAATCTGGAGACAATAGGGAGTAGGTGAAGAGTATGGTGGACTAAGGGATTTTCAAAGTATATCCATGAGGATGAAACTTTAACATTTATAAGCAACAAAAATTGCATCTAAGATTCCTCAAGAAAGAAGTTTTGCCCTTCACATACTATCAGCAGATAGATGCTAACTTAGAATTAGTGCTTTTTGACATGTACCTGGCAAAAATATCTCTTGCCGTCCTAGTGTCTGGCTTGATGAGGACTGCTACGTTATAATACAAACAAAAACGTAATGCTAGCCAAATCAGTAAAGCAACAGCCAAAATGAAATTTAGAGAAGGATAGCTGATATTACTTCCAAGTTTTAATATTATCTCAAATTTTTGTACTTTATATCTATGTAAAACATATTTTGTATCTATGTAAAATGCATATCTATGTATTGTTTCCCCAGAGCGCTGCTCAATTTTACCATCTCTCAATGTCGCACACAGACTAGATACTCACCAAAGCCATTTCCTTTTCTTCCTGGGAACACCACTAGATTACATTTCCCAGCTCCCATGCCTACAGGTGTGGCTGTGTGATTAGTTCTGGCCAACAGAACGTGAGCAAAAATGATGTATGTCATGTTTAGACCTGACCCCTAAAATCTGCCATGCAATTCCCTCTCCTTCCTTGTTTCCCAGTCATATAAATAGGATCCAGTGAAATCCTGGTTAAAGGGAACCTAGGTCCCTGAATCACTTTAAGAATAACTGTCCATCAAAACCCAAATGGACTGTGACTTTAGAGAGAAGTAAATCTTTATTATGTAAAACCACTGAGATTTGGGGATTGTTTGTTACAGAAGTTGGTTTTAGTTTACTAATTTGTTTAGCTGGCTAATATACCCAGCTCTGTATCTCTCTTATCCAGTTTTCAAATTCTTGGTAAATAATACTTGGCTCATTCAGGGATAAGTGTCTATCCCTGGTCATTTGGCTATAGCTAGTGTATTAGTCCATTCTCACACTGCTAATAAAGACATACCCAAGTCTTGGTAATTTATAAAAGAAAGAGGTTTAATTGACTCACAGTTCCACAGTGCTGGGGGAGGCCTCAGGAAACTTACAATCATGGCAGAAGGAGAAGCAAACACGTCCTACTTCACAAGAAGGCAGGAGAGAGAAGAATGAGAATCAAGCAAAGGGGGAACCCCCTTATAAAACTATCAGAGCTCATGAGAACTTACTCACTATTACAAGAATAGCATGAAGGTAACTGCCCCCATGATTCAATCACCTCTCACCAGGTCCCTCCCACAACATGTGGGGATTATGCGAACTATAATGCAAGATGTGATCTGGGAGGGGACATAGCCAAACCATATTGGCTAGGATGGGGTACTACAGGGTCACTTGATATAGACATGGCATCCCGGACACTCCTGGGCACTGGGAGCTATTCCCAGAAGAGAGGAATCACTGTGAGCTGGGTACCCACACAAGGGTGTTTCCTACATAAAGGATAATAAACAGGAAGAAAGGAAGACTGACAGACCTCATATGCAGATTCTCAGGGTAGGAGAAAGCATAAGAAAACCCATCAATCTTCCCATTCCTGAGAAGCTTCACATCCCTACAAGATGTGTCATAAATCCTGGCATTCACTCTTGGAGACAATTAACTCTCCCTTGGGAAATGTAGAATAAATGAAAGTTGAAAGATCATTCATGCTAAACATTATGTTCAACAAATATTGTGTACCTTGCTAAGGGAATGTAAGGGTGGGCCTAGGGGACAGACTGGAAAGGAAGAAATTCCTATTAAATGAATAGGGACACTCAATCATGGATCACTGAGGTTCACAGAGATCTGGGTGACCAATTGCAGTGGGCATTTGTCATTTTTAAATTCTGGCCCAGCATCTCGTCGCCCTTTTTTTGAGGGGGGAGAGTCCTATTATCTGAGTTGGGTGGGGCAAAATTATCTGACCATTTCCCACAGAAGCTGAAAAAATACAAATCTCCCTCCCCTTCCTCCGCCTCCTGCCCCCCAACTCCCTCCTACCCTGGCTGGCAGCTGGGGTATGGTCAGCATATTGGATGCTGCCACCTAGGAATCTGAATCTTCAGCAAGTGACACAAGGATAAAGAGACGGCTTGGAATCTACATCCAGTGGTGTTGCCCCTTGGCAGTGGCAAAAGTCTCTGGTAGAATGAGGACACCAGCAGAGGTGTCCTAACCAGCTCTCAATTCTGCCCCTGGGTAGTGATACCTGGTTCCCTCCTTTTTTTTTTTTTGTTTTTGAGCCTGGTTCTTAAGTCTTCCAATTGATTCTATGAGCCAACCAATAGCTTCCTAAAAAAATTCCTATTCTGCTTAAATTAGACATAGTAGGGTTCTCTTCGTGTTGGTTTTTATGTTTTGTTGTTGTTGTCATTTTGTTTTGTTTTTGAAACAGGGTCTTATCATGTCGCCTAGGCTGGAGTGCAGTGGTCCAATCACAGGTCACTGCAGCCTCAACCTCCCAGGCTTAGGTGATCCTCCCACCTCAGCCTCCCATGTAGCTGGGACTACAGGCTCACGCCATCTTGTCTGGCTAATTATGTATTTTTTATAGAGATGGAGGTTCATGATATTGCTCAGGCTGGTCTCAAACTCCTGGGCTCAAGCAATCCCCCTGCCTCATCCTCCAAAAGTGCTGGGATTACAGGTGTGAGCCACGGTGCCCAGTCAGACGTAGTAGGTTTTCGATGCTTGCAACCAAGAACCTTGACTGATACAATAATTTCCTCCTCCTTCAGTTCATTTTTTCCCTTGACAACTTGACAGATAGAATATTTGAATTCTTGAAAGTAGCAAGATAAATGTCATAAAGTCCACATTTCACACAGATGTAGATCACTAAACTAATTAGAAAGCTGAGGCATTATCTCTTTTTCTTTAGGACTACAAGGAGCTATGACCAGGAAAATAACTGAATCATTGAGGGCACACTCTAGGAGCTCTATCAGATAAAAACAAAACAAAAAGCATCTGCTAGCCTCACAGTGTCACTCTTGAGGGTCTCCCGTGGAGTGTCAAGTCAGGGTCAGCTCACCTAAATAAGATCAGGCCTAATCTACCTGTTCCTGCAAACAGGGGAGTCCAAAGGTTTCTGATCCAGTTTTCTGTACTAGTGTGGGGTGTTCTATTGGCTCCACCACACTGGAGGAGTCTTAAATACCATCACTGCACTGAGTAGAGCTTGGAAATAGCAGACAGCGAGGAGTCAAGAAAGGGCCAGAGTGAAAGGTATGGCTGGTTAGTATGCAGAAGAAAGGGACAGGCCATCTTATGACAGAACAGCCTCCTTTGTTAGGCTCCTGTGGGGTCCCTACGGGAGGTGTGTTGGAAGATAACTCTATGAAATTAGAAGGGTTTCCATCTAGACCCCCAAGGTTGACTAAGACCCATTCTCAGGCACTTGAACTTCACAAGCTAATAATCCAAGCCACCTTTGGGGAGTCGGGCAAAGAATCAAAGAAGCGCATCTTCAATCAGTGCCATCCCATTCACCCTCCCTGTGGTCTGGTTAGGATATAGGCCTCTCTTTCTCCCCAGCATGCCTGGCTTGCCCAGTACTGACCCTGACACGTTGAGAGCATCCAAAAGAGGTTCAGTGCACCTGGGCTCTAAAACCATGTTCATAATAACTCCTGTCTAGTCAGTCCACCCTCCATCTTTTTAAGAGAAAAGGGAACTGGAAAGCCAAATGCCAAGAGGGCTCTGCTGTGGCCTGTCAGGAGGACCAGCTGTCCAGTATGGACACAATTTAACAAGAGAGACAATGGTAGAAAACTAGGGCCAGAATCTCAACTTCAGAAGAGCCACAGGTATCTTCCTTCCAGAGGCAGGTTTAACATCACCTATGCTCCTTTCTGAATTCAGGCTGGGGTGTTGTATGGAATGTCCTTCCCACATGAGATTTTTCCAGGACCATCTCCTGCTGGCTTATGGCAAGCTGTGGACCCGAAATGCCCTAAATCCATTGGCTGTGTTCTAAAGACTGTGTATATAAAAATATGTCACTCTTTATATAAGGACTTGATATGAGGCATCAGAAGAAAGAGGTCAACAGTGAACCAGGTATGCCAAGTACAGACAGGTTAGCCCTGGGGCCACTTTAGCAGTGGTGTCCCACTCTGAGAGTGAAGGGGTTTTTTTGCTTGTTTGTTTCATTTTGTTTTGTTTTGAGACAGGGTCTCACTCTGTTACAGCAGTGCAATTAGAGCTCACTGCAGCTTTGACCTCCCAGGCTCAAGCAATCTTCCCATCTCAGCCTCCCAAGTAGATGAGACGGCAGGTGTACACCACCACACCTGGCATTTTTTTTTTTTGTAGAGATGGGGTCTTGCTGTGTTGTCCAGGTTGGTCTCAAACTCCTGGGCTCAAGCAGTCCTCTGGCCTCAGCCTCCCAAAGCACGGGGATTACAGGCATGAGCTATCATGCCTAGCCTCAAAGTGAAGTTTTATAAGAATCATTCCTGCAAGTCCCAGAAGACCCACCAGAAACAAGAAGGGTGTCTGTGGGTGGATGGAAGCAGAAGGCCTCCCTCTGGTCCTGGTCTTGATTCCTGAACACTACCCTGGGGCAATATGCCTTCAAAAGGAAGGAAAAACAGCAGACAGGAGGCAGAGGAAGAAAAACGAGAATTAAAGTAGCAAAAAAAGGAACAAGTTTAAAATAAGTTTTTATTGTTTTTTCTAATAACATAATAAATGCCCAATGTAAAAAGTTGAGGAAATTAAGAAAAAGATAAAAAATAAAATAACAATGACCTAAAATATGATTACTTGGAGGAAACAATCATTAAAATTTTTGTGTATGTATTGCTTTCTATGAAAATTTACACATATAGATAAGTTTAAAAATAATGGGAATACATGTGTATTAATACACATATATAAACATACATATGTACACATACAAACACAATACTAATTTATTAGCTCTTCTTAATTTTAATTTGTTGTGAAAATCTTTCCACACAAATAAATAAATAAATGGCAATGTTATAATTTTATGGCTATATAGTATTCTATTATAGATATAACATAATTTACACACCAAATCCCTTATCAATGAACTTTTCTCAGTGTTTCACTATTATAAACAATGTTCCAATTATTCCCATCATACGTGCGCTTGTGTTTGTGTATTTGCAAACTTGTTCCATTCTTTCCCAGAAGTAAAATTGCTAAGTCAAATGTATACATTTTTTTAAAAGGCTTTTCACAAATGCTATTAAACTGCCTTCCAGCAATGTTGTACTAATTAAAAATTCCACTAGTAGGGTATGGATATCCATTTTCCTGTTGAACCTCCTATCGCATTTACTGGCCATTTTGGGTTTTGTTTCTGTTGCACATATTTTTCAGTTCGAACGTTCATCTTTATTTTCTTGTTGATTTGTAAAAACTCTACATTGAGGGTTTTTACCCTTGCCATATGTGTTGTTGTTGAGTTGAAATTTAAGAGAAGATTAAAACTAAAATAAAATAATAAGACAAGAAAATGTTTTAGCTAATAAAATTAAAAATAAGAAAAAAAGTTATTTTAAAAGCAAGATATAAGATTCAGATGAGACAAGTTCAAGAAAGCCAGAATAGAAAGAGGAAACTTTAAGGTAAAACAAGTAGAAAAATACAAAATATATAAACAATATCAATAAAATCAAAGAGAAGTTCTAGAACAATGACTACATTCTCATTTGTATAATAGAAGCTACTCATAAGAAAACAAAACTGGTGGTTGTGGAAGACAATATTACTTACCTTGGGTAGGCCAGGGACAGCGTCTCAGATCTTTAATCAAGTTCTTGGTAGAGATTGGCAGAATAGATCAAAACGGGAATAGTATACAAATCTTTTGCAGTGCTCTATTCACTTGTTCAGACCATTAGCAAATCCTCCTGAGGAGTCCAAATCCATTTAAAGCTACATTTAAGACGGGCAACAGATAAAAAAGTAGGTAAGCAAAGAATTACAAAAAACAGGATGAAGTCTTGATGGGAGCAGGTTAATCTGTCATTTTAATCACATTGTCTCTTTGTCCACTAATTAGATCAAGAAGCTATTACAGTTGCAGACACTAAGAAGTGACTTCTCGAAGAAACAGAGAGAGAGGAGGAGAGAGGGAGGGAGAGAGAGAGAGAGAGAGAGAGAGAGAGAGAGAGAGAGAGGACTTATCCCACCTACTCCAGATTTCCAGATTTAGCGTAAGATAGATTGAAGTAAACATGAGATTTCAAAGAGATCTATAGCCTAAGAGTGTTTTTTTCTGAGAGCATATGACACTTAGTCTGTCCGGAATAGTTTGAGAACAGTTTTACTATTTTTCCCATTTTACGTATGAGGACACTAAGGTTCAAAAAGGATAAGCGACTTGCTTCATCAAAGCGCTCCCAACAGTGAACTGTGGAGCTGGAATCAGAAACAACTCCAGACCAGTGCTGCCCGATAGAGATATAACTTGAGCCACACAGGTTATTTAAAATTTTCTAGTAGATGCATTTAAAAAATAAAAGAAACAATTTAATTAACTCTAATAATGTTTTATTTAGCACAGTACATTTAGACTATCATTTTAACATGTAATCAATATTAAAATGGGATACTTTACATTCCATTTTTCATGCTTGATCTGAAATATCTAATACATCTTTTACATTTACAGCACATCCTAATTTGCAGTAGCCAAATTTCCAATACTGAAGTACATTTCAAGTACTTAACAGTCATGTGGCTAGTGGCTACCTCCTCGGACAGCCCAGTTCTAGAACTATGATCCTCAAGGTGCTGTCTCCAGATCGGCTGTATCAACATCACCTGGGAACTTGCTAAACGTGCAAATTCTTGGGCACCATCCCAAACCCCCTAAATCAGAACCTCAGGGGGTTAAACACAGCAATTCATGTTTAAGCAAGCCCCTTCAGTTATTTCTGATACATGTCAAAGTTTGAGAACCACTGCTCTACACAACTGCCTCTGCATCCCAATCCAAATAAACCCAGAGCAGCCATTGCGGACTAGCCCTGAGGACGAAGAGCCTCTGCTCTTGAGATAAGCAATTCTTGGCTAAATGAAGCTGGCTTTCTCTTGTATGGAAATATCCTAGTCCTAGCTATGGTTCCATTTCTTGGGATTATGGAATTTCCAGACACAATTTAAACATGGTTTAATTTGTCATTTTGTTTAAGGAAAAGGAAAAAAATCCAGTAACCACTGTATACTGTCACCTTGAGTTAGTTACTTAACTTTTCTTTTCCTCAGTTTCCTCCTCCATAGGATGCAGATCATTTAATAAATGTTAGCAACTTTTCTTAAAAAGTAGTGTGTACAAAAAGAAAAAAGTCAGCAAAAGGGACAGATTTTTTTAAACTACAGTAAAAACAAGTAGTGGGCCGGAAAGGCAATATTATAGATTTTGAGCACAGAAGCAGAAGCTGATTCACTTATAATTTCTTAGAACATTAGATTTGCTGAGGGGGAAGGTAGGATTCTTGCCAAAATCATTAAGGAGAGCGATTCTGAGTATGCCTTAAAGCAGAACTTTCAGTAAACAGGAATTACCTATAAAGAAAATCAGGAAGCCAAAGTGTTTCTTTTTATGAAGTTACATCCTGCCATAGAAAAGCTGGATAGGAAATAAAGACCGATGCACTCCCAACTGTATACTAAACCGGCAATTATTTCATCAAGGGAAATATGAGCAAAAGCTCAGATTCAGTGAAGGGGAAAAAAACATGAGAAGTTTGAATGTTATGAGAAACCAAAGACAACCAATGACTACAATTAAACGAAGTTTTTTTGGGGGGGGGGGGCGGGGAATGTACGAACAAATCTCTGTCATTTCAGGTTCCTTAGTCGCCGCTTGGCCCCTCCCCCCATTTCAGTAATACTTCCTCCAGACTTTTGCTAGAAAAAAAATATAAATGAGTGTCCGCAGAAATAGGGGACTGATAAAATGATCCTAATCTCCTTCTCCTCCTCATTGTTATTTGTTGTGCGTTTCCACGTTTCAGGACAGGATTCTACTTTGCTCCGTACTCTTTTCAGTTTGATCAAAGAAAACCCTGCTATCACCGCCCAATTTTCCATTTCATCCTCTCACCCTCAAATGAAAAGACACCAGAAAGGCAAGATAGCCCTGTCTCGAGGCAGTTTCCCATGGTTTTGGGGAAATGGCAGGTGCCAATCTGCAGCAGCAGCTGCAATCTTCCGCAAAGCGGAAACTGCAGTTCACACTCTCCGCTCTTTCTCCCGCCCTACTCCGCCACCTCACAACTCCACACAATCCTTAAAAACACACAGACCTCCTCCTCCAACCTCGCATCTTCTTGCACACCCTGCACCGCACGCACCCTGGGATGCCCGCTGCCACAGTAACGCTCAACCCACTCGGCGGCCCCACCCACTGCCGTCCCGCCTACGCCCCAGGCGCCAATGGTTGCGGCCCGCAGCTCCGAAGGGGCTCTTTGATAGGGCAGCTGGGCCTGTCACTCTCGAGGCGCGCCCCGCCCCCTCCTCGCTCCCCTCCGGAGCTGGAGGGGCAGAGCATCAGCAAGAGTAGCAGCGAGCAGCCGCGCTGGTGGCGGCGGCGCGTCGTTGCAGTTGCGCCATCTGTCAGGAGCGGAGCCGGCGAGGAGGGGGCTGCCGCGGGCGAGGAGGAGGGGTCGCCGCGAGCCGAAGGCCTTCGAGACCCGCCCGCCGGCCGGCGGCGAGAGTAGAGGCGAGGTTGTTCTGCGAGCGGCGCGTCCTCTCCAGCCCGGGCGCGCCGCTCTTCTCCCAGCGCACCGAGGACCGCCCGGGCGCACACAAAGCCGCCGCCCGCGCCGCACCGCCCGGCGGCCGCCGCCCGCGCCAGGGAGGGATTCGGCCGCCGGGCCGGGGACACCCCGGCGCCGCCCCCTCGGTGCTCTCGGAAGGCCCACCGGCTCCCGGGCCCGCCGGGGAGCCCCCGGAGCCGCCTCGGCCGCGCCGGAGGAGGGCGGGGAGAGGACCATGTGAGTGGGCTCCGGAGCCTGAGCGCCGCGCAGGTAAGCAGGCGGCGGGGATGCGTCGCGGGAGGCCTCGGGGATGCTGCGGAGAAGCCCGGCCGCCGGCGCCCCCGCGCACGCCGCCCCCGCCGCGGGGCCCGGTGCTGCGGTCCCTTGGCCGCCGGGGCGCTCCGCGGGGCTGCCGGGGAGTCGGTGCTTGGGGTCTCCCCGCGGTTGCACCGGAGAACACCCCTGCGGGGTGCGGCCCCGAGGCAGCGCGGGGATGGGGACCCCATTTCCTCGCCTGCAAGCGGGCGCCGGGTGAAAATGGGAATTGGCTTGGGGGCGAGGCTGGCCCAGACTCCGCCCCCGCCCTCCTTTTGGGGCCCCCCGCGGGGACTGGGGCTGTGTGTGTTGTTTTAATGTCAGGGATGATGTAATCACTTAATAATTGATGCCCCGTGCTGCTTCCCTCCCCACCCAACCCCTGCCCCACTCCTCCACCTCTCGGCCTCCTCCCTCGGCGGCGGTCGCCTTCTCCAACCCATCCTCCTGCCTATTTCTGGCACCTCCCTTGCACTTCCCCCATCCTCCCCTTCACTCTTCCTGTGCCACCACCCACCCACCCTTCCCCTTTCCCCTGTGCTGGAGCCTTCCCTCCTCTTCCTCTGTCCCCCACCCCTCTGCTCCCTCCAGCTCCTTTCTCCTTCCTTTCCGGCTCCCTCGCTGGATTTCCTCTCTACTTCCCTAGATCCATGGCTGTTTTTGTTTGGGCTCCTCCCCTCTGTTATCTCTGCGGCCACAGGCGGAGGGGACTGGGCCAGAAGGAGGCCACCGAGCTTGGGCCCAGGCAGAGATGTGCTGGGACTCACTGGGAAGAGGGATAATAAAATCACCCTTCTTGCTCCTCCTTCCCCCAATAAATCACACAGACTCGCCGGGTGTGTGTGTGTGAGTGTGAGTGTGACACAAAGAGCCCTTTCAGTGCATAGAGAGGAGACACACAAAGTACCCTAGGATAGGCACGATGCTTCTTGTCTCTCTTCCCTGGGGCTTCCCTTTCTTTCCCATGAAGCAGTTGATCTCTCTGAGTCTTTCCTGCCACATTTACCAAAAAATAAAAGAACCCCAGATGCCGGGTGGCAGGTGTCGGCATTTTGCTGTGTTCAGAGACCGGTAGTGTTGACTGGCAGCTGCAGTGTTTCTTAGATTTAAGGGAACAGTTATCCCAGCAGTCTTAAGAGTTGCTTTACTTTTAAGGTAGCCTCCCCATCCCCTCGTTCTTTCCCCTCTCCTTTTGGGAACAAGTACTAAGAGCTGGGGTAGAGTAGATTGGTGTGGGGGTCACAAGAATTTTGTTTCTGAATCAGAATTAAATTGGTATTTGATAAGAGGGAGGCAGCCTGAATGGCTTCTTCTCTCAAGTCTAAGAGGGCACTGTGCTGAAGTCTTTTGAAATGAAGGAAGTCCTGTCTGCCCAGTGATGTTGTTTTACCCTTTTATTGAAGTAAATACCTGGGGACGTGGATAAAACAGTCTAGAGTTAGCAGTTGGAAGACCACTGCAGACTGCCTCTTGCCTGCTTCAAGGTAGTCTTGGGACGCTCACTTCCTTTCTCACCACCCAAGCAACTGCAATACTTTCCACCCTATGTACTGTCTTCTTCCCCAGTCCCTGCTCCATGGGTACCCTGTATTCAGATAAAGGGACTCACAGACTTTTGGAGGAAGTGGTTTAACTATCTGAGGCTTTGGGGCCACTTGGCTATGAACTGGGGCTGTAGAGAATCTTGACTGAAGTCTAAACCATTTGATGTTCCTTTTAAGGAGGAAATGTTAATGTAAATCTGGGGGCTTAATGTTCCGTTTTGTAAGCCAGTGACTATTACATGCTTAATCGATATTGTCAAAACTTAAGTTGAACCCGTTCTTTCCTAAAAGTATGGCTCCTCGACTATTTTTATAAGTAACAGAACTGTAGGTTTAGTCTTCAGTAATTTCATTAGAAAAGAGTTATGATTCATTAAATATTTACTTACACACTTTTTAAGAACATTCATCGTGGAACTTTTTACGTTAAAAAAAGCAATAGGGTTAATGAGTGTACTGTAAAAACAAAGGGTCGTTTGTTTGATGCCAGACCCAGGAAGGAAAGCCAGAGCACATAAACTCACACTCTGTTGACCAAGTTTAAGAGACTTAATGATAAGGTTGAATGTGAGCAAATGCACACTCTGCTTTCTCCTGGGTCTGGAATCTCCAACTCCATCTGACTTGCTCGAAGTCCTTTTTAACCTTTGGGGCCCAGCTCAAATGTCATCTCCTCTGTGAAGCCGTTTCCATCTTCTCCTTTCCAAACAAATCATCATGTTTTGGTTTCAAACTTTGGCAGCAGGCATTACGTTTCGCATGAGTCTATTTCCACCATTAATTGGTCAGCACATTGATAAAAGGAACTTTATCTTACTTATCTTGTTTCCTACCAAGTTTTATCTTAGCGGGTACTCTGTTTCATTTAACAATCAACAAATGTGAGTTAGGTCTTTGGTATGTGCTCAACACCTGTATCAATTAGGCTAATGTTAGCAGTTGTAACAAATAGGCCTGCAAATATATAATGGCTCAAAAGCAATAGACGTTTATTCTTGCTCATTTAATAGTCAAAAATTCATGTTTCTGGTCGGTAGGTGGCTTTCCTCCATGCAGTGATTCTGGGTCCCACACCCCTATCTTGTAGCTCCACCATCCCATAGCTTATCATTGTAACCTGTTTCAGTTTACAGAAGGGGCAACAGAGAGTAGACGGGGCACACCCACTTTTAAAATACCTTAGCCTGGAAGTGACACCATCACTTCCTCTCACATTCTTTACTTGAGGGCTAGTTATATGGCCACATTTAATTGCAAGGGAGCCTGGGAAATGTAGTTTAGCCATGTGCTCAGAAAAAAGATACAGAATAAATGTATTTTTATTGAACAGCTTTGTCAAACACTGCCACTTATCAAGGCACATTCACTGCCCTCAAGAAACTTATAGGCTAATGGGAATTAAATAGAAACCTAGAGCGGACACCCGTCATTGCTTTTCTTTTGATTTTATAAGTTTAGATCTTTTCATCCTAAGCATGTTTCAAAAATCTTACTTTTTGTCATGTTTCAAATTTTATGTTTCAAATGTTGCCAATTCCTACTCAATAATCCCATGTGATACAATCGTCTGATGCTTCCTGTGTTGACTTTGATGTGGTTCTTTTACTCCAAAAGCACCTTTCTTGGCTTCATTTTTCATCTGGTCATTCTGTAGACTCCCAAAGTTGCTAGGAGAGTCCTTAGAAATCACACTCCTTCTGGATGTTGCAGCTCACGCCTGTAATCCCAGCACTTTGGGAGGCTGAGGTGGGTGGATCGCTTTAACCCAAGAGTTTGTGATCAGCCTGGGCAACATAGTGAGACCTCGTCTCCATGAAAAATCTTTTAAAAACTATCCAGGCATGGTGGCATGCATCTGTGGTCCCAGCTACTCAAGAGGCTGAGGTGGGAGGATCACTTGAGCCTGGGAGGTAGAGACTGCAGTGAGCTGAGGTCATACCACTGTACTCTAGCCTGGGCTCCAGAGTGAGACCCTATCTCAAAAAGAAAAACAGAAATCACAGTCCCACTCCCTCTTAATTGGAAGAGGAAATTAATTAGCCTGAGAGGTGAAACTCCTTGCCCCAAGGCCTTGCAGCTTCTTAACGGAAGGGCAGGAGGCTCAGCCAGCCAGCTCTTCAGGCCCACATGGGTCTCCTCTGTCACTCAGCTGCCCTCTTTGTCTGTGAGTCTTGCATATTCCACGGAGGTTAAGTGAGCTTCCAAATCTCCAGGAGCAGGGTTCTAGTGTTCTGGGTAGTCCCTGTTCTCCACAGGCTTCCAAATTGTTGGAGCAATTCCATTCATACCAGCCATCATAATTGTTAATGCACTTTTTTTGCTATGAATACTTCATTATATTCATCTGTTCTGCAGACATTAGCCTAGTATGTTACTTTGTGCAAGGCACTGGGGAGATGAGGTCCTGGAAATGAATACTTCTGCTGTCCTTGCTTTTCAGAAGTTCACGGTCTACTAGAAGAGATAAAAATAATTAATAATTGTTAACATTTGTTGCGCATTTACTATGTGCCAAGCACTGTTTAAGCTCCGATCTTAACAATAATAATATGAAGTGGTTTCACTTATAATCTCCGTTTTACAGATGGGAAATTGAAGCAAACTTTAGTAGCTTGTTAAGTAACTAATTCAAGATCATACAGCTACTAAGTGGTAGAGTCAGGATTCAGGTCCAATTAGTTTGGTTCCAAAGCCTTTGCCCTTAGCCACTAGGTAATATTCAAAATACTACATATAATGATGATATTAAAATACGTTATGTGCCATAAGGGAGGGTGACTGAAATGCTTTAGAAATTAAGACTTTTGGTTGATGAGAAATATAATTTTATAGCCAAATAGAAATACAATATTCATCCCTACCCTCCTTTCATTCGGACCCTCATCTACTACTTACCTGGGAAATACAAAATTAAATTAAACAATGGTAAAGCAAGGCATGTCGATACTGGAAATAATTTTACTCTGTGTGATTCTTTATTTAAAGCTGGGTCTTTCTGTGGTACACAATTAGGTCTGTATAAGTTTATGAATTGTCTACGTACTTACTCATTTAACAGCATTCATTCATTGCGTATTCTATTTGCCGGACAATTAATTCGATGGTTCAAGGCAAAAGAGATGTGATCCTGTCCCCAAGGAACTTACTTGCTAGTTTTGCAGAGCTATAAAGGAGTCTCTGACCAATGTTAGAAATGCTGGGATTTTAGGGGTCCATGTAGGATGGCAGAGAGTGTACAGAATGGAGCATGAACCTGGAAAAGAGGTGGGCAAGTGGGATAGCCAAGCAGAGAAGGCTGGAGGAGGAGGGGTCTGAAGGCAAGATGAGTAGAGATGGCTAGGTGAGTGTTGTGGGAAGCTCCCTGTCCCAGAAAGAACAGCCCAGAGGGCGGATGCACAGACCTTTTGGGGAACTGCAGTTAGTTCAGGGCTGTTTGGAGTGGTACAGCGATGGACAAAGGGAAATGACAGAGCTGAAGTAGAAACTGAGAAAGATTCTTGTACGTACTTTATCCTGAGTGCCATTTAAGAGTTGTAAGTGGAGATGTGGCTTTGATGTGATTGTATTTTTATAAAGATCTGGCCACAGTATGGGCCTTTGACCAAGGGCAGGCAGAACTAATGCAGGGAGGGTAGTTATGGAAACTTATATGAGTAGTAGATGAGGGTCTAAATGGAAGGAAAGGAGGTGCAGATGGAGCAAAAAAGAATTAGAGAGCAGTAGACAGGGTGTGGGGGTAGGTAGAAAAGAATTTCTCTGGGAAATTAGGTGGAGACAAGCAGTCCAATAAGGAAAGCAGGGGGCAGGTATCTAAGCGATGACTTTATCTTAAACACTTTAGACTTCCAGGTGTGGTAGCTCATAGGCCGGTAAATAGAGAGGTCTGGAGTGAGGGAAGAGGACTAGGTGTTTTTTTTTTTTTTTTTTTCCGAGATGGAGTTTCACTCTTGTTGCCCAGGCTAGAGTGCAATGGCGTGATCTCAGCTCACTGCAACCTCCCCCTCCCAGGTTCAAGCGATTCTCCTGCCTCAGCCTCCCGAGTAGCTGGGATTACAGGCGCCCAACGCCACACCCGGCTAATTATTGGGGTTTCGCCACATTGGCCAGGCTGGTCTCGAACTTCTGACTGCAGGGGATCTACCTACCTCAGCTTCCCAAAGTACTGAGATAATAGGCATGAGCCACTGCTCCCAGCCAGGACTAGGTCTTGAATATACATTCGTTAGCAAATTACAAAATACTTGAAGCCATGGATGTGGGTGAGGTCACCCAGGGAGAATGTGTGGAGTAGAAAGAGCAGAAAAGGCAGAGAGCAAGCCCAGGAACAGAGGAGGAGTCAGGCCCAGAATGGGAGAGGAGCCTGCGGAGTACTAGACCAGCTTCAGAGTTGAGCAACATAAAGAACAAAAAATGCAGTTGGATTTAGCACTGAAGATATCTGAACCTGCCCAAAGCAGCATCAGGAGAACTAGAGGGGGAGAAGTCTAGAAATCTGTTGCTCCCCAACCAGGGTAAAAACACATATCAAAGCCTGCAGAACATACAACCATGAAGGACTCTTGTGGTTTTTCATGGGCGCAGGCCATGGAATCTTAGAGATCATGTAGTCAACATGTTCATTTTACTCGTGAGGAAAAATGAAGTTAAATGAAGAGGTTAAGCAACTTGTCCAAGATGGCAAAGTCACCAGGTTTCACACCTCTCAGCCCAGGTGTGTGGTGTGGTTAAGAGCATGGGGTTGGGGCCGGGCACGGGGGCTCACGCCTGTAATCCCAGCACTTTGGGAAGCCGAGGCGGGTGGATCACCTGAGGTCAGGAGTTCAAGACCAGCCTGGCCAACACGGTGAAACCTTGTCTCTACTAAAAATACAAAAATTAGCCCGGTGTGGTGGCACAGGCCTGTAATCCCAGCTACTTGGGAGCCTGAGGCAGGAGAATCGCTTGAGCCCGGGAGGCAGAGGTTGCAGTGAGCCGAGATTGTGCCACTGCATTCCATCCTGGGCGAGAGAGCGAGGCTCTGTCTCAAAACAAAACAAAACAAAAGCATGAGGTTGGGGTAGGGTCTGGGTTTGACCCCTTCCAGCTGTGTGGGCTGGGCCAAGTTACCTGGTCTCTCTGTGACTCCTTTTCTTCATCTTTAAATGGAGATAGTACTTCCTGCCTCAGAGGGTTGCTGTGAGGATTCAGTGAGTTAATACATGTCAAATATTCAGAACAGTGTCCTACACATAGGAAAAGCTATGTGTTTGCTGCTGTTGTTAATCCATATGTATGTGTGTATGTGTATATATACACATATGACATACATGCTTTAGTGAAGGGATGATGAAAATATATTGTGTGCATGTAAGGAAACTTTGAATATTTTAGAAAGATTTGGGTGATTGTCAGTTCTGAATCAAAAATTGTTAGAAAAGTTGGGAAATTTACTTATATGGTATGATTGAAAACAGCATTTTTAGTAAGAAATGCAGCACCTTCATTCTTGAGAACGGAAAACATGAAAGCATTCTGACGTTAGCCCTGTAAAAGGGTTTCTTTTAGTCAGATAACCAGAATTTTAACCTATTTACAATGGAAATCCCTTGAGTTTGACTTCAGAATGTCATTGTGACTTTTCTAAAGGTAGAATGAACTATAAAGTAAGAAAAAACTATGGGTTATGACTTTCACACATTTGGCTCCTATGAAAAAAGAGTGATTTGTGTTATTTAGAGGACTATAATAATTTTTTTAGTGTTTCTAGTTGAGCAAATCTAATTTTTAGCTACTAAAACACATGAGAAGCCTGAATGGTATTATCCAAATGGACTTGGGTGGCATGCAATATAGACAACTTAGGAATAAGTGACACTGTGGACTTGATTAGAATGCAGTAATCCTGGAAGAATATAAATTGAATTGGATTTATGGTCTAATAAAAACGTGGGAGGAAAAGATAATGCTTACTGACTCATGAAACTTTAACAATGTTTGTAAGACTCTGAGTTGTTGTAATATTTGGTTGAGAGCGCTTTCCCATTTGTCTCAGCCTGCTTCCAGAACAGCCTGCTGTGCACCTCCATCTGGAAGTGAAGCCTGACTTGGGTCTCCTTCTTGGGTATACTTAGGAAGCAGAGATCATCACATACTCTGCCCTTGTAAACCCATGACCTCGAGCAGCACTTGGTTGGTTTAGGCAAATATGTATTGAGTACCTATTAACTGTAAGAGTTTGGGGGAGAAAAAAGTACCATGGGAAAGTCCTAGCTCATTGCTTATTTGCACTCAGAAAGCTTTTTTAGAGGACTACTTGTTTCTGGCCTTGTATTCTCCTTTCTGTGATACTGTAAAAAAGTAGAGAGCATACCACAGCTACCTACTCCTCCCTGAATACACCATAAAAATAATAGCACCTGCCATTTTATTGAACTCGGAGGCATGTGTTAGGTGCTTACATACAGTCATGTACTTAATCATAGCAACTCTAGGAGGCATGTATTATTATACCCATTAGTCAGATGGGGAGACTGAAGCTCAGAGAGGCAAATGGCTCATGGTCACACAGCTAATAACCAGTGAAGCCAGGTCTGTGTGACTGCTAAACTCTTTCCTGCTTTTGCTCCAGAGCTGTGGTTCCTCATTCCCTGCCTCCTTGCCTTTGCTTTGCAGTTACTTCTGTGTCCTGTGTTGCAGGATACAGAGGCACCTTTACCCACCGTGGAAGTCTCACCCTTTCTGATGACTCCCCTCAAAACCTACCGCCTCTTGAGAAGCCCTCCCATCTCTCTTACCTCTGGGCTCCCAGAGCACCTGATTACCACCTCATCATCATCATCCTCATCATAGCCTGATTCGTAAGGCTGAGGGAGCCAGCTGGGTAGGACAGTGGGGCAGGCACTGGCCTTTCCCACCGACTTGTGAGCTCTTTGGAAGCCAGGGACTCTATTTTATGATTGATTTGTCAACATAACACCCAGCACAATTCTAGGAGGTACTACCATTATTATCCCATTTAAAAGATGGAAAAACTGAGTCACAGAGGCTAAGTGATTTAGTCAGCGTCACAGAGTAAGTGACAGAGCTGGGATCTGAACACAGCAGTCTGGCTCCAACATCTATGTTCTTCACACTAAATTTGCGCCATCTCTTTAATGAGATTGTAAACTGTGAGGGTGGAGGTGGTGCCCAGCAGCTCCCAGCCCAGTATCTCACAGATTCTGCACAGTAAACATCAGCCCTTTTGTTCTCCTGTCCACCCCAGCAGAGTGACAAACAGAATATATTGAACCAGGTCTTATCGCATAATAAGAAAAGAGCACAAATATGCTGAAGATCTCATAGAATGCATATCCCCAGGCCTCATTTGGATTCAGTGGGTATGGGCCAGGCAGGGCTGAACGCTTGTCATCTTTTCTGTATCTGGGAACAACAGTGAGAAGGGAAGAGTCAGCAGGCAGCTCTGGAAGACAAGGAAGGAAGCAAACATAGGGAGTCCCAACTAGAGTGGTGGGAGCAGGCGGAGAAGTGGTAGAAACCGTCAGCCAGCAAGAGTCAGAGAGTGCCGAAGCTTGAGAGGGGCCTGGGATCATAAATCCGCACAGAAAGACCTCTTAACTTGTAATTTAAAGGTTTCTAAGTACCTGTGCCTTTTGAATATGCTGGTGGGATTTTATCTGATGAATTCAAACACTTTCATTTTCTTCAGAGCTTCCATCTTTGAGGTATCCAAAAATAGTAGGCTTTTCATGGAGTTGTATAAGGATTCCATCTGCTTTATATTGAAAAGTAGGGCTTTAATGGAAAATTAAAAATGAGCCAGATCTCCTTTCCCACAACAAAGCCCAGGGCACTTTTCCCAATCCTTTCTTCTTTTAATCCCCAGAAAGTTACTGAATCTGTATTTCTGTGAAATCCTGCCCAATTTAAATTCTACTGGAAAGGCAAATAAACACCAACAAGTTCCTTCATTTCCACACAAATGTCATGTCTATTTAGAAGCAATAACAATTTCATATGTTGTCACTTGTGAAATTTGATTTTTGTTTTAATTTTATTTTTATGTTATTCTAGAGATTGTGTGATGTGTTGCCTGTACCTAGGCACATATCCTAAATGCGCATAAGGATATTTTAAGAAGCGCTGATTTCTGTTAATGGTTTCTCTAGTTGCTGTCTTGAGTTTGAAGGGTATCACCTTTTATTGTCTAGTTTGGCTTCACTCTCATGTTTCCTAGATTGAGTGAGGAGGTGTTGATCCATGTCACTGTGGATGTGCCGGCGAATGTAGATACTGGTTCTTGGGTCCTGTCCCTTTACTAAACAGCCCAGTGAATGGAGGCAGAATGACCAGGTTCCTTAGCCTGGCCTTCAGTGCCTTCTGTAGTATCTACGTTCTTCCTTAGTCATCCTGGCTCACCTCATTTAGCAGATGCTAATGCTTGGTTAGCCAGAAGCCCATTACCATCTCGTTAATTGGCAATATGGCTCCGGCCTTTGTTTTCCTTTCCCGGAATCCCCCGTCCTTCCCTTTCCTTAGAATTCTACTCACCTGTCTAGGCCCAGCTGGAATCCCAACTCTTGAAAGCTTCCCCCAATCTCTTTATTCTCTTGCATTGAACACTTGTATCTCTCAATTGCCTCCTAATAAGTGATGCCTGACATTGTTAATTAAATTCAATATGAGAAATTCAGGGTTTGGAAGGTTTTTACAACTTGCCCAAGTTGGTACATCCGGTTACTACTTTAGCTTAGACTAGAATCCAGTTCTCCTAGACATACTTGGCCCCACATATGCAAAAATGTTTGCTGCTCCCCTTTTTGACTGTCCACCTAAGGCACGTAGCACACTGTCATTCACAGTGTGGATACTCAGCAATGTTCATTTAGACAGGCCCGGGGTAAGGCGCTGGAACATGCAGCTGGCTTTCTGGGCATCTGCGCTATGAGGCTGGCTTCTTTTTGGACATTGAGCTTCTGTATTTTCTGGTGGCACAAGATTTACTCCCTACTGACCCACAACACAGTTTGGGTTCATTAACTGTCCTAGACTGTTTTAGAAACCACCATTTCATTTTGAGAATGATATGTGTTTGAAGATCTTTTGTTTGTAATCTTGAGCTTTTTGTTAAAAATTTAGGGTGATTGGGGAAATAGTTACTCCTTTGCCCTCTGCCATCAGGTTTTCATCCACAAGATTTTCACTAAAAAAGAAAGGAAATGACATCCAAGAGCAGAGAGAAAATGCAGAATTCTTCAAAATCTAGAGGAAATTGGAGGAATACAGTAATAAATGATGGGTGAGAGAACAATAGCCAAATGGACTGACAGTATTGTTGGGCCTGAAAGTATTATGTACCTACCCACACCTGGACCTCACAAAGCAACATTTAACTGAGTGCCTCTGCCATGTATAGCCCAATTTTGGCTGTGGAAGTGCCTTCCTCCCCATGCACTGATTTTGTTTACTTTGTAGTAGAATCTCCTTAGCATAGGAAGAGGGTTCTGTCCCAGACTAAGGCCCTACGAAGTAATGATTTAACTCTACAGCACAGCTATAGCCTTTGTTTGTATATCCTTCAAAAGAATGATTGAAAACAAGCTTTATAAAATGTTTTCCATGGTCATGGGGAGGGACCCCTGGAGTCATTTCTATAACGAAACTCAAAACAGCACAACAGGCAGTGTTGGTCTGCATTCATGAAGAGCCTTCTCAGCTGCCTGTGAGAGCTCGCTGTGATTCCTCGTTAATGGCTTCCCCTGCCTAGTCCTCTCCTGGATGCCAGGTTTAATGTATCTGGGATAGAGAGCAATAAGAACACTTTCTGTGGATGTAGGCCAACTGCTGCAGCTGAAAGGGGGAGGGGAGGTACCTGGTGCTTTACTGTTGTTTGAAATGCTATTGTGATCTTCGAGAAGCGGTGGTGGATTTTTTTTCCTTGCTTAACCATACGCTGTCTATTATTTAAGTGCTTTTTCTGCCACCTCCCCGCTACCACAACCACCACCTTAAATGTGGGAGATCACATGGCACTTTGACAAAATGTACTATCCCCTTTGCTGGCATATAATGTTACCACTTCATGTATTTATTCATTCTGCTCATGTCTACCCTCTTTTGTACACATCAGCGTCAATATTGTCCATTTTCAGTAGCAAGTTTCTAGAAGGCTGAGAGTGAACCTTGTTTAATTTGCCTTGTGCTGCGTGATACTACACTGTGCATTTATTAAATGCTCATTGGTTCGGATTCTAAGCTTCCAAGTTGGGAGGTTTTACATATGTTGTCAGTACTTCTAGAATGAGATGCGTCTTAAGTAACTTTTCTTCATGCAGGTGATACATTGGGTCCTCTGCACTGATGGATCCTTGGAGTCACGGTTTAGAATCCAGATTTTGGTTGCATGTTTTAGATTCCCCCTTATGTTCTGCCTCCTTGGGTGAAAATGCAATGGCCTTACTTCTAATCTTGCCTCTCCGTTAGGGCCAAAGCATAGATAATGTGACATACCTCACCCTTCTTTTCATGTAAGTGTGCTTGACCATGTAATTCCCATAGTCATTATTCAACAGATTCTTGATTTCAGACTGCCAAGTGTTAGAGGTTGTTCTCTTAGAGGTTGAGAATTACTCAGTGAAGACCAGTGAGGATGAGGAGTGTCTGGGAAGAATCTGGAAGGACTGTGGTAGAATGAACAGAACCAGATGCCTCTATGGGTGCCAGCAGCTCCTGGGAAAGGGACAGGTTCTGGTTAATTTATTTGTTAAGTATGATCCAAGAGGGATTGGCACTTAAAAAACTGCAACCCTAAACATTATTTGATTGTACCCCAGTCCAACATGCCATGTGGGGAAGAGTCCCTAATCTGGGGTGCCCAAGGCAAGCCCTACTGCTTTCCCTGATCCTCACATCTCTAGCTGTGACAGAGGTTCTGTTTCCAGGGAATGAATCACCCTGGCCCCCATCCCCAGAACAGGGCTTCTTTCCACACACTTGAGATCCAGAACTGCTGCTGCTGGAAGATTCCTGCTCTGTGCTGCTCACCAAAACACCCATGGGGTTTTCAGTCTAGCCCATGGTTGAGCTAGAACATGCAGGAATGATCCACTGAAGAGGGAGGTGTTGGTTAGGCAGGGGCGAGAAGGAACAGTGGATGGAAGATTGGTGAAGAGTTGGTGGAGATGAGATCTTAATTAAGTTAGACCTTTTACTGGTTTCCTGGGACTGCCATAACAAATTCCCACAAACTCTGCTTAACACAAGAGAACATTTTCTGTCATAGTCCTGGAGGCCCAAAATCAGAAACCAGGCTCTCAGCAGGGTTTATTTCTTATGGAGTCCCTGAAGGAGATTCTGTCCCAGGCTTCTCTGTGGCTGCTGGCAAACCTTGGCTTTCCTTGGCTTTGTAGGCATGTCACTACAATCTCTGCCTCCATCTTCACAGGGTATTTTCCTTTGCATGTCATTGCATGGCCTTCTCCTCTCTTACAAGGAAACTTGTCGCTGAATTTAGGGCCAGCCCTAATATGGGATATTCTTATCTTGATATTCTTAACTTAATTACATCTACAAAGACCCCTTTTTCCAAATAGGCCATATTCACAGATTCCAGATGGGCGTGGTGTGTTTTTTGTTTTTGTTTTTTGTGGTTGGGGGGTTGGCACCATTGAACCCACTATAACCCTCAAAGTAATAGAAAGTAGCAGTCACTCAGAGGGAAAGAGAACAGACAAGAACAAAACAAGATCGCATGCCTGCTAAATGGCAGGTATTGTGGTGCTATGTACTTTACCTGTGTGATTTTAACTATTACTGCAGGATAAATAAAGATACAGTGAAATTTGCATGTAAGAAGAAAGAAGTTCAAAGGAGTGGAGTGTCCTGAAACTTTTCTATGAACTGGAGGCTGAACTGTCATCTCATGTTGAGAGATTTGAAGAAGGGAGAGTGGGCTTGGAGAATCTAGAAAAAATTCAACCAGCCACTAAACTGTAGCACAGTGTGTAAATAGATGGATAAAAAATATGGAGTGAGGCCCCATTGGAATTTGCATGTATGTTTATAGTTCCCTTTAGCCCAATTTTGTGACTCTGCCTGGTAATACTTGTCACTTTGGAATGAAAAATCTGGCCTTGCGGTGACTTAGAGTTGAGCATTGGTTTGAATAATAGGTTGCTCTAAGAGACTAAAGAAAACATCATATGAATCAGCTGAAACTAGTATTCAGGCTGGAAGGGGCGTGAGCTTGGATTGGAGGTGATAGATAAGGAAGGGTCTGAGGCCTCAGGGATGTGATGAGTGGGCACAGCAGGTACGGAAGAGGAGTGACAAAGGTGAGGGGGCCCTCAGTTGAGGAAACCCAGGGAAGTGGAGAGTTCCAAAATGATGCTGATGCAGGGGTGGTTTTGGACCTTCACTCAACGGTAGAACAGAGATTGAGGATATTGGGTAGGAAGAACTCAAGAAACGGAAAGCCATAGGCTCCCCTTGCCCTTGATTCAAATATAAATGTATAATGATATAAATGGTATCTTCTAGGAGAATGGCCTGTCAATGTGTTGCACTTTTTTTTTTTTTAATCCTAGGTAAGTGTTCTGGGACCTCTGAGACCTTGCGTTATGAGCAGCTAGTTTAGTGGGAATAATATTTTGAACTGGTATTCAATTTACTTTCCCTTCCTCCTAATTCTTGTTGCCCTGGGAGTCTCCCCCATTGAAGCTAGGGATTCCATCACTTCAAGGGGAGGACAGAACATGGTCAATGACAAAGAAGACATTGTTCAGCTTTTGACTTCCAAAACAGGCCCTTAAAGCCTGTTTCAGAGAACAGAGTTAGCCCAAGCCTTCATTTAAAAGAGACAGGCTTTGTTAGAAGAAAAATGGTTTGTGGTTTCCAAGCAGCCAAATCTCAGAAGGCCTGGCATATATTGTACATTAAGCCACGGAGGAGGGAGGCTACAGGATCACTTCCGTTAGCCCAAGAAGGAGAAAATTGCTTCCTGGGTTGGAAGGAGGAGCTTGCAGAGATTCAGAGGATTCCAGGGTTAAGAAATGGATGGGTCACTGAGATCTAGCACCCAGTTGTCCTGGGCTTCTGCTCACGGGGTTATTGAGATGATAGAAGGCCCAGGTAGGTGAGCGACCCCCTGTAAGCAGAGAGCACTGGTGCCCTGCCTCCTCTCTGGGACTCTGGAAGGAAACCACCTTGTAGTTTGCCCTGCAGTGGGGTGTGTTTAGGTAGAAACGGGCCCTGAGGTGGTGTTCCTTCCCAGTTCCCCAAAACCTGTACATGGCATGGGGAAATCCCGACAGTCCTGCTTATGCCCTTGGGTGGATGTAAAGGTACTGAGATATCTAGGGTCAGAATAGAGAGGGCACAGAAGGGAAGTGTGCCAGTCTCCCTGCTGGAGGCTGGCTGGGATCGTGGCCACAGATACTACTGAGCCCCAGTGAGGTATTGACCAGCTACATCAGCCAAACCAGGCCAGCACCCAATGACAAAGGAACAAGACATCCCACAGAGGCCAGAGGCCAGCACTTAGACTCAATCCTCTCCCCATCACTGTGATGGTCTGTAATCTCCCTGGGGAGTAACTAAAGAGCTTCTGCACATCAAAAGAAACTACCATCAGAGTGAACAGGCAACCTACAAAATGGGAGAAAATTTTCGCAACCTACTCATCTGACAAAGGGCTAATATCCAGAATCTACAATGAACTCAAACAAATTTACAAGAAAAAAACAACCCCATCAAAAAGTGGGCGAAGGACATGAACAGACACTTCTCAAAAGAAGACATTTATGCAGCCAAAAAACACATGAAAAAATGCTCATCATCACTGGCCATCAGAGAAATGCAAATCAAAACCACTATGAGATACCATCTCACACCAGTTAGAATGGCAGTCATTAAAAAGTCAGGAAACAACAGGTGCTGGAGAGGATGTGGAGAAATAGGAACACTTTTACACTGTTGGTGGGACTGTAAACTAGTTCAACCATTGTGGAAGTCAGTGTGGCGATTCCTCAGGGATCTAGAACTAGAAATACCATTTGACCCAGCCATCCCATTACTGAGTATATACCCAAATGACTATAAATCATGCTGCTATAAAGACACATGCACACGTATGTTTATTGCAGCATTATTCACAATAGCAAAGACTTGGAACCAACCCAAATGTCCAACAATGATAGACTGGATTAAGAAAATGTGGCACATATACACCATGGAATACTATGCAGCCATAAAAAATGATGAGTTCATGTCCTTTGTAGGGACATGGATGAAATTGGAAATCATCATTCTCAGTAAACTATCGCAAGGACAAAAAACCAAACACCGCATATTCTCACTCATAGGTGGGAATTGAACAATGAGATCACATGGACACAGGAAGGGGAATATCACACTCTGGGGACTGTGGTGGGGTGGGGGGAGGGGGGGGGATAGCATTGGGAGATATACCTAATGCTAGATGACGAATTAGTGGGTGCAGCACACCAGCATGGCACATGTATACATATGTAACTAACCTGCGCAATGTGCACATGTACCCTAAAACTTAAAGTATAATAATAAAAAAAAAAAAAAAAAGAAAGAAAGAAGGAGAATGAAAGGAACACAGCCCGGCAGCTTGAAGTGAATTTAATTTGACTGATTGCCCTGAAGCAACTAAAGTTTTAACTCTGAAGCCACTAGGTTACCTGTAACGAGTAAGATTGTTTTTTTTTTTCTGCCATAAGTAGAAATGCAATGATCATAATCAAGTTGAATTCAATCATGCAGAAATAAAGTAACATCTTTTTATATTGTTAGGTAGTAAGTGTATATTTCAAACCTGCCACTCCACATTTGGGCTATATTTTAACTGCTTAAACTTTTTTATTTGTGACAAATTTACCTATACTCTTATAGTATACCATTTTTCCTTTGATAAATCGTGGCTTAGTATACCTGTCCTAGGTTCATTTGGGGCAAGAAGTGTGAGATTGTGTCCTCAAGCGGCAGAGTTTTCCACCTGATGTTTCAAGGTAGTGTGGGGTTTCTGGCTTCCCATTGTTCAGCTAGTGGCAGTTTTTCCCTGAGAAGGACCTCAGTTGCCTTTGGGCCTCAGGTCAGTGGAAAGTATTAGAATTTCAAGCCTTTCTCTAATGAGTTTACTGTGATGCTGGAGATTAGAGGAGAATTTTTACTGTGTGTGATCCTTCAGTTTCATATTGTAAAGGTAACAGGGTGAATAGTAGAAATGTCTCTAAATACAAGGGGAAATGCTCTTCATTTTTATTCAGTTCTCATGTGCTAAAGTATCAGTTTATGAAAGGATTCATTTCCAAGTATAATTTGTAAGTAGTTACCAGAACACTCAAATGAGAGAGGGGGAGAAAAAAACAGTTAGCTCTTTTTAATTGCATTTCATCTCTCTTTGACATTCATATGAGGATGATGCTGCATTTAAGATGATGTATTTTAAAACCTGCTGTTTCTGAAATACCTAGTAATTTTGGAAGGGAAATCATCAGGCTTGCTTTAGAAGTGTGCCTTTATTGGGGGTGTTCTGGGGTGAGGTGGGGAGTTGCCTGTTTGGATACTGCTTATGTATTTTCTCACCAGAAAATTATTGTGACACTCTTAGCAAATTTTCTCAAAACATAAATGCATCTCATATTTTTACCTTGTGTGTCGGTGGGGAGCCAAGAGAGTTAGAGATGGAGAACCACATAATTTAAATTTAAAAGAGTCAGCAAATAATAAATTGATAGAATTTAAAAAGTATTGATTTATTAACTGACATTTTAAAAATATGTTAGACCTATAAAATAGTTCTCTTCAGAATCTTTTCAGAAATAAAATTTTTAAAACTTAAAAACATATGTCCATATAGATTAAATTTAAAAAATCTTATATTATCTGAGTTTTATAAAATAACAACATAAGTAATTATTTTTCACTCCCATTAGTCAACTTTTTAGCAATGTCTCTAACTAACCTATGCCAGTGATACTCCATATGAAGAATGAATTGTTTTTAATTTTCTTAATAAAGTTGCCTCCAATCTCTTCAAAGTTGTGTTTATAGTTAGTATTTCAAATTAATATCTTTGATTGGCTTCTATGTGTACATCACAATATTTCTCATTCAGAAAATAGCTCTTAGATGCAAAGTCCCTGGTGAGCTCTGAACAAATTCTGCTCAATGGAAGCTCTTCTTAGACAAGTTTTTAAAATGTTGAAATGTGTAACTGTTTTCACCCAAATATTTTCACAGATCTTTTTCTCTCATTCAGAATTCTTCAACAAATATTTTTATAAGACAAAACTTATGAAATTAAGTTTCTCTGTGGTCCTTTCAAATGTTTTGTCAAATTTAGATGGCACAAAATTGCAGACCTTCTCAATTTCACTCCATTCTGGTACAGAATATAAATGTATCCAGTTAAAACTAGGCATTCCATCAAAAGATTGCCACAAGTCAAGATATTACAAAACATCAGAACAGAATTTCAGAATTAAATCTTGAACACTGAGTTCTCATCATGCAATGTGTTCAGTTCCTCCTTTGCTTTTGTTGGGATAAATTTGAGCATCTTCTGTTTACAAGCCTTATTTTCAATAACTGCAGTTGGCTACAGGCTTCAAAAGCTGAACTGTTTTGGTGCTTCATTCACTGCTTTGATCAAAGACTTCCAACTAGTTTGGAACAGAATACACCCAAACTTTTTAAAGGGCTTGTCTATGATACCATTATGGCACGCCCAGGTTGACATAGAGAGTTATTTCTCAAGCATTAACAAAACCCAGTTGATGATGACGGGGACAAAAGAGAAGGAATATACTGCTATGTTGAAGTGTTTTTTTTGTATTTAGTATTGGCTTTGTCACAAAAAGTTTGGGATATTTCTAATTGGGTATATATAACTATTAGTTAATTTCTACCTCTACAGTTTTTACATTCGATAGAATATAGCCACTTGTTTGAATGCAGTTATGAATTATGCATGTGACATAACACATTCTAAGTAACATTCTGCACCATAGGTTTCTTGATTTAGTTAAGAACCTTATTTTTAGCATCACAAAATTTGTATTATTCCTGCAAAATCAAATCATTTCATCTCCTATGTTGAGCTTTTTACAATTTACAGTAGCATTTACAATAATATGAGACGTTTTACCTGTGACAAAATAAACTTCCACAAGCTTTATTTTGATCCCATGAGATAAATGAAAAAAAAATTATTTGAATTAATTGATTTTCTGTTTAAAACACCTGGTAATACATGAAACTGGAATAATTTAACTCTTGGTGAAGTTTTTTTCTTCTGTTAATGAAGCTAATACATTAAAGTCATCGTTTCACTTTTCATATATGCACAAAAAAACCTGAGCTCAAAAATAAGCAAAATCGATTTGGAACAACAGACATTTCATCCAAAAGAAATGTCTCCTAGAGTGCTATGTTAGTAAACCTTCTGCAGCTGCGTATGTTAAATCATCTTCCTTAACATAGTCTTGCATCATTATTAACATTTGAAGTAGTTGCTGTTGCCTCTTTAGCAGATTTGTGACTTGTGGTTTATGTAGTCAGTGATATCACTAAGGCTCCCATGATGGATAGTAAGTATCAACAAGCATTTTGTGTGAATTTATGTTCATCATCTGCTTTCTTGAAAAGCAGAAATTTGGTACTTAATTTTTTATTAAACTTGCATTTTCTTTTTCTTTTTAGCTCATCACTGCCAAAAGGTATATTGCAAAATAAAATAGTATAATGATTCAATAAATGACAAAAACACTGAAATGAGAGCATTCAGACAATTCTTTAAAAGATCTGTAGCAGATCTGTTTCCTGCGAATATTTCATGTATGCCTAACCTATAACTTTCTGTGTTTTCCATTAACCCTTCTGACTGCTGTTCCGTGCATCTCAGGCTGCAACACGGGTCACAGTGTTGAGTCTGGTGAGGCAGTGGCCTGGAATACTTTTCCCACTGCCAATCAAGACTGGAAGGAGTTAGCTGCCCTTAGCTGCTCATGTCCAAGTACTCTTTGTTTTATGGTGAGCATACTGCGTGTTGTCCTTGAAAGGGAGGTGTTTCTTACACCACGATTGGAAAGGGACAGGAAAAGAAATGGATTGTCATTGGTCATCTTTCAGCTTTAATCACATGTTAACATGAACGTTCCCTTCACTGTATAGTTGTCTCACACACCGGTAGACAAGGTATGGGAGAAGCTGCAAGTGCAAACTGGAGGTTACAAAACCCATCCTGGTGTATTTTAATATAACCAGTAATAACACTTGGTTTATGAAGTGAAACATCTGAACAAGTGCTTAACCTGACTGTCTGCTGGGACAACAGGCATAAACCAGCACTTTTGCAGACAACGGGAAGGACACTGTCAGCCTGAGTAGAAAATCACGTTTCTCCATCTGCTTTCCACCCTCCTTTGTCTGGACTCTGCCCTTCTCTAGTCTTGATCTTTCCAACCCCACTTCCCACAATGGCTGAATGAGCTTTTAAAAATCTATGACAAAGCAGGAGGATCACTTCAAGGCAGAAATTCGTGACCAGCCTGGGCAACACAGTGAAACTCCATCTGTACAAAAAATTTAAAAATTAGCCTGTCATGATGAAGCACTTCTGTAGTCCTAGCTACCCAGGAGGCTGAGGTAGGAGGATCGCTTCAGCCTAAGAGGTCAAAGCTGCAGTGAACTATGATCTTACCACTGCTCTCCAGCCTGGGTGACACAGTGAGACCCTGTCTCTAAAGTTAAAAGTTCATATATTTAAAAGAATCTCTATGAGATCATGTTGCTCCCCTGATGTCGTCCTGTCACAATTAGGATAAAATCCAGCTCTTTGTCACAGCCCAAGCAAGAGGCCGTTTGTGCTCTTGCCTGATTGTCCCCAACTAGATTTTAAGCTTCCAGGGAACATACACCTGGCTATGTGCCTTCTTTGTCAGAAGGGGACATGAGAGTTGCACAATGTGTTTTCTTGATGTGATGATTTGGTTTACTTTGAATTGATGAAGAAAAAAAAAGGAGTGTCTTGGTAATCCATGCCAGTAAGCAAATTCAAGTCCAAATCTCTATGTTCCAAATATGATTTGTATCTCTGATAACAAAGTTGGTCAGCAGAATGTATGACAGGACTGGATCCTCTCCATTAGTGGAAGTCTTACGATGCATAAAACCATTCTGATTCTGTGGTCTTCCAGCCCCTCCCCACCTCTTGAAAGTATGAATTCTAGGGAATCTATTGTCTTCATCAACATTAGATCAGAGACTTTTTAAGTACATTTGGAAAGGTGCTGCTTTGGGTGATTTGGGGAAAACTGACATGCGAAAAGCTAATGCAATTCTCAGAGACCTGTGATGTTGGTGGTAGAGGAATACTGTGAAGTCACAGTTGTGAAACCTTGTTGTGTTCTTGCACAACTGGTTCTGTTGCTTCTCTTTGTGGAATGTGCTACTGTTCAATTTTATCATGAATGCCTTTCCAAGGACAGTAAATGGTTTTACACACTATGACATCGTTTCCATGGCAACTAATGTATTTTAGCAAAGAGAGACTGTGATAGAAGTAGGCTAAAAAGGACAAATACAGAAATGGCACAGTGTAAAATGTAGGGCAGTGTGTGTTGTAGTAAGGACTTTTTTTTTTCCTGGCTTCTTGTTTAGGAAAACCTATATAACTAGATTTTGGATTTTTTTTTTTTAACTCTTACTAATAAAATTTTTACTGCACCCAACACAGTCTTGTATTTTTCTAACACAGTTCCTTCAGTTGGTACTTGGGCTTTTTGTTTGCTTGCCTTAAAATGAGATAATTTCCATAACATATAAACATTTGTAAGTTTATCTATCTTAAAGGATGTACTCTTCTTAATCCCCATTCTCCTTTGGCCAACACCCCACTTCTCTACCACCCTTTATTTCAGTTCTTCTTGAGAGGGTTGTCAGTACTACCTGTCTCCACACGGTGTTTGTTAAAAATCAGAGCCATTCCAGTCTGGCTTTCATTCCACCATTTGATCCAGTATCACCAGCTGGTCACACCCTCATCCTCTAAGTCTACTGCAGCTCTCTTCTTTTGTTTATTTAGAAGCTAACTGCATGAGTGTACATTTCGAATAATTCCACACCACATCAAGCCCCATTTGTGTCAACCATGGTTAAGAAATATAAGGGAACGTGTTACCCTGCTTTGTATATCTGAATACATTTGGATTATTTTGTTATATGATAATGGAACCCCCTCTGTGCTCTTAAATAAATCCCCAGTGGTGAGCAGATAGTCAGTTTCCTATTTAACAGAAGGAGAAACGGAGGCATGTACCTTTTTATTACTTCTAAAGATAGCAAACCACTCTATGGGCTGGATCATACATACCGTCATTTATGTTTTGTTGGGCCACATGGTGCGTTTCAAAAATGTAAACTAACACTTTTAAATAGGACAGTATTACATAAAAGCTGAGATTTCCAGCTTCTCTTGAAAAAAAAAAAAAGGGAAGGTTTGGCAAAACTGAACCTGCCTTCTCTAATGATAGCAGCCTGCCCAAGCAGTGTTGTGGCTGTCTTCTTTGGAGGGAGCAGGGCTCTTCAGCGCACCCAGCTTCATCTTACCTGCTTTATTCATTTATGTTGCTTACCTGGCCCCTGGGGTTTTTAAATATGTGACCCTTGCCACACCCTCTCCCACCCAATCGCAGAGCAGATAAATAGCAGAGCTAGGGATGGAACTTGGTTTCCAAGCCAGCCTCTTCCTCCCTGCCTGTGGACCACAATTCTGTATTGTAGAGAGTAATTCACAGGTCAGGGATGAAGGGCATCATCAGGTGGTCATCATGATACTAATTGAAACAGACCGTGCAGTTAGTGGTTCTAGGTACACTGTTCTTATAGGGTCCCTTCCCCTTTTGGTTGCCTCTGTCAGAAGTTGTGTGCTCTCAATTGTGATGTGCAAGGCGGAGGTGCTGGGGTAGAATGTGGAAATTTATATGTTCATACAAAAACTGGCCCAAAACGAAAGGCTTCAGTATCATAACAGGGGTTTCATATTTTCCAAATCTTCAATGAGCGTGTATTACCTTTTTAATGAGTTAAAATAAATATTTACATAAGATAAACAAGAACAAAATAGTAATACAAAGTACACATAGCACTGGCTGATACCTGTGCCATCCTCCCAATGTGGGGGACACCAGGGCCTTCCCCAGCCACCTCTGCTGTCCTCTACTAGACTAGAGTCTTCCCCTAGATGCCCCTGGGGTAGTACCAATGTCTAGTACCATGTTCGTCACGTGCCCCTCATTTTGAACGTGCACGTATCACTGTACCTTGATTAGGACTGAGTAAGACAGGAGAAGAAGTTGCAGTTGCTGCCATCTCTAACCTTGGGAGAAGGTTTGTGTGTGGAGCAAGACACAGGAGAATGAGCTAGTTTGGGGCCAGAATGAATGGTTGGAGGAAAATACATTTTTCCTGGGGAAACGTGGCAATGAGGAATGCTCCACAACAGAGGGCCTTGTCTGAGCTGGGTCCTGTCTCAGGCGCCTAACCCAGCTGTTGGGCACACAGGAGACTGTGGAGACCCTGAGCGTGGATGGTCCCACACACTGCATGTCTGTCTGCAGCTGCACAGGCCTCAGGGAGCCCTCTGAGAGTGGGCCTGTTCCTGGGCTGCAGGCAGAGAGCCAGGGGCTGCCCCGTTGCCAGAGAGCATTGAGGAGCTTCTGTGTGTGCTGTGTATATGTCTCAGCCTTCTTTGGAATTATGGCAGAGTCTGGCCCTGCCTGGTCATTTTTGTGCCTTTGATCCTAAGTTAAGAATAAGTGAAGGAGCACTTGTCCCTGTGGACACGCTCGATATGGAAGTTGCATCAAATGGCTATTTTATCCTCAGTCACCACTGACATCACTCCACGTACGGTTCTGAGGTTCTCACTTTAGTTGTGGTTGAATAGAGCTATGATCATTGTTGCAGAAAGAAGCCATTCAGATGTGAATCTGTGAAGATGTGTCTAGCAATGTACAGATGTTTTTTGGCAGGTCAGTGAATATTTTAAATCTTTTGCAAGTAGTAAAAAGAGTTGAATTTGAAATAGAGAAGATACCATGGTAAGGGAAAATTATACCTCGTTTTTCTCTCAATCTTCCATTTTTAAGATAATCAGACAAAATCCTGAACCATTATTTAAATCTTGGATTCATCATGGCCCTCATCCTGTATGATACATGGTTATGACCCTAATGTATTGAATCTCTTTCAATAGCAAGAATTGCTGGGTAGTAGTAAACATAATAGCAAAATCTCCAGTTTGGATCTCCATTGATTTAATTCTCTCTGTCACCTCCCCTCTTCACCCTTCCTCCAGCCATCACCAGAGATGGCACACGCCCCTGTATCTTGCAGGTACCATGCTTGGTGTAGTCCCAGTCACCAAGAAGCTGACAGGGAAACAACGAAGCAGGCCCTGTGCAAAGTGCCGTAGGAACACAGAGAAGAGGAAATCTAGTCCTGCATGGGGGTGTGGGCAAAGGAAAACAAGAGTGAAAAAGTGATTTTGATCTGGACCCTGCAGGCTGATTAGGAGAAAGTTGCTACCCAGCAGGGTTGGTGAGATTGGAATGACAAGGCATAGCCCAGCACCAGGAATTATTGGGGGCTGCCTTTCTTTTTCGGCCCTTTCCTGGGATAGAGGCGGGTTGAAAACACAGTGGTACAGTGCTACTTCTGGTTGCCTTCTTAGCTACTGTACACCGTCTCTCACAGTCTGGCCTCTGCCTTACTTCCCACCTTTCTCCCTCCAGCCTGCCACCATCCTCCTAGCCACTCCTCTGTTGTGCAGCACTGTCAGGCCTCTAAGCGTGCAGCCCATGCTCCTTTGACTGTGTACTGGTTGCTCTGCCTGCACTGCCCTGTCGTGAGGTTCATAGGGAGATGTCTGTGGGCATTTGGAAACAGTGCAGGGGGGTGACGGGGAGCTGGAGGGATGGCTGTATCAAGAGAGAGCTCAGGGTTGAGGATTGCTCAGTTTTATGTATTGTCTGTGTGTTCACCCAATGTTGGAGGATTGGTCTGATCTAGACAGTTGGAAGTAGTTCATTTTTGGTCAAGGTCTTGTCCTTTGGCTTCCATTCCTGCAGTTGACCACACATTTGCAACATTAATGGATCAGCCTTTTCCACTGGGCTATCTGGGTCACTTCAGTTATGTTTCTCAAACAAAACATCAGCACTGCTTCAGCAAGGAGAATAAAAGCATGGAAAATGCCCTAATGCCCAAAGCCCACAATTGAATGCATAGACAACTGTTTAAAATGTCTGTGTAACTACATATGCATATCGATATAATATCGATACACACATGCACACACACACAGGGGGTGGGGGTGGGGGTGGGAGAAGCCTATCTTCCCTTAGTCTTGGAAACCTAAAACTTGCATCTTCAAAAAATCAGATTTAGAATAAAGATAAATTGGAAGATAATTGGTCAATTTTTAAAAAATGATTTTTAAGAAAATATGAATCTTTGAAATAAAAAGTATCTCTATTTCACTTAAACATTTGTGAATAAACATTTACTTTTTCTCAACTTTTCAGAAAGACAGCCTTAAGAAAGATATACGTGGTTTTAAAAGCAAATGCCACTCTTTATTCTAGATAGCAATTCTATTTTGCGTCCATCCTTATCATCTTTGAAACAGTGGAGCCGCTCTCTAAAAATATTTCAGTATCTTGCTTAGAGTCCTCAGAGTTAAAGCTGTGGTGTCCTCCTTTTGGTTTATGGCTGCAGAATGATGGGTGTATATATTGTTTTTGTTAGTTAACTCCATCTGTTTCGTAAGCCTGAAAAAGAAATTGGATGATGCCGTATATATGTATGGATGGATAACACTCCTTATGCAGTAGTGAGTCAGCAGCTTCAAATGGGTTTTCTGTTTTCCTATTGGTACTGGTTGCTAAAGTGCTGTAGCGTGAAGGCTCATTCTTTCAGAATCTTGTGAATTGGGCATCCTGTGTTGTTGGAATTACACAGTATGCTTGAAAGAAGGGTATTAAAGTTTCTTCCCTACTTTGGAAATGGTAATGATTCTCCAAGTGCTCTTTCTAAGGCTGATGAAAAAATCTTCCACCTTGTAAATAGAAATCTCCTTATTGTGACCTGTGAATCAGAGCAACAACTTTTCTGAGCCTCTGCGGAAGTGTTCAAGAATAGAAGGCAAAGTTCCACTCTGTACATGTTCCCTTTTGTGAAGAGTTCTCATAGTATTGATTTATTCTCTTCTGATTATAGGGAAGCAAGTTAAAATTTCTGGACAAATAATTCTCATTTTATACAGCTTAGCAGTGTCTAGATCCCTAGTGGGTTAGCCAAAAGAGAAGGCATCTATTGCCTGGCGGTTTCTCCGTAGGACAGGACAGCATGTCTCAGAACCCAGGAAGAGGCGAGATGATATGGGTTGCTAAGGCATGAGCTGCAATGGCATGCTTATTAGCACATTCTCTCTCACCTCCATGGTGGTTCTCTTGCTCATCTCCAGTGAGTTCATGATTTGAATGCCCATCTGCAGAGAACAATATATGAGTTTCAAATTCTCTTCCTCATGGTCATTTTTTCTTTCCTTCATTCCGAGTCATCTTTGATTAAACAAAACAAAGATGTTACTGTTAATTATACCTCTTTCCAAACAGTGCAGAAATTCTTGTGTGTGTGTGTGGTGGGGGATGGTTTTGATGGGAATACTAATTTATGATGGGGGTGTTTTAAATCGTGGATCAGGAAGAAAGATACTAAGAGTCACATTGAAAAGCTTAAGAGTCTCTACAAGATAGGAAAAATTGTTCCTGCCTCTTTTCATATTTCTTAACTCAAAGCTCTCTGCCCTAACATATTGTTGTAAACATAATTCCATTCAACTATTTTTATTGTTCTCTTTAGACACTTTATTAAAACTGCAGCTTTATTCAAACAGCTAAAATTGCAGATAATAAATGAAGTACCATAATATTGGCCAGTTGTAGGCACAGCGTGTGAGCAAACTGGAAAGCTGCCATCCTGCTCCTGGCACTTTAAAGATTAATGTGAAGCATGCATGGGTGTCATCAGAACCAGCACTCAGCCTCGCCAGGGGCTTGGCACAAGGTTCTAAGGTAGTCCCAGGGCTGGAGTTCCATGGACAAGTTGATGCAGGCTGCTGGGTTGGCATACCTCCTGCAGAGGGGAACCCCAGCTGCTGGGAACCAGGGGCCATCCCCAAAAGGCTTTTTTGACAGTGGGGCCCACCCACAGTCAGACAGGAAGTGGGGAAGGTATGGGCTGGGTGCCGGGGGTGTTTTAATCCAAGAGGTAAATTGAGTAAGACCTTGGAAGACTCAGTTTTAATTGTGCCCCAACCATTGATGACTTGTAGAGACTCTGAAAAAGGGAAGTGTGTTTGTGTTTGTGTGTGTGTGTATGTGTGTGTGTGTGTGTGTACACACAAGGAAGACCTCCATCCTTATCTTTCCTGATTCCAGAAAGTTAAAATCTCATGCTGGCTTCCTTTGGTGGTACAAGGCCAGGTCTTTGCAGTTTTGGACAGGTGTTTGTGGCAACTGTGACTTAGCAACAATTGTGTGAATGATAAAAAATTTGTAGGCAAATTGATTGTCTGCAACAAATGGAAATTCTATGGTGGTGCTTTGTGGGTGGTTTGTAGGCAGAGAGTACTTGGTTCTCTTTTGATGTCTCACTTTTTTTTTTCTTCTTCTACAGTTTTTTTGAAGAAGCAGGATGCTGATCTAAACGTGGAAAAAGTAAGTTGGCAAGTTTTGCGCTGAGAGCAAGTGCCTTGTGAATTATAAAGGGCTTCCTGTTGGAACCTAGGATGAAGTCCACTTTTAATTTGGGATTGTAATTCTGAGTCCGTAGATTTCTAAGAGAGAGGTCGAGTTGGAGAAGGAACTCGTTTGTGAAATAGAAAGAAAACCTTACCTCCCTTAGTGGACCCACTATTTTCTCCCTTCCCTTAGTTGTAACACTCAATTCTGGTAATTTATGGGAACATATGTTTTGACTATAAGTTATGGCTCCCACCCCAGGAATAGAATGGAACAGCTGTCCCATGGCTGAGGAGCCTTCAGGCTGGGGAGGAATGGGGAGCGCCTATCCTCAGGCTGGTCAAGGAGGTCGTTTTCAGTCCATTCATTGTTGTTTTTCCTCCACTCTCAGATGGCTGCTGCTTACCTCTGCCTGAGCCGTGTCTTTGAATTGCAGCCACTGTGTAGCAGGTCATTCTTTCATTAATGTAACATTTTTTTGGTTCTTACTGGGTGTTAGACATCATGCTGGACTCTCTTGAGACAAAAGTGAATGTGACTGACAAGTACTTATAATTATGGTACAATCTGAGAGCTGTGCAGAAGGGGCTTGGAAGCTCTGACTGAGGGCTGAGCTATCCAGAAAAACTCCATGATGGAGTGGGTGTGAGGAGCTGTGAATGCATTCTTTCTCTGAATGTTTGCTGAGTCTTCTCTGCCTGTACGTCTCTCTGCCTCCCCAGGTGCCTTGAGGTCCCCCCACTGAAAGGCTGGACGTCGCAGCTCTCGCTAGCCACCCAGGCATCCTTTTCGGCCCCCACTACTCTGCCCAACCACATTGCCTTGGGTGTAACTTTTCAGCTGTTCTGAGTTATGTTCCTCAATTCCCTGGCCACTTGGGGGCTGCCCCTTCATCATCCGAGAATGACTTGGGGTTATTTCTCATCTTGATTTGAGTGCAAGAGAGGCTTTTCTTTCTGAACTAGAGCCATTCTGAATGCAGCGAGTTTGTCTCTAAGTTAGGGAAGTATACTATCTGAAACATTGTTCCAGAACAATTGTGAGTAACTCCTGACCTTTGACCCCATGCAGGCACCTAGCTTCTGCAGGATGGCCTGTGATCTACTGCTAGTCATGGGCTTTTCAGCTCATACAAACCAGGGCAACTTGGGGAAATAACACAGCTCTAGTTAGGACAAGGCAGAAGGAGCCTTTTTAGAATCCGCTTGCACTCAGGTTTTGGCTGTGGAAGCCAGGGATTGGCAAAGACTGTCCCCTACGGGAGGCCAGTATACTGTGACCCTTCTGGACTAGGCCAGGTCCACAGCAGGCAAGAGCCTATGGGTGCCAGGAGCCCCCTCAGGGCAGTATTGTGCCGGGGAGTCCAAAGAAATGCCTGGCATTTGCCCCAGACTGCAGGACTTGCCCTCCCCTGTCCAACTCAGGCAGTGAATCCTGCAGCCACAGGAGGGGGTAGTCCATTAATCTGGGTTCCCAGTCCTGGCCCCATGCCGGGCAAGCAGCAGGGCTCAGTTAGTGGGGTGTGGGGGGCACTGAATGGAATGTGTTCAATTTTGCTTCACTTCTGCTGTTAACTTCCTGTTAGACCTTAGAAAAATCATTTCTCCTCCCCAAGTTTCATTTATCTTATCAGTAAAGCGGTCCCTTTCCCAGGACCAAGTAAAATTACTCGCTTTTAAATTGAAAAACACAAACCAAATACATTTTGTTTTTGTTTTTGTTTTCTGACTTGGGTCTTGAATTAAAATGGAAAAAGGGCTGTTGGCCACCAGTCTAAAGAATGCCAGGTAAGACCAGTTATGGATTGGGACTGAAGGAGCAATGAGTGTCTAACAAAAGAGTGAACACGGGTGACTGACCCGTGGTGTGGATGTCTGTAAGTGCACAGGGAATCCAGAGTAAGAGAAGCTAAACGGGTAGAAATGCTGCTTGGATGGAGTGAGTCTGAGGCACCTCTGAAAGGCTCTGCCTGCACCCTCTCCTCAGTCAAGTAGTTGATGACCTGAAAAACAATCATTGCCTTAGGGGAGTTTGCTGTTTTAAAAGCTCTATTCCAGAAGTTCCACTTTCAGAACCTTTTTCTGTTGCTGGTAGAACACTGTTGGACACGGATCTATCAACTTTTCTTTTTGTCTGTGTTTACCTATCCAGAAGAATCTAATATAGGATGTGCGTCTGTTGTATAAGTAAATGGTACCTGTTGGCCAACTCCAGTGGAGAAAAATTGCCGAAGTTACAGTGTTTGTTCTTCATGTGGATTTTTAAGTTTCCTCTTTTAGTTGAACGTTTTTGTAAAGACAGAAGTGGAAAATTAGCTTTATTTTGACATGCTAAAGCTCAAAGACAAGTTAGCATAAATTCTGTATTAATTAATATCTATGGTTTATTGAACTTCTGCTATGCAGAGTGCTTTATATCATCTATGTTACACTTCAGTGTGACAGCAGTCCTGTGAGGGAGCTATGAGTGGCTCAAGGTGCTGTAGTTATAGTAAGGATTCTACTCAAATCTGTCTGGGCTCAGAGCTTTCCCTTTCCCATACCCCACCTTACTTTGGACTTTATATAATATTTAAGACAATATATTTGTGTGCCTTATTTTTTTTAAAGTTTCGTAAGTTCTAAGAAAGCGGCATTTGTTACTTTTTAGAGAGCTCTTCCTTGACACTCCCCTAAAGGCCTAGGCTGGATGGGGTTGCCCTATTGCCACGGCCACTTCAAAGCTGTCATTGTGGTTGCATAGTTATCTGTGCAGTGACTGTCTGACAGCAGCGTTCACTGTGGAACTGCAGGCTTTATCAGCTCAGAATCCTTATCTGTGCCAAGCCTAGTGCCTAACTCATAGTAGGCCCTCTTAAAAAATTGAGCAGGCATGAATGAGTGGATACCATGCTTGTTAATAGCATTATGTGGCGATAAGACCATCATTCCTTGACTTGCTCCCCAAAAGTACAAAGTTTCAAGCAGACAAATGAACAGATAATTCTTAAAATTGAACTAATCTGGGCAAGCAAAGAGAGTTCAAAGATAAAAGAGGGGGACGCAGTAGTGCACAAGGGAAACATTAAAGCAAATATTTTCTTTTCCACAGAATCTTTTAGAATTCTTGAGGGTTACAGTTCCAGATATCATTGCTTTAAGTGTATAAAGTGTATTTTTAAAAAGTGAAACCCATACCCATTTAAAAATTGAAAAATATGTAATCAAGTTGTATCAGAACAAAAATGTGCTTTTTGTGTAAAAAGCTAATTAAATGGAGTCATCCTATTTAGTGATTTAAAAGGATTTGATTAAAATAATATCCACTTCGACTACTCTCAAAGGGCCGAGGAGAGAGGTTTGGTTTCTGTGCATCCTGGATGGCCTTTGTCTGGTGTGATTAAAGGTATTTCAGTGCCTGCCGTGAGAGAGGCCCCTGCCATTGCTGCAGTTTCAGTGAGACCGAGAATTCCTGTAGCGTCATTCCAACTGTTTGCAGGGTTTAGACAGCTGCGTTCAGGCCACAAATATGGCCACAAACACTACTGCGTATTTGATAGACACAGAGGCCTTCCAAAACAAAAATTGTCATTCAAAAAGAAAAGTAAAAAGAAAAATTACCTCCTGCCTTAGAATTGTTTACTTTTCCTCTGAGTGAGTGAGTTCTTTGAAATGTGTTGGTCTTTCAATGTAGAATGTACATGGAAGTTGCTCCATTTTTCAGTGTTTCTTTGGTTTTAATAAGTCCCAAGAGAAATGATAAAAAACCTCCTAGATTCTTAGTGTGGGGATAATTGTCTTGTGGGGGGAAAATCTAATTCTAAGTAATCGAGGGTTAGAAATTTGAGGCCGCATCAGGAATCCAACTTTAAAGCCATGTCCGCATGATTTCTATGCAGCTGGTTAAGAGGTGGGAAAATTAATTCATACAAGTTTTTTCTTTTGTGGGAAGAATAAGATTTCCGGGGTCAGAGGCCAGCAGTGTTTACATGGGGTATCCAAAGGCTTCACAGTGCTGGTTGCTGGGGTGACATGAGGATGTGTCTCCAGTGTGAATAGGGGGACATTGGCTTTGGGGTGTACCGTGCAAATGCGCGTACTGGTTGCTTAAGGGAGGTGAGGGAGAGAGTGAAGAAGAGGAAGGGAAGAATAGCATAAGCACAACTCCCTGCCATCTGTGGGAGCCATTGCTTCCTGAGTGGGCATGGGCGGGTTGCAGGGGCAGGACTCAGGTGCTTCTGGTGCCTCTGAACCCATGGACACTGGACAGAGCAGCTCCTATGTGCAGACAGGAATTGTTCCTCAGGCCATCCCTTATACATGTACTACAGGCTGCCAGCCTCAGAAACTATAGGAGGCCAAAGTGGCCTACATTCTTCATTTACCTTTCTCAACCTCACACACAGATGGACCCATTCTGCTGGTAATCAGGCAATGGAGTGACCCAGCCTCAGTGTATAACTGAGTAAGGGTCACGTTTCACACAACCCACTTTTCTGGCGACTGGGGACCAGGAAAAGGAAGTGGCTTTGACTTGTGGGCAGGGAGAGAAAGAGCAAGAATGCATGCATGGGTGTGTGTGTGTGTGTGTGTGTGTGTGTGTGTGTGTGTTTAGGAGGAAGGGACATGCTTAGAATTCTGTTTTAGACTCAAAGGCAATCATTGTTATTCTTGGCCCAAAAATAGTTGTTATGTATCATGCGTAATAACTGACCAGCTTTCTTTTATGTAAATCCCTGGATTGTAAAACTAAGCGGTGCTGTCTAAGAAGAAAAATATACCTGCCCTCTGCCAATTTGAATTTCCAAAAAAAAAAAAAAATCCCTCTTCCTAGACATTCTAAATTTAGGAGGATATTGATAACTGATCTAGAACAACTGCAGATAACAATATTTTCAGCGTGATTCAAGGAAAGAGTTGAAACATTGAGAGTTCCTTGTTTAGTCCTGGATATAGAACAGTTCATTCATTCTTTACACATTAACGAACACTGGTAGGCCAACCACTGTTTTAGGCCACATGTTATCTTATTCGGTTGCCCTACGTTGTATGTGAGGAAAATAAAGCTCAGCCAAAGGGGAATGAATTGCCCAAGGACTAACATCTAGGAAGCAGCAAGATCCAAAACTATGTCTCAGACTTAAAGCACCCTTCTCTTTCTCCTCCACTGTGGATGCTCTCTTGTCCTGAAGCCATCATTATCAGCCTCATGTAATTTAACTGGTATTTTTTTACACATCTTTCATTTTCTCTTCACCGAATTTAAAAGGTCTTTCTCCCTTATTTGTGGTTTTAAAAGTAGTAATGATGTTTTTATCAAGGAACAATTGGAAACCTTGAAAAGAGAATCACCTCTTTAAACTGACCTGGCCCTGCAAGGTGGTCGCCCTGTGGAAGCATGAAAATGACTTCCAGGGGTGGCATCTGCAGGCAGTGGGAGTGGGGGAAGCCCATGAGACACTCATTTTCTTTCCACTGCTGGTTCCCAGACTTGGGGATCATTTCGTATATTCTTCATCTGAGTAGCATTCATCATTCCCTATGACAAAAGCTGGATGTTGCCAGGAGAGAGTGGGGAGAAATGCTGCCCACGTTACAATGGAGAGACAAGACGAGCTCTCACCTACATACTTTGTACCATTTGTTTTTACACGGAGGCTTTCTCCTGTAGCCATGAGATACTGCATAATTTGTTTCACTGCAGCCAGGCCTGCTGTGTAGAAGTTGGAATCATTTGGTTGTCTGCCTTGCATAGACTTATTATCTGCTGAAATTGCATGTGAAGGAAAGATTATTAATAAAATATGTGTGAAGAATGGCTGAAAAGATGCTTTTGTCAGTGCCCCTAAATACTTTTAAGAGCAGAGCTGCAGTTTTCTAAGAGTGGTGTTGTATAGGCCATAAAAATACATAAAAATTTAAGCTTTTCCTTTAAAAGGTTATTACTGCCCACTTTTAGCCCACAACAAAATTTTATTTAAGCAGAAAACCTTCTTTGTTAGCTTGCTGTGCCTGCTGTCACAAATTACCACAAACTTGATGGCTAAAAACAACAGAGATTTATTCCCCCACAGTTTTAAGAGGTCAGAAGTCCAATAGCAAGGTGTCAGCAGGGCCACGATACCTTCAGAGATGGAGAGAATCTGTTTCCTGTCTTTCCAGCTTCTAGTGGCTGCAAGTGTTCTTGACTTGTGGCCACATCACTCCAGTCTCTGCCTCTGCCCTCACATTGCCTTCTCATCTGTGTGTCTTCCTCTGCAGCCCTCTTATAAGGATACCTGGGATGGCTTTTAGAGCCTGCTGCATAATCCAGAATAAGCTCTTCCTCTCAAATCCTTAACTTTATCACATCTTTGCCATATAAGGTAATATTTGCAGGTTACAGGGATTAGGAAGTGAATACCTTTGGGGGGGCATTTTCTGCCTAACATACCTCAATTTGGGAATTTCTGTAATTTTCATTTATCAAAACATAAAGCTTGCAACCCCTTGTTTCACTCATTACTTCAGTCAGTTTAATTTTCTTAGAAGGGGCCACTTGGAAGATCTAAGAACTAGTCTCTTCTTCAGTCCCCAGAGCGGGCAAGGCCATGCCTGTCTTCTTTCTCAGATTGAGGTTTATGTAAAGAAGAGGAATTATGGGCTCTGAAAGCTGGGAAGAGGCCTTGGAAATCATACCCTCTCAGTCTTTGGGGGAAACTGGGGCTAGAGATGTAGGGTCACCCGAGTCTGGAGCAGAGATGGGACAAGCACTTATTACACTAGCCCACCCCTTCCGCTTTGTTCCTGCAGACCCCCAAGCTGTCTCTGGTGATACAAGCCTCTAGGTCATCTTTCATTTGAGAGCCCTTCAGTACCTGAAAACCCAACCCCTGAAAAATCCTTTTTTCCTAGTCCAAGAGCCCTAGTTCTTATAACTTTCTTGCATTAGCTGGTGTCAGGAATCCCGTCATTCTGGTCACTTCCTCCTGGATACATTGCCTTTATATCACTGTCTTTTTGAAAACATGGCTCTTGGACATGAACACGGTACTTACAAGATGGTTTGACCAGTGTAGAGTAAGAGGTTACTATCAGGTCTCCTTAGATGCACATTTTCTGCATCAGTACAGGCTATACTGATGCAGACCAATATTACATCTCTCATCGAGTCACTTTATCATATCTTCAGCTTGCATTGAGCTTATGTGTGATAAAAATCCTTAGGACTTCTTAAGTATGAATTGCTTTAAACTCATCTCCTTTCCCCATGCTACATAGAAGATCTGTATTTCTGTCAGTAGCTGGATGGTATAGCTTGGGATCCAGAATATAGACCAGATAGGGATCTAGAGAACAAACAGATCCATGAGCTGGGGCATGCTCATGGGAATGGTACCAGCAGCAGAGTAAACAGAAGGCAGTTTGGATAATCTGGTAAGACATAGTACAGAGGAAACTCTTCTATAGGTGGCTGTCTAGATGGACAGAAGTTTGACAGCAGAAATGTATGGCTGCGCATGTCATAGAGCCAGATGAGAGGCATGCAGATGTGCAGGGACTTCAGTTCAGAAGCTAATGCAAAGAGCTGAGTCCAAAAGAATGAGTTATAGAGTCAACTACTGAAATGAGGTAGGCCCCAAGACAGACACTTGAGCCCAGAGTAAAAGGAAGCCCTGGTCTGAAGTCAGAATCGTAAAATTGATATGATTCTGAATGTCTGTGGCTGAAAGCCATACCCACCCAGAGTCTGGAGACAGGATCACTGGCAGAACTTGTAAACAGGATGAGTTGTTTCCATTCAGTAAACAACTGAAAGTGAGGCAAGTGATAACACCATCCTATCCACACATACAATAGGTTATTTACAATTGAAAGCAAGATTTTATCTGTTAATTTGGAGAGGAAGATGGTGTTCTTTTGGTCACTTGTGGCTGTCATTCTAACCTATTTAAGTCTTTTAACATCTCTATTCTGTCGTCCAGTTAATTAACTGTCTCCTTTCAACTGTGAATTATTTGTGACTGCTATAAGCACATCTTGATGAAAACATTGACCAGGGACAAATGTGCAAAGCCCTGTTCCAAGGACCTCTCTCCAGGTCAGTGTTGTTCTTCCGTGATGTTAGTGTCTTTGGGTATGGCCATTCAGTCACTGAGGCCACTAAAGTGAATTATCACTTGGACCAGGGTTTCCCATCTTGCTTAGATATGTTTTTGAGTGACTATCAGGTGCTTTGCTGACATCAAGGTATTCTGCATTTGTGATCTGTCATAATAGTCTTGTGAAACTGCCCTGAGATGGAGCAGTACCATGGGAAGGGAAAGTTGGTAGGGTGCTTGGTCAGTCACTGCTTTGAGTGGAGAGGTCCCTGGATGTCCTCATTGATGTTAGTAGGTTTAAATCTTGAGTCCCACTTCCTGTAACATACCCAAATATTAGCCCATGGGTGATTTTTTTTAAAGGAGGGATTGGAATCTTGCATTCAGATGAGGAGTACTAATCTTACTAGGGTAATGAGGGTTAAGCGTTCACCTCTACTAAAGACTGATCCTCCTTTGTGGGTATGTGTGGTCTGTGGAGAGCAGCTCCCACTGTTGGGTGAGCATGATGGCTTCTCGGAAGATCTAGGGGCGTTCATTAAGTTGTGAAATGTGTCACTACTGAATACAGTCAGAGTGTAAAGTGAAAGAAAGTGAGATGCTGCGTGGATCAGTGATGATAACAGAAGGGATAAAACAGCAATTTATGCATTTGCGTAGTCCCTCCAAATAAGGCTGCCATGAGAAAGTGAGATGGTTTCAGGGTGGAACATGAGGCAGCCTCGTGTGGTGGAAAGTATGTGAGCCTCGGGGGCTTGAGGAAGTCCTGACCGTCTCACCAAAGAGCTAGGCCACGGGAGAAGCTGACAGTCATCAAGAGTAAGGTGCAACTGTGAAGAATGTCTGAAGTGGAGGCACAAAGTGCCGTGAAATCCCCAACAGGAGTTAGATGAAGAGGTGCCAGTGAGGGGAGAAAATCATCATCATTTACCAACTTCTACTTGTTGTACCCCCTTTCTTTGGTCAGTACTGGCCATGGATGGACTAACTCCCAACTTTGACGTCGAGTAGATTCATACACAGGGTAGAAGAATGGCAAGAGGGAAGGCACCTGTCCGTATTGTTTTTTCTGTTGCTGTGTGTCAACATAGATAATGCTACGGTAATTGAAGTCAAAACCTTTGTGTCGGGGGAGGATTTTGTCCATCTCTAGAATATTCTAAAGAGTAGGAGTGGGGGAAACGTAATTTAAAAAAAAAAGCAAAACTGGAGTACCTGCCACTTTCCCCATTCTACTGTTACCAGATGAGGGAAAAAACATTTTTTTCTTTTACAAGAGAGTTTGATATACATCAAAGTGCCGCTTACCGCAAAAAAGTAAATTTGATAATGGGAAAAAGTTTAAACAGCCCTTAGGTATTGAAAATAAAGTAACTTATAAAACCCACTTGTAAAGTTTAGAAGTCGTTATGGTGACCGCAGTGAGGTGCTAGGTGTGGGAAGGCCTCACTGGTAAAGTGTCAGGAGTTTTTTTTTTATAAATGGCCCATGAACTGGTAGGACAAAAAACTTTTGACAGTTACCATAATATTTATTCTGTTTTCTTATATTTGGTATTAATAAATATTGGCTAACTAGCCAATCATATATCTTTACAGTATTCCATTTTTACAGTGGCCAAGAAAATATAATTAGGCTTCTGTGTTTTCTAGATGATACTGTTTAATAACAACAACAAATACTATATAATGTTCTTGGCTCATTTCAGAACCAACAGAGCAAAATGTGTCCGTTCAGAAAAAAGCATTTGTTGTTTTTCTTTGTTTCTTTTTTGAGACACGATCTCACTTTGTCAACCAGGCTGGAGTGCAGTGACACAGTCACGGCTCGCTGCAACCTCAACCTCCTGGGCGATCCTCCCACCTCAGCCTCCCTAGCAGCTGGGACTACAGGTGCCTGCTACAGCGCCTGGCTAATATTTTTTATTATTTTTGTAGAAACAGTGTCTCCCTATGTTGCCCAGGCTGGTCTTGAACTCCTGGGCTCAATTCATCCTCCCACCTCGACCTTCGAAAGATCTGAGATTACAGACATGAACCACCGCTCACAGCCTAGCATTTGTTTTGTTGTTGTTGTTGTTGTTGTTGGAAATATAATTTAAAAATTTTTCTTTTGGGGGCTAAAGCCCAAATCAGTTAATATCTGAGGCCTATTTGCATGTAAATATTAGGCAACCATCATTCACTGGATGTTTAACCCGTGAGTGTCACTCCACATCTCAGCTGAGATTCGAGATAGTGAATGACAAGTTTTCATATTTTCCGTCATATCGCCATCTCCTATGATCATTGAGAGCGTTCTTCACCCGCATTGGAGGAATTGGCCACCTCAGATGCCTTTCTCTGAAGGCCTACCATGTTTTCCCTTTCCTCACAACCAGGTCCCTGAGACCAGTTCTTGTCACCTTTCACTTTGGAATCACCTTCACTCACCTGGCATTTCAGAATTGTCTTTCAGTTTCTTTGTTTCTTGCTGAACTCAGAATCCTGCATGGAGGGTATCCATTCAGCCTGGCCCTTTAACTGTACCAGTGTCTTGCTCCTCATGGAGCCAAAGTTTGCTTTACAGTATGCCACCACCTGCAGAAACCTGTCCTTACTTTTCTTGTTTTTGTTTTTCACATTCATCCTGTGGGATATGATGAGGTTTCTCTTCCAATAATCTGATCAATCTTTTGTTCTTTAATTCATAGAACCACTCCCCCCGCACACTTTTCTGCTTTTTCTCCTTTTTTCCTTTTTGCCTTTGTTAGATGCCCAGGCACGCCACAGTACCAGGCGTTATCAGTACCAGCTCACATTCCTTTCCTTATTTGGAAAGAGGACTAACTTTCTAGCTCATTACAGACACCCCTTCCCCTTCCCCTCCACTTTCTTTTACGTGCCCACCTTATCTAAAAAAAAATCAAATGTTTAGCCAACTAGGATTAGTTTAGATTGTATGAACTGACCCCGGCCAATGGGGAAAGGGTACAGGGGCAGGACTTGCTTCAGGAATAAAGGCTCTCATGACCCTTTGTTCAGGTGTGTTCTCATGGCGACTGGCCAAGGAGGCACCCCTCTGCGCAGAAGTAGAATTGCTTTGCTAAGAATTCTTTGTTCGAGTGTTCAATTTCCTTAGGATTTTGAGCATTATTCCTAACAGTCCTTCACTTTAGTATCACTTTAGTATTTCAGTGATCAAATGAAAATAGGGTCATTAAAGTGAAAATGGAGATTTGCTATTTTGTTTTCATGTTACAATGCAGATGGTGTGAAACATTTTTTAAGAAAAATCAAATTACCTAGACTCAGATCTTTAGGACAGTAGTTACAGTTTCTCTGGTTGTTATAGGTAATCTACTAAATAGGGGAGAAAAATTGAAATGAAAAAACAGCTGAATTCACTTGCCTTTGAATTAACTTACCAATTTTAATTTTTGAGTAGGAAATAAGAAAAGCTTTTAGAATAAACATTCCTGAAATAGAATAAATCCAATAAAAATTCCTATTTTGTCTAAATTCAGGCCATGGTACCAAGACCAGGAACTCCTAACTGTGGGTGAAGCAGAAAAATAAATTCTGAGTTTACTCTTAAAATGGGGATAGGGGAAGGTGGAGAATTATGCCAAGTTGAGAGTCTGGGTGTCTGAGAGATGGGTAGGTCTGGGATTATTCTATAGGAATGAGGAAGGAAGAAGGGGTGGTTTGGGGAAGTCAGTAGTAGTGAGGTACCACTCAGTAGTAATTGGGGCAGCAGTAATACAACTGATAAACTTTTGTGAACAGGAGGCAACCCTGGGGTTGGCTTGTGGGTGGGAGACCTAGGCCAGCACTGCCGCCTACAGCTCCTGAGTACAACTCAGCAAAAGGTGTCTGCACTCTGGGCAGACAGATCAGAAATGGGCACTCCTTGCAGGTTCCCTCGCAGCAAGGTTGGCACCACCTTCTGCGCATCCCTGCTGGGTTTTACCTTCCCATCAGCAGTAGCCTGGATAAACGCAGGTGAGTTCTTGTAGAGAACAGAGGTCGTCATGTTGAGTCTTCTGTTTGATTGGAGCTGGGAGGCAGAAGGAGCAAGTGCTCCACCTAAGACGAGTCCAAGCCCAAGGCCCTACAGAGGGTCAGAGTACTGGGAAGGAGGCACTGAGGAAGGTGGGCCCAGGGCTCAGGGTAACATAAGAATTTTTTTTAATATGAGGCATACAAAGGAATAGGTGTGTGTATGTGTATCCACACTCACTCACACATCTACATTGTGTGTGTGTGAGAGAGAAATAAACAACCCTCTTACTCATCCTGCAGCTTGGAAGCCCCTGTGAGTTCACTCTCCACACCCTTCTCCTTCAATGGAACCACTATTCTAAATTTCATGTTTATCATTTCCTTGCTTTTCTCTGTAAGTTTGTTTCCCTAAACAATTTATTGCTAACTTTTATTTACCTTGGGACTATATATAAATGGTCTTCTTCTACCATTTGCTTATTTCCATCAACATTTGTTAAGATTCATTCAACATTTTTAAGATTCATTCCTACTGATGCATGAAGCATCATGCATCAAATTTATTTATCTTCACTGTTGTCTGGTCCACTCATTGTATGAGTGGAAGACCACTTTATCCCTTCTCTCAAGGACAGTTGGGACATTTCCAGTTTTGCTATTTAAATAGTGTGCTATGAACATTCTTGAATGTGCATCCTGCTGCAGTTTTTCTAGAATGGGTGCCTAAGGGAAGAATTTCTGGGTCTTAGAGTGTGTGCACCATCCACTTTGCTGAATAATAGCAAATTGTTTTCCAAAGTGGTTGTACCACTTGACGTTCCTACGAAGAAACATTAACTTTTAAGGCAAGGGAAAGTACAAAGGAAAGAAAGGAAATGTAGAGAGCTGGGGAAATGAAGAGAAGGGTGTAGATTTTAAACAGCCATTATGGAAAGCATGAAAGGTTAGCTTGTGTGGACTGTGGGTCACATTGTCATCAGGGAGTAGATTCCATCTTGGTATCTACGGGTATGGAAACACCCGTTTCTCTCTGTTTTCACTCAGTTTTCCCTGATCAGCAATAATCTCCAGGGCTCTGAGTAGTAAATGCTGCCAAGCATGTAAATGTGCCGTTTCTACATCAAATTGATGGTGGCATGGATCCTAATAAAGCTTTTAAAACAGATATCTACGCAGAGGCACACAGATATTTTGGACATTACTTTCCCCAAAACACAAGTGATTTTTCTGACAGCCATGCTTTGTGTCTTATAAATTCAGTGAACTTACACTGGATTTGATGTTACTGTCTCTTTTACTTTGTAGGTTTCTTTGATGAGAACACAGAGCTTTCCTGTGGTTGCTCATTCACTTGACCTGAGAAAAATGGGTCCATGATATTTTAAATAGTAGATTAAATGTGAAATAGGAATAGTCCCTGGTGAGCATATTGGCTTCGTTTGTAAGTTCTAACCACTCTGATATGTAAAACTGGTGGGATTTGTTTTGTTTTTAAATATTTCCATTCTTTCAAATCTAGATTTTAGTAAGCCTGACTTATTTTGTTAGCATTCCTACGAAACTGAAAGTAGAGCATTAAACCATTAAAAGCACATGTTCTCTGGAGTCTCAGAAGTGCAGCTTTTTTTAACTTGTTATTTCTGGGTCACCCTTCATTAATAGCATTCATCAGATTTACTTGATTCCAGGCCAGAAAGATTAGTGATGGTGGCATTTTCAAAATATTTCTATCAGAGTTTTTTATTATATATTGACTAGTATTGTCTATTTGAAACTTTGATGGTGACAGTACATATTTGAGAAGGCAGCATGGTATTCTGGAAATAATTTGGAAATTTTGTTTTTGGCCAAAAAAAATGGAAAAAACCTCAATGTTCCCCATTTGAGATTTAATTATGTAAACTGTGATACGTCTATTAAATTGAATATTATATATTAGTTAAAATGATGATCAAAATTGCTAAATAAGTTGGACAAATGTTTAAGGTTGTTAAATAGAAAAAAAAGCAGTATACCAAATCACATGCGGAATGTGAAGATTGGATAGGAAGAAGTAAAGCTGTCTCTATTCACAGGCAATATGACAGTTTATGTAGAGGAATCCTAAGGAATGTATAAAGCAAATACTAGAAGAAACTAAAAAGTAAATTTAATAAAGTCACAGGATAGAAGGTCAATAGACAAATCAATTGCATTTCTGTATATTAGCAGCTAATAGCTGGAAAATCAAGTGAAGGAAACAATTCTGTTTGCAGTAGTAACAGAAAAATATGAAATATCTAGGAATGAATTTAACACAATCCAGTCCTTCGGCGCTATCCCTGGAAGCACTTGTGTAATGGATGCTAACAGTCCCAGAAAATTCCCCAGGGACTATACTTTGGTTTTGTATCCCTTATCAGTTTTCCAAGGGAAAAAGTTATATCAACTTGCATAATTGTTGTTTACCATCATTAATGTATGGATTATAATGTCAATTGATATTCAACAAGCAGCACTCCTAGGGCCATTTCATAATTTACCTGATAATTTACCAAGCATGTTTTCCTCAAACTTTGGGTGTAGCGTGTAGTCCTGAGTGACGGATGGGGGCCAGATTCAATCTCAGGTATAGATATTCACTCAGACAGTTGTATTATTCTTTATTCTTTCTTCCTCCCTCTCTCTAGGGTGTGATGAGGCATTTAATCTATCAGACACCAGGAGGATGTATGTAATGAATTTCTACATGCCCCAATCATTTTAATGTAATCATCCTTCTTTTAAAAGGCTTCATTAAGTCTATTGTTAGGATTGTAAAACTACCTAAGAGAGACAGGAGGGCTTTCCTCATTTTCAGAATTCAGACAGTTTTGTTAATTGCGTAGCTTTAGGTGAACAGTAATTAAATGGGTTGTGAGAATGTGCAACATTTATTTATAGTAACATAAGCATGTCACATATTTATAGTCATTACTGCACAGTCTACTTGATAACGTCCTTTTGAGAGGGAGGGTCACGACTGTTAGAAGTAGCTTCAACAACTGTTTTTGGCAAGGTCCTTGAATATTACAGATTTGTGAATATTGCAGAGCCAGGTACCCTTGTGCTAAAGAAATCCTATACATATTAAACTTTTTGCGAGGAACCTATACTTGCAAGGTTTTAAAATATGCTTTTAACATTTTGCGTGTAAAATATTTGAGTTAAATATGTTTGCCAATGTCAATCGGAGTCTTTGGATTATTATACCAAATTTTGTACCTTAATTTTAACAAGATGATAGAATAGTAATAGTTATTCTCTGGTTCTTAAATTTGTTAATGAATACAGATTTAGTGCATTATTCTTAAAGTGCTCTAACATGGCACATTTATCAAGCAGATAGGAGAGAAACTTTCCATCAAGTGTTGAGGATTTTAATGCCAACAAAATCACTATTTGGGGGCCTTTTGAGGATCAGATGAAAGCTAGAAATCTTCCCCCACAGAAACCTGTACATGTATACGCACACTGATACAGAATGATATTTCAGGAGGTCTTGATTGAGACCCCTGCGTGCCTATTCAAGGACCCAAAGATATGTGTGGATTATACAAATAGCCCCCCTTCTGTTTTGCACTTCCACCCCCTTGCCTAGTCTCTCCCATGCCCATGTCTACAGTGTCTACAAATCCATCTTTATATATACCTTCTCTCCATAGGACATTTTTACTCAATATCTTCATTTTACCAGTTCAGTCTAAATGTGACAGAAACAGAGATCCCTTTTTCACTACCATTGATTTCCAGCTCATCCCCTTATTTCCTCAGTTACTAATATTATAGGTTGTCATAAACTTCTCCCTCTGCCCTATCTCCCAGAGAATTTATAGACAGTTCCCTTGGAACAAGCATGCTTTCTTAACTCCCTGCATCTAGTATATTGATAACCTTTTATTCTGTGTTCTTTCAGCAGAGCTACCACTTTTGTCCCTTCTGTTATTTGTCCACACCACCACAGTGCAAGCCTTAAACATCTGTCCTTTAAACTCTCCCAGTCATCTTGCCCCTGGACTCTCTCCCCCAGCACTGTGCTACTGCACTTTCTAACTCAGTCTTCCCTTGTATGTGGTCTGCCACACGCAGGCACACACTTTACCTCGCTCTCACCTCCTTGGCCACCTTCAGTGGTTCTCTATCACTGGACACAGCAAATTTTAAATTGCCAATTTATTCACTGTGGGAGCTGGCTCTCCTACTCCCATTTCTGCCAGAAACTATTTTTCCAGGTTCCTTGCATATCTGTCTCAAACCAGTCTTATCCCATCTTCCTGTACTGCTGACACTCTGCCCCTCTAAGATCATTAGTCTGTCAACAAGCCATCGTTGGGCATCTCACATTTTCTGTGTATTAAGTCACTGGGCTCTGCAGGAAGATAGGTCCCAACGACTTGGCAGCCTTATTTCTGTGGAGGCTTGCACTTCTCTTCACCTAGCAACTTTTCCATACCATCTGTCTGGCTCCATTGAGTCAGTAGTTCAATAAAGATACTTTAGAAACACTTTTTTAAAAAATTATGGGGGTGGAGGACCAGGAGAATACTACAAAGGAAATGAGTCCCTGACATCCCCATGTGAGCAGCCTCATCTTCTGAGGCCAGCTGGTCTGGAGGCCGGAGGCTTCTGCTTTATTCAACAAGGAGCATGGAGACAGTGATCTGGTCTTCTCCACATCCTAGCACCAAGCCAGGCACAGGGTAGGCCCTTAAGCATCTGATGAAGGAATCATGCATGTATCCGTGGCATGTCTATTGCAGTTATTTCATAGACTTAATGGAGCTGGAAGTGACCTTTGAGGTTATCTCTTCCAACTACATCATCCGACAGCTGAACAAGCCACAAGTCAGGGAAGCTGAATAACTTGTCTAAGGTCAGACAGCAGTAAAATCAGCTTCTCAACCTATGTTTTCTGACTTCCATTCTCCCAGTCTCCCTGTTTTTGCTCTACTGGAAGTGCTCAGTCTATGGCTCTTTTCCTTTCTTTCATTTCTGTGCTTATTGGTGTCTGTTCTGTGCTTAACAATCTGAGCTCCTAATGTGAGAGACCTTGGCTCTCTTCCTTGTCTGCTGCACCTTAATAAGCATTAGTACATACTTACTAATTATCCTACATTTTGAATAGCCCTTGGTACTTTTCAGGTTCTTTTACAAATGTTTCTAGTTAGATTTTACTACAGACCGGTGAGATAGGTTGAGCAGGTATTTTTCCCGCACATCAGGTGAGAAATCAGAGGCCCGGGGAGAGTACTACTTGTTCAAGACCACCCTGCTGATGAGTGACACAGTTGAGGATAGAATCTGATTCTCCTCTACGAGAGGATGATGGTGAGTTAAGACTGTTTTGAAAATATGACTTCAGGCTCTGGAATCTTGCCTGCCTCTGTGTAAATGTAAAAAATAGGATTTCATATTTTCTAACAGTTTTCCATTTAGTAGCTCATTTCGTAAAGCATGTTCTGAAGCACATTGGTCCCAGGAGATGTGTGGAAAATGGATTCTGTGGCCAGATAAGCTGGGAAGAGCTGCTTGTTATATCCCCCTCTTGGGGATTCCCTGTGCACATTAACATTTAAAGGCTCTGAGAAGTCCTACTGCAAAGACTGTTTAATGTGTTGTTTTTTTAATTGTGGTAAAACACATGCCACTAAAATTTACCATATTAACCATTTTAAAGTGTACAATTCAGTTGTGTTAAGTGTATTCACATTGCTGTGCAACCAGTCATGACTACATCTTGGAAAGCTTAAAATCCATACCTCTTAAACAACAACTCCGGATTCTGCCATTCCCCTAGCCCCTGGCAACCACCATTCTACTTTTTGTCTGTATAAATTCGACTCCTCTAGGTACCTCATGTAAGTGGATCATATAGAATTTGTCCTACAACTGGCTGATTTCATTTAGCATAATGTCCTCCAGGTTAATCTATGTTGTAGCGTGTGTCAAAATTTCCTTCCTTTTTAAGGCTGAATAATATTCCATTGTATGTATAGACCATATTTTGTTTGCATTCATCCATCAGTGGACACTTGGGTTGCTTCTGCCTTTTGGCTATTGTGAATAGTGTTGCTATGAACATGGACGCACAAATATCTTTTGGAGACCCCGTTTTCAATTCTTCAACTAGATACTCAGAAGTAGAATTGCTGGATCCTATGGTAATTTTATTTTTAATTTTTTAAGGAACTACTGTTGTTTAACATATTTTTATACTCAGTTCATAAACTTGTTTGATCACAAAGTTCTTTTTCCACATCACACCTTTGGGTATCCCACAGAGCATGGGTTTTTCAGAAAACACTTTGGGGAATCCTGAGCTCAGTAAGCAATATCTGCTTGCTCCAAGGGGCCAGAAACCTCAGGATGCTGGCTGGGGAATTTGGCCATTAAGTTTCCAGCCCAAGGACAAGGTCAGCAGTGCAGTCCCAGGAGCTGCAGAAGAGGAGGAAGTTCTCAGGGTACACAGTCAACTGTAACCAGGGTTCCTCCGCTACTCCAGAACAACACTGTCAACTTGACACGGAGTGAGGCGGCCATTGTGGTGCTGAGGTAGTTTAGGACTGCACTGGTTGGACAGCATCTTTACTGGCCAAGAGAGTAAGGAGGGCAAGCCTGCCTGCCTCTGTGCAGTTAGGGGCCTGGGGAAAGCTTTATGATGAGAAGTGTCAGATTTCAGAATCCACCGTTTCCCCCATCTCCCCCAAGAAGAAAGAGTACCCTTAGTCAAAATCTAAATGGGCTCCTCAGCAGGGCTTGTTGTGTTGACTCAATCTAATTGGTCTTTAATGTGGTTCTTAAATAGCTGAGGAATAATTGTGAACACTGTAATTGTGTGGGTGGGTAAAACTTTCAACCAAGTTGATGGAAAGGGTATGTGGGGGCACGGGCAGTAAACTGAGGAAAGAAAAATAATTTTTTACCCCCCAAAAAGCTGTCGTATACCCCCAGTGTCACTGTGGTCAGCTTTTCTCCAGGACCAGCTCAGGAAGCCTGAGCCGCTGGTGACCCAAAAGGGGGCATTACATGATTGAACACCTCAAATCCCCAGTGTTGTTCCTCTACACACTGGCTTAAAGATGGGCATGAGCCGGAATGGTTTTAGGGACATCTAGAAGAAAGTAAACTGGGAGGTTCCTGTAGCTGTTGCAGTTTGGTGTTAAGGATGAGAAAAACTATGGAGAGGACATAGAGCCCCAAAGAGTCTTTGAACCAGCCTGCAATAAGACCATAGAACACTCAGCTTCTTAATTTACTTGACTGAGAACAGATAATGATACCTCGCATTGTGGGATGAGAATTTCATAAGCTCTCTGAGATCCTTAGATGAAAGCTGCTACTGATCCATAGACTGTTATTATTATGAGACTTTACTTTTCTGTAAATAAATGTTACAGCTTCTTCTCTCTGACTCTCTTGCTCTAAATGAGGTCAGATTCAGCCTCTCTCATTGGCCGACTCTTGCCCTGTCTCCAGGACCACAGTTCTGCTTGGAAGCACTGAGATGAGCTGGAAAGAGCTCTGATAAGGGCTCAGGAAATTCTGTGCAAAATTTCAGACAAGCAGCTTCCCCTCACAGCGCCTCAATTTTCTCATCTCTAAAGGTCCCTTTCTAAGGTCCCAGCTCTGTAGGTTTGTGATTTTATCAAAGAAACAGAACAAAAAGTCAGCTTCTAATTACAAATGTTTATTGGGTCCCTGGTATGAGCTAGGCACTGTTTTCGGTACATGGCCTAAATCGGTGAACAAGGTCACTTATTTTAGCTAGGAGAAAAGAGATGAGACAGTAAGCAGTAAATATTAATACATGAGTAAATTCTGTCATTGTTAGAAGGGGATATGTCCTATGCAAAACTAAAATAATGTGGTAAGGAGAATTGGAAATGCAGGCAAGAGTGCAATTTTAAAAATGTAACAGAGGAACTTTTCCATTATGAGTTACTAGAAGATCAAGTATGTCATTAAGGGAGTGGGGGCTATAAATCTCTCCTTTGGAGATTTTTTAGGAAGCGAAATTATTCATGTTTTTGGATTCAGGCATATTCTTGTTTGAATGTAGAAGGGATAAACAGATTACCCTTTTGAAGGCTTTCTTTTTGAATGATTTAATGGTATGTGCAGGGGTAGCTCCAGAATTCATGTGTGTGCATAAATACACATACATACACATATACACATATATAGAAGCGCACACACACATACACACATGCGTACTTCTTAAGGAACAGTAAAAGCCAGAGTTGGGAGGCCCAGATGCTAACATACCTCCACACCAGCTCTGAAAAGGCCAACTAGTGTGCCATAATGCTATAGCTCTCCCACCCTGCCATTTCACAAGGGAAAAAACTGAAACACCGAAATACTAGCAACTCACAGAAATCCCAGTGAATCAGGGATGGGTAATGGAACCTGGCAGTCCTCTGGCCTCTTTGCTCCTCCCTGTATTCCTTTTTCAATGAGATTGGCAGCTCAGTTGTTTTCCCTTTGCCTTTTCTCTTGCTTGTCTACTGCTTCTACTCCCATGGTTGTATACTTAAATAGTAATGAGATGATAGAATACTCGCTCTAACTCTTAATGTATCCAGACCCACCCAATCCAGTGTCAGAATGATATGAGTCAAAGAAATACAATCTAGTGACAATAATTTCAGAATAGCACATCTTGACTTGTCTTTCTCAATGCCATAGAGGGATATAGAATTACAGCAATATTTCTTTAAGTCCCTCTTTTTCCCTCCAGCTTTCCTCACACGTTACAGCCCTTACAAATGAGCCCCCAAGCCTTTCCTAACTGTGGCCCACCTGCTCTCCCACCTTTCCTCCTGATTCTGCATCACAGAACTCCCCCAAACAGGTCAGAGCAAAGGGAAGAACCAGAGTTCAAAGGGAAGGCAAAGCCAGAGTGCACATGAGCAGCTGGGAAGAGTAAGCCTGGGAATATGTGTTACTAACTTCCATTCCCTCACACGACCGTGTGTGTCAGCACTGCACTAGGCATTCTTCTATCTTACCTTATATAATTTAATGCTCACAGAAATCCTTTGTGGTAGGTATTGAGATCTTCATTTTACTGATGAAAAAACCACAGTCAGAGAAGCTTAGTAACTTGCCTGGTATCCTGTGATAGAGAAAATGCTAGGATTTGAGCCCAGGTCTGTATAGTTATCAAAACTGTGCTCTGTCTCCTACGTTGCTACCCTCTATAGAGTATAAATCCCAGAGGCTCTATGTTATTTCAGTTGCCAAATTAATAAAACTCACTGTCTGGTGTTTATATTAAGGCAATTAAATTGGTTTTCAGCTAAGATCTTGAAAGTACAGTAGCTACATGGAAAAGAGGGTGCCTCCCCCAAAGGGCTTGTGCACTGGAATGTTTGTCTTGTTCGGGACCATGGAGAGCTGTCCAGGCCTCCCTGCGCGCAGTCCAAAAAGATCCCAGCAAGGCCTGTGGACCACCATTCCTATGCATCAGAGGCAATGGCTTTCTGACTCTGTCCGTCTTCTAGCAGGTTTTACAACCAGTGGGGTGCTCATGTTAGGCCTGACTATCTGAGGCAATGCCTGCAATGCTCAGAGATGGGAGCTCAGAGGAGTTTTCAGAAGTAATGAAAACTTTAAACAATTCCTTAATCACCAGAATAAAATAAAGATTCTTTTTGACAAATGCATTGGTTCAGTTTATGAATTTGTGAACTTGATTCAGATAACCTTAGGAGTAAAAGTGTGCAAGACCTCATTTTGTGGCTACCTGGTAACACTTTGGCTGAAAGCTAGTGTTCATTTGAATAGTGAGTAGTGGAGGGGAAAGGGTCTGAAAATGAAAGAAGGCATAAGAGACCAGAGAAGAAAAATAGCTAAACCCAAACCTAAGCAAATAAAAAGTGAAATTCAGAGTAATGACTGGGGGAAAGTAAAGCAAAATAGATGAGACGGAGTGAGCACAGAAAGATAAGTTAGAGGAGAACTATATGTGACCTGAAAACGAAGACTGCAAGACAGAGAAATGTACTATAGATAGACAAAGGTACAGAGTCATGGGCAACAACATCATCTGATGTTAACAAGATGCAGTATAGATTTCTCTCATCCATGATGGTGTCAAGGCTGTCTCCTAAATTTCAGGAGAAAGTTAAGTCTAGTATACAGGGAGCTTTTGCATGAGTTCTTTTTCCACATGCCTGAGAATGTATTAGTTACCTCGGGAGGAAAATCATTTCAAAGTAGAGGCACTAATATTTACCATCATCCAAGTTGCCCCTTAATAGACTATGAAGAGACCAGAGCAGAGTGAAATGAGCTTAGGATAGATTCTGTGGCAGTGGCCCACCCAGTGATGTTATCACAAGTGAGTCATTACCAAATGCATTCTTCACATCTTGCAAAAGACGTTTTTCAACTTTCCAAAGTTTGCAGTGGGGATTTTTTAAAGACCATGTGCTCACAGAAGAGCAGTTGAAACTTTTCCTTTGTAGAGTTGCTATGCTTTTTAAGCTATTTGCCGAGTTTGAAATGTTATTTGACTTCTGAGTATTCTATATCCACAGCTGATGACTTTATGTACTCCTTGCTTTCAGTTCCTGAGGCATAATGTATGCCGAACTGATTAAAAATAGCATTCTAATGAAATGGTTGGGTGTGTTGTTACAATATACGTCAGCTACAAATGGGAACTTCTCAGGAAATTTGATAAACTGAAAGTCAATTTGAGTGTTTATATATATTCTGTGAGAATGTTTTGTCCTTCCTCATGGCTTCCTTTTCAAAATGACCAGTTAATTTGGGCTTCCCACCCAGACACATATTTTAACGCTTGTAATAGTTAGCTGAGATCTGTTATGTTAGCATGATACAAGAGCTTGGATTAAATGTTTATTAGCAGAGCCTGCGAGTGTGTAGAATCTTAAAGGAAAGCAGAGAGAGTCCTTTTTAGTTCAAATATTGAATATTTTAAAAGTAAGAGGGGATGGTTTTTATCCCTTAGATCTTGGCCCTCAGCAACATGTGAAAAGCTTCCATTCTTTATAAAAGGGGGAAAAAAGTATAAAATTTCTTGCCTGACATTTTCTCCTCAATGCCAAACTTACAGAAAGCCTTAATGCTTGAGGTGGCCCCCATATTTTGTCTAGTCCAGTGTTTTCTAAAAATTTAAGCCAGTATTTAGAAGTCAGGATATTTCACATTTTTTTAAATGCAGATTTATGGCTTTTCTTTAAAAATAGGATGATCTAGCAGCACAAGGCCAACATGGCCTCTCAGCAGCCATGGCTGGGGCTGGAGCTGCGTAGTGACCACCTCTGTAGGTGGTTTCTGGGTCCTCCGTTCGGTTCCCTGTGGGTCCCCACACCTGTAGCCTATGGCCACAAGTGTTGGTTGCCATTCATAATCACTGTTAGTCACTGCAAATGCACTGTAGATTTTTGTAAAATTGACAAGAATTTTTCTGTACCCATCTGGTAACGTGAAAGACACAGAGGGACATAATCTCACTTGCTCCCAGCTCACCTCACTTGTGTGTTAGCCGCCCTGTGGCATGTGATCTGCACCTACTGCTCATCCCCTTACACCCCGTTTTTACCCTGCTACAGTTGTATTTCCACTGCTGCTGTTCCACTGTAGCAGCCATGTGGAAATTAGAGCTTTCTCTTGTGTGACAAGCCCTTTCTTGGGTCCTCATGCTCCTCTGCCTCTTTGACAGTCAATGATGGTGTGGTTGACATGCATTCCCTCTCAACATTGTCCTCCCCTCGCCTCTCTGACTCTACTCTCTCTTGCATTTCCTTCTACTTCTCACTCATCTCTCTCAGTCTGCTTTGCAGCCTCTACCTCTACTGCCTTTTTCTTTCTTTTTTTATTTTTTAAATTTATTATTTATTTTTTAGATTATTGTCTCTGTCTTTATTTTTTTAATTTTATATATATATATAATACTTTAAGTTCTAGGGTACATGTGCACAACGTGCAGGTTTGTTACATATGTATACATGTGCCATGTTGGTTTGCTGCACCCATTAACTCATCATTTACATTAGGTATATCTCCTAATGCTTTCCCTCCCTGCTCCCCCCACCCCACAACAGGCCCCGGTGTGTGATGTTCCCTGCCCTGTGTCCAAGTGTTCTCATTGTTCAATTCCCACCTATAAGTGAGAACATGTGGTGTTTGGTTTTTTGTCCTTGTGATAGTTTGCTGAGAATGATGGTTTCCAGCTTCATCCATGTCCCTACAAAGGACATGAACTCATCATTTTTTATGGCTGCATAGTATTCCATGATGTATATGTGCCACATTTTCTTCATCCAATCTATCATTGATGGACATTTGGGTTGGTTCCAACTCTTTACTATTGTGAATAGTGCCACAATAAACATACATGTGCATGTGTCTTTATAGCAGCATGATTTATAATCCTTTGAGTATATACCCAGTAATGGGATGGCTAGGTCAAATGGTATTTCTAGTTCTAGATCCTTGAGGAATCACCACAGTGTCTTCCACAATGGTTAAACTAGTTTACAGTCCCACCAACAGTGTAAAAGTGTTCCTATTTCTCCACATTCTTTCCAGCACCTGTTGTTTCCTGATTTTTTAATGATCACCATTCTGACTGGTGTGAGATGGTATCTCATTGTGGTTTTGATTTGCATTTCTCTGATGGCCAGTGATGATGAGCATTTTTTCATGTGTCTGTTGGCTGCATAAATGTCTTCTTTTGAGAAGTGTCTGTTCATATCCTTCGCCCACTTGTTGATGGGGTTGTTTTTTTCTTGTAAATTTGTTTGAGTTCTTTGTAGATTCTGGATATTAGCCCTTTTTCAGATGAGTAGATTGCAAAAATTTTCTCCCATTCTGTAGGTTGCCCATTCACTCTGATGGTAGTTTCTTTTGCTGTGCAGAAGCTCTTTAGTTTAATTAGATCCCATTTGTCAATTTTGGCTTTTGTTGCCATTGCTTTTGGTGTTTTAGACATGAAGTCATTACCCATGCCTGTGTCCTGAATGGTATTGCCTAGGTTTTCTTCTAGGGTTTTTATGGTTTTGGGTCTAACATGTAAGTCTTTAATCCATCTTGAATTAATTTTTGTATAAGGTGTAAGGAAGGGATCCAGTTTCAGCTTTCTACATATGGCTAGCCAGTTTTCCCAGCACCATTTATTAAATAGGGAATCCTTTCCCAATTTCTTGTTTTTGTCAGGTTTTTCAAAGATCAGATGGTTGTAGATGTGTGGTATTGTTTCTGAGGGCTCTGTTGTGTTCCATTGGTCTATATCTCTGTTTTGGTACCAGTACCATGCTGTTTTGGTTACTGTAGCCTTGTAGTATAGTTTGAAGTCAGGTAGCATGATGCCTCCAGCTTTGTTCTTTTGGCTTAGGATTGGCTTGGCAATGCAGACTCTTTTTTGGTTCCATATGAACTTTAAAGTAGTTTTTTTCCAATTCTGTGACGATTACTGTGATCCCTTTATCAAGTATTACATGAACTTTCAGGTTATGTTTTTAAAATTCAGACAGTACAGAGGTATGTAAAGTCTTTTTTTAAAAAAATTATCCTCCTTCCCAGAGTTAATTAGTCACGGTTAACCCCTGGATAGTTGTCTTTTCCTGACCCTTTTCCATGTAACCTAGTTGTTTGTTGTTGTTTAACATAAATAGGATCGTTTTATAGCTACTGCTACTGACCCTGGTCTGCATAAATAGATGTCTACCTTACCTGTTTTATGATCTGCCAGCTACTTAAATGTTGGTATTTCCCAGCATAGCATTTTGAATAATTCCAGTGCTTATGTCATTTTTTTTTTATAATTATGCATCTGTTTTTCCTAAGACTCTGAGCTGGTAACAATAGTGTCTTTTCATGTTCCCTTGTCTATACGTACCTGTAAATTCAGTGAGTGAATGAATGAATGTTGGCATTTTTGCACATTCAGTTAGATCATCCCAATTTATATTATGCAGAGAATACTAAATTATATCATAATTTAAATTCAAACATAAATATCCTAAGCGCTGTAGTAAGCATATTAGTATAATTTGTATAAGGTACAGTTAATCTATTTCTCAGGTTATTTCCTAATAGTAATATATTAATTTTGCTTTTGTCATTAAGATCACCATACTATTCAAAAGAGAATTCTGCACACCATTTATTTTGGTTAGGAGAAACATTGGCTAGTTGTTTCTGTTTTGTATATTTTGAATGGGTGTGTATTTTGGCATCTCACTAAGACAGTATTTTGTATGCAATTCATTCTTCATAAAAATATCGTTTATCTTTAAAGGAAATATAAATGCATAATGGTTATATAAAGAGAATTGCCTTAACACAGCATCTCTTCATTAGGAAAATAGTTGAGGTTTATGAAGTGAGCCTTGTCAGATACAATTTGAGCTGTCTTGCTAAGGGTTCCCATTCAGTATCATGCACTGTTCACAGCCCTGATTTAAGGAGAAACCAATGAAAACATCTATCATCTGATAGCCATGGGATGTCATCCAAACTTGTGTCATGGTCCTGTAATGTTCCCGGGTTTGTGGATTGAAGAAAATAACACTTGGGTATTTGGAATTTATTCTTAAACTGTTTTTGTCAGGGATGGATGAGTTTCTCATTCTTGAGTTGAAATGAAACTTTTAAATATTCTTAATAACTCTCTTATCGCCAGACCCTCTGCATGAGACACCAAGGGTGAGTGTTTGAGAATAATATTTTTTAAATTTATTTGGGTATTTTTTTTAAAGTGGGGGAGATGAGACTAATTTATGAACAGTAATGAGCTGAAGTCAATTGGTCACTAACAGTCCATATCAAGCCATGATCCCTGCCTGCACAAATTTGAGAAACATGTAAACAAACACAAAGTAAGTAGTAAAGAAACAGGAAAGTGGAAACTACACAAAGACCTTTACAGTCTATGCGTCTGTAAAACTAATTAAAAATCTGCCTAAGGGGTTAATGGAGTGGCTGAAACTCAATTTAATATGGGTCATGGTCTCGGGGAAGGCAGTTCAAGTACTATGTTTTAAAGACAGGTTCAGAGAGGAAAGAATATTCTATTTCAGGGACTGTCATAAAACAATAATCCAAGATTTAGTTGGAGACTTAAAGTGAGTTCATATTATGGAAGGATTTAAATGTTGGAATAAGAATTTGAATGACTTCAGCAAGGAACAGAAAAGGAATAAAATGATTCTGCCCGTACTGATACCTTGTATTTGTAGAGGTACTATAGTTTACAGACTCCTTTTGGGAATGTTGTTTTATTTTATCTGCACTAAATCTTAATGAAAATCACAAGGCTTTTTGAAGACTGAATCTCCAGGATTGCTGTTGGCAAGCTGCACCTGGATGTAGGGGATTAAGGGGAGAGAAGAGAAGGAGACAACTCACTCTGGGTTTCTGTGCACCCAACCAAAATAGGGAATGGAAAGAGGCAGTTTGGGTGAGAAAAGATGATCAAACCTAGCCAAGACTAGTGAGGAGAGCTGCTGACAGTGTTAAATGTCAGGTCCTGGGGGATGAGAACAGTGAAGTTTAGAGGTTGCTGGTGAACTTTGCAAGAACACGTTTTGCAGCTTGGTGAGCTTGAGAGCCACCAAGTCTGAGTGGGGCGAAGCAGAGCCGGATGGTCCAAGAGACACATAGTTAGGCAGTGGAGGAAGCTGATGGACTCAGGAGGAGAAGTAACCAAAAGAGAAATGTGAGGGTCAAATGATGCTTATAAATCAAGGAGCTGCTACGATGCTACAATTTAGAGAAGCAGCAGCATGACAGCATGAGATCATGTTCTGTGTTGTTTATTTGCAGTTTGTTGAATTTTACATCCCTCAGGAAATAGCTGTGGCTCAAAGGCAGACAGCTTTGGGTAGAGGCACATGACAGCAGCATCGGAGAAAGCTAGTCAGCAGTGGCAGCAGCAAGGCAACAGACCAGGTACTCATTACCATGGAGGGAGCTGGGCCCCTGGGATGGGCTGTGGGCGTTGAACAGCACAGTCCACCAGGCTGGCCTAGCATCTTGCAAATTAGTGGTACCAACATCAAACACGTGTGATCATTACCACTGAAAACATAACTCAGAGGTTATGCCCATAGGGTTGTCTTCATATATATGCCTTTTTTTAAAAAGAGTATTTACATTAAGTCCATAATCAGCTTGATCAGATCAAGCCAGCCACCCTCATACCTGAGGTACTTATAAATGCTTTGTGTGTTGGGTGTGTGCTGCTGCTGTGCTCAGTGCCCACCTGGATTGATATTGCGCCCAGGAATTGCATGAAGGGAAGTGGTAGATGTGTGTGTTTTCTCCCAGTGGTCCATCTTTGTTTCTCTCAGCCTTTCACCTTGCCATTTCTGTGCAGGATTATTTGGGGAGAAATACTGCAAGACCAAAATATATAGCTTATTCTTAGCGTGGTGAACCCCTGCATTGGCATGGCATGAGATAACTGTCAGCAGATTTCTGGAATTCACATGAATGGCATCCAAAGGAAGAGGCTGTCAGTCATCAGGTCATCTGTGTGCTCTTTGCCATTCTCACAGTTGGCTGATTCTTCAGGGCACATGTGCATAGATGGAGCATTTGTTGGCCCTGACTCTTGCTTTCAGAGGCTGACCAGAATCACAGCCAGGCACTGTTGTAACCAGACAGTGCCCCAGTGGAGGAATCACGCTGCTCTTGTTGGAATCCAAAGAGAGACACTTTGTCATTTGTTTATTAGGGATACTTATATTTTATCCTGGATTGAAAGCAATAGTTACCAGAAACCATTTGTTATTGACACAAGCTGTCTACTTTTAAACTCAATCCAGCATTTAAGAAAAGCAATGTATCTTCGCCAAATAACTTGAGGTCTTTGTGTGTGGAGCCGACAGATGGAGTCCATTGATGATGAATGCACTTGGATGCACACAGAGTCCAGGAGAGCATCCTTGGGCCATGAGGGTTTGCCAGAAAGTTAACAAGGCTGGGTTCAGAAGGGCTGTGGACAGAGAAAGTCAAACCAGTGAAATAGCATGCATGGAGATTCTTTTTTCAGTGGGATAGCTACCAGGGCATTTATTGCACCTACTTTAAAATGGATACACCATGTATTCGTTTAGTTTTGGCCATATTATAGGAGTAACTTGCAGAAAAGAGGACTTTTAGTACGATAGTACTTGAGAAATCAAGGGGAAAGAAATTGTCTTAAATTTTACCCTGTGAATGTTATCTGTTACTTAATAATACTTCTATAGCTTGAGTGGTTGGGATAAAAATTTAAAGAATAGGACTTCCCTCAACCAAATAGAAAATATGTGGTTGCTATGTTTTTTTAAAAAAACAAAAATACAGGAAAATATATAGAAAAAGGTGAAAATTATCCAAATCCCACCTGTATACACAGGTAGAAATATATGATTTCATGTAATTGGGATTGTACTCTATAAGCTAATCTATAATCTATTTTGATCACACCTTTCTATGTTGTTGAATATAATTTTACATCAAAATTTTAATGCCTGCATAAAATTCAGTTGTACATGTATATCCTGTTAATTTATTCATGGTGACATTCATTCATCAAATATTTATTTTCAGTCTTACCATGTAGCAGACACTGTGCTAAATTCTGGGGATGCAGCAGCAAACTCCTCTCTCAGTGGATATTTAGGTTATTGCTGATTTTTCTGTTAGAAGCAACACTGCATTGAACATCCAATACTGCAACATGTGTCTTTGAATACTTTATTTTCTCCTTAGAATAAGTTCCTAAGAGAATTGTCTGGTCAAGGAGTTGGCACATTTTGAAGTTTGATCTGTATTTATTGCCTAAACATTCTTTACTGGAAGTGTCAGATGATGCTGGTTACTCCATATTCTCATGATAATAGTTTTTATTGGTCATCATCTTTGCAAACTTGATAGGTGAAAAATGATACTCTGCAATTTTAACTTATATTTCTTTGATTTTTTAGTGTGCTTGGAATGGGAGTTTTAACTACTAAGAAATTGTGACCTCCATATGATCTATGGAGTACACTTTTCTTTGAGTCTTAATTTTATTTCTCTTAGAAAGGAAGATCTTTTTTTATTTTCTTCTTCGGGGTCAGGTTAGAATCAGTGAGAGGTTGTCTATTTCAGGGAACTGAATCCTCACTGAAAGGATATTGTATAAATATTACTACTGAGTTAAATCTAGTTGGTTTTAGCATCATGTAACTATTATCAGAGCTTTTGCTCTAGTTGTTAGTATGTCATAAGGAAGATTTATTTAATTCAAAGATATATTTAACTCAAAGATAACCCTTTGAGTTAAATATGTTTACATTTGTATGACTTGATTAATTGCCTTTTGTTTTCAGTAGATGCCATATTTTTGAAAACATGAAAGAACAAAGAGGCATTTAAGGAGTACCTAAAAAAAATCAGTAAGGTAAATGCCTAAAAATATATGGTCTCCATTTAGCTTATCACCTAGCTATGTAGCATTTAAATTTTTAAAAAATACTGTTTATTTTCTGGCCACAAGTGAAATTCAGCAGTAGCTGAACAAGACAGATATGCCAGGCATGGTGTCTCACACTTGTTATCCCAGCACTTTTGGGAGGCTGAGGCAGGTGGATTGCCTGAGCTTAGGAGTTCAAGACCAAGCTGGGCAGCATGGGAAAACCCCGTCTCTACAAAAACTACAAAAATTAGCACATGCCTGTAGTCTCAGCTGTGAGGCTGAGGTGGGAGGACTGTTTGAAACCCAGGTTGAGGCTGCAATGAGCGATGATCACACCACTGCAGTCCAGCCTGGGCAACAGAGAGAGACTCTGTCTCAAAAAAAGGAAAAAAAAAGAAGTACTCAGAGAACAGGATAGAACTCCTTTACTGAAGTTCCGCTACTCAAAGATGACCAATGTCTCTGGCCTTTGGAATATTTTATTCTAGTATTTTTTTTCCTCTAGTTATATATTTTATAAAAATGGAACCATACTAAGACTGTACAGCATTTTGAATCTCAGCAAATGTGTATACTTAGTTATTAACAAAGAGAGGGAGTAGTTACCTAGATTTTTTTTATGCTGGTTTAATGGGGAATTTTGTTTGTGTTGCTATTTATTTGTAATACATTTTTATTGGAATGAAAATTAAGTATAATTGAAAGACATTTTAGACAATTAAAACTACAAACATTTCAGTTCCTCCTAATTCATTGTTCAAATCTCCTGCTTGTTATGCAATCAGAAATAATATGACCATTTTCTCTGTTATTTGGGAAGATGTTTAAACAGTTTACAGGCTGCAGGAGGCTGCAGCTGTAGCCATTTCCTGCTGCTTCTACTCCTGGAGAACATGGAGGTGTTGCTGGGCTGACCGAATATGAACTGCCTGAACAGGTGTCTGCTCTGAACCTTTCTCAGCTCTCCAGCTCTCATCCAGTGTGATTGAGCTGGATTTCATGAGCTAGTTCTGTTATTGAATACTGTCAAAATTAAATTTTCCTATATTAAATTTGTTTTGAGGGAAGCCAGCTCTTCAAAGAAGTCTATTAGGAAATCTTTTTAAAGCACACCTGTGTACATACACACATGCAGAACTGTGAATTCACCAGCTTACCTGCCTTGCCTATTTGAAATTATCCAGGAATTACATTTTACAATTTTTTTGAAAGTTGAGAACATACCTGTTCTCTACACTCATGCATATGTGTTCAACAGTCAAATCCTTGCTTGCGTTTCTGCCCCATATAGAGTAGAACTTCCATGTGAATTCATTTTAATGGAAAATGAATTATTTTTATTTTATTGCCACTCCCACTTTTTGTTATAGAACAAGTATGGAGTTGTTTTGAAGGCTCAGACCAAATAGATATTTTTAAAATATGTATTGTGTTTGGCATTGATCCTTGAAAATATCTTTGCCACTGGGTGAAATTCATAATTTAGGTTTATATAATATTTTCTTAATTTAATTCTACACAGTATATATTATTCTATACTATGTATATAAAATTTTTTGCAGAATTTTTTTCCATTTCAGATTCTTCATTATTTCCAACTTTTCATTAGCATAGATCAAATTTTACCTGGTATTTAATTTAGAACTTTAATTATTTCTTTATTCTTCTAGGAAATTCCAGAAGCTTGCAGTGAAAAAAAATCTTTTTATGTTTCAGGTTTTACTTTGTTTTGTTTTGGGTGAGAATATGGGACCTCATCAATGAAAATGGCTTTATCGTTTGGCTTTATTGTTTTCCTCCCCACTTTTGTCTTTAGAATTATAACAACTCATAAAACCAGAGCCAATTCTGAAAGTTTCCCCAAATGTTAGGTTTTGTTTTCTCCCCATCATTTTGACCTATTTCTAAAATGTTGAATAGGAATACTGTTTGAAGTCGATTGTTGGCATGGGATTTTTCCCTGTAGCTTTTCAACTCCTCCAGAGCAAATGTGCTTTCTCTTTACAGAGTGAACATAAGTCAAGAAAGCAGTGAGGCACTCTGGCGTTGGGACACAGTAAGAAATTAAGGTTTGCTAGTGCTGGTTCCAGGGTGGCCTGAACTCTTGTACTTCAGCTCATGTCATGCTGGGACAGATCTGAAGGAAGATCCATCTCCCTCGGGTTTCTTGATATTTCTGTGCCTTCTGTCTGGCAAGGGCGTCAGAGCCACGGGAACTTAGAGGTAGCAAGGGCTCCCCACCCGTCCTCAACCCACTTGCAAGTTTCAACTCACATCTCTTTGAGGACACTCTGGCATCCACGCACATCCTCTTACCACATAGTGAACATCTCCGTTAATAGCTAACATTCCTCTAGCACTGCTAAGACCTTCAGTATTTCACTGCTGCTTTTTGGAAATCCTGTGAAATAGGGGTCATTATTATCTCCATTTTGTAGATAGCAAAACTGAGGCCTAGAGAGGTAAAGTAGCTGATTTAAGTCTGCAACTTCTCATTATGGTCTGGAGTCTGTTAGAGTCCTGCATGCTAGCTCTTAACCACAGCACTCAATACCTCTTTCTTCCAAGCAAATTCCAATAAAGTGAAAGTTGAAGGCCATAAAAAGTATTTGAGAAACACTGGGATTTCATTTATTGGGATTTGACCTACATTCTTTCTGGTAATATTGTCAAGATGAGATATAGTTTGTAAATGAGGCTAGTGCAGTATGATTATTCTCTCAAGTTTGCATTTCATGAGTCATTTGCTCATGCTGTGTTTTGTAGAGTCTTCCTGAAGCTGTTGGGTTCTCTGGTGGTGAGTATATCTTTCTGAAATTGCTGCTGTGGTAGGCCTTGGTAAAGTTCAACTGGGTTGGGTGGGGAAGTTCTTTGAACTTTTTCAAAAATCACCAAACTACAGATAATCACAAATCTAGCAGAGGGAAAATATCAGTTATTTAACTTTGAAAACAAATCCAACTTTGTATTTTAGAAATTACTTGCAAGACAGTAAGTCCATGATTTTACAACACAATTGCACTTGTAGGTTTAAAATTAGAAGTAAATAGCATAGTAAATGCTCATTCAATAGTTGTTTAATAAATTAATTAATTATATTGTTTGTATAATTTTGAGGAACTAGAAAGATGAGTGAGGCGATCTCAATGTGTACATGAGGGCAACAATCGTGTATAATATCTACTTGGCACTTCATAGAGGGCATGACTCTTTCCATAAAAATATTCAGTATGTTCATGATGTCTTTTATCTAAATAATTTCATGCTTTAGATATTAGTCAATTCTCAAAACACTACTCTGAGGAAGGTGAGTGACACACCCCTTTATAGACGAAGAATTTGCAGTTGAGGCTGGTTAAATGTGATGAACTCAAGATTAATTAACACTGGTGGTAGGAGACTTGTCTCTGGCCTCATTCTGTGCCCATGACCTGCTCTTTGACCTTCAGGAAGCTTTATAGCCTCCTCCTGTCCAACCTCCCTCCCTTAAAAAAAAAAAAAAAAAAAAGGAAAATTTCTGATTTAATTACCCCCATAAAGGAAGAGTGATAATTTAGCTGTGTAAGCATATTTGGTTTCTAAGTATACAACTAAAGTATTTCTAGCCATTTCTCCCCAAACTTTTTTTCTTCACACAGTTCCACGAAGTGCACACCAAGCAGATGGTACAGACAAGAACATGGGTTATTTACAGCCAGTACAGTAGACGAAGGCATATGTGCTAAGCCCTCTTATACCCACTCCCTGGGAGCCATTAACACATCCATTTAGATGAAAGAGTCCCGGGGTTTTGCCATGGGCATTTCTGCTACACTCCCCTGAAGCATCGCCATCTGCCCTGCCTCCTCCCAGAGGCCTTGTCACCCCCACTCCTGCCCAGCCACAGCCCTGTTCTTCCGAGTGCCCTCATTCACTTAGATGCAGAGCTGATAGCAGCTGCTCTCTGTTTTTCACTTAAGCCAGTTTAGCTCTATGTCTGTCTGACTTCCTTCTACCTCCAAGGATGTACAAGGCTCTTTAAAAGGCTACCCTTGGGCCAAATTCAATTCCCTACAGTTCCATGTAAGTGTTTTGAGCACTGTCTACACTTTAAACTGGGTCCTGGGGTGCAGAGGGTCCTAGGACGTGGTCCCTTGGAGCCAGTACATTTGTTTCTTCCTTTGTGCTGCAGTTTCAAGGCTACACCTGTGATGCCTGGAGAGTCCTGTTCTTGCAGATCTGTAGACCAGCTCCCTCTGCTTGTCCTTGGCCCACAATAGGCGCTGCAGTGCCCACATCTAATCTATATAATCTGACAGTTTAGCAACCCACAGCTGACTAGCAATACCTTCTTCATTTTCGAACTCCAAATTCCTGGCAGAACGATCTAATTAGTTTAACTTATCTTTTTAAACCAAACTACAACTTGTAGGTTCCTAGCCAGTATAGGGATGAGCCTCCCTTGCATCAGTTGTTCACCCCTGCCCCATCATATGTAAGGTCACCCCTACCCTCATCATATGTAAGGTCAAGTAAGGTCAGAACAGATTCCCAGAGAAGGGGATAAGGGTGGGGCAGTCACCCAAAAATGTGCAGATGTGCTTTGAGAGATCATGAAATATAAAACTACATTCTGCCCTTTGTCTTCAAACAAGTCTATTTGTGAAACTGGATTCAGTTAGAATAAGGAACACAGAAGCCATTTGACCCACATTGTCCAGTGTTTGCAGTACTTACATTTACAGCTCCAATCCTTATACTGTACACATACCCCAAGCCCTACAGCCTGCTACTACCCATTATGGCATCTTTAAAACGTTTCCTTTTGAAAGTTTCCTCTAAACTTGATGGCTTCTGTAAAATTAAAGTCTGTTTGTTTCCTGTAATTCTAGCAACTTAGTAAATCTAAAGAAATTCATAAATGAAATCATACAGCATTAAAAACTTTCTGTATCTTGTGTACCTAAAACTGAGCTCCTAGAGTTAACAGCTCCTGACTGCTTGTATATTCAGCAAAGGCAGAGGCAGAAGACAGCCATGTTTGCCACATATATCAGCTGGTGCCGGGCAAGGTTGGCTCCTGTGCCAAGCAGCTCCAATTATTCTTTAGTAAAACACACTTTTATTCATTGAGGAGCAGTTGCTTGCCAATGTATTATACAATTATATAGTGAATGGAGAACAATGGATGCATTGTAGAAATATTTTTAAAACAAGTAAACAACAGTGGATAGGAAAAGGACCCTAACTCCAAAGTGAAGACTGCTGACATATGGGATTTAGCAAAGCGCCAGTGCAAGGAAGGGTTCAGAAGGACAGAATGCTTTGTTTCAAATACCTCTTCCTGGAAGGGCCCCCGGCAGCGTTCATTTCTGCTCCACCCACAGGGTGGGTTTTCGGGGAGGCACAGGGAGCAGGGGTGTGTAGGCATGTGTGGAAGTGGGTGTGAGTGCACCCAGGCACTGGGCTTCACACTCGTATTTGTAAGAAGAAAAAAGACAGCATACATTGGTTGATTTAGTGCTTCCTGAGGTCTTAACTTGAAAGGAACATGAACATAAATGTAAATTTTTCAAGGGGTTAGAGTTTGCGGGTTTGGGTGACTTGGGATGAAACAGGGCCAAACTAAAACATCTAAGAGATTTACAGTTCACACAGGAGGTAACTACTGAAAGTGTTTTCACTTTCAATACCGCAGAATATTCAGTATTTTTACCAGACCGACATCAAGTGGATTCACATCCCATGACTGATTGCGTTTGTAATTTAATTCTGCCTGGATGGCCCTGGGATACTCTCAGTGAAGGCCTTCCATGAATCAGAGGTTTTTCTCTTCCCATTCCAGTGACAGCCAAAGGCCCCCTTGTTAGACCTGATGCCAACAGACAAGGAGACCACCATTTACCTTACCCTCATGATGTATATTCCCATATTTTCATCCTAATAGTGATATAAATCTTTAAACCTTAATCCTTAATCATTTATCATAGGCATCTCTGTCATATTATGAACAAGACAGGATTCAGATTACAAAGCAGTTTTACTAAATTTTTATTACCCTCTTTGAGCTACAGCCATCTGACCAGAGAGCTACTACCTTCACTGAAAGGATTGCTTTTTATAAAGTAAGGAAATCAGTCATTATTGCCTATTTGAGGGCAGTTAGAACTAAAACCTAAGTTTTTCTGATTCATGAGGTGTACTTAGTATTACATCAGTGTTTCCACACTTTAGTCATTTGTATACTACCTTAATGATTTTTGCTATATCTATGTGCCACCTTTTTAAGGGAAAATATATATTTTCCCTTGAATTTATTTTTTCTACTAAATTTTTAAAAGAAATTTATATGACCATCTCAAGTAGAAAACCAATATTCTTTGATAGAAATGATAACCATTAAAATCAATAAGTGAAAATAAGAGAGGCCCATGCCTGAAGGCTCCGAGCCTAAGACCACACCTCCCCAGTGAAGAGGGGGATTGGCAGGTGTTGGAGGGTGTCACTGACATGGCAACATCTGGCTGAGACTTTGGTGCCTGAAAAATATTGGAAAATAAATAAGGTTCATGTTCTGTGGTTTGATGTTAGTGCCACCTAACATCGGCCATGTGTTTGTGAAATAACCTGGTGTATCCCTAGGAGCTCACATCATTCCCCATGCCACGAAGCACCATGACTAATCCAGAGGACTCAAGAGACTCGTGCTTGTTCTTCACTTATGCTGATGAAAAGTGCACATGGATACGGGGAAGTGTAAATGTCTCTCATTGGTTACCCACTGAAGGTAACCGTAGAGTAGAGAATGGCAATCAATCGCGATGCCTCCTGAGAACTTTTTCAGGTTAATGGAACTGACATTAGTTGTGTGGATCTTGAAAGATGGGATAAAGCTATTCTTCAACCCATTTATTTTAGACTACCTGAAAGCACATTATATGTTTGTTTGCCAAGATGGAGGTACAACCTAACTGGAAAATCATATATTTTATTTTTAAAAGGCCACTTTTGCTATAGGCCATGAGTATGGGCAGTTAAAGCTTAGTATCTTTCCATTTTAAAAATCTGAGATATTTTTCTTTTCTGTAGTGTATTTATTTTTGTTTCTTTTAGGAAAAAAGCAATGGGGGCTTCATAAAACCAGATAAACACTTACCGAGTTTAACATAAAACACATTGAAACCTTCACTACATGGCTAAAGTAAGATATCATTTCTTGCATGGAATAGGTGCTCCATAAATATTTGATAAGAACATTCATGAATTTATTGTTGAACGACTTCTCTGGATGAAGTTGTGTCATTTCAAAAGTTACTGGTAGAAGTCTGCAGTTACCTATAGCATCAGGTGCTTCCATGAGTGGGCGTGGCACAGCCTTTAGCTGCTGTCCTGTGTGATGATGGTGGTGAGGGTTTGACACTCCCTGGTATGCTTGCTTTTGAAGTTTTGCACCTGGCGTCTTCGTCATGCTCCTCTGTATCCGAATACTCTCCACTCTGCTCTGCCCCAGAAAATTGACTTCTATGTACAACGTCAGTGAGTTCCTTTCCCTTTGGTTTCTAGTTGAGTTTAGCAAGAAGAATGTCCAGAGACTGGGGAGAGGGAGAAGAGGGAGGTTAGAATATCTACCCACAGTGGGGTCCCTCCTGATTCGCTACAGCCCTGAAATGGTGGTCACTGCCCGTGTCAGGCAGCCCTTCCGTGAGTGTTTCTGTCCAGGTTCTGGTGTCTGCTTCCTCACCTTGCCCCTTCAGCCTTTAGGTATAACAGAGCCACCCTACCTGTTTCCCCCTCAATACTAGCCCAGGGGGCTGCACTAGGCCTTGTGCCCTGCTCACTTCTTGGCAAATACCCCTTTGTGATAATTTGAGGGTGCCACCTGTCTCCTGCTGGTACCCTGATTAATAGAGAGTGTGTTTGCAGATTTGCTGCTTCAGTGCCTTTGTAACACAGCAAAGCTGAGTGGTTCCAGAGGGACTGACCTCTGATCTCAGTTTTGTTTTTGTTTTTTTTTTTTTGGTTTTTTTTGAGGCTGAGTGTTGCTCTATCGCCCAGGCTGGAGTACGATGGTGCAGCCTCAGCGCACTGCAACCTCCGCCTTCCAGGTTCAAGCAATTCTCCTACCTCAGCCTCTCGAGTAGCTGGGACTACAGGTGCATGCCACCACACCTGGCTAATTTTTGTATTTTTAGTAGAGATGGGGTTTCACTATGTTGGCCAAGCTGGTCTTGAACTCCTGACCTCGTGATTCGCCCGCCTCGGCCTCCCAAAGTGCTGGGATTACAGGCATGAGCCACCACATCCGGCCCTGACCTCACCTTTAATAGCAGGTGTTCTATACCAGTGTGGTCCCCAAACCTGGGGGTGCTTCAGAACCCCCTGGGGAAGTTGTGAAAATGCAGGTTCCAGGCCTCACCTCCCAACCTACTCATTTGGGGACACTTAGGATGCCTCTAAGGCTCTTGCAATGATTAACCTTTTGTAGTTGACTGGACGCAGAACCTGATAACATAGCACCCAAGCCTGGGCAGCCCTCTGAACAGGTGACTAGATAAAGGGCACTCGATCCCTGCTTTTTGTGCCATGTGTTAGTCTTACCTGGGGGTAAGTGAGTGAGTAATCAAGAGAAACTCCTGCTGGCTGTAAAGAAGAACTATCCTTTAAAAATACAGTATAATACAAAGTCAAGAAATCAAACTAATTTGAGAGAGAGCGGAAGAATTGCTCTTTTAACTCCTTGTTAACAACAGTGAACTGATCCATTAGCAGGAGTGACCAGACTTCCCTGTCTCACTGCACAAGATTCTGAAGAGACCATTTTCCATTATCCAGGAGTAAAGCCCAGTGTCTATCTTGCCGTGGAGTTCCTCACCGTCGTCTGCTAAGAAACAAATTCTTGTGTGCTACAAAAGTACAACTTAAGATATGAAATGTAACTATCTAAATTCAAGACACTGTTTTCATACAAAAAATATTATAAATAAGTCCTCTGTTAAAATAAATCCCTCAGTAGATCCCTTGTTATAAGCCCATGAAATGAGTAGTCTGTCCCTGTCACACACAGCGCAGCCAGAAAAGGCATCAACATTCCATTCTTCCAAGGGAAACGTGAAATCAGAGCTCAGCACTCTGAATGAAACAAATAGGGTGTGGAAGACAATCAGCGCTGGGGTCCAGAAGACATGAATTCAAATCCTGTGTGGACCCAGGGGTCCATTTCTCCTTCCTAGGCTGTTGGGAGGGTTGAATAAGAATGTGAAGCTCTTGGGGCATGTAGGATTCTCAGCCTCCCACTCCCACTCCTACCATCTAAAACATTTCCCACCCTAGTCTCGGCATAGTTAGGAAGATATGAAGATAATGGGAAGGTGCATTCCACTGAGTCAGCGTGCCCAGGTGCCAGCAGCTCTCTGCAGTGGGTATTGCAAAATTATAAGACAGAATTTCTTGGTCCCCAGTTGGTAATAATTTACCTCACCTTCAATAGTGGGCCGGGACATTCAGCAGCTCCATCTCCTGCAAAGGTCCTATGAGGGTCACTCTGCTGAGGCTAATTGCCTGAGAAGGATAGTACACTATCTGTTTTGCCACATTTTGTGATTTACTTTGTTTCAAGCCTTTTCCTTTTGGTGGTTTGGTGAAATGCTGTTAGCTGATGGGTTGTGGACATGAAGGTGAAGGGTCATCTTGGACCGAATAACCTAGGGACAGGGATCCTTCCAGGAGGGCAGAGCTGGGCCGAAGGGGTGTCCTCCTGACCCAGTCAGGGGTGCTTGAGTAATACTGATGCAAGTGTGTCCCACCCCCTCCTCCTCTGGTTAGCCTTCAGAGCCATCTAGACTGATTTGCTCTGGAAAGAGAGAGATGGTTCTTTATGGCCCCTGGGGTTATATTTGACCAACGTTCAGGTTCCAGGAGTTACAAGCTCGTGCAATTGTATTTCATCTCCGAACACAAGCTGGTTAAAAAGGAGAAAGTTCAGTCAGGCTTTGTGTTTTCTACAATCTAAATTAGATGCTAGTGTTGGGGCACCCTAGGAACTGCGTGGGACTCCCAGAGGGTGGCTGCTGGCTGAGGGAAGAATGTGGTGACCAGTCTACACGTAAACCCCAGCTTCCTACTGCACCCATCCCACTTCCCCCTTCCTTTTTTTCCTTATGTACAGGGTCTTCAACTGCCTCAAGAGCTGTTGTGGGCTCAGAAGAAAAGGAAAAGACTAGGAAAAGCAGAAACACGCTGGAGGAACTACTGTGAGAGCCAGCTCCTAAGTGGTCCCAGCTTCCCCCACCCCTCTGCCTACTTTTTTTTCCACTTCAACTTTTACACGACCTGTAATTCAGTCATTTTAATTTGAGGTTGTAAATGACCTTTAAAGAAAAAGCAGTGGTTTCAGAGGGGGCTGATGACTCATTAAATGATCAGTGATGCATGTGTATGAGTTAATTCAATCAGCTTGTTCAACCAAGGGAAGGGGGAGGGGGCTGTGCTTGGAAGGGTGGTCAGTAGACAATTCAGGTGCCTCAGGAAGAAGGGAGCCAGGTGGGATGTGTAATGTTGTGAAGCCGATAGGAGGACCAGAAAGGAGGCCGGTGTAGGAGGGCAGAAGGAACCTGAACCACATGGACCCTTGTTTTATTCTGCGTAAAGACTGGTTTGGTGAGGCAGCCTGGTACCTAAGACCAACAACAGCAGCGTCTAACATGTGTAGAGTTGCCAGATTTGGCAAACAGCAAAATATAGGACACCCAGTTAAATTTGTATCTCAGATAAACGATGTATAATTTTTAATGTAAGTATGTCCCAAATTGTGTATCTGAAATTCACGCTTATCCAGACATCATGAATTGTATCTGGCAGTGTTCACAATGGCCTAGAACCTGATATTTGACAGCTCCGTGAGAAAGATGTCTGTCCCACTTTAGTGATGGGAATGCCAAGGCTAAGAGGGGTTGTGGTTGCCAGCCTCTTCGCTGGTAGAAAAGAAGCCTTCAAAGATAGTGTTCTTGCTCCTTGGCCATACATGTAAAACGCCTTGTAGGACTAAACAGTTGTCTGGCAAACACACTTCGAGTCATGTGGTGTTTATCTCGGGGTAGCAGAAAGGGCACTAGATTAAGGGGAGGCCTGTTAGAAAGGCTGAAGCAGGCTGAAAAGGACTCCTGGAGGTTAACCCCTGGGTTAGGGTTAAGGCAGAGAGGCCTGGAAGAAACATAAGAATCACCTGGTGTACTTTGATAAAGAAGCTGAGGACTAAGGAAGTGATGTGGCGACTCAAATCACAGGAGAAATGACCAGCGAAGCCTAGAGCAGCATCAGGGTTTCTGAAGTCCTCACTGAGTTCTTTCTATTATATTACATGGTGCTGATGTAGCAGATTCTTATTAAAGCCTCCAAGTTTCCACACAACGCCACAGTACCCACTGGTGGGAAGGACCACATACTGCTTATGAGTCACAGCCCTCGTTTTCTTTTCTGTTGGTGTAAGTACTGCCTAAGTATCCCCTTGTTACCAAGAGGCTGATGATGTGTTATACCCCAGCGAACAAAGACTAGGGACCAAAAATTCAGGTTGTGCCATTTATTGCATTGGATATAATTTAGGGCATGGTGTGTTTGTTTCCAAAATCCAGCTACTCAATAGAATGAAAGAGAAACCTAAAGTTTTACCTCCTTCTGGATTTTTTAAAAAATTCATTGGTTTTGCAATGTAGCATCCTATTCCTGTGTGGGACAGGGATGCTGGAAAGCCGCAGTCCCAGTAGTCTGCTTATGAGCTACTGGGGACCTCTACAGCATCCACCTGGGAAGAAAGGAATGCCCAGAACAGAGGGTGCCGCTTCTAAAGCCGAGGTCTCTGTTCCCCAGTTCCCCCCAGTTCCCCCATAAAATCTGAGGGTTTTATGATCACAGGGGATGTGGGTGTTCTTCAAGCCTGACTTTGGCCTGTTTTTCTGAATCCTTAAGCATGGCCCTCGTATATTTTCAGAACGATGATGTCTCTTCCTGCCTTTAAATACACAGGAATGAAATGTTCTGTTTTGGTTTATTTGGTTTACTTTAGCAGCTTTTGATGTAAACTGTGGGTTTCAGCATAAGAAGACTTAAGTGAAACTAGTAGCTGTATCCACACTGTCTCATCCTCGCAGTCAATTAGCACGTGGGAAACTATTTTGAGGGGAGGAGGTCATTTCTGGGAGACAAGAAGCTTTTCCTGTTCTCTTCTCATGTGGTTTGCTCCATTCCTAACACTATGGATATTTTTTTGGTGTTTCCTTGGAAAGCAAAATATCCCATATTAACATACCATGGCTGCTTTAGGAAGCTGTGCATTTCCACAGATTATTCCTTCAGGAAACTCTACATTTGCACTGTTGGCTGCAAGAATGAAATTATCCTTGGCAAGTTGTTTCATTTTAATCTCAGGAGCAATAGTGTTAAATGTTAGCCAGTCAAAGCCATAGGCAAAGACTGTTATTCAGGTTTCTGTGTTAACCCTTTATCTCTGTGGTCTTTCCCCACCTACCCCGCACCCCCATGCCCCAGGAGTCACTGGTTCAAAACACTATGAAGTGGATTACTTCCTTCCATGATACTAACAGTATTTATACTTGACTCTTCACAGATTGGAGAATATGAAACAGAATGTGAAACTAAACAGCTGAGGATATATGATGAATGAAACTGGCTGGGATCTGATCAGTTTTATAATTTGCAGTCCTCAATTCAGAGTAGTTTAGGAATAAGAAAACCTCTTGGACATTTATTAATGTTACCGGTTGACTTAAAAAAAAAAGATTGTGGGGTAAAACCTTACTTCCAGAGTCAAGCCATAAAAGTGGCATGATTTGGGAGAGAAAAAAAGGTTATAATGAAGCCCAAATATTTGAAGTGATTGAATTAATACTTTCAGAGGAGTGCCCCTGAAGGGCAACCTGATTTGGAATATCCAGAATATTAATACTACCAGTTAGCCAAAAGCAGTGCTCAAGGGATGAAGCAGGAGCTTGGCCTTGGAACTCCAAATGGCCTTTGAGGGTTAGTGGGAAGCAGATGTTTTGAGGCAGTTGGAGGATCTTGTGAACAGTCTTCAAAGCAGGTGGAGGCTTTTTAATAAAGAAAAGTGGGTAAACAGCTAGGCTGCTGGATTTCCGTTTTTCTCCCTTAGAAGAACTAGATTCTGGTCATCTTCTGGTCCCAGATTATACGATTTCCTAGCCAAGAAAATCATGTATGATTGAGAAATCTAGGACTTTTTCCCAGTTTATTTAAGAAACCCACTCTACATCTATGTTGGTAAATAGTGGTTAAGTGGACTGTGGCTCTACTACGTTCCTGTCCCACACAGGAATAAGATGCTGCATTGTAAATCCAATGAGTTTTTTGTTTTTTTTTTTTCAGCCAGAAAGAGTGTTCTCACACTGCTATGAAAAATTACCTGATTGGGACCAGGCACGGTGGCTCATGCCTGTAATCCCAGCACTTTGGGAGGCCGAGGCAGGCGGATCACTTGAGGTCAGGAGTTCGAGACCAGCCTGGCCAACATGGTGAAACCTGTCTCTACCAAAAATACAAATTAGCTGGGTGTGATGGCAGGCACCTGTAGTCCCAGCTATCGGGAGGCTGAAGCAGGAGAATCACTTGAACCCAGGAGGTGGAGGTTGCAGTGAGCCAAGGTCACACCACTGCTCTCCAGCCTGGGCAATAGAGCGAGACTCTGTCTCACAAAAAAAAAAAAAAAAAGGATTACCTGATTGGGTTATTTATAAAGAAAAGAGGTTTAATTGGCTCAGAGTTCCACAGGCTGTACAAGAACCATGATGTTGGCATCTGCTCAGCTTCTGTGGAGGCCTCAGGACATTTACAATCATGGCAGAAGGCATGGGGAAGCCAGGACTTCACATGGCCAGAGCAAGAGGAAGAGGAGAGGGGGAAGTGGGAGAGGAGAGGGGGAGGTGCCACATGCTTTGAAATGACCAGATCTCGTGAGAACTCACTATCATGAGGGCAGCACCAAGTGGGACATCTGCCCCCATGATCCAGTCACCTCCCACCAGGCCCCACCTCCAACATCTGGGACTATAATTCAACATGAGATTTGGGCTGGGACACAGATCCAAACCATATCAGTATTGCATTGTTAGTTAATGTGGGATATGTATATTGCTTATCTGCCAAGTAGGCTACAAACATTTTGAATGCTGAGATGGTGTCTGGTGCTTCTCTGTTCCCTTCATTGTCATCTATCCAGTGTCTTGCACCTTGTTTAGTCACTCATTACACAGAGATCTTCCCCTGGTGCCTAACAAATTTAAGCCAGGAGTTGTGGGGAGCTGAGATGGAGGCAAAGCCATTTTCTCGAAGAATGCTCACATATGGTTTGTCCACAGAACACCCATATATATGTATGTCTAATACCAATGGAAGTGAGAGGAAGGAGTAAGACAAAAACAGTGCACAACCCAGGCACTGTTTTCATTTGTCACAGTCTCAGATACACTTGCTACTTTTGTAAGTGGCTTATGTTTTTCTAATAGGATCTGGACTACTGGAGAGACTCCCCAGTTTACTGAGAATTGAGAGTGAACGACGTATTCACTGATGTGTCTAAGTGGCTGGTACGGAAGTTCTGTTGAATTTTGGTATTCCAGCATTATCCAACCAATCATTTCCCTAGCCAACAAATGTCTATATATATTTGTTCAATTAAACTACATGTCATAAGAATTGGCATTTATTCTGCTTCCTGGCAACTAGGCAGGTGATAAAAGAAAAATGGGGAGCTCCTTTGAAAAGCCACCTAATTCTAAATAAAATGTACACGGTGTATGGAGCTCTGCCTTGATGATGATGGCCATGGTTTACCTTGGAATATGTAAATTCAGTGCCCCCTTAAACCTGAAGTGCTCTAAAATCTGCTGTGTGGGAAGTGACCACTGAGCCAGAAGATCAAGATACTACCCTGTTGTTGCCAGTGGTTTGAGCGTTGCTTGGCCACCTGCAGCATCGCCAGCGGTGCACACAGTGTTTCCAGATCTCTCAGGTATGAAACTAGACTCTCAGTGGCTAAATGTACACATCCCCTTTCTTCTCCCACTGTGCATCTAATCCTTAATGTTGTGGACTTGTAATTTGTTGGCAGAGGTCCTTCTACTATCTGTGAAGCATCAGGATGAAATGTAAGGAAGTGTAAGGTGACTGAGTATGAACGAGCAAATAGTGATTAGATTTTTAGATTCAAATTTTGCTCTATTCTTTTCTTAAATCATGGAAGTTAGGCATTTGCCATTTATACTTGTCTGTCTGCTGCAGCCCCCATGGGTTGCTATCCTCCGGGGATATCAATAATCTGGCATTTGATTTCCCATGAGAAGAGTTGAGGAGAGAACTGGAGATGTGGGCAGGAGAGGGTTAAATCTAAAGCCTTCCAGACATTTGAGGCAGAGCTTTGTGTCACTGCAAAATAACCTGTTCATTAGGAATTCTGTGGCATCATCCTTGGAACTTAAATTCCCATTTTCATCTTAGTGGGTATTTTTGTAAGCCAGTGAATAGTATTAACTTAAGCTCAGAAAAAAATGGGATGAGCCTGTGACAGATTTAGGAAGCACGGTTGCAGTCGTTCCCGTTTTAGATCATAGTAAATTCCTTCTGCATCAAGCTCACTTTTTGTACGTTTTCTTTTCCTCCCTTCCTCATATTCAATATCCCTTCGGCAAGTTGTGTCCATCCCTCCTGCTCCACTCCCGTGAGTGGCTGTGAGGACTCGTCCCACAGAGCCTCCCACAAGCTGTAGAGCCTTGTTTCTTCCATCCCCCGGGTCTTTCCTACCCTGTGCTGAGACCTGTGCCTCATTTTCAGCTCTTCTGGGGTACCATGTTATTACTTGAAAGAAAATTTGAAAGCATTTTACGTTGCTTATTACAGATCATTAATGGAAGCTCCACTAAACCCTAGGAATTCATTCTCTCATTGATGTGTATATAACTCCTATTAACATTAATAAAGTTGTTTAGAATCAAAGAGCCAGCAGAAACCCATAATAGAGAATCCATTTTGATCCTGCTTCACAAAGTGACTCATACCCACAGGGCATCAACAAGCATTTTAAAGATAATTTTTACAACTCCCTTTTTAAAAGTACAGCAATTACTGAATATATCATAGCACACTCGTGTCCTTCGGAATAAACCCTGCCGGTTACCATTTGTACAGGGCTGCCCTACCTGGGTTGGAAGCTGCGAGGTTTGTCCATATTTAACCAGTGCTGGAAATGTCACCCGTGGCTGCCATCCCTGCACGTTTCCACAGGGGAGCTGGCATGTGTGGGACTCACACATAACAAGGGTGGACAAAGCATGGGTGCAGTAAGAAGGGAATTGTACAAGTGACAGCCTCACAGACAGGGAACAGTAGAGATGTTCGTTCACCTGAACCACTTGTGCCCTGCCCTACCTCAGTGGTTCTGGACAGGCAGCATCATGAAACGGAGAACTGAGGGGTAGGGGGATTTTAGTCCAGATATTGTGAAGCTGTCTGAACCTATTAATACCATTTACCAATCCTTACTTGATGAAAGGACCACAAGGAGACGGAAGATGTCAGAAATTAGTAGTATGTATCTGGGAAAATATCCTTAATCTTTCACATAAAATGCGAACACCAGGGGGTTAGAGTTGCACTTTCTCTGTCAGTGTATTGGTACACTTGTCATTAAGTCACATCAATAGCCAGTAAAGGGAAACATCTCAACTAGGCACATCCCATTTTAATGTCTCTGTATTTTTCCCTCTCCCCACCTCTATTTCCACCTCATCTTCTAATTTTCACAAATGTTCCCAATGTTTGGGAAATGAGTTCAGTTTGGGAGAGAGACAGGATATATCTGCACATTTACGTCTGATTTGGACATATGGTTGGCATCCTTCCTGTGCCCTTGAGTCTTTTCTTAGAAATGTTAAATTTTTAAAAACTTGTTTATTTTTGAACGTTGCTTTTTTAGAATCACCCTTCCTAAAAGGGAGAGAGGAAAAACTGTAAGTGAATCTTATTAGATTTTTGAAGTGCTCATCATAATTGAACTATTTCCCTAATGACTGGTAGCATCTCACCTAGATTTGTCCTTGGAATGGTTCCTGAACTTTTCAAGATCTTCCAGTTCCACTTTAGTTTTGACTGTGGTTGGAAACATGGCTGTTCATTTCTGTAATTGTTAATCTGGATATTCTGAGGAAGAAAATATGGAATATCCCTTTAATCACTGAACTTTATTTCTGACCCTTTATGTTTCCTAAAGAGTAAATATATAATTTTCAAAGGAAGGAAACAACAGTAGCTATTAACATGTAGAATCCATCTGGCACTGTATAGATAAAAACAAGCCCAGAACGCTTTTCGTTTATTCTTCACCACAGTGCCACGAACTGGGTCAGGATTATCCTTGTTTTACAAATGAGGCAGCCAGAGCCAGAGAGGTGAAGCCAGCCTTTCTCAGAGCCACACATCCAGGAAGGGTCAGAGCCCAGATGAGGTGGGAGAATTGAGAACAGGTCTGCCCAGTTACTACCCAGCCCAGACTTCCACCGCATCTTGCAAGGATCAGGGTATGTAGGACAAATGTCAGCCCAATGGGTCATTTGTTCCCGGGGACCCAGTTTGACCCCCTGGTACCTAAGAGAGTGCCAGGAGCATGACAGGCACTCAGTAAATATTTGTTAAATGAATGTATTGTCAAAGTCAAAGAATTCACTAAAATGTATCATCTCATCCTGGGGACTGCCCTTGGCCACTGCTGAATCTGTTTTGAAACCTCTTTGCAGGCGAGTTTAGGAATATATGAATATATTTATTTAAAATAACATTACCAGAATTTGCGACATGTGCCAGTGTGGTTGAGGCCTCTGGTGGCTAAGGTCTTCAGCAAATTAGAGATGCACAGTAGAGGTGCTATGTGTATACTTTCTCTTTGATTTAAACTTATTTAAATAACTTTTTTTTCCTGACTTTAAAATTTTACTTGTAGAAAATTTGGTAAGCTATAAAGAAGAAAATGAAAATATCTCTTAATCACACCATATTGAGATAGCAATGTTAAGATGTATTTAAATTAGGATCCGGCACGGTGACTCAACGCCTGTAATCCCAGCACTTTGGGAGGCCAAGGCGGGCGGATCACCTGAGGTCAGGAGTTTGAGACCAGCCTGGCCAACATGATGAAACCCCGTCTCTACTAAAAATACAAAAATTAGCTGGACATGGTGGCACATGCCTGTAGTCCCAGCTACTCGGGAGACTGAGGCAGGAGAATCACTTGCACCCGGGAGGTGGAGGTTGCAGTGAGCCAAGATCGTGCCACTGCACTCCAGCCTCGCCAACAGAGTGAGACTCCATCTCAAAAAAAAAGAAAAGAAAAAAGGTGTATTTATTTTGTCGTTTTTGGGAGGGGTGTGTCATGTATATATATATACATGTATATATATATATATATATATGAAACTTTGATTTTGAGCTTGTTGCTTTTTTCATTTAATATTAAGTTGTGATTGTTTTCTAATGTAATTGAATAATAACTGAAGTTTTCCATTGTGTGAGCAGACTAATTTATTTAACCATTCACTATCCTATTACTATGCAGTTAAATATTCTCATATTTGAGATTATAAATAATGCTGTACTAAACATTCTGGAGTGAAAATATTTGCTCACTTCTCTGGTTATTTCTTCATGAAAGGATTACTAGGTTTGGTGAAAATATAAAAATTCTAAATTAAAAGCAAAAAAACCTTAGGAAAAATTTATTTGCCACAAATACATTAAAAATCTTAATATTCCATATCCTGTTTTCCTTTCACTCAGCCTAATTTTTTGTCCTCACATTTTTGTTACCAGGCACTCATTCTGATTGCTTAGCCATTGTACTAGTTTCCCATTTGATTTAACTAAAACTGTTTCAGTTAAACATTTGTTTCTTTGCTCATGACCCTGATAACATGCAGCATGATCTATCCTCCACTACTGAGACTTTCCAAGGATTTTCTGACTCTTGTCATTACATCTGAAAATCCCCGAGTAACTTCTGTACATCTTTCTTGGAAACAACATTATTAAAAAAAATAGTAAATTCAAACTACTATGCACTATGCCAAGCATTGAGGTGGGTGTTTTAAAGTATGATATAGCCCCTGCCATTGAAAAACCTCCAGATAAGACATGACCACATGACAGGTGAACCTGGATACAATAGATATTAAATTACTAAAAATTTCTGTTTAGTAATCCTGACTCATCATCTCATTTTCTACAATTTCTGCAATTTCATTGGCCTGTGCCTTCAACCCACCTGAATCTTACCTGCCACTCCGCTTACCCACGAGGGGATTTCAATCAGCATGGTGTGGTTACATCATTAAGGTTTCTTACCCATAGCATCACCATGATGGCAGGATCCCCAGCTCTCAGAACAGGGCCTGGCACATAATATGTGCTCAGTTAGTGTTTATTGGATGTATGATAAAAAGTATGCATTTTTTTTCTTCAATTGGAGACTACCAGCAGACAGTTATGTACAGTCACGCATTGCTTCAGGACAGGGATACATTCTGAGAAATGCATCATTAGGTGATTTTGTCATTGTGTAAACATCATAGAGTACACTTACACAAACCTAGATGGTATAACCTACTACACACCTAGTCTCTATGGTATAGCCCACTGCTTCTGGTTACAAACCTGAACAGCATGTTATTGTACTAAATACTGTAGGTAATTATAACACAATGGTAAATATTTGTGTATCTAAACATAGAAAAAGCACAGTAAAAAATATCAGCATTGTAATCTTAGGGGACCATTGTCATATATGTGGTCTGTCACTGACTGAAATTTCATTATGTGGCACATGGCTGTACTTAGATTGGCAATAAATACAGTTAAAAGAGAACGTTTGTGGTGGGCAAGAGCTCTAGCTCAAACGTCAGACTAATGAAGGTTCAAATCCTGGGTCTTCAACTTACCAGCTTTGTCATCTTGGCCAAGTTAAATAATTTCTTCCACATTCAGATTCTTCAACTGAAAAAAATAGTGATAGAGTCTAAGCCATTGGGTTATTAATAAGGATAAAGTGAGGTTTATGTTAAGCCTAGCCCAGAACCTGGCACACAGTAAGTATTTAGTAAATGTTAACTATTGTTATTTATAAATCGTTTCCCTTATTTATTGTCTAACTACAATCTCAACCTACTCTCAGGAATATAGAAATAGAAATTGATTCATCGTGAGAAATAATACATAAGCTTTGGAGTCAGATCTGGCTCTGCCACCTCAGTAGGTTACTTCTCGATGCTTTAGTTTCTTTATCAGGTGAAGACCTGTTGCATAGGGTTACTGTAAGGACTAAAATGAGATAATATATACAAAGTGCCTAATATGTTCAGTACTCTTTTCTCTTTCTGTGTCTTGGTTCAATTAGAACACCCTTCTGTTTCTGATTTTGCCACCAAACATGTATTTTTCTCCCTCTGGTAGAGTGTTCTTCCATTTATTTTGGTGTGACACAAATAATTTAATACATGTTTATATCACAAGTCCACATGTGTGAGTGAAACAAAAACTCCACAAAATAATGCTCTGTGTGATTCCTGTACTAATTTGCTATGGCTGCCATAACAAAGTATCATAGACTGGGTGGCTCAAACAACAGAAATTCATTTCCTCACAGCTCTGGAAGTTAAAAGTCCGAGATCAAAGTGTCAGCAGGTTTGGTTTCTCCTGAGGCCTCTCTCTTTGGCTTGTAGATGGCTGTCTTTTCCCTTTGTCCTTACATGGCCTTTCCTTTGTGTGTATCTGTGTCCTAATCTCCTCCTCTTATAGGGATACCAGTCATATTGAGTTATGGTCTGCCCATATGACCTCATTTTAACTCTGTTACCTCTTTAAAGGCCTGTCTGCAAATACAGTCACATTCCGATGTGTGCTAGGGTTTAGGGTTTCAATCATGAATTTTGGAGGGATACAATTCAGTCAATAACAGTTCCCTTGATATTTTTATCTGTATTTCATTAAAGAAAATGCTGGGCACAACCAACCAAGTTAAATTTTGTGACCCATTGAATTGACTCGGGACCACAGGTTAAAAGAGTGTGCTTTAGCGGGTTGTGTTGGCTTACCCGGTTAGTGTGAAATTGAAACCAGCATTGGGACTTGCCTGTGACTTAGTGTGGAGACAGGCCCAGAGGCACAAAACAGTAAGAGTCAGAGTGGACATCCTTCTGCAAACACAGACATCACCTTAGCCCAGGGTTGGCAAACATTTTCTGTAAAGGGCCAGATAGTAAATATTTTCATCTTTGAAGGCCATACAGTCTCTATCAAGACAATTCTGCTGTTGTGTGTGAAAGCAGCCATAGACAATATGGAAACGAGTGGGTATGGCTGTGTTCCAATAAAGCTTTACTTACGGGCACTGAGATTTTAATTTTGTATAATCTCCATGTGTGATGAAATAATCTTTTGATTTTTTGTGACCATTTAAAAATGTAAAAACCATTCTCAGTTCATGGACTGTACAAAAGCAGGCAGCAGGCCAGATCTGATCCGCAGGCTGGGGGTTGCTGACCGCTGCCCACCACTGCCCTTGCTGGTAGAGCCTCAGTCTTCTGGCTGCAGACTCTCGAGGAATTGACCTAGGTGATTTTCCTCTGTCCATGTACATTTTGAACTGATTATCTTATTTGACCCTTGTGATTCCTCTGTGTTTTCAGTAGGAAAATCTCTGTGGCACTCATGATCAAAAGTTATTTAAAAAGCATATGTTATCTTCTTACCAGAGAACTCTAATTAGGGATGGGGGACCTTCTTAAAGGACCCACACAATTTTTTGTCAGATGGTGAAGTTAGGAATAGAGTTGACACCGAAAAGTCTATGCAAAAACAACAGAGCTTGAATTTAAGGAGGGCTCTCCTTTGGGAAGCTAATATCCAGGGAAACGGAGTGACCAAAGAAAGGCCCAGGTGTCCTCATGGCGGATGGAGGAGAGCAGCTCAGTGGCAGGGGCCCTACCCCGGGTTCTTCTCCCAGGTAGGGGCAGGCTGGAGGGTGAGTGAGGTCTCCACAGTCCCCACATGGTTTCTTTTTTTTTTTTTTTTTTTTTTTTTTTTTGAGGCGAAGTCTCGCTCTGTGGCCCAGGCGGGAGTGCAGTGGCGCAATCTCGGCTCACTGCAAGCTCCGCCTCCCGGGTTCACGCCATTCTCCTGCCTCAGCCTCCCGAGTAGCTGGGACTACAGGCGCCCGCCATCACGCCCGGCTAATTTTTTTGTATTTTTAGTAGAGACGGGGTATCTTTCGCAACCCAGAATGCAAGCCGAGGTGTGTGTGGCTGCCTCTCACTTCCTGTGGGGGCTGCCTGCAGTCTCAGGATGTCCATCTCGGTGCCTGCGTAGATCTCCTCCCCTCCCAGAGGGTCCAAGAGAACAAAAGTGTCTGAGAAAGCCAGAGTGTGACCACACGGTTTCTATGCTCCAAGGGATTTATTTCAGTGGTAGGTGGAGCAGCTCTGTGGAGCACATGGCTAATGATAATGGATTGACTGACCAGAAGCAGGAGAGGACCTAGCAGAAGCCGGAGGTCAGGCTGCCCCAAGACTGGGGGACAGCCTGGGTCAAGACTCTGGACCTCATGACCATGTATATTCCAGAGGGGGATCTAAAGAGCCCCAGAAATTCACAAAGGTGGGAATGGTTATTTTCACTATTTCAGACTGATAGAAATTATGCATTTATCCAGAGTGACAGTGCAAAGGCAGGCTGAGCTGTTGTTGCTTCCATTGGCAGGAATGAGCCGATCTTATGGACTGACTCTGGAAGAGCAATGTTGAGTGCCTACTTTGTGCCACAGAGGGAAAACCCCTTTATCCCAAGGGCTTTCTCATCTGGGGATGCGCAGACTGTAAACCAAGGCCCCAGGAGACGGTTTTTAACTAATGTGGAAAAAAAAAAAATGGGCTTGAATATCCGAAACTTCACTTTAAAAAATCAGTAAGATAAAATTTAAATGATTTGTATTATTTTATTTTGAGACTATTTGCTTCATGCCATCCTAACATATAGTAATAAAATAGCTTTGGCCTGACATTCATCTTAAAGTGAATTAAAAAACATAATTTAATGAAATGGCACTTCTAAGCTTTTAGTGCAGCAAATTTTCAAATTATCTTGCTTAAATTAAATTGCTGTGCTTTTTTGCTTTCAATACTTATAAGAGCTCTGTTTTGTTTCTGGTTTCATTGTGTTCACTCTGAGATGATTTTTTTTAATTGAAATATAGCATTCATGCAGAAAAGTGCACAAATTGTTAAGTGCACTGATAATGAATTTTCACAAAGTGAACTCTCCTTTGTAACCAGCGGCCAGGTGGAAAAAGAATGTCACTTAAACACTAGGAGTCCCCTCAGGTCCCCATCCAGTCCCAATACACCCCAGTTTCCATCAAGGGTAACTGATAGCATGACTTCTAACAAGAAAGGTTGGTTTTATCTATTATGAACTTTATATAAATAAAATTGACCAGAAGCAGGAGAGGACCTAGCAGACGGCAGAGGTCAAGCTGCCGCAAGACTGGGGGACAGCCTGGATGTCCCCCAGTTTGCACTGTCTTGTGTCATAATAGAATAACATTATATTTAGGAGATTCATCCATGTTGTTATAAGTAGTAGTTTGTTCATTTTCATTGCTGTGTAATACTGTTTAACATATCAAGATGTATTTAGCCCCTCTCTTGTAAGTGGCCTTTTGAGTTATTTCGAGTTTGGGGCTGTTAGAGATAGTACTGATAGGATCATTCTTGTGCACATCAGTGGGTAAGCATATGTAGCATTTCTGTAGGGTAGGCTCTGGATGGCAGGATCTGGGATCACAGGATGTGTGTGTTCAATGGAAACTGCCATTTATCAGTGGACACTCCCACTAGCAATGTATGAGAGTTTCAGTTGCTCTGTATCCTTACCAGCACTTCATGGTTTTAGTCTTTATCATTTTAGCCAGTCCTGTAGGTGTATTGGTAATGCGTTGTGGTTTTAATTTGCCTTTATTTGATGGCTGAATTAGAGCATCTTTTTATATGTTTATTGGCCATTTGGATTTTCTGTTTTGTCCTCTCGAGTATTTGTCTATTTCTTTATTGGATTGTCTGCCTTTTCCTTATTGATTTTTAGAGTTATTTGTTGTATATATGTATTGCAATTATGTTCTCCACTCTGTGGCTTCCCTTTGATTCTGTTGATGTCATTTGATGAAGACATTTTTAATTTTAGTATAGTCCAAATTATATTTTCCTTCGTGGTTAACACATTTTGTGTTCTCTTTTAAGAAACATCTTTACCTATTACAAGGTATGAAGGTGTTCTCTATGTTTTCTTCTAAGAGCTTTATTATTTTGCCTTTCACATTTAGTTCTATTCTTCATCCAGAATTAATTTTTGCATGGTATACGGTGGAAGTTAAGATTCATTTCTTTCGTACGGATACCCATTGTATTCATTTCCTAGGCTATTATAACAATGTGCCACAAAATGGGTGGCTTAAAACAGCAGAAATTTATTCTCTCATGATTCTGGAGGCTAGGAGTCCAAAATCGAGGTGTGAGCAGGGTCATGGTCTCTCTGATGAAGGCTCTAGGGAAGAGTCCTTCCTTGCCTATTCCCAGCTTCTGGTGGTGGCCAGGAATCCTTGGCATTCCTTTCTTGGCAGCTGCATTGCTCTGACCTCTGTCTCTGTGGCCACATGGCCGTCTTCCCCACATGTCTCTGTGTAGATTTTTTTCTTCCTTTAAGGACAGTCACTGGATTCAGAGTCCATACTAATTCACTATAACTCATCTTAACTAATCATATCTGCAACAACCCTATTTCCAAATAAGTCAGATGCTGAGGTACTTGGGGGTTAGAACTTCATATCTTTTTGGGGGACACAGTTCAATCTATACTACCCAGTGAACCAGCATTTATTACTTTTATTTTTATACATTTATATTTTATTTTTATACATTTATACATACTTTTATACATTTATTACTTCATTGTCACCTTTGCATAAGTTAGGTGACTGCGTAGCTCTATTTTTGGACATTCTATTTTGTTCTCTTGGTCTGTTTGTCTGGCCTTGCGCAAATGTCACACTTTTACTATTACTCTATAGTGAATCTTTGTATCTGGTAGAATAAGTCTTCCAGCCCTGTTCCTCTTGTTCAGGATTAACTTGGCTTTTGGCCCTTTGCATTTGCTTATAAACTTTAGAATCTGCTTGTCAATTTCCATCAGAAAAAAAAAGACCTAGTTTAAAAAAAAAAATTGGTGGTGCAGTTAAGATGCAATTGCGAGGAGAATTGACATATAAAAATATTGGACTTCCAGCCCATGTACATGGCCCAACCCTTTATATAGGTCTTCTGTAATTTCTCTCAATAACGTTTTGTCATTTTCAGCATAAAGTCTTACATATCTTTTGTTGGACTTATTCCTAGGTATTAGGTATTCTTTTGATGGAGATTTGTGTTGATGAAATAAAAAGCCAAGAGGGAGAAGGAAGGCTTCTACCAGGCTTACTACTTCACATTATTGAGGAATTTTTCCAAGTTTATCAAGCTTAGCAGAACTGAGATTCAGATCAAGATCTCCCTGACTCCAAATCAGAGCTGGGAAAATAAATCAATTATTACTTTAAAATGCAATGTTAGTGAGATAATTCAAAATGTGGGAGGCGCAGGTGGATAAAACAGGTCCTTGGTAGGGAACCCCTGGTAGATGCCCTTGGACTCCAGTGTTGCAACATTGAGAACATGCACGTAGGCTGGAAGAGATGTGAGAGAAGACTCAGATACTGGTTAGGGTTGGGAGACTCGATCTGAGATTTTCAGTGTTCTTAGGACTTTAGAGTTACCCAGAAGTACTAGGTAGGCCAGGAGGATGGCCATGGAGGTAGGAGTTTGAGTCCTTTCCCTCTTGAACCAGAGCTGTTCTGTTGCACTTTTATCTAATATTTTGGAGTTGAGCCCTTCAGAATGTGTGTGTGTGTGTGTGTGTGTGTGTGTGTGTGTGTGTGTGTGTGTGTATCTAAGGTTCAGAACTACCAATAACAAGAGAAGAATTTTTTTTTTTTGAAATAAAATGTTTCCCATTATAATGGATTCTCCAGGTATGTGGTGTGCTAGCTGGATATCTTTTGGCGTAATTGTTACACATTTGGCATGGACACACACACACACACACACACACACACACGCACGCACAGAGTTCTGATACTAAAGAATAGCTTAAAAACTATCAGACTAGTTATTCTTTAACATTCCGTTCAGCCCCAAGGTTCTGGGATTCTGATATTGTAGCCAACCTAAACTCAAGGAGCTCTGCACACATCATTATTAACTTTGATCTTGGCAGCATTGTGGTACTGTGTGTATTTCATGGGCCTTCCCCAGAGCCACTCCAGAATGTCTACTTGGAGGGACTTGGGAGTAGTAATCCGGTTGGAAGAGAGCTAGACGTGTCCAGCAGCTGCGCTTACATCATAGCAAAGCAGTGTTTCTGTTCAGACTGTGGATTGCAGATCTTAGGAACAGCTTAATTTAAAAGGGCAAGTCGGAAGAATTCAAGTACACTACAAAACAGAGTTTTTGTTTTATTTTCTTTTTTTCCTGATACATGTGATGTGATCACCTGACAGGGACTCATTACCAGTAAGAAAAGAAAGACATGATTATTATAACTGTATGCTTCATTCTCATGAGTCTCATAGAAGCAGAATTGTTGTTTTTTCCTCCCGATAGTCAACTGATTATTCCAATGGCATTTGTTTCTTTTATTTATTCCCCCAAATAAACTGGGTACCCATGGCCGCAACGTTGAAATATAGTAATAATAATATGAAATGATATCAGTACTACTGCTGCTACTACTACTATTGCCTAGGGGTTGATGGGGATTGGAGATGGGGAGCTAAAGCCCTACCCCAACCCATCCAGTCATCCATTTGCATGACTCTGCCCACCCATGTGTGCCAGTGAGCCCCAAATCTTTATCTCTCTAGTCCAGCTTCAGAGCCATGGATGCTGGGACCCCTACACCTGGCCTCTAGGGCAGCTGAGCATGAGCTTATATTGGTGTCTTGCTCAACAGTGAGCCTCTGATTCCCTCTAGACCTGGCAATAGCCAATGAGAAGGGAGCAGCCAGCTTGTGACCTTCCTGCCCCCTCATTCTGTGGTCATTAATTCCTTTCTGCTGGCTGAGCACCTTCCATGCTCATCTCTTTTTCTATTCATCTCTCCTCCTCCTCCTCCTCTTCTCTCTCTGCTGTTTACTCCCACTCAAGCAAATAATAAAACAACAACCACAACCTTGCTTGAGTCTGCCCTCCTGTTGGAGTGTAGCCAGAAGGACTCTAGCCCCTGCAGGCAGGGGAAGCAGATGGGTCAGTGTTGCCTTCTCAGAGCACCCCTCCCACCTCCCTCCCACCCACTATATCCAGTGAAAGGGAAGGCCACAGTCAGTCAAAAGTAAGCTCAGTTTCCTAGGAAACTCTGTATTTTCTAGTTCCCATCCTCCTCCCTGGCAATTGGGCTTTGTTTGTGTGCTTCCTTGTTTAATGGTTTATTTCACCATTTGGAACTCTAATTTTTCAGACAATCAAGTTTGGGCTTGCACAGAATATTGTAGCATGGCAGGTTGTAGGACTATACTATATTTTAAATTGACAGTTATTTTTGTGCACAAGCTTCCCAGCTTGTACCTCGTGTTGCACAGGATAGCCATGGGCACAGAGAGCTTTGGAGGGGAGTGGAATTCATGCTCCCTGTCTCCCCTCACCCCCATTCTTTGCTTTTGAAAATGAGACTCAACAAAGACTCACACAGCAGTTCCTTAGCAAGTGGGCCCTGCAAGTGTGTGTTAGCTGTATCATCAGTCTATACATGCTAGAGGAAGAATTGGAATCTCAACTACAAAATGTATGTAATTTGGTCACAGAGGTGAACGAAAAAGGATGAAGCCCTTTGAATGCAACAGAATGACTAGAACTGTCTCCTCTGTGCAAGGCGTTGGGTCAGACAAGGTGCCAATGGTTCGAAGATACATTTAGCCTGCATTTTGCCCTCAAGGACCTGGCCATTTTCCTTGCAGCAGATAGCGTGAAAAGTTGTACAGTAGAGGTATATAGAGAGTAAGACTAATTCTAGTGGGGGAAACTGGGCAAGAACTTCAGGGAGGGATTTATACGAGAGTTGGCTTGAGGGACAGGTTGGTTCTGTATTCTTGCAGGTGGAGGTGAGGGCACAATAAGAGAGGATATAGGACAGGTGAAGGCTCAGAGGAGGGACAAGTGAGAACAGCAAGTGCTCTGAGAAGGCAAGGCATGAGGGAGGAGGAAAAAATGAAAGATACGGCTGATGTGGTGGGTTTGGAATGATGGTGGATGGCTTTGAGTGCAAAGCTGAAAAGTTTGTGGAAGTCATTGGTCTTTCTAGCAGTATCACTAAGCCTTGAGTTTCCTGGGAGCTGGCTTAGGCACTGCAGGGGAAGAAGTCTGGTGTGCCAGCTGCCCCCCCCAATTATAGAGGAGAGAGCAGCTCCTCTCATCTTCATTTTATATACAAGGATATTGTCTGTCTTTTGAGGAGTGTTCCACTTTGAGAAAAACTAAAACCCATTGGCATATGCGTGAGACCCATTAATTTATTGTGTCAGTCACTCAACAGATATTAAATGCCTACTGCATACCAGGCCCTGTACAAGGTTGTACTGAAAGACCATTGAAGATTTTTGAACTGGTCAGTTGCTGGTAGCAGGGGTGCTGGGTCTTGAGTTAAAATCCTGTCTTTGCCTGGAGGCATCACGCTACCTGACTTCAAACTATACTACAAGGCTAAGTAACCAAAACAGCATGGTACTGGTACCAAAACAGAGATATAGACCAATGGAACACAACAGAGCCCTCAGAAATAATACCACACATCTACAACCATCTGATCTTTGACAAACCTGACAGAAACAAGAAATGGGGAAAGGATTCCCTATTTAATAAATGGTGCTGGGAAAACTGGCTAGCCATATGTAGAAAGCTGAAACTGGATCCCTTCCTAACACCTTACAGAAAAATTAATTCAAGATGAATTAAAGACTTACATGTTAGATCTAAAACCATAAAAACCCTAGAAGAAAACCTAGGCAATACCATTCAGGACATAAGCATGAGCAAGGACTTCATGTCTAAAACACCAAAAGCAATGGCAACAAAAGCCAAAATTGACAAATGGGATCTAATTAAACTAAGGAGCTTCTGCACAGCAAAAGAAACTACCATCAGAGCGAACAGGCAACCTACAGAATGGGAGAAAATTTTTGCAATCTACTCATCTGACAAAGGGCTAATATCCAGAATCTACAAAGAACTCAAATAAATTTACAAGAAAAAATCAAACAACCCCATCAACAAGTGGGCAAAGGATATGAACAGACACTTCTCAAAAGAAGACATTTCTGCAGCCAACAGACACATGAAAAAATGCTCATCATCACTGGCCATCAGAGAAATGCAAATCAAAACCACAATGAGATACCATCTCACACCAGTTAGAATGGCGATCATTAAAAAGTCAGGAAAGAACAGGTGCTGGAGAGGATGTGGAGAAATAGGAACACTTTTACACTGTTGGTAGGACTATAAACTGGTTCAACCAGTGTGGAAGACAGTGTGGCGATTCCTCAAGGATCTAGAACTAGAAATACCATTTGACCCAGCAATCCCATTACTGGGTATATACTGGGTGTATACCCAAAGGATTATAAATCATGCTACTATAAAGATACATGCACACATATTGCGGCACTATTCACAATAGCAAAGAGTTGGAACCAACCCAAATGTCCATCAATGATAGACTGGATGAAGAAAATGTGGCCCATATACATCATGGAATACTATGCAGCCATAAAAAAGGATGAGTTCATGTCCTTTGTAGGGACATGGATGAAGCTGGAAACCATCATTCTCAGCAAACTATCACAAGGACAAAAAACCAAACACCGCATGTTCTCACTCATAGGTGGGAATTGAACAATGAGAAAACTTGGACACAGGAAGGGGAACATCACACACCAGGGCCTGTCATGGGTTGTGGGGAGGAGAGAGGGATAGCATTAGGAGATATACCTAATGTAAATGACAAGTAAATGGGTGCAGCACACCAACATGGCACATGTATACATATGTAACAAACCTGCACGTTGTGCACATGTACCCTAGAACTTAAAGTATAATAAACAAATAATTTAAAATAAAAGAATGTGGCACATATACACTATGGAATACTATGCAGCCATAAAAAAGAATGAGTTCATGTCCTTTGTAGGGACATGGATGAAGCTGGAAACCATCATTCTCAGCAAACTATCGCAAGGACAGAAAACCAAACACCACATGTTCTCACTCATAGGTGGGAATTGAACAATGAGAACACTTGGACACAGGATGGGGAACATCACACACTGGGGCCTGTCGTGGGGTCGGGGGAGGGAGGAGGGATAGCATTAGGAGATATACCTATGTAAATGATGAGTTAATGGGTGCGGCACACCAACATGGCACATGTGTACATATATAACAAACCTTCACGTTGTGTACATGTACCCTAGAACTTAAAGTATAGTAATAAAAAAAAAAAGAAAAAAATTCCTGTCTTTGCCACCCACTAATAAGAACTTGGGCAAGTCTCTTGGCCTTGATGGACCCGTTTTCTCCCTGTAAAGCATAGGGTTGGGCTGCTAAATCCTTCCCAGCTGAGACAGTCTGGGAGTGACGTGAGAAGTGCTGTAACCAGAGTTTGTGTGTGCTGGGAAGCGGGGAAAAGAGAGGCCAGAGTCAGAGAGAGGTGGTGATGGCAAGAACTTCTGTGAGTCTGAGTGAAGCCTTTCATTTATTCATTCAACAAACATTTCATATTCAGTGCCAGCTACTGTGCTAAGCACTGGGAAAATAACAGTAACCAAAACAAAATCCGTGCCCTCAAGGCACTATCTGTAGGGGGTGGCAGAGGAGCTGGGAACATGGGAGATAGATCTAGAGATGTAGTGTGAAACTTATCCCATGGGATGACAGTTGGGACAGTGGAAGTGTATGTACCAGAAAAGAGATAACAAAACAGTATTGAGAGAGAACGAGTTCTGAGGAGACAGAACCTGGGAACATCCTGTGGAGAACCAATCAATGTTCTTCCACTCCTTGATAGAAAGCACGTTTCTTCATCAAGTCAATACAACAAACCTAACCCCAGAAATATGCTCTTGTGGCTAAGAAGTTAGGACACACCAAAGAGATAATGTCCATTTAGACATCCATTTCTCCTTGACTCTGTCACTTCTATGTGTGAAGCAGAATTAGACCAAAGCCACGTATGATTTTGTATAATAGCTGGTCTATTTGGTTTCCTCAGAAAGGTCTTTAATAAGTACCAATGATACGTATAAAATACGTATGGGTGGCTTCCCAAGTGAACTGCCAGTCCCTCACATCTTTTCCCAGACCAGCTGGCTCTTTTATTTTTTTTCCTTTTCCCCAAGTAATTGGAGCAGATCCAGAAACAGATTTGGAGAGCCTCAAGCTTTTCCTTTTTTACCCTTCAGTAATTACATGTCACAGGTTGTCTTCCCTGTTAGAGTCTGAAGCTGAGCAATTAGTCTCCCATTGTCTTTGCAGGAAATGACATATCAGTGTGGCTTCTGGGGAAGGCAACTGTTGACCATCCTGGTTAAAATAATTTGGAAAGTGTTCAGCATTTCCTCCAGTTGATCGTTTAGACTGGCTGATTTAGAAAGCTGTTGGAAATGTGCAAATGTACCATGGTTATCAGGACTGGAAATACTATGGGGTCAGTTCCCTGAGCAAAACGAGTTTCTCATCTGTGGCTTTGATCTCTGGACCTACTGCCTTGTCCCATGTGTGATTGAGCCCAGGGCCTTGGCATTCTGTTCTTTTTATAATGCTTTGTTGGAGACGGATTAGTCAGGATGTTTTCCAGCTGCACGTAATTGAAAACCCAAGTCAAGGAGTCCTAAACAAGAAGACATTTCTTGGAAATACAGAGGTGCCACAGACTTCAACGCCAACCTAATGCAGTAACCTACACTCTGCTTCCCTGTGTTTGTTCTGTCTCTGGACCAGCTTTATCCTTATACTGAAACGAAATAGCTGTGGAAGTTCTGGGTGTCGCATTCTACACTACATTCAGAAGGAGGGAGCTTCTCCCAAAGGAGTGAGTAGAAGCTCCCAGAAAAACATTCTTCACATCTCATTGGCTTAAATTGGGCCACATGCCTATTCTTAAACCAATCACTGGCAGTAGGAATGGGTATCTCTTGGATCGATGCTTCTCAAACTTCAGTGTGCACACAGATCACCTGGGGAAACTTTCAAAATCAATTCTGATTCAGTTGGCTTGGGTGAGGCCTCAGCTGACAGCTCTTACAAGCTCCCGGGTGATGCGAATGTTGCAGGTCAGCACACTGCAAAACCTTGGACTGTCCTGCCCCCACTCCCAGCTGGGGGTGCTGCCATGTGCCCATGGGCACTGTGGGTGCAGAAATATGGGGGCTCTTTTGGGAAGAAGAAAGAGGGAATGACCACATGCAGATGAGAACTATATTAGAGATGCTTGTTTTCAGTGTGTAATTAGCATTTTAACTTCATACCGGGAGTCATACAATAGTCTGTGATATGTATTAAAAGCAGAATTGTTACGTGGGAGCACTCACAAAAATTTCATTCATTTATGGTGATGCAGGCGTTGCAGCTCTTGAAACAAAAGATTAAACAGTCATGCCACCCGTTTTGTTATCATTCAGCTATTTTTATTGGTAATGAATACCATATATCTGGTGTGTCTCAAAAAGAACAAACTCAAATGAAATGGATTGAAATAGCCTTAAGTATAAAAAGAGTGTGCCAAATCCAGCCTTTGTTCTGTGAGTGGAAATCTCATCAGTCATGGTTATTGGGGAGGGAGAGTACACCCCCACTTGTCCTAAGAGTCACTTGTCATGATATTGGGTATGAAAAATGCTGCCAATGGTGAATTTCTGCCAAAGCAAATGGTCACAATGCCCTTATAAGTGGTTTTCAGTGGAGAAAGTCATTATGCTGTATTCGTTTGAAAAGGAAGAACTGTTCTGTAATTTTGTTGTGCCTGACAAAAGATACAGAGGATTCCTGAGCTGCAGCTGTTCAGGAAAAAGGCTAAGATGGAAGGACCAGTGTCCACGCTGAGGCTGGACAATCACAGGCTCAGCGGGCTTAGCATGAAGTATGTGGACAGGCACTGAGTAGACCTTCCCAAGGTAGTCACTGTGGTAGTTGCTGTCCTGGACCTCATGTGCAAAGACAACATCACCCAGGAGGGGACATGGAATTTCACTGCTCAGTCTATTTGTCCCACCTGCCTCAGAACCACCGGTTCATATCTGTGAGATTGATGGGAAGCTGGAGCTTGGTGTGGTCTCTTGTAGAGGCCAGAGCAACTGTACCTGGCCTCACCAGCATGAATCACCAAAGTGCCCATACTTAGGAGATCACAAGTTGTGTCTTGTCTATTCAAAGGACCTGAAAGGTTGAGAGAGTATCTGCTACTCTGGGCTAGCTGGGGAAAGCTGCTAGACTTGAAGCCCCAGGAAGGCAGGCATTATGCTTGTGTCACACAGGCGCCCTCTATATTGACAGAATGATTGAACAGCTAGTCTGTTCCCAGGTGATCTGTCAGTCAACAGCATGGACTAATCACTCACTCTCAAAAGAGAAGTATTAAACAAGACAACATTGTGTTGCCTAACTTCAGTAATTTATAGTCTAAATATAGAATGCTTAGGTGTCCCATCTACATGTTTAGAACCTCATAGGCTGCGAAGGAGCAATGAGATAATATTAATGATTACCTGAGCTCATGTAGGACAAGCAGATTGCACCATTACCCGTGGATGGACTAAACAGTCCTGATGAGCGCCTCCCTGCTGTGCTGTGATAAGGCAAGGCATTATTAACTGTGGAAGGAGTTTTAAAATAGGGAAGAAGATAGGACCTTCCCTGACAACTTAAAAGGCTGACTTTAAAAGTAGTACATTTATTTAAAGTACCTATATCAAATAAAGTACTTTTAAAAAGAGAAAAATAAAGAGGCATAAGATAATACTGCTTTGGGAAAATCAAGGTGGAAAAGTCAATGAGAATGAAGCTAGGCCTGAAAGCTGGGTCCATGCATGTAATTCAGGGGGCCGATGAAGTTGGATGGGGAAAAACATGATCTCATCATTGTCTCTAACCCTTATCTGAAATCGTACATTTCCTAATATTATGAAAGTAGCATTAGCTATTTGTCCTTAATAGAAATTATGAATATTTTCATGGTTATAGATATTCTGAAGTATCATTTATGCCTAATAGTATTTCAAAATTACAGTATATTAGACTTGTTGGAAATTATTTAAGTATTGAAAGATGTTCTAACAATTTTGTCAAATATTTTGATAACTGTATAAGAGTATACTCTGACTCCTGTGCATTTCATGTATTAGTTTCAAGCATTTGTAAACATCATTCTGAGAAAGATGTCTTTAGACTGCCATAGCACAAAAGGTAAAGAGCCCCTGCCCTTGACAATGGCCAGGCCTCCTACCAGAGGAGGGATGGCCTGCCTAGAGGCTCAGAGGCCGGACAGGCTTCTGGGCGTTACAGCATTTGATAGGATAATGTCGAAAAGCTGGGGTGAGCTTGAGTGCCAGGCTAACATGACTCGACAGGTAAATTCACAGGTCATAGGAGGTGGTGGAAGGTGCATCCGTTGAGGAAAGACAGGCTGTGTAGGTTATGTTTAGAAAGGATTCCTTGTGCAGCCATGAGAGTTGGTTGGGAAGGGAAGAAACTGGAGGCCAAGAGACCAGTGTATGCAGGCATGATGCTGACCAGATGGAGTGTAACGATGAGAATAGGGAGAAGCAATGTGTTCCCAGCACCACTGTGAAATTCTTGCAGGGCTGGACTGGACCAGGGTTTGCAGTGGAGGTGAAGAAGGCTGTGTTAGTTTACAGGCCTGAGGGACTGGGAGAATGATGATAACAGCTCAGGCTTACTGAGTGTTTACTGTGTGCCAGAGGCTGTTATAAGCCCTTCTATGTCATGTATATATGTTCTTTAGTTGATATCATTTAATCCTCATAGCAACCCTATGAGGTCAGTACAGTAATCCCTATTTTACACATAATAAAGCCTAGAAAAGAAAGGTTAGGAAAACTGTCCAGGTTCTCACAGCTAGCTGGCAAGAAGGGAGGATATTACTGGAAAGAAAGAAAAGAGGAATTGGTTTGGGGGAATATGTTATGAGTTCAACTGTAGATATTTTTCCATTGTTCTCTTGTCTTCAAATATTTCAAAGGGCTAAACATTCAGATATTTATAAGCATAGTTTCTGGTATATTTCGTTGTCCAGTTTTAAAATTTTTTATTAGTGAATACTGAGATAATTTGTAAATTGGTTTCATCTTCCTGGGAAAAACAGAGGAAACTGGTAGGTGGAATTTAGTACATCGATGGGTGCCCGAAGCAGAGGAAGAGGTTGCAGTTTACAGAGAGAAACATAATATGTATTCAATTATTTCTGTTTAATGATGTGGTTTTTCTTTTGTTGTGGTATTGTTTTTCAGGACCAGTCCTGCCTCTGTTGTAGAAGACATGTGGTGTATATAAAGTTTGTGATTGTTGGCGGAAATTTTGGTAAGTGTTGCTGCATTTACTTCTAATGCCTCTTGCTGTAAAATGGTGCTCATGAAGGGAAGCTGTTGCCTTGTTCTGTCCATCTTTTACTTCTGCACTAAACTCAGGCAGAATGGAGTTCTATAATTAAATGTGACATTGAATTGATGTTTTCTGACAGTGTGATACTTTTTCTTGTTATTGCTGATAGTATTAAGCAATATGGGGTTTTCTAAAACGTAGTAAGTGTATATTTAGAAAAGTTTCCGGATGCCGGTTAAAGAATACCCTTGGCAGTTTATGTGCTAAGCCAGCCATATAATATAAGAGTAATAAACTTGCAGACCCAAAGAATAAAATAAATTCTCCAAAGCAGAGAGATCCGTGTGACCCATATATTAAAAGAAAGAGAAGCAGGCAGCTTAGGAAATGGAAAATTAAAGGAAGCTACAAGTCCAGCTTGCCTGGGAGCCAGCCCACAGACCAGCATAACAGTGGTCTTGGGAGACCAAGAACATTCAATTCAGCAACCACCCAGACCTTGCTAGCAGGGAAAGAGGACAGTCTTTGGGATCAGGAGACCCGGGTTAAAATGTAAGTTCTATACCTACTGGTTGTTAGATAACCTCTCTGAGCCTGTTTCTTCTTCTGTAAAATGAGGCTTATCATGTTACCTACATCATAGGGTTGTTGTGAGAATAAAATGAGGTAGGTAGTGCTGGAGCATAGTAAGTGTTCAATAAAGCCAGTCATTCTTAGGAACAGAGCAGCCTTGTTTGGAGACTAGACATTTCCCATTGAAGTCAGGCTACCAAGAGGCATATTTATTTTCCAGCAGGAAGGCTGCTGGGGGTGGGCCGGTTACATCTATTTGATGTTGCTAGAGCATCCCAGCTACTCACCACAACCCCTCCTCCAATATTCACTTCATAAGAACCTGTGGGAATCCCTGCAACATTTACCACCTTCTCCAACCCTGGTGACCCATTCTTAGACAAGCTTGGCTAAATAATTCCCTTCCTGCCATCCTCACAACCAGTGAGGTCACCTTGTTTGAGCTCTGTTCATTTTTGGAGTTAATGTCATTTTGAATCACATTTATGAGGAAAGAAGGGTGGGGGTAGATGATACCATTGGTTGGACTTCAGTTGCCATATTTAAACTTTCATTTCCAAATCTTTCTTTTGATTTTACGTTTTTGTCTGTGCTTATTACGTAGCCTTCACAGGGATCCAACTGCTGGGCTGAAATTTTTGAGCTTTGACTGAAAGAATTTGGCTTTTGGGTGGGGCCTTTACCTGTGGTTGGGAAACTCAGCCGTGGCATTGCAGATGGGCCAGTGTTTAAGGTCAGATGTCTGTAGGTGACTGTGCTGCTATTTCATAGAATCAAAGAGAGGGACATGGCTTCAAGGGTTGTCTGGCCCAATCCCCTGCTAGCAAAAAAAAAAAAAAAATGTCTTCTACTGATCCCTGACAAGGGAATTCAAATTCTTCCAGAGATGAGGAGCTTGCTGTTGCACAGGGTACCTTGGTTCAATTAAAAGGACAGTTAGGGCCTACAGGGAAACCCTTGCGAGGAGGGGGTATATAGTTGTTCTGTATCTTAGTGCTGGTGGTATTTATGCAGTTGTATGCTTTGGTGAAAACTCACAGAACTGTATAATAGAAAGGGTGAGTTCTCTTGAATGTTAATTAGACCTGAATTTTAAAAATGGAAAGAAAAAAAACCCCAGCATTTAAAAATTGAACAATTAGCCCAACTTGTTAAAAAGAAAGTGAGGAGGCTGGGTGCAGTGACTCACGCCTGCAATCCCAGCACTTTAGGAGGCTGAGGCGGGCAGCTCACAAGGTCAGGAGATCGAGACCATCCTGGCCAACATGATAAAACCCCATCTCTACTAAAAATAGGAACCCAGGAGGCGGAGGTTGCAGTAAGCCAAGACTACGCCACTTCACTCCAGCCTGGGTGACACAGCGAGACTCCATCTAAAAAAAAAACAAAAACAAAAACAAAAAAAAGAGAAAAAAGAAAGAAAGTGAGGAATACAAAGGAGAGAGGGAGGAGGGAGGAAAGAAAAGCAATCTAGTCCTTATATTGAACTATTAATATAGTATATGTGCTCCATGGGACAGGGACTTGGTCTTGTTCCTCCCTGGAGTCTTGGTGCCTGGATAGTGCCTGTCACATAGAAGGCATAAATGTGTTAAGTATTTATTGAATCACCTATTGCTCTTAGTCACCTTCGAAGTAAGTCCACTCACTTTCTAACACTCCAGCCCACCAAATGTTTGAAGACACTGTCCTTCCTCATTCATCTTCTCTTCTCTGGGTGAATTTACCATCTCCCGGGCCTGGCCTCTTTGTCCTCTGATGCTATTTTCATACCCCTCCCCATCTGGCAGAGCTCCTTGAGGAGGCCTCTACTTCCCCACACCTCTCCTGTGCACCTAGGCCAGCATTAGACACGCTGCCCCACAGGTCTGGCCCACGAAGAGCACAGAGGGTGCATTGCTTCTGTGGATGCTGTTAATAGACACCCAATCCTCTTCCTTCACAATCAGTATGAAGTGTCTGGTCATGGATCATAAAGGATTTATTTAGTGCAGTCTTCTAAGAAAGGAGCTCCTAAAAGTAGGGAGGGTGGCAGTGCAAGAAAGAGCCCAGTCGCAGCTCATCCTTTTACAGGCCTTGTCTGAAATGAAGCCAGGTCCTGGCACCCTCAGTCTGAGGCAGCATGGTGCTGTTGATGGATCTGTAGAGGCAGTGCTGTGTCACAGATTCCGATTCCTCATTACAAGTCATAGGGAGTTTGAAATTCTTCAAACTAAACTTGTGGGTGCCTTGAAAAGCCTAGGTTTCTTTTTTCTGGCCATGCCAAGGAGTGATACATAAACACATAAATACATAGAGCAGTGGTTTTCAACTGGGGTTAGTTTCGCCCTCCCAGAGGACATTTGGTAATATCTGAAGCCATTTTGGGTTGTCACAGTTAGGGGAGGGAGGAGGGTGTGTGCTAGTGGCATCTAGTGGGTGGAAGCCAGGGATGCTGCCAAATGTCTTGAAATATATCATAGATCAGTAACGCACACTCGTGCACACATGCAGAATAATCGGGCCCGAAATCTCAGTAATACCAAGCTGAGAAACTCTGAGATTATAAGTAATTTTTAAAGTGTAAATATTTATAAAGTACTTATTATTTTGAAGGTTTAAAAATGGAAATATCTTAACATTTGATTATATGTAAATATACAGCTAAAAAACTTAAATTCGTTCAGAAAATCATCAGAGTGGAAAGGCTGCTGAGAGGCTATCCCTTCTATTACCCCTAACGCCAAGCAAAAAATGACCTAAATGAATTCAGACAGACAGATGGGCCTCTGACGGCTTATACAGAATGACGGTCAACTAAAGATAAAAACAAGACTCACACAACATGATCCCAGCATTTACACAAAGAGATTGTCTCGTATTTTAAATTTTAACCCCAGCTTCTTCAGATGTGTTAGTCATTCGATGACCTCTAAGATTAAACGGTATTTCAGTCTGGGCTAGTCTTTCTTTTTGAATCAAGGCGGTTCTGGTGTGATGAAAATGTGCTTAGGGAGGAGAGAGATCTCATTACAGATGATTGAGATTGAGTATTTTGGTACACAGAGCTGTTTATTTGCATCAGTTTGCTAGTGACACCACAATCTCGTTTACATGTGAGTCGCTGAGAGCTTTTGTAGCCCAATATGGCTACATTTGCTGAAGCAGGGAGATTAAAGCAACATATGTCAATTTATGATATAGGACAACCCACTGCAAAAGACTTTACCTAATTATAGGGCCTATTTTGGGAGGGTAATGGTGCTTTTTGTGAAGTATATTTTGGGATGCACTCACTCGGCTTCTAGGCCAGTAATATCTTCCCAGAAAGGGTGTGGTGCGTGCTTGTGGACATAAATATTTTCTTACCAAAAGCTGCGGTGTAATATTCTCTCAACTTTACTACCCTTCATTTTTCTTTTTCTGATAGTCTTTTCTTTTGCAAGAATGCTATGAAAATGTATTCTGGAAAGCCAGAGAAAAGGAAGATAAAAGATCTCATTTCAGATGGCCAAGTCCAGAGATAACAGAGATTTTATCAGTCTACTGTTTTTAAGATGAATGGGATTTGGAGGCATTCAGCAACACTGACTAATAAACAGAGTTGAGGGAGGTGATAAAAACACTGTGTTGGCACTAGATATTTTTATGTAAGTATCTGTGGAAAAACTATCCATTTGCAACCCCTTGTGTCCCAGCCAGCACTGCCCCTGCTCCACTCCAACCCCTGGGTGATCCTCAGGGGCCATTTCCATGCCTTTGCTGTTGGCTTGTGACCCAGGGTAGGTATCTGCTTTTACTTTTGTTCTTTAAGACTGTGCCTTTCACCCACTCTACCTATTAACTTCTCTGTTAATACCTGAGACTTTTGGCCTTCAAGGAGAGGTCAGAACTTTCTGTCTGGTCTGCAAAATAAAATTAGCTTCTTATTTACACAATGTATGTACAGGGGGAGGAGAAGCTGAGATGAAGAGTGAAAATGGACAATTTTGTAACCCAAAATCCAACCAGACCTAGGGGCTGGAGAAATGCTTTTACCTAAATTCTGAGTCATGAAGGCCATAACATGAGAGCAAGAATATCCCATGGGGAGAGTTAAAGGTGGAGAATCCCACCAGAGAGCCCTCTGGAGAGGTGTCCCTGAGACTCCCTGAGCAGCCTGCGGGCCCCTTCCTCAGAACTGGCCTAAGAGCTCATTAAACGCACAGATCCTGGCCCACCCCAGACTGGTAGAATCAGACAGAATCCCTGTGGTGGGTGTGTGACTTTATTCTTAACAGCCTCTCCAGGCGGTGCTTATGCACACGAAATTGTGAGAATCCCTGTTCCAGTCTCCATTCTCAGCTTTTCTTCAGGGCTTACAGTTCCATTTGAGGTTGTATGCAGCAGTCTGGCCCCGCCTTTAAGACTGATTCCCTTCCATAAGTATCACTTACATATTTAAAGAACAGATCCCTAAAGCACATCATTTTGAAAATCAGCCCTGTGCATAGGAGGGTAGGGTGTCAACTTCTGTGTTACTGTGTAATCTTGGTTCCTAAAGTAATTTCCACAGTCATTGTATCACTTGCTCACTAAGAAAAGTATCATTTTCGTTCCAGGTTAGTTCTGGCAACATTCTAAACCAGATTCCTTGAAGCTGCTTTGCGGGAGGCCATCCTGCTCCTCTGCTACAATCACCCAAGTATTTGCCATCTGCTTTCACTCTAAAATTCACACTATGCTGTAGTTTTTATCTGTAGCAACACTTATAAACCAAAATTTCCCACTTATTAAGGGGAACATTTTCAGAACAAGTAGCTGTCACATATTCTAGTGCATGACTAGAGAGATAAGACTGTAATAGTTCCCACCTGGGATCCAGGTGGTTGGTCCCACCCCACAGCCTTTCCTCTGATGGCAGGCTGCTTGTGCAGATGCATATTAGGGTATCGTAGGCATAGCTCATTTAAGTTTGTAAACAGCTAGCTGGGTGCAGTGGCGCATACCTGTAATCCCAGCACTTTGGGAGGCTAAGGCAGGTGGGTCACTTGAGGTCAGGAGTTCGAGTCCAGCCTGGCCAACATGGCGAAACCCCGTCTCTACTAAAAATGCAAAAGTTAGCCGGATGTGGTGGCACACGCCTATAATTCCAGCTACTCAGGAGGCTGAGGCAGGAGAGTCACTTGAACCTGGGAGGTGGAGGTTGCAGTGAGGCGAGATCACGCCACTGCACTCCAGCCTGGGTGACAGAGTGAGACTGCATCTCAAAAATTAAGGGGACTCCATCCCCTTAATAAGTAGGGGGGAAAAAAAGCTGCAGCACATTTGATCTTCCCAAACCACTTCCTAGGCAGTGCAATCAATGTTATCACCAGTTGGAGGCTCAGATAATTTAGCTGATGTCTAAGGCAGGAGGCATTTGGGAGTGTGTGTGGGGGATGGGGAGGGGTTTGTTGTTGTCCTCACAAAGACTGGGAGGTGCCATTGGCACATGATGCAAGAGAAAGTGGGGCAGGGATGGTAAATGTCCTGCAGTGCCTCGAACAGTCCTGCCCAGTGAAGAGCTGTCCCTAACACAGTGTTCATAGCACCCCTATGGAGAAACACTGCTCTGAGGTTGTACTAGAATGCAGTAGAGCCAGGTGCACACCCGCACTATCTGAATCCAGATCCTTTATAGCCCTCTCTGTGTTAAAGGCATCACAGAATTAATTTCCACTTCATTGGGAGCTCTCACTCCCTGAAAGTTGAATCCGGAGTGGCTATTCTGCAGGTCATGCGATTGCTGCCCCAGGCATCAGAACTCAGGCATGGCCCACTCCATATGGAAACAGACTCTCTAAAACCCCAGTGGCCTGGCTAGCCAGCATGTTGTATTGTACCTGTCCTATCTCTATCAGTGTCCAGTGCAGGTGTGAGAGAGAGTACTGTCTTTGGAAAAGATGAGAGCCCAGTAGGATGCTCTGCCCACAGCCTCGCATCCACCTGACTTAAAAACCATCGTGATAGCAAATTGGGTGTTGATTTCAGAAGTTTTTGATTTGTTATCTTAAACGTCATACCTATCTGGTGAACCCTTACAGGAGCTGTTGGAGTTTTGTTTAAAGTTTAGTTTTGATGTTAGCCAGCAAGGGAGCTGAGACAGTGGCTACATCAGTTTGATGAGCACACAATGAAATTTATTAAATTGGTAAAAATAAAACCATATTGAATGAAAAGGAACCCAGGGCAACTGACCTGAATATAGATGTTGAAGGGATTCTAAAAGAGGGAGAGAAGGAGTAGTGATATTATCTCATCTTTTTTTCCTTTCCTGTTTTGTATTTCTCCCTCTCCCTCTCCTTTTCCCTCTTCCCCTCTCCCTCCCCCTCTCCCCCTCTCTCCCTCCCCCTCTCTCCCTCCCCCTCTCCCCCTCTCTCCCTCCCCCTCTCTCCCTCCCCCTCTCTCCCTTTCCCTTTCCTTCCCCCTCCCCCTCTCCCTCTCCCTCCTCCTCTGCGTCTCCCTCTCCCTCTCCCTTTCTCTCTCCCCCTCTCTCTCACCCGCTCTCCCTCCCCGCTCTCCTTCTCCCTCTCGTTTTCCCTTTCCCCCTCTCTCCCTCTCCCTCTCTCCCTTTCCCTTTCCCTCTCCTGCTCACTCTACCCACTTCCTCCTTCCCTCCCCCTCCCCCCTCCTTCATCCTCTCCCTCTCCCTCTCCCTCCCCCTCTCCCTTTCCCTCTCCCTCCCCCTCCCCCTCTTTCCCTCTCTCCCTCTCTTTCTCTCCCAGTTTCTTTCCCAACTTTTTATTTTGGAAAATTTCAAACTTGCTGGTTGGGAGAATTATAAAACAAATTTCAAACTTGCTGGTTGGGAGAATTGTAAAACAAACACTTTATGTCCTCTACCTAAATTCACCATTTGTTCTACATTTGCAACATTTGCTTTATTCCCTCTTCTAATTATATATATAAATTATACATATTATATAAAATTTTGCTGAACCATTTAAAAGTACCAAACATCTTGACACTTTACCTCTAAATATTTCACCACCCATCCCCTAAGAATACGGACATTCTTTTATATAACCATACTATAGTACTATTTCCACATCTTAAAAATTTAATAATAATTTTATATTATCTAATATTCAATTCATATTCAAATTTCAACAATATAGTCCCAAACAATATTTTATAACTTACCTCCCCACCCCCACCCCAAAATCTGTAACTGATCAAATACACTTGATGAATTTGGTTGATAACTTTTCCTTCATTCATTATATAACTTTAAACAATGACTTTTTGAAAAGTTCAAGTTCGCTGTGCTATAGGGTGCCTTACACTCTGGGCTTGTCTGCTTCTTCACAGCATTGTTTAGCATGCTCTTCTCTTCCTAAAATTGGTTAGATCTAGAGGCTTGTTATTAAGTGGAGGTTAAACATCTTTTGCCAAGAATACTTTATAAATGATGTCATGCACCTGATATTATATCACATCTGGGAGCAGAAGAAGTCACCTTGTTCCACCATCCTCAGTGCTAAGTTTCATCTCTTGGGTAAGATGGTAACCAGACCTAACCAATGTCAAGGTGTACCTTGAGTTAATAAATCATCTGTAGTCTGATACATGGGTCATTTGTGAACATCCTGCTCCAGCCTTCCTTTCATCCAGTGGCTTGAGTAACCGTGGATAATCCTCACCTGATTCAGTTATTACTTTGGAATATTGTCTGATATTTTTTACTCTTTCCTTTCTCTTCCTGAATTATTCGTAGTGTATGACCTGGGCCTTCATATTTTTGCAGTGATGGTTTTCTAGCCATTTCCTTGATGGTCACCTGGATTTTGCTGTGATTAGGCTAAACATTTTTTTTTCTTGCCTTTGGGTTAAGAAGGAATAACTTTAGCAAAGCATTTACTACATGCTAGGTACCACACAGGCTCCTCATGTGTAGAACACTTTTCACTTTCTTCCCACATTACAGCTTAGACTAGTGAAGTGACTTGCCCAAGGTCACCCAGACTCTGTGGGAGAGTAAGATCAAGCCATATCTGTCAGGTTTAGAGCTAGGATTTTTCAACAATTCCATGTTCCCTCTCATCCCTTCTGGCCATGCCCCCCATCCCTGCCCCCACTACTACAGTTCTTGCCTCAGGCCACAAGTGCCTGCCTGACTGAGTAGGTCCCTAAACAAGGAAAGTCAGCCAGGAGACTGCAGCTGGAGAAGCACAAGCTATGCACATCTAAAGGGCAGGTACTGCTGGACCTCAGACGAGCCATGCCTGACTGGAAACCGGGATCTTTATGTTAACCATTCCAACTTTTCAATGGCGGTGACTAATTCAGATACACGGAACTCACCAGCCCAGTTGCCAGTTTTCAGCACCAGCATTACTGCTGTCTGAGGCAGCCTTGGGTAGGCCAACGCTTTGTTTATAAATGGAATTTCATTGTCATTTGTTTGTATGTTTGTTTTTAACATCCTCTTTTACACAGAAATTAATATGCTTGGGAAGTGATAGTGTTTTGATTTGGGGGATGTTTGATTTTTTGAAGAGGGGGAAAGTTGGGTTTCATAGAAGTGTTATTTAACTGGAGTACTTAATAGGCCAAGGTGTTATTATAAAATCTTGGATTTTTTAATTGGTAGGTTAACATTACAGTAGTAGGTATTTCATATGTAAGTTTAAAGGAAAACAAATACATTTCCTTCTACATATCATCTGTAGGATTTTGCTGTTTTGAATTTTTCTGACTCCTTAAGAAGGGTGTGACATCTGTTGTTCCCATCTTGCACTCTTTGTTCTTTGTGTCTTTAACTGTGTTAACATGTCACAGGAACTCTGTCAGCTCAGTGCCTGAGAGGGACTGAAGCAGAACTAACAGATAAATAGCAGTGCCTCTCCAGATGGGTCCTGGCAGAGGCTAAAGATCTCTGTTGGTCATTCTACTTGTTTTTACCAGAATTATTTTTGAGTTTGGAGTGACCGGGAATGGTGCAGGTAAAGAGCTTCTCTAGACTTACTTCATCATGCAAGAATTTGGTCCTGCCTCTCATTTTACCCTTTAACCACCTGAAGCACAGAGAGGTTGAGGAGGACCCAGGTAAACCTTGCTATGGTTTGTTCCCACAAAATCTCGTGCTGAAATTTGATCCCCACTGTGGCGGTGTTGGGAGGTATTTGGGTCATGGGCAGCTGGATGCCATTCTTACGATAGAGAGTTCTCATGCTCCCAATTCTGGATTAGATCTCGAGGGAATGGTTAGGGTTCTTCCAAAGTGAGGACACCCCTCCTAGGTTTGGCGTCTTCACACATATCTGCCATGTTTTGACCCAGCACATGGCCCTCCTGAGAAGCTGAGCAGATGCCAGCACTATGCTACTTGAACTTGCCAGCCTGCAGAATGATGAGCTAAATAAACCTCTCATCTTTATGAATTACCCAGTCACAGGTATATAAGAACACAAAATAAACTAGGACAGACCTGATTAGCTTGGATCTCTTGTGATTGTTCTTCATACTCCCTAAGCTAAAGTTTTCAGTCTACAAGCAGTCACCATAATGCTTTACCCTGACCTGTCACCTTGTCACCCACAATGTTTCTTTCCATCTGAACCGCCCCAGCTTCCCACCATCAGCCACATTTAACAAGTGAAGAAGTAAAGGTCTGAATCAGCACTGTCCAATAGAAACCAAAGTCAAGCAGCATGTACAATTTAAAGCTGTCTAGAAGCCAGTTTAGAAGAAAGTAGAATGAAATGAGTAAAATTAAACTTTACATTTTATTTAACCCAATATATGTCCAAAATATTATCATTTACTATACAGTCAATATGTTAAATTATTGAGATATTTTTGTACTAAGTCTTTGAAACTTCATATGTAGTTTACATTTACAGCATATCTCAATTTGTACAAGCCACTTGAAATGTGCCCAGTGTGGCTACTGGCTATGGTGTTGGGCAGCACAGCAGTACAGAAGACATAGTCCAAGGTCACACCCAGCTAGGTTCTTTAATTTAAATCTCGAGAGAAACTTGATCTGCTTTTTTGCCCTCCCCCCATCTGAAACCACATATTCCTGTCCTCTTTGTGCCATTTTCCCCCTCTCCAGCTAACTCTAATTACAGAGAGATGCTTGGTTTGGTCATAACTGCTAGCTCAGCAGTTTTCTACCAGCCCTGGCAGCTGGTGAGACCAACATACACTGCCTGTAAATGATAGTGTAAAGCATACTTTTAAACTTCTCCACAGCAGAGTTTCCATAATTTTCTTTCTCTTAGAAGTAATTCATTGGCATTTTTCAAAGCCAGGGTGTGTGTGTGTGTTTTTTAATTCATTCTTTCTTAAAGTCCCATCTTAATCAATGGATTCATAAAATATTTACTAGCTAGTAATCTCCCCAGGACCGCAGCAGAACAAGCAGGCCTTGTGTCTGTTTTTTATACCAGTTATACCTCTGTTTTGATTAACAGTGATTAGGTTTCTTTTTTCCAACTAGTCAAATAGTCTCCCAATATGTCAGTCCCATTTTGAGTATTACTCACAATGAAATATCAGTAAAGGTTAGATTCCATTTCCACTAAATGTCAAGTCTCTGACCACTGACCCCACTACTTGAATTATTAGATTATAATCACAATCTCGGGGAGAAAATGACAAAAGAATGGCGACAGACTCCTGGAGTTTGTTGTGATAGACTTTACTGAAATGCAAACCCTTAGCTGTAAGAATTGAAATTCAAATAGGGAAAAGATTGTCCCATATTACTAATTAGAGGCCAGAACCCCACATCTTCCAACATTCTCAGTTAAGTGAAGGCTAGAGAAGATCATGTTTTTTGATATCTTTCAGTAACTGAAGGATGGCACTGCAAAGCCAGCCCTCCTGTAATACAAATGAATTTTCTTACATTCCCTTCAGTGCTGTATCCTTTGGATTTTGACTTGATGTCAACCTCACTGTTCACAGATCCCCTAAAATCCACCATTTAAAAAACTTCAGGTGTGGGGTTGCATTTGGAATTAGAACAGTGTTGTTGTGAGTGGCTTGGTTTCTTCTCTTTCCCCACCATTTCCCTAGAGTAATACACACTTAGAGCCCCCAAATCACAATCCTTTTATCCCATGCTGATTCAAAGCCTTTTTATTTCTTTAAGTGGATATCTCATGTTCATTTCAAAATGTCATTTAGCAGCTGTATTTCTGCTAAATAACCAGAAATTATAGTTGACTTCAGCCAAGTGGCTGAATACCTAGATTTTGTTTCCAAGTATGGTGCTGAGCAGAAATGTTTTGGTTTCATCCTCAATATTAATAGTTGACTGAGAGTGATGGATGGGCCTGGGGATGAGAAAAGGAAAGGAAATATAAAATATAGTGGCAGAGCATCATCTACTTCAGGGACTCTTGACCTGGGGTTTTTACCAGAATTACCTGAGACGATATTAAAAATCCGGGTTCCCAGGCCCCACTGTCCCTCCATTCATTCGGAGTCCCAGAGAACAGGGCCCTGGCAAGTGTGTAGGAACCACCTGCTCTTACTCAATTGTATCCACTTATCAATACTTAGGGAGAATTTTACTGTATACAAATTATACCTCAATAAGCTTGTCCTGAAATCTGTTTGTACACATGCATATAAATTTTTGAAAGTTTTGACTTTCCCTACCATGAGGAATATATTGACTGTCAAATGTTCTGGAGTCTGAAGACAAACTCACAGTTGAAACAATCATTCATTCACTCAGTAAACATGTAAGGAACAGTGCTGGGCATTGTTCCTAGTCTGGGAAAACAGAGATACATCAAGACACAGCATATACCTCGAAGGAGTTTGTTTAATGGATAAGAACCATATCCAACAATTACGCCACAGTGTGAAAAGTATATCTATAGAGCAAAAAGGGAGGAATCCCCAACAACCACATACACGCATGTGCGCACACACACATACATGCACATATTCCCACTTCCACCCCCCTGCTTTTTGAAGGTAGAAGAGATAGGCTGTGTTGTGAAAATTTTATAGAAGAGCCACAGCACGTGATTCCTGAGGTGTGAGTAGGCAAGGAAGTGAAAAGTGTGCTGCCTGTTTTTCAAAGCAATAGCTCTCAGAATTTGATTCTAACGTCAAAAAAAAGTTTTTACACCCTCATTAGTTTTAAGGGGATTTTAACAACCCCTGATATGATTCAGTTTGCTTATCCTGATCTATCTAGTCCCAGCACAGGTCTCAGTGCTGGCACACAGTAGGTGCCAGAATAGAAGTGATGCTTTCAGCAGTTTTGTCTCTCTTCTAACAAACCATTAGCCACAATTGTATCTTAGAGTACACACATAATTTTCAAGATAGCACCTAAGGGCCAGGCAGGGTGACCCGTGCCTGTAATCCTAGCACTTTGGGAGGCCAAGGTGGGTGGATCACAAGGTCAGGAGATCGAGACCATCCTGGCTAACATGGTGAAACCCCATCTCTACTAAAAATACAAAAAATTAGCTGGGTGTGGTGGTGCATGCCTGTAGTCCCAGCTACTCGGAGGCTGAGACAGGAGAATCACTTGAACCCGGGAGGCAGAGGTTGCGGTGAGCTGAGATTGCGCCACTGCACTCCATCCTGGGCAACAGAGCGAGACTTCATCTAAAAGAAAAAAAAAAAGATAGTGCCCAAGTTATCTTTGTAAGTATTGCTTCCAAAATACCAAAAATCTTTGCCCTTGAAGGAGAGCACATTTAAGAAAATGTGAATTGTTCTACTGGCATGGTATGTTTTGATTTTTATATATTAAGGGAATTAACTCTTTCTTACCTGATTTTTACTCTCGTTTTTCAATATACCTGAAGTTTTAGAAGAGCAGCTATGTCAAAAGATCAAATGATCATAGCATGACTTACTTTGTCATTTAAAGGTAGACACAGAAAACAGCATTGTATTTTCCCGGATACTGGGTGATCTTGTTGGATTTGGGGAGCAGAGGTTATTTGAGAGCAGCTGTTTATATTGCATTAAAAATATAGTCGATGTTGGGGTGGCTACTTACCTAGGACAACTATATCCCCTATATATTTTTGCAGCTTTATGTGTAAATTATGATCATTGGTTACTTTGATATTGTAGGACACAATAGGAGAATTCCCAACTTGACCCTTTGACTGTGTTGTGATAGGAAAAGACATTATATGATTTGGCTGTGTCATCACCCAGATCTCATCTTGAATTGTAGTTTCCATAATCCCCACATGTCATGGGAGGGACCCGGTGGGAAGTAATTGAATCTTAGGGGCAGTTACCCCTGTGCTGCTGTTTTCGTGATAGTAAGTGAGTTCTCACGAGATTTGATGGTTTTATAAGGGGCTTTTCCCTCTTTGCTTGGCAATTCTCCTTCCTGCCATCATGTGAAGAAGGATGTGATTGCTTCCCCTTCTGCCATGATTGTAAGTTTCCTGAGGCCTCCCCAGCCATGCTTAACTGTGAGTCAATTTAACCTCTGTCCTTCATAAATTATCCAGTCTCATGTATGTCTTTATTAGCAGTGTGAAATGGACTAATACAGACAGCAAGAGCCGGTTTACATATGGCTTTCTTTAGAAGGCTGAATGATATTTCTAGATGTGCCCTGTGCATTGGAAATTTTTTGTGGTTAATCTGCCTGCTTTCCAATCCTAAAAGCAATGTACATTCCAGGCTCTCTTAAGATAGCCATTCTGACTGGGAGGAAAATAGATGATGGTGTGGGAGGTGAGCTTGAGGTTAAATGGCAGGAAGGGCAGGGCATTAACTTTGCTACTGGGTATGTGCTTGCATCTGAGCTCCATTGCTGACCAGCTGTGGGGTCTTGGGCAAGTGACCACCCTGCTGTGACTCAACTTTCTCATGTCCAAAATGGTATTGTTTTGAGGACTGAAAGAGAAGTGTGGTGCTGACATGATGCCTGACACTCATAAGTGCTTACTCCATGTCATGTCTCTTCACTTTTCCCTTTTTACACATATATCAATCTTGTCATTCTCTTGTTTCAAAACTTCTCAAGGCTCCTGTTATTCCCCCAAGAAAGGCCTAAACACCTTAACCTGGCATCTGAGGCCTTTTATGATCTGTCTGTCCAACCCACCTCTTTAACACATCTAACTCTTTCACTTCAAATGTGATCCTGTAGCAAAACCAAACCATCTCTGTGCCCTTGGAGGGCTTTGAACACTCATTTTCTAACCTCTTGGGATGTCTTCCTGCTGTCGCTTAGAGTCTAAGTCTAATCTGCTGCAAGGATCGTTTTTTTTTTTTTTTTTTAATTTCTAGTCAGTCTCTGCTTATCCAGCAAGGTTCATCTTAAGTGTCACTTCTTCCTAGTCCGTCAGGCTAGAAAATTCACCTCTATGTCCAATACTGTGTCTTTTTCATCATAGGTGCTTAAAAATAACTGAAGTGTTATGAATAAGTCTTAGAACATATTCATAGATAACACACACCAGAGAAATAGGTAAAGGTTCCTTTCAGGTGAGCATTTATGTCAGGGGAAAGGCCTGGGTGGCTTAAACAACAGAATCATATTTTCTCATAGTCTGGAGACTGAAAGTCCAAGTTCATGGTGCAGGCAGGGTCGGGGTCTGGTGAGCCTCCCTCCTCGTCTTGCAGATGGCCACTGTCTCTGGTGTCCCCATGTGGCCTTTTTCTCTCTGCAAGTTCCCCTGCTGTCTCTTCCCCTTCCTATAAGAAGACCAGCCCTATTGGATCCGGGCCCTACCTCTTTGAACTTACTTAACTTTCATCAACCTCCTTTAAGGCCCCCTTCTCCAAATACAGTTACACTGGGGGTTAGGGCTTCAACACATGCATTTGAGGGGACACAATTCAGTCCATCACACATAGGTATAAAAATTCTTCTGATCCTCTGAGAGTGTGTGTGCTCATCTGTGCACACACCCTGTGTGCAGGTCTCCTCTGTTACGAGCATTCGTTCCTGGCCTCATTCAGGAAACCCACAGGATAGCAAATGGCCTTGCTCCCTTGCAGTGGCCCAGCTTGGCCTGCCTACTCTAGCTGCCTCCGCATGATCCCAGCCCACAAAGACGCTGCTTCGGCCCCACCGAGAGGGCTCCAGACACATATTTTCTCACCCAGCGGTTCCATCACAGCCCCCTCCTGCCTCCAGCTGCCAGCAAAGGGGAACAAGAGAGAATGAGCCATAGCAGGGAAGGGAAGGAATTCAGGAACTAGAACAGGAGGGTGACATTTTGTTTTTTAAAAGAGCATCTTTCCTTTTACTTCTGTTTAACATTGTCCATGGGTTTTTTTTTTTCTTCCACCTTTCTCCAGATTCCCAATTCTGAAAGCACTAAAGGAACCCCTTAGCTCTACGAGTTAAGACAGTTGATAAGTGACGTGGGAGAATGCACTCTAATTAGGTCCTTGGTTAACCTACCCCTGACTTAACAGAGGGAGGCTGTTTGGTTACAAATAGTTCTTATTCTACTAAATCAGAGGCTTCTCACGCTGTGTCATCTGCCTGCAAATTAGCTAGAGGCACAAGCTTTGCATTATGCAAAGTACTTTTTCTCACAATTAATATGCTGGAAAGTGTGGTTTCACACTTTTCTGCCAGCACAGGAGTTCTCACTCAGGAGTGAACCAGATCACCTGGTGAGCTTTTACAAAATACCCAAGGCTTGTCCTTCCTCCTCCCCATGCTGCCCCACAGCCGTGAGAGTGAGATGTGGGGCCCCCAACCCTGCACCAGTAACCCCAGTATCACTACTACTTATTACTTCCTCAGAGGTTTCTTATTAAATATTTCAAATCACTTTTTTCTTTTTTCTTTCTTCTTTCTTTCTTTTTTTTTCTTTGCTTGACAAAATCCAGTGACCAATTTGCTTTTTTAACATTTTATTCATTTTTTTATGGAAAATTTCAAATGTATAGAAAGTAAACAGTGTAGCATACTGGACTCCCTGCAACCTCACTCAGCTCCAACAGTGATCATCAACATTCTGCCATTCTTGCTTCACCTATAGCTGGATAATTGTTGTCATTATTTTTGACCAATTCAATTTTGTTTCGTAGATAGCATAGCCTGAGCGCTGAAAATTGGTTATGTGTTCCTACTGCATATTGAATTGACTGTGTGCAAGGCACTTCCCACACCTTATCGCATTTAATCTGCACAGCACCTGTAGGCATTGTTACCCACATTTTATAACAATAGAAACTGAAGCTCTAAGAAATTACACACCTGCCCAAAGTCTCCCAGCTAGTAAGTGCTCAAGCAAGCATTCACACTCATGTTTGAAAAGCATGCTTTTCCCCCTAAGCTACACTTCAGAAAAATAAAATCCGTGAAAAAATGTATAGTTAAAAGTTTTGTAGCATGAATAGATGCATAGCTATTTGATAAAGCACATATGTTATAATATTAATGTTAAAAGCTGGATGGTAAGTATATGGATATTCAGTGTAAAATTATGAAAACTATGTTTGAAATTGTTCACAATAAAATGTTGGGAGGTTTCCAACAAAAGCAAACTTTGTCTTAACTATCAAGCAGTGGACAAGACAAACAAGCTATTTTCAGATACCTATCCTGTTGATATCCGCTCCAAAGAGAGAGCTTTGAGACTTGGTTGAATTTTGGCCTTAAAAATAGTAAACCAAGTGTAAGCCAAAAAGTATCTGAGACAGGTTTCAATCAATTTAGAAGTTTATTTTGCCAAGGTTAAGGAACATGACCCATGACATAGCTTCAGGAGGTCCTGAGGAACAGGTACCCAGGGTGGCTGGGTTACAGCTTGATTTTATACACTTTATAGAGACAGAAGTTACAAAGACAGAAACCCACATATGTAAGGTATACATTGGTTTGGCCAGCAAGGCTGGACATCTCGAAGGCAGTGTGTGTCCAGGAGGTGAAGGAGGGGGTGACTTCCAGGTCATAGGTAGATTTAAATATTTCCAGATTGACAGTCGGTTCAAAGAATTAAGCTTTGCCTGAAGAGTTGAAATCAGCTGAGGTAAGTGGGGTCAGGGGGCCTGGAAGATAAAGATTCCTGTCATGTGGATGAAACCTCCAAGAAGAAGGCTTTGGAGAGCATAAATGTGAATGTCTCTTATCAAAGGAGTCAGAGTCACAGAAGAGACCTAGTAAGGGAAGGAGATTCTCACCCGTGTCCAGCCATTTGAATGCGAGGACTTTTTTAGTTACCTGTGGTGGCAGGTGGCAGATATCACAAAAATTATGCAAGGACTTTTTTTTTTTTTAAGCTCATCACCTATCATTAGTATATTTTATGTGTGGCCCAAGACAGTTCTTCCAGTGCGGCCCAGGGAAGACAAAAGGTTGGACACCCCTGCATGCAAACTTCCCCCACAAGAGACAGCTTTGCAGGGCCATTTCAAAATACATCAAGGAAATATATTTTAGGGTAAAATACTTTGATTTCCTTTTAGGGCCTGTTATCTGTCATGTGATGTTATGCTAGTGTCAGGTTGGAGTTAGTATTATATTGCTATAAGAGTCTGTTCTGTCAGCCTTAGGGTCTCTGTTTTAATGTTCATGCCAGCCAGTTGTGCCTGAACTCCAAAGGGAGGAGGGTATAACAAGGCATATCTGACCCCCACCTTCCCTTCATGGCCTGAACTAGTTTTCCAGGTTTCTTTGGATCCCCACGGTCAAGAGGAGGGTCCACTTAGTCACTTGGGGGGCTTAGAATTTTATTATCGTTTACAATAAAATAGACATTACTTAGAGGTGTAAGTAATGAACATTAACTGGTGAGGTCTTAGGGAACTGAGAAAACCAGATGCAGAAGCAAAGCCTCTCCCAGGGTGGCCCCCAGCTGTGGCCAACAGCTCAGGAAGCTTCCTCACCGCTGCTGCTCGTGGAAAGCCAGAGCCAGATAAAATGAACAAGTTATTTTTTCCAGTTCAAGCCACTTAGGTAGGATTCCATGATGATTTCTTTTTACCATTTACCCAAAGGAACATTTTGCATACATACAGCCTACGTGTTGAAGCTGTTCCTTCTCACGGAAGGGCATAACCAGTTTCTTCACATAAAAAACATCGAGCCACCCACACTCCTCCATGATGTAATGCAGATCCTGCTTTGACGGTGAGCTGACCAGGGATTGCTGAGCAGTCTCAGCATTGGGAGTGATGACTGGATGCAGATAGCCTGTCCAGGGGATTCTCGAGAGCATTTTTTTTGCTAAAAGTACAAGGAGACCCTGGGCAAGCAGCTAGCAGCCCCCTTTCACAACCCTGCAGAGAGTCCTGGAGGTCCCAGCAGCCACTGTTCTTCCTCCTAAGCTTGCCTGCCATGGCAGCATCCACTCCACCCTTCAGTGCTTGAAGCCAAGTGGTTGTCGCCCCGGAAGGCTCTGCCCTTCTGGTTTTAGGCTGCTGTGGAGGAGGGAGCCACTTGGAGATACAAAGCCCACCTCTCTAGAATCTTCCAGGGTCCCCACAAATTATAAAACTATGGTCACACCAGGAAACCAAGGCATTTTCAATAACAACCTTTCCTACTGATTTCCAGCTTCATCTTCCAGAATTCCAGTGCACTGCCATTCATACCATTCATTAACTGTTCTCCTTTCACTAGACCACGAGCAGGTATACAGCCACAAAGAGGAACCCATCTCATGAGTTAACTACTCCATCAGCTTCCTTCACCCTGAAATCTTTTGGCAGTACAGGCTAGAAGGAAGAACAGGCTTTGCAATCAGACCTGGGAATGAATCCCATCGGCATCATTACTGGCTGCAAGATTTTGGGAAAGTGGCTTAACTGCTTAGTCCAGCTCACAGGATTAATGTCAGGTTTGGACTCAGATAAAGAATGTGAAGGCTCCCTGCCTAGTCTCTGGCTTGTAACAAGTGCCACCAAGTGCTGGTGTCCTTTTTCTGTATTATGTATGTTGAGTTGTAGATATCTGCTGTCAGGCCCTGTCCCTGCCACTGGCTGGTGATGTGAACACATCTTGTGTCTTTGCATCTCTGCACCACAGTTTCATCATCTCACAATGAACTAACTGCCTGTTCTCCAAGATGTGGAGTTTTTTAAATTATACAATTTGGTTGCACCTTAGGGGATCCCTCTGATTATGGAGGCACAGTAAGGTCCTGAGCATAGGTGGTCAGCAGTCCAGAAAGGGAGAAGGCCGAGGGCAGACTGGAGAATGGGACTGGTGAGATTCAGATAGGAAGAGCAGGGGAGAAATGGTCAAAGTGAGACTGGAATCAAAAGGTTGGCATTTCTAAAAACTATAATTGCACTTAAGAAGTTTTGCCAAAGGCGATTTAGTTACCCCACAGTGAGGAACATGGGTGCCTATGTCTCCAGTCACTTCCCCACAAGAAACCTAATTGCAGCCTGGGCTCCATGCAGCTCCCAGCTAGGGGAGGCCCATGGGCTTCTTTGTGTGAGGAGCACACTGCAGCATTCCTGCCCACACACGCCACTGCCGCCTTTCTCCTGAGAATGAGTTCCGTTATTATTTCATGTGACCTCACAGCCAGGAGAGCTGGTTTGCCATTTTGCATAACACACATTAAATTTGTTTTTAGATGTGCTGTTGAGCCTTGCCTGTGGATCTTCTGTCCTCTTGTCGGTCCCTGCCTGCTGCAGCCATCCAGGCACTTAAGATGCATATCTTTTTCTCTGCAGCTGCGAGGAGCCCAGTAGTTGGGTTTCCTTAAATGCAAGCAGATGGAAGCGAGCAGGAGTGTGGAGGCAATTAGAGGATTTCCTCCTCCAAGCAGTGCGGGTTTGCTCTCTCTTTGGGTGTGTGGCTGTTCTTGCTCATTTTAATTTTCCATTTGGGTTTTGTCAGGCTGTCAGCTTTTTTTTCTGGCTGTATTATGCTGCTGGTTGCAGGAGCTTGCAAAATGGGGTGATTTGGTTGCTTATTGTTCGGAATCAAACTTTTCACAGTAAGGTATGGGCGATGCATATCGTGATGATGATGACACTTCATATTTGTAAAATATTCTGCAACTTAAAGAATGTTTTCACATACGTCACTGTCTCATTTGGTCTGGACAGAGGCCCAGAAAAAAAAAAATGAAGGCTGTACTCAGTCTGCTAGAGTCAAAGTTTTGCCTTATCTTTTTACACCATCTCTAGTCAAACCACAGCGGAGAGAATAATCTAATGAAAACTGAAGCCTTCTGCTTTATTCCTTTTCTCCTTCTCCTTTCAGTCAGGTAAATATTTTTCACTTTCTGAACACAGTGTTAGATTATCTGGTGACAATTAAATAATCGTAGCAGATAATCGTTGCCGTCGGGAAGCTTTCAATGTAGGTGGGGAGACAAGACATACAACAGTGAGTTTACGTAACAGTGCCTGGCACACAGAAGGCACTAAGGAACTAGGTGCTGAATGAGTGGGTGAGTAAATGAATGTGGAACATAGCCCACCAAAGTCCTGAAGGGCAAGAACCCCTAGGGGGGGAACCAAAAGATCCACAGTCCTTGATGAGAATGGGCACCGAGTGCCTGGGTGCCTGGGAGTGAGCAGGCGAGAGGACCCAGCACTGTTGTGGACAGCCTCCGTTCGGTTAGCACCACTCCACGAGGGCTGAAGTAGAGAGGAAGCCATTTGTTTATGAGCTGAGAAGAGTGAGCAGGAAAAATGCCATTCTTTGCTCTTAAGGATGAGACAAGCATAAAAAGAGAGGCAGACAGGCAGACCAGAAGGAAGAGATTGCTGACAAAATTATTGTCAGGAAAAGTGCCAGTGAAATCACTCCACCTTAAAAGATCTATGTTCTGGTTTTGAGAACCTACTATATTGTAGACCTGTGCCAGAAGCCAGAAGAAGGCAATGGGAAGAATCAAAGAGATTCTTGGCCCCAACCCTTACCAGACCCTGCCATGCACAGGAAACAGTTAAACAATGTGACTGTCTCACCTGCAAATGATCAAGTGTTGGGTATAAGCCAAGGAGCTGAGAGATGGGGAGACCAGCGCAGGTCTGAGGAGCTGAGAAGGGAGGCTTACGTGAAGGGTAAGACTCACATGGGCCTGGCCGGTGGACAAGATGTGGGAACTGCATGGACAGTTATGTGGAGGTGCATTCCTTCCTGGCTGGAGAGTGTGTGAAGGGCAGTGGGAGATTGGTGGAAAAGATATAGGCCACTGGTGTGGAAGGCTGGGAAGCCACGCTTCAGATCGGAGAAAGTTGCTAATCAGAGAAGCGGCGTTCTGGAGGTGGTAAGTGGAGCTTTGTTCATGCCCAGAATTTTCATTCCTGTCCTGCTGTCCTAAATGCTGGGCTGCAGTCTGCACTGTCCCCCGCTGATGGTATGAGAGTAAGCCAAAGGAAGGAAACGTCTTCTTGGGATGGCACTGAGCCTTTTCAGTGTCTCCTGGGGTCACTGAGTCATGCCCCAGGGCAAATGCCCAGTGGAGAACAGGAGTTCAGGAGAAAAGGTCGTCCTCCAGTCTAACAATCAGCAGGACACTTGGCTTTTGTTGGGTATTTTCACTGCCATGAAACTATACTTAGTTTGTGAATGTTTTGGTGACCACCAAAAATGTGTATGATGTGAATTCTAGGCATTTTCATTATGGTGGATTTTTTAAAATAACGTCCACATTAATATACACCCCTAGTGTAAAGTACTTAAAGATACAGAACACACAGAACAAAACAAAAGTCACCTATTAACCCATCACACAGAGATAGTCACGCACATCATTAGTATTTTGTTGAATGTCCTTTCCCGGTGCAAATTTAGGAATGTTTAAAAAATGGTTTCAAATTGGACTTAATGTTTTATATCCTACTTTGTTTTAACTTAGCAGTGCACCGTGAATATTTTTTAGTCACTAAATTTATGTTGCAATATGATTTTAGTGCTATATACTATTCCATTATAGGTATGTACTATATTTAATCAAACAGAAAATCAGTCTACTATCTTTGCTTATTTTGGTGTTTCCAGTGAGTTAGGCTTTTAACATATTTTTAAAAACAACATCAGAATCTAGTGTTTTCAGATAACCATGTTTTTATTAAGTGAATTGTCCAGCAAGATCCACGTGAATATAGAACATTCTCTACCCTTTTATCTCATTTTCTTTGTCACTTCATTAAAAATGGTAATAAGTCAACCCCTCTGTGGAAAAAAGAAATCGTATGTGCCATAGTTTCCTTCTCTAAGACTGTTAAAAACATGAGCTGACCAGGCCCCCATGCCGATGGACATACCTGAATATACAGTAAGAGTACAGGGAACACAATTGGATCAAGAAGTTCTTAGAATTTAAATGACATCCTGTGTTTGGTTGTAGTGAAATTTCAACTGAAGTAACTCTCCCTATTATCTTCATGTAAATGAAGAAACAAGCATTCAAGAGCTTTCTTAAGAGCTTTGCCTACCTCTTGACCAATGTCTCCCTTCACAGCATCCATCTCCTTCCTGATGTGGGATGCCATTTTGGAGGGCCACTTCCCGCTGACTTTATTATAAGCTGTGTAGAAGAGAAGGTATCAGCCATATTTTTCCTTTGAGGCAGAGTTTGATTTGCAGAGGCCTGGACTTCCTGCTTATGTGTCTTTCCAGTGAATAAGTGTGATTCACCACAGTTCAAAGTAACCCCATCTACAACGCCTCATTTTTTTTAAGTGAAATTTTTCCACGGGAATAGAATAGAAAGGAATCCTGTAGGTCTTCCATGAAATTATACTCCCTGCCTCTCAGAGTTTTACAATATAATTAGGTTACTTGTTTTTCTTAAATTTTTTTATTATCCTGTGCTTATCTGGATGAGGTGCCTGTTGAAGAGCAGGAGATGAAGGTCAAGAAATATAAGCACAGTGCTCAATTTTTAAAAATTACTTTGTCTTACTGTTGCTCGTGGATAGAAATAAAATTTTTCATATTAAACTAATACTTAGCCGTTTGCTGAAACCTCATCAATTCTAATAATTTATCTGTATTTCTCTTAGTTTTTCTGTGTAACAGACATACCATCTATAAATAATTACAAGTTTTTGTTCTTTTTCAATCTTTTATCTTTTATGTATTTATTTTTTCTTTTCCTACCACTCTGGCTAGGACCTGCAGGAAATAGCACAGGGGATAGGAAGTAGGGATAGCACAGATCCTTAGCTTGTTACTGATTTTAAAGGGAAGGCTGTTAGCATTTCACCATTGAGTATGGTGCTTACTGCTGGGTTTTGGTAAATACTTTCTATTAGATTATGAAAGTCCCCTTCTGATCCTAGTTTGCTAAAAGTTTCTATTTTAAAAAATTATAAATGTGTTAATTATTACTGAGTGCCTTTTCTGTATCTATTGATAAGATCATTGGGGTTTTCTCTTTTAATCGGATAGTACAGGAATTATTGTCATCCATTTTTTAAAGTTAAATCATCCTTGCATTATTAGCAAAAATCCACATTAGTCATGATATATTTTATGCATTGTTGGGTTCTGTTTGCTGATATTTTATTTAGGATTTTTACATTTGTATTTATATCTGAGAGTGGTCCATAATTTTCCTTTTTCCTACCATCTTGGATTTGGTTCTGAGATAGTCCTAGTGCTTTTCCATTTTCTATCTCCTGCATTTTTTTTTGTTTTGATCTAAAACACAGATTTTTTTTTTAATTTTTTTTCTCTAAAACCATCTGAACCTAGTGTTTATTGGTTTTTGGATTTTTTTGGGTGGAAGGATGAGAAGCTTTTTAACTAATGAATCAGTTTTTTAAATGGTTATTAGACTATTCAGGTTTCTGTCTTGTTAGAATAATAATTTGAATTTTTCTGTGATATTCTTCATTTCATTGAAATTTTCAAACTTAATGGCACATATTTCTTCATAGTAGTGTGCTGTTATTTAATCCTTGCTGAATCTGTAGTTATGTTCTCTCATTCATTCCTAGTGTTATTATTTGTACCATCTCTGTATTTTTCTTGATCAGATTTGGCTCTTATTAGTCTTTCCAAATAAATAGCTTTTCCTTTGTTCATCTTCTCTAGTGTATCTTTGTTTTCTGTTTTTAATTTCTACCCTTTATTATTTTCTTCTTCTGCTTTCTTTGGATGTACTCTTATTTACTTTCTGACTTCCTGAGTTGGATACTTGTTCATTAATTCTCAGTCCTTTTTTCTTTCTAGGACAAGATTTAAGTATTTTATTCTAAATAAAACTGTAGTGAAATCTGATATATTCTAATATGGAGTATTTTTATCATCACTCAGTTATAAGAATGTTGTAATTACCATAATTATTTCTTCTTTGATTCATGAGTTTTATTAGCAGCATCATTTTAAATTCCCAAATGAATGAGAGTCTTTGGTAATCATTTTGTTACGGATTTCTAACTTAAAAAATCTGTTGTGGTCTGGGAATGTTGTTTGTATGATACTATTTCCACAAAATGCATTGAGACTTGGTTTGTGGCCTAGTACATGGTCAATTCTTTTTAAATATTCTGTGAATTTCTTTAGTGCATATTCTCCGATGGGGGCTGTGGGGACAGAGTTCTAAATATGCCCATTAGATTAAATCTCTTCATTCTGTTGCTCATATCTTCTATATCCTTATTAATCTGTCAATCTCTTCAAGAGAGGTGTTATTAAAATCTCTCACTGTATGTGTCACTTTGCCCTTAAAATTCTGATGATTTGCTTTATAAATGGTTATAACCATTTTCCAGGAAGAACATTAAAGAACTTGCCATTGGCATTATCCAGTTTCCCTCAAAATACTGTTTTTTTTTTTTTATTTTGGCTTCTAAGCAGCTATGAATCCAGTTTCTCAGAAGCCCTTGTCTCAAGGCATTTGTTTCCAGATTACCTTATTAGTGTCCACACTATGGGCTATTTTGGAAAAACAAAAAAAGTATCAAAATCATATAGCTATGATTTTCCTGTACTTGAAGGAGCCTTAAAGCTCATCTAGTCCAGCCAGTATTTGTTCATCCAAATTCTGCCAAGAAATCTCTATTGTCAAGATATTCTTTACCATCTTTGGGACATTCTCATTATTAGAAACAAATCCTAAGAAGAAATTCTGCCATATACAACCCATCCGTTCTTTTTTTTTAAAAAAAAAAAAAAAAAACAGCTTAAATTTTCTTGTCTAAGCACAATTGCCAGTGTTTGTATTAGTTTTTCTCAACAGAATTTCGGGTTCTTTTAACATCGTATTACTGTTAACAAGTTCTAAATTCCGTGTGGTTGTGCTTTGAGAGACTGTCAGATTATACACACTCAGGTTGTGTGTGTGTTTGTGTGTTTGTGTTAAGGAATGTTTTAGTGGGCACCCATTAAGGAAGCCTCTCAGGAAACTACTGTATACTGAGGCCAAAACCAACTGAACCCATCATACGATTTCTCTCCCTCAAGGAAAGCAAATGAGAATGAGCGACTGTGACCCTTGCCTGTTGTTCATAAGCATGTACACCAGGATCTGTGTGATCCTTTTCCTGAAGATAAACAGCATACTGCTCAAGGAAGGAAAACAATGCATAGCAACAAATTTCCTGTTTTTTAAAGAAAGATCCAACTTGGTTTAGAAATTATGCTGGCTTACTTTCTATGTTTCTAATAGAGAATAAGGAGAAACTTGCTTCTCATTTGCCGACATGAGGTAAGTGTTATGTCTGAAAGTTCCAGAGATCACAGTTTATACACTGAGGAAAGGTAGTAAAAGGTTTGCGAAGACCTCCTTCCCCGTGGGAGAGGTGCCCTACTGTGCATGCTGGGAGTTGGCTGTGGGTCATCGGCACAGTACCCCTCACCCAAATGATTCTTTCCAACCATCAAGAAAGCAAACCCCAACTTGGGGCCCAGAAATATTCAGACAGTAGAAGAGTTCCACATTCAGACAGACGATAAAAGAAATATCTTCATATTGCCTAGCATTGTATTTGATAAGGAATAGAGGAACAGTATTGTCCTTCTGACCAGGCTCTGTCTCTTGGTGCCTAAAATTTTATTATCATTGCATTTAAAAAAATCAAAGTTCAATCTTACTAGAATGGGTAGAATGGGTAAGTGTAGCTTCTAGTTTGGTGAGTCCTTCATTGTTTCTTCCTACTAACCTCCCTAGCTCAGTCTGGCTAAGGGGAGGGCCTCCATGATGACCAGCAAAACTTCTCTCTGGTTAAGCTGAGCTTGGTTTGTTAAGCAACTATACCCAACATGTTTATATCAAAAGCACCTATGTTTCTCAGTGTTTCTGGAATCCCAACTTAAGTGAGGCTGGAGCTAATGCTGTATTTCAGTAAATACCACATTAGATCACACTTTTAAGCAGCCATGTCAAACAATTGACTTAAATTGAAATTACTTTCAGCTAACACTTCCCCACAAATTGTTTTTACACATGCTGCTGCTAAACCACATGTCCACCGTCCTGTACTTAGGCAACTTTTTTTTTTTTTTGGTTTAGGCCCTCACATTTGTCCTTACTAATTTTATCATGTCAGTTGTGGCCTAATACTCCAGCCTACCAAGATATTTTTATATCTTGAGATTGTCACTACTGTCCCTTCAAAAGTTTGTTCCATCTGAATATTTCACCATACAAATTTTCAATATCTTCATCTAAGATGTTGACAAGTTTTTGAAGAGCTCAGAGCCCCATTTTAGGCCTCCTGAGACCACCTTCTAGGTGGACCTAAGCTCACCAATCAGCCCCACTTAAATATTATAATTCACTTCATTGTTCTAGTATCTAGCCCACATTTTCCTATCTTATTCCCAAAGGTATTATGAGAGGCCTTTTTGGATAATGCATTACTGAAATCTGTAAAGAACCACACTTCTCTGACCCCTGTCAAAATAGAAAGTGGCATGACTATTCCTCCTATGAAAGCATCCTGTATGGAGGATCAGACCAAATGCTAAAACACTTTAGTAGGTTTACCTAAATACAGCTTGTCCTTCATATATCATGCCTTGATACTTCTTCTGCAAGACGAGTTTTTTCTGTAAGACTAATTGATATTGAGATTTCTATATATATAGAAATGGGACTAAATTTAATCCAAAGCTATTTTTGCCTCTATTTTGGGGGCATTCAAGTTAATTTCCCCCACTTACACTAAACTGTCAAATACCAGAATGTGGAAGCTTGAATATTAGAGATAAGTAAGTGCCCAGTTCCATTCCACCAGTTCACAGCCCTGTCTATCCCTCCATCCCACCCTCACCACCACCCTCCTAAAGCAAGATTATTAACACTGAACTGGACTGCTAAAACTTCTTCCTAGCATCTTTCAGGTGCTTTTGTGGCAGAGCCATTCTGCATGGAGCTGCCAGACCAAGTGTCATTCTTGCTTAGAACTCTTCAGAGCCTCCCCTCTGAGCTCCAAATTCAGTCCAAGTCCTCTCTTGGCTGCTTGCCTGATCAGAGGAGCCACTGCCTCCCCACTCAGACCCTATTCCACCTGGTGGACTTGTCACTCTTCCCTAAATGTCTTCCATGCCTCCCTGATGCCCATCTTTGCCCTGGCTTTTCCTGTGGCCAGGAATGTCTCAACCCTGCTCTAGATTTAGAAATCTTGCTTCTTTCTCAAACAGCAAAATGTCTCTCCTCAATGGAGCCTTGACTGATCTCTCCATTGGAAGTGACTTCTTTTTCCACTAAGCTCCTGTTAGCACCCTACAACTTCCAACTGACAATTGTCTAGCACAGAATTATTTGTACACTTGTTTTATCAAAAGCTGCTCCAGTGGGCTGATAGCTTATTCATCTTTTTAATTCACCAAGGGCTGGGCGTCTAGTAGAGAGGATGTATTTGTTGGGTGGGTCATGGGTAGATGGATAGATGGAGGAATGGATGGAGTTGAGGTTTAAGAGAGGATAAATAACTTGCCAAGATCACGAAGTTGGACTGATAGAATTAATAATAGACTCAGTTCCCAAATTCAGTATTAACATATTTGTCTAGCACCACTCCACATTCTCTTCCATGGTTTTGCTTTGATCTTTTGGTAGAAGTCTTAGTAATAAACATCCAGTTTTATAAAATAAAGTCTTATATTTGTTTATATTATAAAATTATTACTCCTTGATTTACATGCTTAGGAATATAAATCTGAGAAAAATACATGGTAGGATTTTCCTACCACATTCTAAAAGCTTAAGAAATATCTGAAGCTAAGCATGGTGGCTCATGCCTGTAATCCCAGCACTTTGAGAGGCCGAGGCAAGAGGATTGCTTGAGCTCAGGAGTTCAACACCAGCCTGGGCAACATAGTGAAACCTTGTTTCTACCAAAAAAAAAGATTATTTACATGTGGTGATGCACAACTAGTCCCAGGTACTGGGAGATGTAGGTAGAAGGATAGCTTGAGCCCAGGAGGTTGAGGCTGCAGGGAGCTGTGATTGTGCCACTGCACTCCAGCCTAGATGACAGAGCAAGATGCTGTCTCAAAAAAAAAAGAAAGAATTTGAATGGAGACACTGCCACTTCTGCGCATCTGTCCTATATGATTTAAAATATCTCTGAATACCTTGAAAACGCTGATCTTTTCAACTCTAAAACTCAGAATTCTCTTAATAAAATAGTATGCTGTAGTTATACTGTGTCAGCAGTTTTGGGGGGCTTTTGTTGTTGTTTTTGTTGTTAGTTGTTTGTTGTTTTTGTCAGACATGGGCTAGGGATCTGATGTTAAAAATAGACATTAAGCCCCAGGACAAAATGGCCATTCTACCTAGAGACAGCAGTTCTGGCATTCTGAGGCCACAGTGTAACATAAACATGATGTTGTCAACCTGAGCCAGGGCTGATTTGCCTCATTTGAATCTGAAAGGGAGCCCACATCCTTCCTGTTGCTACACAAAGATGCTGAAAAGAATTCACAGAGAAAACAAATGGACTAATGCGTGTTATGTTTCCCAGAAGTTCTGTCCCCAGTGCCCCCAAAATAGTAAAATAGTTGGGAATGAGGTTGAGCAAGAAAAGAATAAAGGAATAAAAGTATACAATGCCAAGGAAAGGCCAATAGAAACTATTCTTTTTGCTTTGCTTCTCTTAGTGTTTTTTTCCATGTGACTCTGTAGATAATGGCAAAGAGAAATGCAGGGTCATTTTTTCCATTTTCAAGTAAAACTTATTTTGCACAATAGACCCACTGAGGCTTGCACTCATTCATGGCTACAACTCCCATCTCTCCAGTCCCAACAAAAGTGAAGGTGGCCATTCTGTCCTTTCATTGTTCTGTGACTTTGCTGCCCCTTTCTTGCTTTTTAAAATAAGTTCCTTAGAAGTATGGAATGGCGGGAACACATGCCCTTTGTTTCAGCAATTCAGTCAAAATTTCCCAACTTGCCTTCAATGTTAGTAAAAAAAAAAAAAAAATGACATGAATTGTACTGGTATGAATCTAGGTGGTCTGACCAACAAAGAAAGGAAAGGAGGGAAGAAAATGAGGAAAGGAGGAGAGAGGAAGAGCCTGCATCCCTAAAATTTCTTTTCTCAACAAATATTTACTTGGTTACCTCTATTACAGGCATTTATGGTCATTGTATTAATTCATTCTCACATTACTGTAAAGAAATACCTGAGACTGAGTAATTTATAAAGAAAAGAGGTATAATTGGCTCATGGTTCTGCAGGTTGTACAGGAAGCATAGCGGCTTCTGCTTCCAGGGAGGCCTCCGGAAGCTTCCAATCATGGTGGAAGGCAAAGGGGAAGCGAGGCATCTCACACGGTGGGAGCAGGAGAGAGGGCTAGGAGAAAGGTGCTACCCACTTTTAAACAACCAGATCTGAGGACAGTACCAAGGAGGATGGTGCTAAACCATTCATGAGAAACTACCCCCATGACCCAATCACCTCCCACCAGGCCTCACCTCCAAAGTTGGGGATTATAATTCGACATGAGATTTGGACGGAGACATACGTGCAAACTGTATCGGTTATGTTGCAGAAAGTCAGAATGGAAGGAATCTGGAGCCAAGTACATAAAGGCAGGAGCTACTTCAAAACGGACATATATGTTAGTAGCAGTTGTACATGCTGTCACTCTTGGATCAGAAGTTAAAGATGTCAAATTTAAACTGGATGTAACAGGGAAATTCTACAGATGTGGGGATGCAAATTATGGGATTTTTTTTTTCCAGGAGAAATCATGCAGTCTTCCTAGAGGTCTCCATTATAAGCGAGTTTTCCATCATGTAGGTCATTTATCCCTGTCATTTCTTAATTCCATATTTGTTTCCACACACAGATTTTGAACATATATTTTGAACATATATTTATTTAAAATATTTGTTTTTATCTAGCATTGTGCTGAAAGTTTTACCCTATTATAATTGTGTTATCTACATTTAAGTTTTTTACCTTTTAAGGAAAAGAAAAAGGAGAAACTCTACAATCATGCAAAAAGTATATAATTTGCCTGGGAGATGCAGAATAACTTCTAGCAGATAATTACATGCTTTGAACATGAAAAGAAATAGGGTAGAACCTGAACTAAAAGAGGACCAGGTTCTGTTCTCCCTCCCTCAGGGGAGGATATTTTAGAATATTTTGTGTTCATGTTTTAATAAGCTTTTGTTGGATTATTAAGGTGCATTTAAGTTTTTCCATCTTAGAAGTATTCGGCTGGTGCAAAAGTAATTACCGATTACTAATATAATCTTGTCAAGTAAAACCCACTCATTGGGGTACACAGAGCAAGCATCCTCTTTTCCATAGGGCAGCTCAGTCTGTGTATCATAAACATGATTATCATTGCCATTCAATTTTAGCTGTTGCTCTGGAGAGACTTAAAGGCACGTCACATGTGAGAGATCAGCAGGCAATATTTGGGGCTATGAATATTGAGCAAATATTAAGGATTTTTTAAAGTTCACCTTCACTCATGATTTACCTGCCCTAAGGAATTTGCCACAGATTCCAAATGTCAGCACTAGAAGAAGTGTCCAAGATGATCTGGATGAACCATTATAGTGACTGAGGCCCAGGAAGAGTGAGTGGTTTACCTTAGGTAACCAGCAGGTCAGTGTAGAATGCGTGTTTCTGTTCAGTCATTTTATTCACCTCCTAGGAAACATATTGCAGTGCAGTTGGTTTGCCACTTTTGATCAAATGCACCAAATCTTCAACTTGGATTAATCTTTTCAGTTACTGAATATCTATACCAGTCCTTTCCTATAGACTTAGAACAAACTACAAATGCAGGCAACACAGGTAATTAATTTTAAATTACCGAGTAGCCACATTTAAAAAGCAAAAAGAAACACATGAAAGTAATGTTAATATTTTTAAATTTAAGATGACCTGTGTAAAATATTATCATTTCAACATGTAATCATATTTCTAAATTTATTAAACATTTTACATTCTTTTTTCTTACTGTCTTTGAAACCTGGTTATATGCTTTACACTTACATTACATCTCATCTTGAACCAGCCACATGTGGTTAGTGCTTGCTTACCCTATTAGCACAGGTCTATACGGATGAACAGGTCCAAGCTCTACACCAAACCACAGGCCCCTAACCCTTGAGATCGAAAATGTCTCTGAGTACTAGTTCCCATTTCTTTGAATTTTTGCTCTTGATACGCCATGCATGTCTCCTGAAAACCCAGAGAGGTGAGCAAGCATGAACTGCTATAAAATGAGTGTGTCTGTTGAAAACATGGTCCAGCTCCTGCTAAGATAGTGTCATTCTGTGATATAATACCCCTGTCTTCATCTAATTCCATGAAGTTCTGCATTTCCTTAATGTCAAAAGTTCCCTTACCAGCTGCAGCCATTTCCTGTGGCTAATGTTCTAAATGGCTTTTATTTATGAGATGTCTTGTGCTATAACTGCTATCAGAATGAATATGTATTCCAAAACCTATTCCCCAAGTCAGTCTAATTAACAATCTTCTAAGAAATAATTGTTAAACTTCAGCTGTAGCTCACAACACGGGTATGTCTCGCTTTGACCTAATTACAGAATGTAATGTTAAAATATGTAAGGAAGGAGATCAAAGAGGAAAGTCATTTTGCTTTCCGTGTCTTCATCTTGCTTTCTATGTGCATCATATTTCACAGCTCCCAACCTCCACTTCCAACTGGCTGAGGGAAGGAAACACACGGAATAGTAATGAATGAGTATAGAAGCTGAGGCTGTTTTATTTTCCTCATCTTTGAAGCAGGAACAATAATAGTGCCTATCCTGGAGATTCGTAAGAATGAAGCGTGAAGCATGGGATCTGACATATCGTTGATGCTCAACAAATATTAAATTGCTTCAGAAAAATAGCAAATAGGTATATCTGGTGCGAAAAATGGAAAGGAAGCCTGCCAGCTTTTTTTAAGGACACTGTCTGCATTATTCTTGGAATCGAATCCGGCTCCACCCAGGGCTGAGAGCGTTTCGTTTCCGTTGTGTCTTTAGCATAGCCATGCAAACCAACATCACTTCCAATGATAGGGGAATGCTGGAGTCAAAGCGGCTAGTTCACTTCAGAGGACAGGCAGTGTATAATGTCAGGGGGAGGAGCTGACCCAAATAATGTGTTTCAAGTCATCAGAACACGTTCATGTCTGGTTTTCATAGTAAATTGTGACAGCTGCACAGGAGAAGACAGAATACACTTTTTAGATGTTATTTTGTTTATTTTGTGATGCTGCTTTAAACAGTTCCACAGAGTAAGGAAATGGAGTTTTTACACTGTGAGACTTTAACTCCCTTCTTTCCTTGACTTTTGCCTCTTGGCTCTGCTTAATAAGCCCTTTCAGCAAGACCTCATCTGCTTTCCTTGAAGCTTCCAGCTATTATCTCTTGGTTGAATATAACAAAAATCACAGCAAGTAGCTACCTGACACTCATGGGTGCAAGTATCTCATAGGAAACTGGTGAATTCTGAAAATGCTTTTGAGTCACTTCCTTTCACTGCTGGACTCTCTTAATCTACTTACTAAAGTGCTACTTGGACAAGAGAGTATTGACAGTTACAGGGAAAAACAGTGTAGAATCCCAGGCCATGTGTAGGTTTCTGTGGACACATTTTAATTTTTTAAAGAATATTTTAGTTATCTAAATTATGTACCTAACCATTTATATTGAGTACATAAATTCTCAGTAAATTAGCGTCTCTCTTTTGAGGGCTGTGTGTTATCTGCTCCTGTGATCCAAATATATAGCACTAAGACAATATAAGGGATTCTCTCTCTCTGTCTCTCATTCTCTCTCTCTCTCTTCCTTCCCCCCTTCCTTTCTCTCCCTCCCTCCCTCCCTCTCTACCCTCTCTCTGTTTGTCCTAATTTACCTGACGTTTTAGCCCTTGTTGCTGTTGGAGGATTCTAAAGATGAAGCCACTCATAACCTTAATGCCTGATAGCATAGAGAATAGTTGGTGACTTCACCAGAACTTACACACCCATGCCTTTTCTTTTTTGCTTTGCCATGAGTAGGCAGTTGCATACTTTATTTAGCAAAAGAGAGAACTGTTAAAAACCTACTAAGTAGTGGTATATTCATACCATGGAATACTACTAGGCAATAAAAGCTACTATAATGGATAAAGCAATAAAAACTACTATGCCACTCAGCAATAAACTACTGAATATACAATATCATGGACAAATGTCAAAAACATGCCACGTAAAATAAGTAGACACAAAGAATACATACTATATGATTACCTTTATATGAAACCCTAGACCAGAGAAAACTAATCTGTCGTGGTAGAAATCACAACCGTGTTTGCCTGGGATGGAATTGACTACAAAGGGACCCCAGTGCATCTTTCTAGGGTGATGAAAATGTTCTAGATCTTGATGGGGGTTTAGATTATACAGGTATATACGTTTGTCAGAACTCATTGAACTGTAAACTTAAATCTGTTTATACATTGCATTGTGGATAAATTATGCCTAAACTTTAAAAAAAAGAAGAGGGAACTAAAAAATCCACACACCTTGCTAAACCTCCTCAAATTATTAGAAATTCTCTTTCACTTATGAAGTATTTTCTTGAAAGACAGCTACCAGGTATCACTATCACCATCTTTTTGTACCAGGTACGTGGGTTCCTTTCAGACTCTTCCTGGTGCTGCAATACACAGTGGTCACCCACATTTGAGAAACATACAGTGCCTTCCTTTTCCCAGGAGATTATCCCAGAGTTACATGGGAAATCAATGTTGTATAAGTTGCACAGGGGAAACATTACTGAAGGCATTTTTTTGGAAGGTATAAATGTATTCACTCCCCAATGTATTGTGGGCTGTGTTAATTCAGAATTTGGAAGAGAATGCTCTTAAGCCAGGATGTTTTGTAAAGTGTTCTGTGTTGCAACGTGCAGATGTTTACATCAAATTTTAAATCTTTCACTTACCTGCTTACCTTCTCCCTCCAGAACATGCTCCCTGTTGTTAAGCAGTGTTTCTGAAATACAAATCCACTGTGCAACTCTTGCTCAGAAACTACAGTGGCCTGCTCCCTCCTTCACATTTAGGCCCTGCTTAACTCTGTAGTTACCTGCATTCGCTCATTGTTGGCTTGTGTCACACCAAACAAAGCTGCTCCCTGGCATGCTCCTCTCTCCTGAATCCATGCCTTTGTAAGAGCTGTTCTGCAGCCTGCAAAGCACCCTGCCCATCCCCTTGCACACCCCCTTTTTCACCAGTCCTTCCCACAGGCCCCACTCAGATGCCCATCCTCTGAGAACCCATCCCAGCTTTTGCAGGAGGGATGAGTCACATGCCCAAGCTTCAAGAACACTGTATGTGTTTCTCCAGGCAAGCAGGCTTACTACATTGGAGAGAACAGGTCCTTTCCTTGTCTGCCTTCTCCCATGGGCTGGACACCCTTCAGTGAAAGAGACGGCATTCGCGTCTGTATTTTGTGTACACTGCTTGGATACATAGTATTTGCCCATGAATGATGGGTGAATGAGTGGGTAGGTGGATGGATGGATAGATTCATTCATTCACTCACTCATTCATTCAACACTGCAGCAGTAGCCTTCTTTGTGGGACCACCAAAGAGGAGACAAATAAGAACCAGAATGTTGTGTGGCCCTAGCAAAAGCAGATTTTTCTGGGTGGATGTTAAAGTATTCCAGTCCCACTTTCCTTGCTTTATTTTTCCAAGCAATAAGGAGAACATGACAGTATTCTTTGCTGGGGTTGTACTTTCTACCTCTCCTCTGCATAAGGGTATTCCTACCTAATTCTAAGAGAAAAAATGAAAACTTACCACTAATGATATAAAAAGCATATTTATTGTTAGGTGATATTTGTATTTGGGGGGTTTTTTCCTCACTAGGAAAATTTTCTAAATACCTTTGCATATACCACTTTGTTTTATCTTTACAAAAATCTTATTAATTAAGCAGGGGATGGATCATCATTCCCACCAGGCAAATGAGATAACTGACGTGTAGTAAAAGCCTGATGATTTTTCCAAAGTCACACATCTGGTTAGTGATAATGCTGGGACCAGAATAGGAGTCCATGTGTTCCCACCAGACTAGGAGATTGTTCCAAAGAACAAGTTCCCAGGAAAGATCAAATAATTGCTGGAAAAGCACTTCCGATCTCCAGCAAAAACAGATCTTTCCAGCTGAGTGCCCTCCCTAAGGCCTGAAGAGTATTATCTGCCAAGTAGCTATTCTTTTGTCTTCTGCATAAACCACTGCCGGCTGAAGGCCACTGTGAAATCTGTGAGAATCAAGAGCAGCCATCCACTGCAGAAATATATGTTATGAAACTTAAGGAATAAGTCACTGTCCATCCAGAGAGAAATTAGAGAATGCCTTTTCTGAAATCTCTGCTAGGACACAGGTGTGGGCCCTAACGCAGATATGAAGCTTTGTCCCCAGTACTAAGACAAGACAGCTATTTTTGCTGGGCCAATGTAATATTTAAAAGCAAACATTTAACAGTAGGATAACGGCTGCTGAAGCTGCATTTACAGCTACAGCTGCATCATTCCTCTGGGGAAGGCAAGATGGCTCTTCTCCAGCTATTCATGAAGGGCAGGAGTTGGGAGCAGAAAGAGAATTTGCTCATACGTAATACTGTGCGGTCCAATCTCATGTCCCATGTGAGATGCCTACATCAGAAGCTGACTGCAAAGACAACTCATCGGCTTGGAGACCCAGGGTTCATTCTGCAAGATCTTTCAGGCCACTTTTTCTCTATAATAAATGAAATCCTTTGCATTTTATTGGGAGTAAGAGAGCCAGATCTTTTCAGACATTAACAAATGAGGGGCTGTGAATGTGGTCCACCTTACTGATTTGCTGCACCAAGGAGACCACAGTCACTCCAGATCTTAAACATATTCATAATTGTGTTTGGAGCAAAGTTACCATTGGAATCAGATTTTCACAGCACTGGTACCGATCTCTGGGATCCTCTTGTCCTTTTTTGCATTTACTCTGCTCTGTTCCTTCTTTCCCACTTATCTTCCTTTCAGGGTCTCCACTGGCTGTCTTTGCTAACCAAATAAACAGGAGTTTCCTTGGTCACAATTAGAAAATGAGCTTCCAAAAGAAGAGGCACCGAGGGCCCTTGGCACAGGACACAGGAAGGGACTGATCACGTGAGCTGTGTCAGTTGAATCCCTCATTTCTCTGATGCTGTCGCCAGAATTACTCAAAGTATTTCATTTTATTTTCATGTAAAACCCATTTATACAGCTGCCTCAGGGATCTGTTATAAAACATGTGGAGAAAAATCATGATGTAAAGTAAGAAATACAGGGATACAGATAGAGGAAGCCACATTTTTGTTAACCTTGTTCTTTGGAATTCTGATCAAAACTACGATGTAAAAGATTCTTGGCCAGGCGCGGTGGCTCACGCCTATAATCCCAGCACTTTGGGAGACCAAGGTGGGCAGATCACGAGGTCAGGAGTTCAAGACCAGCCTGGCCAACATAACCAAACCCCATCTCTACTAAAAATACAAAAATTAGCCAGGCATGGTGGCGCGCACCTGCAGTTCCAGTTACTCGGGAGGCTGAGGCAGGAGAATTGCTTGAAACCGGGAGGCAGAGGTTGCAATGAGCCGAGATCATGCCACTGCACTCCAGCCTGGGCAACAGAAGGAGACTCCCTCTCAAAAAAAAAAAAAAAAAGATTCTTATCAAGCCCCTTTGTGATCTCAATATTTATAGCACTTTCTCAAACTTGTGGTCGTGTGTGACCAAAACGTGGGACAAATTGTAACTCATTGGTTGCACGGGTATTTGTAGGTATGGGGACCTTGTCACCCGGACTTCTCTGTCCCTTGTTGATGTCCTCTTCAGTAAATGGGAATGGAGCAATAACTAGTTTCTAGTTTGTTTTTGACATAAGATGGTAAATGATATATTCCCATCTTTGTGTTTGGCTTTTAGCCTTTGAATTTAAACTTAGTTCTTCAAAGAGTGGAACAGTTCTGTTCAGTTGCAAAGCCTATTAGGGCCTTTTTGCACAGAACATGTGCGAATTCTTCCCTTTGTTGGAAGCTGAGATCCATGATAAATTCCCCCTCTCCCACTTACTTCACAGAAGGCTTGCAATAATAAGCTAGGCATCAACTTGGATCATCTTTACTCTGGGGTTTTGGGGTTAGAAGTTGCTGAATATCATGTTAATGAATAAACCTGGCCCTCAGACCCAGAGAAATGATTGGATGTTAATATCAGTGTATATGCTTTTAGTGCCATTAACAACATGATGTATTACAATTTCTTAAGGGTGTTTTTTTCTACACTGGAAGACGTTGATTTGCCACTCTGAATGCCACCAGCTTTTCATTCTGAAAGTTGGAGAATGAGCATAGACTTTATAGTCAGATAGACTTGGATTTGAAATCTGATTCTGTCACTGCCTGGTGGTTTGCTCTTAGGAAAGTTCCTTAACCTCTCTGAGGTTAGATTTTCTATGGTAAAAAGGATTTAACAAACAAGTAAAATGTAGACCATCCCACACAATGCTTGGAGGAGAGGAGGCTCTCAAAAATTACTTATCCCTGTTTACTTCCCTTCTTTTTCAGTTGGAACTTCTGGAAGGGGGTGTGAAAGCTAGGGTTTTCCTTAGCATGGGGGATTATTTTAATCACTATCATTCCTATAGAAAGAGCAAGACATTTCTAAGGGAGCCGTAAGAGGCAATATGGCATAGCCTAGTGGATCTCAGAGTGTAGCCCAGGACCAGCACAGCCAGCATAACCCTGGGACTTGTCAGAACGCAGGACTTAGGCTTGATGTTGCTTCAGACCAACCGCATCAGAAATTCTCAGGGGGAGGCCCAGTGGTCTGTGTTTTCACAAGTCCTTCAGGAAATTCTCATGCTCGTAAAGTTCAAAAACCACTAGTGTAGTGAAAAATACACTGGACTAGTTTCTTGCACATTCTGCTGAAACGAGAGGTGGGATCGGACCAAATGTCCTCTAAGATCTTTTCTAATTCTGGCATCTTGTGGTTCTAGTTTTAAGCCAGCTGTGTCACCATTTTCTTAGAATGACCATGTTCTTTAAAAGGGAAAAGAAAAAAAACTGGTTTATTATTTTTTATTTCAAAAGTAACACACTGTTGTTATGAAAAATGAATATAAACAAAATGAAAAAACTGAAAACCATCCAAAACTCAGCATCCTGAGATATTCTTTTATGCTGTGCTCTTATTGTCCTTCTTTTATGCAGATGCACATGTATACATTACTCTGTGTGTACATACATAAACATCTCACCATAGCCATTAGCATCCACTGAGTGTCTGCTCTGTGCCAGGCACAGTTTTGGGCATTATGGGTATACCATCCAGCAAAGCCTTTACTCCCATTGAGCTTTCTTTCTCATGAGTGGAGGTAGATAATAAACAAGAAAACAACTAAATAAAGACCATTTCTGAGAGTGTTAAATGCCATGAAGCAAATAAAACAGTGATGTGAAAGAGTGACCAGGCAATGGGCAATTAAGATCTGATGCCAGGAAAAACCTTTCTTTTTTTTTTTTTTTTGAGACAGGGTCTCACTCTGTCACCCAGGCTGACACGATCATGGCTCACTACAACCTCTGCCTTCCTGCCTCAAGGGTTCTTCCTTGAGCACCTCAGCCTCCCAAGTAGCTGGGACCACAGGTGAGCACCACCACACCCAGCTAATTTTTGTATTTTGTAAAGTAGGGTTTCGTCATGTAGCTCAGGCTGGTCTCAAACTTCTGGGCTCAAATGATCTACCTGCCTCCACCTCCCAAAGAGGAAAAACCTTTCTGAGAGGTGGCATCTGGGCTGAGACCTGAGAAGGAGCCAGCTGTGTGAGTATTTTGGGGAAGAGCATTTCAGGCAAAGGGGAAAGTTTGTGTTTGTGCAGACTCACTGAAGTAAAACAGAGCAGAGTATGTTCAAAGAAGAACAGAAAGGTGTGCAGTGTTGCTGGGGAGGAGGTGTGAAGAGGGAACCACAGAAGATGCGGCTAGACGCATAGGCCAGGGCCAGAGCAGGATGACCATATCATTTAAATTCATTCCAAAGACAATAGGAAACCATTTTAAGCCTGGGAGTAACTTTAAAAAAAGATGACTCTGACTGTCATAGAGGGTATAGAGCGCAAGATTGAAAGCAAGGAAAGTAGTTATGTTTCTACCTCGTGTTTTGTGACTTGTATATTTCCCTTCACTATTTCATTAATATCTTTCAGGATTGTTAATGTCCTGCTGTGTTCTCATTTTTAACGGCTGCATAGGAATCTGGTATGATACCCTACTTTGCTAATCCTCTGAGTGCCTAGATTGTATCCAATTTTTTTATTATCATGAACAGCACTGAAATGAGTGTTGTTAAATCTTTCTGCACATTTTTGTTCTCAGGATAATTCCCAACAGGGGAAGTCCTTGACCAAGAGTAGGATGCATTTGAAGACTTTTTCTCGAGTCTATTAGTTGGTTTCATCTGTATTTATTTAACTGAGTATTTTCAATTATTTAAAACCTTTAGTTGATAAGCTTTTACTAGATAGGGGCCAAAGTGAGATACTCCCAGCACTTTGGGAGACCGAGGTGGGTGGATCACAAGGTCAGGAGTTCAAGACCAGCCTGGCCAACATGGTGAAACCCCATCTCTACTAAAAATACCAAAATTAGCTGGGCGTGGTGGCAGGCATCTGTAATCCCAGCTACTGGGGAGGCTGAGGCAGGAGAATCATTTGAACCCAGGAGACAGAGGTTGCCGTGAGCTGAGATTGCACTTTTGCGTTCCAGCCTGGGCGACAGGGCGAGACTCCATCTTAACAACAACAACAACAAAAGATGGTCAAGTATCAGTAACTTTCTATCAGTAATTTTTAGTAGTTGGCATAATCCACATTTTACAGGGAAGAAACCAGAATCTTTTTAACCACCTACTCAGAATAGAAACCCTTCATCTTAATCATGGCTTTGTACACTTCTGACACCCTGAGGGAATGAGAAAGGAATAGAGCAGGAGGAGGAGAGAAGTGGAAGGAAACCTGCCTCAAAACTGATGGAGTGGAATTGAAACCATTATAAGAAAAATCACTTCTGTTTCTCTCCCACATGCCACTCAAATAATGAACTGCCCAGCGGCGGGGCCTCTCATGAGACAGGTGGCTGGGCAGGCAGCAGGCAGCTCCAGTGGGACCACAGCATCTCCAGGCAGGAGCCAGAACCCTGCCAGGGCTGTGGGCATGTGGCCAAGTTGTGGGGAGATGGGATCCCTGTATGTCCTCCTTGAGCCCCATTCCAAACTCCATTTGTGTTTATCTCATATCATCATCTCCATTTCCTCTCAACAGAGCCTCCACATCTCCTGTGCATTTGTGCATCTTGCCAGAGCCCTGCACTGTCCTCAGTGAACAATTTAAACAGATTGTCTCCACCCTCCGTGCACTGCTGGTGCCGAAGGGCAGGACAGGTTTCAGGTGCCCAGTGGAATCTGTAGAGCTTTTGACACCTTGTAGGTATCTTTAAACCTAAAAGAACAATAGCGACATGGTCATTGGTACTTTGCCCTGGGGTCACTTCAGTTCAAAATAGGAGAGTGATGGCAATGGACAGAGTTAGGCATTCGGCTTCATGTAGGGATGGGGAGAGAAGCCATTCTTGGCGGGAGGAATGCATGGAAGTGCAGGTGACAGAGCCACCATTATACAACTTTCGTTAGGGAGAACAGAGCAGGAGGAGGGAGGGCAGCTTCACACCAGAAGGCAGAAAGCCCCTCCCCGCCCCACCGAGAAGAAGTTCGTTATTCTACTTTCTCATCCTCATCTGAAAGTATTGCTTAATAAAGGCCAGCTTTCACAGGGCTCACCCCTCAGTGTTACCTTCTAAAGCCCCACCTAGATGTTTCCTCTTTCAGCCAGGGAGCGTCACATTCATAGCAGCACCAGGGCTGGGTGGGCACTTTAGGACTTTGTGTTGAAAATGAGGATGATGCCAATGCCGACCCAAGCCCATCACTAGGTGAGGTGAGTTTTGAGCCACATCTTGCTCAGACAGCTAGGGGTGACCAAGAGGGAAGAGCAGGCAGCTGGTGAGCAAAAGCATGCTGATACTGCGCTGGATTTTCCCAGATCCTCAGAATAGTTACCTTTGACCAGGGAGGAGCATCTCCGATGGATGTGCAATTCCCCATTACTCCTCTCCAGTGAGCAGCTTTGCCTGGCTGCAGCCATGAGCCTTGGGGGCACCTGACTCCAAAAACAGATGTGAGTTGAGGTTGTAAGCCTTCAATCCAAGACCCCTGCAGGGGAGGAGGTAACATCACCAGTGGACCTATAAAAAGTGCAGATACCTCAGATTCCTGAGCCTCACCTTAAACCCTCGGGGTGCATGTATTTCCTGGTTCAGGTAGGCATGGTTCTTTGGGGTATATGCCTAGGAGTGGAGTTCTGCTCATGGGATAGGTACATCTTCATCTTCACTAGTAATGTAAAATTGTTGACGTCCTGCTAGCGGTGTGTGTGGAGCTCTTGTTCCACATTTTCACCAGTACTTGCTCCTAACAGACTGAAAATTCTGCCAGTAGCATCACTTTATGTTGGAATTGCAATATAGAAATGGAGGATGACAGTTCATGATGGGTGTTGTGTTGTTTAGGTTGAAAATGAGTGAGAGTTTTGTCACCTGGCCTAGCAGGAAAGTAAAAATGCTCTGGTACCAAAGAAAAAATTATTTTTTTATTTGTTTATTTGTTTTGTTATGGGAAAATAGTCAAAATTAAGGAAAATTTGAGGCCATTAGTGATATTGTGAAGTGTATATTTGGTCACTGTTTTCTGGCAAACAGCTCCTAAAATCCTTGGAATCTCCAAAGTAGTAAACGTCTTCAGAATGGGGACTGGTCATGGGAAAGAGAGGATTAAAGGGTTGGGACTTTGAGCCTTATCTCCCGGTCTTTGGGGAGAGAAAAGGGGACTGAAGGTTAAGTTGATCACCAGTGGCCAGTGATTTAATCAATCATGCTTATGTAATGAGGCCTCCATAAAAAGCCAAGAGGACAGAGTTTGGAGAGCTTCTAGATAGCTGAACATGTGCAGGTTCCTGGAGGGTGGCAGGGCACAGAAGGCGTGGACGCTCCACGCCCTTTCCTTCATACCTCACCCTGTGTATCTCTTCATCTGTATCCTTTAAAACATCCTTTATAATGAAGTAGTAAACATAACTGTTTCCCTGGGTTCTGTGAGCTGCTGTAGCAAATGAGTCAAACCCAAGGAGGGGGTTGTGGAGATCCCGATTTATAGCCAGTGGGTTAGAAGCACGTACCACAACCTGGGGCTTGTGTCTCATGTCTTAAGTGGGGAGCAGTTTTGTGAAACTAAGCCCTCAACCTGTAGGATCTGACACTATCTCTAGGTAGATATTGGCACCAAATTGAATTGAACTGGAGAACAGCCAGCTGTGTCCACTGCAAAATTGCTTGCTTGCTTGCTTGATATGTGGGGAAACAAAACCCACACATCTGGTGTCAGAAGCATGTTGTAAGAGTAGAGGAGAAACTAAGTTTGTTTATTCCTCTGTCCACACCATTATTTTAAAGAGTCGAGTGTTTGAGGCACAAAAGAAATAGTGACAAGAATGGATGATTAACCAGCAACCATGTTAGAACAGAAACAGATTTCAAACAGTTGAGATAGTTAAGAAAAACAAAGTTAGGGAACAGTTTAGTGGGTTTGGAAAAGTAGAAATGGTATAAATAATCAGTCTCTTCTATAAGAGTTATGCAGATCCACTAATTGTTAGCAGTATTTTTATTTTAGCAGTGAACCTATATAGAAAATACAAGTCTTAAGAGAGAAGCAAGATGGCTAGAAAATGATGAAAGGACTTAGAGGGGAGTGCATTTAGTGCGTCCAGATTAAGGAATAAACCTGGTGGAACGGTGAATACTCAGAGTGTGTAGGCTGGTTGTACACAGGACCATTTTGTTTCACTTGGGCTGGAAATCAGCATGTCGAGTCAGCTTTTGTCACAAAGAATTATGGCAGAGCTGTTTCCTGGGCTTATTCCATGTGTGTACCATCATTACTTGCTGGGTCAGTTTGGGTTGTATTGAGCCAGAACTGGGGCAGAGCATGAAGCCACCCTTGGGCCATCATTACCTGGAATCTTCTAAGGCAGCTCCATCGGAACTCACCATGAGCTCTCAGGGACAGGCCAGTTCTGCTTAGTGCTGGGACAAAGTGCTTCTGCCAGAGCTGCCGATTGATGACTCTTGCTGGTGGATGAGCAAGAGTTTCCATCCTCTGACTGTTCTAAGCCTGTATATGTGAGTAGAGCTGTCATTGCTGAAAAAATAAGCTGCCTTCTAGCCCAAAGAATGTGTTAATATTATATTTTTATGCAAAACTGAAGTGTAACTGCCACTTCTGCATCATGATAAAGACATTCCTATTTGACTTGACAGAGCAAACCCCTCCACAGCTGGAGGAGAACAGTGGTGATCCCCTGTGACCTCACATTCATCTGCACCTCTAACCCTAGCCACTCCTTCAGGATCCTCTTGTCACACCGTTCTGTCGTTGGATTCTACTTGTTACATGCCCTTTTCAGTGGGCATTCCTGTCTTTCTTCTGATTACCTGCATTGCAGATGTCTATCTGTGGTGTTACCTGTCCTCATCATGTTTAGGCAGCCACTTACACAACTGTGCAAGCCTATTTCTCACTCCTACCAGCCCCAAAAGATATGAAGTGTTTTGTGTGCCAGGGCTCTCAGATAATGTCACTTATATAGTTCCAAAGTAGATCACCTCTGCAGCCATTTATGGTTTCAGATCTTTATTCTCACATGTAACAAAAGCTACGGCTTTGCCACAGTTGGGGATGATTTGTGAGGTATGAATTATGAATAGACAGGTAGCTAGAATGGATAGAGTCATTGGTCCACTTAGGAAGTCATAGCTTACTTAGATACCTCCCTGTCCAGCCACCTGCATGCAGTCTCTTTCTACCCTTGCCTTCTTGATCTGGCACCCCCCCATGCTTCTCTTTTCTCCCCAGCTTCAGTATGTGTCTATCAAGACCCAGTTTCACTCCTGCTTAATACTGGATAAGTATCAGTTGGATAATGTGCAAACGCTTTTGCTTATAGGTCTCAGATTTAGCCAGATCTGGGTTAAAATGCAGTTAAACCTAGCAGTGAGGCCTTAGGCAAATAACTTTACCTCCCTTCATTGATGATGATGATAATACCCAGCACAGGATGTTGATGGATCAAAGGTCATTTGCATATTGCACCTAGGAAAGCTTTAGGCACCATAGTGAGGGCTCAGTAGAATGGACTCATAGTTGTTTAAGATTTGGCTTCTGACTGCTTCTCAAGCTCAGTCACTTACCCAGCTACACATTTCAATCCCATTAAACTATAAGCTCCTTTTGAGCAGGGAGCCTGTCTTCTTCAGCCTTAGCACCCAGAGCCTCGAAATATGCTTGGCACATATTTGAATGCTCCACAAATATGGCCATAAATCAAATAAGCCGTAAGAACACTTACGGTTCTTTGAGGGTATCATGGTGTTCCACACCTCTGTGCCCTCAGATATGCTGTTCCCTTGCCTGCAGTGCCCATCTCCTCCCTGCCTGGGCTAATGTCCAGTCACTTTCTCAATTGCTGACCTGGATGAATTAGAACTCCCTCTGTGTCCCCTCTCCAACCTGAGTCCCTCGATTTACTTGTGTGTCTCCCTCTTAAGTATATATTAGCTCCCTGAGGACAGAGGCCATGTGTACTTGACTTTATACCGGCAGCCCTTAGCACAGTGCCTGTCACATAAAGGGGATCAAAATATGCTTGTTGAATAAAGGCTAGAGCTGGGGCTGAATATAAATAAAAGGGTATGTGCAGAGAAACAAAAATGCAAAGGAAATGAAACAGTTGAAAACTGGTGATTTGTTACTATGGTGATTTCGGAGTAACTTTTGTTTGGGGTTGGGGGGGCGTTTCTTTATTCTTGTTATTGTTTTCTTCTAACTTCATCTCCAGCAGCTCAGAAGGAGAACAGCTGTACCTAGCAACCCTGTAGGGTAGAGCCAGAGAGAAGTGGAGCCTCCCTGTGATGAGGGAGGAGGGTCAAGACCACAGCATGTCATGAATGCCAGAGTTGGTTGAGCCAGATCATAAGTTGTTCTTCATTTTAGCAACAAAGGAAAGTGGAGGACATAGGCCTTCTGAAAACTGTAGTAAGAAAGAGTACTTTAAACCATAGGGCAAAAAATTAAATAAAAACTGTAGGACACAGCAATGCCTAGCTCTTCTCACATCATTAAAACTCTCATAATGTACCTTCTCAAGGCTCTGGCACAGCAGGGGTCATCTGAGCATTTAGAGCCAAACCTGAGCACTTGGTCAGGTCATTCCATGAGTCCTCATAATTCCTGAGGTTCAGCTGAGGGCCAAGAGCTGCCTGTCTGTCTGTGGACTCAGTGGTTCTGCTCAATGTGTGCAAAAGGTCTTTGGGCTCCTTCAGCATTGGTGTGAACCCTGGAGGGCTCCTTGTTGAAGCTCACATTTTTTTGTTTGTTTGTTTGTTTGTTTGTTGTTTGTTTGAGACAGGGTCTCGCTCTGTCACCCAGGCTGGAGTGTAGTAGCACGAACATGGCTCATTGCAACTTCAATATCCCGGGCTCAAGTGATCCTCCCGCCCCAGCCCCCCAAGTAACTGAGACTACAGGCACATACCACCATGCCTGGCTAATGTTTGTATATTTGTAGAGATGGGGTTTCTCCATGTTGCCCAGGCTGGTCTCCAATTCCTGGCTTCAAGTATTCCGCCCACCTCAGCCTCACAAAGTGCTGGGATTACAGGCATGAGCCACCATGCCTGGCTTGGAAGCCCACTTTGCTCCACTGATGAGGGAACTGGACTTCAGAACTTCAGAGTGACACGCTTTGTGCCACGGGGCTACTCAGCAGCCTGGTTCTGGGCTAATGCACTGATGAGGAAACTGGGCTCCAGAACTTCAGAGTGACACGCTCTGTACCACAGGGCTACTCAGCAACCTGGTTCTGGGCTAATGCACTGATGAGGAAACTGGGCTCCAGAACTTCAGAGTGACACGCTCTGTACCACAGGGCTACTCAGCAACCTGGTTCTGGGCTAATGCACTGATGAGGAAACTGGGCTCCAGAACTTCAGAGTGACACGCTCTGTACCACAGGGCTACTCAGCAGCCTGGTTCTGGGCTAATGCACTGATGAGGAAACTGGGCTCCAGAACTTCAGAGTGACACGCTCTGTACCACAGGGCTACTCAGCAACCTGGTTCTGGGCTAATGCACTGATGAGGAAACTGGGCTCCAGAACTTCAGAGTGACACGCTCTGTACCACAGGGCTACTCAGCAACCTGGTTCTGGGCTAATGCACTGATGAGGAAACTGGGCTCCAGAACTTCAGAGTGATACGCTCTGTGCCACAGGGCTACTCAGCATCCTGGTTCTGGGCTAATGCACTGCTTACAGACCTTCTCTAAAGCAGAAGCCCGATATTCCAGACTAAGATGTCCTGGAGACTTGGGAACAAATGCTAAGCCGGACTTAGAAAATGGCTAGGAGCAGAGCACGCTTCTCAAAAAACAGCATGGTGTAGTAGGTAGAAGATGCAAGCGTATTAGATCTAGATTCATGTCCAGGTCCCACGGCCTGAGTAACTCTGGGAAAGTTACTCCAATTCTGTGGGCCCAAGGTTCCTTGACTGTAAAATATACTTGTAAGGTTGCTCTGAGGATTAAATGAGATAGCATATGTAAAAGGTCAAGCAGAAAATAAGTTCTCAAAAAGTGGTAGGCATTGTTATTGTTACTGTTGTTGTTACCCTACTAACTTGCCTTAATTCAAGTTTAACTGTTTGTGTCAAAGGTAATCAGAAGTTCTTATTGGTTCTCAGGAATGGGGAGACACGTGGCCCACACAGCCACCCTTTGACCTCTGTATTAGATTCACTTCCTCCGTGTGTTGCTGCAGACTCCCTGTTATAACAAAGATCTCACTGCATGCCCTCCCCCATCTCCTCCCAAAGAAGCAGTGGCCCACACAAGATCAATATTCATGCCTCTCGTGTTGGGGTCAGTGGTCGGTGCTTTCGGGTAGACGAGCAGCTGTGCTCCGTGAAGCTGTCCGGGGCCCAGGTTCCTTCCGTCCTGTGGGCCTGCTGTTCCCTGTTGGGTTGTCATTGTCTGTCTGTTGAAGCCAGTTCACCAGCACCACACCCACTTCCCAGCCCACAGGAAGCAGGAAGGAAAGTGGAGGACGACCAGCTCACTTTTGAAGGATTCAGGAGTTGAATATATTATACCCAGTCGCAAGGAGATGACTAGAATTAAGTGATCTGGCCACACCTAGCTGCAAGAGAGTCTGAGAATGCAGTCTTCAGCTGCAAAGCCGGAGGCTCACTAAAGCTATTATGATGGAGGAGGGTGGGGTGGATTTGGTGGGACAGCGAGGGGATAGCAGGCAGCCTGCACACCCTTCACCTGCCTTCACCCGCCTTCACCCTCCACCGCTCACTTACTTTCAGTGACGTGGATTTGGGCTGCAAGATTGCCAAGGCCGTGTCCCTTTAGACCCAGGGCAACCCTGCCTGATACCAGAATCCTGCAAGCACCTAGGAAAAAGGGAAGATTAACTGCTGTGCCATCTTTAAGGAGTGAACTTCAGGTTTAATCACTCTGCAAGACAACACTATAAAAAAAATTGTATTCTCTACCTCATTCAATATAGGCCAAGTGAAAAGTCACTATTAAATTGCTTCACCATAACTTTTACAAGCAGTAGTGTTCGCAGAATGTATGCTGGTATGTAAACCCAGTGTTACCTTTTTTGGATTTGTTAAGAAAAATCTGACTGGGTTTCCATCGGGTGTTAAGTAGGTCATCCACAAGTGGTCTAGCCCATGTAGCACATGTTCCTCCCACACAGAGTGGCCACAGCTTGTCATCCCAAATACTGTTTTTTATGTGCTGCTGGGGAAAGCATCACTACCTTCTGGTGGTTCCACGTTCTCTTCCTCTTACTGATGTTCCTCCTTTAATTTCCTCTGTGTCTCTCTTGGCACTCAATTTGCATTCATAAATGCAGACCTCTAGTGAAAACTTTACTGAGACACGCACGACATATTCAACCACCCTGGGCTCACCCAGGGTGAGGAAACCAGCATCAGGGAAGGCAGAGACCATCCTCGTTTCCTTCAGGCAATAAAGTGTAGGAGGAGGCTGGCTGGAGTCTGCGTCTCTGCTCCTTTTGTTCCCGTCCTCCTGAGCCATTCTGTCCCCATAGAGGCCGTGGAATTAGATAGACTATGCTTTCTGACTGGCTACTTTATCTGCATTCACACCAAAACAGCTGCAAGAAGCTTTGAAATTCTACACCACGGCAGGGGATGCAAAAGTTATCCCTGCTGTTGTTGCTGATTTCTGGCAGCCTGAATAAAGTGCCAACACAAAGACCCAGGGGCCGGGGAACTGGGCTTCATGTTATTCTTCAAAGGAAAGACACCAGCCTCTGCCCCAAAAACACAGTGCAAATGGCCTCACAGCCAAATTCTCAGGCTGGTAGATTTAGATTGGGCTGTGACTTCATAACCAGATAAATGATCAGCGAAAATGGGAGACATGGAGACCACAAGCACTGTGCTATCAGCTCAAAGGCAAAAGAAGTCAAATCTCCTTCTTCAAAGTCCTTTCTGTGTCTTTAAAGGAATTGGATCTTCTTGACTGGAACTAGTGAATTAAAGAAAGAGAAAAAGAATGCACTGTTTTTTGAAAGGATGAGGCCACATTTGCAGAATCATCTGGCGAGGAACCTCTATAGAGACTGGGAAGATTGGCAGGGCGGGTTTTTGTTCGGCCTTGGAGAGTGAACCTCCTCGGCTTTCATTCTCAGCGGTCCTCGTACTTGGGGAGGGGGCATTGATGACGCCTATTCAAACAGCCGCTTTGTGCTAATGTGTTTTCTTGTGGCTCTGCCAGGTGACACCCTGACCCTTGGGCCCTCGGCCAGTTCTGCCACCACTGTTCCTTAAACAGGCGCAGCCCAGAAAGCCAGGCTCTGCCACTGTGGCCCAGATGTGACACTGACCTTCCTGTTTCTCTTTGCTGGTCATGAATAGAAGCCCACGTTTTTGTTTTTCTTTTCTCTTTTTCTCTGGTTGATTGTTTTTATAGAATGAGGGTAAGGAGGGTAGGAAGATACTTGATTGGATATCAACATCAGGAAGAAACATCTCTTCTGTGCCTAGTGTTTCTGAAAATTTTCAGGTCACATGAACCAGTGTTGCCTACTGTTCTGTGCCCTGCTTGGATTGCCCCAGGTTCTAGGGGCAGTGGCTCAAAGTCAAAGCATTAAAATGCCCAGCTCAGTGTCCCAACAGGAAAGGGTGAAGGCAACAAGAGCGAGGGCAGGCCTCCTTCCCTCTCCCACCAATTGGCATCCAAAGAACAAAAGTGCTTTGTTTCATCCTCTCCACCTTGCTAGAGCCAAGCCCATGCGTGGTCTTCATGACCTCACTCACAGAGAGCTCCTACAGACACCTCAGGAATCAGATTGCCTTGGTTAGGTGCCAAGGTAGACTTGAGTGAGTACCGTCATTCTGAATTTAGTGGGTGTCCCCAAGTACCTAGGACGTGTGGCCCAAAGGGTCTCAAAACCCCACTAATCCAGCCACCCTGCTTTTGGTTCGGTTATCCCAGATTCCACACTTGTCCCCTACAGGGTCCTCTGCATGTGGCTTTGCCTTTTTCATGCCCTTAATTAGATTTCTATGGCTGTTCATTGCTGTGCACTCACCGCCCGCTCCCAGCACTGCGCCTCACTGCTTACTTTCCAGCACAGATTAGTTAAGAGCACACGCTCAGCAGGCTCACTGTCCATTGGTACCTTTCACCCTTCACACCTTCTAGAAGGAGTTGCCTCTCGACAGGCTTTGGAATCAGTCAGTCTCTCCCTCTTAATTTTTCAGTTGACAAAGTATACTTCATCAATGTGTAGTTGTTTCAACTTACATACAAATTCAATCAGTAACTGATAATATTAAAGGGAACTTTCTTATAGAAAAATAAAGGTGATTTATTCTCATTATAAAAAAAGTACATTCTTGGTATAGACAAATCTGAGAAAAAAGACACAGAGAGCAAAGAACAGTTGCCCATAGTGTTATCGTCTGCACACCACCATAATCTCAGCATGTTCCCTTCCAAAGAGTTTTCTAGACATTTGTTATATAGTTGCAATCATGTGATCCTTCCTAATATAACATGAACATCTTTCCATATTGCTGATAATTTCAGTAAATGTAAGTTTTAATTTCTGCTTAACTTGTCTTTATGGGCATACCTTACAATTTACTTTAGCCATTGCCCTCATGCTAAACAACTAACAAGTTTTCTAATTTTTCAAATGATAAATAATACTTCATAGAACCTCTTCATGTCATTTTTTTAAAAGGCATGTCTTTAGCACACATTTACAGGTTAAAGGACGTGCCACTCCCGACACCTTTTTTTTTTTTTTTTTTTTTTTTGAGACAGTCTCACTCTGTCACCCAGGCTGGAGTGCAGTGGCGCCATCTCAGCTCACTGCAAACCTCTGCTTTCCTGGGTCAAGCGATTCTCATGCCTCAGCCACCCAAGTAGATAGGTTTACAGGTGCCTGCCACCACACCCATCTAATTTTTGTATTTTTAGTAGAGTTGGGGTTTCACTATGTTGGCTAGGCTGGTCTTGAACTCCTGGCCTCAAGTGATCCACTCACTTCAGCCTCCCAAAGTGCTGGAATTACAGGTGTGAACCACCACACCTGGCCGAGTATGCCCATTTTTAAGAATTTTTTATATTGCCAAATTGGTTTACCAAATGGTTTTACACTGATTTCTGGTCTTCTATCAGCAATGTAAGAGAGTCATATTCATTTCAAGGAAACTTCATCACTATTGAGTATACTTATTTTTTTAATGTGTGAATTTAGAAGTGATACATAGTATCTCACTAATCTAAATTGTATTTCTCTGATTACTACCAAAGGCAGTATTCTCCCATATGTTTCACAAATTGTTTTTCCTTTTTTTGTTGCCAATATATGTTTCTGTTTCCTAAACTTAGAGTTTCTCTTATCTGTATAAATTTCTTATATATTGAAATATTAATCCAAGAGAGTTGAAAATATATCTCCACAGAAAAACTTGAGCATGAATGTTTGTTGCAGTATTATTCATAAGAGCCAAAACGTAAAAACCCAAATGTCCATCAGTTGATGAATAGATAAACAACATCTGGTATATCCATACAGTAGAATATCTTTTAGCCATAAAAAGGAATGAAGTACTAATACATGTTACATGAATGAACCTGGAGAACATTATACCAAGCAAAGGAAGCCAATCACAAAAGACCACATATGGTGTGACTCTGTTGATATGAAATGTCCAGAATAGGCAAATCCATAGAGACAGAAAGTAGATTCGTGTTTGCCAGGGGCTGGGGAGAGAAGGGAGTGGGTAGTGATTGCTTAATGGGCATGGGTTTCTTTCTGGAGCAATGAAAATGTTCTGGAATTAGATAATGGAAATGGTCTCCTTTGTAAATGTACTAAAAACCATTGGACTGTGTGCTTCAAGAGGGTGAATTTTATGGTATATGAATTATATCTCAATTTAAATGAAATTTTAAAAATATTAACTACAAGGGGCTTTTCTATGGTCCAAAAAGGCTTGCGGGCAGGGGGTGGAGCCTGAAAAAACTTTACAACCTGTGCTCTAATTCTTTCTGAAACCTTTGGCATAAACAGGGTTAAAACATATCATCCTTGTTTTCATCACCATTTCACTCTTGTCTTAACCCTGAGATCCAGAGCAAAATGAATTTAAGAAGAAAATGTTCTTACTCTTTTCTTGGAGCCTTTCCATGGTTTGGTGTTAAAACCTCATTTGGCCATTTAGGTTTGGGACTGGTTCCAGCATTCAGTTGACTGCAGTCTTAAATCTCACCACTGGGGTCTGATGCTTCCATTTGTCTTTTATTGGGCGCTTTTGAATCTTCGGGCTCGAGAAATGGAAGGCTATGCAGAAAGGAAAGAACATGTTTGTTGCAGGGATGTGAGCAGCTGCCTCTTAGCCTGGGGGCCATTTGAACAAGAAAAGCCAGAGATGGGGACCCACAAAAATATTCTAGGTGCCAGCAGTATGGCTTATTCTTAAAGTAACATGACATTTTAAGAGTGATTTATATTAGTTTGGTTCCCTTGCTGTACGGTATGAGAGAAGGTTGATCCTCTTCCCCCTCCAGAGAACCTTTGCAAAGTCATGCGTAAATGATCGAATGGGTTCAACTCCACTTATTTCTGAAGCAAAGCTTGGGTTTGATTTTTAAGTAGGCTCTGTTCTCCCATGATTGCATGTGGCTAGTGTCTGCATTGTGTATATTCCCACTTTTACATCTATCTTCTCACCTCAGAGACTGTAATATTTTAATACTTGCATTTGGCGAGGGGCTCTCCCTCACAGGCTTCACCAAGAGTAGAAAGCTGTTATTTTGTGCTTGGTGGAGGCATTATATGTGTATCTCAGTTTATGCAGTAAATATGTTCCAGAAAGTTTTGCCTGTAAAGCAAATCATATTTTAAGTGCAATAGGAAAGCTGATTTTTATACTAAGGAAACTAGTGCCAACTCCTTCATGGTACTTATGAATACCCTTGCCATGACTAGGAAAGATAAGGAAATTAAGGGCTGCTTCAGTGTCATCGGCCCAAATAGTCATTAATATGCCAAACCACACAAAGGAAGATGGTGACTCACTGCACCTAGTATGGTCCAGCATCTCTACAGAATCCACTGTCTTGGGGGAATGGAATGTGCATTGGGGATGGAGGTGAGACCTAGTCCCTGAAATCAGTGCCTCCGTTAGTAATGTGTACTAGTCCATTCTCACACTGCTGTGAAGAAATACCTGAGACCGGGTAATTTATAAAGGAAAGAGGTTTAATTGACTTGCAGTTCCGCATTGCTGGGGAGGCCTCAGGAAACTTACAATTATGGCAGAAGGCAAAGGAGAAGCAGGCACCTTCTTCACAGGGCGGCAGGACGGAGTAAGTGCAAGCAATGGAAATGCCAGATGCTTATAAAACCATCAGATCTCATGAGAACTCACTCACTATCACGAGAACAGCATGAGGGAACTGCCCCCATAATTCGATTACCTCCACCTGGTCCTGCCCTTGACACATGGAGATTATAGGGATTACAATTTGAGGTGAGATTTGGGGGGGGACACAACTAAACCATATCATAATGTGTGAGATATTCAGCTCTGTGGAACCAGTTCTTCCCTATAGGATTTTTCCCTCAACACCTCCAGCCCTCACACCCACACCCTTGCATGGACTGGCCAGGATTCCATGGTCAGGAAACAGCTCTAGTATAGAGACTCTGTGTGTTGGCCATGGAATCAGGCTATCTGGTTTCAAATCCCATCTCTATGACTGACATAGCTGTGGACAAATGCCCCAACCCCTCTTTTCCTCCCTTGTAAAGTGTGGGGAAATAGTAATACCTGTGTTTCAGAGTTGTTACTAGACTTTAATGGGACAGCATTTTGCAGTGTCCATCCTGCACCTAGGCTACAGGGAACACTGATTGGATATTGGTCATGACTGCTGAAATTGGAACCATCATCCCCATGGTGCCCATCCCACCAAAACACGTATTAGTTTTCTGCTGCTGCCTAACAAAGTACTACAAACTTAGTGGCTTAAAACAACATCCATCTGTTAGCTCACATTTCTGTCAGTCACAAATCCAGGCACGGAGGGGATTCTCTGCTCAGCAAAGCCGAAATCAAATGTTAGCTGATTATGTTGTTGTTTGAAGGCTTGACTAGGGAGGAATCCATTTCCAGGTTCATTCAGGTTCTTGACCAAGCTGTTCTCAGCTCTGACCACCCATGTGTCTGGCCACACAGCCCCTTCATCTTTAAAGGCAGCTGTGGAGAATCTCCCTCACAATGAAGGCCTCTCTCACTTTTAATCTACTTTTCCAGGAACTGGCATACCTTTCACGGGTTCACCTGCTTAGGTCAGGTCCACCCAGGATGATCTCTCAAAGTCAGCTGTGCCAAATAACAACCCGATGATGGAGTGACTACCCCATCATTCATAAATCCTAGGGATTTGCAGGGCACATACACCGGGAGTAGGAGTCCTGGGGGACAGCTCAGAATTCTCCCTACCACAATGTCATTTAGCAAGGCACATATTTTCACTCCCTTCCTCCAGTTGGCAGCAAAGAGAGGACTTTCCCACATTGGCAGAGTCCTGCATGCTTTTTTTCATAGCTGGGCTGGGGCCATTGGCTGAACCCAGCATCAGTGCTGAAAGTGGTTCATCTCTCAAGTATTAACATCTCCAGAGGGCCAACCCAGCAGTGACTTTTTCTCTGCTTCAGTACCTTGGGAAATGCTTGTGATCCCAAGAGTGGCCAGCATAGCCCTGCTTTCTGTCCAGCCTCCCCAGTCCTCCCTGGCCCTTCTGTCCCGTCTGTCCCCAGAAGGCAGCACTGCCTGCACTCTCTCATAGGGTGTCAGGATCATCTGATGCAGTATGCTACAGAGGAGAAAAGCCCCATTGTAAAGGATTGAAAGGTGCTGGGAAATTAGGAAATTTGGGTGACAGTTTCTGTGGCCCAACCTCATTGCTGCTGATGTGGTACTCAGCTGTCTCTGAATGTCCTTCTGCTCCCAGTAATGACATGGGGAAAACTAAAGAAGGCTTTCCTAGGCTTTCAGTGGATTAACTCTCTCCACTGAGAATGTAGCAAAAGTCCTCAAGTAGATTCTTATGGGTGTTTCTAATTTTGCGAGGATCAAGAGCCCTCTGCCATGAATCATCTATCCTGAAGTCAAATAATTTCAGATGTGTCTCTGCCACATCTTATCCTTTTCCTAATGCTATTCCTGCTGACTGAAAAAGTGTGTTTGCTTGATAAGCTTCCAGTTTTTGCTTTTTTCCGAGAAAAGTGTGAAACCATGTAGTTGATCTGCAATTCAGCTTTAAATTCTTTTTTCAACTGCCCCCATCTCAGTTGCTTGCATTTGGTTTCTAGGTTCTTAGTTCAGTTCCCTTCCTTGTTCTTATACTTCCATTATGATACCTGGAAACATGCCACCTCTAAGTACGGGCCAAATGTGGCTTTACCTGTCACTCTCCAAAGTCTGCTGGAGGCTGTCAGAAGCAGGGATTATGCCTAAGGGCTGTCACTTCTTCACACCCACCTAGGTTGGCTTCTGAGACAAAAGAGCGTACACCGCTGAAATTAAAGTTATTTGTTGTCGGTTTCACTTCCTCTTCCTGCCATTCCTCCTCTGCCTGCAAGTGTATGTGTCTCAAGAGAAAGTAATTTGCTTGTGCAGAAGACTGCCAGTGGCCTTTTTCCCATTTTGGTACCTAGCTCCTGCACACACCTGAAATCTTATCACACGTCCTGCAAGCTTATAACTTGGGCATACTGGCATTGCTTTATTGATTGGCACGTGACGAAATATGAATGTGTCTGTGTTTAATGTGCATCTTGTAGACTGGACTGTGGTCTGTCTACATCAGGAGGAGGGAGTGTATGTTCAACCAGACTCATCTTGGATCGAAGCACCCTGTGCCTGTGGTAGTAAAGGATTGAATCTATCCTTTAGGTCAGTTTCCGTCAATCACTACAGGGCTATGTGGAGAAGCATAGCCCCCATAGCATGGCAGCAGAAAGGGCTGTGATCTGTTGATAATGTCTGCCCTGCTTATGGGAGCAGGGTGCGGTGTTCCTTGAATCCTGTGTCCGGCAATTCTTCCCAGGTTGCTTAACACTATTGGCACATCTGTAAAGAACCACAGGACTAGGGAAATTTTAAATAGATCAAGTTTTATTTGCTTAGTAGAAAAAGGGCCCCTCCGTTTGCAAAAGGATTGGAGAATAGAGGCTTCACAGCTGTAATCCAGACACCTTGATCACAGGCACGGGATCCAATTGGTGAAAATGCCTTTCACCAGTTTTTCTAGGCATGATAACTTGCAGAGGACTATAGCCATGAGTTCATGGCGTGTGGTATTTTCCTGATCAGAGTAACTCCAGGGCTCCACATTCACGATGGCATCATTCAGTGTTTCCCGGTGCCCCAGAGATCTACAGCAAGTGAATTAGTACATTCTATGTCACGATGCACTTACAGCGTTGGACATTAAAGCCACAGCGCATAACTGCATAATAAAGGATACTTTTATTTTAGCATGAATGATCAAAAGTTTGCCTTGTAGCAAGGAGCCTGGGCACACTGAATACAGCTCATGTAGCGTCTTCTGACTCTTCTGTCACGAAGCAGTTAGTCTGACTGCCCCACGGGGGAGAAAGAAGACCACAAGTTCCTACATAAATATTTTCATTGTGATTAACTTTTAATGACTTGAAACTGCATTTACTGATTTATTTTCACTTCTTCCTATGTGTCATTGAAGAGAAAAGAGTAAGCAAGATCTGTATAGAAACATTACTTAACTCAGAATGTCAAATGCATGAAGTGGTGATGGTGCTGTCTCTTCTATAAAAGAGGATTGTTTTCTCCAAAATGATTTTGATTATTTTTAATTTATTTATTTAACTAATATTTATTGAGTGACTACTGTGTGCCAGGCACTGTTCTGGCCACGCAAGATGCAGCAGTTAAAAAAAACAAAAATTCCTGCCTTCAAGGAGCTGATGATTTTTCTTCTCTATTCATAAAATTATAGATAAGCTGCTAGTTGCTTATTATAGTATATTTCTTTTTTTAAAGTGGATTTTGAAAGATTATTTTTTCTTAGTTTGGTTAAATGTAGGATCCTGTTTTCTTCAGGATTCTTATATGGGGCTTATTTTGTTTTGCTGGAGTTGGAAGAGTGGTTTGCAATGAGCGTTCTCATTACTTCCAGGTTCTGTTTCTCTATCACAGTGCACAAGCTTCTAGAGAAAATCAGAGCACTTCATGTCACTCTTTAAAACTGCCTGCTTCTACCTAACATGCCTATTCGCCTGAAGAAAGCATGATGGGTTGCATGTTAATCACATCCATGTAAGGGAAACAGCTGTTAAACTGCTTCAAAGATGTAGATATAAATTCTTTCCTTTGTGTAAATCAGGATTTCTTGACCTTGACACTATTAACATTTGGGGCCAGGTAACTCTTGTTTGTAGGAGGCTGTCCTGTGCATTGCAGGAAGTTTTAGCAGCATTCTTGGCCTCTACCCAGTAGGTATCAGGAGTATCCCTCCCCTCTGAGTGTGACAACCCAAAATGTCTCCAGACATTGCCCAATATGTCTCTCGTAGGGGAGTGGTAAAGTTACCCCCAGCTGAGAACCACTGCTGTAAGTGATGTGAGTCTGTGATTCAGGTCTCACATTCTCTAATTACAGTAGATCAGTGAAATTCATGGAAAAAAAGAAAAAACATCTGGGACAAGAAGTGTTTTCTGTCTGGTCTTTGCAGAAATGTGGAGCAACTTTCCACCATGAAAGAGTTAATATTATATGAGCAAGTTATCAGTCTGATGAAGCAACATCAACAACAAATGATGAAATTCCTTTAGTACATCATGCCTTGGAAATAGCTTGCATTTCCTATTGGAAACTTGTTAAAATCATATCCATTTACCATAAGTTACAAAGCATGTTGGACACAGTATACTGTAAGTTAATCTCAAATGATTTAGGAGTAAATGTGTTCCAGATTTGGTGAGCTCAGCTCAAGCAGTAGGCGTCTCTTTTCCAAACATTTTCATTCTCAAGAACTGACATTCAACTCAATAAGTATTTATTGAAATGTGTAATATGAGAGAGCTTTAGAACAGTCTGATACTGCTCCCATCACCCAGTCCAGCAGAAAAGCAGTGCTCAGAAGAGTGCCCAGGGAGCACTCTTCTGATATGGCACCTCCCGCATTGGTTTGCAAGATAGTATAGAAAAGCATGCCTTCTCCTTCGCTGCCTCAAGCCCTTCCCATCCTGTGCCAGCTGTGCCCTCCCCAGTGAATAAATGTTATTACACATGAGGTCATGTGTTTCTTATTTGATTCTTTGGTCCCAAATGGGCTAGTTTGCGGTTTTGGCAGGGACCTCCACTGGCCTGTTCTACCTGACCCCTGTTGGCTTGATGGGGTATTGCAAGTCCAAAGGGGGACCATTTAACCAACTTGTATTTCTGAATCTTCTTCACTTCTCACACACATACCAGTAGATTTTAAAATGCAAGGTACACTGCTGATAAAAGTCACAGGAGGGGCCTGTCACGGTGGTTCACGCCTGTAATCCCAGTACTTTGGGAGGCTGAGGCGGGCGGATCACCTGAGGTCAGGAGTTCAAGACCAGCCTGACCAACATGGTGAAACCCCATCTCTACTAAAAATACAAAAAATTAGCTGGGTGTGGTGGCAGGCACCTGTAATCCCAGCTACTTGTGAGGCTGAGGCAGAGGTTGTAGTGAGCCAAGATCGCTCCACTGCACTCCAGCCTGGGCAACAGAGTGAGACTCCATCTCAAAGTCACAGGAGGGATCGGCTTTAATACAGAGAGGGTAAAAGAGAAACATAATAGGCTACAGAATCTTCACTCATCTGGTTGCTATTTATTGTTCCAGGCACTGGCAATGTAGCTGTGATGAAAACAGACAGGGTCCCGCTTTCCTGGAACTTGCAGTCCATTGGGCAATGAGACAAGTAAACAGGCCCTGTTTTAATATGGCGCCAAGGGTGCCAGAAGGAGGGAGATGAGGATGCCATGGGAGCACTTCAGAAAGCACAACCCAGCCTGGAAGGGCAGGGCAGTCGGAGAACGCCTTGCAGAGGAAGCGGTGCCTTATTAACTAGGACATGGATACGTCACATATCAAAGAGGAAGGGGAAAAAGTGTTCAAGGTTATGTTCCAAGGCCCGAAGCGGGTGGGGGAATGGAGTCTTTGAGGATCTGAGAAGTTGGGCGTGTTTGAATAGGAGAGCCGAGACAGGAAGAGTGGGAAGTAAACAAGGAGGAGGAAATGAGGATGCTTCTTAGGATGCTGACTGGAGCAACTGGGACACTGGCGGTCCCATTTACTTAGATGAGGAGCCTGGGAGAAGAGGGTTTGAGGAGGGTGGGGTGGCAACAACTCGAGCTTTTAATCCGCCACTAACTCTGTAACATGGGAATGATTTTTTTTTAATGTTTTTGAAGGATGTCAAAAGCTAATGGAAATTTGAAAAGTTAATTAGCAGCTTTAAGTGATTTCATTACTGTAAACTATCATGACATCCTGCAAATATACTCTGACCTCTTAGGTTCTGCCGATTTTATTTTTCATCCAGTAACTAGTTCTTAGTTTTGATACTTAGCATCATCTTAGTGCTTAAAATTGACCAGTTTTGTGCCTGAAGATGAGGTACCCATGAGTGAAGCAGTCTAGTGACTTGATTGAAGGTTGTATTCTGGCTTATCCAACACTCCTGTGCCCTCTTCCTTAAATTTCCTGTGCCCTGATGGAAGTTTTTATTCTAATGTTGCATAGACTCATTCTACAGAGCATGTATTATTTTTTTTAGATGGCTAAAGAAAGGCAGAATTGGTAAATATGATTGGACCGTCTGTAGGCAGGTGTATGCTGTTACAGAATTTTACGAGATACAGGCCTTATTCAAGGAAAGTTGCTGCATGGTGAACATTGTGCTCTGTGATGATGCTGTCATCCAGAACATATGGGGAACAAATGCGATTGTGGGGTCAAGGAACTGAACTTCCTCCTAACCATCTCCCCAGCCACTGCCTTTCCTCATGCCCCCTAATAGGCCTGAAATAGTCAACGGTGAGCCTTGTCAATTACTCCTCGTTTACTGTAGAGCAACCCAGCAACTAGGGAGCATCCCAGCTTACGTGCCCCCTTTTTTGTCTTTGGCAGGAATTTAGATAATGGGCTGTGTGCAATGTAAGGATAAAGAAGCAACAAAACTGACGGAGGAGAGGGACGGCAGCCTGAACCAGAGCTCTGGGTACCGCTATGGCACAGACCCCACCCCTCAGCACTACCCCAGCTTCGGCGTGACCTCCATCCCCAACTACAACAACTTCCATGCAGCCGGGGGCCAAGGACTCACCGTCTTTGGAGGTGTGAACTCTTCGTCTCATACGGGGACCTTGCGTACGAGAGGAGGAACAGGTAAGCCCCCAAAGTCACAGAGTGCAGAGAGGGGGCAGCCACCCTTAAATCTTTTGGCAATTGAACATCTGGGTTCCCATCACTTCCCTTTGACTAGGGGTTTCACATGTAAGTTTCTAATCTGTCTCCTCTACTAGATGAGGGGTTGTAAGAAAAGCCAGAGTTTGATGTACAAACAAAATGCTTGGCTACAGGGTTGCAACATGTCCCAAGTTGCTGCTTTCTGAGGATTCTATATGGGTTAGTGAGCTACAACATTCTACTGAGGCACTGTAGGTCAATGACTCTCAGCCTCGCCTGGCTGGTTGGCACAGAAGAACTAGGGCAGCCTTTTCAAAACACGGATGCCTGAGCCATGTCCCAGTCTTTTGAATTAGAGGCTCCAGGACTGGGTCTGGGTGTGTGTATTTTGAGTTCTCTAGATATTAATGTACTCCCTCTTCCCACTCACTTCTTCCTAATCCTCAGCCTGCCTTTCTTTTTTTTTTTTGGAAGTTTCCTTGTCTTTCATACCACAAGGCTGTATTCTGCTGCCATGTGTATTTGCTGACTTAGCTAATACTTTGTAAAATATCTGGCGTACATTCTCAGACATATGTTTTCCGAAATATTTGTAAGTTATGTCATGCATCCCTAGTCATCCAAATTTTCTCTGAGTATGTGAACCATGGTAACTAGATATTTCACATTATTTGTTCCAGAATTATTTTGTTTATTGCAAAAGTTTGAAAGAATGCAGCATCTCTCAGTTCATCTGGCAGCAGATGTCTTATATAAAAGTTTGAAAGAATCCAGTATCTCTCAGCCCATCTGGCAGCAGGTACCTTTTCACCTAGGGAGGAGGCACTACTAAGGCATTAGCAAGTTTTTTTCCCTCTGCACCCAACACACATCACACATCAGTGTAGTTGTATCAAGGAGCCTGACCCTGAGCCTTTGGACATTATCTACTTCTCTTCTGCCAGCATAGCACACTCTGCCCAGTAGAAGAAGTATTTATGTTCACCCTCATGCTGTGGTGACTCTAGCTTTCCTTTTAACCCAGGCCTTGCATGGGTTGAATACATGCTAAGTACCTTTACCCATCCTTCCCACCTTCCCAAAGGTGCCTGAAAAGAAGAGACACAGACAGGCAGTCTAAGGCCATCTGTCTTCTGATGATGCAGGAGAAAAAAAGAGGCAAACACAACCCCCATCCTTGTGCCTACCGTGAGAAGCATAAGGGCTTTGCCAGCCCAGACTGTTAATTCTACTGACACAGCCATTGTCCTTGTTCATTCATTCACGAGTGCTGGATATGGACCCCTGTGTCTGCAGGTATCATTCATTAAAGTCACTAGAGAGGGCCACTTGTGTTGAGCATGTGGGTCTCCACCGTAGTCAGGAGCAGTCTTTGTCTAAGAGGCTACCTGATCCCTTATAAAATTTGAAAGTTAAAACACAGTACTCCCAAATGTTGGCAAATTTTTCTGCCTTGAGTTATTTGGTTTTAATATATATGCATGTCCTTTCTCCCAATACTGCCTTCAGTCCTGTAAGGCCAAGAACAATGTCTGTGTTTCTCTGTAACCTCCTTTGATTCTCCCCTCAGCTCCTGGAACATGGAACATAAAAGCCCTCAGTGAGAACTTGTCAGCTGATGCAAGGAGAGAGTGGGGTGCTGGTCTTCATGTGCCTTGCCTTCCACACAGTGGAGCTGCCTTGGCTTCATTTTTAAATTGTTTTTAAAGAAGGGAATCTGGTCATGGAGTGTTAAATAAGAATAGGCATGACCTTACGGGCACCCACATTTTTGTTTTAAGCCAATCTCTTTTCTTACCTTTCAAAGAAATCTAAGGAAGGAAGGAAAGTTGCCAAATGAGCCTAGCTTTGCATGGTCAGACCTCTGAATGCTAACTCTCCTGAGGAAAGTCCCACTTGGGATGGGGCAGAAAGACAAGCCCCACTCTTCTCTGTGGTCCTTGAATAGTGCCATGACACATTTCTTCCCTTGGAACTACCTACACAGCAAACTGGCAGCTTGGTAAAAAAGGTGGACTCTGGCCGGGTGCAGTAGCTCACGCCTGTAATCCCAGCACTTTGGAAGGCTGAGGTGGGTGGATCACTTGAGCGCAGGAGTTTGAGACCATCCTAGCCAACATGGCAAAACCCCGTCTCTACTAAAAAATACAAAAAATTAGCCAGGCATGGTGGCGGGCGCCTGTAATCCCAGCTACTCGGGAGGCTGAGGCAGGAGAAGTGCTTGAACCCGGGAGGCGGAGGCTGCAGTGAGCCGAGATCACGCCATTGCACTCCAGCTTGGGCAACAAGAGTGAATCTCCATCTCAAAAGAAAAAAAAAAAAAAAGTGGGCTCCCTGTCATTTCTGTAGGTCATAGCGGGTACTCTGAAATGCAGAGAGACCAGAATGAAAAGGCAGACTGCAGGGAACTACTATTAGTTATCAACTGCTGTATAACAAATTGCCACAAAACTTAGCAGCTTAAAACAAAACACATTTAATATCTTTTTTTTTTTTTGAATTTCAGATGTTTTTTATTCAGAGGTTCTTAAAAGAAATAAAACAGAAAAGCTAACAGTCTGATCAAACATACAGCTCAAAAATGTCTTTTGACATTTAACAACAAGTCCTAGGAAAGAAAACTACAGAGTTATCTTGAATGGGGTAAATAAGTTACCACTGGCAAGTCTGTGGCACTAGTAAAACAAAAATAAAAAATTAAATCTCGGCCAGGCGCAGTGGGTTACACCTGTAATCCCAGCACTTTGGGAGGCTGAGTCAGGCAGATCACGATGTCAGGAGTTCAAGACCAGCCTGCCCAACATGGTGAAACCCCGTCTCTACTAAAAATACAAAAAATTAGCTGGGCATGGTGGCGGGCACCTGTAATCTCAGCTACTCGGGAGGCTGAGGCAGGAGAATCACTTGAACCCGGGAGGCGGAGGTTGCAGTGAGCTGAGATTATGCCACTGCACTCCAGCCTGGGCGACAAGAGTGAAACTCCATCTCAAAAAGAAAAAAAAATTAACTCTGTTGATCATATAGATATCTCTATATCTCTTTTTTTCAATCGGTGCAAAAGATCTTTCTTCATTTTTTTTTATAATTTAATGGCTATCTACTATATGATGTTTAACTAATTTTTTTTTAATATACAGAGGTTATGTTTCCCAAATCTTACCCAGACGAGTATGGCACTTAGACATTTCTGGCAACAGATTTCCCCTCCCTCTAACCAAACTATCAAATTTCTGCCTTAACTAATGCAGAAGTATCAAGTAGTGGGAGACCCAGGTTTATAACTGTACTAGGTACACAGAGGGTGCTGCGTTCAGCCTGGGCTTTCACAAAGCAGTAATATTCCAGGGAGCATAGAACCAGTGATACCACGACTTTTAAAAAATAAAACAAAAAAAAACTTATCTTATGACTATGTAATTTTCACTAGAATCTACACTTCTCAGAGCAGCAAGGACTTTGGAAACTATGAAATGTCACTGACATTTATCATCAAATACAAGCATAAAATGTAAGAACTAAAAAATACTCAAAAGAAATAAATGCTCAGCCCTAGCTTCTGAGCTAGGAGGATTTGGTCTGTGGAAACAGGGAGGGCCAGCAACCTGTCCCAGCACAAAAGAAAATAGACTCTGAGGTAGATAACTGATCATACACAGCTGACCAGACAAGTACACAGTTTTGGAAGGCAACTTAATTTACCATTGCTTTTAAGACATATGCAATTGCCTTAATAAAAGAGCTTTAATAACAGTGAATTATCTTATATGTACTAAAGTAGAAATAACTGTGTATTTATGAATCAGGAATTTCATAGTTTCAAAATTGGTTTTCTTTACACTTGAACACTTGTAGTGATGACATAAAGTGTGGCACCGCTTGGATCCAAATCTTCCTTCATGCTTTTTTGTTTGTGTGTGTCCATACATCAATTAAAATTATAAAACCTAAATTTACAGTTTCTGTGGGTCAGGAATCTGCGAATGGTTAGTTCGGTCCTTCAGAATCTCTCACAGGCTGTAATCAAGGTGTGTTGGCTGGGCTATGGTCATCTCACAGTTTAGCTGAGAATGATCTGCTTCCAAACTCATGTAGTGCTGGCAGGATTCAGTGCCTCGCTGGCTGTTGGCCAGAGGCCACCCTCAGTTCTTGGTCACATGGGCCTCACCAGCATGGCGCCTTGCTTCATCAAAGTACACAAGCTGAAGTGGCAATAGAGAGAGTCTGCTAGAAAGACGGAAGTCACCATCTTTTGAAGCCTAGTCACTTAAGGGACTGCACATTCTGTTGAGTAGAAGCAAGTCATTAGATCCAGCCCACACTCAAGGGGAGGGGCTTGCACGAGACTGAATACTAGGAGGCAGGAGTCACTGGGGACTATGCTAGAATTATGCCTGTTGGGTTGGGCACGGTAGGTCACACCTATAATCCCAGCACTTTGGGAGGCCAAGCCAGGGGGATCACTTGCACCCAGGAATTCGAGACCAGCCTGGGCAACATAGTGAGACCCCCGTCTCTATTAAAAAAAAAAAAAAGAATTATGCCTAATTATATGGAGGAAATCCTAGGCCAAATGACACTGGATATTCTCTGCTGCTGCTAGCAAACTTCTGTAAACCAGGAAGGGCCTCTCTAGAGAGTCAGCCAGATGAGAGGACATAGGGTGGGTGTGAGGAAGAGTGAGTGCTACAAGACAGTGTGAGGAGAGGTGAGTTCAAGGTAGGGGGAGGACAAGGGAGAGGGTTCCATTTTCAGCAGTGGGGCTGAGCAGCACAAAACTGCAAAATGAACTGCAGATGCCAAGGGCAGTACATCCTCTAATTGGGGTGAATATTACAGAAACGGTCTTCTCTAAATTTCCCGAAGCTGCAGGAGGCATTTCCTATTACGTTCTATGTTACTGTTTTACCAGGAGAAAGGGTGGTGCATTTTACCCAGAACCTAACATAGGCTCCAAGTGGAGGAGAAGATATGACCAGCAAAGGATGTCAGTAACTGCTGCAGAGCCCTGCAAACCTGAACCCTGACGCTGACGCTGCCCTTTTGTTTGGGATGCGATTTTAATATCTCCCTGCTCCTCAGCCCTCATTAAAAGCTATTGCAGAAAGAAGCCCTTCAGGTCTAGGTTTCTATCAGATACAGTAAGGCTTCCCCTACAAAGACCAAGGCATAAACACAGCCCTGTGACTGTGGTTTTGACACGTTAATTACAACACTTCATCATGTTATTAGTGCTGGCTAGATGTAGATTGTGAGAATGAGATTTTAGTGAAGATTTAATTTCTTGGAATTAATTTCCCCTTGTGTAATAATCTCCCTTCTTGTGAATTTCTTTTCGGCAGGAGTGACACTCTTTGTGGCCCTTTATGACTATGAAGCACGGACAGAAGATGACCTGAGTTTTCACAAAGGAGAAAAATTTCAAATATTGAACAGCTCGTAAGTTTGGAGAGGGAGGAGAAGCATGTATACCTTTTAGGTTGGGAAGGGGTCTTGCATTTCTGGTCTGCATCTCTTCAGATGTCTGAAATGCTAAAAGAACATCTGCTAAATTCACTGGTTTACAACAATATACTCTGAGAAAAAGAAGAGTCAGTGACACAGTGCAGTATTTTATGGCACTGTGTGTCCAAGGAGATTTTTGGAGAGTACCAAAAATACTAGCACAGTCCATGTTTATTGGTTTTGATTTAGGTTTAAAGGTTGTAAAATCACCAGCATCGCTCTCCACAGCCCTCAGTGTTTCTACAAACCTACAGTTTCAAGTGATTGGCACAAGCCTTGGCTACCCACGTTTCATGCTCTCTGCCTTGAGATTTTCTTCACATTTCAGATGTTACACTAGCTAAGCCCTCACTTGAGGCTTGCAACAAGTTCTTTGTTTTATAAACTGCTAAACATTTCATTGGTGAAGCCTGTGGAGGCGTTTCCCTATAACGAAAATTTGGGAGTGACTGGAATCTTTTGGAGCTAGAAGAAGTGATTTCACCCACTCTTGAATGAATATGCTGCATGGTTGTTTAACGTTGGCCAGGAGGAACAACAGTTAAACAGGCAGTGGGGAGATTTCAAGAGTGAGGATCACTCACTTTTCAAATCCTACATTCAGTACCTCCATAAGAAGAGTAAACACGGGTCAGATTTTCTTATGGTTTATAAATACTGCCTCTATTAGATTGAGGCAGTGTGCGTGGATGAGGCCCTTCAGAAAAAAATCTAGGCTCTGAAGAAAGTGTGAGGGGGGTGGGGTTCCACATCAGCAAGCCGGGCATCTCCAGCGTCCCTATGAGTGCTCCCGGTGGTTGGGAAAGAATGCCACCCAGGGGCTGAGGGGCACACCAGGAAGTTCTTCTATGCCACGAAGTCTGGTTGCTTCTCCTCTGCTCTCTGAGCAAATCAGATTCCATGTTGGCAGAAGGACTTGGAGCCAGGCTCCTCAGCTTTCCCAGAAGGATATGCCAGAGGGAGTAAGAGGCAGCCCTGGTCACACTGCACATCCCAGGAAAGAGGAGTTCTGATTGCCACAGGGACCTCCTTCAGGCCTGAAAACTGCCTCCTTGGACAGCCCACCCTTCCCTGGAATGCCCCCTGGCTCACAGAACCATGCAGTGAGAATATGCCACCTTTCAACAGCAAGAACTGAATACTGCCATAATACTGATGTCTCTCTTCGAGACATCAGAAGGCACGGTCTACATAGCCACAGGGTTTTCAAACATATATTAGGATTGTCATCATTAACAAAGGTGTGGGGTGGTGTTTTTTTAACTTTTTGTTGGAACACGTGCAGAAAAGTGCACGTATCAAAAGTGTACACAGTGATGTTGCACAACAGTGTGAATGTACTTACTGCCGCTCAACTGTACACTTAAAAATGATTAAAATGATAAATTTTATGTTGCCTATATTTTACCACAATTTTCAAAAAGTATACAGTTTGCTGAATTTTCACAAGCTGAACATGCCTGTGCGGCCACCAACCAGGTCAAGAAGAGTGTTACCTGCCCCGCAGGAGTCCTCCTCCTGTAGCCACAGGAAGTTTTTAAAAAATAATAAACAGCTACCATTCATTGAAGGCTCCTGATGTACCAGCCATGAGCTAAGTTACAAACATTCTCATGCATTCTTCCACTACTGTCTGAGGTATGCATCAACGTCATTGTTTGATATCTGAGGAGCCAGAGGCCCAGATTAGGAAACTGCCCCAGAGCACAGAGCTGGCAGGTGGCAGAGCCCAGGGCGAGGTGCAGGGAGGCATCCTGAGAACAGTGTCAGGTTTGATCTGGGAAAGGCCCAGATACTTTATCAAAGGGGATGGGACCCTTCAAGTGACAGGAAGCTTTGGAGAGTTGACTGGGGCTGGGGAGGAGGGGATTGGGCTTTGATCTCTCTGGGTATACCTCCTTGCTGTTATTTTGCTGCTTGTTGGAGTCCATTAACTTTGAATTCTGAAATCCTCCACCCCTTAGCCTCCCCTACATGCCAAGGTTGATTAGAAATTTCAAGACTATTTGTAAACTTTCAACTGCAAGAACCAAGGAATAGTAGGAGCGCAGACCCAGCTCTCAGGAGGCTTTGTCCACATTGCACGTGCGTCTGTGCATTACGCTGGAGGGAGTTGGAAAGTCAGTCCCTGCCAGTGTCAATCCCATGGCTTCTTCCTTTGTTAATCTGGAAACGATCTGCAATGTCACCAAATTGAAATTTTAGAGAAACACTTAAGGAGGATCCAATCCGTCTCAGTCTCTATTTTGTGACTTCCATGCACGGCCTTTGATGTTTACAGAGTCCTTTGAGCCTCCAACCCTGTTCTTGTAGAGGAAAATATTACAAAGGTTCTCTTCCTCTTAATGTTCTTACTTTCTGCCAGTGGAATTCCATATCAGTGGAATTTTAAAATTCCCTTTCTCAAGGTTATAGAAAAGAAAAATAAGGTTTGTGTAACAAGACAATATCCTGAAGTCAAGGGTAATAACAGGGAAGAGAAAATCGTGAAGGAAAAACAAAGCAATAATACGAAAGCAGATGGCACGCAGCTCCTCCCCTCCCCCATCCTCTCCCGCCTCAGGCTCTGGTCCTCAGAGGAGAGGGAGGAATGGGGCTCTGTTCTGCCAGGGCAGCTGCCACACCCCCTAGTGTGTGTCCTCCCACTCCCATCCCTGGTGGAGCCCTGGTGGCACTGGAGGCCACAGGGCTGGCTTTGTTAAAGTACAACATACACCATGGGATGTGCATGTATGTATGTACCCAGAGGCGGTGTTCCTGCTACCCAGCAAGGGGCAAAGGTGCTTCATTGACCCATTGTAAGTGCTCAGTGTCATGTATTAGGACATTATTAAATTTGAACCCCTTTTGCAAAGTATTTAAGTTCATCCATTTTATTCCTTGTTTTCACATTTCAAGACTAGTCATTTACCATCTATGAACAGTGACTCTTTAAAATGTAATACATGTTTTACACAGAGTGGAGTATTGGTCACAGCTGAGGGCAGGTTTGTTGTTTTTTTTTCCTATTGTGATAAAAAGAAATCCTGGTTTAGAGCCCCACCCAAGCATTTGATAAAATTGTTACCGACATAAAATGCTACACTACTGAGCAGATCAAGGCTGACTTCTGTTGGCAAATAACTACTCCCTGGCTCCAAGGCTCTAGGGCTCCCAGCTCCCGGGCCCACAAGCCTACGAGCAACTTTAGGGTTTGGGGGTAGACTCTTTTCTTGGTGTGGGGTGTGGTGGGGGCACAGAATCTTTTAGCAAGTCTTTAAATCAGAGGAACAGAGACAGCTGTTATAAAACCTTAAAAGCCATTCTAAACCAGCGCCAGGCTTTAAATCATATATTTGAATTAGAGCAAGATAACAAAGAATATCTCACCAAGTGCAAATTGAAAAATCTGAACTATAAGAACCATTTAAAGAAATACAGCTTTAACAATGCTAATTACCCACAGTAACTCAAGAAATAAAAGATAACATAGTAGAGATCCTATTTTCCTAAATCAACATGAATATAGAGTGTATCTATTTATAGGTGAATTGGTGCTTCTAGTGTATCAAAAAGATAACTTAATTCACTCACTCAACGGCTCTCAATGAATATTTTGAGTCTGTACCAGCCTCTCTGGGCTCAACATGTGAGGTTTACTACATAATAAACATTGAATCTTTGTCACTTTATGTCTCCTTTGATGAAGAAGATGACCCTAGAAAGCCTAGAAAAAGAGAAATCAAGGATTTTGTCTTTCTCATGAGTAGCTGAAAACCCTTGTGAGATTAATAGGGTCAAGTGAGAAAATCATGAATTCCTGATTAATGACTTCAGAATGAGCTGATAATTGCATTCTGATCTGTGCTACACTATTTAGGTACCTAGACCAAAATGAGATAGTTAATGCTAGATTTGAATTGGAAATGACTTCATTAATGCCAGATCACCTGAATAAGGCTGGGCTTGTCCCAACCTGCAGCAAAATGTATTGGCTTCCCGCCCCCATTGACAGTCTCAGATACCCTAAAATTGATGCTAGCCATTTTTTTCTTAATTTAATTCAATTAGAACTAACTTGATGAAGGTTATCTTGCATTAAAAAACAATAAGCCTCTGCTACAAGCACTTAATTTTTTCCCCGCCATTTTGGAGCATTTCCCAGGCTGGGCGGGAGAGGGTGGAGGGGGAAGAGCTGGGTATTGTTATTTTTAATGATGAAATGTCTCCATCTAGTGGAACTTCAGAGCAGTAAACCTTGTCACTATATTAAAGTGAAGATTATGTCTCCAAAGCCATTTCCTTAAACACGTACAGTGTTTAAAGAAAAAAATAAACTTCCACATATGTTCTTAGATGATGTCCTTACAACTGTATGTATTCCTTTTGGAAGGCATAGAAATGAGACCAGTACAAACTGTTAACATTTTTAATGTCATGATTTGAACCTCAAAGAGAGGGGTGCTTACAATAGGGGAGCAGCACAGTGCAGATCCCACCCAGTTGGTAACGATCTAGCTCTTAAGTTGGGCAGTGGGTTCACGGGGTTCATATATACTGTACCTATATTCTTCAGTATGTGTAACTATTTCCTAACAAAGATCTAGACATGAACTAAATTTAAGATTATGAATAAATCTAGACATGAACTAAATTTTATGAATAAAGAACTTTCTGAATATGAGTACTGTACTTTTGCTGGATTTGTAATAGGGTAAAAAGGAGAGATTAGGAAACTAAATTAAAGCATAAGGTTTTAAAAACCTTTGCTGGCACCTTGGTTTTTTTGTGGGCTATTCTATTACTTATGCCACCAAACATTTTCCCACAGCAGCACCCCCAGCACACGCTGGCTGGTCACCTTTGTTCTGTTGCTCTATTAAATCATATCTGGAGGCGTTGCTCACTGCTCACCTTGCTCAGAGAGTCCAGCTTTAGAGAGCAGCCTCTGGAGTAATGCTTGAGTTTAATGTGGAGGCTGATTATTCTCTACCTGATTAAATCTGTCTAGGGAGCATCTTTACCATGGCCAAAAGCCAACAGATTTTTTTTTTTCCCCTGGCTGAAAGCTTTGACACAGAACCCAGCCAAAAGAATGATTTTTTTAAAAATGCCTGGAGTTTTGCTTGCTGCCTCCAAGGACCAAAAAAGGAGGAAAAGAAGGTGCTGAGCCCCAGGAGATCAGATTTGCTGGGAGGTCTGATTTGCTTGAGGGCAATCATGTCGTTGACTGCAGGCTGGTGGAAGGTTCTGCAGATACTCAGTGGATGTCAGAGCCACAGCGCCACATCCATGGCCTCCCCGATGTTAATGGGAAGAGGTACACACTCTGTTCCTGCTCTTTGTCACAGGTAGCCCTGTGTGAATCTAAGCAGATGAACTTGAACTGCTTAATGTACTCACTGGCTGTAAGATGAGAGTAGCTACAAGCTCCCCTTTCACCTCCCCTGAGAGCTCCCCAGATTGATACCACACTGCCGTGCTGTGGCATGGAGCCTAAGGCAGTACAAAGTGGCGTGACTAAAAATCTCACTCCCTTGCCGAGTTTCTATGCTTCCCCTGTGCGAGCACACGCAACCATTCGCATCCTCACCCCTTGCCCATGAGCCTCAGGCCAGTGCTCTGGACATTTGATGGAATCATTTCAGACTGAAAATGCCTGGGGAAGGTGATCCTACTGTAGCATCATTCTACCTGCAGAGAGGTGTCTCCCCATCTTTTTGAGAGCAAGCCAGGCACGTGTTTAGAGCATGCCTTCATCCCTCATCAGACCTCCTAACCTCCCAATGTTAAGATGTTAACATTTCTAATGTCATGATTTGAACTTGAAAGAGAGGGGTGCTTACAATAGGGAAGCAGTACTGTGCAGCTCAGATTGACCTCAGACCTCCTAAAAAGCTTCCCTTCCCAGATGATCTGCAGCTAACATGTTCTGCTTAATTAGGCTGAGGCTGGATTCCTTTTCCGTCCATCCAAGTTAAGGACACTAACCAAGCAAAATGCCCCCTACCAAGAGAGACCTCTCATGGCCAGGATTCCACATTCTTAATTCACAAATAAGGCAAGAGACAACCGTGGGTTCATCTCATGGCTGACTCGAACTGGAACCTTCTGACCTTCACAGGGGGACTATGTTGGAGTTCAGAGTAAAGGAATAGGTTGGAGAAATCGGGTGGCAGGATGATTAGGTGACAGTTATACACTTCAGACCACAGTGAGTCTCTAACTGCAAGCTGTTGAAATGGTCAACATATTTACTTTTCTTTTTTATTTACAGGGAAGGAGATTGGTGGGAAGCCCGCTCCTTGACAACTGGAGAGACAGGTTACATTCCCAGCAATTATGTGGCTCCAGTTGACTCTATCCAGGCAGAAGAGTATGTTTCATTTTGTTTTCACTTAACTACTTGATTTTAAAAGTTGATTGCCACAATAAAATGCCATCAGCATTGGGCAGGAGGGAGAAGAAATTCACAGCAGTGATTAAGGCTGAGTTTTTCAGGCTTTCTGCCCCGGTTTTTACCCTGTGTAATACTTGCACTGTTATTAACTTAATGTTTCTCTTGAAGCCTGCTCACTTATTTTGAAAGAAAACTTTCTATCAATACCCTAAATGAAAAGCCAGTAAAACTTGTCATAGATTAAAAGTAGCCATAAAAATATGAAATGCTAGCTAGAGCATATATTATTGCCAACTCAAGTTTCTAAGCCCGCAGTCCACTCCCTCTGTTGGGGAGAGAGAGGGGAGAGTAGCAAGTAATTGCCAAAGATTAAACTGATTTTTCTCCTAAGTGTGATCAGAAATATTAAAAGAGTGCTGAAAAGACACCTTCTATGCCCGGTAAAAGTGACTCACATACAGTGTGTCCCCCCAACTTGGGAAATACTACAGTGATTTGGAACCTCAGTTGGCTTCTTTGGTAGTAAACAGTGACGAGCAGTTATTTGGCCCAACTATTCAACTGGTAGCAGTTTAGGAAGGTGTTCAGTAGGCTGAAGGGATCTAAAAGGGATAACCTTTCTCCCTTCTTCTGACCCGTGGGGATTAATGGGCACTCCCAAGGGGAAGAACTGCCAGTGGCTGTTTGCCAGCCCTGAGGGAAGGAGAGATGGAGCCATGATTTCCCAAATGCAGGAACTTGGCCTCCTCCTGACACCTTGGGTCTTGCCTCTCTAGAAAGGAAGTTGAGAAAAGTCAGTCACCAAGCCCAACCTTTGGCTCTGATATTTAATTTCACCATGGATTTGTTTAAGTAGTGCAAGAGGGATTAGACTCCACACCCTAGCCAAATCCCCAGTTGGATTGTTCTGTTCTTTAATTCCTTTGTATTTCCTCTAAGAGGATCTGTTTTGTTTCCCACTCTCAAATACTCAGTGGTTCTTAGTTGTTTCTTTCTCCTAGTGACTGTGTTTCATCATCAGTGAATCAAGGTATTTGTATTTAATTTGTATTTTAGGGCAGATTTGCAAACATCTTTGCGTTCTTTCAGAATAAAAAGTACCACCAAAATGTAGCATTACCCTGATTTAACTGGGAATTTGTCAGCTATATATTTAAGTTATTTTTATAGTGGTCAACTTTTTAAATATTTTGTTTTTAAAGAATATTATTTTTTAAAATAATGCCTTCGGTTTTACATATGCAATTAACTATCATTATCTTAAAACACTATTGTTTTGGTGCAATCCATTGTTCTAACAATTCCTTTTTCACCACTGTTTTACATGGCATTCTAATTGGGTTATTGGTACAAACCCAGAAAGCCATTTCTCACAAATAATTGACGTACTAGTCTTTACGCCACCTAATGCTAGATTAAGGATTGTTGCACATTTTGGTGTTTCTGAAAGTCACTGAGGAGCTAATACGCCATGTCTCTTTTCTTCAGGGAAACTTAATTCACAAAAGAATTTGACAGTGAACTCATGATACCTATATTCAAGCATAATGAATTGAAATTTCATTTTAGAATCTGGATTCTTTCACAGTTAAATATTCTAAAAATGGTTCCCACACACAGATTCCAATTGAATGCTCCAGCATTCTCCCTTGGGTTTTGGGGGCACCTGCTGCTCATTCAGCACCTAGTGCTGAAATAGTAACTAATTGCCAGGCTTGGGTAAGGCTTGAAAGTGCAGGGGGAGGATATAAGGCAAATAACAAAAGTCTTGAGGTGACTTAATGTGATGCCTCCTAAAGTGGCACAGAGTATCATTAGTTTCTTCAGGGATAATATATTGAAATATCTGCAACACCAAGTCATTTTAAGGGCATGCTTTTTGACTGGGCACAGATCTCAAAGGTGTACAGTAACCAGTTCTTACAGTTGTGCCAAAGAAAAGATGTACAGGGTCCACCGTGATGGCTCCCTCCTGTAATCCCAGCACTTGGGAGGCCAGGGCGAGAGGATCACTTGAGCCCAGGAGTTTGAGACCATGCTGGGCAACATAGGGAGACAGTCTCACTCTGTCCCCAGGCTAGAGTGCAGTGGCCCTGTCTCGGCTCACTGCAACCTCCACATCCCTGGTTCAAGAAATTCTCGTGCCCCAGCCTCCCGAATAGCTGAGATTACAGGCACATGCCACCATGCCCAGCTAATTTTTGTATTTTCAGTAGAGTTGGGATTTCACCGTGTTGGCCAGGGTGGCCTCGAACTCCAGACCTCAAGTGATCTGCCTGCCTCAGCCTCCCAAAGTGCTGGAATTACAATCATGAGCCACCGCTCTTAGCTTCTACAAAAAAAATTTTTTTAGTTAGCAGGTGTGGTGATGTGCACCTTTAGTCCCAGGAGGCTGAGGTAGGAAGATTGCTTGAGCCTGGGGAGGTCAAGGCTGCAGTGAGCTATGATTATGCCACTGCACTCCAGCCTGGGTGACAGAGTGAGACCCTGTCTCAAGAAAAAAAAAAAAAAAAAAGAAGATGATGAACACAGATCACAATCCAGGTGCTTGGTAAATAAATGCCTTTACTTATCCAAGTCCTCACACACCTAGGGGAGGAAAACAAAATACAAGTAAGTACTCATGGGCGTTTTTCTCAGAATTCTTATAGGGAGGAAGTTATTGAAAATACTATTCCTTTATTCATATCATATCTATCTAATCTGACTTTTTTTAATGCTTGATTATCTTCATATACATTAAGACTATGTTTTGTTATTTCCCAGCAGTTACAATAATGCTTAGATATCAAGAGATTCAAGAGTTTTGTTTTTTTATTTATTTTTTGTTTTGAGACAGAGTCTCGCTCTGTTGCCCAGGCTGGAGTGCAGTGGCGCAATCCTGGCTCACTGCAACCTCCACCTTCCAGATTCAAGCAATTCTCCTGCCTGAGCCTCCCGAGTAGCTGGGATTACAGGTGCATGCCACCACACCCAGCTAATTTTTTGTATTTTTAGTGGAGATGGGGTTTCACCATGTTAGCCAGGATTGTCTCCATCTCCTGACCTCATGATCCACCCACCTTGGCCTCCCAAAGCGCTAGGATTACAGGCATGAGCCACCATGCCTGGCGTTTGTTTTTTTTGTTTTGTTTTGTTTTGAGACACGGCTTTGCTCTGTCACCCAGGCTGGAATACTATGGCACAATCTAAGCTCACTGCAGCCTGGGCCTCCCAGGTTCAAGTGATTCTCCTGCCTCAGCCTCCCGAGTACCTGGGATTACAGGTGCCCACCACCACACCAAGCTAATTTTTGTATTTTTAGTAGAGCTGGGGTTTCACCATGTTGGCCAGGCTGATCTCAAACTCCTGACCTCAGGTGATCTGCCCGCCTCGGCCTCCCAAAGTGCTGGGATTACAGGTATGAGCCACCGTGCCCAGACTAGAGTCTTTAGATAAGTGTGGAAAGGGTCTCCTGCAGTTACCATTTCAAATCAAGGTCTTAGATTTCTGGTTTTTTGCATACAGATGGCAGTTTTAACACAAACCAGTTCTGGTCATGTCTGGAGGGGAGGAAAACAACCCACAACTCAAATCTGATTTTTTTTAAAGAGTGAAAGAGATGAATTAGGGATAGGATCCAGGATAGATTGAAAAGGAACTGAATTAAGCTAGAAAAAAATACATCCAGGGAAAGGCTAAGGACTAAATTGGAGGTGAGGGGAATTCATGGGCAAAAAAAAAAGCCTATGCTCTTGCATTTTGTAAATGACTATTACAAAGTATTTTCTTTCCTTGATCTAATTTAAAGGTGGTACTTTGGAAAACTTGGCCGAAAAGATGCTGAGCGACAGCTATTGTCCTTTGGAAACCCAAGAGGTACCTTTCTTATCCGCGAGAGTGAAACCACCAAAGGTAAGATAACGAGTTGAAGAAGTTGGCTTGTCATTCAAATCTGTGGATTAGTCAGAGGGGATGAAAGGCTTATTTCTAATGTACAAGGATTTTTAAATGGCACATATCCTCCCTGCCTTGTGAGTGGAGTCCTGTTTTCAGTCTTCCCTCCAGGCTCTAAAACTGCAGACAGCACCAAAAGAACTACAGAGGCCCCAAATCAAGACCTTCCTCCTGAAACGGGCTGGAGGCAGCTTCACTGCTCCAGGCACACAAGATCATAGAATTTTCAGAAGTCCTTTAGAATTTTGATTTTCTGAAACTCTTATTTCCTCAGGTGCCAGTCATACAGGTTGTTTTTGCTTTCCTTTTGTTTTTTAAATAACTGAGGACTTCACTTCTCTTCCTCCAACTGTTGGACTTTTCATTATTTAACAACTCCTTACAACCCACAAGAGGAGACAGGTCAAGGAAGAAAAGAGTAGTGGCCTCTAGCTTAATTCGCCAGATTATCCATTCCTGTAGAAAGTGTTGTAAAGCAGAAGCTTGAAGCTCACTTCTAGAGAAACAAGCCTTAGATTTCTTTTGCACATGCTGCCGCTGCCTCCCAGTATGCCCCTGGGTAGAGAAGACAAGGGAAGCAAGCTCAGCCATTCATCGTGGTCCTTCTTTACCCTTGGGGGGAAGGAGTGTTGGAATTGAGTCTACGCTGTATTACGCAACAAGGGGTACTGAACAGTGTGTTTAAGAAAAATGTCCAGGAAGCTTTCAGTCTCAAGGGCAGAATCATTTTATTGCTAATATATTCTGACATTTGCAGAACATCAAGAAGCATCTTCTTCCTGTTACTGAGTGGAGATGCTGTGTGTGTGTACATGTGTGTGTGCATCCTTGGTAATTATTAATCAGAGTCAAGAAAATGAGGCCTAAAAAGCAAGCTGATACTCTAAATGATTGGAGCTGCTAATGCTTTCCATGTTTACCAGGTGCCTATTCACTTTCCATCCGTGATTGGGATGATATGAAAGGAGACCATGTCAAACATTATAAAATTCGCAAACTTGACAATGGTGGATACTACATTACCACCCGGGCCCAGTTTGAAACACTTCAGCAGCTTGTACAACATTACTCAGGTAACCTTAATTCTAACTACCTACTAACCATTTGGATGCTGGAGGGAGTGGATAGGCCCAGAGCAGGAAAGTGGAAAGGGGTAAAACTAATATGTACAAAATCACTTATAGAGTATGTTTTCTTTGTCAGCCCTTTATGGTGGGGCTTGGCTGTATAGGTTCTATTGCTATTGTTCTACTGTTGTTATTATTAGTTCCACATGTTTGTCCGAAGATTCTATAATATTTTTGTTTCCCAAGTAGAAAGCAATAGGTTAAATTTTAAAAGTTGTTTGTTTTTTCATCTTCAAGTTGTCTTTTCCCATTCCCCGCGTTGCATGTGAGAAAGCAGTCTCTCGGAGGGCGCTTACATGGGGACTCCTGCAAGGAATATTGTGTTTCCACTATCACTTTACCCTCAGCACTGTTGCAGGAATAGCTGCACATACATTTCATTCTCATGCAAGCCATTTATCATGTTCCCCACCAATACTGCTGTTTCCTAACTAGGCTTAGACTTACACGACCCACAGCTCTTAGATCTATTACGTCTATTGTGTTAAATTAAACTTTTAAAACATACATCAGTTTCTGTCCTAACACCCAGATATCACCATTATTTTGTTGTTTCTGAAAACATGTAATTATTAGATATGGAGTTTATACATTTTATCAAAGACTGTGGTTTTATGTGCAATTGTTAAAATGGTTGCTTTCTTTCCTAGATTAGCAAGTATTATATGCCACTATATAATACATGTTCACATGTGCCTATAGATATAGGTGCACATGTATAGACACATGTCTATATCCTATTAAGCCTAGAGATGTTTTTTTGTGTGACCCATTTCTCCATTTTCTATTGTTCTCCAGGACAAAGGCAAGACTCAAAAATAGTATATGATTTACCTCTACTATTGCTCTGTGCACAATCATTGAAATATGTATGTATAATTTTTGGCATGAAAAAGCAATCTTTCGAAAATGACAATAAGAAATGTCTGTTGATCCCTTGCACTAATGAACAATAGAAAATATTAACAGCACTTGCAGTACTAGTTGATTATGGCATTGGCTAACTCGGTTTATGTGGATTCTAATGAAACATTTGGGAGAAATGGAACAAAATATCTCCCTGAGCTTAAGTGATATACTCAAAATGCCTGCATGCTGTAAGGATTTTTCAAATGCTGAAATATATTTCATTACAGCCAAACATCAGCAGGATCCCCAGGGTTTGGATCATTTGAAAATACTGTGTTCGAAAGGGCACCTTAATAACATCGTAAAGCTGGAAGGAAAGAGGGGATATGAACAATAGACACTTTTTTTAATCTCGGGGAAAAAAAATCCATCTCACGTTAGACTTGTTTTTATATTGGCTTTCCCTCGTCCCTCTTTCTCTCTCACACAATAAAATGCCTTTGAAATGCTGACACATAAATAATTTCCTACCTAAACATCTCAGAGCCTGATTCCATCAAAAAGAAAGGAGTAAAAAGCAAGTTACAGCCCAGCAGCACATCTGCTTTCCCTGGGTCCGGGGGCTGCCAGGAGGGAGCGGGAGGTCTGTCCACCTCACAAGGCAGGCTCTGTCAGCTTTTGTCACTCCCTGATTTCTTATTCTTTGTTACCTTTTTTCGCCTGACTGATTTTTACTTGGCATTTAAGTTCCCCTTAGCACTGCCAGATTCTAAAAGGTTATATTCTTTTTAAAAAAGAAGAGAAAGAAGGAAAGAAGACAAAGAAAGAATAAAAACCTCTGAGTGATAACTACTTTTTCCTTTCTTCTTTTTTTATAAAGAATACATTCTTTCACATCTTGAATTTCTGTGAATTTTAGTTTCCATTCTTTCTCCTTTCAAACCAGACACCTAAATTATACATCGAAGACTGTTAAAAGGTTGTTTTTTTTTTTAATGGAAAATATCCAAGAAGCAGCCCAGGAGTATCTGACTTGGTGGAATGGAATCAGTTAGAAAGCAAAGAAATCACTAAAAAAAGTTACTTCTTTTTTTCCCCACCAGTTATAATCTTCAGCCTTACTAGTTTATAACAGTTTAATGTTCTATAGAAGGATCCTTCACTGAAGTTATAATTTTAAGTATAGTCATATAGAGAGATCCCTAATCCCCTGGGTAATCTAGATACTAAAGGTGGGGAAGAACAGTCATATTGACATTCTCTAATCCAAAACCACTTTTTGAAATTAGTAAGGATATTTTCAGCATTCTCAAAAACATGTTATTAGCACGTTGAGCTGAAAACATTTTTCTTGCTCAGTGAGTACAGAAACCAAAGCAGTCTGCGTGTATGTCTATGTATAGACTGTATCGTACCTGGGCTCATGGAGTAGTCTAAATTTAAAACGTTCTCTCTTCTACCTCCAATGAAAATGTTTCCGTGTGTGGCGTCTGATCTTCCACCGTGTGTGTGGTCGTCTGCTGGTGTAGCGCTGTTTAAGGAGCGCTGTGTGCTGCTAGTGTTCCACGATGTGTGTGGTCGTCTGCTGGTGTAGTAGCACTGTTTGAGGAGCACTGTGCGCCGCTAGTGTGGGTTTACACTTATGAGTGTTGTCATTACATGTGTTCTGCTCTTCTCTCCCTCTCCTGCCCCTGCCCTGCTCCATCAGAGAGAGCTGCAGGTCTCTGCTGCCGCCTAGTAGTTCCCTGTCACAAAGGGATGCCAAGGCTTACCGATCTGTCTGTCAAAACCAAAGATGTCTGGGAAATCCCTCGAGAATCCCTGCAGTTGATCAAGAGACTGGGAAATGGGCAGTTTGGGGAAGTATGGATGGGTATGCTGAGACTCAATTACTCTCTTATTAGCTTCCCCGTTTGGAAGATCCCAAACACCAAAGATGGAAGGTGAAAATAAAGACTGCGTGACCGGGAAGAAAGTTTGAATTAGTAATAGTGGGGAATAATAATTTCAGTTTTGGTTTTAACATTCTGGAATTCCTAAAAAAAAAAAAAAAGATAGTAAGTGGGCAAAATTGGCAAATGGCTCAAGTTGTACTACTACATGACTGTCAATTCATAAACCAGCAAATGGTCCAAGGAATGTTCCAGCTGCCATAAAATATCTTGCTCTTCATTTCCAAAAGCAAATATTTGTTGGGTGTCATCCTAACGGGCAAGTCACCTTCCATCTTTCCTAGTGCATGCATAATTATGGATTATAAGGACTGTGTTTTCTTTATTAATTCCCTTTCCTGTAGAGAAAGCTGATGGTTTGTGTTTTAACTTAACTGTGATTGCATCGAGTTGTACCCCACAAACTTCTGGATTGGCTAAAGATGCTTGGGAAGTTGCACGTCGTTCGTTGTGTCTGGAGAAGAAGCTGGGTCAGGGGTGTTTCGCTGAAGTGTGGCTTGGTAAGGCAGAGGGCACATTTTGTTTTGGCTGCATCTCAAAGCCGATTAAAAGGATGGTTTTGAACAAAAATGTACACACAGCCGTTGGGACAAAGACACTTAACCTGGATAACTAGACGGGCACAGGCCATCCAGATTTTCAGAATATGCTGATACCTTGCTGTGCTCATCTGTCCTACTTCATGTGGTTAATTAAGGCACCCGCAGAACAGGAAACCAGTACACTATGAATCTGGTGTTTCCTCTTCCTAAGAAATGGGAAGGTAAGATACTGTATATGGGCAGCCATAAGAAAGACCATAGGCGTTTTGCTCAATGGGCCTGGGTTTGAATCCTTACTAGCTAATTAACCATGAACAAGGGGCATATTTAACTCCTTTAAGCCTCAGTTTTTTCATCTGTAAAATTGGAATGATACTTTTTTATTGTTGTTGAGACGGAGTCTTGCTCTATCACTAGGCTGGAGTGCAGTGGCACGATATTGGCTCACTGCAACCTCCACCTCCCAGGTTCGAGTGATTCTCCTGCCTCAGCCTCCCGAGTAGCTGGGATTACAGGTGCCTGCCACCACGCCCAGCTAATTTTTGTATTTTTAGTAGAGACGGAGTTTCACCATGTTGGCCAGAATGGTCTCGATCTCCTGACCTGGTGGTCTGCCAGCCTCATCCTCCCAAAGTGCTGGGATTACAGGCGTGAGCCACCACGCCTGGCTGGAATGATACTTATTTAAAGGATTATTTTTAGGATTACATGGGTTAATATGTTTAAAGTCCCTTGCAGATAGTAGATATTCAGTAGAGATACATACTTCTCTTTATTTGATTGTCATTGATAAGGCTGGCTGCACTGGGCCTTTGTAATTTCTTTTATAGCCCTTTTGGGTCAGTTACAGCTTTGCTTAGAAACAATTCATGGATTTAGGCCCCACTCAAAAACATGTTTCAGTAAAACAATATTAATACTTATGGAATCCTCCATCTTCCTTCCTCAGAACTCATTAAAAACAATATCTATCAGTACCCTTTGCTATGTGTGGGTATAGATCTTTAGGTGTGGTCTGCATTAAAAGAGTTAATACAGGTGGCCGGGCACAGTGGCTCACACCTGTAATCCCAGCACTTTGGGAGGCCAAGGCAGGCAGATCACCTGAGGTCAGGAGTTTGAGACCAGCCTGATCAGCATGGAGAAACCCTGCCTCTACTAAAAATACAAAATTAGCTGGGCATGGTGGTACATGCCTGTAATCCCAGCTACTCAGGAGGCTGAGGCAGGAGAATTGCTTGAACCTGGGAGGTGGAGGTTGCGGTGAGCGGAGATCGCACCATTGCACTCCAGCCTGGGCAACAAAAGCGAAACTCCGTCTCAAGAAAAGAAAAAAAAAGAGTTAATACAGTTAAAGCACTTAAAACATAGCCCAGCAAGTGATAAGTACTACAAAGATGTATGTAGGTATGTTAGGTGGATAAATAGGTAGTAGACAGACATACACATATATATGTATGAGTTAGCTAGTTTAATAAATCCACATTATTGTGTCCATCTCTCTCTGGACTTAATCTCGAGTATCGTAAAATATATGACCTCCTTCTTCCTCATTCACCCTCTAATAATAGAGGATTTTAGTCAAATTACTCACACAATCACAGAGAATTGGACCCTATTAGAAAATTTATTTTCAAATTTTACAAATATCAACTTTAAATCATTACATATACTGTTCACATTTTGTTTTCCAATAAACACAAGACAACATGCCCATCAGAATTGGGATGGATGTCTGTGTAATTAACGAAGTTTGTATTACAGAGGAAGATCTTAATGTATTTAGAATTTTGGGTGCTGACTCTTAAATAGCAAAGATCACTTATAAATTGTCAAATTTCCCATGAATGCTTAGTGGGCAGATATTTTATGAAGTTTAAATGAACTTTTCTTTAAGCCACTTGTTTTTTCATTATTTATATTTTGTAGGTTGCATGTTGTAATTGTATGAACCATGTCTTTAACAGGACAATAAGAACTCCAATTTACAGAATCCTTAAATTCCAAAGTCAGTTATATTAAATATAAAAATCTTAATTTAAACCAGTTTTCTTTTTCAAATAGAAAATAATCTAAATTAGCAGATTTCTTCCCCTTTATAAAGTTATTCTTAAGCGTCATAGGTCTAATAATGGAATACACATAGAACCTAGGTGTGGTTTTGTTTTTTTAATGCTGGGGCTGAAAGAGACCCAAAAGATAATCCAGTTCCATTCCTATATTTTACAGATGAGGTAACTGAGGACAATCATAATCCAGGCCTTGCCTTCAGATTTGCTAGATTTTTTTTTAACATGCTAAATTTAAATATTTCTGTTCCCTCTCAGCTGCTGTTTAATTTCCCCTGTCTACCTACCTGATAGAAGCCATTGTTCTTGTGGCTAGCCATCAGTAAAGCTGAGGAATTTGCCTTACCTGGTTGAAGTATTGGCAAGCAGACTGTGAGCTCCTTGCCAGTGCTTATCAGCATGCTTGGCACACCTGTGCAAGGACTCAGTCAAGTAGCTTGTCCATTGCAGACATTGAAAGTCTAGAGGTAATTTCCAGACATCCTCATGTGGTGCCATATTTTTAAATGGCACACCCCGTAAACTTAAATAATCTAATTTCTTCCATGCACACTGTACTCCCTAAGGGACAGCTATTAGATGGCCAGGCCTGTTCCAACCCCTGGACTTTCATCACTGTAAACACCAGTGCAGAGCTTTTGGTATAAATGTGTAATCATATGACTGAGCCAAAAAAAGAGAGAGTGGTAATATATCAAAATTTAAAAAAATTTTAATGAGTTATAAATCTTAATATAGCCATCTTAGCCATAACCACAAATAAACTCATTTTTTCTGTTAAAATACTTGACAGAGTCCTTGCAATTGAATGTCTTTGTTCAACAAAAACTGTATTAAGTGTTTTAAATTTAAAATCTAATCTTATGCAAATAGCTGGTGGTCAAAACCTTTTTCCATCAAAAGAAGATCTTTGGTTTGACTTCATATTCTGGGATGTTTGTAGGTACCTGGAATGGAAACACAAAAGTAGCCATAAAGACTCTTAAACCAGGCACAATGTCCCCCGAATCATTCCTTGAGGAAGCGCAGATCATGAAGAAGCTGAAGCACGACAAGCTGGTCCAGCTCTATGCAGTGGTGTCTGAGGAGCCCATCTACATCGTCACCGAGTATATGAACAAAGGTTGGGCAACACCTCTCCTGTCTCCAGCTCACAGTGCCTTAAGGGGTTGTTTAGGGGAGAGAAATGGAAGTTTCCTACTTGCTGCTTTTCTAGTTTCTGCCTGGGTCAAGTATTCCCATTAGGAACCACCAGTTATGTGCTCATTAATGAAAACATTTTTTAAAACAGACTAACCTTGAGTTTACCCCGCCCCAAATCCTTATGAAATGCCAAATACTTTTTACATGTTATGTGTGTCAGAAATTCAAGCTCCTCTCCATAATTAAAAGATTCATTTTTAATATCGGGGTGGTACGGAGGGTTTTGATAGTTTGCTGTTATTTTGAACGTAGTAGCTTTTGTTACATTTCTTTTTTGCAGGGCTAAACAATTAATATCAGATACTGGTCTCTAAGCTAAGTTTAGTCTCCATCATTTCAACATCTTTTTTATTTCCAGCTCTCTTCTTAAACGTCAGGCGATGAAATTACATGCTTTCAGAGACCACATTTATTCTCACATTCTCTCCCCCACAACCCCTCTGTCTTTCTAATCAAACCAGCATTGTTAGGGATAAGGCCAGAGATCATTTTGTTTTGGAAAAATAGATGAACCAAACAAGAAACAGCCTTAAAAGGCAATACATTGTTTATCAGAGGATACCAGTGTAATTTTTCTTTTCTATGTACTTTCTTTTAAAATTTAATGGGAATTTTTTTTTCTGGCAAACTGTTTGTCCTTTGTATCCAGGGTTATTTTGTAAATAACTTTGTGATTAAAGCATAAAATATCACTGATGACCATCATAAGCCTCCAGCTTCTGCAAATGATTATCCCTGCTTTGGTGTTAGTTCTAAGCCTCCTTAGGCTGTGTTATAATAGTGGCTCTGAAGCTTCCAATGTTTTGTTTCAGATGTCTGATTTAAGGCTTGGCTGGCTATGATCTAATTAAGGAGAACCATCTGCCCCACCCATATTCTTCAGATTGTCTTTTCTTGATTCAAAATCTGTAAATAAGCTAAGCTAGTGAGTCTCAAACTTTACCTTGTATTATTAGAATCACCTGTAGGCCTTCTTAAAACCCAAGTTTCTGGACCCAACCTTCAAAGTTTCTGATTTACTCGATCTGGGATGGGACCTGAGAATTTGCATATCTAACAAGTTCCCTTGTGTTATTGTAGCTGTTGGTCCCAAGACCACAGTTTTGGACCACTCAGCTGGGCTGTATTTTCCCCACATCAATTCTTTGTGCAGGGGTGATTGGGGAATGGGATTGAAGAGGTGCAGTTCTTCATAGTTTCCTCTTTATGACATACAGGGAGATTGAGTCCCATTTCTTCTAGTTTTATCAAATATATGTTGTTATTCCTAGAAATGGAATTAATGCTGTTTGTTTTTAAAAGGTAAAACTATTATTTCTCCATGCCTATACTTTTTTCTACCCTGCTTTTTTATATAAACCTTTTTGTCCCCCCATGTGGATGGCATTATTCCATTTGACTACCTTATTACTTTTAATAAGAAAACCAAATACAGCTCTCCGTTGGGAATTATCTTTCAAAGTAAATTGAAATGATTTTATGTTTTGTTCATAGGAAGTTTACTGGATTTCTTAAAAGATGGAGAAGGAAGAGCTCTGAAATTACCAAATCTTGTGGACATGGCAGCACAGGTAGGCCTGCAGGGTTACTTGACGTGCCATAGATTTAATGACGTGTCTAAGTACATTGGGTCGTGGTGTAACATGTCCTGTTCCCTGGGTTTCCACAGGTGGCTGCAGGAATGGCTTACATCGAGCGCATGAATTATATCCATAGAGATCTGCGATCAGCAAACATTCTAGTGGGGAATGGACTCATATGCAAGATTGCTGACTTTGGATTGGCCCGATTGATCGAAGACAATGAGTACACAGCAAGACAAGGTGGGCACTTGAATGACAATGGCTCTTGATCACAGCTGTGAGAACAGTCACTTACTGCACAGCCCTTCCTTCCTCCTTCCCTTCCCTTCCTTCAGAAAATACTTGAAATGTCATTCTTCAGCTTGGTTTGGACACCTTGATCTGGCAGGAATTTGACAGCTCTGCAGGTGGGAGACTGTTGTGGGCCCAGTGGAGGGATGAGATATTGGTTTTTGGTGGGTGGGTGGGTATTGGTATTTGCTGCTGTGGTCCTCTTGGCTCATGCTGGTCTCCTCACAGCATCCAGGCCTAGAATACTCTGTTTTTGGAGAAAGAAGGCTGGGGAAAATCAAGGGATCGTCAAGTTTTAGTTTGTCATTCAATCAGTCTATGTCCCAGCAGAAAGCAGAAGGCACGTTCAAATTAGTGAAGTTAAGAAATGAATTTTTTACAAAGGCACAGGCAGGGTTTCAGAAAGCCAACAGGGCATGGTGCAGTGTCTCGGAGCTTGTAACAGCAACAGAACTAAGGCCTCAAAGGCAAGGGGGCAGAGAAGTGGGCACAAGAAGTCAGAATGGGCCACTGCACAGAGAGGGCCTCCTCAGTAAAGAGAGACGTCAGGGATGGATCTGGGGATTCACACCCAACCCCACTCTTTAGCCCACTTCTGGTTCTTCTGCCAGACCCAACCAGAAGTAGAGGTCACAGGAGCTCAGCGATGAATCCTTATGGGTCCAGAGCAGGGAGAGGGAGAGCGGAGAGAGGACTTAGACTACAGATGGTAACAGCATAGTTACTCGAAAATCTCTACCTCCTTTCATCATCCCCACCATCCCACCCTCTGCAAAAATTTATAGAAATTAGCCTTTAAGTAAGATATATCCCAACTCAGCAGCCATTCCAGTGGGGCAGCTTTTCAGGTGCTATTAGAGCACCAGATACTAGAAAGGAGTTTTTAGGAATATTTTCCTTCTTCCCAGATACTGACAAAGTGGTCACCAGGTAAAAGTGTGTGATTAAGTATGTGGTTTGCAATCGAGTATAGGCTCCTCATGTAGAATATAATGTTTATAGCTGGGGCAGGGGGAACTTTCATTGTTGGTGTTTCTAACCAAAGCCTAGTCATCCCAAGCAAAGCCGAGCAGTGACTGGAATGTATTACAGGGTGATGCTTTCTACTGCATTTCATAATGGCCAGCTCTGGAGTCCTTTTCTTTCTCTTTTTCCTTCTCCTTCTCTTGCCCCTGTTCCTCCTCTTCTTGATTCTTTCATTTCATGCCAATTATCCTCTCCCTTCATTTGACTCTGAGAATGGAAGCATTCTTAGCAGTCTCAAGTGATGAGGAAAAATGTTAAACTAAGACCCTGGCTGCTACCGATACTGTCCAAATGCTGAATTACATGTCGATCAGACAGCTCAGCTGTTTGAATTTCCCCAACACGTGGCAGTTCTTGTCCTGGAGCCAAATGGCCACACAGCAAGCATGCCCGTGCGTTATACACACACATACACCCCCGGTGCTGGGCCAGATGGCATGCTGTATCTCTAATCAAAGGCGCACTGCAGCTTTGATTGGCACTGGCCGTCCAGAGAGGAATGTGCATGTGAATTTGAGGCAAGGTGAGCCGAGAGGACCTGAGTGCCAGTGGATCTGAGACTTGCCCTGAATGAGGGACTTTATCCTGAGGCAAGTCTGTCAGATCCCAGCTCCTCAGACTCAGAAGGAGAGTGGGCGAAGGTTGTGAGACATGAATATTTGATTAAGGAAAGGGCTAGAATAGAACCGTGTGCTCACCCTTCTGTGTGTGAGTCGAGTTTTTCCCCTTTTCCTGGACTTTGAACTCTACAGGGTTTGTGGTTAACGCTCATGAACCATGGGTAAATGAAAAGGTTGCCAGGCCAGGAGCCAGAGGATGCTGGCAGGGGTGCTGTTAATAGGGCCTGGGGGTTTAGTCCACGCCTTATTCACTGGAGTGAGGCTCCTCAGGCTGTGGCCCTAGGTGATTGGCACCCTCGCTGGTTCGCCTCCCATCAGGCTGCTGCCCTGAGCAGGTCCCAGGCTGCTGCCCTCAGCCTGGCCCCCAGCCATTCCTCTGCATTAGCTGTCCTGATTGCCCTTCTGCCGGCTGCCCAGCTGCACCATCATGTCCCCAGGTGCTGTCAGAGCCCCTTTCAAAAGGCCAACCTTGTTCTTGTAGCCTTTGTACTGCGTTTCCTTACTTAATTTCCAAATCGAGGGTCCCATCCTTCCTTCTTCAAACATTTTTCTTCTTTCCTCCCTTTCCCAAACACCTTCAAATCCATGCCAAACACTAGAAAGAGAGAAGTAAGAAGTAAGTGAACTGGAGAGCTGAACCGGCGGGGAGAAAACGAAGCTTGGCAAGGCAGGTCCCAGGATGTCCCAGGAGAATAAAAGACATGCTGTCCTGCAGCAGAGGGGTAGGGAGTGGCAGAGCCATTTATAAAACACCTTCCAAGTGCCAGGCCTGAGGGGAAACGTGAGGACCAAGCAGGGAAACAATAGGAATAGACTCAGAGGGGTTAAGTAACTTGTACAAAGTCACACAGCTAGGAAAATAGCAGAGCCAGGATTTGAATCCAGATATGGCTGACCCTGTTGCATCTACCATTCTAAGCTATGGTGACCACGTCTCATCAAGTCAGTGATTAAAAGAACAGAAAATAAAGATAGAGAGGATTAGTCATACATCCCTTTTCCCCTTTATTTTAGGGGACTGTTTTTAAGGAGCACCTTCTAGTGTGTCTGTATGAGGGAGTTGGAGAGACCTTCCTTTTCCAGCACTGGGTCAACCCAGCTGTTTATAAAATTCCTCCCGAGGGCCTGCCCTGCCCTGGCTGCTTTACGAGGCAGAAAGGGCCTGGTGTGTGTCTGCTGGTGTACTCTGCAGATGGCATGTGTGCTGTGTGCTGAAGTTTCTGCTGGGAATTAATCAGCTCCTCCAGACAGCTGGTCCGCATGCCTAATAATATTTGCAAGTCGGGTTTTATGTTACCCACAGGCCACAGCCATGCTGCATCTTGATTATGGGAATGCAGGCGGCATTCGGAAACATGCACCAAACACAGATATTTTAGGACCATGAATGACAATTGTTTTCAAAACAGTTGTGAGTTTCCCATCTCAGCGTGCACTGAAATATCTGTCACCCCTTGGGCAGATGAGGTGGCATTGCATAGGGCACAAGCAGAATTGGAGTGTGGAGCTGGGTTCCACAGTCCTTCCTGTGCTCCTTACTTCGCACTACCCCAGCTACCCAGGACTGAGCAGCAGCCCATGTCAGGGAGGAGGTCAAGGCCAGGCCCTGAGCCTGTGAGGTGGTCTTCCACTGACAGCACTCTAGAAGCAACTAGAAATTTGGGGCGATTGCTTATTCTCTATTCCCTGGACATCTCACCCAATTACAGCAGATAGTTCGTCTTTAGTTACAAACACTTTGCTAAATTCTGCCCAATCAGAGTCTCTAAATAATGCCAACATCAGTTATTTGAGTGCCTTATCTATGAAAGGACTTTACTAGGAGCTGATATCAAGAAGCCTAAGACTGCACGACAGTCAGCAAGCATGAGGAGGAAGACGTGGGGGATTGTTGAAGTCAGATGGAACTGGTTTTGAAATCCAGCTCTACCACCTGACGTTCTGGGGCCTTAGTCAAGTTATTTAACTTTTGCATACCTCAGTTTACTCATCTGTAAAATGGAAAGACATTTTGTCTGCTGTATGCATTTTTGCAAAGATTAAGTGAAACAATGCATGTAAAGTGTTTAACAGGGTACCCAGCACATAGTGATAAATGTTGCTTGTTACTGTTGGTATATCTGGTACAATACTAAGTTCTTGGGGAATAAACAAATGAGTGAATGGATTGTAGATACATGGAAAGTCTCAAACACTATTCAGGAAAGGGAGAGAAGAATCAAAGATAATTCCCAAGTAGTCAAATGCAGGTGATTGTGAGAATGGCATTACCAATAACAGAAATGAGTACTTGGGAAGATCTTACTTTCAGAGAAAGAGGATGCATTTGGGTTTGGATCTGTTGAGCTTGAGGTGGTTGTCTTGGTCCTCCAAGCCCAGAAAGATGAGTCAGGGTGCCCTCACTGGGTCTCACTGCCACAGCTGGGCCCTCAGCCTTCCAGCCCTCCCCTGAGTTCTGGTCACAGCCGCCTCCCTACCCCACCACTGCACCTTCTTCCCAGAATCATTCCAGAACTCACCACAGGCACCACAAGGGTCTGCTGTCCATCTTCTTGTCCATACCACACCTGTCTCCTGTGACCCCCGACATAGGCAATGTCACAAGCCTTGCTTCTGGAAATTCACAGCCCCTCCAGCCCTCACTTCCTTCAGAGATCACACAAGCAGGAGAGAAGCAGTGGGAAAATCCTCTGCAGACTCTAGTTTTTTCTTCATGAGCTTTCAGTGCCGACTAATGTTGATTTAAACCTAACAAGTTCAGACAGACATGGCTGTGTGTAAGCATAACTTCCTTTTGTGGATACCTTTTTGTTCTTTATTGAGCTATAACACACATACAGTAAAACCAACAAATCTGAAGTGTGCAGCCCGATGAATTTTTACATACATATATGCCCCTGAATCCACCCCAAAGATAAAGATACAGAATACTTCCAGCACTCCAGAAGACCTCTTATTCCCACTCCCAGTCAGTAACCACCCCCACAAGTAGCCTTTTTTCCCCTTTTCACCATAGATTGGTAAGTTTTGCCTGTAAATGAACATCACAGACATGAATCCTATAGTATTACTCTTGTGTCTGGCTTCTTTCCCATTCTTATGTCTGTGAGATCCTTCCATATTGCTGCATGGAACAGTAGTTCTTTTCATGGCTGAGTAGTATTCCACTGTACAAATATATCACAGAGCCTCCATTCTACTGTTCCTGAACATTTGGGTTTATTTCCAAATTGGGGCCATTATAAATACGGCTGCTGTGGTGATGCACACATGCCCTCGTCTCTCTGGACTATGTTCTCCAGTGGAATTGGTAATTACAGGGCAAACCTAGGTTAGCAATTGCAGTTACTGCCTAACAGATTTTGTGGACATATTTTTAAAAAGGAGAATACACACTTAGTGTGTCATTTGCCAGTACTGTACTTCCCTATAAGCTGCTAGTGAGGCAGCCTAGTGAGACTGAGGAACCAGGGGTTGGATGTTAGGATCCCTGGCTTTGAATCAGCTCTGTCACTTACAAGCTTGGTGTCCGCAGGCCAGTTATTTAAGCTCTTTGAGCCTCATTTTTATCATCTGTAAAATGGTGGTAATAAAAATGATCACCTCACATCATTAATGTGAAACTTACATGGGCTATCTATAAAAGTTCTTTGAGAGTTGTGAAATGTAAAAATCATCCTTATAACCTCAACTTTTTGTATTTGACATACATTTTCCTTGAAAACAGTCTAAAAAGTTTTTAAAGAGAATCACTATTAGTAATAAATAGAGAAAAAAATCGATCTTTCAAGAAAAAAAATACTGTCTCCCTATTTTATAGCCTGGGCCAGTCAATGGATCTGGGCAGTCACCACTTTGATATACCTGCATGCTCCAAGGGCCCCTCCACCCCAGACACAGCTGGGAGTCACACATCCACTGTCCTCATCTCCGGCCAACTTGCCTGTTTTCTCATATTTGCATTCTCTGTTGAGAACTATCCCTGCCTCTGCGCTGCCTCTCTTGTTTTTAATCTTGTGAAGTCTGAATATCAGATGGGCCTTCTCAGCATTTTCACTGAGACATGTGCATACACACATCAACACGAGCACACATGAGCACACACACGCTGCATGAGCACGGCTGGAGCAGTTCTCCCGAGTATCTGTGGAGTCGGTCTTACTGCTTCTCTATAGAAGTGATTTAGTTTAAAGACTAGCAGCGGGCCCTTGTAGACACAGAGCACATAGTAGTATTTAATAAATATTTGTTTACAGCAATGGAAATAACCAAGGTCACCAACCCCCCCACACTCTTGTGAGACATGCTCTCCTGCTGTCTCTCATCAATGTGCATGGCTCTCTCTGGGAATCAAATGCTGTTGTGGCTGCAGGAACCTCCAGAAAGGGTTGTTTATTGCATTGATATTCCTTGCACACTCCAAGATTGTCTTTGGAGTGATGGGAAGCACAAGAGCTTTGGAGCTAGATAAGCCTGTGTTCACATCCTGACGCCGTATTCCTAGAGCATAAGTTCTGGCCCCTCTGAGCCTCACCTTTCTCATCATAAAATAGGATTGGTGTTGGTTACCTTTAAGGTGGTCGTAAGAATTCAAGAAGACAATTAGTAGAAGTTGTTGGTATTATTCACTTCTTCCAGCTCCTCCCCACAACACTTTGGAGTTTTTTTGTTCTGTTTTATTTTGGTTTGTGTTTTGGTTTTTGGTTTTTTTTGGATAGCTTGACCTCTTTTCTTCTTCCCACATACACCTCAGTCCCCTCCCAAAGAGGGCAGGGCCTGGACTGGTTAAGAGCATGACCCATGAGATCAAAGTGTCTTGGTATAAATCCTAGCATTGCTGCCAATTCACTGTGAGACCTTGAACAAGTGGCTTAACCTGTCTGAGCTTTTATTTCTTCCTCTTAAAATAGGGATAATAATAATTATCTATATCATAGAATTGTATGGCTTCCCTGTGAATAACCATAAAGCGGTTGGCACAAAGCCAACACTAAGCTGATAGTGGTGGTTGGCAATAGTAGTAATAGTAATATTATTATAATATTATTGATCCAATGGATGCCAATAGCTGTGTTTCTCTCTCTCTCTCTCTCTCTCTGACACACACATACACACACACACACACACACACACCCCACTTTGGGTTTTCCTGATCGCTCCCATCAGGGCTCCTTCCACATGGAGGCTCTGCCTCTATCATCCTTTCTCCTGATTTGAATCCTCATGAAGGACAGGAACTGGGGTTGCTCTATGGTTTGGGTTGGTTTGTTTTTTAAGTTCAAAATTAATGAAACAAATGTCAAGGAAACATAATCTTTGGATCTTTGGACTGTAAATAAAAATAGGAACATTCGGGTCTTTGTATAAGACTGCTGTAAGTTTAGGCTTATGTATTAAATAGAAGAAGAAAAATGTGTCTGTTCAAATGCTCCCAGTATTGAGGGTTTAAATTGAATAGATTATTGTCTGGAGGAAAATTCAAGTATAAATTAGACTACGAAGAATTACTAACTGTTGCAGTTTTCATGTTAATTATTTCATGTTAAAAAATTGTTACCGCATAAATTAACACGTTCTTTCATAGAAAACATATTTTAGAAAGATTTGTTACTTTAATAACTCTTTGTGTATTAGAAATCCCAGATGCCTATACTAATTAAATATGATCAGATTTTACATTCAAAAAGCACAGTAGCCATTTAACACAAACAAGCAGGCAGCTAGGTTGACAAACACACTCAGGAAGAAGTGGATCCCTGTTTCTTTCGAATTTTGAATTTCACAATCCAGAACTGTGAATTCAATTCCTGTCCTTCCTTTGTATTACAACGACCGGGGATTATTAGACTCAGAGCGCCAGCTTTCCAGCTCAAGGGCTCCTGCAGAATTATTAATCAGCCGCTTCTGAGGCCCCTGTAATCCGGTGGCAGATCAAGGCTGATCTCGCCATGAGATGCCCTCCCTCTGCCCCCGTCAGCACATGAATTTCTTGTTCTCTGTCAACAACAGCATTGCCATTCCCGCACAGCGTGCTGTGACCTGAACAGCAAATATCAGGAGAGAGAAAGGGAAGAAAAAAAAAACCTTTTTAATTACTGAATTTAATCTAATTCTTCCCATGCTAGAGAAGCAAACCATCCTTTCATGAAAAGCAAACCCTTTAAAATGCAAGCCATTGTCTTAAGCACCGACTAGTGTGTTCCCAACTCAGTGGTGCTGCCATAAAATGACCATGCCAACTCCCACCTCCCCAGCCCACATTGAGAGTCTGTCATCCTGAGGGCTGTCTAGGGAGAGACCCCAGGGGACTTGCCCGACAGAATGCCCTGCCCTCCGAGGTCAGACACGGCTTTCCCGCTGAGCTGAGTCGCATGCCTGAACCGTGCTGCTTGTAATCAAGCTTCCCGGATCCGAGTTTGGTACACTTCAGTCACTAAGCAGAAAAGCTCCTTCATTTGTATTCTGTCGCTTCAAGCTCTGAGCTTCCACCTCGTTTCTGGGAGGGACGGCTTTGTTTATCTGGTGAGCCACCGTGGAGCTTCGGGGCCCAGATTAATAGTTAGGGGGAGCAGGTCAAATTGGCAGGGAAATGGAGATGAATTGTAGAGCGCATCCATTTTCCTCCAGGAAAGGGTGTGTTGAAAGCCAAAGATTAAAATTAAAAGAAAAGGGACTCTAAATCACCCTTTCCTACTACAGTCTCTCTTTAAAGATTAAAACTGTTTCAGGTCAGAGATGGGACCAATTTCTTTCATTCCCACCCTCGGGCAGCTCTGACTCTGCCCAGAGGATACAAATGGATTGGAGGTAAGCAGTGGTCACCTCAAGCCCAGCTTCTTTGCACACCTTTCCCCTTTATCTGTGCTGGTCAGTTCCATTTTGTATTCTGTGTGAGCATCTCTTTCTCCTTTGTGCTGTTTTGGGCAGAGCCTTTTGATGGTTGTTTATGAATGGTCAAGAGCAAGTCCTCAGTCTGTGCAGCCCACGTTTCTTGGTAATCATCAAGAAGGAAGCAGATGGTCACCCTTTGTGATTTTAAAGTGTGTAAATAGGAACTGTAGACTGCCATCAAACATCAAAAATGTCAGTTGGCTTCCTTGTCTTGCCTTGCTGGCAAAAGGAACTCCTGCATTTGCATCATCTGGGTAATCATGGACACGCAGTACATTTGTAAACTGCCCCAAGTTCTGAAGCCTCATTTCTTACAGCCAAAGGAGGGGGCTCAGTGGCATTGCTCTGCCATCCCCAGGGTGGCTCCCCCATTGGCACAGACACTGTACCAGATTGAAAAGGGGAGCGGTTTGAAAAAGCCACCCCAAAGTGGTGTTTGTCTTCTGTGTATCCTATTATCCTTTGATACGTTCTGAGCTCCCAATCAAACTCCGTGACCTCCAACTGTTCCCACACAGTATCCCCAAACCCAGTGCTGCCCGTGCAGCCCAGCTCATCATGTGGTATGAAGTCAGACTGACACAGGCCCTCTGCCCCTTCTGGGGGTGGCTGGATTCTTGGCATCATTTCTGTGTTGAGCTACATCCCACACATCCGTTGATCACTCAGGTGAGTTCCTCTCACCACCCTGGGCAGCAGTGTGCAGTTGGTTACAAAGCTCTTGTCTTTTGTTCTGGATTGAAAGTCCACAAACATAGCGTTTATGCTGTTGAAGCTGTGAATCAGAATTTTTATTCTGTTTGTTTTGTTTTGTTTTCTCTTTACAGAGGTAATCAAGTTACAGAATTTTTATTCTGATATTGCTTCCTTTCTGGCTCTTCGAAAACTGGAAGGATAATTGGAATTATTCAGAGCCTCAGTATTCTAGAACAGCAAGCAGGGCTCCTTTTTTCTTCAGTCCCACCCAAGATAACCACTTAAATAAGCCTCCATAACACAGTCTGTACTCCAAGGAAAGTCCCTTCGATGGTTCTCAGATTTCCTTCTTAAAAGGACTAAATACCCACAGTTTCACGAGATGCCCATTAATGTTATCCTCTACTTTTGCGTTGCCCCCATAAGTTAGCCTGGGTTTGTCATTGGTCACCGTTGCAAGGAGGGTGATGGAGAAAGGCAAGCAGCCCAGAGTTTCCTCCCTTCACTTCCTGGCTCCTCTAGGGATATTTGGAAGGAATGTCACAGTTTACCTTCTGGTAGCCTCCATGTCTGGATCGAATGCCCTTCCACAATTTATCCTGCCTATTCTTCCCCGACTGCAAAACCCCAGGATTAATACCTAGAGTCCAGCCTTGCCCCTGCATTCTCCCTGGTAGCTGAGCCTACTCCCCTGTGTCCTCTAGTTGTCCTGGGTTCAATTTTTAATACCCACTGATGGACCTTCTGTCTCTTCTCTGTCCAGTCTTGAACTCTGGGCTCTCTTGGAACTTTCCTCACCCCTCTCAGCCTGAATATTCCTTCCATGGATTCCGCTCAACCAGACTTTGGATGTGTGCCTACTTAATCAACCTTATCTTTGCAATATGTTCGGGCCCACCTTCCACTCCTTGGTTCTTGTCCTCCTTGGCCTAACTTGTCCCTTCTCCACTCACATCCCCGGTGGGACAGCATTCCTCCTTCCTCCCAACCTCCCTCCTTCTCAAACTTCTTGCTCAACATTATGAAATTGCAGATGGAATATAATCTTAACCCAATGTAACATATACTTTTCAAAAAAACATGATGCTAAAACTTTATGAACTTGAAGTAGAAGTTTCAACAGAGTGCGTCACCAGGGATAACTGGAAAACACCCAGTTGTATTACTTCAGAAGCATTTGGGAAATCTGAAAGTCATTCCTTTGGCCTAGTGTGAAAATTCTGAGTTTTGCTTTGCCAAGTTTCATTGGGTTTGAAATCATTGTTTTGTTTAAATAACCACAAAGTTCCAGGTCAGGTCAGCTTTGATTTTGCTTCTTTCACAGGATATCCTGTCCTGGTACCACCTTGTCACCTCCCCCTCCTGTAAACCAAATTTCTGTTATTGGCATTGTTTGTGATTTTTTTTGTTGTTTTATTACCCAGAGTAACTTTCAAGTTGAATTATTGCATACTATTAAATATTGGATATAATAATTTGCAGAGTTAGTGGCTTTATAATTAAAAAGGGCTCTGGGTGGCTCTTTGGTTCAGAAAAACAGTGTCTATTGTTGAAGTTAATGGGTTTCCTCCTTGAAAATGCTATTAGGGCACAGCTCAGATTCTCTGTAGGAAGGATTTGGCTTCTTTTATTCAATACTGACTTCACCTTCTCCACCTTGGCCTAGTTTTTTAGCCAGAGGGGATATTCTCTGAGACTATGGAATTGGCCTGGTCACCAGGAAAAATAAAAAAGAGAGAGACTTGGCAGTTCAGCTCTCCGGTGATGTGAGCTGGGCCCACCCAGGCCTGTCCTGGCCCCTGCCGTGACCCTCCCCACCGCAGGGAGAGCCATGGGTCATGCTGCATCATTCCAATGCGGCTGCCTCTCCCTGAAGCCCTCATCTCCTGCTTATGTTCTCTTTTCCTCTCTCTGCTGAGCCCTCTTGTTCCTAAAGGCAGTGCCACCATTTAGTTCTCTGTTGGGTTTGCCCGTGAGGTCTGTCTCCCTGGCTGTCTAGAAACCCCAAGTGGGGAGGCAACCTGTGCTTGGTTTTCCCAGGAGCGCCTCACAGGGTGCTGGGGACATCATGGACCCTCAGAAGATTCTCAGTGATTGGTTGATGAGTGTTTTGATGAGGAGGGTTTTTTCATCTTCTTTTCCTCTTCTGATGTTTGGAGAGCTTTGGCATTGCTGATGGCATTTGCCAGTGCAACTCAGTGACTTTAGGCCTTTACTATCTGAATAAAATAACAGCTGGCATTTATTCAGCTATTACCAGGTATCAGACGCTGTGCTGAGCCTTTTACATCAACTGTTCTTCCCACCACAACCTTAGGAGGTTATCATCCCCAGTTTACAGACAAGGAAACTGAGACTTAGGGACGTTTTAAATGATCAACCAGCAAATCCAGTGTGCAAGCACAGGGATACCTGACTCGGAAGCTCCTTTCCTAAATGATCATAGTGGTCCTTCCACAAGTGACCACTCAATCCCAGCTCAGCCCACAATTGGACCACTTTGCATTGTCACTGAAGAGCATCCACTCCTCGTTTCCTGGCCGGCTTATGTACTCTTACTGCAGGAGGTGATTTGGCAGCAAAAGTATCTGCGGTCTTCATTGGAGCATTTGAAATGCCCATGCCGTCATCTTAATGTATGAAAACACATAAAGAACAGGAAGTAACTGAGTCAAGTAAGCTATTTCTATTTGAGGCAGAAGTGAAAAACAGATTACCTGGCCACTAGGGATAGAGGGACTTCATTAACTGGAATGTGGCCTGGGGCTTGGGATGGGCCATCCTGACATAATGACTTTGGGCAGTCATCCTGTTGGCACTGAAAAACCAAGAGCATCAGTCAGACTGTGCTGTCGTATGAAAGGAAGATTTTATTCCTATAACTTTTAAGAGTGAAGAAAATTATTAGTTTATTACACCACTGTATTGACACTCTTTGCATTTAGTTTGATTAAGTCTGTGTAAAGGAAGAGAATTACTTTGACTGTTAGGGTGTCAGATAACTTACTGCCTGGCTGGACCCTTTAGCTAGTTAGAGCATTTATTGCTGTTTAACCAGCCTTAGGCAAGTTGCTATGAAGAAATATGTGTCTCCATCCTCAAAGGATTTGCATTCTATTTAAGGAGATTTTTAAAATAACTTATGAAAGAACTAGTAAAAGGACACAGAGGACACATGGACACAGTGGAACAGTGTATAGTGTTTATGCAGTCAGGCTCTGGCGCCTTCAGTTCAAATCCCAGTTCTGTCATCTACACTTGTCCTTTGTTTGGCACATTGCTTTCCTCTCGGTGTTCCGTTTTCTCATCTGTAGAACAAGACTATTGCTGGCATCCACCTCATGTGCACAGTGCTTTGCATGCCTGACTCTTAGCAAGCGCTCAGTGTATGTTTAGCTATTGTGGTAGCTGCTATTATCAAGCATTAAACTGTTGTTTCTAGCACTGGCGCTAGGTGCATTGGAGAGATTAGTGAAAGCTGGAGTAATCACAGATGGCTTCATGAAGGAGGTGGGACTGGAGCTGAGGAGGCTTTAGCTAAGCAGGTGAAGGGAAAGAGAGCATTTCCAAAGCCAATGTAAAAGAAACAAGTGTGAGCATGCTAAGTGCAGGACACAGGTTATAGTAAAGCAAACTGAACTAGATTAACTGTGTTTGGGGTAGCAAGAACCAAGTTAGGTCAGGCACGGTGGCTCACATCTGTAGTCCCAGCACTTTGGGAGACCAAGGCAGGAGGACCACTTGAGCCCAGGAATTCGAGACTAGCCTGGGCAACATAGTAAGATCCCATCTCTACAAAACATAAAATTAAACTAGGTGCAGTGGCTCATGCCTGTAATTGCAGCACTTTGGGAGGCCGAGGCGGGTGGATCACCTGAGGTCAGGAGTTCAAGAGCAGCCTGACCAATATGGTGAAACCCCGTCTCTACTAAAAATACAAAAATTAGCCAGGCGTGGTGGCGTGCACCAATAGTCCCAGCTACTCAGGAGGCTGAGACAGGAGAATTGCTTGTACCCATGAGGTGGAGGTTGCAGTAAGTCAAGATCGCACCACTGCACTCCAGCCTGGGCAACAGAGTGAGACTGTCTCAAAAAAAAAAAAAATTAAATTAAATTAAGCATTAGCCAGGCATGGTGGTGCACACCTAGCATCCTAGCTACTCAGGAGAGGCAGGAAACTTGCTTGAGTAAGCCCAAACAAGAAGAAGAGCCCACAGGGGAGACACACAAAATGCTTGGAAAGAAAGGAAGGACATGGGGAAGAATAAACTCAGAAAAATAATTCATGCATTTCTCATAGAAATGTTTGAGCTTTGCAGGTTGGAATATGCTAAGTTTTACTGCTTTGTTACCGAAATTATTGGTATTATTCACATGTGAGAAGTGTGCTAAAATAGTACAAATGTACCCAGAGCCACTCGTTAAGTAAACATGACAGAAGTGACAATGGAAGCATCATCTACCCAATTGCTAATTGCTGATAGACACCCATGGGCCTTGAAATGTCACGATGCTTTTGAAGAGTTTTGAAAAGTCAAAACACTTTTCCCATTCTGTCTCATCATAAGTCATTCTCAAGGTAATGATGTGTTATCTTCCATGTTTTAAAAGACAAGGGGAAAGAACGACGTGGGAAGTCATCGCACTTCTGCTCACAGCCCAGTGACTTTCTGTTGCGCTTAGGATGGAATCCAAAATCCTAGTACAGGTTACAGAGTCCCACAAAATCTGTCCTTGTACCCCATCTTATTATTCTTCATAGCACCTTATTGTAGTTGACATATATAATAGCCATTCATTTATTTATCTCTCTCAAACTAAGCTTCCAGCTCCATGACTGCCAGAGACTGCGTTCACTTTCGTCCTCCTGGCACCGAGTGCAGTGCCAGGCACTGGGGAATACTCCAGAAATACTTGTGGTAGGAAGAAAGAACAAGCCAGCCCAGCAGTGGTGGGTGTTTGTGTTGTTATTTCTGTGGACAAACTTTGATAACTGAATAAATCCACAGCCCTCTCCTTTCTCTTGCTTGAAGCATGGATGATTATTAACTTTATTTTAAATGAGGAAGACCAGGGCTCGGTGAGGTCAAAATGGTTGATGTCTAGTCACTTGCATTCATCCCAGTCTATTAAGAATTTATTCTTAATCCAGTCTATTAAGGATTTTCCACTTTGTTTCACTGTGAACTCTCCCAAGGCCCCTTGCCACCTTGTCTTTCTGCTGTTGTAACTAACCACCCCCATCCCCAGCTGCAGCCCCAGTGAACTGGGCCCCCTTGTCCTCAGAGAACAAAGTATGGGGCTCCCCCACTCAGATACATTCACTCCGACCCAAAGGGGATCTGAACACACTTCCTTTGGCAGTGAAAATGCAGGGTTCTCCAGGTGTTTTAAGTTTCATTAGTGTGTGGCTGTTGCTTTTCTATTTCAATTGGCAGTTCTTAGACTCTTAAAAGGGCATCCAGACAGTGACACTGGTGCTGTCACCAAGGACAAGTAGAAGACTCACCAGAGGGCAGGGAACTGATAATACGCTCTGTAAGGAACTGTGGTTATTCAGCCAAAAAGGGAAGGGCTGGGAGGGCTGACCAGCTACTCATTCATTCATTCAGCACCTGTTTATCAAGTGCTTTCTCTGCAGCAGACGCTGTACTCAGTACTGGAGATGTGGCCATCCGGGAAGACATGCTCCAGCACTCAAGCACAGTATGTATCTGGGGCAGAGACAGCCTTCAGACAATTCATGCATTCATTGCACTTTAATAATAACAGCTTCATTAGGCAATATTTACTGAAAAAAAGTAGTGACAACTTACAAAGAGGGAGGTGCTCTGGCAGCATAGAAGTAGGAAACCTACCCCAGTCTTTAGTGATCAGGCAAAGGTTCCCTGTGCAAGTAACACTTTGGCTAGGAGCAAAAGAGAAGTAAGAATTAGCCATGGGTTGAGGGCTTTTGACAAAGGAAATAGCCTGTCCCTGAAGCAGGTAGGAGCTTGGCATTTGCAAAGCAGTCAAAGAAGGGCAATGGAGAGGTTGTAGAGGAGAGAGGAGGGAAGCAGAGGAGAACAAGTCTGGGATAAGAAGCAGCTGGGGAAGTAGGTAGGGACCAGATTATGCATGTAGATTCTATTAGAAGGCTACTGTAGAAACCCAGCGGGGGACATGCTGAGCAAGCGAGGACTAGAGGAAGGGTAGTGAATTCAAGAGCATGAAATGGTCAGGATGTAATGGGCCTGACACGGGCAGGGACAAGGCAGGAGGGCACAGAGATCATTCAGTAAAGATGTATTGACCTCCTTCAATAGGCAGGCCCTGTGCTGGGATCCGAGTGCACAGTGATGAAAAATAGAGTGTCCAGGTGAGGATGATTCTCAGGATTCTGTTGTCACCAACTGGGTGGTTTACAAAGTCACCAAGGATTGAGAAGCCAAATTGTGGGGAAGATAAATTTTGGAGGTTGCATTTGAGGGGCACTGACTTGTATAACCAATTTCATGGAGAGACAATTGAGAGGGAAATTGGTTATGCAAGTCAGGGACTCGAGAGAGAGGTCCCATCTGGTGATATAAATGCAGGCATCATTGGGGTCAAGATAGTCATTGGAGCCACGGGATTGAATAAGATCCCTGATGTTACACAGAGTTTGTGACCACTCATTTCATATCTCAACAGAATTCAGAGAAACAAGATTGAGCTGTATATCAGAAATTATTTAAAACATCGACACATTTATTCATTACAGGAATAATTCAGCCTAAGGCTAACTGGTCTTATATATGTTCCTGGGAGTTAAATGACTAAGGCACAAAGATCCTCTTACGTGGAAGTTCTAGGACATGGGTACCAGTGACAACACCAGGTTGTCAAGTTTTCACCATGACAAGTCGAGGTTTCGGCAATGAGTTTACCTTGGGAGTTTGGTAAAATTTGCAAATAGTACCTGGAAAACATTCAGTGGAAAAGATGCTTCCAAGTACACACACCACACACACACACACGCACACATATTATGGCCTTTGTGTATTGGCTTATCCTAAAGAATCCTAAACTGTTAAGCTAATTCAGTAAGAAATGACAGAGTGGTCACTTCTTTTTTTGAATTCATGTAAACATGGAACAAGTACAGTAAGTGTTACAGTGAAGCTCAAGATATCAGTGACATAGATGATCATTACGTGCATAGTTTGCTCTGTTTCCTCTAAATAAAATGCACGGAGGAGAAAACTGTTTTCATATCTAAATCCTGCTCCCAAGCAGAAGAATTTCAAAGTGTGAATCAGCTAGTTACATAACAATACCAAGTTAACTGCATTGCAGTTCTCCTGATGTTTTCTCCGTTGTTCTGTAAGTCCATACTACTTAGAAGACCACTTTGATTCTGACTTTTTGCCTGTCAGAACTTTACTTTCAAGGGAAAGGCAACGTTTACACCCAGGAGATCCTTCCTTCAAGGTGTCTGAAGTCTCCTAACTTACAGAGCTCACTGCAGCAGCCCTGCAGCAGGGACACCTGTGGGATTGTATAGGTTATGTACTACACAACCTTAGGGATGCTGTTTTCATAGACTGGGATTTTACACTGTGCAACCTGCATGGCTAGTTGTAAAGACACCTGCCAAAAATCCCCAGTTAACTCCACCACATTTAGAGCTGCATTTTAGGGCCAATAGCTTTGTACCCTCAGGAGGTGGGAAGCCAAGATGAGGGGAAACAGAAGTAATGAGATGTGTCCAAGAGGAAGCAGGGATTAGCTCTTTTCAGTAGAAAGCTCAGTTAATCATTAATACCTTATTGCTGCTTTGATTTAACCTTTTGTCTTCCTTGAAAAGGAAAATGAGTTATCTATAAAGAAGCTTCTTTTGTTGAAAGCAGCTGCTGTTTTAAGATAGAGAAGAAGCAGGAGAAGTTGGACAAAGACATTATGTTTTATTCCTCCAAATACATTATAAATACATTGTTTGGTATAAATATATTGCTTGCCTTAGAAAGAAAATTAATACAAAACAAATTTAAGTAAGTTCCGACTAGTAGTAAGTCAGACCACATATCTACAAATGACTTCCTTTCAAAGATTCCTTACATTAATGCAGCCTTTGTTTTAACATTTTTTGAAGGTTTATATATTATAATCCTTATTGTAGATTATAAAATGAGAAAATAATAAAGCTGACTAATGCAACTGGCTGATATTGCCGTTGGTTTTTTTTAATCTGAAATTATGAAATCCCTTGGAAAATCTAACATGACAATATCCAAATTTTAAATAGTCACTTTCAGCAACACACACACCTTCACCAATGTTGAGTGATTCGAAGAAGGGGAAAAACAACTCCTTTGGTTGTCATTTTATGTACAGGATTTGTCTGCACAGCAGAGAAAAATGTTCCATTTACTTCAGAGATGGTCAGAGATTTCCAAGCCATTTGGCTCAAGAGATGGTTTAAATAGGAATGAATGTAGTATACCTTTAATTCTCTGAAGTAAGAGAACTCCAGCTGAGGTTTGGTCCAGAGCAAAGTCTGCTCTCAACATTGAAGAAAATCTGTCACATTAATCCCAGTGGCTCAGAGTCCAAAGCTGTGTGAACAGAATGCTAAAGGATAGGAAGTGTGAGAAGAATGCTTTGAAAGAAACTTTAAAAACAAAACGACTGACTATTCAGAGAATACCAGGTCTTATGTGGAATCATCTAGCACGTAAGGAAAGATATAAATAATTATGCCTGAGAAACATAACTAATTAAAAATAACTCCATGCATAAAAGGAAAACTATAGAATAACTTTTCTGCTCCAGTGTTAATGTGAGATGCCTCATAATGAAATAGTAGGATTTTTTTTTCATTTCATTTCACACAGACACATGAGAGATGGAGAGGAAAATTATATTGCCTGAAAATGCCAGGGTAGATTTACTAAAGATGTTATCATATGCTGTATTTAAGACAAAAATCTAATTGCTATAATTTATCATACCTCTGGCTATTAAAACTGTGCCAACTTAAATATTTTAATCATTCGCCACTTTTGTACATAGTGACTTTTTATAGAAGATTCTATGAAACGTTCTGATTTTGTCAGCCTTTGTATGATTTTCAGGATCTCCTTAAGCAGAATGAACATGCTTTAAGCATGTAATTGTATTTCCATAAGTAATAAAAATTCCTTGTGTTTTTCTTTTAGTTTGTGCAGTGAAATACCTGGAACTGCTTTATAATTGCTGAGCCGAATGTCTGAGAGCACAAGCTGCTGAATCCCTTTTATTTTATTTTATTTTATTTATTTTTATTTTATTTTATTTTTTTTTTTTCTGAGACGGACTCTTGCTCTGTCACCTAGGCTGGAGTATAATGGCACGATCTCGGCTCACTGCAACCTCTGCCTCCTGGGTTCAAGTGATTCTCCCGCCTCAGCCTCCCAAGTAGCTGGGACTACAGGCTCGTGCCACCATGCCTGGCTAATTTTTGTATTTTTAGTAGAGACGAGGCTTCACCATGTTGGCCAGGCTGGTCTTGAACTCCTGACCTCAAATGACCGCCCGCCTCTGCCTCGTAAGGTGCTGGGATTACAGGTGTGAGCCACCACTCCCGGCCTGAATCCCTTTTAATTCCCTGCACACACATCAAGCTTGTAGAAAGCAAGGTGGACCACACCCTTCCTTTTGGTTTAGAGACAGGATTCTTTCAATGATCAAATAAATTTTTGAAAAAAAGGACTCCGCTGACTTTGACATGAATTTGCACCTTGGTCTTGAAAAGTCAGAGACTCATAAGACAGTCATGGAGGCAGAACTGCTCTTTAAAAAACAAACATTAAATAGTACTCTTGCTGGGTGGTAGAAGAAAAAGTGGTAAGAAAGTGATCTTACAGTATGGAAGAAAAAACTATCTCAGGAGTAAAGATGGCTGCTACAGGGAGAAAGAATGGAGGAAAAACAGCAAATGTGGAGAGAGAAGGAGCTGGAGGCAGATTCCTTTCCCTGCTGTGGGTGTGGGAGGCCTTTGGGAAATCTGACCCATTTCAGCAGAACACATGGGCAGTATCCAGTTGTCCCCACCCTGGGAGCAGCTCAGTGGTTTAATCAGGTTTTGTGTACCCAGTGAGACCACACTATCTTATATACCCGAGGACTCATGAGAGCAGCATTATGACTAAATCCTATGTATGTTTATTAAAACATAGCATTATTTCAAAGTTAAATATATATATAATTTTCCTAAATCACAAGAAACCAGGGCTTCTTCCCCCCTTTATTGAGGTACTAAGGTGCTTTAAGCTGGATTACTTACGGTCACACAGCCAAGACCAGACCCTACATCTTCCCAATCCCAGCCCATTCCTGCTTCACCTCCTTTCTGTCTTCCCCTCTAAACCTGCTCTCAGGAAAATAGCTTGCCAAGTGCCTTTCCCTCCCACACCCCATGCGCATTGCAGTGCCCTCTGCCTGATGAATAACCAGGTGTTCATTCTGCAGGTGCAAAGTTCCCCATCAAGTGGACGGCCCCCGAGGCAGCCCTGTACGGGAGGTTCACAATCAAGTCTGACGTGTGGTCTTTTGGAATCTTACTCACAGAGCTGGTCACCAAAGGAAGAGTGCCATACCCAGGTAAGAGCAGGGCCTCGCAGACATGGGCCTGAGATTGGAGGCTTTTTTGACACCATTTGGGAAAACTTCATCCACTTTGCTTTCTAAGCCCCATCCTCAGCTTTCTGCTGAGCTTGAGTTTGAAGAACATGGCCAGGTATTCAGCCAGAGAAAAGCAGAACTGGGAGCCACCATGTATGTAGACAAACAGCCACCATGAACTGTGTGCCAGGATTAATGTAAGTAGCAGCTGGTCTAAATGCTTCAGTCCCCCTCCAGTTCATAGAATCTCTCCTCTCTCAGTAGGAGTATGTGTCTGTGGTTCCCAGAGCAGAAATGTCACTGGCAGTGCCTCTGCCCAAATGGAGTTTGCAGACATGTCTGGGAAAGAGAAGGAGAAAAGCCCCACTGCTTTTTGATTACACTGTAGCACTGACCCATGGAGTGAGCCTGGCGGGAACGTGCCAGGACCTGTTCTCTCCGCAGGACCCAGCTCCAGATGGCCAAAGAGAGCAGAGACACATGCGAAATGCAATTTAGAGCCCACTCACTGCCTGTTGCTGAACAGTCAAAACATGCTATACCAAAGCAAGTATAATGTAAAGAAATTGGAAATTCTTAGACTCTGGAATGTTTCTGGATTATCAGATTTATGCTCTCCAAAGAAACCACGAGTTTGGCTTATCCATGCTTAAATTGATTAACGTCGACAGATGGTGACATAAAGGACACCCATGCCACTTCACCTCCACGCTTTAGTGGTTATAGCACAGGGACGATCTGCTTTTTTGAAATGTTAAGGACATATTTTTCAGTTACTGCTGAGTGAAGAAAGAACATACATAGCTCCCCCTCATTCCCTGCCTAAGAAAGGAGCTTAAAGAAAAAAAAAAAAAAACCAAACAGTGATAGAAACGATAGTGAAGATTAATGAGGAATTTAGGTCTCTTGCAAATCCTGGGTTTGTAATCATATCTTTGCAGTCAGAGGAGCCAGCGAAGGCAGATTAATTTGTAATCCCTTTGTTCCTTTTTTATGATTGTTTCTGGTCATCTTCAGAGAACACAGAGAGGGGCACATCAAGATAATCTCGTTCTGGGTTGGTGTAGCCTTGAGACTCCTAGGAGAGCCGGGTTGACATGGAGGCAAAATTGACAAATTCCCAGCCTCTGAAGTGCCGGCACTGGGCGTTTAGAGATGCGGGTGTAAGTCAAGTTTTATTGATGCTGCAGTGACTGCTGCTCCCGGCATGCACACACGGGCAGACACTTCGGGAATCGCCAACCAGCACAGAAGAAAGGGCCACCCTGGGGGATGGAGCACAGCGTGGGTGTTTCTGAATTGCTTCTCAAGGGGGGAAATGTGCGGGTCTCGGGAGGGCGAAGATGTGAAGGCATCTCTTCTTTATTTATTGTCTGAATTTTGAACTGATTTCTTCCTGATCCCCCCCAGGTTTATAGTCACCCTGTGTGTTAAATGCAACTGGGGAGAAAAGGTTAATGTTGTTTTGCGTTTCTGTGAAGCCTTCCCTTCCAGTAATACAAAGCAGCTTTTTGTTTCTCAGGGTCTCACACAGAAACCAAGACAAAGGGGTGGAGGTGGGGGCCTTGGAGAAGGAAGGCAGGTGCGCTTTTCTGAGGGAGTCTTTTGTCAGATTTGGTTTTAGCATAAAGAAAATGCCCTCATTTTACCACTTAGACCAGGATTCATTCATTCAGCGTAGCTCAGTCACTGTGAACTGTGCCAGGCATTTTCCTCTATCGGGGAGATAGTACAAATAAGACCCTCATACTCTCAACAAGCCTTGATTAGTACCTGCCTCAGGCTAGGCATTGTTAGCACAGTGGGCAAGTAAATAAATTTAGTCCCTATGTTCGTGGATATTACAGTCAGATAGATAAAATATGCATCAAATCCAGGAAGAAACCAGCCTTCTTTATTCCTTGTTTATTATTAGAGGGAGTCATCCTGAAGGGATGAATTACTTGGCTTTACCTACTATGGGGCCTAGATCTTCATTCTGATAATGGGGTCAGGGACACCTGATCCAGGTATCCACACACAGCAGGTCCTGAGAGGGACTCTTCAAGCCGAGTCCTGTGAGGATGGCAGAGGAGTTTGAAGTGAGAACTAACTCCAGCGGCTCCTGCAGAGAGAGCTGTGAGCAAGTGCTGGTCTGCAGTGGGCTGTGATAACTGCCTCTAGCTCTGGAGGAGTGCTGGAGAGAGGGGGCTGTGTAGGGAAGGCAAGTAAGCCAGAGCTTGGAAGCCAAGTAGGTTTCCTCAAGCGCAGAAGGCGGGAAGAGCATCCCAAGGTCTGGCACGTGGGAAGGCACGTAGGCCTGGGAGGACAGTTCCAGGGACCACAGGATGAATCTGAGAAGATGCCATGTGCAGGGGCACACCTGGAGATGTGACTGGAAGGGTGGCCGAGAGCCTGCGTTGGGGCCTTGCTGGTTGGCAGTGGCAACCAGGGAACCGTGTCCTCATTAGGGGTGTCGTGAGCTGGTCCTCATTCAAAGAAAGCCACAAAAAATTGTTCCCAGGCCTGTTCCTAGCCATGGGTTCTTTCTGGGTTTTGCTTTTTAACATAGCTATAATCCTATTTAATTGGGTTTGTGAATCCAACAGAAAACTCTTCTTGAGGGAGAAGCTTTTACAGAGGGATTCCAATTATAGGATTATTACCCTAACGAAGGATAATAATTCCTAAGGAACAAGAGGTTTCACGAAGCTTCCTTCAGATGTCACTGTGAAGGCAAAGAAGGACCTTCCTCTCTGCATTCTTGCTATTTGTTGGTGTGGCAAGTCAGTCAGTGTGCGCTGAGGGGTCCTTCTCAGCTTCCCACGTTGCGTCTTTGTGCCTGTTGCTGGTACCTCAGGACAGACTCCCAGTCCCGGTCCGTCGTGATTTCCATTCTGCATTTTGATGTAGTCATGTCTCATGTCTCAGTTGGCTAGAGTATATTTTGAAGTAATTCTTTTTTGGAGAACAGTAGATGGTGGTACATTTTTCTGAGTCTTCCATACCTGAGAATAGCCTGCTGTTTCCTTGACACATAAGAAAGCTCCTTTGCCTGGTAGGTGAAGATGGAGGTGCGGGAGGAGGGGGTGACATATAAATTGGTTTTATAAAAGCTTTCCAGGCATCTTTGCCCAGCGTGAAAGAAGGTCCAGAAGTGACAATCCCAGAAGGAACTTAGAGTGGAGTATGTGAGGTGTGACCAAATAAAGGGCAAAGGGAGGCGGAGATGTTAGAACATTGGCAAGTTGTGTGAGAGGAGTGGACAAAAGAAGGGAAGATGACAATCTCAAACTGAATGAGAACCTGGAAGCCAAAGGAAAAAATACTGAAATACGATGCTGAGATTAACAGGGGGGTGGTAGAGAAAAGTTACATCACCTTACCAGATGAGGAAGGTTGCTTTCGAGATGTGTAACAAGTATGGATGCAGTTCCAAAGAAGAGCTCCATCAGTTTCCCACTAGCAGCCTGAGCTGAATGCATTCTCTGCATTGCAGTCTAGCTTGCTTTTCTGCAAACAAGAGTTCAGAAGCTTTCTTTACCTCAAGATTAGAACTGATTTCATACTGATGGATTGTTGTATGTGAGAAATAAAAACACTTAAGTAAAAGCAGTTTTCTGGGGTTGATGCATAAAATCAGAGTTATGCATTTTTACCTGTCATTTCACCTTAATACCTTTCTCAAATCCTTCTTTTCCCCTCTGCTTCCAGTTTCTCCCCGCCTCCCCACCACCCACCCACCCACCATTCTATCATTGTTGCCAACAGAGTTAGTATCCTAGAAAACACAGACCTGGTTATCTCACCCTGCTAGTTAAAAACGTCCACGGCTTCCCTTTGCCTTTCAGATAAATCCTAGAAAATGTAATTCTATATAGTTCTTCATAACTCTTTTTCTGCAGTCATTCCACAAATATTTATTGTGCACCTACTATATGCCAGGTACTGTTGCAAGCACCAAGAATACAGCAGTGAAGCAACAGACAAATGCTGCTGCCCTCATAGACTTCCATTCTTCTTTGAGGAGACAAACAATAAACAAAGATAAATAAGCAAAATATATTGAATGTTTGCTGCTGGTAACAGCTAGGGAGAAAAATAAAACAGGGAAGGGGAGAGAGGGGAGAGTGGCAAAGGAGCACCTCACTGGTGAGTAGAAGACCTAAAGGAAGCAAGAATCCAGCCAGGTGGGTATCTGGGAGCACAGCCTTCCATCAGGGGAAGGGAGAGTGCAGAGACCCTCCAGAATCAAAGGAGGCCAGCATGGCTGGAGCAGAGGGAGCAGGAGGTCCCAGAGGCCCCAGGGGCAAATCAGATAAGGCCTTTCTAGCTCATGGTTGGAACTTTTGCTTTTACTCTTAGTGAGGTGGGAAGTGAGGGGATTTGAGCGGGAGAGTGACATGATTTCTCTCTTGCTGTCTTCCATCCTTCACACGTTACCAAGACACATCAAGAGATGTCTCTTGAACATGCAAGTCTCTCTTTGTGGCTCCCCTGTCTGCCTCAGAAGCCTTCAAAGCCCAACTGAACATCATCTGCTTTGGAAAGCCTTCCCCATGTCCAGACCAAATGGGGTGCTCCTTCTGCTTGCCTCCATGACACCTAGCATATTTCTGTTGGGCCCCCTGTTTGTGTGTATTTCTCAGCAGCTTCAGAGAAGGGAGTCCCTTTGATGGATTCCCAAGGTCCAGCACAGGGTCCATCCCATAGTAGACTGTCGGTAAGTATAAGCAAATAAATGAGTGAATGAAACAGAAAAAAAAGAACTCACCTATGAGGTTTTTGAAACAAGGTTTTTAAATTTAGCCCATAGCCTGCAAAGCCTTTTAACTGCATTCCATCGTCTTCACACATGGATATATATTTTCCTAGCCACAAGGTAGCCTCTGTCCTCAAAATTCTTCTGGAAAGTTGACCCTGTGATCATTTCAAACATCATGTTCCAACACTATTCTAGGCAGAGTGTCCTGGCTATTCTGTGCCCTGGCTCTTAACTGAACACCTGTTTTGTGGATTTGGCAGGACCTGGTAGAACAGAAACACTTTTTTTTTTTTTTTTTTGAGATGGATGGAATCTTGCTCTGTCACTCAGACGGGAATGCAGTGGCATGATCTCGGTTCATTGCAACCTCTGCCTCCTGGGTTCAAGCGATTCTCCTGCCTCAGCCTCCCAAGAAGCTGGGATTACAGGCACCCGCCACCATGCCCGGCTAATTTTTGCATTTTTAGTAGAGCCAGGGTTTCGCCATGTTGGCCAGGCTGGTCTCAAACTCCTGACCTCAGGTGATCCACTCTCCTTGGCCTCCCAAAGTGCTGGGATTACAGGTGTGAGCCACCGCACCCTGCCAGGAACACTTTCTTAAGCAGACCACACTTATTCATTCATTGGAAGCACTTTCAAATCATTCAACAGGTGACTTTCTTGAATACATCTAGTCGCTTGATAATGACCTGAAGAAATAAGGGAAATTAATGAAACTGGTGGCTTTTTCCTTAAAGGATTCCAAATGCCACTCTGGTCCTCCCTCTGCCTTAGAGCCCTGAACCATAGATACGTTTTCCTTTGTGTTCAACATAACAACAGGAGCAGGTTTTTCATGGGAGAAGAAAGGGTTAGGACTCTCCAACCAGGAGGAGACTGGGAAGCCGAATGAAAGCTCTCATCTTAGCTGAGGGTGCATGTCTCTCCCTGGCTCGTCCACAGTCCCTGGGGTTTTTCCTGCAGCTCATGATGTCCCCTCAGAGAGGGAACCCTGCCTGGAATGCCCAGAGGTCATGCTGTCACCTCCTTCTACAAGATTTCTCTTGGCCAGCATGTCTAGTGAGAGGAGGAGGGAGACCAGGGGAGAATGTGTGTGAAGAGGGTGGCCAAAGAGGGACTTTCGGCCCCCAGTCCTGTGTTCCAGCCTCACGTGCTCCTTGTTCTCAGGGGTGCAGTTCCGGGGCCTTCCTCATGGGCACCCTGCCTCTCTTTTTCACTCCTTTTTTTTTTTTTTTTTTTTCTGGAACAAAGGGGTTCTCTATGATACTATATTATCAACTTCAAATACAGAAATACCTGTGTATTCAGTTACATGAGTAGCTGTCTTTCTGTGTTTATTAATACAATGGGCTGAATAAAAACAGCTGTCCTGAGGTTATCTGGCAAGATGAGGAAAGAGAAACAAAACAAGTCATTATTGTACCTTCTCAAGATAAGTTCTTTATTCTCATCCACACTCTTCCATCAGCATCTCTCTGCCCAGAATTTTCACAATGATCCTATACTAAAACCTAACTCAGTGTCACGGTTATTAACCAGTACGATAGCAAGGAAACATGAGAATCTGTGAATACAAGCACATGCGATGGCGCAGGCTCATGCTGAGCAAGCACCATTAACACCCCTCCTCCTTCCCAGCGCCAGCACAGCACTGCTCAACAGACGTGTAAACACCGGGCCTTTTATGCACAGAAGCAAGGGGAGCCTCAGACCCAAGGCCTTATGCACAACGTTGTGTGATTCCCTTTGAACAGAAAGCTCAGTTAGCAAAAGGAATTTGGGTATCTGATAATCTAAACATCATTCGCATTGTTAAAGTGCTTAATTATTCACATGACACAAAAACCCAGGTTTTGCAACCCATAGTCAAATCCAGATGCAAACATGGACAGGTAACAGTTAAAATCCCTGATTGTACAGATATGGCCCATCTGAGATCCATATTGGGAAGCTGCACAAATGGAAAGCTATAAAACACAAACACTCTTCTTTCATAAAAGACGTTTTTTCAGATAGCTGAAAGCACAATGAATGTTGAGGTATTTTGTTAACAAATGGAGAAGCCAAGTTCAAGGGAAGTCAAGTCACTTGCTAAAAGATGCAAAGTTAGAAGTCAAGAAGTGACATCTATTTCGGTGCTCTGCCAATGAAAGTGATTTTTATTCCTTCCCTATAGAATCTAAAAGAAGACCAGGTATAGTGGCTCACAGCTGTAATTCCAGTGCTTTGGGAGGCTGAAGCAGGGAGGATCGCTTGAGGCCAGAAGTTCAAGATCAGCCTGGGCAACATAGCAAGATGTTATCTCTACAAAAAAATAAATAAATAAAAATAAAAATCAGCCAGGCATGGTGATGCATACCTATAGTCCTAGCTACTTGGGAGACTGAAGTGTGAGGAGGATCGCTTGAGCCCAGGAGTTCAAGGCTGCAGTGAGCCATGATCATGCCACTGCACTCCAGGCTGGGTGACAGAGCAAGACCTTGTCCCTTAAAAAAAATTTTTTTCAAAGAATCTAAAAGGAAAAAGGGAAGATTACTGAGTTCATGTACAGCTCAAAGAAGTGGAATACGGAAGTTTAAAAGAAAAGGGAAAAGAAAACACACACACAAGAATAGACACTGTTGGCAACCCTACAGAGTCAGAGTTTGAAAGTGAGAGTTGGAAACTTGACCTCTGAGTTTGCTGGAGGAAGCCAGCAACATGATTTAGAAAGGATAATATAATCATAATGGCAGGAAGTGAGCACAGTCTTCTTGGCTGGAGAATCTCAGTTGCAGTGTTTGGGGCAGACTGACTGGAAATGATGCTATGTCAGGGACCATGTTTGAAAGCCTAAAATCTGAGTTGACAGGAGGTGTTCCATGGAGGCTCTGGGAAAGAGGGACTCGAAGGCAGACCCCCACACAGCGGACTAGTAAGGTCTCGCTCTGTCACCCAGGCTGGAGTGCAGTGGCACCATTTCAGCTCACTGCAGCCTCAACCTCCTGGGCTCAAGCAATCTTTCCACCTCAGCCTCCTGAACAGCTGGGACCACAGGTACATGCCACCATGCCCAGCTAATTTTTGTACTTTTTGTACAGACAGGGTTTTAACATGTTGCCCATGCTGGTCTCGAGCTCCTGAGCTCAAGCGGTCTGCCTGCCTCAGCTTTCCGAAGTGCTGGAGGTGTTTTATGGATTGAGTGCTGTTCAGTACTCATGAAACCCTATGAAAGTGACCCACTACAATGGCCTGTTTTCCTGAGCAATTCTAGAGAGACAGCAGGAGGGGCTGGTGGCTCCCGTGAGGCTAGAAGGGCAGAACAGCAGAGGAGGAGAGGGTTGGAACAAAATTGGGCAGTGGCCTCTGTGCTTGCTGGCTCCTCAGCCCCAAGCCACCTCTCTGTGGGAACCAGGGGACATTCATACTGCTCGAACGTGGCTCTTCCCACAGTCAGACACCACTGGCCAGCCGGGATCTCCCCTCCTGTTGAAAAATGCTCTCCCTTGCAGCTCCCACTAGGAAACCTGGAAGGCCAAACTGTTTATGACATTGTTTCCCTAAAATGTGCTCAGACACCATGTTTTATAAAGTTTCTGTCTCTTCTTTCTGTTAAGAAAGGAGAAAAAGGATCCCAGCTACTTAGGAGGCTGAGGCATGAGACTTGCTTGAACCAGGGAGGTGGAGGTTGCAGTGAGCCGAGATCGTGCCACTGCACTCCAGCCTGGGCAACAGAGCGAGACTCTGTCTCAAAAAAAAAAAAAAGGAGAAAAAGGAAAAACATTCCCAGCACTCTTGTCCACCTCCTCAGTTGGAAGTGCAATAAAAAGATTCTTCTGGCTGGGCATGGTAGCTCACACCTGTAATCCCAGCACTTTGGGAGGCCGAGGTGGGCAGATCACTTGAAGCCAAGAATTCAAGACCAGCCTGGCCAACATAGTGAAACCCTGTCTCTACTAAAAATATAAAAAATTAGCCAGGTGTAGTGGCATGAACCTGTAGTCCCAGCTACTCAGGAGGCTGAGGCAGGAGAATTGCTTGAACCTGGGAGGTGGAGGCTGCAGTGAGCCGAGATCACACCACTGCACTCCACCCCGGATGACAGAGCCACACTTCGTCTCAAAAAAAAAATAAAAATAAATAAAAAATAAAAGGATTCTTCTCTCTAGTGTCCCCATGTCTCTCAAGACACTCTCCCAACTGCCCTGGTGCCCAAACTCGTGTTTATTCCCTTCCTATTCACTGTCCTTCACCTCTCAGGTATTAGGTAAAGCCAATGTCTTGGGGAAAAGTGGCTAAAAAGAGGAAATGACAGTTTTCTTTCTAACAAAAATATGAAACCATCTAAGAAGAAAAAAATGAAGTAGACCCATCTTTTTGGTAGTGTGCAGAGTAAAAGCCATTTAAAAAAAATTCTTTAAAAAAACCATGATTTTCAAAATTCATATAGCTGAGAATACTGTATTTTAAATACAGGTTGAGTATCCCTAATCCAAAAATATGAAATCCAAAATGCACCAAAATCTGGAGCTTCTTGAGCACTGACATAACACGCAAAGGGAATGCTCAACTTACTGGTTGAGCAGGCCTATAATGCAAATATTTCAAAATCCTAAAAAATCTGAAATTTAAAACACTCCTGATCATAAGCATTTCAGAGAAGGGATACTCACCCTGAATTAACACAATCCATTCAATTTAGCTATTGTTTATAAAATAAAAACTAGCCCAAGCCTTGCTGAGTGGGTATATCTTGATTGCCACAGTTATTGTTGCAGAGGTACATTGTGAAGTTGCCAGGTCTGCAGGTCAGCCCGTTGCAGGTCCTGGTTTATGGATGGTTGGAAAAGAGCTAGCCCCATTCCAATTGTCATTGTCAGCCAAGTGCATTGTCGAAATATCCCACTTTCCTGGCAAAGCCCTCATTGGTATGTTTCCACTTGGCCCAGTGCGTGGAATTGTTTTCATATACTCCCCTTGCTTTGAGAGGTCTGGGCAGAAGAAAGCATGAGAAGAAGAGGAGTGGGGAAGAGCGGAGGGGTGCAGACAGGAAAAGGGGGAGAGCAAGAAGGAGCCTGACGATGTGGGTCTGCCAGGACCCTGCATGGGCCAGCTTATGCCCTGTCCCCTGGCTCCAAATGCCCAGGAAACAGACTGCCTCGGGAGACGCTACATGTTGAGGTTCACATCACCAAGTGTGCTGTGTCCGAGGCTTGGACCAAGCACTGGAAAAATGACCCAGTGGCAAATTAAACTTTCCATTGGCAGACATTGGATGAAAACTTTTTTTTTAAGTGAAATCTTTCCATTTGAGTAGTTTGTTTTTTAATGAAATGAAACATGTACTGACATGCGCTCTGTGGAGCAATAGGAGAGTGATTAAACTCTGTGCTGCCATTTTGGAGGGAGGCACTCAGAGCCAGAGTCAAGCATTAGGAGGCGTTTCAGGGGCTGTAACCACACCCAGAAGGATCTGTCAGGCCCTTCTGCCTGTTTCCCCTCAGTTCCTGTGGACTCCTGGCAGGGACAGAGACAAGGGAGATTTATTCTGGTCCAAGCTCTGTCGTTGCTGAAATATGAAACCAAGGACAGTACTAAAAGATGCGGCAAGGCAAGTGCTTTGGAGAGTGCCAGTTCTGCTATGTGATTACACACTCTTCCTAATCTTTCAGGGCAATATGTATGAAGAAATAAAAACAGTAAATAGCCTCGTAATCAGTTCAGGTTTTGTGGCCAAATGAGGTCAGTTCAGATCAGTTCTGTAGTCAAGTGAGTTACAAAAACTTGATGGTGTTCAGAGCTCGTTGGATTGTGGAATTGTGGAGAAGGAAATGCTGGCCTCTGTCCACGTTTATCTAGAGCCGGAGGAGGCTGCCTTTCATTCCGGAGCATGCTCCAGTTCCTCCCTTGCTTCCAGCTCCCCGCCCCCATCCCCCATTTTCAGCCATTGGAGGAGGATGTAGGCTAATTAGCCACAGCGCTGCCTCTCCCTCCTCCCATGCAACTGAGGAAGTCGCTGGTAAAGGCATGCATGGCACAGAGGCAGGGACCCTGACTCCTTCACCAAACTTCTCTCCCTAAAATAAGGGGTCGCCCTGACACGTGAGTGAGGTTATTTTACAATAATTGCATTGAAGGCCTACTTCAGTACAGCAGAAATAATATATGAATTTTTATTACCTCAAGAAATGATAATGGCAGAGAATAAGAAAGCATCCTGAAAAGGTCTGCAGAGACATGTGACTGACAGGCTGTGGTTGACAGCCAGGAGGAGCCAGGATACACTCAACTCCACAAGTAACAACACAACCAAGAGGACTGGCAACAGACCCCGAAGTCCGAGTGTTCCCTGCCCAGGGGGACAGGCTGTGCTCTGGCCCAGCGCCTCTGGCTGTGCTGACAAGTTTCTAGCTAACAGGTCGCCACCTCCCCCAGAAGTAAAGGAAGCTCCATGCATATGGTGTGTGCTCCTGCTGGCTGTAGCCCTGGGAAATAGGGGAAGAAATCTTGGTTTCTATATGGCTTGACATCGGGTTCTTGCTCCTGCAAATTAACCGGGTCAGATATTGGGGAGGATTCCAGATGACAGCCTCACCGGCCAGGAAGCAACCAAAGCACAGCACAGCTTGACGGGGAGCTGGCAGAAGGTGATACAATGAAAAAGGGAAGCAAAACTAGAGAATAGTGGCTGGCAGTAGTTGGGAAGAGGTCAGGACACTGGCCACCCCCTAAGCATGGTAGTTCCTGTAGTGTTAAGGCAGCCAGTGTGCAGGAGGCCGCACTCTCTAAGGAGTTAGCGATCTGTCTTCTGTTAGTGCTATGCAGCCCAGTGTTTCAACAGCTTCCCAAGAGTCAGAAAAACTTCAAATGATGGATGGCCTGGCTGAAGTCATCAGTAGAGATAGGCCCCGGACATGGTCTATCTCCCCATCAAATTCACCAAACCTCAGGGCACTGTGGGGTCACAGGGCCAGACAGTGCCCAGCCATGCTGGCATGATGGCAGATCTCCAACAGTGGGGAACTAAGAGTTTGCCCAGGCATGAAGAAAACGAATTTATGAAGTTGATAAATGGAGTTTATAAATGCTATAAACAAGGGGCAGCATGCTTTCATTCTGTGTGGATTTTTTTGTCTGCTTTATTCATATATTGTTGTCAGTTTAATTGAAGTATAATCTACACACAATAAAATTCAACAATTTTAAGGATGCAGTTTATTGAGTTTTGACAAACATAAACAGTCACACCACCCCATACATAATATAGAACAGGGGTTGGCAGGTCTGGCTCCCAACCTGTGTTTGTTTTGTACATTTTTAAAGGGTTGTTAAAAAGAAGAAGACAGGGATCATATGTGACCCGCAAAGCCAAAAATATTTACTGTCTGGCCTTTTACAGGAAAAGTTTGTTGACCCGTTGACCCTGACAGAACATTCCCATCCCACTTGGAGTTCCCTCTGGCCCCTTGGCAGGGATTCCTCCCCTCCCCCAGGCAGCCACTGATCTGCTTTCTATAGATGTAGTTGCGCCTTTTCTAGAATTTCGCATGAATGAAATCATACCATATGTTGCCTGTTGTGTCTGGCTTCCTTCACTTATCATGTTTTGAGAGTCATTCTGAATTTTTCATGTCTCAGTTCTGCACTCCTTCTTTACTTCTGAGTAGCATGGCAGGGTTTGACTCCTGGGGGGATGGGAGCACTCCGCATGTTTTAGCCACATGCAGACGCAAAGAAAAAGAAAGGGGATCTGCAAGTGCAGCGGTCAGGGCCTGGAGCCCCGTGGTGCCCACTCTCACTGCACTTGTCTTTGCAGGCATGAACAACCGGGAGGTGCTGGAGCAGGTGGAGCGAGGCTACAGGATGCCCTGCCCGCAGGACTGCCCCATCTCTCTGCATGAGCTCATGATCCACTGCTGGAAAAAGGACCCTGAAGAACGCCCCACTTTTGAGTACTTGCAGAGCTTCCTGGAAGACTACTTTACCGCGACAGAGCCCCAGTACCAACCTGGTGAAAACCTGTAAGGCCCGGGTCTGCGGAGAGAGGCCTTGTCCCAGAGGCTGCCCCACCCCTCCCCATTAGCTTTCAATTCCGTAGCCAGCTGCTCCCCAGCAGCGGAACCGCCCAGGATCAGATTGCATGTGACTCTGAAGCTGACGAACTTCCATGGCCCTCATTAATGACACTTGTCCCCAAATCCGAACCTCCTCTGTGAAGCATTCGAGACAGAACCTTGTTATTTCTCAGACTTTGGAAAATGCATTGTATCGATGTTATGTAAAAGGCCAAACCTCTGTTCAGTGTAAATAGTTACTCCAGTGCCAACAATCCTAGTGCTTTCCTTTTTTAAAAATGCAAATCCTATGTGATTTTAACTCTGTCTTCACCTGATTCAACTAAAAAAAAAAAAGTATTATTTTCCAAAAGTGGCCTCTTTGTCTAAAACAATAAAATTTTTTTTCATGTTTTAACAAAAACCAATCAGGACAGGTGTTTGTTTTTGTTTTCTTTTTTATAAATATGAATATATATATAATATATATGTCCCTGTACATATACAATGTGGGTGCTAATGTGGAGACTGTGGCCGGCCTGAGCCACCAAGCTGCGGGACCCAGAGGGAGGATTTTACTGCAAGTCAGCATCAAAGCACCGGTGTTATTCTGAAAACACCAGTGGTCTCATTTTTGGCTTTTGCAAAGCATGAATTTTTTCATTTGGATTGCACTTTCCTGGTTCATGACTGTACCTGTAGGTGGTTGTTACTTTGACTCTTTTCAGGAACCACCCCCCAAGCTGAATTTACAAGTTCTGTTAGCACTATTTGCTTCAACTTACTGCGATTTGTTCTCAAAACTTAAAAATAAGCAAGCAAATGGCTGATACTACCAAGAGAACTGGAAGATGGATACCACACAAACTTCTTGTATAAAAATATGAATGCTGAAATGTTTCAGACATTTTTAATTTAATAAACCTGTAACCACATTTAAATGATCTAAAACCCATAGCATTGTAGTCATGGCAACCTGCTAAACTTTCTCATGCAACTAAAATTTCTGGGGGAAATGAGGGTGGGGGTTGTACATTTCCCATTGTAAAATAAGTGTTTTAAATGTCCTGTACTGCTAATGAATGACTTTCTATATGTCCAGGAGTTCTCCAGTGGAATAACTATGCACTACTTTACATTTCATGGGGATGCACAAAAAACAAAAAAGTATTACATTTTTAGTTGCTGTTTGTACCAACCTTAAATTACATATGTTTAACAACAACAAATCAAAAATCCTATTTCTATTGAGTTTTTAATACTGACTAGCAACTCTGAAGTCTTAATTCCTTTTTTGTTATGATTTATTTGTGAGTTTACATTTTTAAATTGTTTAACTTTCTTAATTTAGTAATTAAAAAGAGAGCATTTTACATTTGAATTTTTTTTTGTTTATTTGTTTAAATCATGGAAGGTACTCGTAGTTCTGTGGCACATCTGTCCCACACCAGATGGTATGGAATCACCTGGTGAATTTAGCCTTTGTGCGATGACTTGCAAATGACAGAAACATTCAGAACATCTGGAGAGTTCTTTTCCCTCTAGAAAGGGTAGGCTCTTGACCAGCTATTTCAGAGGATCATTAAAGCAAAAGTAGGCATACCTTACCATCTGAATTTATCAGACATTTTTTCTAACTGGAATTTACTGTGTCCTGCTTGTAGGAGAAATAGACAATCACAAGAAGAATCTTTCTTGTCCTGGAGTCAGTATATTTATTTCCAAATGTCCCCCCCTACTTCTGTAATGAAGGAGCTAACGGAGCGACAACCTGGTGTGGTAGGAAGGGCAGTGGGTGGACGCAGGCTACCTGTCCATGCCTGGCTCTGTGATCATTCAGCTTCAGGACCCTGAGCCACCTCCTGGCATCTGTCATTTTCAGGGCCTGTCTGTAGAACTGAAGGGGTTACATGAGATTCACTCCTTAGATCTCTACAGCTCTAAGATCCTGTGATTCTAAGATCACTGATGCCATGCGGGGTCATACAAAGAAGATGGTTTTCTTTGTTGAAATAACCTTTACATTTAGGGAGGGCTTCCAACATTAAAAAAAAAAAAGATGAAACAGGTTTTCTGATTAATCAAAACTTTATGGTATTGTTTTTAGCATTAATAGACTTGCTAAACTGATAAAATTTATTTATTTATTTATTTATTTATTTTTGAGACGGAGTCTCTGTCACCGAGGCTGGAGTGCAGTGGTGCCATCTCGGCTCACTGCAACCTCTGCCTCCCGGGTTCAAGGGATTCTCCTGCCTCGGCCTCCTGAGTAGCTGGGATTACAGGTGTGCGCCATCATGCCCGGCTAATATTTGTATTTTTAGTAGAGGGAGGGTTTCACCATGTTGATCAGGCTGGTCTCGAACTCCTGACCTCATGATCTGCCCGGCTTGGCCTCCCAAAGTGCTAGGATTACAGGCATAAGCCACAGCGCCTAGCTGATAAAATTTTAAAGATCTTATACATATATTATTATCACATTATTAGGTAGTTGATTAACATATTCTATATCTTTTTCAAGATAACTTTGCTTTTAATCCTCACACCCCACTAAGTTGGATAATTTGCAAATATTTCTGGAGGATTTTTATGTTCTGATTCATTCAAGACGATCTGGAAAAAAAAGAACCTGTTTTAAATAGAAATTATTTAAAAAAAAAAAAAAAAGTCTCTTCAAACCAAAGTATAGCCTTTAATTTATCAGTTGAGTTCATGGTGGATTGTCTTATATGAAAGAAAGCTAAGGACTTGGGTCACCTCAAGGGCACTCTTAGGAAACAGCGTGCTGTAGAGTGAGGTTGCAGAGTGAAAGTAAGAGAACATCTGTAAATACAAAGAAGTCAGAGACTTCCAGGTTTTTTCTGCCAAGAGGCAAATGTGCTTTCAAGAGATATTCCTGAGGTAGACCATTCCAGAGAGTCCCCACACCTCCCAAGAAGCCTCTCTTCCTCATAAGTTGTACAAGCTTAGGGTGAGGAAACGGAATTTGCTGACCAGAAACTTCTCCTGTTAAGAAAGAAAAGTATCGCCTTAATGTCAGGGTGATGGTGAGTAATTTTTTGTCTTCAGTAACCTGGCAGTGAATAAGTATTTGCTTTGTCGCCTTAGGAAAGCTGGCATCTAGCCCTCCTCTGCTGGAAAGGGAGCCTTCCTAATAAACTATTACTTTTTACTTTTTTTTTAAGACAGGGTCTTGCTCTGTCACCCAGGCTGGAGTGTAGTAGTGCAAACACGGTTCACTGCAGCCTCAACCTCCCGGCCTCAAGCGATCCTCCCAACCACACTAGCTAATTTTTATCATGATTATTTTGTAGAGATAGGGCCTTGCCATGTTGCCGCAAGCTGGTCTTGAACTCCTGAGTTCAAGCAATCCTCCTGCCTTGGCCTCCCAAAGTGTTGGGATTACAGACGTGAGCCACTGCGCCAACCTCTTTTTATTTTTTAAAAATCAAACAACGGGCCAGATGCGGTGGCTCACGCCTATAATCCCAGGACTTTGGGAGGCCAAGGCAGGTGGATCACGAGGTCAAGAGATCAAGACCATCCCGGCCAACATAGTGAAACCCTGCCTCTACTGAAAATAAAAAAATTATCCGGGCGTAATGGCATGCGCCTGTAATCCCAGCTACTCGGGAGGCTGAGGCAGGAGAATCACTTGAATCCGGGAGGCAGAAGTTGCAATGAGCCAAGATCGCGCCACTGCACTCCAGTCTGGCGACAGAGCGAGACTCTCTCTCAAAAAAAAAAAAAAAAAAAAAATCAAATAAACCTATCGGAGAAGACCATTTGCAAAGTTCAGACATTGTAAACTGCGACTAAAGGATTTCTGTTCACTCCATTCTCTGTAGCTCCTGATCTCCTCTGATGATCAGTTCACGGGCTGGGAGGATTAGAAAGCCTAGGAGACAGAGGGTCCCATGCTTTAGAACATCAGGGTAGATAAAGACAAATGATGCATTTGGCTCTGCCGTAGTCGTGACACAGAAAGATGTATGGGGAACCAGGCATTTCCGTGAGAAAAGAGTGTATATAATCCCTTAAACACAGCCACACTGTTGAAGATTTTCTTACAAGCACCAGAAGGTGTTTACCTGCTTTGAGAAAGATAGGAATCCTCCTGTGGCTAAGTGTTGGCACCAGAGGATTTTATAGTAGCATTAGTGTGGCAAAATGTTATCTGCAATTTCCCCGGGAGTCTTAAGAATGTATACTATATTAATTGGAATGGTTCTTTCATGAATCTTGAAAGAGTATGGTTTTCAACAACAGGCAGAAGAGAATTGTACTAAAGCCCACAGCAAAAGGGATGTCATCTGTTCATTAGTCATGACTCAGGACAAAGAACGTCACATGATAGGCATTTCCTAATAAGTTGCATTGGAATAAAATGATCTTTGGTCAGTTTGTTCCTGAAAGGTATTTTAATAGGTTTAAATGACTTTTGTTGATCTTCTTACCACTATATATCATACAATACTGTTGGAATTCAATTATGCTGTCAAAAATATTTGTTAGAAGGGAGGGAGGAGACTGGTTTTGGTTTGGGGGCAGGGGAAGGAAGCTTAAACACATTTTTATTCTAAAAATGATATGGGGGGTATAGATTACTAAAGCAATTGCCAAATTTTATATATTTTTTACCTCAAAAATAGTTTATAACTACAGAGAAGAAAATAATGAAAAATAGTACCTTTACTGTATTTGAAGTATCAAATAGACATTCATAATTTATGTACACCTATGTTCCCAGAAAATTCTCATACATAATAAACTCCTAAATCATACCTCATTCTTTCCCAACATGCAAACTATTCAGAATCCTATGGAGGGACAAATATACCTTTATTTTAAAAGTTAATTCTGAGCACTGAAAATAAAAATAAATGGTTTTCCAGTGTTGCAGGGACCGTTCTAACAAAACGTAACCAGTGACAAACGACGGCTTCCTCAACAGCCAGAACACTGTGCTCCTCTCCATACGGCTTACTACTCTCTAATAACCTGTTTAATGCCACCAATGTGTTTAATACTGCTCTCCTCTAATGTGTTTGCCCTGCCAGATTGTGAGCCCGAGAACAGAAACTTCCTGATTGGTTTACCATTATTCTCCCTGCACCTAGAACAGTGATGAGCTTCTGGCAGATGCTGGCTGGACTGATGGATGGACTGTTAGGTGGATGAGGCCCACTGTCCAGTGGGGCCAGTGGTTTACCTTCGAATGACACATTTACCTAAGAACCTGCTAAGCACATGGGACTGACTGCATGCTGCCCACAGTGCTAGCCCTGAGCATTATGAATGTGTGGCCACCAGTGTTCCAGATATGATTGAAGTCCCAATCTATAGCCTGAAGTGAACACCCTTGATACTTCCCAACTCTTTCCCCAGAACTGTCACAATGCCAGTGAGGATAAACTTGTACCTCTTGGAACCTGAGAGACAGCATGAAGTAAATGGCACCAAGTGATACATACTCTTATTTTGATTCCGTTTGGTTTTGAGATGGGGTCTCACTATGTTGCCCAGGCTGGATTCAAATTCCTGGGCTCAAGCAATCCTCCCACTTCAGTCTCCCAAGTAGCTGGGACTATAGACATGTGCCACCACCCCTGGCCACAGTCTTTGTTTTTTGGGGGTGCGGGGAGGCAACAGGGTCTCACTCCATTATCCAGGCTAAAGTGCGATGGTGTGATCATGGCTTACTGCAGCGTCGACATTTTGGGCTCAAGGCATCCTCCCACCCCAGGCTCCCAAGTAGCTGGGACTACAGGTGCATGCTACCACATTTGGCTACATTTTTTTTTTTTTTTTTTTTTTTTGTAGAGACAAGGTTTTACTATGTTGCCCAGGCTGTAGCCTTAGGTAAAGTGCCTTCAAAGGCTCGTTTTAGCTTTGTCATTTTATGAAAAGTTGATATTCTACTCCCTAAGATATCCATCTTTGTCTTCAGATAAAAATTATTTTCCCAGGTCATCAAGTTGTGCCATGTTACCCAGCCTGTGGCTTGTAGTGTCCCTGACACACCCTTGCATAACGCAGGGAGCCCCTGTGCCCTGTGTGAGAAGCACAGCGTGCAGATGTTGTCCATAATATTGTACATGGAAAAGGTAACGTTAGCCCCCATTAATGTGGATTCTCTCATCTAATTTCCTCTTTTCACCCAGCAAAGTGCCCAATGACTGAGAATGAGACAGAAGATGAGGGTGTTTGAGGATGAGAAGGAAGAGGAAAGTCATCAGAGCCACCTGGAAGTAGAGGTCTGGTCAGGTTGGCCTGCTTAACAAAGATGGCAGCCAGGGGAGTAGGAAGGATGAAGACATTGCACACATTTGGAGGAAGAAACCAAAGCTGGCATGAGAGGAGTCCTTTCCAGGGCTGTTCAAGGCAACGGGATGCAGGTGGATATGACTGTAGATGGGTGTAAAGACTTACCATTCACTCCTCCAAACTTTCGTTGTATACTTATTATGGGCTAGGCCCTGGGCCTAGCCCCAGAAATTCAAAGACAGACAATTAATATCTACAGTCTAGTAAGGATAAAGACCCATAAAAATAGTTGCAATAAGCTCTCTTAGATGGAAGCACAGTTGTTAGCAAAGTAGTGACATCTAGCTCAGAATGGGGGGTACAGTGGAGGCTTCCTGGAAGAGGTGCTGCCTGAACTCTCTTAAAGACAAATGGAAGTAGGTTACATAGTGTTTGGCGGGGCCTGGTGCTCCTTGCCTTTGGATTTGTTTCCTTCTGATTTCTAGCCCCCATTAGGGGTTACCTCATGCTTTCAATACGGAAGACATCAACAAATGGGTCTCAATGAAGAAAAACCAAAAGTACACATACACAAGCATCTCAATCACTGTCTCTCTGTTTCTCTCTCTCTCTCTCTCTCTGTCTCTCTCTCTCCTCTCCCGCCACCCCATTAACAGTATATAGGTACACCATTTATTCTGATTAGTGGCCACTAAATAGAGGGGGTGGTAGATAATAGCATTCAAGGACAGAGGAAGGTTTTAGCAGGTTGTTGGCTCCAGTGTCTCAATTAGGATATGGTCTGAAATATATTCATATTCATATCTCATAAAGTATGAGAATAAAAGAATTGCTAGAAAGAAGCTTGGAATAATAATAACTCTTCACTACCTCTCTTAATAACAGCTAGTGGGAGGCTTTCTCCTATTTACAAATCCATTGTCATTCTTCCACTTACTAGCCAGGCTGTTTCGCTTGAATCATCGTGCAATACGTACATTCATCATGGAAGGTATATACTAGCAGTTGCATGGTGTTCTGGTTGTTTTGTTCTGGGTAGTTTTCCTTTAGTTAATTATCAAGTGCTTACTATGTAATAATCAATGAGTAGCTAATTGGAAGCAAGAGAGAATAAAATGGGTATTATTCAGATAGTGTTTTTAATGAAAAGCATAGACATAGTACTGTGGGGAAATATCACTAAAGAGCAAGAGATTTCATTGTGTGTGTGTGTGTGTGTGTGTGTGTGTGTGTGTGTGTGTGTGTGTGTGTTTACAAAAGGATTCATTTAAGCCACTCATAAACTAAATCCAGGTATGTGAATCTTTTCATTTTTTTTAGACTCCTCCCAATGGGTAAACATTGGAAGACACCAGGAGGGAAGCCAAGCCTCTAGAGATTGCTCAGGAACCCAAACCACCCCAAATGGAGCCGGAAGGTCTGTCAATTCCCAGAGAGGGAGGAAATGGTAAGCAAATGGCAGCAGTTGCTTAGAAAATTAGGGAATGAATAACAATGCTTTCTGGTAAATTAACCATGTTACATTGTGCAGGGGAAAGCGATAGGAAAACCCTGTTAAAAATTGAATAATAATTTGCCCACATCATTTATGCAAAATGCATAATTTTCCTACTTCAGTGGACTTTAGTTTGATTTAAAAGATGAGCAGCTCTAGGACTATTCACCAAAGCATAATTTGTAAGATAATTGGGAAGGGGAAGAGAAATCAGACTGTAATCAGCACAATCTTTCGTAAGTCACTTCACCTTCCTCCTCTCACCTGCAAATTTTGGAAAATATTTGTTTACCCTTTCCTGAAGTTCTCTAAATGGAAGTGCAAAGCATTAATCATTGTCATTGCTACCACTAAACCATGACCTCACCATGAGAGGGGGGAAAGCCATGTTTCATTCTATTCAGTATTTTTCTGCTCTAATTCAAATAAGTACTTGTTTTGAATAGTGGGGGGAAAAATGGAAATGTAGCAAAGCTATAGTTAAAACAACAAGCCGAGAACAAAAGCAACACGCATGCAGGCAAAGGAGACCTTGGAAGATACACAGATAAAACAAAAAGCTGTGCTTGGCTGGGATTCTGTTTCAGAATCAAATGCAAAATGGAGAATATTGTTCCAACTGTAAAGGTTTTGCAATCTACAATCAGCCAGAATGAAAAGATATCATGTAATCCACCTTAACAGTCAGAAGCTGCACTATTGCTGTGAATTATGATATTTGTTCATGACTAATGTAGATTTTCAGACCCAGAATGGTTGAAGGTGGGCAGGAATTTGTAAGTATACCAGATACCCTTCACTTCAACAGGGCACACCCATGTCAGCTGATGTTTATATCTCTTCCTCTCCTCCTTTTCCCTCCTCCTCACCCCTTGCTCCCCAATCTCATTAGAATCATGAAATTTTTACTTATATATTCATTAATTCTCTTCATCCCCATCTCTCCACAAAAGATCATTATCTACTTATTAAATTCAGCCCTTACACAGTGTCTCATGCCTGTAATCTCAGCTATTTGGAAGGATGAGGCGGGAGGATTGCTTGAGGTCAGGAGTTCGAGAACAGCCTGGGCAACATAGCCAGATGTCGTCTCTAAAAAAATTAAAATTAAAAATTTAATAGGGCACGGTGGCACACACCTATAGTTCCAGCTACTCAGGAGGCTGAGGTGAGAGGGGATCACTTGAGCCCTGGAGATCAAGCTGCAGTGAGCTGTGATTGTGCCACTGCACTCCAGCCTGGACAATAAAGCAAGACCCTGTCTCTGAAAAAAAAAAAATTTTTTTTTAATAAATTCAGCCCTTAGAGTTCTACCTTTCAGGGCAAACCTGTTTCCTTTGTTGGACTAATTCCTGTCTCTTCTACAAACTCGCTGGTCCCAAAACGCTGAACTTTGAACCCCACAAATCTCAATACTTCTTATCTGTTGGGTGCCCATTCTGGATAAGCAAAAGGACCTTCCCTAATCCTAATACTCATCCCCACTCTTTCCATCTCTATCCCCAACCGCTGCTACTGGCTGAAGATTTATTAGATACTAGTTTTGTACCTATGCCTCCTGCCACTTGCTATAAATCGCCTTTATGCAAATCGAAAAAGCTACCCTGCCTCAAGACACTTCGCTGCCATCTGCCAAGAAATTGTTGTAATAAATATGCAAAAGGATAATGACTAGAATGTGAATGGTGCCCCCTAGAATTGTGCAGTACGCAACCGGCACAACTATATGTGACAACCCTGTTGTTTGAAATCACCTGAACTCTCCTAGAACCCTGTGTAAAAATCACAACCACCATAGGTCAGTTTTGCCTTTTCATGACAGTTTGCCATTTCAAAATCTAAATCTTCCACCATGATCAGAAATTGCTGAGGGGCAGTTTCTAGGAGAGACAGAGTCCCCACGCAGCAGTACCTATAAGATTATAGGGCTCTTCCAGCATTCAGCCCAAGCTTTGACCTGCTACCTGGGCAGATACAACCCAAACCATACTTGGTTGATTTTCGGGAAGCATCCAAGTTAGAAACCTGGTAAGGCTGAATGTTGGGGTGCAGGGGGAGGTAGACCTAGCTTACATTCAGGTCAGCCATTACCCGTCTCTGGCTTTGGCGGCTTCATTTCTTGTTGATTGCCCCATCTGTTCTCCTCCCTCCTTCCCATTCAGCACAACCTGCACGTACTGGTGATCTCTCACTACATAACAAACCACTCCAAAACTTAGTGGCAGAAATAGAAACAGTCATTTATTTTGATCACGAGTCTGCAATCTGAGCAGGACTCATCGAGGCCAGCTCACCCCTTTTCCACACAGCATCAGCTAGGGCAGCTCGGGTGTGGCCGGAGGAGCTGCTATCACAAGGGCTCTCGCATTTCACAATGGCTCTGCATCAACACACTGCTACGCTGTTGCCAGCTGTTGACCTCAGGAGCTCAGCTGGGGCTACTGATAGGGGCTTTGGTTCCTCTCCACTTGGGCTCCCATGTGTGTGTGGACTTGCTTACACGGTGGTACCCATGTTGAACTACCCCAGCTGACTCATCATTAAGTAGAGACAAGCTGGACCCACCCAGCTCTGCCCAAATTTCAAATTTCTGAACAAAACAAATGACTGTGGCCTTAAGCCATTAAGCCTTGGGATAGTTTACTTTGTAGCAATCAATCAGTAGAATGTATACTCTATGCTAAATGTTGCATGAATCCATTCCCACATCTTTCTAGGGTGCCTCCTGGTGCTGCAGAGTCTAGGAAGCTAAAAACTACACTGCCCAGAGTCTCTTTTCATTAGGATCATGATTGTGAGTTAAGCTACACCAATTAGACTTATTTGCACAAAGCTTGGAAGGCAGAGGCCAATGTCTTGCAGCTTTTGGCTACTTTCTGCTGCAAAGCAAGATCATGGAGCTACTGATAGCCACTCTCCAGCTTCATGGGCATCAAGAATCTTGTGGACGTGGCAGTGGCTAGGTTCCTCTACCTAGCAAATGTGGTGGTGGCAGTAATTCACGCTGTTCCTGGCTTGCTGACCACTTTCTGGCCTTGTCTTGCAGCCATGATGTTCTTGCAGGCAACAGTCCCAGTGGCAGCTTCCTGAGTCCTCCTTCCTGATTGTGGCAGAGGTGATAGCACCCCTGACAGATTGATTTTACCACATTCTGGGAGCCATCCTCGGAGGCCGAGCCTAGAGCCCTCTCTTCCAGCCTTTCCAACAAGTTTGCAATTCTTCATGTTACATTCTTTTTTGCTTAAAAACTCTAGCATGGTTTCTATTTCCTACACAGAACCCTGTAACAGATATCCAGGTGATCCCAAAGTTTTGTCTCTTCTCAGTCTTTCTTTTGTTCTTGCTTGTTTGCTTTCTCTCATTTAATCATTCCTTTAATAAATATTTATGGAATGTCTACTATGGGCCAGGCACTGCACTAGACCCTGGAGAAAAATCGATGAACTAAGCAGACATGGCCTCGCCCTCATGAGATTAGGCAGGGCAAAGACCATGAGGCAGCAAAAGACAACCCTTGGGTCCAGTCAGCCCCTGCTTGTTTTTGTATATAATGTTTTCTTGAAACACAGCACACTCATTCATTTATGTCTTGTCCATGGCTGGTTTTGCCCAACAATGGTAAAGTTGAGTAGTTGCAACAGAGACTATATGACCTACAATGCCGAAAATACTTACTATCTGGCCTTTTTTAGGAAAAGTTTGCCAGCTCCTGTATTAGATAAATAAAACGCCAAGTCATACTCCTTTGGTTCCCCACAGCCAATAAGTTGCTCTTTCTGTCAATTCTGCAGACACCAGGGGTCCCCAACCCTTGGGTCGTGGAGTGGTACCAATCCGTGTCCTGTTAGGAACCGGACTGCCCAGCAGGAGGTGAGCGGCGGGTGGGTAAGCATTACTGCCTGAGCTCCACCTCCTGTCAGATCAGCAGTGGCATTTAGATTCTCATAGGAATCCGAATCCTATCGTGAACTGCATGAAAGGGATCTAGGTTGCAGGCTCCTTATGAGAAGCTAATGCCTGATGATCTGAGGTGGAATGGTTTCATCCTGAAACCTTCCCCCCACCCCCATGCCCACCACCAGGCTATGGAAAAATTGTCTTCCACGAAACTGGTGCTGGTGCCAAAAAGGTTGGGGACGGCTGGCAACACCACAGCACCATGCATGGTGCTAAGCACTTCATGAGAATCCTCTAAGTTAATTCTCAGAACAACCTTTGGGATACATTATTATTATCTCTGTTCTACAGACAAGGAGACTGAGATTTAGAGAGATTTGGGCTTAGGTGACTGGGAGGATGGTGATATGGAAAAGGAATAGAAAACAGGCAGAAGATGACAAGCTCAGTCCAAACTCACAGCACATGAGGCACCTGCAGAGAGGCACACGGGGCTATCCCGGTAGATTTCGGGCTTGGTGTGGATTTCAAGTCTGGACAGCTTTTAAGTTCAAATCACAATTCTACCATTGACTAACTAGCTGTGTGACTTTGGGCAAGTTACTTCACTTTCTCTTCTGGCTTCTTTTATTTTTTATTTATTAATTTTTTTTTTTTTGAGATGGAGTTTCACTCTTGCTGCCCAGGCTGGAGTGCAATGGCGTGTGATCTCGGCTCACTGCAACCTCTGCCTGCCTGGTTCAAGTGATTCCCCTGCCTCAGCCTCCCGAGTAGCTGGGATTACAGGTGCCAGCCACCACGCCTGGCTAACTTTTTGTATTTTTAGTAAAGACGGGGTTTCACTATGTTGGCCAGGCTGGTCTCGAACTCCTGACCTCAGGCGATCCACCCACCTTGGCCTCCCAAAGTGCTGGGATTACAGGCTTGAGCCACCACGCCCAAGGCTATTTATTAATTTTTTAAAGAGACAGGGTTGCTCTGTCACCCAGGATGGAATAAAGTGGTACAATCATAGCTCATCACTGTAACCTCAAACTCCTGGGCTCAAGCCATCCTTCCACCTCAGCCTCTCTAGGGGCTAGGACTACAGGCATGCACCACCACACCCAGCTAATTTTGTGTATGTGTGTGTGTGTGTGGTTTTTTTTTTTTTCCTTTGGTCCAGGCAGGTCTCAAACTTCTGGACTCAAGTAATCCTCCCACCTGAACCTCCCAAGGTACTGAGATTACAGTTTTCTCATAAATAAAATGGGCTGTTGTGAAAACTAGAAAAAGTAATATGCAAACAGTATCTAGCATCATAGGGGCTAGGTACACAGTAGATACATGTGCCAGGTATATGGTACATGGTATATGTTTGATACGTGTTGGCAACTTCTCCTTCCCCTTCAGTCTTATCCTTCACATGGTAGAAAGTAATCTTCCAGAATTACAGCTTTAATTATGTTATTTTCCTCCTCAAAAAATGTGGTAGTTCCCACTGACCCCCACTGTCATGGAAGGAGACCTGTTTGGAGGACCTGCCCAGCCACGCCTCTTTCTTTCAACTTCCACACACACTATCCCCTCTATTGAAGGGTGAGCACAGTAGGTTATGTTTTCACTGTATAACACCCCCACCCTGCCCCCGACCAGAACAGCTGATATTCGAGGGGTAGACACCTGACCAAGGGACAAACAGTCCATTGGCCACTGGCTAATCAAATTGTCTCTGTCCAGTTGGATCCAAGAATCAAGAGACTGTGGTGACAGATGCTTGGCCTGCAGGTTGGCTTAAGTCAGGGCCAGAGTTGCCCTATGGGTGATCAGATGACACAGCGTGCAGAGAGAAGCAGTGGCAAGAAACCATGGGCCACCAGAGAGAGTGACTGGGAATAGCTACTGTCCACGCTCTAGCATCTGGAGGTCCAATAGCGCTACCCCACACCATTTCTGTGAGATTCCTCTGAAGCATTGTGTACATCAGCTCTTTACTTGAGCAAATCCAAGGGAGTTTGGTCCACTACAGTCTGGCTCCACTGTCTGGCCAGGCTCATCTGTCCCATCACCTCCACCATCACCCCTGCCTTATCTCCTGGCTACACTGAGTTACCCACAGCTCTGCAAGCATGCTCTGCACTGCTCCTTTCTTTCCTCCTGCCTGGACTGTTCTTTTTCCCTCCCTCCTCTTCTTAAAAGCTTACCCACTCTTTGAGACTCAACTCAAATGTCTAGTGATGGCCACCCTCTGAGAACGCCCTGCTCCTGGCTCTGGTCTTTTGAAGGCAGTCACTGCACAGCACTGCTGGCTGCGGTTGTTAGTATACATCCTTGAGTTTTGCTCCTTGCCACTAAGCTCACTGAGGGTAGGAACCTGGCACACATTAGGACTGATATATGACAATAAATTTAATCCAAGGATTGGAATCCTGAAACACAAGCTGAGTTTCTTCAATAAAGAGAATTGTGCCAGTAGAAGGCATTGTTCGTTAAAATGGAAATGCATTTAGAGAATACTTCAGATTAAAGGGATGAAGATCAAAGGGCACATTTTTGGCCAGGAGTTCTGAGTCTTAGAGACCCAAATAAATTGTAGACTTTTTATTTCCTGAATTGATTGGAACCATAACACTGGATTTGGTGCTGTAATATAAAACTTTCTGGAACTTTTAGCCTGGTGGGAAGGCTCTTTGCTGTAAGTGTTAGGATTGCTCTTGTCTAAAATTAAAGCACCCACGCCTATTGCTGAAACTGGCTAGTACACACGGAAGGCCTGATTTAGACTTCCACGGTTGATCACGGAACCATCAGAGCCCTACCTTAGCTGAAGTTACAGACATACCCTGCTTCAGACTTATCAGGAGAGGGTGTGTCTATATTACCTGTGGACACACGTCCACTCCGGTTCGAGATCCTATGGCCCACGTCAAGAATAGAAAGCAGCTGCTCATGCAGACGTTGTGTGAAACATTAGCTGCGTTTTGCAAACATGTAAGAATTTCCCAGTGAGAATCTTGACTGCAGATGTGGGCCTGGCAGCTCCTCCTGGGCCCTGTGCCTGGGGCTTAACCCTGGGGATGCTGTTCAAGCTACACTTCCAGCCTGGCTCAACATCTGACTGTCCCTCTGTACAAAGGGGCTGGTTTTGAGGTTCTGGGTCACAAAGTAGATCAAGCCCTTGCCCCTTATCCCAGGGAGGGAAACTCCTAAAAGCTGAAGCAAAGTCTGCTTTATCACACTGACCTCTGACCCTTCTCAAGCTTTCTGAACAAACCTCAACCAGGTTAACCTAAAATCACCATTCTCAAATCTGCCTGTGCATGACCTAAGAGAATCTTTCATTAATTTTTTTTTTTTTTTTTTTTTAGGTAGTCTTGCTCTGTCGCCCAGGCTGGAGTGCAGTGGTGCAATCTGGGCTCACTGCAACCTCCGCCTCCCGTGTTCAAGCGATTCTCCTGCTTCAGCCTCCCGAGTAGCTGGGATTATAGGCAAATGCCACAATGCTCAGCTAATTTTTGTATTTTTAGTAGAGATGGGGTTTCGCCATGTTGGCCAGGCTGGTCTCTAACTTCTGACCTCAGGTGATCCGCCCATCTCGGCCTCCCAAAGTGCTGGGATTACAGGCACGAGCCACCACACCCGGCCTAAGAGAATCTTTTAAAATGCAGGTTTTGATCCTTTAGTTCTTAAACATGACAATTGGATGTTTATGCATATGTGTGAGATGTGTCACCCTTGAACCTTGTTACCATGTCTGCACATTACCTGTCTGACATGAAAAAAAAAAGAAAAATGCAGGTTTCTCAGTCCCTCCCAGACTTACTGAATAAGGCTTTCTCAGGCAGAAGGTCATGAATTTGTCATTGAACATGTCTTAGTCCATTCAGCTGCTATAACAAAAATACCATAGACTGGGTGGCTTATAAACAACAGAATTTTTTGTTGTTTTTATCTTTTTTTTTTTTTTTTTTTGAGACGGAATTCTCACTTTTTTGCCCAGGCTAGAGTGCAGTGGAGCAATCTTGGCTCACTGCAACATCTGTCTCCCAGGTTCAAGCAATTCTTCTGCCTCAGCCTTCCGAGTAGCCGGGATTACAGGTATGTGCCACCACATCCGGCTAATTTTTTGTATTTTTAGTAGAGATGGGGTTTCACCATATTGGCCAGGCTGGTCTTGAACTCCTAACCTCAGATGATCCACCCACCTCGGCCTCCCAAAGTGCTGGGATTACAGGTGTGAGCCACCATGCCTGGCCTGTTTTTGCCTTTTTAGAGTTGGGGTCTCACTCTGTTGCCCAGGCTCGTCTCAAGCTCCGACCTAAAGTGATCCCCCTGCCTCAGCCTCACAAGTAGCTGGGATTATAGGTGTGAGCCATCATACTCAGCTAGAAATTTATTTCTTACAGCTCTGGAGGCTGGGCGGTCCAAGATCAAGGCACCAGCAGGTTTGGTGTCTGGTGTGGGCCTGCTTCCTGGTTCAGAGATGGTGCCTTCTTTCTGTGTCCTCACCTGGTGGAAAGGAAGAGGGAGCTCTCTGGGGTCTCTTTTATAGGGGCACTGCTCCCATTCGCAAGGGCTCTGCTCTCATGACCTAATCACCTCCCAAAGGCCCCACCTCCTAATACCGTCACACGGGGGGTTAGGATTCCAACTATGAATTTGGGGGAATAGAGCATTCAGTCCTGTATGCCCTTTTCTCCTCTCATTTGCCTCCTGCTGGAAACTTCTGGCAGCAGAACAATTGCATGGCATACTTAGGGTTCCTTTTCAGTCCCTCTTGCCACAGCCCCAGTGGCCCAGCCATGGAAGCTTCCTGCCCTCAACTCTGTTCTGGGCATCCCTGTCAACCGTCTCACAGTCTGCCCCTGCTGGCAAGGAGGGACACAGAAGGGGGCTGGTGAGCAGACACTCCAGGGCACGGCTGCAGATCCTCCCCTCCAGGCAGGGCAGCAGGGCAGCCTCGGCATGGGGCCTTCAGCTGTTGGAGAAGCCAACCAGGCAGGTCAGGCAGACTTCGCATGACTCAACTGCTGAGAAAGCAAGTCCCTGATACAACAGGGACTTGTGAGCTGGGAACAGCCATGAAGCTGGACTGGGGATCTGGGGACCTGACTCTTGTCACACCAGGTGAGTCTGCCCAGCTCTCAGCTCTTCTCCTACTTGATTTGAGGCTGCAGGGCCTGGGCCTTCAAACCAGCACTTCAAGGAGGTGCCACCCTGTTGGGTTTGATGAGCCTGACCTCCAGCAGAGAGTCCCAGAAGATCACAGACTTACAGGGTATGAGGGACTGTTTTTCAGGGCAAGCCCCTGGTTTTGTAGATGAAGCTGTTCAGAAAATATACTGAAAACTCCCACTAGCTTTATTCCTGTCCCCTACCTCATCCTTGTCAGAATGTCTCCACGTGGAATGGTGTCCAGTGCCCTCTCCCTGGGCTGGCCACACTTTAGGATGCCCCACCTTGATTCTCATGCCCTCTTTTGATAAATGCAACTATCTCAAGTACCTCGTCTTACCCTTCCAAGATTCAGATAAACTCCCCCAGGGGTGGGATGGGACCAGGGTGGGATGGTGATGCCCTGTAGAGGGCAACCTAGCCATTAACAGGGACTTTCTCCAGCCGCTGAATGGAGTCTTGCTCTGTCACCCAGCCTGGAGTGCAGTGATGCGATCTCAGCTCACTGCAACCTCTGCCTCCTGGATTCAAGCGATTCTCCTGCCTCAGCCTCCCAAGTAGCTGGGACTACAGGCATCTGCCACCACGCCCAACTAACTTTTTGTATTTTTAGTAGTGACGGGGTTTCACCATGTTAGCCAGGATGGCCTCCATCCCCTGACCTCATGATCTGCCTGCCCCCATGATCTGCCTGCCCCAGCCTCCCAAAGTGCTGGGATTACACGCGTGAGCCACCGCGCCCGGCCTTGTTTGGTTTTCTTAAAACCGAAAACCCTCAGGCAGAATTCTCCACTGCCTCCCCCACACAGGGGAAATCCTGCAGTGTGCCTTTTGCCCAGGCCACATCACATTTCCAGCTCTTCCCCTGGCTGGCTGCTTCCTCCTGAGCTTGCTGCTGACTCAAGCAACTGAGAGAGCAGGGGCTGAAAATTTAGTTAAATGCAGATTCCTAGACTCTTCTGATTTGGGGTGAAACCTAAAAATCCAGATTAAAATTTTTTTTTTAAATTTTTTAGAGATAGGGTCTCGCTCTGTCACCTCGGTTGGAGTTCAGTGGCGCAATCACAGCTCACTGCAGCCTCAATCACCTGGGCTCAAGCGATCCTTCCACCTCAGCCTCCCGAGTAGCCGAGACTACAGGTGCACACAACCATGCCCGGCTAATTTTAATTTTTGAATTTTTTGTAGAGACAGGGTCTCACTGTGTTGCCCAGGTTCATCAAGCAATCTTCCCACCTTGGCCTCCCAAAGTGCTGGGATTACAGACATGAGCCACCATGTTCAGCTATATTAAATACATAATATTTTTCTTCTTAATGGCACAGTAATATATGTGTACAACCTAGTCAGTGTAAAAACATTAAACACTACAGATAAAGCAGTGACCCCCCACACACACTTCTCAACATCATACCTTCCCAAAGGTAATCACTTATCAACTTGGTTTGTATCTTGGTTTGTATCTTTTTTTAAACACATTTACATAGACATGACTTTCCTTTACATAAATGAAATCTTACTGCACATATTGTTCTGCATCTTGACTTTTCATCAAACAGTATGACTCAGAGAATTTTTCTTGCTTCTTTTTAACAAATAATATTTATTAGTATGCCATAAGGTAGAAATGGCATCATTTAACCATTCTTCTGTTGATGAATATTTAGGTTATTTCCAGATTTTCAGTGTTACAAACAACGTTACATCCTTGCCCTTTTTATGGACATCTGTAAGGATTTCCCTTGGAGAAATATCTAGAAGTGGAATTGCTTCCATATTAATTTTAATATGTTATTAAATTTAGTATCTCCTGCTGACTTGTTCCATTAAACTCCTTAGTGTAAATGAGTAATCATCTTTCTATAATCTTCATTTTTAATAAGTGCCAGATGATTTTGATACCAGTGTCCAAGGACATATTTTGAATATGTCAAGTAGTGGTTTATTATTTGACTATTGCTACAATAATGCTAGGCTTACAGAAATTATTCCAAAACTTAACGGCTTAAAATGACAAGTTGGATTTTTTTTTTTTTTTTCTCATGGGTCTGCAGGTAGACCAGGACCCTGCTGTACTTGACTGGACTCCAGGCTCAGAGTTCCAATTTGCCCACAGCAGAACTTGGCTACAGGCTTCAGGACAAGTTCAGGTCTGTTTCACAGTGTTAATTCTGGGCCCAGGCTGAAGGGGGCAGTGGCTTCCTGGGAAATTCGTGTCTTATGGCTATCACAGAAGCCCTCAGAGCTAAGTTAAGCCTTTCAAACTTTCAAGACCTCGGAGTGCATCGCGATGTCTCAAATTCCATTGGCCATTCTAATCATGTGGCCAAGCACACATCAATAGGTCAGGACATATTCCCTGTACTTGAAGGGTGTTATGACAAAGGCGAGTGAAGAGTCACGACCAAGTCTTTCAATCCCATCTACCGTAGCGGTGAAGGGCACTGGTTTTGGTGCCAGAAAGAAGAGTTGGTTTGAACCCCTGCTTCTGTGACACTGGGGAAATTACCAAATACAGAGTTACTCTTCCTCATTGTTGTGTTGAGATGATCCTCACCAAAAATGAATTTTAGGAGTCAACTTTCATATTTGGTTTAGAGGAAACCAATAGAAGTCAAATGTCTTTTTTTTTTTTTTTTTTTTTTTTTGGCACAGCTTCCCACTCTGTCACCCAAGCTGGAGTGCGGCGGTGTGATCTCGGCTCACTGCAGCCTCCACCTCCCAAGTACAAGTGATTCTCCGGCCTCAGCCTCCTGAGTAGCTGGGATTACAGGCACGCACCACCATGCCCGGCTAATTTTTTTTTTTTTTTTGAAACGGAGCCTTGCTCTGTCGCCCAGGCTGGAGTGCAGTGGCGCGATCTCGGCTCACTGCAAGCTCCGCCTCCCACGTTCACGCCATTCTCCTGCCTCAGCCTCCCGAGTAGCTGGGACTACAGGCGCCCGCCACCAGGCCTGGCTATTTTTTTCTATTTTTAGTAGAGACGGGGTTTCACCGTGTTAGCTAGGATGGTCTCGATCTCCTGACCTCGTGATCCGCCCGCCTCGGCCTCCCAAAGTGCTGGGATTACAGGCGAGGGTCACTGCGCCCCGCCAGAAATCAAATGTCTATTTATAATATGGAGTTTATTAAGTAGATTTCAAAAGTGCTTTGCAGCAGCACAGCTCTTCAGTTTTCCTGTGAAACACACATTACCCTAAGTTAGAAAACCACGTCATGACTCCCTCACATGCTCTTGTTAATATGCCATTCACACCTTCCTTTGTGTTCATTCATAATTGGAATTTAAAGAGATTCACTTATTTCTCACTGTTTTATTCCAAAAGAAAAAAAAATACAGCAATCACCATAGCTCCTTAAAAGATTTAAATTTTTAAAAGTACAACCTAAAATTAGATTCATGGTGTCTTCCAGTAATTTTTATCTATTTTCATTTTATTTTTGAACTTTTTATTGAACTATAAAGCATTAATATACATAGAAACATGTTTTTTAATTAAACAGAATCAAAGATTTTTTATAATTAATTTATGAGATTTAGCTTGAGAATTTTTATCTTGAGAATTATTGACAATACTATTTAAATTTTTGATTTTTTCAGTAATTATCCTTAACATCACCCCCACCCCCGCCAAATTTAGAAAATCTCATTTGTCTAGAATTTTTTAAAGAAAAAGAAAAACAACCTCAGGAATTCCAAAGTGCTGCTTACCATCAAAATGTTTTCAAAAAAGATGACTAGGCCGGGTACGGTGGCTCACGTCTGTAATCCCAGCACTTTGGGAGGCCGAGGCAGGCAGATCACTTGACGTCAGGAGTTCAAGACCAGCCTGACCAATATGATGAAACCCCGCCTCTACTAAAAATACAAAAATTAGCCAGGCGTGGTGGCATGCACCTGTAATCCCAGCTATTTGGGAGGCTGAGACAGGAGAATCACTTGAACCTGGGAGGTGGAGGTTGCAGTGAGCCGAAATCACACCATTGCACTGCAGCCTGGGCAACAAGAGCAAAACTCCATCTCAAAAAAAAAAAAAAAAAAAAAAAAAAAGCTCTTCACGTGCTGAAAACAGCCTGGTCTGACTTCTCTGTAGACGTGGGAAGTTGCTATGCTTTTAGAGTTTTAGACTAAATGTGGCACTGAAGAATATAAAAATCAACACAAATGTATTAGTTTGCTAGGACTGCCGTAACAAAGTACCACACACTGGGTGGCTTAAACAACAGAAATTTCTCACAGTTCTGGAGGCTACAAGTCCAAGATTAAGGTGTCAGCAGGTCTGGTTTCTCCTAAGGCCTCTCCTCCTGGCTTAAATATGGCCACCTTCTCCCTGTGTCCTCCCTCAGGTGGCCTTTCCTCTGATCACACACATCCCCACTGTCTGTCTATCCTAATCTCCTCTTCTTATAACAGCAGACACTATCAGATTGGATTAAGGCTCACCCTAAAGGCCTCGTTTTCACTTAATGACAGTACCTCTTTAAAGGCCTTATCTCCAAATAACAATCACATTCTGAGGTATTGGAGGTTAGAGCTTCAGTATATGAATTTGTGTGGGGCAGGGGGAAGATACATGATTCATTCCATAAAAATAGATTACAGACAACATTACTTTAAAACTATTTTAAACAGCTTTATTGAGATAGAATTCACGTACAATTCACTTATTTAAATTGTACAATTTATTTTATTTTATTTTTTTTTGAGATGGAGTCTCGATCTGTCACCCAGGCTGGAGTGCAGTGGCACGATCTCGCCTCACTGCAACCTCCACCTGCTGGGTTCACGCCGTTCTCCTGCCTCAGCCTCCTGAGTAGCTGGGACTACAGGCACCTGCTACCACGCCTAGCTAATTTTTTGTATTTTTAGTAGAGACAGGGTTTCACTGTGTTAGCCAGGATGGTCTCAATCTCCTGACCTCATGATCCGCCCACCTCGACCTCCCAAAGTGCTGGGATTACAGGCATGAACCACCGCGCCTGGCCTTAAATTGTACAATTTAATGGCTTTTGGTATATTCACAGAGTTGCACAACCATCACCACAATCAATTTTAAAACATTTTCATTACCCTAAAAGAAGCCCCACACCCCTTAGCCATTACTGCCCCAATCTCCTCCCCTCTCCCTAGTCCTAGGCAACCACTACTCTATTTTGTTTCTATGGATTTGCCTATTCTGGACATTTTATTTAAATGAAATCATACAATATGTAGTCACTTGTGACTGGCTTCTTTCACTTAGCCTAGTGTTTTTCAAAGTTTATCCATGTTGTATCAGTACTTCTTTTTTATTGCTTAATAATATTCCATTGTATGGATATGCCATATTGTATTTATCCATTCATCAGTTGATGGACATTTATTTCCACATTTTGTCTATTATGAATAATGCTGCTATGAATATTCATGTACAAGTTTCAGTGTAGACGTATGTCTTCAATTCTCTTTGGTGTTTGGAGTAGAACTACTGGATCATATGGAATTCTATCTTAACCATTTGAAAATAACTAAAGTTTTACCCAAATTATTGTTATCAAACTATGTAATTGAGAAGAGATATTCCATCTTCATGGACTGTAATACTTTCTGCTATTAAGATGTCAGCCCTCTCTAAGTTGACCTAAAGAGTCAAAATCTTAGCAGAAGTTTTTGTAAAAATTGACGAGATTCTTACATTTTTATAAGGAAATGAAAAAAACTTAGCCAAAACCATTTTGAAGAATAGCAAATTTGGAGGACTTATACTACCAGATTTGAAGATTCACGATAAAACTGTAAGACAAAGTACTATTGGCCAGATGCGGTGGCTCATGCCTTGTAATCCCAGCACTTTGGGAGGTCTAGGCAGGCGGATCACCTGAGGTCAGGAGTTCGAGACCAGCCTGGCTAACATGGTGAAACCCTGTTTCTACTAAAAATACAAAAAATTAGCCCGGTGTGGTGATGCATGCCTGTAATCCCAGCTACTAGGGAGGCTGAGGCAGAGAGAATTGCTTGAACCCGGGAGGCCAAGGTTGCAGTGAGTTGAGATTGTGCCACTGCACTTCAGCCTGGGCGACAGAGTGAGACTCCATTTAAAAAAAAAAAAAAAAGTACTATTGAGACAAGGATAAACACATAGACCAATGGAACAGAATAAAGACTCCAGAAATAGACCCACACATATATATAGTCGTTTGATTTGCAACAAAGGGACCACTGCAATCCAACAGGAAAACAGTCTTTTCAATATATGGTGTCAAGTCATTTACATACCATGTTGAAAAAAAAATTTTCACACTTATTTTACAACATACACAAAAATTAATTTGAGCTTAAGTCATATTCTTAAATGCAAAAGGTAAAACAATAGGCCTCTAGTGAAAAACAGCGGAATATCTTCATGTCCTTGGAGTAGGCAGAGATTTCTTTAAAATATTTCACTGTAAAAGTAAAACATGGTAAATTGGACCTTTTCAAAAATAAGAATGTATGTTAATCATTTTTTTTGTTGTGTCTCTGCCAGGCTTTGGTATCAGGATGACGCTGGCCTCATAAAATGAGTTAGGGAGGATTCCCTCTTTTTCTATTGATTGGAATAGTTTCAGAAGGAATGGTACCAGCTCCTCTTTGTACCTCTGGTAGAATTTGGCTGTGAATCCATCTGGTCCTGGACTTTTTTTGGTTGGTAGGCTATTAATTATTGCCTCAATTTCAGAGCCTGTTATTGGTCTATTCAGGGATTCAACTTCTTCCTGGTTTAGTCTTGGGAGGGTGTATGTGTCCAGGAATTTATCCATTTCTTCTAGATTTTCTAGTTTATTTGCGTAGAGGTGTTTATAGTATTCTCTGATGGTAGTTTGTATTTCTGTGGGATCAGTGGTGATATCCCCTTTATCATTTTTTATTGCATCTATTTGATTCTTCTCTCTTTTCCTCTTTATTAGTCTTGCTGGTAGTCTATCAATTTTGTTGATCTTTTCAAAAAACCAGCTACTGGGTTCATTGATTTTTTTGAAGGGTTTTTTGTGTCTCTATCTCCTTCAGTTCTGCTCTGATCTTAATTATTTCTTGCCTTCTGCTAGCTTTTGAATGTGTTTGCTCTTGCTTCTCTAGTTCTTTTAATTGTGACGTTAGGGTGTCAATTTTAGATCTTTCCTGCTTTCTCTTGTGGGCATTTAATACTGTAAAATTCCCTCTACACACTGCTTTAAATGTGTCCCAGAGATTCTGGTATGTTGTGTCTTTGTTCTCGTTGGTTTCAAAGAACATCTTTATTTCTGCCTTCATTTTGTTATGTACCTAGTAGTCATTCAGGAGCAGGTTGTTCAGTTTCCATGTAGTTGAGCGGTTTGGAGTGAGTTTCTTAATCCTGAGTTCTAGTTTGATTAAACTGTGGTCTGAGAGACTGTTTGTTATAATTTCTGTTCTTTTACATTTGCTGAGGAGTACTTTACTTACCTAGAGAATTTTAGACCAATATCCCTGAGGAACATTGTGCAAAAATCCTCAATAAAATACTGGCAAACTGAATCCAGTAGCACATCATACAGCTTATCCACCACGGTCAAGTTGGCTTCATCCCTGGGATGCAAGGCTGGTTCAACTCATGCAAATCAATAAATGTAATCTATCATATAAACAGAGCCAAAGACAAAAACCACATGATTATCTCAATAGATGCAGAAAAGGCCTTTGACAAAATTCAACAGCCCTTCATGCTAAAAACTCTCAATAAACTAGATATTGATGGGACGTATCTCAAAATAATAAGAGCTATTTATGACAAACCCACAGCCAATATCATACTGAATGGGAAAAAACTGGAAGCATTCCCTTTGAAAACTGGTACAAGACAGGAATGCCCTCTCTCACCACTCCTATTCAACATAGTGTTGGAAGTTCTGGCCAGGGCAATCAGGCAGGAGAAAGAAATAAAGGATATTCAATCAGGAAAAGAGGAAGTCAAATTGTCCCTATTTGCAGATGACATGATTGTATATTTAGAAAACCCCATCATCTCAGCCCAAAATCTCCTTAAGCTGATAAGCAACTTCAGCAATGTCTCAGGATACCAAATCAACGTGCAAAAATCACAAGCATTCTTATACATCAATAACAGACAAACAGAGAGCCAAATCATGAGTGAACTCCCATTCACAGTTACTTCAAAGAGAATAAAATACCTAGGAATCCAACTTACAAGGGATGTGAAAGACCTCTTCAAGGAGAACTACAAACCACTGCTCAACGAAATAAAAGAGGACACAAACAAATGGAAGAACATTCCATGTTCATGGATAGGAAGAATCAATATCGTGAAAATGGCCATACTGCCCAAGATAATTTATAGATTCAGTGTCATCCCTTTCAAGCTACCAAAGACTTTCTTCACAGAATTGGAAAAAACTACTTTAAAGTTCATATGGAACCAAAAAAGAGCCCTCATTGCCAAGACAATCCTAAGCCAAAAGAACAAAGCTGGAGGCATCACACTATCTGACTTCAAGCTATACTATAAGACTACAGTAACCAAAACAGCATGGTACTGGTACCAAAACAGAGATATAGACCAATGGAACAGAACAGAGCCCTCAGAAATAATATCACACATCTACAACCATCTGATATTTGAAAAACCTGACAAAAACAAGAAATGGGGAAAGGATTCCCTATTTAATAAATGGTGCTGGGAAAACAGGCTAGCCATATGTAGAGAGCTGAAACTGGATCCCTTCCTTACACCTTATACAAAAATTAATTCAAGATGGATTAAACACTTAAATGTTAGACCTAAAACCATAAAAACCCTAGAAGAAAACCTAGGCTATACCATTCAGGACATAGGCATGGGCAAGGACTTCATGTCTAAAACACCAAAAGCAATGGCAACAAAAGCCAAAAGTGACAAATGGGATCTAATTAAACTAAAGAGCTTCTGCACAGCAAAAGAAACTACCATCAGAGTGAACAGGCAACCTATAGAATGGGAGAAAATTTTTACAATCTACCCATCTGACAGAAGGGTAATATCCAGATTCTACACAGAAGTCAAAGAAATTTACAGGAAAAAATCAAACAACCCCATCAAAAAGTGGGCAAAGGATATGAACAGACACTTCTCAAAAGAAGACTTTTATGCAGCCAACAGACACATGAAAAAATGCTCATCATCACTGGTCATCAGAGAAATGCAAATCAAAACCACAATGAGATACCATCTCACACCAGTTAGAATGGCGATCATTAAAAAGTCAGGAAACAATAGGTGCTGGAGAGGATGTGGAGAAATAGGAACACTTTTACACTGTTGGTGGGACTGTAAACTAGTTCAACCATTGTGAAAGACAGTGTGGCGATTCCTCAAGGATCTACAGCTAGAAATACCATTTGACCCAGCCATCCCATTACTGGGTATATACCCAAAGGATTATAAATCATGCTGCTATAAAGACACATGCACACGTATGTTTATTGCAGCACTATTCACAATAGCAAAGACTTGGAACCAACCCAAATGTCCATTAGTGATAGACTGGATTAAGAAAATGTGGCACATATACACCATGGAATACTATGCAGCCATAAAAAAGGATGAGTTCATGTCCTTTGCAGGGACATGGATGAAGCTGGAAACCATCATTCTGAACAAACTATTGCAAGGCCAGAAAACGAAACACCGCATGTTCTCACTCATAGGTGGGAATTGAACAATGAGAACACTTAGACACAGGAAGGGGAACATCACACATCGGGACCGTCATGGGGTGGGGGGAGGGGGGAGGGATAGCATTAGGAGTTATCCCTAATGTAAATAACGAGTTAATGGGTGCAGCACACCAACATGTCACATGTATACATATGTAACAAACCTGCCCGTTGTGCACATGTACCCAAGAACTTAAAGTATAATTTTTAAAAAAATACAAAAAAAAAAGTATGTTAATCAAAAACATCATTAAGCAAGTGAATAGGTAAGTCACAGGCTTGGCAAGATATTTGCAATACATATTTCTTACAAAATACTCATACCCGGAGTATATTAAGAACTATAAATCTATAAGAAAAGGACAATTCATTTAAAAATCGGCAAAAGATGGGCTGGGTGCAGTGGCTCATGCCTGTAATCCCAGCACTTTGGGAGGCTGAGGCGGGCATATCACAAGGTCAGGAGATCAAGACCATCCTGGATAACACGGTGAAACCCTGTCTCTACTAAAAATACAAAAAAATTAGCCAAGCATGGTCGCGGGCACCTGTAGTCCCAGCTACTCGGGAGGCTGAGGCAGGAGAATGGTGTGAACCCGGGAGGTGGAGCTTGCAGTGAGCCGAGATGGCACCACTGCACTCTAGCCTGGGCAACAGAGCGAGACTCCATCTCGAACCAACAAACAAAAAAATTCGGCAAAAGACTTAAGAGGCCCTTCACAAAAGAGGATCTCTTCATGGCCAATAAACATAGAAAAAGATGCTCAACAACGCTACTCATCAAGGAAATGCAAATTAAAATCACATTTGGATGGTACTGAATGGCTCAGCAAAACAAATGACCTTGCTTGGACAAGGATGTGGAGCAACTAAAAGGTCATTCATTTTCAATGAGAGTATAAATTTCTCTCACCACTTTGGAAAACTGGCAGTAAAGTTAAGCATATACTTACTACCCTATGTCCCATCAACTCCACTCCCAGGTATACATCCAAGAGAAAACAGTACATATGCTTACAAAAAGACTTGTACATGAATATTCAGAATAAGTATATTCATAACAGTCCAAAACTGGAAACAACCCAAATGTTCATCAACAGAAGAATGAGTCAATGAATTGTGCATAAATTTATACTGCGGAATATATTACACAGCAATAAAAAGGAACAAACTATTGATACAAGTCATAACATGGATGAAATCTCAGAATTATAATTTGAGACACAGAAAGGAGACACAGAAGAGCACATTCTGTCTGATTCCATTTGTATGAAGTCCAAAAACAAACAATGTCACAATGGTGACAGAAGTCAAGCTAGTGATTATCTTAGGGTCCAGAAGTAGACACTGGGAGGGGACACAGGGGAACCTTCTCGAGTGGAGAAAATGTTCTAAATCTTGATCAGATTAGTGGTTACATTGGTATATATGTAAGTAAAATTCCACTGAGCTATACACTTAAGACTAGTGCACAACTAGCCGGGTAAGGTGGTTCATACCTGTAATCCCAGCACTTTGGGAGGCCAAGGCAGGCGGATCATGAGGTCAGGAGTTTGAGATCAGCCTGGCCAACATAGTGGAACCCTGTCTCTACTAAAAATACAAAAAATTAGCTGGGCGTGGTGGCAGGCACCTATAATCCCAGCTACTTGGGAGGCTGAGGCAGGAGAATCACTTTTAGTCGGGAGGCAGAGGTTGCAGTGAGCCGAGATCATGCCACTGCACTCCAGCCTGGGTGACACTGCGAGATTCCATCTCAAAAAAAAAAAAAAAAATGACTAGTGCACAATACTGATTATAAATTATTTCTCAACAAAAAAATAAAATAGAGACTACTCATATTAACAGAAAATGTATACCAACTTAAATGTAAGTCTCCTCCCTCTTTAAGGGTCTGGTAGAATGTTTAACTTCTCTGAGCCTCAGTTTTTCATCTGTAAATTGAAATACCTGTCTCATGTGTATTAATTTGATGAGCTAATGTGTATAAAATTTGGCATTTAACTTCTCTCTTCCTCAGTTTTCCCATCTGTAAAATGGCTGTAAGAGTACTCACTCATATCAGAAGGTAACACTGAGCCAATTCTCATAAGGCACTTATAACACAGGTCTAGTGTCTGACACAAGAAACTCTTAATAAATGCTGATACAGCGGTTGTTACTGCTATTATCCACATAATGAATATGAACTAGATTAACTTCAAGACCTCACTCCACTGCTGCAGGAGTCTATGCATAAATGGAAGGCTGGAAGATTGGGGGTGTGTGGTCTGTGGTCCCTGTGACAGGGCTGAGATAAAAGGCAAGTCCTTTGACTCCCTGCTCAGAGTTCTTCCCTGCATGAAAGGGAGGAATCCAGCGAAGTCTGAATGCTGCATTTCTGTCTATATGCCTGGCCCTCGTGCCTGGCCTTAGCATTTCTCTGTTTAGGAAGCATCAGGTAGCCACAGCGTAGGGGAGCAGGGGGACTTTCATCTCCTCTTTTGTCCTCCTCTGCGTAGTGCTCAGACTACTAAGTTCCCCTGTATATGCCAGGTTCTGTTCTAACCAGTTACTCACATTAAGGCCTATTATCCTCATTTCATAGTTGGGAGAACTGGGAAAGGTGTCTGAGTGACTTGCCTAAGGTCACGCAGCTAATAAGTGGAGAAGCCAGAAATTGAGTGCAGCCAGCCCAGTGCCAGAACCCACCCTCCTCACCTCTGCACTGTGCTGCCTCCACCAACAGGGCTCGGTTTCTGCAGAAACCTTTCCTGGCCATAAATCACTCCGTGAAGGACTTTGCCCGCTCTGTTCTCCAGATTGAAGGAGCCAAAGCAACATTAGTATTCCAGGTCTTCACAAGAGCAGGGGTCATTGCCCCAGGTGGCCCTCGGCTTTCTCTGAGGACGCATTGGGTCCACAGCTCTCCCTTTATTGTGCTGGCTTCCCTGGGGACCCCTGCTGCCCTGGCTTTTTGAGAGATGTTCCAGGTCTAACCCAAGAGTATCACTTTACATTTCCTCAAGATGACACCCCTTCCTCCAAACTCCACCCACCACCACCCCCACGCGGCCTCGCCTTCAGGCTTCCAAGGCCAACATCCACTCTTCCCTGGGAAGTAATGATTTATAACATGGGCAGCCTGGCAGGTGCCACAGGGAAACCTGCCAAGGCTCCTGTGGTTTGGGACTTCAGTGTGTGAGAAGTCCTTAACCCTGTAGACTTCAGGGTCCCTTTTGTGCACACACGTCAATGTGTGCAATCTCACTAAGTCAAAGACGAAGCTGGAGGTGTGGATCCTATGGCACATCCCGGGGCACATCGAGAGTGGGGGCGCTGATATTGATTTCAGTGTAAAAAGCCCCTAAAAATGTTTGATTTAGTGAGCTCTTTTGGAGATTCTCCATCCCAAAACAGAATTCTAAAGTAGAACCACGTACTCATGTGTCAATAGACAGGAGAATAAAATTCTCTCTCTTTCTCTCTCTCGCTTCCCCCTCCAGCTTCCTTCTTTCTAACCCTGGTTTCTCTGGAATTGACTAAAACCTCCAAAAAGGTGTCTGCTTGGAGTTAGAGGGTGCCGCCTTCAGTGTAACAGATTTCCTATACTGAGCACATTCCATAGTAGGAAAAGCAGCTCCAAGTTCGGATTTGGGATCCTAGGTGCTAGCATGGGACTGGCTCTCTCTCTCTCAGATCCTTGTTTTGTGTGTTCTGTTAGGGGCTAGCAAGGCCTCCAGCTGATATCATTTGCGATCCAATAAAGGGGTTGTTTGAGCACACCAGCCCAGCTGCCTGTCACCACAGGGAACCATGCTTTTTCCAGAACCAAATTTACATCCATCCTCCATAAACTTTATATTGTGCCATGCTGCTGTTAAAAATGATTTACTCACGAGGTGTTGGATCACAGGATGCAGACCTTCAGGAAATCCGTGCTAACTCTGTGGGCGTCACATAAAGAAACCACCTGAGGGTCAGGGCAGTTCTCCAGAGGGTCTTGAATCTCAGCGGTCAGGGGATAGCTTCTCCCCAGCTGAGGTCTCAGAGATGTTCTCTGGCTAACTTTATAGCCTGACAGCTGTGAGATCAGAGGAGGCCGCAGAAGTAGATCTCACTCGTTTGACCTGGAAGGATACCTATGTGCAGTATCTTTCCTTTTTCATCCATTCATACCCCAAAAAAGTCCATATATATTCGGAGGTTATCTGAAGGGGAAAATGGAGGGAAATGTGTGTGTATATAGTCATTTAATATACATATTTAATATAAATATACATTTAATATAATTTAAATATGAAAAATAAGGCACTTTAAAAATATTTGTGCATTATATGTGACCAAGTCTATTTCTGCTCATCAGTGAACAATAGAGCCCAGACCTTGGAAGCTCTTCCAGTGGGCAAACGGTGTGGACCCGGGTGGAGCTACCTGACAGAGTGGGGGCTGGGCTTTAACAGGGAAAGTGGTCCCTTCTGTCACGCATTCTATTGTGTGCCTCCATGTCAAGCCTCTTTATACAAATAACTAATTCCCAGAAGCGAGAGAAGAACATGCCCTGATGTTTTATTTTCAGAGTGTCTTTGTCTATTCAGTGCGGTGACCGGTTTGCCACGATTTGCCCTCCACACTGGGCCATGGTAAATTACTTTGGGACTCAGATATCCCACACCTAACATACATAGAACCAAAGAGAATATATGATCTAGCTTCCTCATTCTGACAAGCTCAAACTAAAGGAATAATGAGTACTATCTCTCTGCTATTTAAGCTTAAGAATGAGACTGTCCTAGGGCTCTTAATTTGCACAGTGTATCAGTCAGGGTAATTAACACTAGCTACAGTAACAAAAATTCCAGTAATATCGGAGGCTTAACACAATTCAGTCATACTCTAGTGCAGTGTGATTTGAGCAGCTCTCCAGAGTATCTCTCCTCTAAGCTATCACTTGGGCTTTTTTCACCTTAGGGCACCACCATCCCCGAGAGCTCCTTTGGAGCCTTCTACTAGATCCCCTACCTTCATCTGGCCATCAGTGAACTGATGGTCTAATGGGATGTTTTAGGGGCCAGATCTGGAAATGGCTTTCTGCTCAAATTCAATTGACCAGAACTTGTTGCATGCCCCACCTAGCAGCAAGAAGTCTGGGGAATATTTTCTCTTCGTGTGCTTGAAAGCAGAAATGGAATTGATGGCAACTAGTCAGTCCTAGACACACCTAGGAATGGAGGTGAACTTGAACTAAGAGCTCAAGGCCTGACAGCATCCCTTTCCTGCCTTGAAGCAGCATTTAATAATCCCATCAGTTGTGATATACATTTATGTCATCTACATAGTGTGATTTGTGGACCATTAGAAAGCTCTTCATCTCCAAAATACCTTCACTAGCCTGCTTATTCTGGAACTTTACCATTAGAAATTCATCCCGTTGGGTTCAACATTGCCTTGATCTTTTCTTTCTCTTTTACAGTATGTGCTGGTTATAAGTTTGTGGCCTCTTGACTTTAAATTCACCATTCATTGCATGATCTTCAAAAATGGAGCTGTGCCCTTCAAATATTTTTCTCTTGCATCTGGCACAATGTTAAGCTGTGTGTATATATGTTTAGTCATTTAAATATATACTGTGGTTTGCGGCTTCAGTAGAGGGGTCTGGAGACACTGCAGGAGGAAGGGGTTTCTGTCCTGGTTCCCTTATGCTTGCTTGGCAGACACCTGAAGCTTAGCAGGCTCCTGTGGCACAGGCTGCTTCTCCTATGCCTGGCTCCTATAATGCATGGTGACCAGAGGCACCCAGTGGCCAGCAGCTTCCTGGGCACTTCCCTCACCTTGGGTGGTTTTGTTGCAGAATGCATCTGGTACAATATCTTCCTGTGATCAGCTTTTCCGGACACCCTAGAGGATGGATTTCCAGGAAGTTTCACCTCTCTGTTCTCTCTGTCATCCCCTATGCCAGAGCTGAGCCTTCAAAAAGTCTGGATCTCAGCCCTGGGGGGCCTCTTCCTTGGCCTCTATCTCAGCTCTAAAGGTAGTGGCTGCTCCTTATAGCTGCCATTCTGATATTCTTTAGAGTTCTTTTTACATCTTACCAATCAATTCTTTGTTCCTTTAGTCTCCTGTTATAATGAGTAATTCTTTATATTACACTTTCCCTGTTCAAACTACTGTATAGTTTCTCTCTCTTGATTGCATACAGAACACAAATGTCCTTGGGGTAGAACTCACAGGGAGTCAATGACACTTTAGTGTAAAATAGTTTGTTTTGTTTTCCTGGCACCTAGAGAGCAATAGTTGCCTTGGAGCTGAGCGAGGGGACAGTAAGAGGAGAAACACCCAGCCAGAGATGATGGGAAAATCCTAGTAAAAAACTTTGCCTATTTCACAATTTTGTCATGAGCTTGACTATAGCTGTTAAGTGTTATTCTTTATTTCAGTGCAAAATGTCTTTGGTTCCCTAGGGTCAGCCTAACAGCGCCAGAAATGGAATGAAAGCACTAGTTTTTCTGGTGAAGCAGCAACTATTGTACTTTGATAAGCTTAGTACGTTCCCCACTTTGTTGTTTTGTTTCTTAATCACACATAAAAATGTGTTGCCATATAAAACATAAAGCGGACAGCTCTGGACGTTTCATTTCATGGAACAGAGCTGGGCTACTCCTGTGTGTATGATCACCTTCAGGCTGCAAGGAAAATGTGAATCAAAAACATGAGGATTATCAGACAATGAAACAGCTCAGTTCAGGAGAGGATTGTGTTGCCTTTCTCTGGGGGTTGTTAAAAATAGGATCACAGATCATCTCTTTAGAATGGTGGAAATGTGGTCTTAATTAAAAGCTGGAGTAGGAACAAGGCAACAAAGGTCCCTTCCAACTTAAAAATCTTTATATCAAAGTGATATATCTACATGATTAAAAAAGCAAATGGTACAGGAAGACTTATTTGGAAAATCAACTGTCCTCTCTCTTATCTTCCTTCTCTCATAGTCTACTGATTCCTGTTCCTCGACTCTCTTCATGTTATAGGGTTATACCCTTTTAAAATGCGTTCATTATCATTTTAATGGGTCCTTGGGAGGGAGTGGCAGAAACCCATGTGCCCAGTCCACCATCTTGAAAAATAAGCTTTCCTATTAAAATTGATTTTTTTTTTAGGCAAGAACATAAGAAACAGAACCCAGTATTCTGAAAATACCCTGTTTACTAAGTCAAATGCACATATCTGTGCCATTTAAGCCTGTAATAGAAACATTCTTCTTCCAGCTAGTCCAGTCCTTTTTTCTGAAACAGAGTCTCACTCTGTCACCCAGGCTGGAGTACAGTGGCACAATCTCGGCTCACTGCAGCCTCTGCCTCCTGAGTTCAAGTGATTCTCCAGCCTCAGCCTCCCAAGTAGCTGGGATTACAGGCACCCACCACCATGCCTGGCTAATTTTTGTATCTTTAGTAGAGACGGGGTTTCACCATGTTGGCCAGGCTGGTCTCGAATTCCTGACCTCAGGTGATCCATCCACCTCGGCCTCCCAAAGTGCTCGGATTACAGGCGTGAGCCACTGTGCTCAGCCAGTCCACTCCTTTTGACCTTTTGGATAAATTTCTCCGTCCTACTGGCCACTTGGTGTTCTTCTCCTCCACCTATCTGGTGCTCTTTGGACAAACATTACCTTGAATATCTACATTTTTTTTTTTTTTTTTTTTTTGAGACAGAGTCTTGCTCTGTGACTCAGGCTGGAATGCAGCGCCATGATCTTGGCTCACTGCAACCTCTGCCTCCCAGGTCCAAGTGATTCTCCTGCCTCAGCTCCCGAGTAGCTGAGATTACAGGCATGCACCACCACACCCAGGTGAGTTTTGTATTTTTAGTAAAGACAGGGTTTTGCCATATTGGCCAGGCTGGTCTTGAACTCCTGGCCTCAAGTGATCCGCGTGCCTCAGCCTCCCAAAGTGTTGAGACTACAGGCATGAACACCTGCACCCTGATGAACATCTACATTTTAATTAAAACTTTCAATAGAAGTCAACCTTTATAATAAGCAGCTTGTATTATTATTACCAAAATTAAAATAGCAATATTGCAGATAGTGTAATGGCTACAACCCCAAAGTGCTATGTCCTACAAAAAGAGTCACAGCAACAAAGCAGCTAGGACCCAAGGGGCGTAAGTGTGGAGTCGTCACACTGTGTCCTCCCACCCTCTTGAGCAAGGGTGGTTATCAAGTCTCACAATCATTGGCTCTTCTACTAGGACCCATTGTTGTAACCCCCCTACCTCTGCCCTTTGTGACAAAAAAAATGGAGGGCTGCGTGGTACATAAAAGAGAGAAATGAGGCTAAATTGTTCTTCATTCTACTGTTAGTTAATCCATCTACACTTCATCGCAATTTCTACTTTTCTCCCCAACTGCTGCAACACCACAGAAGGCCCTGCCCAACAGCCCCGAATGAGCCAAAGCTGTGCTTTAATTAGCCGGCAGCACTTCACTTAAGCTCATGTAATCTCACGGCCATTAATCTATCATGATTGTTATTAAGAATTGTTTTCAAGAAGGCTACGTAGAAAACACTCATAGAATGCACCTTTTTCTGGGCTGGTGTTAGTGACAGGGAAAGCGCTGGGACATCTACTTCTCCAAAAAATGCCATCAAAACTCCTTAGCACATAATACATTTTAGCAATCAGAGCCAGAATCCAAAAGCATAATAAAAAAGGCAAGTGAAAATGCTTATAATTGTCATATTTTAAATGCCTTATTTCCTGCCAATCTTAGATCCATTCCCAGAGAAGCGAAAGTTACCCACTCTGCCAGCGCCTTTGTCAGCTGCCAGCTGTTACTTCCCTGGAAAAAGGGTCAGAAGGCTGCTGGTAGCTAATAGCCAGCCAGAAGCTGCAAGTCAGAGCTGTCCCTCGTGGGTTTTAGCTACTGGCTGATTGTCAGCCGAGAGCTACAAGTTCTGGTTTGATAAAAGCCAGCTATGGATTTCCAACCTTCTTTTTTTTTCTTTTTCCATTTGTGCTCTGAAATTGTTGTGCACTCCAAATGGAACTCCATGAGCACGCGGGCCTTTGTTCTGCCTTGTTAGACACCAACAGTTGGAGTCCTCACTAGACAGTCCCTTGGCAGGGCGGGGGAGCAGGGCGGGGGAGCAGGGCGGGGTGAAGCGAGGTGAGGTAGGAGAGGGTTTGGGGTGGGATGAGCCACACAATGCCCGGTAGCACACGTGCAACCCTGAATGTGGCTGAACGCAGCTGAGAGTGTTTCATGCTCAGTCTGAGAGACACTCAGCCTCTCTGGTTGTTTCTGTGGCAGGCGGCGAGTGGGGTTGGATGTGCTTGTAAGTTCCAGTCAGCATTCATTGACTGAAGCCCCCTGAAACGAAATGTCATCAGTTCCATGAGTCAGGCATGAAACCCAAATCTTAAACTGGTTCTTGGATCCCAACTGTTCCTAGAGACCAGCAGTCAAGAATTGGTTTTTCTGAGTGAGACATGCTGTGGAACTCAGAGAGCTCTCTAGATTTCAGGGGGTCAGGTAAGAGGAAGGGGGGCGGCAGGACCTCTGTAGCATGGTGTGCTTTCAATTCAGATGCTTAGGGGCTGTCATCTGCAATGCATCAACTAAACACCCAGCAGAATCAGGCTTTGAGTTAAGGCGAAGGCACAATAAATTTCAGCTGGCTAAATTAATCGCTTGCTGCTTGTTGTGAATATTAATCCCAGGGAGGGAACTGGCTTCCACTCCATCAAAAGACAGGTGAAAACTGAAAACAGCAAAACATTTGGGATCTTCAGAGGGAGCGCTTACCTGTGAGCCAAGTGTTGATGCTGAATCCCAAAGAGAAGCAGAATCTTAAAAACAACCTCTCCTGCTTTATAAGCACAGCTGTGCTGCAGTCACCAGCTCTCCCTGCCCTCAGCCCTCACCTGTCCCCCTCTAGGTCTCTCCAGGGACATCTACACGGAAGGGTGTTGCCTGAAGGTACAGAAGATGAAAGAGCCAAGGCTTCCGATTTGTGGGATTTTTTAAATTGTGATAAAATACACATAAAATTTACCATTTTAACCATTTCCAAATGTACAATTCAGGCATTAAGTACATTCACATTGTTGTGCAACCTTCACTACCTTCCATCTCCAGAACATTTTCATCCCGAACAGTACTGCGTATGCATTAAACAAATAACTGCCCATTTCTCTCTCTCCTAGCCCCTGGTAGCCTCTATTCTACTATCTGTCTCTATGAGTTTGACTACTCTAGGTATTTCATATAACTGGAATCATACAATATCAGCCCTTTTGTGTCTAGCTTATTTACTTAGCATAATGTCTGCAAGGTTCATCCTTGTTGCAGCATGTGTCAAGACTAACTTCCTTTTTAAGGCTGAGTGATGGTCCACTGTATGTATAGACCACATTCTGTTTATCCACCTATCCTCTGATGGATATTTGGGTTGTTGCCACATTTTGGCTATTGCAAACAATGCTGCTATAAATACACGGCACAAATATCTGTCCAAGCCCCTGCTTTTAATTCTTTTGGGGATATACCCAGAGGTTGAATTGCTGAATCATATGGTAATTCTATGTTTAACTTTCTGAGAAACCGCCAAACTGTTTCCTAATTTTTTAATATTCCTGAAATGTATGATGTAACAAAGAAAAATATCACCACAAAAACATAAAATGATGGCTTATTGTGGCATTTAGGGAATAGTATTGATCTGAGTGGTAGATAGCTGCTTATGGAATTACCTTGATGGGACATAATTGGTTGAGATCACCAGCAATGGTCAGAAAGGAAATAATTGCTACCAAGGAAAGGAATTCGGTGGCACTGTCTGATAAAGCTGCAAGAATCTTGTCTTCTCTGCGTGGTACTGAGACATGGGTCGAGAGCTGTGAAAGGAGGAAGAGAAATTTCTGGAGAGAGGCGGCACCATGGCATCCAGGGACCCTAAGATGACCGTGAGATATTCGCCATGGCAAAGATGGTCAGTGAAGCTTTGAACGTCTCATAGTCCATTTTATATTTTTAGTAGGGACGGGTTTTTGCCACGTTGGCTAGGCTGGTCTCGAACTCCTGACCTCAGGTGATCCGCCTGCCTCAGCCTCCCAAAGTGCTGGGATTACAGGTGTGAGCCACTGTGCCCGGCCTCATAGTCCATTTTAAATATTTACTTCATGTGCCCTGAACTGTAATTCCCCTCCATTGTTCCTAAAATGTTATGTGGAACAGAATTGTGATAGTGGCCCTTTGGGCAAATAGGAAGAATGGGAGCAACAGGGAGGTGGGGGAGGGACTCTCCAAATGGCGGGGAGGTGAGCAGCACCCATATTCAGTGAGAGCAGCAGTCACAGTGTGCCGTGGCTGTGAGGCACTTCAAAAATCCTACCAGAAATGAGGTGGGACTTGGAGTGGCTATGAAAGGAAAAGGCAATTCCAGACAATGGGAGGACTCGGGGCTTTCCAGATTGTCCTGAGAGTACCGTGCCTTTGCACAGGCACACAGGAGCCACTGGCTGACCTGAAGTGAAGCCCCAGGACCATGTGCCAGGCAGGAAATCCCTGCTTAGTAAATGTTCCAACAGGCCCATAACTAAAACTCACCCCCTCTGAGACAAGTTCTGGCAGAACACGTGGCCCATGAAACAGAAAGCTGTGAGTTTCAGGGAGCTGGGAGACACCGGGACAGCTTAGATTAGATCTAACTTCCCATCACTATGAGCAACATCCCCAAACGAGTCTCCTGAGGCAGGCCAGCCCTGAGCCACGCAGAGCAGAGACCGGCCTTGGAGTATGGCCTTACTCAGACATAACCACCCCTCACTGCGACAGCATCACGCCAAGGGGCTGCCAGCCTCAGTAAGACCATGTGGGCATCAGAACCTTGATTCTGAGAGCAGGTAGGGTCACCTCTCTCCAGGTATCCATCTGTATCAACACAGAGGAGGTTTCTTTAACTCAAGACTTCAAGTAACAAAAGATTTGTTAGCCAGGTGTGGTGGCTCATGCCTATAATCCCAGCACTTTGGGAGGCCGAGGTGGGAGAATTGCTTGAACCTGAGAGTTCAAGGCTAGCCTGGGCAACACAGCAAAACCTTGCCTCTAAAAAATAGAAAATAAATAAATAAAAACCAAAAGATTTGTTGATGGTGACTGAGCCCAATACTCTGTAGGAAGAATTGGGTATCGTTTTATTAGTCTTTAGTTACGTTTTTACACAACAATGAAAGAGTCACTATTGTTTTAGTTCTGAGGTGTCTTCTGCTTCTTTTGCCAACAGTCTGGTGGTAACTCTCAGCCTGTGTGACTGAGGGATTCACCACTAGGCTGCTCCAGTCTGGCGCCTCATTGCAGGTCCTCCCTCCTTGTCCCCACCCCACACGGGCCACTGCAGGTAGCCCTGGAGCTGCGGGTCATTCACACTTGCATCAGGACCCTCCACACTAAGCCCCAGTCTTTACCAATGTAACAGGAAAGGAAAACAATCAACCCAAAAAAGAAATTATTGTAGTGGTGCATCTGAATTCTAGAGGTGTAGGATGGATGGGCGGGGGGAGTAGAAGGAAAGGGGCTTGTTTAAGAAAACACTTGTTTGGTTATGAAAGATGAGCCTTCTTTCCACCATACCCACAGCCTGGCATTGTCTGGAAGGAGAATGGATCTACATAATGAGATGACAAGAATTTGGGAATTTTCTTCAGGCTTCAAAGGAGACCGGTTTGCCATGACCTAGAATAGGGTAAAAGGGGCCAGACTCTGCTCCAAAAAAATTGCTGATGCCAGAGTTTAAGAAGAAAGATAACTCTGGCCAGGTGCCGTGGCTCACGCCTGTAATCCCAACACTTTGGGAGGCCGAGGTGGGCAGATCACTTGAGGTCAGGAGTTCGAGATCAGCCTGGCCAACATGGTGAAACCCCATCTCTACTAAAATCCAAAAACAGCCAGGTATGGTGGCACACGCCTGTAATCCCTGCTACTTGGGGGGCTGAAGCAGGAGAATCCCTTGAGCCCGGGAGGCGGAGGTTGGAGTGAGCTGAGATTGCGCCACTGCACTCCAGCCTGGGCGACAAAGCGAGATTCTGTCTCAAAAACATGAACAGTAACTCCAGAAATTCCCCGTGAGCTGCAAAGCTGAAGTTCCTCAGAATAGCAGTACCACCCTTAGGCCCTGTGCTTTAGACTCTTATTACTCAGATTATGATCCAGAGACCAGCAGCATCAGTAGCACCTGAGAACTTCTTAGCAATGCAGACTCCCAGGCACCACCCAGACTTACTGAACTAGAATCTGTCATTTAAAAGACCCCCTGGCAATTTATATGTACGCTAAATTTTTTGTTTGTTTGTTTGTTTGTTTTGTTTGAGATGGAGTCTCACTCTGTTCCCCAGGCTGGAGTGCAGCGGCGCAATCTCAGCTCACTGCAACCTCCGCCTTTAGGATCCAAGTGATTCTCCTGCCTCAGCCTTTGGAGTAGCTGGGATTACAGGCACCTGCCACCAATGCCTGGCTAATTTTGGTATTCTAGTAGAGATGGGGTTTCACCATGTTGGCCAGGCTGGTCTCAAACTCCTGACCTCAAGCAATCCATCTGCCTTGGCCTCCCAAAGTGCTGGGATTACAGGCGTGTGCCACCACGCCTGGCCTTTATGCTAAATTTTGCGAAGAGATGTTTTAGAGCATTGGTCTGCAATTTGGCTGTGCACTGCGATTTCCTGGGAAACTTTACAACACTGATTTCTCAATTGCTAGATCTCTCAGGCAATTCTATTATGCAGCAAAATCTGAGAACCACTGCCTTGGAGAGCTTTGATCTGGCCTTTCTCTGGCTGTGCCCGTGTGCATGGGGTGAGGCATCCATGGCACAGTGGTGTGCTGGCAAAACAGCTCCCCAGGAGAATAAAAATCTGATTTACAGTGTTTGCCAATTTCCATAGTGTAAATATTCCCACCATCACTGATTTCAAGCTACCATTGTGACGTGCCTGAAAGTGGAGTTAGAAGATGCGCAGAGTTGGTGCCCAAGAGCCTGTCCTAGCCAGCACCACTGCGTGGGGCCAATGAGGTACATCCACTGGAGCCTCTCCCACGCCATGGACCAGGGAATGACCTGATCCCAAAGCAGGCAGTACAGAGTTCACATGTGACGTCCTTCGTGTGCAGGATGGAGCTGTTCTTGGGAAGAGAATGGGGGAGAAGGTGAGGGTTGAGGTCTCCATTTGTGCTCCTGTCCATCCCTGTGGATGTAGGGGTGGGCCTGCAGGACAGTGAGGCCTCATTCGGAATTTTCAGCCCTTTCCTGATCACTGCTATGAATAATGACCCTCTATTATTACCAAACCTCCCCAGTCCTTAAGAACACATTTCCAGGGATTGGCTTGGTTGAGGTATGCTTGGGGGAACGAAGGAAGGAGAATGCTCATGCCTTGGGTGAGGGAAGGGGAGAGAGGACAGCAGATGCTGGTGGCAACAAGACTTGAAGGGATGAAGAATTCGGATAGTAGTAACCAGGAGAATATAACCAACCCCCACCTCCCAAGATGCCTTAGAAAGGCGGGGGAGGCTGCTGGACTTCCCACAGGATGTAGGAGATGGACTTGAGACATTTTATCTGTTTGTTAAAGAAAGGGTGAGCCCTGAAGGCTGGAGGATTCAGGACAAAGAGCCCACACCCTGGAGTCAGGCTGCCTGGGTTAAAATCTCAGCTCCCCACCTATAGCCTTGTGGCCTTGGGTAAGTTGCATAAGCTTCTGTTTCCTACCCTGCAGCCTCTGAGCCTGGGGAGGGTGTGGTGCAGCCAGTGTGCACTTGGAAGGCAGAGAGTTGGCCAGATCTGGGGCAGGAAAGGGCAAGGAGGGCAAAGGGCCTGCTGGCAGAGGCCTGGAGGAGGCTGGACAGAGCAGGCAGCCCCTCTGCAAGAGGGTATCTTGGGAGAATGGTGTCCTACAGGAAGGGAGCCCGGAACTGCTGAAGGGAATCGATGAATGAAAAGGAGCCTGCCCAGGCGCCGTGGCTCACGCCTGTAATCCCAGTGCTTTGGGAGGCTAAGGCGGGTGGTCATCTGAGGTCAGGAGTTCAAGACCAGTCTGACCAACATGGTGAAATCCCGCCTCTAATAAAAATACAAAATAATTAGCCTGGTGTGGTGGCAGGTGCCTGTAATCCCAGGTACTCAGGAAGCTGCGGCAGGAGAATCACTTGAACCCAGGAGGCGGAGGTTGCAGTGAGCTGAGATCGTGCCACTGCACTCCAGCCTGGGTTACAGAGCAAGACTCTGTCTCCACAAAAAAAAAAAAAAAAGAAAGAAAGAAAAGGAGACTGAGACAAACACCACCTACTTCCCAGGGGTTATTAGCACAGCTTTGCCTCCCATCCAAATGCCAGGTAGTATTTCCTGTAAAATATTCAAACTGTATTAGCTGGGCATGGTGGTGGGTGCCTGTAATCCCAGCTACTCAGGAGGCTGAGGCAGGAGAATCACTTGAACCCGGGAGGTGGAGGTTGCAGTGAGCCAAGATCTTGCCACTGCACTCCAACCTGGGCAACAGAGCGAGACTCTACCTCAAAAAAAAAAAAAATTCAAAGTGTGAGGGCATGAGCCCCACTGATGATTGCTAGAAATTAAGCCCTCTCAAAGGGCCTGAAAGCTCCCCAGATACTGACATTTCCACTATTTGTGCTTGTGTGTGTGTGTGTGTGTGTGTGTGTGTGTGTGTGTGTGTGACAGAGAGAGAGAGAGAGAGCGAGTGTCCCACGGTGTCAGGGTCTCGGCTCGTTTCCTCATCAGCCCCAGATGCCAGTCGGAAGCAGGCTCCCCTGTGCCTGTCTACTCCCGAATTAGAAACAGCCCATCTTCAGGGAGTCCCAGCCTGTGGCTTCCTTCGCTAACTGGCCTACCTCCCCACAGAGGACATGCCCTCTACCCGAGTCCCAGCCCTATCCAGGAGGCCCCAGGAGAGGAAGAGCTCACTCTCCCATTCTGGTCCAAGGCCTGTTTTTGTCTTCAAATCTTTTTGGTAGTTAAGCTCTTCCCAAAATTACTAATAAGAAAAATGCCCACAATCTTCAAGAAAAACCTATTTCCTACCCATAGTGGTGGGTAGTGGAGGGGAGGAGATGTTGTCTTAGTGGGAAAATCCCAATAAGACAAGCAAGTCAGAGTCAAATAGGAGTTTTGTGTGATATTACGTACCTGGGATGTGGGTTTGGGGGTTTTCAGGGACCCAGACTCCTGTCCTGTTGCTCTATCATTTCTGGGGTATAACAGCATTATTTGCAACAACCAAGAGGTAGAAAAAATCCAAGTGTTTATCAACAGATTAATAGATACACAAAATGTGGTTCATACATACAATGGAATATTATTCCTAACCACGTGGTCCCCGACAGCTCACCAGCACCTTTACATCTACATTCGAGCCAACGAGAAAGGGGAAGGAGAAGAGGAAGGCATGCCCCTTTGCTTGAAGGGCATGATTTGAAGGTTGCACACATCACTTCTCATGTCTCATTGATCAGAACTTGGCCACGTGGCCATACTTACCCTACAGGGAAGGCTGGGTAATGGAGCCTTCATTCTAGGAAGCCATTTACCCAACTAAAAATACCATTACTATGGCAGAAGGAGAGAATATATATGAAGGTTGAACTCTCAGCCTCTGCTATAGATACCCACAACCCCAACTGGGCTGAGCTGCAACAAACTTGGTCCAGTTCCTTGAGAGTCTCTGGGGAAGGTGAAGAACCTTACCCTGGCACGACAGCTGAAGAGAAAAGGTAGAATTGTTGTGGAAAAGAGGGTTGTGGGGTTTGGAGAGTTTTCTGTTTTCGTTTTTGTGTTGCATAATCTACAAGTAAAATCAATCTCTCTCCTCTCTTACACACACACACACACACACACACACACACACACACACACACACGTAAACTTCCTGGCTTTATTGTTATTGTTGTTGTTGTTGTTATTTTTTGAGACAGAGTCTCACTCTGTCACCCAGGCTGGAGTGCAGTGGCACAATCTTGGTTCATTACAACCGCTACCTCCTGGGCTCAAGCGATTCTCATGCCTCAGCCTCCTGAGTAGTTGGGATTACAGACATGTGCCACCACGCCTGGCTAATTTTTGTATTTTTTGTAGAGATGGGGTTTCACCACGTTGGCCAGGCTGGTCTCAAACTCCTGGGCTCGAGTGATCCACCTGTCTCGGCTTCCCAAAGTGTCAGGATTACAGGCATGAGCCACCGCGCCCAGCCTGTTGTTGTTTTGAGACAGGGTCTCACTCTGTTACCCAGGCTGAAGTGCAGTGTGCAATCATGGCTCACTGTAGCCCCAACCTCCTGGACTCAGGTGTTCCTCCCACCTCAGCCTCTCGAGTAGCTGGGACTACAGGCGCATGCCACCACACTCAGCTAATTTTTTGTAGACATGAGGTTTTGCCATGTTGGCCAGGCTGGTCTTGAACTCCTGGGCTCAAGCAATCCACCTGCCTCAGCCTCCCAAAGTGCTGAGATTACAGGTGAGAGCCACCTCACCCGGCCAGCTTTATTGTTTTTAAGATGCAATTCTAAGAACATATTTTCTATAGACAGAATTGCTATCCCCGTTTACTCTTACTTCTATATGCATTCTGCCAACCAGGCAGAGTTGAAAGGGAAAATATTTTAAATTAATAGAATACATAATTTTTCTCCTGCCAGGAAGGTATGCGTATCCAGGCAGCAGGCTTTGAGAGTGAGGACGGCTCTACTTATTCTGGAGCTTTCATGTGGTGGGAGAGGCGCAGTGCTCGGTCTGTCCCAGAACAGAGCACAGAGTAGGGCAGGCAGCAGCCCTCCAGAGGTACGTGCTGCTGCCTTTGTTTTCTTCTCAACTGGATCCTCATGTGTAGTTGGGGTCTCTGATTTGTAGTACACTCTCTATCGTACAAAAATACTCCCTTATTCAATTGTCAGCATAAAAATTCATCTCATTACTACATATGAGTATTTTCTTTTTCTTTCTTTCTTTCTTTCTTTCTTTCTTTCTTTCTTTCTTTCTTTCTTTTTTTTTTTTTTTTTTGAGACAGAGTCTTCCTCTGTCACCCAGGCTGGAGTGCAGTGGCGTGATCTCAGCTCACTGCAACCACCACCTCCTGGGTTCAAGCGATTGTCCTACCTCAGCCTCCTGAGTAGCTGGGATTACAGGCACCCACCACCACACCTGGCTAATTTTTGTATTTTTAGTAGAGACGGAGTTTCGCCATGTTGGCCAGGCTGGTCTCAAACTCCTGACCTCAGGTGATCTGCCCGCCTTGGCCTCCCAAAGTGCTGGAATTACAGGTGTGAGCCACTGCGCCCAGCCCATATGAATATTTTCATATTGTCTACTATTTTGTTGAGTTTTTTCCCCCTACAGTATTGACTGATAAGTGATTCTTGGTATAGTAATTGAGTTATGCATTTATTTAATATCGATTATAATAGTAGCTGATATTTATTGAGCCAAATGCTGGACGCAGCACGTAGGTCATTTGATCTCATCTTCATGACTATCCTACAGGCTGCTGTGTACAGTTGTGCAGTTGTGCCTGGCTGAGGAAGGCACAGGAGACTTGGTGGGGCTAAAATCTACTCTGGTCCCCACTTACGATGCTGTGTGCTGGGGGAGAGGATACACCCTCTTGGTGGGAAGGAGACGTTTTCTTCTCATAAAGGAGGCATCCAGAAGCGGTCCATTCGGAGCCTTGGTTACCCGTGAAATAGACACATTACTATCCCCATTACGCAGATCAAGAAACTGAGGTACAAAGAAATTAAGAAACTTCCCTGTGGCCACACAGCTGGCAGGAGATAAAACGAGGAACTCAGACCAGGAAGCCTGATTCAGATGCAGGCGCTTAGCCTGAATGCTTTTGGGATGGTGTCTTTTCTACTCCTTGGGAACATTCAGTCTTACTCCGTAAGCACCTGGAAGACAGGCATCAATGTCCACAGGATTCGCCTTAGGTTCTGTACAGCACAGTCTGCCAGTGAGTGTGTGGAATGCATTCTTGACGCTAAAGGAATCATTGTTCAGATTCTATGGACAGAGCTCCAGCTACCACACCCAGCTGCTTGGGACTGGGATTTCACAATGCAGACAGGTGGCATTGAGACTGTCAGAGAAGTGATCTGCTGAAGAAATCAACCCCTGGATTCTCTTTTCTAGGATACACACGGTTCTGGTGATAAACACGTGTCTGGAGTCTGGAAATCAGGCAGCTACACTTGCTCAGAGGGAGGATTTGAGCATCAACTGTCCACCCTCCCATCTCCCACAAACCCACCCCTCACATCTTTGTGGAGCTCTGAAAGATCAGCATGTCCATAAAATCTATCTCCCTTCTAACTGTGTGCCCAAAGTTTCACCATTTAATGCCTTTCCTTGGGTTATCATTGCCCCACCTGCCACCAATTTCTCCCCACTTGTTCCTTGATGCCTGAAATTCCTTTAATATGGAACAAAGCCTTTCATTTCATAGAGGGTGATGAGGCTTAACATGCAAGCACCCCTCAGAGAGGCAGTGCGTTGATTTAAATTCACACCATGTAACTTAGGTATAAATGAGTGATCAGGTTTTTCTCTGAGAGAATGTTTTGATGGGGAAAGGCAGAGAAGGGAATAAGGACCCTAGAAAATGCAGGGTTGGAGGAAGTGCAGTCTAGAGAGAGAAACGCCCAGAAAGGAGAGGGTAGGGCCGCCCAAGATGATCTCTGTGGCATCAGCTGACAGCCAGCGCCCTCCGTTGCTCCCTGAGTGGCTCCTGTGATGCCTGGTGCGGGAGAGAGGCGTGGCTTTCTTAGGGAGTCAGCTCCTGAGTTGACGCCCAGCTGTGTAGCCCTAGCAAGGCACCTAACTTCTCTGTGCCTGGATTTCCTCACCTGGGGAATAAGAGTAATAAAACCTATCTCACACAGCTGCCTTGGGGTTGTTTTTTAAATGTGGTGAAATACACAGAAAATTTACCATCTTAACCATTTTAAGTTGTACAATTCAGTGGGATTAAGCACATTCCCATTGTTGCATAACCATTATCACAATCCATCTCCAGAACGCTTTTCATCTTGCAAACTGAAAGTCCGTACCTGCTGAACAATAACTCCCCACTTCCCTCCTCCCCAGCCCCTGGCAACCACCGTTTCCTTTCTGTCTGTGTGAATTTGACTACTTTAGCTCCCTTACATAAGTGGATCATGCAGTATTTGTCCCTTGTGGCTTATTTCACTCAGCACAATGTGTCAAGGTTCATTCATGTTGTAGTGTCAGAACTTCCTTCCCTTTTAAGGCTGAATAATATTCCATTGTATGTATGGACCACATTTTGTGTATCCATTCATCTGTTGATAAACAGTTGGATTGTTTCTACCTCTTGGTTGTTGCAAATAATGCTGTCATGAACACAGGTGTACAGAGAGCTGTTTGAGCCTCTGCTTTCATTTCTTTGGGGTGTATATATACATATATATTCAGAAGTGAAATTGCTGGATCCTATGGTAATTCTGGTTTTAATTTCTGAGGAACTGTCACTGTGTTTTCCATAGCAGCTGGAGCATTTTACATTCCCACCAACAGTGCACAAGTCTGCCAGTTTCTCCACCTCCTTTCCAACACTTGATATTTTCTGGGTTTTTTTATACTAAACATCCTAATTTTAAAATGTGAACTAAATAAAGCTGTCCATGGACACATCCAAAAGTCAAACTGGGTAAATCCAACTAGAGAAAACTTGAAGAAGAATGTCGAACTTTATGATAGATTGTCCTGAAGGGCACAATGTAATGGGTCATGTAGCAAAGCATGTTAAAGCTCCTCCCTGTCCTTTCTACTGTCGCTGCCACCCTGTTCCACAAAGTCTCTCACTGCCACACTGCTGTGCCTCCTCCCCCTCCTCTGCTGGCCCCATGCTACATTGTCATTGTGCCTTTATCCCTTTCCAAACACCCCCTCTCATCTGACCCACGCTGCTGTGTTCAGCCTTCATAGGAAGCAGAATCTGGACTCTATTCACCTGTTTTTTGAAGAGAAGCTCTGGAATTCTGGTGAGTAAATTTCTCCACTTCATTATACAGATGGTGAAAATCATCTTGCATGTATTAGATGCTCCATGAAAGGTAGCTGATCTCATAGTCCCTGCTTCACAGAGGTGTTGTCAACAGTAAACGAGTGAGTGCATGCAAATTGCTCAGAACCCTGTAGGCGCTCACCAAGTGCTCTCTTGAGCTTAGCTACTACTGTTGTGGTGGAAGTCACGGGGAGCCTAGTGTAGAGAACCTAATCACTTTTTAACAAGAAAAGCTGCCAAAACCTTTGGGTCCAGGTGACCACGGAGAGTCAGTCATCTTGGAACAGATCATCTTGAACTTTTCCCAAAACTTGAGAGTGCTCCCTGAGTAAGTATGCAAGTGTCAGTTGAACAGACATCCATTGCTTAACAGAACCTTTTGTAGGTTGACAAAGCCTGCTGTTCCCAGTATTCCTTTAGTAGGGGAAGGAGGTTAATAAATTTGTACTGGGGGCTGGGCCCAGTGGCTCACATCTGTAATCCCAGCACTTTGGGAGGCTAAGGCAGGTGAATCACCTGAGGTCAGGAGTTCAAGACCAGCCATGGCAAAACCCCATCTCTACTAAAAATACAAAAATTAGCCAGGCATGGTAGCGGGTACCTGTATCTCAGCTACTCGGGAGGCTGAGGCAGGGGAATCTCTTGAACCCAGGAGGTGGTGGTTGCAGTGAGCCAAGATCACACCACTGCACTCCAGCCTCGGCTACAGAGTGAGACTCTGTCTCAAAATAAATAAATAAATAAATAAATAAATAAATAAATTTACACTGGAGTCAAGGAACCTCTCAGAAAGAATAAACAAATTGAGAACTAACTCTTCCATTCTGAGACTCCATGCTACCAGGACTTCTATTCAGGAGGTCCCCTAACTGAATCTGATGACAGAACAAGACTGTTCCAGAGAGGAGCTCACCCAAAGGGAAGGGTCACTAGGAAAGCAGAGCAGGGTCCAGGGGCTCGGCAGGAGGTGGAGGAGGAGGGTGGTGGTCGGTTCTGGTATCTTCCAGGGCCCTGCAGGGCAGCCTCTCTGGACTGGAAGTAGCCCACAAAAGCATTGGAACAGAAGCAACTGGTGGACTCTATAGCTTTGTCTAGCGGCCAGTTTGGAACGGCTTGCATCACCAGTTTTTGCTTCTGAAAGAGGCATGTTGAGAATCTTTCCATTTACATGCCTAGCACCAAGCATATGCCTGGAATAAGGCAGGTGCTCACTGCAGGCTGTGGGACTAGAGTGGGTCTGGTGTGGCAGGACCCGACACTGGGAGCCTGAGCATTTCTTCTCTTCCTGTCTCTGCCCTAGCAGCAACTCCTCTGTGGCTATCTCAGTCTGTTCTGGTTGCTATAACAAAATACCTTAAACCAGGTAATTCATGAACAACAGAAATGTATTCCTCACTGTTCTGGAGGTTGGGAAGTCCAAGATCAAGGTGCTAGCAGATCTGGTGTCTGGTGAGGGCCTGTTCCTTATAGATGGTGCCTTCTATGTGTAGAAGGGGCCAGGAGGCTCCCTTGGGCCTCTTTTAAAGGGCACTAATCCCATGCCTGAGGGCTCCACCCTCATGACCTTATCACCTCCTACAGGCCACATGTCTTAATACCACCACATTGCAGATAGGGTTTTCAACATGGATTTTGGGGGGACACAGACATTCGGACCCTAGCAATGACTGTCCACTGAGGGGCTGTGGGGAGAGTTAGCCAGCTGGTATTTGAGCACACCAGACCCTTTGGATAAGGGCCCTTCTCAAGGAAGAACATGATGGTAATTGTCTTCTCTTCCACGTGAAACGTCATAGTTTCACTCTGCCTTTTTAGTACTTGAAATTATAGCTTTTAAAAATGTAAAATCAAGGTTTGTCCAAGGAATGAATCCTTTCCCTTTTCATTTCTTTCCATAGATTAATGCTATAGAATGGAGAGTTTCTAATTACATCCAAATGGTTTGGTCAGTTTTGCTTAGGGAGTGGGATAAGATATTCTTTATCTTCTTATGCCTTTTAAAAAAATACTAAGTGATTGGCTGGGCGTGGTGGCTCACGCCTATAATCCCAGTACTTTGGGAGGGCGAGGCGGGCGGATCACGAGGTCAGGAAATCAAAATCATCCTGGCTAACATGGTGAAACCCCGTCTCTACTAAAAATACAAAAAATTGGCCCTGCATGGTGGCAGGCGCCTGTAGTCCCAGCTACTAGGGAGGCTGAGGCAGGAGAATGGCGTGAACCTGGGAGGTGGAGCTTGTAGTGAGCCGAGATTGCGCCACTGCACTCCAGCCTGGGTGACAGAGTGAGATTCTGTCTCTAAAATAAAATAAAATAAAACGAAAAATAAATAAATAAAATAAATAAAAAATACTAAGTGATATGGTTTGGCTGTGTCCCCACCCAAATCTCATCTTGAATTTTCATGTGTTGTGGAAGGGACTCCGTGGGAGGTAACTGAGTCATGGCAGCAGGTCTTTCCTGTGCTGTTCTCATGATAGTGAATAAGTCTCATGAGATCTGATGGTTTTAAAAAGGGGAGTTTCCCTGCACAAGCTCTCTCTTTGCCTGCCACCATCCACGTAAGATGTGACTTGCTCCTCCTTGCCTTCTGCCATGATTGTGAGGCCTCCCCAGCCATGCGGAACTATCAGTTCATTAAACCCTTTTCCCTGTATAAATTACCCGGTCTTGGATATGTCTTTATCAGCAGCATGAAAATGGACTAATACACTAAGTATTATAGACTGAATGACATATCCACCCAAAATTCATGTATTGAAATCCCAACCCCCAATATAATGGTATTAGGAGGTAGGACTTTGGGGAGGTAATTAAGTCATGAGGTGGAGACCTCATGAATGACATTAGTGCCCTTATAAAAGGGACCTCAGAGAACTCTTCAGCCCATTTTCTACCATGTGAGGACACAATGAGAAGATGGCCACTTATGAACAAGGAGGTGACACTTCACCAGACACCAGATTTTCCAGTGCCTTGATCTTGGACTTTCCAGCCTCCTGAACTATGAGAAATAAATGTTTGTTGTTTAAGCCACCCAGTCTATGGTATTCTGTTACAGCAGCCGGAACAGACAATGACACTGAGTGTGATGGTTAGGTATTAACTTGGCTGGATTAAGGAATGTTTGGAAACCTGATAAAGCATTCATTTTGGGTGTGCCTGTGAGGGTGTTTCCAGAGGAGATTAGCATGTGAGTCTGAGTGGACTAGGTGGGGAAGAGTCACACTGAATGTGAGTGGGCACTATTCTATCTGCTGGGAGTCCAGAGAGAACAAAATCAGAGAAAAGGTGAATGGGTCAATCTGTCTGCTGGAACTGAGTTATACTCTTCCTCTCCTGTTATTGGACAAGGACTCCAGGCTCCCAAGCCTTTGGACTCCAGCATTTACACCAGTGGCCCCTGGGTTTTCAGGCCTTTGGCCTTGGCCTGAGAGTTACACCATCAGCTGCCCTGGTCCTGAGGCCTTCAGACTTGGACTGAGCCATGCTACCAGCATCCTGGGGTGTCCGGCTCACAGACAGCCTGTCACAGGACTTCTCAGCCTCCATAATCACGGAGGTAATCCTGTTGATTCTCTCTCTGCAGAACCCTGACGAATTCACTGAGCAAACTCTCAGTGAATTCACATGTTCCCCTTCTAGATTTCTAACAAGAGAGAGAAGACTGACCCACATCTTGACTATTCTATTTATGATCTGTACAGCAATCCTTACATATAAACACAGCACCAGGCTGTGGCACAGTCACAACCCCACCCTTTTACTGTCTACACCTTTTTTCCCCTTCTTAAGCGTTGTCAAGAGTTGTGCAAAGAAAGCGTGTTACCTGTGCTCCACCCAAGCATGTAGGAAGAACAGATGGCAACAGGGCAATGGAGGGTAGGGGTTGGGGGGCTGTGGCGGGGTGCAGGGAGGGGGCAGTAATAACATCCACCTGGAAGGGAGACAGCTGTGGGCTTGACTCCTCCATAGATGAGCTGTGTGACCTTGCAGAAGTTACTCAGTATCTCTGAGCCTCAGAGTCCTCAAAGGTAAAGTGGGAATGACAGTAAACACACCTCACAGGGCTGTTTGGAGGATGAGATGTGCTCAAAGGGAGTGTAGGGTAGGTCCTCAGTGAAGAGTTGCTCTCCCGTGACAGCAATTCAAAAGCTGTATGTGTTCGCCTGGGTCACCTGTACTTCACCATAACTGCCTCAGGCAGGTTCAGAGGAGACTTCTCCTGTTCAGGACACCCTCTCTAAACAGTGGCCATCCTCAGGCTGCTTTTCAGCCCGGAGCCCCAGCAGAGGCTTCTAAGAGGGAGCCATGAACTCATTCCCTGAAGTGCCTGCCTTTCTGCTCATGATAAATTTAGACAGGAGGCGAGCGGATCACCTGAGGTCAGGAGTTTGAGATCAGCCTGGTCAACATGGTGAAACCCCGTCTCCACTTAAAATACAAGAAAATTAGCTGAGTGTGGTGGCAGGCACCTGTAATCCCAGCTACTCGGGAGGCTGAGGTGAGAGAATTGCTTGAACCCGGGATGCAGAGGTTGCGGTCAGCCGACATCGTGCCATTGCACTCCAGCCTGGGAGACAAAGCAAGACTCCGTTTCAAACAAACAAACAAACAAACAAACAAACAAACAAACAAACTGTAGACAAGAAGAAGACCCAGCCAACAGCAATGAAAAGCAGCACTTCAGCACCTGGTGTTCTTCCTACAGGGCTCTTAGGTCTCACACCCAGGAAAACAGTTGGTGGAGAACTGGAGAAAAGTTTCCCTTTGTTCTCCCTGGCGGGTTGTATTTCAGAGGTGGTACTCGGCAGAGCATCTTCAGGCCTTTCCCAATCCATTTAAGGACAACAAAGAGAAATGAAAAATATTTCCATTCCTGCTCCCCTCGCTCTCCCTCCTAGCTCCTCCCCTTGCCATTCTTCTTTGCTTTTCCATTCCCATTTCCTAACTCCAGTAGCTCTCTCAAAGTATTCTGGTACCAACCGGACCACAGAAAATGCTATTTTTTCCTACCCTCCAAAAGATGACTCTAATAATAATTTTGAAGCAGAAACTTCAAAGCCAAGGTAATAAATCTTTTTAAAAAAAACTTCATTCTTTTAAATGAAAAAGTCCTACATGTTATTGTGAAAAAAAGAATCAAATAGTCCATATGTATCTATCATAAAGCCCTCCATCCTCTTTTATTTTCCTCAATCGCATTCCCTTGAAGTGAGCACCACTAAACAGTTTGGCATACATCTTTCCAGATATTTCTAACTTGGTCACTGAACAGATACACAGTGATTGCCCACAATGTCCTAGGCAGGGCAGTGTGCTAGGTCCCCTGGGACCCAGTGGTGAGCAAACACAAATCTATATGTTGGGCTGGGTGCAGTGAGGCACACATGTAATCCCAGCATTTTGGGAGGCTGAGGTGGTGTAGGGTCCAGCCCCACAGGGTCGGTGGGTCTCTCTCCGTGTGTGGAGACGAGAGAGTGTAGAAATAAAGACACAAGACGAAGAGATAGAAGAAAAGATAGCTGGGCCCGGGGGACCACTACCACCAATGCGCAGAGACCGGTAATGGCCCCAAATGTCTGGCTGCGCTGTTATTTATTGGATACAAAGCAAAAGGGGCAGGGTAAAGAGTGTGAGTCATCTCCAATGATAGGTAAGGTCACGTGGGTCACGTGTCCACTGGACAGGGGACCCTTCCCTGCCTGGCAGCTGAGGCAGAGAGAGAGAGGAGACAAAGAGAAAGACAGCTTATGCCATTATTTTTGCATATCAGAGACTTTTAGTATTTTCACTAATTTACTACTGCTATCTAGAAGGCAGAGCCAGCTGTACAGGATGGAACATGAAGGCGGACTAGGAGCGTGACCACTGAAGCACAGCATCACAGGGAGATGGTTAGGCCTCCGGATAACTGTGGGCAAGGCTGACTGCTGTCAGGCCCTCCACAAGAGGTGGAGGAGCAGTCTTTTCTAAACTCCCCCGGGGAAAGGGAGACTCCCTTTCCCGGTCTGCTAAGTAGCGGGTGTTGTTCCTTGACACTTTTCGCTACCACTAGACCATGGTCCATCTGGCAACGGGCGTCTTCCCAGATGCTGGCGTCGCCGCTAGACCAAGGAGCCCTTCTGGTGGCTCTGTCTGGGCATAACAGAAGGCTCACACTCTCGTCTTTTGGTCACTTCTCACTGTGTCCCCTCAGCTCTTATCTCTGTATGGCCTGGTTTTTCCTAGGTTATGATTATAGAGCAAGATTTATTGTAATATTGGAATAAAGAGTAATTGCTACAAACTAATGATTAATGATATTCATATATAATCATATCTAAGATCTATATCTGGTATAACTATTCTTGTTTTATATTTTATTATACTGGAACAGCTCGTGTCCTCAGTCTCTTGCCTCGGCGCCTGGGTGGCTTGCTGCTCACAAGGTGGGAGGATCCCTTGAGACCAGGAGTTCAAGACCAGCCTCAGCAACACAGGGAGACCCTGTCTCTAGAAAAAATTTAAAAATTAGCCAGGTGTGGCGGTGTGCACCTGTAGTCCCACCTACCCAGGAGACTGAGGCAGGAGGATTGTTTGAGCCCAGGAGGTCAAGGCTGCAGTGAGCTATGATTGCGCCACTGCACTCCAGCCTGGGCAATAGACTGAGACACTGTCTCTTAAAAAAATTGATATACCTATCTATGTGTGTGTATATGTCACATATATTAGCAAAAAATAAGGTAATACTTTAAGTTAAATAATATCTCAGAGCCACTTTTTCATGTTAGTGGCTCAGATAATACATACATATTGATGATTTTTAACAGCTGCATCATTTTCTGCAAACCAAATGCAAACAACCTGTGTATACTGTGTTAAAAACAAGCCGCATTTTCTCTGCTTGTGGAATGTTGAGCAACCTGCTTCCTGTATCCTGCTTGAGCAGAACCTGGTACAATCTGAACAGGTATGCTCCGGGGCCTGTCCCCTTGATGAGAGTAGAGAGATAGCCGGCTGAGTGGACTGACACTTGGACCCCTTCAACAGGCAGACAAGTCCAGCACCAGGAGCATGGTGTGTCTGCCCAGGGCGCCCAGCTGGCCAGTGACATGGCTGAGTTCGTACCCAGGTCCTCCTGACTCCAAAGCTCCAGCTAACACTGCTCCCATCACCCCCTGCTGCCCCGAGAGGCAGTTGTCTCTCTCTCTCTATTCACATCGCTGGGTATCATCCTGCCTGCAGCGCTCCTTCATGCAATAAATTCTGCAGGCTACTGATTAAACAATGGGAAGGAAAGGGGAGAAAAAAAATCTTGAGGTCAGGAAAATGCAGCCAGAGGAGGTTAGTGTGCATGTGTGCATGTGTATGTATGTGTGTGTGTGTGTGTGTGTGTGTGTGTGTTCTTAAAATTAACCACTTTTTTTGTGCCTGACAATAGGGTGGTGTGTGTGCACAGGCCACAGGCATGTGCGTGCTGTGTGTACACGTGTGTCCAGGGGCATGGTCAGTGAGGCCCCCCCCCCCAGTGGTTATGGGCAGCAAATACTGATTTTTTGGCTTTTTAAAAATTTTTTTTTGAGACGGAGTCTTCGCTCTTTCGCGCAGTCTGGAGTGCAGTGGCGCGATCTCGGCTCACTGCAAGCTCCGCCTCCCGGGCTCACGCCATTCTCCTGCCTCAGCCTCCCGAGTAGCTGGGACTACAGGCGTCCGCCACTACGCCCGGCTAATTTTTGTATTTTTTAGTAGAGACGGGGTTTCACCTTGTTAGCCAGGATGGTCTCGATCTCCTGACCTCGCGATCCTCCCGCCTCGGCCTCCCAAAGTGCTGGGATTACAGGCGTGAGTCACCGCGCCCGGCAATACTGATGTTTTAAGCAGTTAGAGGAGGTGGAAGAAGCTCGACTCCCTCTTCCTCCCCATTATCTGCCCCCAATCCCCTCCTTTGGAGCTGCTAATGATTACTAATTCTTAACATTCGAGTTCAATCTCCTCCCGGAGACACCCTCCCAGGCGAGGGCACTGCGACTACACTGAGGTTCTGCCCACTCCTGGGCAGCTTCTTAGCTGGGTGGCGAAAACAAAAATGCCGCCTAATTGGTCACTGGCCCTTTCTCATGAATGAAGGAGGTTTCTGTTTTAAGAGATAAAGTGACTCCTCAGCCGTTGATTCACTGCCCACAGGGAGATTTTGAGCAGAGGCTTCCTAGGCTCCGTAGAAATTTGCATACAGCTTCCACTTCCTGCTTCAGAGCCTGTTCTTCTACTTACCTGGGCCCGGAGAGGGTGGAGGGAGGCCCAGGGCGACCCAAGGTGAAGAGAGACGAGAAGCCGCCGAGAGCCGACCACCCTCCGGGCCCGGTCTGTCTGTCCGTGGTGGTTCTAAGGTAAGTTATTCGGAGTTGCCACTTGCCTGGTCTTATTTCTTCACCTCTGACCTATTTTCCAAAGCACGCTGTTTCTCCTTTACTGAAACATTCTGCCTCTACTTTCCTCTGTGTTCCTCTCCCCTCCTTTAACTTGTTCGCACAGAGACCATCTTAGCTGAGAAAATGACAGTGAAGTTTGTGCTGCAAGGACGTGTTGCTAGTATAGTATTTCAGGCCAGCGAGCCCCGCCGGGTTAACCCTTTGAGGAGAGGAGGCTCGCACACGGGGACAGCTCGGAGCTGCCTGGGAACCATTCGTTTGGGTACTTAGTGTCCCCACAAGTTTCTATCAAGAATTCAAGCCCCACTTCTCCAAGGAGAGAGCCAGGGATGGCAAAGATTAAGTAATTGGCTTTCAGCCCCAGAACACGTCAGTGGCAGAGTTTTCTCAATCCCTGTTTCGTGCAGGGGGGAAAAAAATCAACAGCACATTTTTGGGCCAGGAAGTTCTGCTGAGCTCTGTGCTGGCTGTGGGCCGCCTCCCGGCCCCTCTCCGCAGCCGCCCTCCAGCCCTCCCAGGCTGGCGCTGGACGGAGCCTTTGGGAACAAGGGGGAGAAATGCCAGAACTTGATCTTAGAAGCTAATCAAGCTTCTTGTGACTTTCAAGTTCAAGATGGTATCTTAGAATAGGGGGACTTTTTTTTTTTTTTTTTTTTTTTTTTTTTTTTTAAAGGAACAGGAGAACAAGAGGCCAAATTTTTTAAAAGGACAAGAAACTTGGCTTCAAGTTCTTCACTTCTTGTGGTTCCATGACTTAGGCAATTCACTCTGACTCCACTAAGCCTGGATTTCTTCATCAGTAAATTGATGGGGGGTGGTGATCCAACATGAGTGTGTCAAATTCCCTTATAAAACAAAGCCAGGATAGTCCCAGAGGGGTAGTGGTAATGGGTGGTCTTCAAGACTTGTTTTGTTTACCGATTATTCACATATTTTAATTTTACCTCCCACTACCAGTTGGTTACCCCCTTGAGGAAAGGACTTTGTTTCCTGATATTTTTCTACCTCCCAGAATCCAGCATGCTACCAAATGCCTAGTAGGTGCTCACTCCCCTTCCATGTCAACTGCTTTGATTTCTGTTTCACTCCTCTGCTCTCAAGGCAAGAGGTAAAGCAGCAGTCAGGGCGAAAGGCTGGGAGACACGTGTCTCTGCGGGAGGGCTGCCTGGAATTGAGGCCTTATTACTGGCTCTAGCCAAATAGGAGAAAACGGGGATTTTCTCGAATTAGTTCATGTCCCATTTGGGTTACCCAGGAAGGATAGTCTGTGCTATTGCCCACAGAGTCAAGGCAGGCCAGAGAACTGGCAGACAAGCCCAACTCCAGAAGCCAGAGTTACTGCTGTAGCTGGACCTGGAAACCACTCCTCAGCTGGACCAGTCACTGTGTGTGGGGCCTTTAATGGGAGGGGAAGGGAAACTATGAAACACATCCTAATACCATGTAAGGGTGATGACTGTGATTAGAGACATTATTAGATGGCGGATACACAGAATCCTTAACTTTTTCCAGACCGTGACTTAAAAAAAAATTGTCATTGTTTCTTTTTGGCAATTACTTGCCATCAATACAGTTCAAACAGGCCCTAGCTGACCGGGATGGGCTGGTGCAGGGCTTTTGGTATTGCTAATCTGTTTCTGTGGGATGTCCTGGTGTAGTCCATGTCATGTTTTTAGGCATTTCTCTCTATTCCCCTGGGATGAAAGGACAGGAATTTCAAGATATTTCACCTGCAATGAGTTCCTGATTTTATTTTCAAACAACGATGCACCATTATCTGAAAGCAGGCTAACTGTTGTGCACTTGCCAGCCTCGCTGTAATCCTTAAAGGCCACACACCACAGTCATTCTTAATCTGCTGCTGCAGCTACCAGTCACTCCATGACGGAGCATCAAAAGATGGATAATGTAGTTACTCTGCTCTGTTCCTTGCATGGGGTGGGTTAAACAGAAGTGAGGTCTGAGTAATGTACCAACATGTCGGATAGAAAGGTTCTTAACTCAGGGTTACTCATTTTTGGAGGGTGTAGAGACAGGAAATGTTAAAGCCTGCTTCTCCCGGGATTAAGGAGTTAGTGACTTTCAAATGCTCTGAAAAGAAAAAGAAGAGGAGAAGACAGTCATATTTGCAGGCATTCTTCAACAGGCATTCAGAAAGATTACGGTGGGGTAGTTTGTCTAAATGAAATCTTTGTTTTACACATTGTAGCATGGAAATCTCAGGAATATCCTGAATTCAAATCATTTTTCTTCTGCAGGCAATTTTAAATTAGCTTCTAAAAACATATATGAATTGCAGGCAACTGCTGCAGAAAAAAAAGAGTGAACACAGATGAGGCATATTCAACTTTAAATTCCTTTCAGATCCAATGAAATGACCCCTAATGTTTGATCACATTTCCTTATCAAAACAATCCTGCAGTCTGAAGGATTTTTCCGTGAGAAAGTGTCTAAGGACTGGAATCAAGAAGCTGCCCCCCGGGCCTCTCCTGTTTCTTCCCAATGCGTTGTCACCAAGATATTTTTAGTTCATGAAACCCAGGCTGTCCTTTCTCCCACTTATGGTCTTTGCCTCCCATGCCCAGCAGGCCTCCTAGGAGCACACATGTGCTTGGCTGTGACTACTCAGCTCACTCTGTAGCTGTGTGTGCACGCCTTGTGTGTGTGTGCACCTTGTGTGTGCACAGTCCTTCCCAGATACCAGGAGTTGTAGACTGGCTGAAGAAGGTTGGGCTTCCATCCATGGGGTGATCTTTAGGTCTGTGCTGGCTTGGCTTGGTTCCCTGATAAGGCAGCTGAACTCAAGCCCTTTAGGAGGGCCAGGACTGACCGGAGCTCCCAGCCTGTGCCCCTCTCCTCGCACTCCACAGACCGAGGCTGCCTGGGGTCTTGGCAGCTCCCTCAGCAATGAGGGATACTTGCTCTCCGCTGCCTCATTGTTTCCCTGCAGTCAGGATGCCAGTGTTTTTTCCCTTTCCCCTTCCCAGAGTCAACAGGTCTCCCTCCCCGCTCTGAACTCTCTTCCTACTCTGAGCTGTCTGTCCAAACTCTTCCTGGCCTATGACACTCTTACCTTTCACCTATATTCATTCTTTCCCTTCTCTTCCAACTGCCCCTTCTCATACCCAGCACTACATACAAATTACAAGTAAATAAGTGTCTCTCCTACACCAATAAAAGGCAAATACAAAAAAATCCTTCAGCGTTTCCCCGCTTTCCTTACTTCTCTTCCATTCTCCTTCCTTCCTTTCTCTCCCTTCCTCTTCCTCTCTTGGTTTTTCCTTTCTACCCCTTCCTCTCCTTCACTCCGTGACTGTGGCTGAATTAGGGATCACACATGTGCTTAGAGAAACCATCTTATCTGAAGAAACAAAAAAACAAAAACCAAAACAATGACAACGACAGAAAAAAAAAACCAACATGGGCTGGTTTGAGGTTGTTCTCTAAATGTTTATTATAACTTCTAATGTGATGGAGTCAGTGTGTTCCCATTAGTCCTCCTCCTCCTCATTTAGCAGCTCAGAGGAGTCCCAAAGCAAACTTCCTCAAATCAGGTCGGTTCATACTGCACTGCCTTCAGCCTGATGTGAGTCTTACTGTGCTGGGTTTATGTCCAAGGGCCAGTAAATATTCCCTTCCTTCCAGGGCTCACCACTGTTTCAAATCCTCTGGCAAGCCCAGTGGAAGAACTTCTCTGTATGGGAAATTCAGCAAGTAAACTTGGAAGTATTTGTTCACTGGAGTTTGAATCTGAGCCAAACAGTTCACTCAAAACCAACCTTCCACTCAGCAAACCAGTGTTATGAAAGTTTGCATGCATTTGGGCAGGAAACAAAGGACATTAATGAGTTTAAAGATTTTTTTTTAAATCCATGACTTTTGGACATTTATTAAAAAGATTACTCTCTGGGGAATGAAGTAAGGCCTTGGGAATCTTGTAATTGAAAGTTTCTGATCCGAAGTAGATCTCAGGATCCTCCCAGCTGTAAATTTATAGATTTCTTTTTAATGTCCACCTGAAATATTCATGCTGTGTGTCTCTAGGATGCTTCAAACCCATTCCTGACTCAAAGAAAGCTTAAGAAAAAATCCAAGCAGTTGTGATCACCAAAGCCTGATTATGGAGGAGCTGTTAATATGGTTTATTAATTACTCAGGCTCCTCACTCCTGTCCTTCCTCTGTTCCTTGCTGCGCTATTTTTCTTCTTCTGGGGACATAACACCTTCATTAAATCCCATCCGTCCTTGCCTTAGAGTTGTCCCCTGGAAGATAGCTCCCCTCTAGATGCATCACCATTTATCATCACTCTTTGTTGGTGCTCTGTCAACCAGTTTTCAATTTATTTTGAATTCAGTTTATGATTAAAATTTAATGAGATCCAGTCAAATGCTTTTCTCAAATCAAGATGCCTCTGCAGCCTCATCTGTATCCTCTATTGTAATGGCGTGAAGGAAAGCCATGGCAGATTTCCAGCCTGGTGATGCTGTACAGAACACAGGTGGCCTGCTTCCATGCCTCCTCAGCTTCAAGGTGAATGGCTCTGAAGCATATTTATTACAGAATCTCCTAGGGGTTATGTGGCTTCCCCATCCCCTTTCTTCCCTCCCAATAGCTGAACCAGTCAGTGCTCCCAACTGAGATGCAAGCAGTTAAGTGCACAGGGTCTGGTGCCAAACCACTTATATTTGAATCACAGCTCTGCTACTTAATAGCCATGTGACCTTGGAAAAGTTACTTACCTTCTCTATGCCTTGCTTTTCCTGTCTGTAAAATGAGTCTGACAATAGTACTTATGAAATTAGAGTGGGTGTGAGGATTAAGTAACTTAATATATCTATCACACTTGGAACAGCATTTCCCACGTAGTAACCATTCAATAAATATTAACAATGATTGCTAACAAAGAGTAAAGTTCCTTAAGTATGTCAGTTTCATTAGGTTTGTATTTTGGCTTATCAGCATACAATCTATATCAACAGTAAACTACAACCCTAGAGCCAATGGTTACCATGACCTGTTTTTAGCACCAGCCTGTTGCTCAGAATGGTTTTTATATGTTTAAAGGGTGTCTTTTCTTAAAAAAATAAAAATAAAAAAGGAGCAGAATATGAAACAGACACAGCATGTGGCCCATAAGGCTTAAACTATTTACTATCTGTCCCCTTTGCAGAAAAAGTTTGCCAACCCCTGATTTATATGGTTTAATGGAAAGAGCTTGGAGATCTAAAGGCTTGATTTGGCTTCACCCATCACTTGTTAAGTGACTATGGAAAAGCTTCTCAATGTGTCTAAGCCTCTGTAAAACAGGAACGGCAAAGTGGTAACACTTACCCTGCTTATGGCCTAGGCTTGTTTTAAGGACCAAACGAGATGATGTGTATCAAATGTGCCGGAAATGACTCATATATACACATGTTTGTTAAAAAGATATGGTCTCTATACATTAGCTTCATAGAATAGTATTAGCACCTGGGTGTAAAACCAGGGAATACTGTCTTTAAAAAGAGAGCTCTGAAGCCAGATAATAACTGCAGTTGTAGTTGCGGTAAAAATAACAAAATGGCCATTGCTTTTTAAGAGCTTGATATGGGCCAGCCTCTACATTCAACACTGTATTTACATCTACTCTTTATCCTCACCACACCCCTATGGAGAAGTGTTGCTATTTTCCCTATTTTGCAGATGAGAAAAGTGAGGCCCAGAGATGTTAGGTAACTTTGTCAAGATCACAAATCTAATCATGCAGCTAGCTGGCACAGGGAGAATTTAACCCTAGGGAGTCTGAACCCAGAGCCTGTGCATTTAAGTATTGCATATGTTCCCACATCCTAGGAATATGTGTTGATTTAGGGTAAGCCCATCTGGAAGGCAGAAGCCACTGTTCACTGTGGATGTGGGCATGAAGTCTGTTCATGTGTGCCCTGGGAGAGACTTGCTTCCCACATAGCCCATGGTGGAGTCTAACAGACCTGAAGAAAGGGAGGCAAGCATGATGGGAGGAAAAGCTTTTTGATGAACTCTGAGATCAGAAAGGTAGCGTTGTGAAGACTAATAGGCTCTGTTTCAAAAAACTAGTAAGTTAAGGAAGATTGTGCTAGAAGAGGAAAAGATTGCTGGGAACAGACATGAGCAAACAGTTGGAGGGAGCTCAAGGGGGTTGACTGAGAGCTGTGTACAGAAAAAAAAATTAAAAAAGAGAGGGTGAAGCATGGGAAAATCTGTCACTGGGACACCAAGGGAGCATTGTCACATGGTCAGCAAGGGAGCATTGTCACATGGACATCAGGGCTGCTGACATCTGGATGTGACATTCGCAAAACTAGGCAGCTCGGGGCAGAGTAGAGAAGCCCAGAGAAAGGTATCAGGCCCGAGGAGGCAAAAAGGAAGACAAAGCAAGGGACCTGGGGAGAGAAACTGACATATTTGAGGGAAGATGCCCGTCAGATCCAAGAGCTAGAACCACAGCTCACAGTCCAAACGGTGATGAGAGTCCAGAGATTAAAAGCTACTGTCAGGCTGGGTGCAGTGGCTCACGCCTGTAATCTCAGCACTTTGCAAGGCCGAGGCAGAAGGATTGCTTGAGCCCAGGAGTTCGAGACCAGCCTAGGCAACATGGCGAAACTCTGTCGCTACAAAAAAAAAAAAAAAAAAAAATTAACCAGGCGTTGTGGTGCATGCCTGTGGTCCCAACAATATGGGAGGCTAAGGTGGGAGGAAGACCTGATCCCAGGAGGGCAAGGTAGTTGTATGTCCCTGGGAATCACCTCTGTACCCAGCTCATGCCCACCCATGCTTACCCCAGGCACATGTTCTCACCCTCTGCTGAAAGGTTTTTGATATTTGAAGAGATATGTTCACTGTCTCCTGGGCGGTCTCATGAGTTCCTCATTCGCATTGGTTCTTAATCTTTGTGAGCATCAGAATCACTAGCGGAGGCTTTCCTTTTCATTTTTTATCTTTTAAGTCAATATAGATGCACTTGTTACAAAACTTAAATGGTATAAAATGTTCTGAAAAGCAAACCTCTTTCCTACCCCATTCCTAGCCATCCAATTCCCTTCCCAGAGGCAACCACTGTTCCTCATTTGAGATGGCAGATATATGACCTTATATCATACAAATGATGGCATACCCTACACACTGTGCTACTCTTGAATTTTTTTAACTTAATAAATCTTAGAGATAGTTCCATTTCAGTTCACACAGCCCTTCCTCATTCTTAAAGGATGTGGAGTGCTCATTGTACAGATATACTATAGTTTTAAAAATCAGAACCTTTAGACATGTGGGTTGTGTCTGGTCTTTGCTATTATAAACACTGCGGCGTTGCCTGTCTTCGTAGCCTCTTCATTTCATACTAGATATACATATCTCTGCAGGGGAAATTCTTAGAAGTGAAATTACTAGGTCAAAGGGCATAAGCTTTTAAAATTCTGACAGTTATTGCCAAATTGCACAGATTACATTTCCCTTGGCAAAGTATGAGAGAACCTGTTTACCTGTGAGACTTAAACAAAAGTACACTAGTATTTTACATACAATAAACAAAAATACTCAGAGGCTCTGGGTGTGGGGTCTGGGCTCTGTATCGGGAGCCTCAGAGAGGGGTTCTGAGCCAGGAACTCTCCTGGGCTTCTTGGCCCTCCAGCTCCGCTCTCCCCCCAGGATTTGCTGATGAGCCTGAGATGACCCAGGGCAGTGCCGGCATGGGGGCTCCCAGGGTCCTAGTTGGCAGGTCTCCTGTTCCCCTGAGGAGTCAGTGCTTGCTCCCTGGGTCATGGCTGGAAAACAGGGCTTTTCCACTTCAATCCAGGCACCGCCCTCTGGTAGAGACTGGAGCAAAGGTCATGCCAGAGTTATAAGCACGTAAATATGGAGAAAGCCTGGAAAAAAAAAGGAAAAACAGAAAAATGGGTCGGGTCAGAACAAGCAAGAACCAGGCTCACATGCACAGCTGTTCCATCCAGTTGTATGTCCCCAGGACTCACCTCTGTCCCCAGTTCATGCCCACTTGTGCTTACCCAGGGTACATGCTCTCACCCTCTGCTGAATGGTTTTTTTTGTATTTTAAAAATACAATGGTGAGATACTGAGTGATTGTTTTTTAATGTTTAGTGTTTTTACACTATTGACATTAAAGACAAAACAGATAAAACTGCCATCCTTGACATAACCCATTAATCTGTCTGTGGCCCCCTGATGTGGCATTTGTAATTGTTCTCTATGACTGCCTCAGGAGAGTTGGCAGGGTTGCCCACTTTCTGCCAGTTCAGATAGGGGTCTGGGGCTGGAGGGGGCCTGTGTGGTAGTGGCAGGCGTGCCCCACCCTTTTCTGTTCTAGGTGGAGCTCTGCAGAGGCACAAAGACCAGCACCTCCCTGCCTGGAATCTAAGAGCAGATGCTCCCATTACACTGGCTGATGGCATCACCTTTATTCTGCAAGTAAGGGTTGTGGTCAATCCTGCCCATGGGCAGGACCTTTGGGCATGGCCCAGACCTAACTTGGGTGCTTGACACATAATGGGCACTTAATAAATGTTCTGGAGAGGAAAAAAAAAGAAGAGGGAAGGGTCACCCATGTGGCATAATTTTAAGAACTCTGAGGACCAGGCACACCAGATACTCCTTGCTACCCAACATTGTTGTTGACAACATTCTCATTGTCACTGATCTGGCTACATGGACCTGTCTGTCCCCTCTCTGAAATAGGCATCAACTATTTATTCATTCAGTGAATCTTTATTGAGCACCTACTATGTGCCAGGTGCAGTTCTAGGTGTTGAGAATATAGCTGTAAACAGAACAGTCAAAAATCATGCCCCCAGGCCAGGCGTGGTGGCTCACTTATAATCCCAGCACTTTGGGAGGCTGAGGTGGGAGGACTGCTTGAGGTAAAGAGTTCAATACCAGTTTGGGTAGCATAGTGAGACCTCATCTCTACAAAAAAATTTTAAAAGTCAGGCACACGGACTGGCGCAGTGGCTCACACCTGTAATCCCAGCACTTTGGGAGGCTGAGGCGGGCGGATCACCTGAGGTCAGGAGTTTGAGACCAGTCTGGCCAACGTGGTGAAACTCTGTCTCTACTAAAAATACAAAAATTAGCCAGAGGCAGTGGCGCACACATGTAATCACAGCTACTCGGGAGGCTGAGGCACGAGAATCGCTTGAACCCGGGAGGCAGAGGTTGCAGTGAGCCGAGATTGTGCCACTACACTCCAACCTGGGTGACAGAGCAAGACTCCGTCTCAGAAAAAAAAGAAAAATTAGGCATGATGGCGTGTGCCTGTAGTCCTAGCTACTTGGGAGACTGAGGTGGGAGGATCACTTGAGCCCAGGAGTTTGAGGCTGCAGTGAACCATGATCTAGGTACTGCTCTCCAGCCTGGGTGACAGAGCAAGACCCCCGTATCACAAAGAAAAAGAAAAGAGAAAATTGCACCCTTAGGAAGTTTATATCTGGGAGAAGGGAGAGGCAATGAGCAAATAAGAGATTATTAGATATTTGTGTGTATCATATACATTTGGGTAATATATAAGACAGTAATAACTGCTGGATAAGAAGGTAAAGCAGGGAAGGGAGATGGGAATGAGAGGAGAGTGTAAACATTTTAGGGAGTGCGACCAGGGAGACCTCCCTGAGGTGACAGCCAAGGAAAGACCTGAAGGAGAAAGGAAGCCAGCCATGCAGCTGTGTGGGGGAAGGGTGTTCCATGAAGAGGGAGCGACAAGCACGAAGGCCCTGGGACGCCGGTCATGGGTTTTTTGCATGTTACTTAGTTTCCTCTCTTAGGCTGGATCACAGCAACTTGAAGGTAGGAAGAATGTTTTCTGTGTCTTCAGAAATTACTGTGATTATCTCTCACTGCATACCTCCTTTTTTTTTTTTTTTTTTTTTGAGACAGAGTCTTGCTGTGTCACCCAGGCTGGAGTGCAGTGGCACGATCTCGGCTCACTGCAACCTCCGCCTCCCGGGTTCAAGCAATTCTCCTGCCCCAGCCTCTGGAGTAGCTGGGATTACAGGTGCCTGCCATCATGCCCGGCTAATTTTTGTATTTTTAGTAGAGGCGGGGTTTCACCATGTTGGCCAGGCTGGTCTTGAACTCCTGACTTTGCGATCTGCCCGCCTTGGCCTCCCAAAGTGCTGGGATTACAGGTGTGAGCCACGGCGCCTGGCGTGCATGCCCTTTGGTACCTCTTGAAGTTTGTATCACTTGTGGTTATTTAAAAAGTAATAAAACTATTTCAGTTGGGCTTATAGTCAGAAGGGGGATACACAGCATTGAGTTGGACACATAGTTGAGTTCTGTAATTATCTGCTGTTTGAGTATTTGATAGTGACATGTTTGAAACACCAGGGTCCATTTTGTTTTTTAAAGATTATTAATTCCATAGTTTTATTAGAAGTTGTTTCTTGCCATGCCAGGTTTATTTACTAAATACTCAAAAGCCATGTGTTCCTTTTCAGACCAGTTTATTTTATTTTATTTTGAGACAGAGTTTCGCTCCTGTCGCCCAGGCTGGGGTACAACAGGTGCGATCTCGGCTCACTGCAACCTCCGCCTCCCAGGCTTAATCGATTCTTCAGCCTCAGTCTCCCAAGTAGCCAGGGTTACAGGTGCCTGCCACCATACCCAGCTAATTTTTATACTTTTAGTAGAGACAGGGTTTCACCATGTTGGCCAGGCTAGTCTTGAACTCCTGACCTCAGGTGATTCACCCACCTTGGCCTTCCAAAGTGTTGGGACTATAGGCATTAGCCACCGCGCCTGGCCAGACCAGTTTTTTTAAAAATTATTTTTATTTTTTGAGACAGGGTCTTGCTCTGTCACTCAGGCTGGAGTGCCGTGGCACGATCTCGGCTCACTGCAGGCTGGACACCTCCAGGGCTCAAGTGACCTCTCACCTCAGCCTCCCAAGTAGCTGGGACTACAGGCACACGCCACCGCACCTGGCTAATTTGTTTAATTTTTTGTAGAGACAGGGTCTCGTTATGTTGCCAAGGCTGGTCTTGAACTCTTGGGGTCAAGTAATCCTCCTGCCTCAGCCTGCAAAGTGCTGGGGTTACAGGTGTGAGCCACCACGCCCAGCCCCAGACCAGTTTTAACTGAAGAATTCCTACCAGAGGATGACCTCAGATTTCCAGTTTATGTGAGATGACTGCCCTCATCACTTTTTTTAAAGCCTCCTCCAAGCCCCCAGATGGCTCCTCAGCTAGAAGAGTAGAATTTGCAACTTTTTTTTTCTTTGGGTAGAAAAGCGCTTCTAAGGTACTCACACTGGAAAACCCAGGGAGAATGGAAATAGTTGTACCTGAAGAGTGAGGATTGAAAGCGAATCCCATGGCAATAAAGAGAGGACAGGAATTAGTCCTCCTGCCACTCAGCTCACTTTTTGCATCTCTTTGCCTCCCATTCAGCTGTGGGCCCACAAGTGCATGTAGACGATGACACAACAGTCAGGCAGGCCTTGAAAAAATACTTTCGTTTTCTGACCAGCTGAAGAGCATGTTGTATGGCACATCCAATTTCATAACTGTGGAAAAATTGCAAGAAAGAAAGGGAAAAAATGGTGAGCATTTTTTTTTTTTTGGAGATGGAGTCTCGCTCTTGTCGCTGAGGCTGGAATGCAGTGGTGCAATCTCAGCTCACTGCAACCTCCACCTCCCAGGTTCAAGCGATTCTCCTGCCTCAGCCTCCTGAGTAGCTGGGATTACAGGCACATGCCACCATGCCCAGCTAATTTTTGTACTTCTAGTAGAAAGGGGGTTTTGCCATGTTAGCCAGGCTCGTCTCGAATACCTGACCTCAGGTGATCCACCCGCCTCAGCCTCCCAAAGTGCTGGGATTACAGGCCCGAGCCACTGCGCCCGGCCAAACATTTTTTAAATAATAAAAAGTTGCGATATTTATTTACAGGTTTTTTGGGTAGGCTCTTGTTCATTTTTATAAGGTCTGATCACTTTAGCTGATGAGGTCTCCTTTTCTGCAGAGCCAATGAGCAGAGGACATACACAGCCTGAAAAGGACAAGGATAGGGAAAGAGAGAGACGGAGGGAGGAGGGAAGGCCAGCCGGAAATTAGAAGTTGAGTTTTCTGTTGTGTCAGAAAACAGAGCAAGGGTCGTTGTGCAGCAGGTGGGTAAGTTTGATACCAAGTGGGAGAAGACTGTCAAAGAGCATTCATTTGGCAGGGAGTGGAGAGGTATCTTTCTGTAGGCTGTTAAGTATATTTGGTGGAAAACTGTTGGCCCCATCTGTGTGAAAGGGGAGCATTTCAAAATGCATGCTGTCCTGATCCCATTGGATTGGGTACAAGGTGCAAGAGAAAGTGAATTCATGCTCTCCGAAAATTGTCTTAGAACATAATTTATGTAACCTGACTTTAGGCACAGTGAGCCCTCAGTGAACGTGGTTGAAATGCGACATGGATCCAAAGTAGGAATTTTTAAATCCAGACATAATCCCTTTTCTCTCTCTGGTATTTGAAGTATGCTGTGTACTAGCCTTGCATAGAATAACCCTCTGGGATTTCTTCTTTTTCACTTGCTTGCTCTTTTACGACACCTGCTCTGCAGCCTCCTGCAAACCCCCAGTTGCTCCTGTGCAGTCCTCTGGACTGCCTTCTTCCTGCCCCTGCAGTCAAGGCATCATCTCAATCAGTTTAATGATGAGAGGAGGCTGGTTTTCTTTCTCATTGTGTTAGGTGAATTAAGAGTTCTTCTTACAGCTAAAAGCAATATTGCCCAGACCGTGGGATAAATGCTCTGCAGGCTAAGGTCTAGTTTAGCGAGCCTTGCTGGTTCAACTACATCACAAACCAGATGGTCATGGCTACCTTTGTTGCAGGCATACTGCCCAGAGGGAATTAAGTCCTCCAAATGACCTAAAATTAGGTAGAAAATGTCACTCTGACCTTTTTTCAATGTGTTTTAAACTTGGGCTTGCTTTCTTTGCTTAAAAAAAAAACACTTTTATTTTTTAAAATTAGGAAATAGTCAAATGGAACACAATTATAAAAGTTTAAAAGGTGAAAACTTCCTCCCACTCCTCTCCCCCAGCTTAATTCCATCCTCAAAGGCAACCAATGTAGCAATGTCTGTATATCCTCCACACGGTTTATACATATACAAGCAGATATGCACACACAAACACACATTCTCCTCTCGTTTTTTACACAAAATAGCAGCATAGTATGCACACTGCTCTGCGCCTGGCTTTTAAAAAAAACTCAATATATCTTAGAGATCATTCCATATCAGTTACTAAGATTTATTTCATCATGTATTCCAAGCACACACAAAGCAGCCCACATTATGATAATTTCTCTTTCCTCAATACTTGGCAGTTGATTTTCATCTGTGTTTTCCCCTTGCTGGTGAATGATTTCTACCACAGGATGGTCCAATCACATTCTTTGAATTGCCTTCCAGATAAAATATCTTAATAAGCATTAGTGCTTTTGCCTGGAGGATAAGTAAACAATTTTATGTGATTAGGGCTTTGCAAGCACATTGGTGTCTCACTGTTAATTTAAACCACATCTTGAATGAGGTCCCTTAAGGTCATAAAGTGAGGACTCCAAGAATTGGTCTGTCTTCTAAGGCTATGGCATGTTTTCTCTTGTTCCAGAAACTAGAATGAACCGAAGCATTCCTGTGGAGGTTGATGAATCAGAACCATACCCAAGTCAGTTGCTGAAACCAATCCCAGAATATTCGCCGGAAAAGGAATCAGAACCACCTGCTCCAAATATAAGGAACATGGCACCCAACAGCTTGTCTGCACCCACAGTGCTTCACAATTCCTCCGGAGACTTTTCTCAAGCTCACTCAACCCTGAAACTTGCAAATCACCAGCGGCCTGTATCCCGGCAGGTCACCTGCCTGCGCACTCAAGTTCTGGAGGACAGTGAAGACAGTTTCTGCAGGAGACACCCAGGCCCGGGCAAAGCTTTCCCTTCTGGGTGCTCTGCCGTCAGCGAGCCTGCGTCTGAGTCTGTGGTTGGAGCCCTCCCTGCAGAGCATCAGTTTTCATTTATGGAAAAACGTAATCAATGGCTGGTATCTCAGCTTTCAGCGGCTTCTCCTGACACTGGCCATGACTCAGACAAATCAGACCAAAGTTTACCTAATGCCTCAGCAGACTCCTTGGGCGGTAGCCAGGAGATGGTGCAACGGCCCCAGCCTCACAGGAACCGAGCAGGCCTGGATCTGCCAACCATAGACACGGGATATGATTCCCAGCCCCAGGATGTCCTGGGCATCAGGCAGCTGGAAAGGCCCCTGCCCCTCACCTCCGTGTGTTACCCCCAGGACCTCCCCAGACCTCTCAGGTCCAGGGAGTTCCCTCAGTTTGAACCTCAGAGGTATCCAGCATGTGCACAGATGCTGCCTCCCAATCTTTCCCCACAGGCTCCATGGAACTATCATTACCATTGTCCTGGAAGTCCCGATCACCAGGTGCCATGTAAGTGATCTTTACCTCCTCTGGGCATTCTGGGCTGGGTGACTGAAGAAACAAGGGCCTCACATCAATGCTTCGTGTCACTAGGCTGGCATGAACAGGTCAGAATGCAGGGAGGGCATTCTGCTTCTCTTAGGGGCTTTCCATGTGTGGCTGGATTTGCAAGGACCTTCAGAGAATGCTTTTTCTTAGCCTTTAAGCCTGTCCCACTTGGAGTCTCCTTCTCTAGGGACCTTTAAGTATAAAACAGGTTCCTCTGTCTGGGTTAGTTTAACAAACCTGCCTAGAAGCAGAGAGATGACCCAAATGATTTCTAGAAAATGTATTTTTTGTTCTAATCTTTGGGCATATGGGTTCTTCCTTCTCGTCATGTTTCTTCCCCATCTTAGACTTGGCAGAGAAAGGGCTTTTAGTCAAAAACAAAGCAAAACAAAACAAAAAACCAGAAGGTGCCCAGAATGTCATTGAGACTCTGGGATTCGGGCCATTACATGAAAATGAAGTTGTTTCTGTGATTTTGCTGCTTAAATCCTTTTGGACACTTGAGCCATCCACAGCTACCCTACATTCCAGCCACTCTAAGACTGGCAGTCCCCCTACTTGTCGCGATGGTTCACATCTCCATGCGTTTGCCAGGCTCTTCTCTCTCTCCGGGATGTTCTTCCCCTTCTGGTGTGTTTGACCCAGTTTCCATACACCTTTTAAAAAAACTGCTTTATCGAGATCTAACATACATACTGTAAGGTTTACCCTTAACCCATTTTAAATAAAAAATTCAATAAATTTTAGTATATTTACAGAGTTATGCAACCACCATCATACACATTTTTTGAGACTTAGCTCAAGTGTCCCTCTGGAAACCTCCCCAGATCACGTTCTCCTTCAGGGCCGCTGTCTCCCTTCTGCTCTGGCCCTGTTGGGACACCTAACACAAGCATGGCATCTAATTATGTACGTGTCTCCTCTCCTTCTAGACTGCAAGTTTTTGTGCATCTGCAAATGCAAACGTGTACTTTCAATTCATAATTCTCCAGGATTTAAGCACAGTGTCTGGCACATACTAGACTCTCAATAAACTACTTCCGAAATAATAATATGTATCAGTGCAGGAAGCATCTCTGAAAGTGATAAAGTCTTAGGTTGAGATAAAATGTTCTATCACCATTTTTTTTTTCCTACTACCATTCTTGATGTTAAATCTCCGCTGAGGCCACTGGAAAATAACAAAAGGGCTTTACAGATGAAACACAGGGCTGTGAGGCATGATATTTTTCTTAGCAAATAAACACTGGACAGAAAGTAGTTCAGAGTGTAAGAAGTGCCTGACCAAAGGCCTGATGCGCAGCTTTAAAATAAATTATAGAAATAATTACAAATGCTGTAATCAACCATAATTTACATATTAGTACATGTATACTAAGTATAAAACTTCCTAAAGTGAAGAGAGCAACACAGTAATTCATAACTCAAAAAAGACAAAAACAAAGAGGAGATAGAGAAATGTAACTTAGAAGATGCTTGGAAGAAATAGGTAAGAATGAGTGTGAGATCAGGAATGAGGGCAGGGGCTGGGGAAGCAGGAGGATGTAAGGAGAATGGGGCCTTGGGCTGGAGGGGGAGAAAGAGCCTCTGATGCCTAAAACTGGGACGTGGTGTATAAATGCTGGGAAGTCAACAGAGTGGGAGTGCATGGATGCCACCCCTGCTCTAAGCGCCCAGTCATAGGGTGGGTGTGGTGGTGGATTCCCTTAAGTATGAATCACTGAGAACTGAACGTTGGCAAGGTTAAGGCTGTATTTCTCAGTGATTGCCAGGTTTAAAAGGAATAATTTGTGAGAATAATACCATAAACTACTTTTTAACATTCTGTTATCTGTATTTAAAGGTAAGTTTTCACCAGGCACGGTGGCTCACCCCACTTTGTAATCCCAGCACTTTGGGAGGCCAAGGTGGGTGGATCACTTGAGATCAGAAGTTTGAGACTAGCCTGGCCAACATGGTGAAACACTGTCTCTGCTAAAAATACAAAAAGAATTAGCCAGGTGTTGTGGCGGGCGCCTGTAATCCCAGCTACTCGGGAGACTGAGGCACGAGAATTGCCTGAACCTGGGAGGCGGAGGTTACAGTGAGCCGAGACTGCACCTGGGCGATGACAGAGTGAGACTCCATCTCAAAAAAAAAAAAAAAAGATAATTTTTCTGATCATTATAATATTTGGTCACTCCCAAAATTAAAATATGCCCAGAAGTTCAAAAAAGAAAAGAAAAAGTTTTCATATTTCTGCCACCCAAATAGAATTCCTTATTAGGGTTTTGACATATCAATTTTCAGTGTTTTTTTCTTTGCATATATTTTAAATCTAAAATTAAAATAGTTTTCAGTGACATTGAGTACTTATTCCAGAATCATTTAAAACTGCTTCATTGTATTTCATCAGATGAATCTACCAAATTGTTATGAACCTGTTCTTTATTGTTGGACATTTAAAATAGTTTCCAGTTTTCTGATCCAATAAGCAATGCTATGGCAAGCATTGCATACATATGTTTTTAACTGCACTTCCAATTAACTCCTTAGATTAATGCGAAGAACTGTGAATTCTTAAGGCTTTGTGATACAGTCCCAAGCAGCTGACTTTGACTACTAACAAGTGAAAGCCTCATCGTGATAGACAAAAAAAGCACTGACTCAATGTTATAATGAAGGTCCCAGGACCTTCTGGAAAATACTTCCCACAGAAAATACTTTTCCTGTTGTTGGAGCTGAAACGGCGCCATTGGCAATCCAGTCTTTGGAGGTGAGCGTTGTCCTGTTGGGGCAGGCTCCTTTAAAAGGCAAACACTCCTGACTGGGAACACTTTTTGTCTCTATTGCCCCAGGGCCTGCTTTCTTTCATCATTTCACCATCCCCTTGCTCTCTGTATTATTTCCTTCTGTTAGGGGGTTGGGGAGAGACATCTAGGATCCTGGGGGCGAAAAGAGGTGTTGAAAGGCAGAGGGGAGAGAACGGGGATAGGAGAGGGGAATAATTCACAGAAGATACACAAATAGCCAATATGAAAATTAAACCAAGCTCAATATCATTAGATTTAAGAAGTGCAAAATTCTTAAAGATACCTTTTCCCTGATTAGTTGTGCAAAAATAAAAACTTTGGACAACATCCAGTGTTAGTGGAGTTAGAGAGAAATGAATATTCCCAATCACTCTTGATAGGAGTGTAAATTGGTGCAATCTCCCAGAAGGCAATTTCACTATCACAATTTTATGTGTGCTTCCTCTTTGGCCCAGCAGTTTCACTTATAGGAATCTGTCCTATAGAAACATTAAACAAGCATATACAAATACAAGAACAAGAATATTTATTAAAGCATTGTTGCATTAGAGTAAAAAAACAATTACAATGCCTATCAATAAGGGGCCAGATAAGTCATTTGTGATTTTTGTATACTATGGACTACTAGGCCCATGTTGCACTGAATACACATTCTGACATCAAAAAGATTAAGTTGAAAGGCAAGAGCTGCAGTGATGATCCCATCCATGTTTATTTTTTAAAAACTATATATGTTTATATATACATATTAAGTCTAGAAGGATCTAGTGGTGATCTTGGTGGGGAGGGGAGCAGGGAATTAAGAGGAGACAGGTATATTTTCCTTCTAATTTCATATACTTTTGTTGATTTTTAAAAATAGCAAACGGCCGGGTGCAGTGGCTCACACCTGTAATCCCAACACCTTGGGAGGCAGAGGAGGGCAGATCACTTGAGGTCAGGAGTTCAAGACCAGCCTGGCCAATATGGTGAAATGTTGTCTACTAAAAATACAAAAATTAGCCAGCCATGGTGGTGGGCACCTGTAATCCCAGCTACTCGGGGAGGCTGAGGCCTGAGAATCACTTGAACCCGGAAGGTGGAGGTTGCACTGAGCTGAGATCGCGCCACTGCACTCCAGCCTGGTAAACAGAATGAGACTCAGTCTTAAAAACAAAAACAAAAACACATAGGAAACATAAAAATAAAAATAGCAAACAGGTATTACTTCTATAATTAAGAAATGAGTAAAAACTGAAAAGAACAAAGGGAAACTGAGCACATACAGAAGGCAAGCTCGCCCCAATTCACCTTGCATGTCCCTTGGCCCTGGCTCCCATCTAACCATAGAGAAGAGGGTCAGGGTTGCCAGTGCTGATGGCTTTTTTGCAGGGCATTGTAGCCCTAGAATATTTATGAGGCCTTCAGCAGCAATGAGTCCCACGAAGGTTGTTGTGAGGATTAAATGAGATAATGTATTAAAGGCACTAGGAAAGTGGCTGGCTGGTGGTAAGCCCTCAATACTAACAGCTTTTAGTTATTATTGTTATTATTTAAATGCATCCTGTAGCCCAGTTCTGCAGGGTGCTCCTCTACTTCCAGATCCCACTCACTGGCACAGACTTTTTAAGCATTCAGGGCAGGTGTACAAATGCTTAGTTTCATGTCAGGGCTATAACTGCACTTAATTGCTAACAAAACCACTTCAAAAGAGCTGTTCACCTAAGGGATGCTTGTGCAGTTGGAAACCATGGCTACGTGGCTCTACTCAGCTTTAGAAGAGCATTACTTCCTTACCCATTAATGAATATATAAATAAATAATGATCACCATGCAAATGGCATATCTAAGCTTTTTGCAAGTTAAAGGAAAAATGGTTATTGGTTGCCCCTTTCATGTAAAAAAAAAAAAAGTTTTCAAAGTAGGTGAAAATAAGAAAGGGAATAAGCCTATGTTTTCTCCTCACCCCACCCCCTGGAGAAGTCGGCCTCCTGCTGCCTCCGAATCCTTCCACTGAAGGTCGCCAGCATGGAGTTCATGGCTGTGCAATCAAATGAAACTCATGATGCAAATATATTGGGAAAAGAGAGAGAATTAAGTCTAGAGAGCCCTCATTTTATTATAAAATTATTGCTTTCTCTACCAAGGAGACTGAATAGAATAAAATTATGGGTACATGTGTACAATTGTACCTGTGGACCAAAAAAAAAAAGGGGGGAGGGGATTATTTGTATGCTAGAATGCATGCACAAAAAATAAACCAGATGGAAGAAGTGATAAAGAAGGAGTTGCCTTTCAGGAACCACAGCTGCTTACAGCTGTGGGAGTTCCTGCAACAGTTTATATTGGCCATTTTGTTTCCTGGCTAAACTGATTGCATTATATCACGATTTTTTTTGACAACTTGAAAATCAGATTTTATTTCTCTCTCATAAACTCTTTTAATACCATTCTTAATAAGGAAGAAAAATGTTGCATGTCGTGACTGATAAATGGAAAACCTCATTTAGGATTTGGTTTACATATTCCAAATGGTAAAAGCTCAGTAACATGAAGATCGTGTGTACTCAGGCCAAGAAGATCACAGGATTGACAAATAACATACAGTCCTGGGCGCCCATTTGTGATTGTGCAAGATTTTCATTTTTGCTTTGTGATTAACACTGCCTCTGAACTGAGGAGTTACCATGCTAGCAAATCATTTGTCTATCACATCATCCACCTTCCCTCTCCTACAGAATTAACTCTCTTGATGGAACTGTAGGCATTGGGGACAAGTCCGCAGGGAAGCTATTTCTGAACAGGGATTCTCAAGTAGGTGGCTGTCGACTCATATGTCTCCCCTTCTCACACACTAACGAGTGTGGGTTTGTGTTTAAAAACAGACACCCACAGACACATAGATTTTCTCTTTCTCTCTCCATTTATTTTGAGCTAATCCCAAGGGAACTGTATCCTATTTATCTTTGTTCACCAAGTGCCTGGCCATCGAGGTTCAATAAATATTTGTTGAATGAATAAAAAGAAATCTGTTCTCTACTTCCCGGGGAAAGGAGTGAGCCTTAATCATGAGTAGAGTCTTTGTAATGTGAAGCCTTGGAAAAGCCTTTTTTTTTTTTTTTTTTTTTTGGCCTGGGAGGGAAGCAAAGAAGGGAGTCAATGAAATTTGGAAACAGAACCTGTCCATCCACTTATCAATTTATTCAGCAAATAGTTATACACCGTCCTTGTTTTCATGGAATTCATAGTCTACTGGAGAGAGGGATAAGAAGTAGAAGTCAGAAACAGAATGACAAATTATAAGTGCTATAAGGGAAGTAACTGGTTGTTGGAACAGACATTAATAGACAGGTTGACCAGAGAATCTCTTTAAGCAGACATCTGAGCTGAAACCTAAAGGACGAGAAGGTCAAGGAAGCAAGGAGCTAAGGAAGCAAGGAGCTTGATGTCATTAAGATACCAAAAGCAAGTCAGTGGGGCCTAGCAGAGTGAGCAAGGAGAGAGTGGTGTGCGAGAAGATGAAGGCTGGATGGGCCATGGTGAAGAATCTGGATTTTTATTCTGAGTTAAACTTCTTTATGAAAATGGAAAATTGAACTCTATAATTCTCAATACGGAACTTAGAACAGTACTTGACATGTAGCAAGTGATCAATAAATGTTAGCCATTATTTTACATGTATAGTACCCAAGTAAATTGGCAAGCCTTCATCATAGTAATTGGAAAAAAATGACTAAAACTTTAGCAGTGAAAAAGATGGTCATTTACTTGATAAACATAGTTTTTATTTAGCAACTGTTCTTGTTTTTGTTTGTTTGTTTTTTTTTTTGGTATTTTTTTGTATAGATGGGATTTCACCTTGTTGCTCAGGCTGATCTTAAACTCCTGGGCTCAAGAGATCCACCCATCTAGGCCTCCCAAAGTGCTAGGATTGCAGGCATGTCCAGCCTATTTAGGAACCTTTTCCATACAACCAGTCAAATTCCAGACAAAGCTGGTCAGATTCCACTTACAAAAGGGAACGCTCATTTTTTACTGATCCACTGATACTCAGTTTTCCTTTGTTTTCAACAATAAAAGGACAGCATGGAGGACTATATTGTCAGTACCCTAATTTTAAAAATTGATGAGGTGTATCATTTTCATCTGCTCACATAAACTGGCATAACTTTTTACCACAGGTGGCTGTTTCTGAAATGAAAGTTACAGCTAATCAAACACTTAGCCCACATGCCTTGGTGATTTTAATGATATGATTTGTTGCTATGAGACAAAGACATGTTGTGAGGGAAATAATCTGTTAGAAATCATATGACCTTGATTCAAAGGCTTTTGATTAACAGCACCAACATCCGCTTTCTGGAAAAGAAATAAACCCTATGATTAGAGCTTGGTAGTCCTTTTAAAGCAAATAAAACAATATTAGCCATTCATTAATGGATATAGGAAGCAAAATGGCTTCAAACATTAAAAACTTCTCAAGATACTTTCAGCTTTTTCCTCATAAAGGCTTTTAAGGCCACTGGCAAAGTTTCTCCTCTTTTACCTTGTGTTTCTCCTTCCTACTTCTGGAGGGAGACACCGATTAAACCAAAAAACCCCCAAAACAAATGGACAGCAGAAGAGAATTAAGACAGTCTAGGGCAGTGGTCCCCAACTTTTTTGACACCAGGGACCAGTTTCATGGAAGACAATTTTTCCATGGACTGGGGATGGGGATGGTTTGGGGATGATTCAAGTGCATTACATTTATTGTGTACTTTATTTCTATTATTGTTACATTGTAATATATAATGAAATAATTATACAACTCATCATAATGTAGAATCAGTGGGAGCCCTGAGCTTGTTTTCCTGCAGCTAGATCTGGGGGTGATGGAAGACAGTGACAGATCATCAGGCCTTGGATTCTCATAAGGAGCGTGCAGCCTAGATACCTCATGTGCGCAGTTCACAATAGGGTTTGCACTCCTGTGAGAATCTAATGCTGCTGCTGATCTGACAGGAGGCAGAGCTCAGGCGGTAATGCAAGTGATGGGGAGTGGTTGTAAGTACCGACAGAGCTTCACTTGCTCACCCACTGTTTACCTCCTACTGTGTGGCCTGGTTCCTAACAGGCAATGGACTGATACCAGCCTGTGGCCTGGGAGTTGGGGGCCCCTGGTCTAGGAGACCTGTGCCCTAGAAAGTATTAATAGATTATGCAGTCCTAAATGGCTTCTCTTTTTCTGTAAGTCGGCTTTGTAACTATTGAGCCTTCATTCATTCATCTATTGAGCATCCCCTGGGTGCCAGTACTATCCTTGGAGACATGGTGGTAAGAGGACACAGTCCATGCTTTCACAGAGCTTATATTCTAGTAGGGAAGGCAGGCAAGAAGTTGACAGGTAAAAGTCATGCTTACTTATGCAAACCCATGATAGGAACTATGAAGAAAGCAAAATAGGGAATGGGATAAAGTAACTGGGTGAAGAGGCAGGCCTCTTTGGACAGGTGATATTTGGGCTGAGCTCTGAATGGCAAGAAGTCAGTCTGTGAAAATTTAGGGCAAAAACATTCTAGACAAAGAGGGTGGCAAACTCAGGATCCCAAAGGAGAGGACAAGTTTGGGATATTAAAAATGAAGCCAGAGCTTAGTGGGCCAGTGAGAGTGTAGTGGGAGGCAAGATCTACAGGGGCTGGAATCTGATCAAGCAGGGTGGATTGTAAGTGCAATCCACCAAGACGGTTCTATCTACAGCTGGGTTTGTAAAGGGTCTGCTCATGCAAGGCTCATTGAAAAGCAGGGCTGGCCCCTACCTGGGGACCTGATAGCAGTGGCATTTTTTGCTATTTTTTAAACTGAGGGAAAGGAGCAGTAGTGACTTGCTCTGTTGCCCTGAAACTGCAACTGGTGATCTGGACCCCCTGGAATAGATCCGCCCTGCCCTGAGAAGGCTGCCAAGGTGAAGCCTGTGCAGTAGACCTTGTCCTAGACCATAGGAGTCTCTGTGGGCCTGTCTTCCATTCTGAGAACAGTCCCTTCAAGTCCCAGTCTCCTTTGTCATCCAGGTGCAGGGATAGATCTAGGCAGATCCGTTTCTCCTCCTTCCCCTCTTTAAACCCCTACTACTTGTCATGACCAGGCCTAAGCAATATCAGGGCAAGGGTCACAGGGTCCTGCCAGGAGACAGTCTGGGATGGAGGGGCATGGTCACTTTTGCCAGAAGAAGCATGATCGGAAGGACCCAGGTGGTGACATAGGTCAAAGGAGACAATAATAGATTGAGTCCAGGGAATCTGACCACACTTGAGAGACTAGCTTGGGCACATCGCCAGGTCACCCAAACAGTTTCCTGAGCCTAGGCACTGGGAACCTGGAGGAGGCCACACTAGTGAACGTGCACATTATTTATCTCTTGTTCTGTACTTGGGGCCATCATTCCCCTGAATGTTCCTTTGAAAACGTAGATGGCTCCTGACTGCTTTGCCAAGCTAAGAATACAGTTCTTTTTTTTGTTTTTGAGACGGAGTCTTGCCCTGTTGCCCAGGCTGGAGTTCAATGGCACAATCTCAGCTCACTGCAGCCTCTGCCTCCCAAGTTCGAGGGTTTCTCCTGCCTCAGCTTCCTGAGTAGCTGGGGTTACAGGTGCGCGCCATCACACCCAGCTAATTTTTGTATCTGTAGTAGAGATGGGGTTTTACCATGTTGACCAGGCTGGTCTCGAACTCCTGAACTCAGGTGATCTGTCCGCCTCGGCCACCCAAAGTGCTGGGATTACAGGTGTGAGCCACCGCGCCTGGCCTTAAGAATCAATTTTTATCCACATTCTCAGCTTCTCATTTTGGTTTCAACCTATCAGTCACTTTTTTGTTTACTTGCCAGTTTTATTTTGCTGTACATCCCTATATGTATCCTATCTACATGGCAGGCAAACTGGATTATTACTTTTATAATCAGCAAAATAATTTTAAGATCAATGAGGGTTGATCTTAAAAGAATCAAAATAATTTTAAGATCAATGAGGGTTTTTTAAAAACAAAACAAAACACCTTCCTTCTTGTCCTAACTAGTTACGCCTCCTCCTGGATCGTCTTACTGCTTATGTGGGTAGGAGGGGCAGTGCTTGGATCACTAGGAGGTGCTCATTGTTCATCTTGCAGGGCTACCATGTGGCTCTCTTCAGTCCTCTTGCATCTCTCGTATTTCCCAACACCTTACCCCCTTTGGGCCTGGGCCATTCTCTCAGAGCTCTTCCCTCTCACCCTTACTTGGTTCCCTGCATCTCTCCTCTGGGCTTTTAGTTCTATTCTTTTGCGTGATTAAGCATTAGGTCTCTCCTATGCTTAACTCTGGCAGCAGGCTGCCCTTCCCTGGGGACCCTCCTGCTCCTGGTCATGGCTGGGACCCACTTTCTCCCAGGTTGCACATTCACATAAGTCACTGCCAGCTCTGGCTTTGCTCTGAGCCCACCCCTCTTCAAGCAGCCCTGGCTCCAAGTGCACGTAGGCTCTAGCAGGAGAGGACCAAGGGAGTTGGAGGGTATTGCCAGTTGGTTGGCTAGTTCCCAGGAGGATGAGCCAAGTTTTCATTCATTTACCTCTTCTTGAGAGTGGGGTGTGTCCACTTGGGGGAGGAAAATACAGAGCAGTGATTCTATAGCTATCATACAGATAATTTTTCCTAGCCTTGGGTTCGGGACATGAAGGAAATTGTGGTAGGAATGGTGGTGTGAAAGAGGTTCTTCATGGTTGGATTTTCCTAAGTATCTTACGAAAAGAGGAGCCTGTGTTTTTTGAAAAGTTTTTTGAGCTTTCCAGCTGGAATACCAAACTGGTGATTTCACAGATGTTTTTATTTAGGACAAAAAAAAAGTGAATTTCGTGAAAACACTCAAGTAATTAACAGTAGAGAAATACGGCAAACATCACAGAGGTGGTAACAGATAATCTGGACCCCTCAGCTGGGATCAAGACACAAATGAGCATGGAGCTTACGACTCCTTTCACATGAAGGAGCTAGAGTTGATGTTCCCTGTTGTCTTTGTTGTCTTCACCTACAGATGGCCATGACTACCCTCGAGCAGCCTACCAGCAAGTGATCCAGCCGGCTCTGCCTGGGCAGCCCCTGCCTGGAGCCAGTGTGAGAGGCCTGCACCCTGTGCAGAAGGTTATCCTGAATTATCCCAGCCCCTGGGACCAAGAAGAGAGGCCCGCACAGAGAGACTGCTCCTTTCCGGGGCTTCCAAGGCACCAGTAAGTATGACAGGCCCAACCTTCAGGCATTTTTAACATGAAAAGGAATTATGCCAATGCAATGAAGATGTGACAGAATTCTCTATAGGTTTGCTAACCCACGTTAGTGAACAAGTCACATAGTGGAATGCCCAATATAGACTTTTCAGGTCAGGAGGAAACGGAAGCTGGTTGACAAGGATCTCTTTATCAGACATAGAAAGCCACTAGTGACTAGTCGAAATTCTCTTAAAGGAAAGGCTCTTCAGATGTTCTCCAAGTCACACCCCTTTCTTTTATTTTCAGATCATCTGAATTTTTAGTCCACAAAATAGATTTTTGATTTTACTATGACTGACTTCCACTGTTAGCCAATTCTTTATATGTCTAGTGTCTGTTCCTGTTTAAGCCTATTTCTTACTTTAAAATGTTAAATTCAATTAATTTTCCATCAAAATTTAAAATTACCTGTTCTTTTCTTTTTTTGAGACAGGGTTTTGCTCTGTCACCCAGGCTGGAGTGCAGTGGTGCAAACTTGACTCACTGCAACCTCTACCTTACAGGTTCAAGCGATCCTCCCACCCCAGCCTCGTAAGTAGCTGGGACTAGAAGCACACGCCACTGTGCCCAGCTAACTTTTGTATATTTTGTAGTGAAGGGATCTCCCTATGTTGCCCAGCTGGTCTTGAACTCCTGGGCTCAAGTGATCCACCCACCTTGGCCTTCCAAAGTGCTGGTATTACAGGCATGAGCCACTGTGCCTGGCCTATTATTTTCTTTTGTAATAAAAACATTCATACATGTTGAGTACCATTATTAGGTCTCTCCTATGCTTAACTCCGTATTTTCATGACTTCAGTTGTCTAACTCTTCAATCTTTTTTTTTTTTTTTTTTTAAGATGGAGCCTTGCTCTGTTGCCCAGGCTGGAGTGCAGTGGTATGATCTTGGCTCACTGCAACCTCTGCCTCCCGGGTTCAAGCTATTCTCCTGCCTTAGCCTCCTGGGTAGCTGCGCGCCATCACGTCTAGCTAATTTTTGTATTTTTAGTAGACACGGGGTTTCACCATATAGGCCAAGCTAGTCTCGAACTGATGACCTTGTGATCTGCCCACCTCGGCCTCCCAAAGTTCTGGGATTGCAGGCATGAGCCACTGTGCCCTGCCTCTTTAATCAATTTTTTCCCTTATTCTCTTTGGACTTTCCTTTTCTCTTAATTTATGGATCTAAAATATATAGGTAAAACTCATGTAAATGGAGCTTCCTCATTTATGACAATATTTGGAAGAAAGTAGATTAAATGTTTACTTTTGCTCAAAAGCAACTTTTATATACCACTGTAAAACTAGATTCTGTTTTTACAGCATAGAGTAAAATACGAAGTTCCTATTAGAGTGGATTTTTCAGAAATACAGAAAGTGGTAATTAGGTTGAAAATTTCATGGAAAGAAAAAAAGCCCACTTTATTAACAATGGTGAAGAGGCACATGCCTGCTTTCTCTTTTGCTCAGAAGCCCACAAACCCTCATATTTTCTTTCAAGACAGATCTCTTTTTTTCTCTCTTTCTTTTGGGACAGGATCTGACTCTGTCACTTAGGGTGGAGTGCAGTGGCGTGATCTCGACTCACTGAAACCTTCGCCTCCTGCGCTCAAGCCATCTTCCAACCTCAGCCTCCCAAGAGTAGCTGGAACTACAGGTGCCCGCTACCACACCCAGCTAATTTTTTTATTTTTTGCAGAGAAGGGGTCTCACTTTGTTGCCCAGGCTGGTTTCAAACTCCTGGCCTCAAGTGATCCACCCACATCAGCCTCCCAAAGTGCTGGGATTACGGGTGTTAGCCACCGTGCTGGGCCAGATCCCTTATTTTTCTAAACCATAAATACATGGAGTTTAAACAATGGAATTAGGTAAAATGTGATTTTATAGCAGGATAGGCACTCTAACAGAAGAAATATCTAAAATTCCAGGGAAATAAACAAAATGTAAGCATCTTTATGAAATAAGTTTGGTGTTGAATAGGAAAGAGAATAGTAATTTTTAAAATAAACTTTTATTTTCAAACAATTTTAGACTTACAAAAGAGTTGCAAAGATAATACAGAGTAATTGGTTTTATAGCATCAATTTAAGCCTGTTCTGATCTTCTTGATCTATTTTATCATTTTAGGATAATGAAAAATAAGTTCAGGTAAAGGAGCTAGGCTGGGCATGGTGGCTCACACCTGTAATCCCAGCACATTGGGAGGCAGAGGTGGGTGGATTGTTTGAGCCCAGGAATTTGAGACCAGCCTGGGCAACATAGTGAAAACCCATCTCTACAAAAAAATACAAAAATTAGCCGGGTGTGGTGGCACATACCTGTGGTTCCAGCTACTAAGGAGGCTGAGGCAGGAGAACTGCCTGAGCACAAGAGGTCACGGCTGCAGTGAGCCGTGATTGTGCCACTGCACTCCAGCCTGGGTGACAGAGTGAGACTCTGTCTCAAAAACTAAAAAACAAACAACACACACACACACATACACACAAACCCATCCAACTGAGGTTGGGCATAGTGGCTCATGCCTGTAATCCCAGCACGTTGGGAGGCCAAGGCAGGAAGTTTGTGACCAGCTTGGGCGACATGGTGAAATCCCATCTGTACCAAAATAATACAAAAATTAGCCAGGTGTGGTGGCTCATGCCTGTGGTCCCAGCTACTCAGGAGGCTAAGGTGGGAAAATCACCTGAGCCCAGGAGGTCAAGGCTGCAGCGAGCTGTGATTGAGCCTGGGTGACAGAGCAAGACCCTGTCTCAAAAAAAAGAAAAAAAAAAGAAGCCAGGTAATTCTCCTCTTACTCATAGTTTGAAAGAGAACTTTAATTCAGAAAGTTTACTCTGTCATTAATTTCCATGGTATTGTTTTTATACAGAAGCTTTTGAATATTATCAAGGCCTTAACATTTGTTTATCATATAAGCAATCATCTTCTATAACAACTAAGCAACTTTTGAAACAATTTTTTTGGTATAAGAGAATTTAATGCAAAAGAACTGGAACGAGTTTTTCTTGGAGAAATAAAAAAAAAAGAAAAAGAAAAAAATATGGAATGGGATCCCCCATTAGCTGAAAGCATATTTTATAGAAATTATTTTCTCTATATTAATAAAAATATAAAATAAAAATAATCCTTCATATTTTCAAAATATAGTACAGTTGAGATTCTGTGTAATTTTATTTTAAATCCTGTTACATAAGACTTTTAGAATTCCTGATTACTCCTTGGGTAAAAATATGAAAAGCGTAAGCAACAATCTACAAAAACTGGGCATATACATAGAGATTTTGTAGTCAAAACATTTTTTTTAATTTATAATATGACACAATTTCAAACACACCACAAATAACAACATCCATGTTCCCACTACCCAGATTTTAAGAATGTTAACATATTGTCACATTTGCTTCAGAATTTTTTTTTAAGAAATAAAACATTATAGAGATAGTTTTAGTCCCACCACCGGTTAGCACAATACCACAGAACAGGGCCACCAAAGAGGCTGTCTCCTCTGGCGGTCAGGAAGGTCGAGAATCAGAAAGCCAACACCGCTGTGACCACTGCAATGGTTGGATCGGTTCTGTGCCAGATAGATCTCCACTGGTGAACAATGGATGCCCATGCCCTGCCCTCGACGCTTGTGAAGCTGGTAATAGGACACTGGGAGGCTTTCTGGGGAAAACTCAGCACCTCATCACTGTGCTTACAGACAGAAACCACAGAAGCATGCTCTCCATTTCCTTCTGCCCTCCAAATCTCACACGAGGTCATCTGATTGTTCATCTCAGCAGAATGCTCGTGGGAATACTGGCAACGAAAATGATAAAGATGTTATCTAATATGGTAGCAACTTCTTTAAAGGGTCTTCAAAATCAGATTTCCATTTATATGTCAACAGTACAAATACTTCTAAATCTACATGGCCCTCTTTACCTTTTGATACATAATTAAATGTTACCTATTATGAGCTAAAAGTCATGTCTTTTTATCTGAATGCCTATAACATCAACCATCTGTGTCACCTGTCATACTACTTTGTTTTGTTGGTGACCTTGTCTACCCTATGCATGAGACTTGTTTTTCCAATTAAACAAATCTTGAATAGAGAAATCAAATCCTGCTTCCCTCTTTGGAGTCAGAGCACAGGCCCTCACATGTGGCAGCCAGCTGAAACGCTTATTGACTACAACTCCATGGAGTTCCCCTCTTCCTTCTGTCTCAGTTAAGAAATAGAGGCAGAGGAGAGAGAGCCCACTGGGATCTTCCCATAGTTCTAAAAGGCTTTCTGTCCCTGAAGGTTTGCCTTTGTAAAGAATGAAAATTGACTGTAAATGTATTCCTTTCTAGGGACCAGCCACCTAATAGAGCTGGTGCTCCTGGGGAGTCCTTGGAGTGCCCTGCAGAGCTGAGACCACAGGTTCCCCAGCCTCCGTCCCCAGCTGCTGTGCCTAGACCCCCTAGCAACCCTCCAGCCAGAGGAACTCTAAAAACAAGCAATTTGCCAGAAGAATTGCGTAAGTTGTTTGCAACATTGTTCTCTCCTTCCTCTTTTTTTTTTTTTTTTTTTTTTTGAGACGGAGTCTCGCTCTGTTGCCCAGGCTGGAGTGCAGTGGTGCGATCTCAGCTCACTGCAAGCTCCGCCTCCCAGGTTCACCCCATTCTCCTGCCTCAGCCTCCCGAGTAGCTGGGACTACAGGTGCCCACTACCACACCCAGCTAATTTTTTGTATTTTTAGTAGAGACGGGGTTTCACCATGTTGGCCAGGATGGTCTCGATCTCTTCACCTCGTGATCCACCTGCCACGGCCTCCCACAGTGCTGGGATTACAGGTGTGAGCCACCGCACCTGGCCACTCCTTCTTCTTGTGAGGTCTTGTACTTTGTGATGGCTGGATGATCACTCGTCCCTAATCTCGAAGATTTTCCTTTTTTTTAAGACAGGGTCTCACTCCTGTCGCCTAGGCGGGAGTGCGGTGGTGTGATCATGGCTAACGGCAGCCTCAACCTCCTGGGGTCAGGTGATTCTCCCACCTCAGCCTCCTGAATAGCTGGGGTTACAGGTGCACACCACCACACTCAGCTAATTTGCTTATACTTTTACTAGAGACAGGGTTTTGCCATGTTGCCCAGGCTGGTCTCAAACTGCTGGATTCGAGTGATCCACCCGCCTTGGCCTCCCAAAGTGCTAGGATTACAGGCGTGAACCACTGTACCTGGCCTCATAACCTCAGCTATTTCTCATATACACAGTAAAATAAAATGCACTTTTTTGCTTTTTGCTTAAAAAGTAACCAGCATTTTGTATGAATGTTTTTAGTGATTCTGACACCACTAGTAACACTCAAAAACTGCTTAACTCTAGATTTCCTTAAGCACATACTCCAAAAACAAATAACCCCAATGCCTTTTCCCTCTTCTAAATGATGCTCTTGAGTGGACTTGTCCCTGGGTAAATTGATTGGATGTCCATGTGGTATTGGACAGAGACCCAGCATCTCACCATAAGTTAGCAGCAGCCATCAAGAACGAGGTCATTTCCTGTAGGAATGAGCAATCTTGTTTGGAAAAAACGGTCTCACATTCTCCATACTGCATCACAACCAAATGCGAACTAAGCCTTTTATTTAAAGAAACATTCAACTAAGCGTAAGGTGATGACTCTTTTTCCACATTTTGCTGCCAGAACCAGAAATGTTGAAATATCACCAAAATGTTCTCATATTAAGGTCAGTCAGGACAGTAATTTCCAGAAATCTTAAGAAAACAGCCACTACTTGTGAAATTATTATATGATGTGCTTGCTAGAGAAGCTCAGGTAATTCTAATATGCATTTTCCAAATCTGGGAACCTCTTTGAACCAAACCTGAAACAAAGCCTTTTGCATCTGCTAATTCCTTTTGGGGGATCTGTGCTGTTTAGTCACTGACAACTCTGAAAGATCTCTATGACAATGATTCATTGCTGTTTTCATTCAAAACATTTTATTTCTGAACACTTTCTTAAGATCTTAATCATTTTAATTTTGAGCATTTCTGGAGAACAGATGCTGCCCCACATACGTTATAGTCCTGATATCAATCTATAGATCATATATATCTTACCATAATCTATAAAGGAAGTCCTCAAATACGTAACAATTGGGTGAATGTTAGGTGTTCAGAAGAAAATTGAGTGCCATCAATATATCTGGCTGCTTAAATGAGTTAATATGACCATTATACACACTTCCATTTGGGAGGTGTGTTTCAAAAAACCTCGGTGTAGATACAGACTCGTATTTTCTCTCCAGCCCCCCTTTCTTCTCCATCTTCTGCCCCAAGGGCTTCCTGAGATTTAAGTGGTCCATTCCAGACTAAAAGCCAACACAAAGAAATTATTCAGCTTTCACATTAAAATGCTAGTCAGACAATTTCCCCAAGACTTTAGCCTGAGAAAACACTGGTTCATCCTGACTGGGTAAAGCTTATCCAAACTGTACTGTCTGCTGCTCTAAGCTGACCCAGGGATGAGTGATGGAGTCTGTGATGTTGGACTGCCCAGAGGCAGTGTCTCTCCTTCAAGCTGCTGAAGTGTTTTTTAACTAACATTTCTGAGCTGTGCTTTGGTCTCCTCCAAATTTGCTGGCCTTTCTCCAAAAGTGAGTGGATTGCGGGGAAGAAGGGAGCGGGGAACCAGTTTCTCACTCTCCTCCCACTTGCTCTTGTCAGAAGAGCGAGCTTTCAGGGCAGCAGAGAGCATCAGGAGATCAAAAGAAGACACTGCTGGGTGGTCCCTTAGCAAGTTTTAGCTTCTTTGCCTGCTGGGAGAGTATTCCTTGGGCACAGTGCCAAGTGTCTCTAAGAAACTAGGCATGCCTGATCTTAAGGGCTCGCGGATTCTGGGTGGTGGATTTCCTTAGGCTTGTCTGAGCCTGCCAGTGCTCTCCTCTGTCGCTCTGATTTCCATTCACGCTGAGCAGTCTGCACTCCCTTGGACAGACCCACTGGCATTTTGGGCCTGAGGAGCTGTGCCCTGAGGACAGCATCCAATGCAGGCATAAGCTCTTAGAGCACCCCCAGCCCAAGGTTTCCTCTTATTATTCTAGAAGGACAAAAGATATTGCATATAATTTAGAAGTTTGTTTACAATAGAATAATTTGATCAGTTTCTAATAAATGTAAAAATTTTCTCTTAGGGAAAGTCTTTATCACTTATTCGATGGACACAGCTATGGAGGTGGTGAAATTCGTGAACTTTTTGTTGGTAAATGGCTTCCAAACTGCAGTAAGTGTTTTGTCCAAATAGATAACTGAACAGTTACAGTGAGTACAATGGAGAGAAAAGCAGCAGAAGAAAAAGTGTAATAGCGGTTGGTGTTTTAAATGATATTATTTGATTTATGTGATTATGCATTGAATGCTTATAGATTTAGGTAATAATTATTTTCTAGATTTTAAGCTATCTGAAGTCTCCAGCATTTTTTTCCTGTATGCTGTTTGAGTGACCCCAAGTACCTCTGAACAGCAAGATCAGTGCTAATGCTGATCACATATGCAGCAGCCCCTGGCCTGAAGGAAACGCCAGGCTCTTGCTGCACTTTGTACCTTTGTCCTTTCTCACCAATCATGCCCACTTTGGCTGAGCTTCCCATGATGCAGGAAGCTGCAGGCTTCACCATGGTCATCTGCTTATTTAAGAAGGACCTTTTGTTCTGCACTGGGTTATGAGGTTTGAAGTAGAATCCTGCAGCCTGAATCCCCCATTGCACACAGCTGCCATTTTCATACCTTGACGCAGTGATGCTTCTGGATGGGTGATACTGGCCAGGTTTGGGGCTGGTCTAATCCAGTTCCAGGGGAGGCTGACCTCACCCAGCCCTGCAAGCCCACTGTGATCTTGGCTCCAGAAATCTCAGGAAACACACACTGCCCCTGTCCCCCTGCAGTCCCTTGACACAGTACAGCTTAAAGACATGTAAATTTTTCTCTATGATAAATAAAGTACCACATGATGCTACTCAGGGGACTGGCTTTCCTCAAACACTGAGATAACTTCTTTTCCTTTCCAGAGCCCTCTTCTAGGCCTTTTCTAGTGAATTCTAGAGAGTGGTGAAAAATTAAGGGAAATATCTATGAATATAAATGTCTATGGGTAAAGAGGGATACTTAGTAACTAAATATCAATTTTAAAAGTTATTTAGTATTGTTTAACAGGAGTTTTTATTTGAAGCTTTCTTTATTCTATAAGATAATTTTTTTTTTTTTTTTTTGAGACAGAGTCTAGAACTGTTGCCTGGGCTGGTGTGAAGTGGCGTGATCTTGGCTCACTGCAACCTCTGCCTCCCAGGTTCAGCCTCTCAAGTAGCTAGGATTACAGTGCCCACCACCATGCCCAGCTAATTTTTTTGTGTGTGTGTATTTTTAGTAGAGATGGGGTTTCACTATGTTGGCCAGGCTGGTCTCGAACTCCTGACCTCATGATCTGCCAACCTCGGCCTCCCAAAGTGCTGGGATTACAGGTGTGAGCCACTGCACTCGGCCAACACAATTTTCTAAAAAATGAAAATGAAAGTTCTTTTTTAAAAAATGCATACAACTTATACAATCCAACTCCATAATTATATAGAGACTAATATTTCCCTTTCTCATTTCTGGTATAAGAAAGCACTATAGCAGCCAGGCGTGGTGGCTCATGCCTGTAATCCTAGCACTTTGGGAGGCCAAGGCAGACAAATTGCCTGAGCTCAGGAGTTTGGGACGAGCCTAGGCAACATGGGGAAACCCCATCACGACTAAAATACAAACTATGGCCAGGCGCAGTGGCTCACACCTGTAATACTAGCACTCTGTAAGGCTGAGGCGGGCAGATCATCTGAGGTCAGGAGTTCAAGACCAGCCTGGACAACATAGTGAAACCCTATCTCTACAAAAAATACAAAAAAATTAGCCGAGTGTGGTGGCACATTTCTGTAGTCCCAGCTACTTGGGAGGCTGAGGCAGGAGAATTGCTTGAACCCTGGCGGTGAAGGTTGCAGTGAGCCGAGATCTCGCCACTGCACTCCAGCCTGGGTGACAGAGCAAGGCTCTGTCTCAAAAAAAAAAAAAAAAAAAAAAAAAAAGTTGGCATGGTGGTGTGCACCTGTAGTCCCAGCTACTTGGGAGGCTGAGGCACAAGAATTGCTTGAACCTGGGAGGTGGAAGTTGCAGTGAGCCGGCATCACACCACTGCACTCCAATCCAGCCTGGGCAACAGAGCAAGACTCTGTCTCCAAAAAAAAGAAAAAAAGAAAGCACTGCGGCAACTGTGACATAAAATCAAATTACACTGGGTGTGGTGGTGCGTGCCTGTAGTCCCAGCTACTTGGGAGGCAGAGGTGGGAGGATCACTTGAGCCCAGGAGTTGGAGGCCAGCCTGGGCAATATAACAAGACCAGGTCTGTAATATAAATAAATACTAAGACATAAGGCCAGCATTTCAGAAAAGATCTTACTTTTTGTCATTTCCAAAGACACATACTGATAGCCCCTGGAGGAGAGCTTAGGTTTTGTTTATCTTCACAACCAGGGGCCACTTAGGCAGAATTTAAATCTGTCCCTGACCCTCATCTCTATGAAGACTTGTGGTAGAAATCACAGAGCCCGGTCCTGGACAGCTAAGTTATTATTGAAACATCTAGATCCCCTTAGTGGAATGAAACACTTAATGAGTAATTTAAGGAGAGTGTAATAAAGGGCCTGTTACAAAGCTTTGGGTAGGTTTTAGAGAGTCCAATTTTATTGGGGATAGTGCAGTATTCTGGCACTAGCAAAAGCAGGGAGTTGTTACTGCCCCTAGGTCTAAAGAGTCAAAGAAGGAATTCTTACTGGAAGATGAAGAGGATGGCTATATTAGTTTGCTAGGATTCCTATAAAGTACTACAGATTGGGTGGCTTAAGCGTAGAAATTTATTTTCTCACAGTTCTGGAGTCTGGAAGTCCAAGATCAAGGTTTCAGCAGGGTTCATTTCATCCTGAGGCTGTCTTCTCCTTCTGTCCTCACATGGTCTCTCCTCTGTGTGGACACGTCTGTGTTCTAATCTCGTCTTCTATGGACACTAGTTCTATTGGATTAGGGCCCATACATATCACCTCTTTTTATCCTAATTACTTCTTTAAAGGTCCTATCTCCAAATACAGTCACATTCTGAGGTACTGGGAGATAGGGCTTCAACATAGGAATTTTGGGAACACAATTCAGCCCATAATAGTAGCTGTGTGGAGGAATGATCATAACAGGAGCTATGGACTTTGGGAGAGACTTGGAGAAACAAATGGAAGATATCCAGCTCATTGCACCACCCAGGATGTCCACTACAGTAGCTGGGAATAATTTAGAGTGCTTGGATAATAACAATAATCACTATTTTTTATTTATTTATTTTTTTTTGAGACGGGGTCTTGCTCTGTTGCCCAGGCTAGGGTGCAGTGGCACGATCTCGGCTCACTGCAACCTCTGCCTCCCAGGCTCAAGCAATTCTCCTGCCTCAGCCTCCTGAGTAACTGGGATTACAGGCACCTGCCACCAAGCTCAGCTAATTTTTTTTTGTATTTTTAGTAGAGACGGGTTTTCACCATGTTTGCCGGGCTGGTCTCACACTCCTAACCTCAAGTGATCTGCCCCCCTCAGCCTCCCAAAGTGCTGGGATTACAGGCGTGAGCCACCACACCCGGCCAATTATCACCATTTATTGAGTGCTTATTTCCTGCCTGGCATTATGATAGGCCTTTTCCATGTTAACTCATTTTAGTTCTCACAACCACCGTAGGAAGTCAGTTTATTAACTACATATTACAAGTGAAGATAAGATTTAGAGAGTTTTAGTAACATTTCCAAAGTCATGCAGGTGGGAACAGGCAAAGCCAAGACAGAACCCAAGCTGTCTGTTTCTTCTCAACCCTGACACTATATTGCTTCTCTCCCATATAATAGCAATGGATTAGTGACACAGTCACAGAAAGCTACAAAAGCGTTCTCAAGAGTAGTCGTTGGCCATCACACATTTGAAAACAGGAGTCATCTAAACCAAAATAACAGCCATTCCATTTTTCATGTAAAGACACATATTCTGAACTCTGTACTCTATGTATGTGATAGTTCGGTATACACAGGGCACGGTCTCTTTCCGTAGGAGGCTTAGTTAGCATCAGGTTGAAGAGACACAGCAGACATAAATGAAACATGTCCTGAATAAAAGAATGTTATCATATGTGTTAATTGTCCAGTATCATTAGTGGTCACAATGGGGTAGAGTTAGGTGAAGTGAGGAAGAGGAGGAGATTGGCATGTGGGAAGGATTCACAGAGCAGGGGGGCTTGTGCTGTGCCTTTAGGGTACAGGGGACTCCAATGTGGGGAGTAAAGTAGACAGGATATGTGAGGAAAAGAGAGGCGAGGCTGGATCATGGATGGCTGGATCATGGATGGCATGGATGGCTGGATCATGGATGGCAAGGCTGGATCATGGATGGATCATGGATGGCTTTTCAAGTGATCTGCCTGCCACGGCCTCCCAAGTGCTGGGATTACAGGCATGAGCCATCGTGCCTGGCCTGGAATGACATTTAGGACAAGTAATCTGGGAGCAGTGCAGCTGAATCACATAACCCCTCCCCAGGGACACTCCCCCTGAGTCACCCATTCCAGTATATAATCCCTCTTCCCATCAAGAGCATCTTGTAAACACACACGTGCACGTACACACACACACACACACACACACACTCTCAAGAGCATCTTGTAAACACACACGTGCACGTACACACACACACACACACACACACACACACACACACACACACACACACACACACACACACACACACACACACACACACACTGCAGTATAAGCCTGAGCCCAAGAAGGGCCTTATTTGGTTTCTTATAAAATAAAAAATAACTGATCTTTCTCCTTTTAAAATATCCCTTCAAAAACTTGAACGCTGATAGTAAATATCAGTCTTTTCAAGGCCTAAGAGTTCTACTTCTGACTTTCATCATAAACCTCTTCCCTACCATTTCAGTAATTGTTTTTGTGACTGTTTCTTGGCTCTGCTCCAAGTTTCATACAATCCTTTTGAAACATATAGATTGAAACTGTACATAATACCATAATAATGACCTCACTAATGCAGGTAAAGCACCACAATTGTATCTCAGTTACTTGTATGCCACACATCCATTAAAATGTTCCAGAATTATGTTTGCCTTTCAAATGTCTAAATTACAGATATATAATGTGTGTATATTGCTGGCTTATATCCAACTTAGTGGTATACCGTGTCCCTCAGATTTTTAAAAACCTGATTATTGTGTAGCCATAGATATATTTTGATGTGTATCACAATATCCTAATTATGGACATAATATTAACTACTTAAATGCCTACTAATGTTGAAATAGGGAATATTTTCAGAAAATTATATTTTGTTTTTTAGACCTATGTGCTCCTTCTTGCAAAAAGCATTAGTTAAGTTTTGGAGCTTTAAATGTATATAGTAGTGTGTTTTCTTCTGCTCTGCATCTTGAGAGAACCTCTCATTAAGGGCCAACTCCCACATCTTTTTTTTGCAGATTGACATATTTGAGGATAGAATCCGAGGCATTGATATCATTAAATGGATGGAGCGCTACCTTAGGGATGTAAGTACATTCCAAAAACCAGAGTTTGTTTTCTGGTGAGAAAGACAATGAGCTTATGAAGTTGTTTTATTAAAGAAACCCTGGCCTACCCACCTAAGTCTGAAGCTGAGAAAGCCCCAACAAAGCCTCCCTTGTTGGAAGCCGTGCAAAGACTTGGAAAGGAAGGATGGAGTCACCCTCTTGGACATGCACAGGCAGGAAATAACGGTCAAACCAGACACAGGTGGTTGATAACAATCAGAGGAAACAATCTTTTGACGAGAATAGGAAAGAAGGAAATGAAGGCGGAGAGTGGGGAGAGAGCAGCAGAATTCAATTTAATCTGAGGCCACCCCAAGTGTTTTGTAGAATTGGGCTGAAGAGGTTTCCTAGGCAGCCTCGCAGGCTGCACAGCACACCACCCCCGAGGTGCCCACGTGCAGCCCCGTGATTTGTTCTCCACTGACAGAATCTATACCGGCCACTGGGACACGTTGTGCTTTAACAAGACCGAAATTGATTGCTGCCAGCGTGTCCGTGTCGGCTGCTTCTTTTGGAGGGAGTCAGTGGGGGACGGGAGTCTCAGCAGGCTGGGGTGTTGCACTTTTCCTTTTGTCTGCAGCCTGATGTTTGCTTTGTGCTGAAGGGTCTGTTCCTACTGACTGTGCTAATGTGTACACACAGAAGACAGGGCAGTCAAGAGTGCAGTGACTGGCAGCTCAGAACCAGCTGGAGGGAGGGAGGGTGCTTCTTACTGTTGGTGTTGCGGTGCCTTTTTGCCACGACACAGACTCACTCAGTGATTCGGGCTTTCATTAGAGGTTTATTAGTGATGGTTGTGGAAAATGGTAGGCAAAAGCACATCTATTTGAGAGAGCCCCTCTCTGAGCCATTTGCTCTGCATGTTCAAGGTGGGGCTGGGCTGGAGACAGAAGGGAGAAGCAGAGATAAGAGTCTGCCTGAGGGGGGGCCAGTGCTTCTCTTTCTATGGAGAATGAGCCTGGCCCTCCACCCCGTGTGTCAGAGAATGCCCACAGTCCTGCTGGCCAGATTCCAGCCTGCCTTCACCAAATGGACCACACTTTACACTTCCATAAACATGCCTTTCTCCCTCTCATTAACAGAAGACCGTGATGATAATCGTAGCAATCAGCCCCAAATACAAACAGGATGTGGAAGGCGCAGAGTCGCAGCTGGACGAGGATGAGCATGGCTTACATACTAAGTACATTCATCGAATGGTGAGTGGGGAGGGGATCACAACACCTCACTGTCCCCTGGGGATGGATACCTTGTCCAGGGAAGTCCCATTCTTCCCCGGAGACCAACTGAAGGCAGCATGATGCTGGGTGAACAGCTCCAGGCCTGCCATGTCAGGAGAGGAGCTGTTGGTTCTGACTCCATCTACCGTAGGGACTGTGGGCAAGTCCCTGCACCTCTGGGACTCAGTTGTTCCTATCAGTTGCAAGGGGAGAGCAATCTGTCATCTCTAGGATCCAAGGTTCTGGAAAGACATGCTCTGCTGGCTTGGCTGTTTACCAGCAACTATGAAGTCCTAGGAGGCAGGAGACGGGGCGGTGAGGAGGGCTGGCCTCTGCAGCTGTATCATGTTCCGTACCCTACCTTTTCAGAAAGGCAGGTGGCGTAGTGAAAGGGACACCTGCTGTTGCATCATGTGGGCCTGGTTAAAGTTGGCTTCCTCATGTACAGGCTGTGTGACCGTGGCCCCACTGCTTAAACTCTTTGTGCCTCAATGTCCCTACTCACAAAATGGGTCACTAATACTTACAGGGTTGTCGTGAAGATGAAATGAAATAATGTTTTCAAAATATCTGGTGCATATCAGATGCTCAAACAAGGGAAGGGAGTGTTCTTAGCTCATGACAGGTGGGGAACTATGGGGCCTGGTTATATTGAAATCAGTGGGAGACATTTAGGATATTAAACTTGTCCAGCATGGGATAAAACTAGAACATTCTGGCCGAAACAATCACCCAGCTTTGGAACTGGCTGTTTTATGGGCTACGAATCCTCCTCCTCCCCGTGATTATAGAGATGCTGTGAGACAGTTTCTGCTTGACTAGGATGCGGTGCTACACTTGTGACTTTCAGGCTGTCCTGTGGAGTTCCCAATGGGTGTCCATATGTGCTGGAGGAGGGGCTGGGTCTGCGCCTCCCACCCCCACCTCAGCCAGAGCTGGTCTGTACTTCTCAGGCTTGTTTGTTGACCAAGGATTCTGAGATTTAAAAAGGCTTGGAAAATCACTGGACTAGAACTGATAAGCTCCATTTCAGCTCTAACACTTCATGAGGGGGAAGGCACCTGGAATGGGCATAGAGTGTCACTAAGATGGGAAGATGGGGAGGACACAGTCAGGCTGTCTCGGGGCACACAGCTTTACCTCAGGGGAAGCAGATGTAGGTCCCAGGTCTGTCCTGTGGGTCAGCAGTGTGGGAAAGTAGGAGGGTGGGTATTCCCCATCTGAGTCTTCATGGTCTCTGTCTCCCTTTCCACCAAGTGCAGACCACTCACGTGAGCTCACAACCAAACCGAAGGAAGAGCCGAGGCAAAGTGATGAGGTTAAAAAGTGAGGCCAGGGAGTCAGGAGATAAGGCTCCCTCCTCTTCTGGTCTCAACCAGTCTCACAGCCCTTGTACAGTGCCCCGGAAAGGTATCATTTCTGGGAGCAAACTGCCTGAAAAGGTCATGGCTGGCTTGGGGTGCTGCCGGCCCTTGGTTGTCTGATGCATGTCTGCATGGCCTCAGAGCACCCGATGTCCTGTCTGCATCTCTAGGAACCTGCCAGTCCCAGAAGCTGACAGCTGGTGCGTGGGAAGGGCTCGAGGCCTCAGCCAGTTCCTAAGGAAACCTGTCTAGCTCTGTGGGTGTGTGGTGTAGCCAGGCAGTAATACACAGCTTGGCCTCAGAGCTTGTCTGACTGTACCAACTGGAACCAAACTGTCGCCAAACTTGCTTTCTTGGGCCACAATGTCTTGGGCCCTTACTCATCATAGAAGGGGTCGAAGAGGTCAGACACAGAGTGCCTTCCTGACTGCCTGGCTGACTTCCTGCACCCCTCTAGGCAACAGAAAACCCTGGAACAATAAGAACTTGGCCATGACAGAGGTAGTGCAGAGGTACTGATGAGTAACTGCATCATACAGTGAATTAGTTTACAGAAACTCAGTATCTGGAAGGGTGAGAGAAAATAAAAATGCACTGCTGCTGGCTGGCCCCTCCACAGGCTGGGCAGCCTAGTGCACAAGCCAAACTTCACAGTATACGGAGTCCTAGAAGTCGAACAAAACTCAGTGCTTCACTTTTCACTTATGCACCCCATCCCCTTCCTTTCATGTGTACTCGGTGCTGGTGTGGTGGGTGCTTCTAGCTGCACAGTACTTGGGTCATTTTAAAATATGTTCTTGGTGTTATCTTATGGTTTTTAGAGAGAGGTGGTTCCGAAAAAACACCTTGTGGAGGATTTGTGTGTGTTGTGTGATCGTGTGTGTGCATGTGTGATCGTGTGTGTGCATGTGTGTGTGCGTATGCGACTATGTGAGAGTGTGTGTTTATGAGGGGTTTCTATGGTGATTTTGATAACCAGCTATCACCACTGTCACTTTCTTCTCTGTTCTGTTATTTCCATGCACAATGAAAACTTCTCAGTTATAAAAATGAATTGGAAGATGAAATGGTTGGAAACACATAATTCCTCGTCTCCTCATCAGATGACTGAAAGCTTTGTGCTGGTCACAGGATTTGGAAGACTCTAACTCCCCTCCTATTGAAAATTCTGATTTTTGAGAGAGTTCTTGGTAGCTAAATCTTCTTGGGCTACCGCAGTGTCAGAGCATATTGGAACTGGTGTGAGGAACCTAAAGCCTGGCAGATGGAGCTCTTCGCAATTGACATCCCCTCTCTGCCAAGCCCATCTTGTGCTCTAGTCACAGTGCATTAGTAGCTGGTCCCAACCACATCAACACACTTTCACACCTCCAGACATTTGCTCATGCTGTTGCCTCTGCCTCTATTTTCCCTACTTGACCAAAATCTTTTCTTTCGGTGCCCTAATGAACCCTCTTTTGTAATTGTCCTTCCAATCTCTGATGTAGAATGGATGGCCCCCATTCTGGGCTTCCAGAGCAATTGTTAATACTTTTCACCCGGCACTCTGGTTGGTAATTTCCCTTTCTGCCTGCTCACTAGACTGCTGGCTTTGTGAAGATAGGGACTGTATCTGTGGTGTTCTGCTAAGCTGGCTCTCCTGATTTGTAGCACTTACCTATTTCCATGGTATAAATACTCTCCAATACCATCGCCAATTTCAAGCTATCAGTGTGAAGTCACTGAACACAGAATTAGGAAGAGATGCACACAACCAGCTTTTGTGAGCTGCTGCAAGCCAGTTCCAGCATACCCTGGAAGGTCTCCTAATCCTTAAAACCCAAAGTCTGACATAGAATGTGACTTCTAATAGGCCTCCAATAAACGACTGATGAGTGAATGGAATAGATGTGTAATGGGGAGGCCTTAAAATGTTAAGTGTGTGGCACTCAAGTATGGAAATCAGAATAAAAATGCCATGTGGATGTGCATGATTATGGGTACCATTAACTCCTCATCCTCATTCCTGAAATTAAACCTTCACATTTGTTTGGTTTCAGATGCAGATTGAGTTCATAAAACAAGGAAGCATGAATTTCAGATTCATCCCTGTGCTCTTCCCAAATGCTAAGAAGGTAAACAAACAAAGAAACAAAATCCTCATAATTCAATCTTTGGTTTGCTTTGCCATCTGGGATTTTAAGTGGAAAACCTTGTCCATTCTTTTTTTCTTTCTTTTCTTTTTTTTTTTTTTTTTTTTTTTGAGATGGAGTCTCGCTGTGTTGCCCAGCCTGGAGTGCAATGGCGTGACCTTGGCTCACTGCAACCTCCGCCTCCTGGGTTCAAGTGATTCTCCTGCTTCAGCTTCCCAAGTAGCTGGGATTACAGGTCCCTGCCACCACACCTGGCTAATTTTTTTTATTTTTAGTAGAGATGGGGTTTCACCATGTTGGCCAGGCTGGTCTTGAACTCCTGACCTCAGGTGATCTGCCTGCCTCAGCCTCCCAAAGTGCTGGGATTACAGATATGAACCACCGTGTCTGTCATCAATTCTTTATCAATCCTTAGAGATAACAATGTTACCAGAAAGATCAACAAGTTGTACCACTCAGTTCAGCAGTATGAATCAGGAGGGTTTTAAAGCTATCTGATAGGATCACTGCTGTCCTAATTGTTCAAAGAACCGTTGCACACAAAGATGTAGTTTCTGTTTTAACTCAAGAGAGAAAAAGAGAAGGTTCATGTGATACTTCTTATCTCTTGTACATAAAAGTCAAGATGTGTATCGTTTTTGCTGGCTGTTCCAGGGAGGCATTTCATTGCACATAGTTCAGCTCTCAAAGCTAAAGATTACAGGAATTAAATCTATAGTTACCAGAGTGAACTTTGCCGTGATTCATATGAGGCTTTTCACACCAGAAGGGTCTGCCAGCAAGTTTGGAGAATGGGGGCAAAACCACCTGAGGCCACATTCCATGCTTGGCAAAGGGAAGGCAGTGGTGGAGTAAACATGTTGAGAATCAGACCACAGCACCCTAAACTCAGGCCCTGTTTCACCCTGGAGGGATCCTCAGATGTCAAGACTGCACTGAGACCCCTGCCCTGGATGAGGGAGGCTCCAGTTTATGGGAACGGGACACCTCAGGCTGTATGGTGCACAGCCTGTGCAATGGCACACCTTTCTATCCTCCCTGCACTGCCTTTGCCCAGGGTCTCACTGCTGTCACTTACTGATGAGTCTCCTTACTGGTCTCATCTCCACTTTGACCTTGTGCTAGCCATCCTCTCCTCTGCCATCAAAGACGAACATCCAAAATGTAGGTCTGATCTGTTTCTTGGTAGCTTAAAAATTTTGTGCTGTTTTCCCATTGACTACAAGATCATATCCACCTTTCTTAGCACGATCTATGAGGCCTCTCAGAAGAGGACTGACTCCCCTTGTGTAGTTTTCTCTCATCACCCTCTGTAGATGCTGTGTGCTCTGGTCACCCTGGACCATTTCAGCATGCCCTCACACATGCTGTGTTCTTTTGTCTCTGTGCCTTTGCCTTTTCTGTTCCATCTGCTTGCAATGCCCTTCCCTAACTTGCCTGCCTAGTGAACTCTTACTTACCCTTATATCACCCAACCTCTCTAGCCTCCCCGACACCTCTTTTGCTTGTTTGTTTTGAGACGGAGTCTTGCTCTGTCATCAGGCTGGAGTGTAGTGGTGTGATCTCGGCTCACTGCAACCTCCACCTCCAGGGTTCAAGCGACTCTCCTGCCTCAGCCTCCCGACTATCTGGGACTACAGGCATGTGCCACTATGCCCAGCTAATTTTTGTATTTTTAGTGGAGATGGGGTTTCACCATGTTGGCCAGGATGGTCTTGTTCTCTTGACCTCGTGATCCACCTGCCTGGGCCTCCCAAAGTGTTTTTTTTTTTTTTTTTTTTTTTGAGACAGGGTCTTGCTCTGTTGCCCAGGCTGGAGTGCAGTGGTGCAATCTCAGCTCACTGCAACCTCCACCTCCCAGGTTCAAGCAATTCTCCTGCCTCAGCCTCCCAAGTAGCTGGGGTTATAGGTGCTCGCCACCACGCCCAGCTAATTTTTGTATGTTTAGTAGAGACAGGGTTTCACCATGTTGGCCAGGCTGGTCTTGAACTCCTGACCTCAGGTAATCCACTCTCCTCAGCCTCCCCAGTGCTGGGATTACAGGCGTGAGCCACTGCGCCCTGCCCTGACACCTCTTTACCTCCATGCTGATATATTTCATTGTCCCTTTCTTAAGGGTGCTTAATTCTAGCACCTTGGGTCAATGGTATGTGTTTGGGTTGAGGGTACTGGGAATAATTGTTGAGAATTATTGGAGCATGGCGATATACAAAATAGACCAAATTTTCATTGGTTTTGTTATTATTTTTACATCTCCTTCAGACAATGCCCGTATTACCTGAGCCCAGCACAGGCCGCTCTCACCACCTGTCCCCTTGGTACACCATTGACTAGAAAATCATTTGTTGACATTTTGCTTTCATCCTAAGATTTGAAGTCCTCAAGGCAGTCCCTGCGTCCTTTTCATTTGGGCATCCTCAGTACTCAGTATGATGCCTGCCATGCAGCAGGTGCTGCTTCTAAGCACAATACCTAGAGAAGTCCTGTCCTATAGTCCCTAGGAGTTAGACTCAAAAGCAAAGGCCTTATGGTGGCCTACAGGGCACTATCCGATACAGCCCCTTCTACTTCCAGACCTCTGCACCTACTCACTCTGCTCTACTCACAGTGGCCTTGTTGCTTGTGAACAGACCCAACACACTCCCTCCACAGGGCCTTCACACTGACTCTCCTATCTGCCTGGACCCAGACAACCACAGAGCTTGCTTCTTCCACTCTTTTAGGTCTTTGCTCATTTTCTCAGTGAGACCTCTCCTAAGCACCCTATTTAAAACTGCAAATCTTTCACCCTTGCCCCAGCACTCCCTGTCCCCTTTCTTGTTTAATTCTTCTCCACAGCATACATCACTGTTGAACACACTATCCATTTACTTATTATCTGCCTCTCCCCACCAGAACATCCACTCCATGAGGGCAGTCTGACACTGCATCCCCAGGATCCCTGGCTAACAGTTTCTGCCTCTGCCTGATCACTGAGGTCTGATGGGCTCCTACTGCAGGCCAGACCTGGGGCAGGAGTGAAAGGGTAATGAATTGATTTAAGCCTACAGCCCTGGCATACTTCTTCTGAAGTCACAGGGGAATTCACATCACTCTGTGTGACCTCTGTCCTACCCCTTTTATGTGAGGGTGGTGAAAAGCACGTTGAAATGCAAAGGGTAGGTAGCCTGGGAGACTGACAGAAAATGCTGCGCACATGTGGTTTTTATAATGAGATATACAGCTTGTACCCGAAGCCAAGAACATTTCACATGCTAAACCTTTCCAAAAGCAAAACAGCACAACTCCCAGGATAGTTTGGTAGGAAACGCCCATGTAGGGAAAGCCAGAAATGTTTGGGAACTGAGCCTGGGATCTGGCATCCAGGTTTTTCTCTAATGACCTTTGCTCCTGTCATTCTGCCTCCCATAGGAGCATGTGCCCACCTGGCTTCAGAACACTCATGTCTACAGCTGGCCCAAGAATAAAAAAAACATCCTGCTGCGGCTGCTGAGAGAGGAAGAGTATGTGGCTCCTCCACGGGGGCCTCTGCCCACCCTTCAGGTGGTTCCCTTGTGATACCGTTCATCCCCAGATCACTGAGGCCAGGCCATGTTTGGGGCCCTGTTCTGACAGCATTCTAGCTGAGGCTGGTCGGTAGCACTCTTGGCTGGTTTTTTTCTGTTCCTCCCCGAGAGGCCCTCTGGCCCCCAGGAAACCTGTTGTGCAGAGCTCTTCCCCGGAGACCTTCACACACCCTGGCTTTGAAGTGGAGTCTGTGACTGCTCTGCATTCTCTGCTTTTAAAAAACCCATTGCAGGTGCCAGTGTCCCATATGTTCCTCCAGACAGTTTGATGTGTCCATTCTGGGCCTCTCAGTGCTTAGCAAGTAGATAATGTAAGGGATGTGGCAGCAAATGGAAATGACTACAAACACTCTCCTATCAATCACTTCAGGCTACTTTTATGAGTTAGCCAGATGCTTGTGTATCCTCAGACCAAACTGATTCATGTACAAATAATAAAATGTTTACTCTTTTGTAAGATTATGTTTTACTTATCTCAAAGGAGATACATATAATTTATAATGATATGGGCAGTTGCTTCCAGGGACATCAACAAAGCTGCTTAGATATAATATTAGATAAATATAACAGACCACTCTGTATTAATGGATTAAAGCCAGCTAGTTAAACAACCCTTTTTAACCATAATCATGGAAGCTCTATTCTTGCAATAAAGATTTTTAGGCTGGGCGCAGTGGCTCACACCTGTAATCCCAGCACTTTGGGAAGCTAAGGCAGGCAGATCATTTGAGGTCAGGAGTTTGAGACCAGCCTGGCCAACATGGTGAAACCCCATCTCTGCTAAAATTACAAAAAAGTTAGCCAGGCATGGTGGTGCGCACCTGTAATCCCAGCTACTTGGGAGGCTGAGGCAGGAGAATCACTTGAACCCGGGAGGCAGAGGTTGCAGTGAGCCGAGATCATGTCACTGCACTCTAGCTTGGGAGACAGAGTGAGACTCCGTCTCAAAAAACAAACAAACAAATAAAAACACCCATTTTTAACAAAACAACTTTATATAGCATACAGCCATGATTCTAAATAGTATGATTATGGTTCTCAGGATCTGACTACATAGGTAAAAATATTTGCATATGTGTATGAAGTGATGGGGGATGTAGGCTAGAATTGTAGTCTGTGTTCTAATTTTGGTTCTACCACCAATTAGCTGTATGACCTTTAGCAAGTCCTTTAACTTTTCTTAGATTCCAGGGACTCATTTATAAAATGACATGGACAAAAGCATCTCTAATTACTCTAAAAGATTTGAAGTCTAGGACCTAAATTCTAAATACTCTTTTGAGGAGTGACTGAGTTTTCATTTTCATAATTATGTCTCTCAGAGGACAAATTTACATTTTCTTAACAGAGACATTTTCTTCTTCTTTTTTTTTGTTTGAGACAGAGTCTCGCTCTGTCGTCCAGGCTGGAGTGCAGTGCTGCAATCTTGGCTCACTGCAACCTGCGCCTCCTGGGTTCAAGTGATTCTTCTGCCTCAACCTCCCAAGTAGCTAGACCTATAGGCACCTGCCACCATGCCCAGCTAATTTTTGTATTTTTAGTAGAGACAGGGTTTCATATTGGCCAGACTGGTCTCGAACTCCTGACCTTGTGATCCGCCCACCTCGGCCTCCCAAAGTGCTGGGATTACAGGTGTGAGCCACCACACCCAGCCAACATTTTCCTCTTTTAAAAAATATCTTCTCACGCCTGGAATCCCAGCACTTTGGGAGGCTGAGGCAGGCGGATCACGAGGTCAGGAGATCAAGACCATCCTGGCTAACACGGTGAAACTCCATCTCTACTAAAAATACAAAAAAAATAGTCGGGCGTGGTGGCAGGCGCCTGTAGTCCCAGCTACTGGGGAGGCTGAGGCCAGAGAATGGTGTCAACCCGGGAGGCGGAGCTTGCAGTGAGCCGAGATTGTGCCACTGCACTCCAGCCTGGGCAATAGAGTGAGACTCCGTCTCAAAAAAAAAAAAAAAATCTTCAACAATACCCTCAGGTTGATAATTTTGGATATCTATCTGTATCTATATATCTTGTTTACCTGGTCTCCAGAAAAAGAACACATACACATATCCATATATAAAATAAGTATACATGTATCAAATCTACGTAAACTATAAAGGTGGGATGGCTTTAATTATGGCCCAAGCTACTAAGACAATGAAGACTTTTTGGGGCTGAAAGCTACTGCTTCCCTTCTTTATCTACTAGCCTCTTAAACAAGGCTCACTTGTGCTACAAGACAGTCCACCTTTTTTTTTTTTTTTTCTTTTTTTTGAGACAGGGTCTCACTCTTTCCCAGGCTGCAGTACAGTGACACAGTCTCAGCTCACTGCAGCTTTGACCTTGCCGGGCTCAGGTGACCCTTACACTTCAGCCTCCCAAGTAGCAGGGACTATAGGTGTGCACCAACATGCTTGGTTAATTTTTGTATTTTTTGTAGAGGCAGGGTTTTGCCATGTTGTCCAGGCTAGTCTCGAATTCCTGGGCTCAAGTGATTCACCTGCCTTGGCCTCCCAAAGTGCTAGGATTACAGATGGGGGCCACCACGCCCAGCCCAGTCCAGCTCTTATATGTCAGCACAGGGAAAGGACAAATACTTGTCAACTATAAATAAGAAACATTGCTAATGCATTGCAAAGAACACTAGTTTCATTTACTTTATAACTTAGATGTCTATTGGGTGAGACGAATGTCTTTGTTCTTTAAAAAATAGGAAAAGAGAAGAAAAACTAGCATAACATAAGTACTCATTTGTAAGACTTTCTGACATGTAACATTAGTTCCGTAGTTTTGAGACCTGGTAGAACTGACTTTCATATTTGGATAACCTGGAAAACACCCAAACACAAACTTCAAGTCTTCTTTCTCTTTTTTCATTCTCTTTTTTAGTCTGAGGTGACACCATCATTAAGGATTCGACACACGTTTGTAAATAAAATGACATCAGCAATTACTCTGAAATGTTTCTAGTTTGCAAAGATTTAGCAATGTGATGTTATTAACCCTTCCTCCCTTCAGAGACCTGTCCTAAGCTCTGAACCACTCATTCCTTCCACTCTGCTTACCCCAGGTGGTTGATGAGCAGTGGTCCCTGGTGTTCCACAAAGAGTCATTAAAGTGTTACAGCTGGTAGCACTGGTAGCAAAAAAACAAACCAAAAAGTACACACAGACACACACACATGCACACATACACACACACACGCACTTGGCCAAGTGACGAAAGCTTGGCCCCTGAAATTTCTATGAGATCTGATGACCACCAACATCAAAGCATTTTTTTTTTTTTTTTTGAGACGTAGTCTCGCTCTGTCACCCAGGCTAGAGTGCAGTGGTGCAATCACAGCTCACTGCAACCTCCACCTCCCGGGTTCAAGTGATTCTCCTGCCTCAGCCTCTCGAGTAGCTGTGACTACAGGCACCTGCCACCATGCCCGGCTAATTTTTTGTATTTTTAGTAGAGACGGGGTTTCACCGTGTTAGCCAGGATGGTCTTGATCTCCTGACCTCGTGATCCATCCGCCTCGGCCTCCCAAAGTGCTGGGATTACAGGCATGAGCCACCACGCCCGGCCCATCAAAGGAATTGTAACAACTATTTGAGAGCACTGACAATAAGATTAACACTCAGTTGATTTAGATGTTATGCTGGTCCTCAGGCATTCATCTTTAGATATTTTTGGGGTGGAAGTGGGGTAGGGCTGACTTAGTAAAAATAACCTCTTAGCCCCAAGGCTTTATTCAGACTTACTTACACCGATTTGAGGGGTGGGTTTGTGGAATGCAAGGTTAGGTTCTTATCTAATATTTGATGACTAATTTGGAATTTTAAATGTAGTTTTAAATTTTAGTGACTGGTTTCAAATCTATTTTAACTTCTAGATTGTTCAAAGAGGTCTCAGTACATGGCTACAATCAAAGTATTAGACTAGCTATTTCTCAGCTCAGTGCTCAGAAAAATTATTGCTGTTGATACGTTTTTCTTTGTTTCCTGTTAAATAAATCACCTCTTTAAAGACAGAATTTTTATCAGAGTCATCTCAGCAAGGGATGCAAGTTCTCCATTTTGAACATTCCAGCCTAGTTTCATGATGTTTTGCCAAGAGCATTTTTCTTTACCCCAGCTGCTTCGTCAACTACCTCATCCACTTTGCCAAACACCCCATTGTCACCACCACCTTTGCCAAATGGATTGCAAAGCCCTATGATCATGGGAAATGATCCAGAAAGTCTCTGAAAACACAGGATCTTTCTGTTTCTTCTTAATGAACCAGGAAGAATCAGTGAGACCCACCTCCTAGTGGCAAATGAAAAGAGAAGGAAAGTTACACTGTGGGAAAATACCACAGAGAAGAAATGCCTCTCATCCCAGAGAATTATGCACTATTTTCCAAGAAAAATAGTTCTATTTTAGCCTACTAACCAAATAAACAACAACAACCAAAGGGGGGGAAAAAAGGAAGAAAGAAAGCACGAAAATCAATTAAATTCTCAGATCATTTATTTCTGTTATGGAACTTTCAGTCTAGAAAGAGACCCTAGAAATCATATATCCCTGCAGCTTTGTTTTATACACAAGGAAAGCAGGGCGCAGAGCAGCCGTGGCTTGTCTAAGGTCATCCTAGGACTAGAACCCAGATGTTCTGATTTCCAGACTGCAGACATTTATTTGATGAATCTAGAAAGCTTTCTGGTTTTTCACAGTAGATGTGTTCAACAAATGACCTGGTGTCTCCCTGAAGAGATACTTCCCTCTCCCTGAGGGAAGAAGTACCTCCATCCTCTAGTGACTGGAGGATTAGATGATCATGTTGCAACTTGTTCCGTTAGAAATTCTTTGGGGAATTGATTATTGCTGTGATTATATGAAGTATGACTTTTCTTGAAGTGGCTTGGCATATTTATCTTATACTGCTATTATATGAAACTGAAGCACAATGTAAAAGGTCTTGACACTTGCCTGACACTTACAGACAAAATCTGCTATTAGTCAGATCAACTTATTTATTTATTTATTTAGAGACATGGTCTTGCTCTGCCACCCAGGCTGGAGTGCAGTGGCATGATCACGGCTTACTGAAGCCTCAACCTCCCGGGCTCAAGTGATCCCCCCACCTCAGCCTCCTGAGTAGCTAGGACCAAAGGTGCATGCCACCATGCCCAGTTTATTTTTTAAAAATTTTGGCTGGGCACAGTGGCTCACACCTGTAATCCCAGCACTTTGGGAGGCCAGGGTGGGCAGGTTGCCTGAGGTCAGGAGTTTGAGATCAGTGAAATCCCGTCTCTACTAAAAATACAAAAAAAATTATCTGGGCATGGTGGCACATGCCTGTAATCCCAGCTACTTGGGAGGCTGAGGCAGGGGAATTGCTTGAACCAGGCAGGTGGAGGTTGCAGTGAGCAGAGATCGCACTACTGCACTCCAGCCTGGGCAACAGAGCAGGACTTCGTCTCAAAAAAAAAAAAAAAAATTTTTTTTGTAGAGACCGGGTCTCATTATGTTCAACCCAGGCTTGTCTTGACCCCCTAGCTCAAACAATCCTCCCACCTTGGTTTCCCAAAGTACTAGGATTGCAGGCGTGAGCCACCTCACCTGGCCCAGATCAGTTTCTTTTAGTTGTATCTGGCCAATCTCCAAAACATCAACAATGAAAAAGATTTTTAAATACTGTGATATTCATCTTCCTGTCACCATTCTTTTTTTTTTTTTTTTTTTTTGAGACAGTCTCACCCTATCGCCCAGGCTGGAGTACAATAGTGCCATGATCTCAGCTCACTGCAGCCTCTGCCTCCCATGTTCAAACGATTCTCCTGCCTCAGCCTTCCTAGGAGCTGGGACTACAGGCACCCACCACAAGCCCGGCTAATTTTTGCATTTTTAGTATAGACTGCATTTCACCACATTGGCCAGGCTGGTCTCGAACTCCTAACTCCTGACCTCAAGTGATCTGCCCGCCTCAGCCTCCTGAAGTGCTGGGATTACGGGTATGAGCCACTGTGTCCAGCCCTTCCTATCACAATTCTGATTCCACAAAAATGGCACTTCTTGGAATAATACTTAGCTGTTTGGAACATCCGCATTACCTTTTGGATGTAGACATGAGAAACGTATGGTCATGCTGGCTGGCCTTTTGAGGGAGGCTGCACGAGGCACTTTAGCACACAAAGGAGCCTCGCTCAGTCAACACGGCTGGCATGCTGGGAGGTATTGTGCCCAGGCAGGATAGCATGTTCCTAACTGCATATGACTTCTTCCATTTTCTATTGGAAAATGCTTTAGGATAGGATCACTTTTGGATAGGGTACTTGGTGGCAGGTGGGTGGCTTTTGCAGACCCTGGCAGTCATGTGTTGCCAACTCACTGTGCATTTGCTCCCAAATTCTTAGCCTCAAGCAAGCAGGTGGGATCTGTAAGAGGAACACTCAGTGTACTTTAGTTTTCTACTTAACTTTTCAAAGAATATAGGAGCATGGGTCCAGGTTATAGGTATTGGGTGATTAGGAAGTGATATTTGAGGCTTTGCTAAACAATGAAAGTCTTGGACCAAAGTGTACCTGGGCAGAGGTGACCATGTTCTGGGCCTGCCTGCTTTTTTTCTAGAAACTCTCTTATGGAAGGAGTAACTGCAGCCCCCAGATCTCCCAGGGCTTGTAAACGAAAACCATAAGGGCACACATTTCTTGTCCCTTGCCTGACCTCCCTTTGCTCCCTTCACCAGGAAGGCGCTGATGGAAATCGGCAGCTGGGGAGAGAGGGGAGAGGGAGGGAGCTAGTGCGCGAGAGAACTCATGCCTGATGGATCCCATTAGGCTTAGTGTGCAAAGCAAGTTGAGATGAAGTAGCTGCTCTGGTATGCATCCAAAACTGCTGTTCTATTTTTAGTCCCTCCCGCGTGCTTCTTAGCCTCGCGTTGTATGCGCCTGGGCACCTGGATCAGCAGCAAAACATGGAACTGAGCCACTCATTTGTAAAAGTGGAAGGCAGGAGGCCATTGATGCAGGGCTTGTTTATTGCTGACAGGGAAGAGGGACCTGGAATGTTAATGAGGGTGGCTCTCTGAAGCATGCCTTCATGCTTAGCAAGGAGTTCAAAGGAGAAGGCAGACTCAGTCCTGTGCTGAACAAATGTGAACCGTTGATAGAGGGAAGGAGAAATCAATTATGCTGTCGCAGGCTTCCATGTCATTGTGTTGGAGTTGTTAGAAAAGGTAGGACAAGGACCAGATCCCAAAAGGAAACAAAGCCACATGGCCTTGAAGTATAACGAGTTTGCCATGGCAACTGATGGAAATGAGCCTCCCAGGCACCGAGCAGGTGTGTTATCTTACAGAATAAACATACTTCTCTCACTCCCTGGTTTTTATAATAAAACCTGTGTTTGGATTACTTTCCCCTCCTCTTTGTTACCCAGAGAAGTTGGCTGTTGCTCAATTAGCCCAAGGCTCCGGTGAGGGAAATGTAATCAGTGTTATCAAAAGGGCTGCTTTTGAAAAGGCTGGTGCTAGACTTGGCTGCCAGCCTCATCGTCGAGCAGCAGCTGGGCCGCAGGTACCTGCCTGGCCTTTGCCACCTTCCAGGCGATGCCCTCCACTGCAAACCACTTGTTCTTGCCTTCATTGAGGTGTAACAGTGAGGCCGCGCTCTCACACTGGGCAGTGGTCAAAAGCTGCATTCTTCTCAGGAGACGAGAAACAGGTTTACGTGAGGCTGGGACCAGACCAATTTTCAGCATGCTGTATTGTCTGGGCTATGGGCCAAGGGTTCCTTGAGTTCAGGGATTAACTGATTCTATCTTCCAATCTGTTGTTATCTACAAGGTTCAGTTACTCAGAAACTTGAAGAAAGCTGCTACTTTCCTGAGATTTAAATTCCTCTCAGATGGGTTCTGGGGTGGTAGAGTCTCATGTCTGAAATGTACACAAATGGGGAGATTTTATAAAATCCTCTTGAGTTAAAAAAGTTTACTTTTAATTTTTACGAGGCCAAAATAACAATAAAGTTCAATAGCTATATTTTCATTGCTCTCATTTGTAATTAAAAAGTCCACTTTAGCTTCAAACTGATTTTCAAAATAAGATGCCCGTTCTCCATGGGCTCCTAGAACGCAGATTGTTTCCAAACAAGGCTGTGGTAAAACCAATGACCTGCGGAGAAATTCTCCAGCCAGGGCCAGCCAGCTGAGGGCCGCGCGTCAAGCAGCAGCCTGTGCTTGGCAGCACTAAGGGCCCTTCTCTGCTTCTGCCTGTGTTCCTACTTCCCTCCAACCAGATGCCCGGCACTACCCCCCTTACCCCTTCCATCGAGCCCTAGCCTCCCGATGATGCCTTGGCTGCCCCTTCACACGTCACCTTACCTTTGACCCTAGAAGAAAAAAATGTCTGCCTGAAGAACTAATTCCACCTACGGCATCAGTGGTGAAAAGGGTTTCATGGGATAATCCTCCAAGCCAAAACAGTATCCCAAGGCTTAGGCACTAAACCTCCCCATCCTAACACAACCATCAGACCCTCACCCAGATCACATTTACTCTTACTTTATATACATGGTTCTAACAAGAGCAATTTTCTGTTTTTCTAACGCTTGGTAGGTTAGAAGTTGCCAGTTTAGCAGGACAATAGGGAAGAAGGGTTAGAGGACCAGCATCTTGATGGAAATGACAGCTGACATTTTGACAAGGTGGTTTTGTCATGAAAATATTAATATTTTGAAGCACCCTGAAAAGCACTAGTAAATATTCAGCTTTTAAAAAAATCACTAAGTAATGTTTGTAAAAGCAACCTTACCTCTAATTTTCACCCAGGTCAAATCAAAACAGCCACATTAAAATGTCCAGCTTCATTGGTTCAGATCATGTACTATAGCAATAAACACCCCTCAGAAGTCACTGATAACATCACAGCTTTCACAGCAAGTGACTGGTTTTAAAAACAATATCTTTAATCATCTGGAAAAGGTTACATCATGTTTTCTCTATTTTGTTTAAGAAGGTCATTGTTCATCTCATTTAAAAGATTTCCTTAAGGTGAAGCCATTCGCTCATTCTATTCCTGGATGATACCCCTAATCCAAGCCAGGGCTTGGCTCAGCCTGCCCTACACAGGCCTTGTCTGGCCCTCAGTCCAAAGGAGAAGCTTAAGACTGAGGTCCTCCAGGCACCAAGTAAGGGGAGTATTTAGGGCATTTCATATTGGATCTAATAGGTGGCTGCGGAGTCCACTTCTGATGCTGTAAGGTGAGCTTAACAGGGGCATTCCAAAGTGGTTGAGCAGGTTCTTTCCATATTCAGGTTTTTAAAATTCAAGACTCTAAACTGGTACCATATACTTTGGGTACCAGCATAATGTTATTATTTGAAAAGACACATGAGGCAGAAGTCCCTGACACCACAGTGTGAGCATGGGAGGTCTGGTTCCATCATGCCTAATAAAACTGTCATTCAAAAGCTAATCCAGAAAGGCTGCAAGGTGAGAGTTCAGCAGCACCCACAGCAACTAACACATAGCAACCAGACTCCAACTACTCATTAAATGCCTACTGTGTGCAAGGTAATATGCTTGGCACAAAGATGAGTGGCACACGCTCTTGCTCTCTAATTACTTAAAATCTAGCTGGGGTGATATAACACCAACATGTGAAAAGGCCATTAACAACCCAACGCAGCATACAGTAAATGATAAGGAAGTGCGTCAGCTGGTCCCTCTTCTCCGACCCTCACTGAGCTCACATTGATGCAATTTCAAGGTGAGATCTTTAAAGAAGCAGGGACTGCTGAATTTTCCTAATAAACAAACCTGCTCACTTCCTCCTTCCCACATATACCCTTTAGATTATAATATTCAAAGTCTCCATAAATCACCATGTAAATGCAATCAGAGATGGACACAGAATGTAAAAAGTTGGAAAAGTATGTAAAAGCACCACAGAATGTGCATATTAAACCAACAGATGATAATGCAGCCCACAGGGCATACATCACACCTTTCTAAAGAGCAGCCTAGAACCATGCCTCAAGAAGGGCCAGACAACACTGCAGCAAGTGGAGTGGTAAGGATGTGTGTTTTACATTGCAGCCCGCACATCTGGAAAGGCAGATGTGGCCAGTGTTGGAACCAGCTGTGAGAGAGAAAATGGATTTCTGTACTCTGCTAAGTAGGGTGTGGGAAATGTGTGAAGTTGAGTCCATCAGCTAAGTATACAAATAACTGAGCGAGAAAGCAGAAAATGATAATTTGCTGGAATGGGCAAAGAAACTCTATGAATGAATATTGGCATTGTCCAAGTTCCCCAGACAAAATCTGTTGCAGAAAACACTGCCCAAGCTGAGTCTGTGAGGTGTTTTCACGTTTCTCACTCACACAGTGTAGCTATGGAACCAGACAAAGGTGGGCTTGAACCTCAGTTTACTTATTACAAGTTGGGTGACCTTACGCAAATTACTTTACTTCTCAGAATTTCAGCCAATGATATGGGGACGACAGAATCGACTCCCATGGAGATAGTTAGAATAAGGTAAGATGAAGAATAGAAAGCTTCTAGAATACTGTCTGGCATCTAGTAAATACTCGGTAAATGTTCCTTTCTTTCGTGCTCTTTCCTTCTTGCTTTCTATCCCACCGTTAATGATTATGGGGACTTTGACTATTACCTTATTTCCAAAAAGTTAAACAGCAAATCCTAACAACAAAAAAAAACTTTCATTTTAAAAAGAAAGCCTAGGAGAGGTCAACAATATGAGTTTTAACCTGAAAACCTCCATCTAATTTTTCAGGGGAGCTCATCAGCATAGTTTATTTTCTTAATAAGGCCTGGGAGAGGCCACAGCTGACTCACAGAACATTCAGAGCACCTTGAGATGTCTTTCCTCTAACATCTTGCGAAGGAGCAAAGCTCCTAGCAGCACTGGCTAGAATAATTAAAGGTATAACATATCAAAATCTGCCAATGATGTTTGACTTTAAAGGAAACTTACTTAAGAGATTCACAATGGGGCTTCAAAAATAGGATAATGGATTTGAAAGTATTCTAAAAAGTAACTTGAAAGACAGTATTGTGTTCATATTATACTTATTATTAAAAAGGAAGATTTGAATTCAGGTAGAACACTACTATCCTCTCCTCTGATTCTGCTTTTCCAAGAAATGAGGTTTCACTGTCATCTCCAACACAGCCCACTCTGTGAGCTAGCCAAGAAGGAAAAGTCAAGAGGGTTGGTTGAGCAAACATTGAGACTGAAAGAGAGCCACCATATTGATTAGTGTGTCTCACATCTCTTTTTCTTTAAAGGATAAAAGTTCTCTTGAAACCCCTCCCCATGTTGACTTAAATAATTTTCATTATATAGTTCCTTAAATATGCACAAATATGTAGTAATTAGGTATAAATGTTTTATGCTTGTAGCTAACTAAAAACTATACAAACACAAAAGGAAACCGTTCTAGAGATCTGTTGAACAACTATGTGAATATACTTAACACTACTGAACTATATACTTAAATTATCTTAATAATTTACCATCTTAATGGTAAATTTTGTTACATATCTTTTTACCACAATTTAAAAAATCACAAGAACAAATCAAATTTACAGATTAAGTGAAAACAAATCATCAGTTAAATTCAAATAAAAAAACATTAATTCAATGTGAAAGTGGTAACATTTGCTGAAACTAAATAACTAATATTGGGTTTAATTACAATTTATACATATAATAATAAAAGTATAATATGATGCTTTTATAGATTTTATTTCAATTGTTGACTTATATATTTGACTTATATTTATCAAGCATGATACAGTCATTTGACTCATAATCATTATCATTATTATAATTTTTTCCCTCCTACAAGGTTATTCATTGGAAACCATCAGTTCACTGTTTTAATTGGCCCACTTAATTTAAAAATGACGTTCTCCAAAATATAATATTGACAAATTATTTTATTTTAATTAATTAATTTTTTTTTGAGACGGAGTTTTGCTCTTATTGCCCAGGTTGGAGTGCAATGGCGGGCTCTAGGCTCACCGCAACCCCCGCCTCCAGGCTTCAAGCAGTTCTCCTCCCTCAGCCTCCCAAGTAGCTGGGATTACAGGCACCTGCTACCATACCCAGCTAATTTTTGTATTTTTAGTAGAGACAGGGTTTCACCATGTTGGCCAGGCTGGTCTTGAACTCCTGACCTCAGATGATCTGCCTGCCTAAGCCTCCCAAAGTGCTGGGATTACAGGCATGAGCCACTGCGTCTGGCCTGATCAATAATTTTAAAAGAACTTTTAACAAAAGTTCTTCATGGAGAGTATTTGTAAGTTGGTGTGTCACATAAACACAGAATCAAACCCAATATACTGCTTATAATCCAAATAAAGTGACTGCTTTGCCTGGCTTCTTTTGAGTTCAGCCTATGCTACATGAGCCCTGTAATATTTCAATTTTCTCACTATGTTTCTCTGTTTGAACTATAGTAAAACTTTATTTGCGCTGGGTACCATGATTCACTTGGCCTTCACTTTACATGAATGCATCATTTGTGTACTAAATCAGCCCTGTTCTTTTCTCATTAGTCTATGACAGATTAGCATGTTTATTTTTATGATGGAAAATCAAAATCAATTTATTAAATAAATTAAGAGACTAAACTCAATTGCATCTTATCACTGAAAAAGAACAGTTTTAACTTTAAAACAGGTAAGGTAACTCAATGATTCTCTTTAAACAGAAAGCAAGATGGTTATTGTTATTTTGATGCCAGGACATGCCAACATAATGACTACTGGACACATTAAAAGTTGAATATTCCCACCAAAGTGATCACATGGTGCCAATCCAATTTTAAACAGAAAGCACCAATTCTAAAAATATGCAGTTTTTAAATGAACATCTCAGGTGAGCCAGATAAGTTTATACATTTTTATATAAGTTTTTAAAACATTGTTGAAACGAAAACACAATGATGTTGCTTACAATGAAAACACAATGATGTTGCTTATAGCCACAGACTCCTCCAGTTTGAGGAAAAACTGGTATTACATACATAGATAGTAGATAGTACTTTTTGTTTGTTTTTGAGACAGGGTCTCACTCTGTTGCCCAGGCTGAGTACAGTGGCGTGATCACAGCTCACTGCAGCCTCAACTTCTTGGGCTCAAAGGATCCTCCCATCGGAGCCTTCCGAGTAGCTGGGACAATAGACCTGCACCACCACACCCTGCTAATTTTTTATTATTTTTGTAGAGACTGGGTGTATTAGTCTGTTCTTGCATTGCTAGAAAGAACTGCCTGAGACTGGGTAATTTGTAAAGAAAAGAGGTTTAATTGACTCACAGTTCCACAGGCTGTACAGGAAGCATGGCTGGGGAGGCCTCGGAAAACTTACAATCATGGCAGAAGGCAAAGAGGAAGCAAGCATGTCTTACCTTGCTGGAGAAGGAGGAAAAGAGTGAAGGGTGAGGTGCTGTACACTTTTAAATAACCAGATCTCATGAGAACTCACTATCATGAGAACAGCAAGGGGGAAATCTGCCCCCACGATCCAATCACTTCCCATCAGACCCCTCCTCCAACATTGGGGATTACAATTCAATATGAGATTTCGTGGGGACACAAATACAAACCATATCACTGGGTCTCACTATGTTGCTCAGGCTGGTCTCTAACTCCCGGACGTAAGGGATACTCCTGCCTTATTATCCCAAAGTGTTGGGATTACAGGCGTGAGCCACCACACCCAGCCATAATTTTTTTGTATTTTTTTTTTTCGGAGAAACAGGACCTTGCTCTGTTGTCCAGGCTGGTCTTGAACTCTGAGCCTCAAGCAACCCTCCTGCCTCAGCCTCCCAAAGTGCTGAGATTACAGGCATGAGCCACTGTGCCCAAGAAGGATGAAAGGGGTGTCCCTTAAGAGGGTCAGCTTGGCTCAGAGTGGCAGAACCAAAGAGGACTGAGAGGATGGCTCAGTGCAGAGGACTGGGGCCAGGTGGGTTAAAGGTGGGAGTGCAGGCCAGCATGGGGTTTCAGGGTCCACATGGGGTGAGGAGAGTGGTTCTTGCAAAGGAATAACCAAGTGTGGGTTGAAGAGGGGTGGCTTGATGTGGAACGTTAGAGCCCAGGTAGGGCGAGGTGGGTGTCTGTATAGGAAAATGGCACAGCACAGGCTGCTATAGCCAAAGCAGATGTTCCATCTAAGGATACAATAAGAACCCACGGCATCAATTTTGTGGTAGTCTTGATAAGGACATATAACTTAATCATGAGAATACACCAGAGAAAAGCAAATGGAGGGACAGTCTACAAAATGACTGACCCATATTCTTGAAGTGTTAAGGATATGAAAGTAAAGGAAAGACTGAGGAACTGTTTCAGACTAAAGGCGACTAAGGAAAGATGACAAATAATTGCAATGTGTGGTTCTGAACTGGAATCCTTTGCTATAAATTATACATTATTGAGCAATGGAGAAACTTGACTGGGGTATGAAGATTAGATCGCAATGTATCAATGTTAATTTTCCAATTTTGCTGTTTGTACTGCAGTTATGTAGGGGAATGTCTCTGTTGAAGAAATACTAAGATATTTGGGGATGATGGGGAAATCAAATTGACATCTTCCTTTTAAATGGTTCAGGGGAAAAGAAGGTCTTTGTACTTTACTTGCAACTTTTCTGAAAAATTGAGATTGTCTCAAAATGTACATTTTTTAAGTTTAATAAGAAGGGAGTATCATTATGAGAACTGTAGTATAGTCACATGAATAAATTTTATGCAGACATTAAAAATGTTTTTGGAAAATATTAATGATGGAATGTTTTTTTTTTTTTAAAGAGGATAAAAATTTATGTATAAAGTATGATTAACTTACGTAGAAATATCTTGCAAAATAGTAAGAGTCCCCATATTGAGTACTTATTATGGGTCAGATACTGGACTAAGCAATTTGTATATTTTATCTCATTTAAACTTCACAACAATCTTACAAGGCAGGCATTATTAGTTTCATTCTACAGATAAGGAATTTGAGGCTCAGAGAGGCTAAGTAGCTTGTCCAGATTCTTAACTAGCCTGTTGTACTGCTAAGAACAAAGACTGGAAAAAAATGCCCAAAATGTTAATAGCAGTAGTTTCTGGGCAGTGGGAATATAAATGACTTTTAGATTCCCCTTTTGTAGTTTTCAGTAGTTTCCAAAATATCCACAATGGCATGTTGCTTTTGTAATTTGGGAAAAGAGAAAGTTGTTATTTTTAAAGTAAATCATTTGTTGTGGAACAAAGTTGTATAAATATTCCAATTATTCAAAACCATATTGAGCAACCCAAACTACTAACAGCAACGTTATCTCTTATAGTGATACTAGTGGTTATTTCCATTTAAAATTTTTTCCTTCTATGTAATTAAGTTCCTATAATTCATTCACTCATTCAATAAATAGTGAGCATCTGCTATGTTTTTTTAATAAGAAAAAAAATTTTAAAGAAAAAAATGTGTAAGTCCAGAGTTATAAATTTTATTCAAAAAAGCAGGGAGGAAGGATATTATGCTTAGAAAAAGTCTAGACACTAAAATGTTACTAGCTGCTATGTGTCAGTGGTGAGTTAGTAGAAATTTTATCTTTTCTTTATACTTTTCCATGCTTTTCCAGTCTTTGGCAATATGTATTACATATATATTCTATTCATAGCTGTGACGCCATTGGCTAGAAGAGTATCTGGCACATCGTAGGAACTCAAGAATGTTTGTTGAGTAGATGAATGCTTTTGAGTACAAACAGCCTCAAAACACAGTTTTTAAATACAGCATTGACCTTTATTCATTCCTTTATGATAGTTGGCAAACTTTACATTCAACCTATGATCTGCTATGCTAGAAAAGATATAAGAGAAGGTCTAAGTGTGGTAGGGAGTTGTAGTTACTATTTACTGGATAATGGTGATGGGGAAAGCCATGTTACAGGAAGGCAGGGTAAGCAGAAAGAGGGACATACTATTCAGACAAACACCGCAGTATTGTTTTATTGTACGTATTAAGATTTCTATTCAACCTCTTTCCAGGAGAACTGAAGGTGACACATCACTATATGATAGATATGCTACTGAGGACAGATCTCATGCTGGAGGAGCTGGGTTTCCTGGTAGCGATATCTGAGGTTCACAGAGAAATAGAAGGATGGAGTGAAGTTGGGATGACCCAAGCATAAGCTCCTATTTTGCTTATAATTATGAGGCTAATTTCTCTGGTTTTATAAATTAACTTGAATCATAAACCCTAAGAGAGACTAGATATGAGGCCAGTATGGGGATAGAAGTCCCTTAGCTTGTGCATGAATCAAGCCAACTGCCCAGAATCCACATCTGCACTTGGCTATTCAACTCCACTTATTTACAGGGGAGTTTACATGCTATAGCGATACTGCCAAATTTGAAGATTCCCCAAGACCACATGAGGTAGTCCTTACATATATTCAAGGATTACTAGAAAAAGTAAACCTTTGAAGTCATCGCTGAATCCTCCCTTTCTCTTACATCCTACCATCTAATACATTGGCAAATACTCTTGCTCTACCTTCAAACTATATCCAGAATCTGACCACTACTTTCCTCTTACCTGACTTAGGTTATTGAAAAGCCTCTTACCTACCCCTTGTTTCACCCCTTCGCCCTCGAGTATGCTTCCCACTCAGCAGCCACAGGATCCTTTTAAAAACTAACTCATATCATGTCTTTACACAAAAACCTACAATGGCCATAGCCCTTACAATAAAGCTGTACCTTGTGTTCCACAACACTCTGACCTCATTTTCTATAGCCTTCCCCTTGCTCACTTCTGCTCACCACACTCTAGGCACTTTGACTTCCTTGCTGTTCCTCAAATATGCCAGGTACACTTTGCTCTTGCAGTTTCCTTTACAGGAAGTTGCCCCTACCTCCATCCAAATGGCTCTCTCTCTCTCCCTTGGAATCTCTCTTCAAATATCACCTTATTAGAGAGTACTTTCCAGACCATCTACATCAAATAGAAGCCTCCTACGCAGACACTGTCTCCTTTACTTTGATTTTTTCTTCATAGAAATCATCATCATCGGGGACAGTTCTGTCCACCAAATGTGTCTGATTTTCTTGAGCATATGATATGATTGCACTACCTCACCTTTTGGAGTTGGGTGTAGTTGTGTGACTTGTTTTGGCCAGTGAAATGTTATAGAAGTGCCATGTGTCACTTTCAGGCATAAGCTTTAAGAGGTGGCATATAATTTATCACTCTATCTTCTCCATCTCCCACAAAGACAAGCCTAGATGGGGGTTCTCTAGGCAGGTTGGGTCCCAGAGGGAAGGTGCTCTCAGAGCAGAGCCCCCAGCTGACCTGCAATGAACATGCAGTGTAAGTAAGAAATAAACTTGGTTGTTTTAAGCCACTGAGATATTGGGTTATTGCCACAAAATAACCTAGCCTATCCTGACTGACACACTTTCTGACATATTGCCTATTTGTTGACCATCTCCCCTTACCCACCTCTAGATTGTAATCTCTGTGATGGTAGGACTCTGTATGTTCACGGTATGTCTCCAGTGCCTGGAACAGTGCCTGGCACATGGTAGGCATCCAATAATATTTGTTGGTTAACTGAATGAAATAGGAAGATTTAACAATGGCAGGTGAATCTAATTTTGGGCTTAGCTAAAAAACGTTTATTCCACCTGATCTGAATGTGAACAAAATGGTTCCTGATTCAAGATCAGAAGTGTGGCTGCTTATCTCACCAGACACAGTTTGAAAGCATGAATCGCCTATGGGTACATAACACAGCTAGTCATGAAAGCACATAAAGTAGCTAAAGTTACAACACAAATGGAAATCTGGCATACTGCTGAGGGGACTCAGTGACAATCCATAAATAAAAAGCATTAACAATGTTTGTGTCAATGCTGAATGCTGATGTGGTTTCCCTTCCCTGTGTGGACATTAGCATTTGAAATGAACTGAGCTTCAGAGGCCTGGGATTTTATCTGTCGTTATCATAAATTGGTGTATGAGTCCCTCTAAGGACTTTTGCAAAAGCATTGTGTGCTTTTGTGAGCTGCTTTCTTTTCACGTGCTTCCTCCTGGTATGCCAGAATTTGGATGGGGATAATGCATTTCCTGTATCATGTGGCACAGTACAAGGAAACCCATTGTATCCCTACAGAGGAAGAGTACATCTGTAAGTAGTTTTTAAGAGTGTACTGAAGGATCTTGTTAGGGTGACTTATTCTCCCAGTTCCACTTGGTTGATGAAGTGGATCACGTGACAGATGTGCATAATGAACTGCTTCACTTGCTGCCAGTGGGAAGCTCAACCTATAAAATGCAAAATCTCATGGAATCGTTGAGGGCATAGCAAGCTGATCACATTAAGAGAGAAGCCGGCCTCATTTGGAGTTGTCATTTCTTACTGCTGCATACAATGCACCAGTGTTACTAGACTGCATTTACTTCCCTTCACCCAAACCACCCTTACTCCCGTGCCCCCAAAGTAACTGCCTTTCCAATTTGTTCCTAATTCAAACTGGAAAGGCAGTTATTTCTGCATACATTTCCTAAAGAGCAAACATTATGAAGATGTGCAAGTCATCATCCATTAAACGCACTTGCAAGGAGTCTTTATGTTTTGTCATTAGAAAAAGGAAACATTACATCAGAGAACTGGATTGCTGGCTTTTTTATTCTTTCTCATCTCTTTTCCTGTCACCCTCTTCTATATTTCTTTTCTTTCTCTGTTCCATTAGCTTATATATATATATATATATATATATATATATATATATACACATTTTTTTTTGCCTTTATACTAATTGGTGATTCTCTAATGACTGCAATCGTAAAGTATATAATTTGTCTTCTGTTTTCTGTGTGTGGTACAGAACAGTGATGTTCAAGCCAAAAAACACAAGTTGACCAACCTATTCCAGGAGTGGTCCAACTTGCAACTCACTGTGGATGCTCCTGGGTCACTAAGGAACAGATAATGACTGGAAAAATAAAAAGAAATAATGCAAACCCTAGTCCTAGATATAATTCAGGTAATGATGAAAAAGGCTATAAGCCAATTCAATCCACTTCTACCATGGAGCTTCCATATGTGCTGGGCACTATGCTAGGCACTGCAGGGGGAGCTGAAAAGGCAGCGCATATGGCCTTTGACATGAAAAGTTAGGGAATAAATGATGGCATATGATGACATACCCAAATGCCATAACAGCTTCACAGATCATAGGGCTTTAGGTGTCCCAGAGGAAAGATGTCAGTAAGAACTTAAATTGTCAGGAAAGGTTTTGGGCAGGAGGAGAAACTGAGCTAGACCCTGAGGGAAAGGTCGGTTTTAGATGCTGTCAAAAGAGTAAAATACTCTATTAAAGAGGTCAGTTGTGCATGACATCTTGATTGAATTCAGCTCTTTGGGGCAACTCACTTCATAGCCCCAGTTTCCCAACTAACCACACAGTTCAGCCACATAGGTAACCTAAGGAACGTTTTTAAAAATATTCATCAGATGTTAGTATAAAGCAGTTAATCACAACATAAAGTACCAAGGCATCACAGCTGAACACCTTAAATTGGTGATGAAGACAGCAGAATGATTTTTCTTGTATACCAATGAATGTCATGGATTAAATGTTGCTAAATTTAAGGAAAATAGAAAATATAATCTGGGAAATCAGAGCTTAATCTTCTAACAGCAACAAGAAAGTTTATGAGACTTCCTTTGGAGACTTTAAAGTATGTTAGATTTGGCTTTAGTGAGTTTAGAGAATTTTCCTTTGCAGACAGAAAGCTGGCTTTAGAGCACTATAGAAAGTTCAGTGGCACTTCGGCTACCTCCTTCTGACTCTGATGCTGGCCAGCAGTCTCTGGTGAAAAATCCCTGGATCTTTTCTGCAGAGGAATGGCAAGGCCTGGCAGCAACTGTTGGGCTCACACAGACAGGAGTGACTTGTTCTCAGGGTCAGCAGGGGTAGAGGTGAGAGGCAACTCAAGGCCAAGTATTTGACTTTCTGATCCTTCTAGGAAAGTATAGCGTTCTCTAATTTATTCCTAATTGGAATATTTTACTGTGGTTTTCCTGGCCACAAGATGTGCCCTTTTAAACATTTCCTCTCAAAAGACCTTTGTTAGATTTGATCCAGTTTTTTCAATATCAAAATAGCTGCCACCTAAAACTTATTATCAAAAATGTCTCGTAGTCCTGTCACATACCTCAATAACATGGTTTCTGAGGTTTTGAGCCTGGGGCTATTAGTCCTTGTGGTTGTGATGGGTGGAAAGAAAAAAATTAAAAGAGTTTATGAAAAATAGGAACACTTTTGGATCATCTTATATTTTTTTGAGACAGAGTCTCACTCTGTTGCCGGACGGGAGCGCAGTGGCGTGATCTCAGCTCACTGCAACCTCTGCCTCCCGGATTCAAGCGATTCTCCTGCCTCAGCCTCCCGAGTAGCTGGGACTACAGGCACGCGCCATCACGCCTGGCTAATTTTTTTTTTTTTGAGATGGAGTTTTGCTGTTGTTGCCCAGTCTGGAGTGCAATGGCATGATCTCGGCTCACCGCAACCTCCGCCTCCCAGGTTCAAGCGATTCTCCTGCCTCAGCCTCCCGAGTAGCTGGGATTACAGGCATATGTCACCACACCCGACTAATTTTGTATTTTTAGTAGAGATGGGTTTCTCCATGTTGGTCAGGCTGGTCTCAAACTCCTGACCCCAGGTGATCTGCCCACCTCGGCCTCCCAAAGTGCTGGGATTACAGGCGTGAGCCACGGCGCCTGACTGGATCATCTTATTTTGAATGCTGTGAATACTTGAATGTGGGTGCACAAGCACATGGTTTGCACGTGCACACACATGTTCTCACATATCACCTATTTTACTGAAAAATATTATGATAGAAAATTTTATTATTTTAGTTTAAGTCCTGGTTTTAGTCCTTCAATGATGAGCACCTAAAAAGCATATGTTTGCAACTAGCTGAAAGTACAGCTAAGTGGTCTGCCTGAAATCTAAAATTAGACTGAGTTGATGATTCTACTAGGAGATGTTTTTCCCTTAGTGTTTTTATTCCCAAACATTGCTACCTTCACTTCCTGCAGGGGCTGAAGTCAAGGTAGACACTAGTCAAAAGTTAAGAACTCTTGAGGGACTCCCTCTGAAAAATCGGCATGCAAAAAGCAGCTGGTCCAGAAGTCAAAGACTCTTGGCTACAGCAATAGAATGTTAAAATCACAGGATAGTAAGAGAAATCTGGTTTCCAATCATTTAAAATGTCTATTGTTTCAACCTTAGCATTAGGAAAATCCAAAGAAATGAGTTAAAAATTTTGCTTTTACAGCCTTTATATAAACAAGAGATTTTTGCTGGTATTCCTAGAAAGATGGTGAAAACTAGGTGCTGAAATTTAGATGCCCTCTGAAAATGACTTGAAATAATTGTGTCTGTTAAACTGGGCAGCCCTGATATTGTATGCTATATCAATCAACTTTCATTATTCTTTAATGACTTTTTGCAATTATTTTTTCTAAAACTTTGCAAGCTTGACTTGTGTTCACCTTGCTGTGGAACGCTTTAAAGGGCATTTCGTCTAATAGCAGAGGGAAATGATAAATTATAAATGCCAAATCATATAGTAGTGATTTAGATAGCACAAGGGCAAAGTCGTAAGCAATAAAATAAAAAATTTCCCAATCAACCTCTGCATTAGGAGCAAAAAAGAAATAGCTGTCTGCATAATGAAAGAGAGACACATCAACAGGCTTGTTAATGTGCTAATGTGAGGGCTTTTTAAAAAACTTGAAATCATAAAGCCAAATACTTGAAATTGTTATCAGTTTAAGTAAAGATGTTTTGTATTTATGAATGAGTATGAATTAATTTTATTCTAAGTGTCCTCTGGAAATACAGAAAGAAAAAAAAAACACCTCAGTCTCAATCTCTTAAGCAGTTGGGGGGTCAGGACAATGAATGAGATGAGTAAGTCTGCCTGGGTCTAAATTCTACCTAAGTCCTTCTGAGCCATGTGATCTTAGGCAAGTTACTTAACCTCTTCGGATTCCTGTTTCCTCAGTGTAAAATGGGGAATATTGTGGTTCCTATCTCATACGATTATTGTGAGGATTACAAATAAAGCACTGAAAATAGAATCTAACAGAGTAAGCACTCAATAAAAATGGGTTATATAGTATCTTACAGTTTCTCTGCCCCAAACTCTCTGGTGGTTTCTCTTCTTCCTCTGAGTAAACACCTTAGTCCTTATCAGGTCCTTTAGGGCCTCACACAAGCAGCCCTGTTTTCTCTGTCCTGATCTCTGACCACTTTCCCTGTTTCCCTCAGCTCTGGCACTCTGGCCTCCTTTCTGGGTGTTCCTCTGACACACTAGGCAATATGTGCAATAGCCCCTGCATCCAACCACCAGACAATGTTAGGGCAGGAAGAAATCAGCCGGTCCAACTTCCTAAAGTTATAAATAGGGAGATGAAAGCCTAAGAGGGATACAAGACTTGTCCATGGTCACAAAACTGGGACCAGGACCCTGGTTTTCTTGGTTCCTTAGTTCTTCATTATACCACACTATGTCTCTTATCTTTGTCCAGAGTATGTGGATTAAGAAAAAAGCCATCTGGTAAAAGTTGTGAAGGCAACACAGGGGCCTGTAAAGACTGCAGGTGGGCCAGGTACAGTGACTCACACCTGTAATCCCAGCACTTTGGGAGGCTGAGGCAGGTGAATCGCTTGAGCTCAGGAGTTCAAGGTCAGCCTGGGCAACATGGCAAAACCCTGTCTCTACAAAAAATACAAAAATTGGCCAGGCATGGTGGCATGCACCTGTGATCCCAGCTACTTGAGAGGCTTGAGCCTGAGAGGTCGAGGCTGCAGTGAGCTGAGGTCGCACCACTGCACTCCAGCCTGGGCTAGAGTGAGACCCTCTCTCTCAAAAAAAGACTGAAGGTTGGGAAAGGATAGCAATGGAAATAAATAGCAATCACTTTAACGAGGTTGTTAGTAGCAGATATAGAAAAAATGTCAAAGACACAAAAGATTATGATAATGGACTTGGTAGGGCTCACAACTGATTTGGGAAGATGAATTTTAAGTCAAAGCTGAAGTGAGAACAAGTATTCACATGCAATATGAATTGAAGGAATTACGGATGATAACAATAGGTGCTATAATTGAACACTTACTATGCCATAGGTACTGTACTGTACTTTCCATGACTTAATCTTCTAACAACCCTACACTAAACTCTTTTTTATTTTATTTTTTTTGAGATGGAGTCTTGCTCTGTTGCCCAGGCTGGAGGGCAGTGGCATGATCTCAGCTCACTGCAACCTCTGCCTCCCGGGTTCAGGCAATTCTCTGCCTCAGCCTCCCGAGCAGCTGGGACTACAGGTGCCCGCTACCACGCCCAGCTAAATTTTTGGTTTTATTTTTTTTGTAGAGATGGGGTTTCACCATGTTAGCCAGGATGGTCTCGATCTCCTGACCTCGTGATCCTCCCGCCTCAGCTTCCCAAAGATCTGGGATTATAGGCGTGAGCCACCGCGCCCAGCCCCTAAACTCTTATTATCCAGTTTTACAGATGAAAATATTGAAGCTCAGACAGGTTCAACCTGGAGTCTGAGCCCAGTTAGACTCCAGAGCCAAAGTTTTAATCACTATGTCACTGGTCCTCAACATTAGAATCTTTATGAGAATGTTCACAAAATATTCATGCTTGGGTCCCACTTGCAGAGATTCTGAATTAATTAGTCTGAAGTGGAATCCAGGGAGGGATACTTTGTAGAAGCATCCAGGTGATTCCACTGCAACTAGTTTGAGAACCAGTTCCATACACAATAGTCTCCATGCTTAAGTATACTATCTAAGTCGTCAGCTGCTAGTAGGTAGTGAAGCTGGGTTCCAAATTCAAATCTGTATGGGTTCAAAGTCTAGTGCAGTTATCACCATCACCTTGACCACTACTTCCACCATTTCCACTCCAATACCACTTTACATTTGAAGAAGATTTACATCTTACACACCATGCTCAAAGACAGAAAAATAAAGATTCTTCAGCCAGTGAATCTTATGAAAATTGCTGCTTTCAAGAAATATTTCCGGCCAGGCATGGTGGCTCACGCCTGTAATCCTAGCACTTTGGGAGGATGACATGGGGGGATCACGAGGTCAGGAGATCGAGACCATCCTGGCTGCCACGGTGAAACCCAGTCTCTACTAAAAATACAAAAAATTAGCCGGGCGTGGTGGCAGGAGCCTGTAGTCCCAGCTACTCGGGAGGCTGAGGCAAGAGAATCGCTTGAACCCGGTGGGCGGAAGTTGCAGTGAGCCGAAATCATGCCACCGCGCTCCAGCCTGGGCAATGGAGGGAGACTCCGTCTCCAAAAAAAAAAAAAAAAAAAAAATATATATATATATATATATATATATATATATATATATATATATTATGGTTTGTACCTATTAAAATACAGAAGAAAAAGAAAAAAATTTATAACTTCTTAAATAATCTAATGTCTTTTTTTTTTTTTAAGGGTTTGGCTTCTGAAAGGTATTCCAAGTACACCGGCAAAATATCTACTTTCTCTATGAGTTTATAAATTGAAGTGGTTCTTCAGGACAAACAAAAGCCCTTTTCATCTAAAATTTTAATTGAGACCAATTTCAGTGCCCTGGGAATTAGTTCCAAAGTTTGGCTCAAGTTTTCTGGCACTGAGCACAGGGCTCTGGCCTCAGGACTGCACTGGGTCACCTTACAGCTGCACCTCAGGGCTACTTGCCAAGAAGCTGGTCTCATGGCAACACTTCCCTATGGCTTAACACCAGAACATTGAGCTTGGATACCCAACCTGGCTGAAAGCAATTCACATGAACTGCAACTCTATCTAGCAAGCAACTTGCAGGAGTCATCTAGTGTAGCACTGTAACACCCTCTGACATTTCTGGCAGAAAAATAAGACTAATGTTCATTGGTTTGTCTAGGAGTGGAGATGCGTGTTTCTCAAGGTTTAATTTATAGCTAGAGAGTTGTACGTTGCTATAACCACCACATAAATGGAGAAACGTGTCACTTAAAGTTTGTAACCAAGTTTTTAGCAGCTTTTTCAAAAATGGGGAAGTACAGTCCAGCTATCCTGGTTCAGGAACCAGAAAGATCAGGGTTGGAAATGTTATTTTCCCACTAACCAGGTGGAAGAGTTTGGGCAGTTAACTTAGTCTTACTGTGCCTCAGTTTACTCATACGTAAATACAATTTGGGCTCATTAAATGAATTCTGAATCTCAGTCTTAACATTTTACTATATGTATGAATATATACTTATAGTTTTCCTATTTTGGTATAATCACTTGAAACCCATTCTCTTACTAGAGAAATCTAAATTTCCAAAAATCTCAGGTTGTCATTAAATATAGCACCTAAGAACAAAGCATCATAGAGTTTAGCTGTAAGAGGTACTTAGATAATTTAGTCCAACTTCCTAATTTTATCATCTCTCTTCCTTTTCACTTTCCTTTCTTCCTTTTTTCAACAAATTTTTTTCTGAGTTCTGGTATATGCGAAGCACTGAGTTAAGTGCTAGGGACTGAGTCCTCAGTGTTAAAGAACTTCCAGTACAGTAGAGACAGACAAGTAAATAGGTGATTAAAATACAATGAAGTAAGTGAATAGAGGTGAGCATAGGGTGCATCGGAAGACAGAGGCCAGTCTTGGGGTGAGGGGTAGGAGTTAGGAAACGGTTCCTGGAGAAATGACATCTTAGCTGTGGCAGGGGGGTGGGGGTGGGGTGTTGTTTACTAGGCAGAAAAGCAGCATGTGCCTTTGTATATCAGAGAGGAACCCGGGGAGCAGTGAGGAGGATTGCCCAAGAGTATGCATCTGGCCAGTGGCAGAGCTGCCAGTAAAATGGAGCTCAAGGCCACAACTAGAAAATTACAGGCTCAGTTCAATGTCAATGACACAAATTAAAAGTTCTTGGTTTTGTTTTTTGGTGCAGGTAAAACATCATGGTCCCTGCCTTTGCTGCCACCAACTTAATTCAAATCTGCGGCTCTTGCCTGGGCTCTAGGATTAGGATTTCCTCTCTGGCTCTAGTGTCTTCAGCAGTAACTCATCAACACAACACAACCACATCACAGGCTTTTCATCTGAGAAGTACCACCACCAATCTACTCTAGAGATGAGGATCTTTCAGTTGCTGAGTGGCAAGGATGAATAAACGTCCTGGCTCTGATAGGCTTAGGAGACAAGTCTTTGTTAGTGATGGCTCAGTTATAGAACAGTTATGACATGATGATTGTCTTCACATATCTGAAGGATTGTAGGAGGGATGTTTATTCTGTGTAGGGTGGAGGGGAAGAATGAGAACCAAATGGATATGTAGATTACACCATTACAGGTAAATATATTTTCCCTAAATAAGAACTTGAGGGCCAGGTGTGGTGGCTCATACCTATAATCCCATATATACCTATATATACTTCCGAGTATATATACTCGGAAGGCTGAAGTTGGGGGATCACTTGAGCCCAGGAGTTTGAGACCAGCCTGGGCAACATGGTGAAGCCCTGTCTCTACAAAAAATACAAAAATTAACCAGTGTTGTGGCTTGTGCCTCTAGTCCTGGCTACTAGGGAGGCTGAAGTGGGAGGATCGCTTGAGTCCAGGAGTTCGAGGCTGCAGTGAGCCATCATCGCACCACTGCACTCCAGCCTGGGTAACAGATGGAGACCCTGCTTCAATTAAAAAAAACAAAAACAAACACAAAAAAAAACAAGAACTTGAAGGTGACTGTGTTGGTAAGCACTGAGTATCCCTACACCAAAAGTATAACAAGTGCAGAATGACCACTTTACTGGGATGTTGCAAAGACAATTCATGCCTTTAATAAGATTTAGATTGTAGAGGCCCTGATCAAATCCTTCCAGCTCAGAGCTTCTGTGAGTTTATATTTTCACAGTTGCCCAGGCTGAGGTCTAATTGTTCTAGTTTTTTATCTATTCCTCACAAAGTATGTACTCTCCAATCTAATTAATTAGCATTTCAAGCACATTATTTTTATATTTATAACAAATACATGCTTATTGTATATTGTAATATTTAAGGAGACAAATTCTTTTTCTCAAAATACATTAACATTCACTGCTAGGTATTGAAACTGCTATACTTACGTGAGAAAATCGGCAGTTTGGCATGTACACATCTGTGTACACCACACCTGCATATTCAGTCTGATACACACAAACCACCTTATTTTAGGTATATTTCACCTGTGTATTTATATGCTGTGGATGCTAGCATCTATACACTCGCATGCCCAAAGTTAATTTACACATTCCTTTCCTTTCTTTCAACCTTTGTTTTTTATTGTGTAAACGGTGTGGCTGAAATATCTGTTCCATTTGTCTAAATATATGGAGGGAGTGAAAGGAAAGGATAGTCAGTGAAAATTGAAGATATTGCTGGCAGTTCTGGCAGGTGCAATTTGGATTGTGTAAACTCCAAATTATTTTTGGAGAGCAGTGGTAAAAGATGATTTATATTGTTTTGTAAGGCAGGCTACCCTGTTGCCCACATAGTACAATAAAACATACAATTTGTTTTTACTTGCTTTCCATGCATGGTGCATGTAATGTGTTATCAATCAAATATATTAAGTAATACTTTGTTTTAAATTAGAATTTGAATATTACCTAAAGCCTAAAATATGTATGTTTTAAAACAACATAATAGCTTTTTCAAAAAGAGAAAAAGAATGCAAGCCCATTTTCCAAGTGTACAAAATCAAACAACATTAAAAGGACCAGTCTAAAATGAGCTGGCTCTTCCCTAACTGCCATGGAGCATAAATTCCTTTATCATATTGCACAAAGGAATGTATCCTGCACTACCTCCTATATTCTACCTTACAGAATAGCTTATGCTCAACTCTGCTTTTTTAAAGAAAGGGATTCCATAGCTGCTGGTTATAACAGTTTATTGTGCACTGAGAGAAATGTTGGGAGTGGCTTGGCCAGTCCCTAAGCACTTTGTGGAAAGTTAGAGAACTGCCTCTGGGACAGTGGTTTACTACCCTATGTGCATAGGATGAATAAGTCATTTCTCTCAACGCAATCCTGTGGAGGGCTTCTCCTCAAAGACTCATAATCATCGGTCCTCTCTGCGTGTTCTATTGTACTGATAGGGTAGAGCGCATCACCAAAATCAACAGGCAGCACTTGTGGAGGCAGCAGCAAGCCGCTGTATATTACCTGATAAACGCTTTTTTCTTTCCAGTTTTTTTTAAATAAGATACAATGTTTTCACTAATGATCTTTTTACCATACAGAATGCTAAAAGTAAGAGGACACCAGGCAAAATCCCCTGAAATCACTGCAGGGACACTGCCAGACCCCAGGTGGGGCACTGAACAGAAGAGGGCAGCGGGCCATTTTGAAAGGAAGAAAAGGGCAACTGGGAGCGGAGGATGAGGACAGAGTCTGCGGAGCATAGGAGCAGATGACGCAGAAGATGCTACAGCTGCCTACCGCAGCTGCTCTCATAGTCGCCTCTACTTCAGAGTAGGGGCGAATGTGTTTAGAGATGAAAGGCAAGAGGGGGTAAGAAAAATGTACCTTCCATTTCTAACCAACTGTGATATAATCTTCACAAAGCTCATTCTGTTCTTATGAAGTGGTTATTTTCAGGATTCAAATATAGGCAAAATACGAACCGGCAAACCCTATGTGTTTGTTAGCTGCAAGCACAATTGGATACACCCAAATTACTGACAGCACATTGTAATTTCTAAGGCAACTTCTAAGGACAAACTTGTAGTTGGAACCTTGAACATTAGAAATGGTAGCAATTTAGTAATGTGATAGTTTATGGCCTTGCCCAACTGTTTGTGAACTCAAAAAGTGCTTTGTCACATGTAACCTTAATGTTTACATGCTTTAGGCCATATAATGACTTTAAGTCATTATTTCTTGTTTTAGACTCAGTACACGTAAGGGTAGTTGATCTACCCACTCTGAGATGATTTCCTGGAACTCTGAACCCTACTGAACTCTGTACTATCCTAAGGATTGGCTCTGATTGACTTAAAATCCTACCCTGAGGAAATAAATACATGAGTGGGGAGGGAGAGGGGGAGGGTTGGGGCAGGCCAACTTTATTGACATCCCCATGTTTTCTTGAGGATCCGCAGGGATCCTAAAGAGTAGTTTTCAACTCCTTGGCAGTAGAGGGCATTTAGATTAGACAAAGATGTTCTTCAAAAATGTCAGGAACTGAGAGAAGTCACAAAAGGAAAAAAAGAAAGTTAACAATAACTGCATAGTTACGGGGCTGTTTTATAGATTAAAAAATAAAACAGGCTCACACACATTTGGTAATTTGCCCGAAGTCACACAGACTTCAGATTAAGGTCCGTGAGACTCCAAAGCTGCTTTCTATTATCACAAAATGGCATGGGGATCTGAGAATTCTATAGGGTTCCTCCCTTTTAAGATTTATAAAATGCAGAGATTGCACATATCACTGGTTCAAAAAAGTTTAAGCCATTTCTTTCTTTCTTTTTTTTTTTTTCTAAGATGGACTCTTGCTCTGTTGCCCAGGCTGGAGTGCAGTGCCATGATCTCAGCTCACTGCAATCTCCATCTCCTGAGTTCAAGCAATTCTCATGCCTCAGCCTGCTGAGTAGCTGGGGCTGCAGGTGTGCACCACCACACCCAGCTAATTTTTGTATTTTTTAGTAGAGATGGGGTTTTACCACATTGGTAAGGCTGGTCTCGAACTCTCAGCCTCAAGTGATCTGTCCGCCTTGGCCTCCCAAAGTGCTGGGATTACAGGCATGAGCCACTGCACCCAGCCAAGTTTAAGCCATTTCTTAGGCTATATGCCTTCACAGGGCAGTGGCACTCTCCTGGCAACTCTAGTCAGCCACTTAGAATCACTTAAAGCTTCTTCTAAGGCCTCTGGCCAGGGGTGAGTGAAGGCACAGGACTGCTTGATCTCCTAGCCTAATTAGGCATGACACAACTTTGAGTAGAGAATCAGGAAGGGCCAGTGGTCCATAGAGTATGTTGTGATCCAAGCAGACTTAACAAACATACTACTTAATCCAAAATGCTAAGTTTTGTTGAGATGTATTCTTACAAGCATGTTTAGAGAATTGAGATAATTTCACTGAGCAATTCAACTAATAGAATAATAATGCCAGACTTCAGCATGCAGCCATATTAATAATCTGACCCCACTCTATCTACTTATAAAGTATATCCCATTACTCCCCCAAACATATCTTTTCCAGAGGTGAGGTCTCCTCATTGCTTCCACATACTTCCCTCGTTCCTGCCTTCATGCCCAGCTGATGTTGAATCCTGTCTGAGATGCCTCTTCTTTTCACCACAAACTCTATCCCATCTTTCAAGGTCCATCTCAAAACCCACCTTTTCTACATCATTTGTCTTGATAACTCCAGTCATAGTGGCCTCCAAAATCCTGACCAGCCATAACAATGTCTCCAGTCAACATTTTCATATTTGATTATTTTCATCTTAGAATTTGACTGTGAGCTCTGTTAATTCTCATTATCTCATCTTTGTAAATCCCCCCAGTCACCAGGTTTCACGCATCTTGAAGGCAGAGGCTTTGTTGACACTAAAGTGATTGGCAAAAAGGGAGCACCATAGCACTGTTTCCTACCCCGAAATCTGTTTCTTTACTTTGGTTTTAAACCAGATAGAAGGTAAGGAATGCTGTCCTTTGACACTCAATTAAATCGGCTCAAATCCTGTTTCTTTGTGTAGAGGGGGCTCTATATTCCTTCCTCACTGTTTGGGGGTTCAGGGAGGGAATATGGATGGTTTACAATTTCTTTTCTAGTCACTGTTAGGTCCAAGCTCTTTGCTTTTGTATGCTTAGTTCGGAGACTGGAAGGGGCATATTGCTGTCCGTGAGCCCCATATCTCCCAGATGTGAAACTCAGCTCTTTTTTCTGCATCAGTAAAATGGGCTGAAGCTGGAGTGATATCAACTTTGACAAAAAGCCAAGAAGTAAGGCATGTGTGTACTAGGTCTTCAAATATTAAAACTTTATTGTGGGTACTATTTGCTTTTGAAATTTTAGAAGAATATTTTGTATTAATTAACCCTTTATTATATAGAGTAGCATGCCAGAAATTTACTTGGAATTTTCTTTCCTATTTTTCAAATGACTCTGACTTATTACTTGTGCTATAGTATTACATTGGTGCAAAAGTAATAGCGGTTTTTGCCATGATTTTCAATGGCAAAGAAGAATGAATGAAGCTGCTTCTTTATTTCTCACATATGGCAACCTAGTAACTGCTAATTAAACATATACAGAATTTTCAAGTTAATCATAATTTTACCTCAAATAGATATTACTGTGTCTTCTGTTTCTTTGCTCCAAACTGGATATTTCTTGTTTTTGTGATGGGCAGTATATATACTGCATAAAAGTTCAGATTCTGGAGTTAGACTGTAGAGCTTCAAATCCTATTTCACTTACTAGTAATGTGACCCTGGACAGACTACCTAGCCTCCCAGTAACAAATGAGGATAAGGATAGTACCTATCCTCATATGGGTTAAATACACATGTATAGAGTGTTTTGAACAGTGTCTCACACATAGTAAACACACAATGGAGGGTAGGTGCTCTTATTTTCATATGCTTTATGCTATATATGCATTGTTATGGGCTGAATATGTCCTCCCCAAATTCCCAAGTTGAAGCCCTAACCTGCAGTACTTCAGAACATGACTATATTTAGAGACAGGGCCTTTAAAGAGGTAATTAAGATAAAATGGAATTGTTATGGTGAGCTGTAATCCAATAGGACTGGTGTCTACATAGAAGAGGAGATGAAGACACAGATAACATGCACAGAAGGACAACCATATGAAGGCACAGCAAGAAGACAGCTGTCTTAGCCTGCTCAGGCTGCTATAACAAAATACCATAAACTGGATATCTTACAAAAAACACACAATTATTTCTCAAAGTTTGGAGGCCAGAAAGTCCAAGACCATGGTGCTGGCAGATTCAGTGTCTGCTAAGGACCCATTTCCTCACAGGCGGTGCCTTCTTGCCCTGTCTTCACACGGTGGAAAGTGTGAGTGGTCGCTTTGGGCCCATCTTATAAGGGAACAAATCTCACTCGTGAGGCCTTTGACTTCATGACATAATCACTCCCAAAGTCCCCATTTCCTTATGTCATCACCTTAAGGTTAGGATTTCAACATATGCATTTGTGGGGACATAAATACTCAGACCATAGCAGCAGTCATCTGCAAGTCAAGAAGAGAGACCACGGAAAAAAGCAAACCTGTCAACACCTTTAGCTTGGACTTCTTGCCTCCAGAATTATAAGAAAATAATTTTCTGCAGCTTAAGCCACCCAGTTTGTGGTACTTTGTTATGGCAGCTCTAGCAAATACATGCATCAAAATTAAATATGGACAGAAAAAAATAAATATGATGAGAAACTAGTGGTTTGTCATTACATTTTCTTTCTTTTTTTTTTTTGAGATGTAGTCTTGCTCTGTCACCCAGGCTAGAGTGCAGTGGTGCAGTCTCGGCTCACTGCAACTCCGCCTCCCGGGTTCACGCCATTCTCCTGCCTCAGCCTCCCGAGTAGCTGGGACTACAGGCGCCCACCACCATGGCCGGCTAATTTTTTTTTGCATTTTTAGTAGAGACGGGGTTTCACCATGTTAGTCAGGATGGTCTCGATCTCCTGACCCTGTGATCCACCCGCCTTGGCCTCCCAAAGTGCTGGAATTACAGGTGTGAACCACCGCGCCTGGCTGTCATTACATTTTCTAACAGCATTAAACTGGTAGGATATCTCTAAGAGATTTTAAATTTTGTGAAGCTAAAATCACAGTAGCTAAGAGCACTGTGCTATACAGTAGTTTGGCTCTACTACTTCCTAGTTATGTAACTTCAGGCAAGTCAAGCCTGAAGACATATACAAAGGCTGTATAAGCTCCAGTGCTTCGTATGTGTGTTAGGACTAAATGAGATGTGGAGCCCAATGTCTGGCACATAATAAGCATTCAGTTAATAACATTCCATCTGTCTGTCTAGCTATCTATCTAAATGTCTTCTGAGAAGGGTAGGGACAGTGAAGTAACATTTTCTTAGCACCTAACATTTTCTTCTTTCTTTTTTAAACCAGATAAAGAAACTGAGGCCCACAGAAACAAAGCAATTTTGCTAAGGTTATACAGAGAGTATGGTGGAGCTGGATTCACAGGTGGGTTTGCCTGACTCTAAGACGCATTCTCTTTCCACTATACCACATTACCTTTCTCATTAATTTCCTAAAACCAATGGGTTCTAGTATGCTGTTCACAGTATACTCACGCAATACCTGCTTCCTAGTACATACATCTATTTTATAGGCGAGGGATGATAGAAGCCAGGGCATTAGAAAATTAAATATCTTTTTTTATTATTATTTTTTAAGACAGAGTCTCACTCTGTCGCCCAGGCTGGAGTGCAGTGGCACGATCTCGGCTCACTGGAAGCTGCGCCTCCCGGATTCACGCCATTCTCTTGCCCCAGCCTCCTGAGTAGCGGGGACTACAGGCGCCTGCCACCGCGCCCGGCTAATTTTTTGTATTTTTAGTAGAGACGGGGTTTCACTGTGGTCTCGAACGCCTGACCTCGTGATCCGCCCGCCTCGGCCTCCCACAGTGCTGGGATTACAGGCGTGAGCCACCGCGCCTGGCTAAATATCATTTTAAAAGAGTCTTCCAATATATGAAAGAAAAACAAAAAGAAAAAAAAATAAAGCTCAAACGTTACACAGAGGAAATTCTTGCTTTGGTAATTCTAAAGAAATTGTGACAATTATGGTTTAATGACCTCGTAAGAATGTGGCATAAGTGATTTATATTCACACTGCGGTGTCCTGATTTGAACTAACAGACTACAGTTTCTAAAGAATAACTTGTGCAGCTATTGGACCAACCTCAATGTCTAATGTTAGCACAAAACTTGCTCCAGAAGTACTTAATCCCAGTTAAAGAAGCAAAGTGTGTTCTTAATTGCTAAATAATAGCTCTCTATTTCATTTTGTAACTTTTCCACTCCCCAAGTCGGCAATCACAGAACAGCTACCTATGGAGTTATTTTAAGATATCCGAACAAAGCATTTTTCCAACTAGTTTCTTTAACAAAACAAACAAATAAAACATGAAGGTAACCATTTCTTGAATCATCTGATTTTTATTAAATTACCTTCCAGAAAATGTTTAATTCCTTCATGTGAGCTGTAAACTCACATATTTATTTCATTTTTGTTAAAAACAGAGTGGCTTAAAGAGGATGACACCATATGCAATACCAGTTTCTAAATGTCTCAATGAGGATGACCACATACACATTTCTACCACTTCAATTATCCCTAAGCAAGTCTTTTCTAAGTAGAGCTAAGCTGGTTGGTGCGAACTACTTTGCTCCAGCAAGTATACTGACAGGAGCATAGTGTGCAATTATATTTAGGTATTTGGGCTTGAAATGTGAAACCCCCTATGTTCAAAAACTCTTTAATCCATTGGAAATATTTTAAATGCCTACTGTAAATCACAATGCAGTTCACTGACAGTTCCCTAGATTGTTATTGGCAACAGCATGAAAGAGCAAAAGATTGAAAATTGTTTTTTAAAATATTTGCATCTAAAAGAACACAGAGCATAGTTCGAGGCAAATAAACAAGTAGGAAGGCTTTTCTTCCTCCTCTTGCCCAAGTTCAGAGGCAGTAACACTCTGGAAAGGCTACCAAGTTATGACAAAGGGTCTGAAAATCCACGTATTCTCCAATAACAGATTGAGGGTTGCATAAAAAAAGGGCCCATGCAGGAATAGGAAAAGGAGAGAGAGCAGCTCGAAGCAGAGATGGGGAGGAGGTGGGGACACAAAGCACTGTCTGATACCATTCTCATCAACCAGATGCAGGAGGGAGCAAAGCTAGGATACTATCCCCTTTCTATTCTAACTCGAGCACTGAGTTACGATGCCCTCAAAGAAACAATGAAACCACTGTATGGAAAATGACAATATTTCACCTGAATTTCTGTGACCCTTGGCCTCCCAAAGTGCTGGAATTACAGGTGTGAACCTGTACATACATCTATTTTATAGGCGAGGGATGATAGAAGCCAGGGCATTAGAAAATTAAATATCTTTTTTTATTATTATTTTTTAAGACAGAGTCTCACTCTGTCACCCAGGCTGGAGTGCAGTGGCACGATCTCGGCTCACTGGAAGCTCCGCCTCCCGGATTCACGCCATTCTCTTGCCCCAGCCTCCTGAGTAGCTGGGACTACAGGCGCCTGCCACCGCGCCCTCAAAATGAGAGGGAGAGTTGGGAGCGTTTCTCAATAAAGCAGGCTGTTAAATTACATTATTTCCTAAGCCAAGACAATATCAAATTGAAAAAGAATCAGTAGAATTTCCAAACAAGGTGGCACAGTAAATTCATGTTTCAGCTTATCTTATATGCTCTAAACACATGGTAATGAGAGATAAAACAGAAAAAAAGAAAACTAAAAGGCCATTGTTGGGTTTAAAAAACAAAACTAACATCTTTGTGGACCAGAAACACAATAGAAATGCAAAGCAGTAAGCTGGGCTAGAGCTGTAGTCGATCAGGGTCTGGGTCTTGAGGCAGCTAGTGGCAACTGGAAACTCAGCTCTTGTGGAATACACAGACTAAAATGCTCTGCTCAAGATGAAGACCAATGCCAGCCATGTTACTGCAAGCCAGAAACTGGGGCATGACTGAGATGATCAGCCTTCCTGGTTTTCCTAGGACTCTTCCTGTTTTAGCACTGATCATCCCAAATCCCAAGAAACCCTTTAGTTCCAGGCAAACAGTGGTTTGTCACCTGGTTTTCCCCAGTCTCACGAAAGGAGGCTAAATAAAACTGCTTCTGATTCTGCCTGGGGCTGTGCATTTATGGGAAGCTTTGGACCCAAGAGGGCAAAATGACAAAAGAAAAACATCACTGCAGCAACTGAGCTGAGCTAACAGCTGGTTCAGTTACTGAATTGGCCATATTCCGGATATCAGTAAGGAGTAGGAGCCCTCTAAAGCCATTTTAAGAACTGGCTCTGGACTGGGATATGGAATGAGGAAAAGGGCAGACAGAAATATTCATCAAACTTGGAGACAGGCCAAGAAAGGGTGACAACAAAAATATCTCCCACTCAAAGTGATTATGCTAATCAAAATCCTAAAACTCATAAAGAAGTAAATGCTAAAAAGACAGAATCAGGCCGGGCACGGTGGCTCACGACTGTAATCCCAGCACTTTGCGAGGCCAAGGCAGGCGGATCATGAGGCCAGGAGATTGAGACCATCCTGGACATCGTGGTGAAACACCATCTCTACTAAAAATACAAAAATTAGCTGGGCGTGGTGGCACATGCCTGTAGTCCCAGCTACTAGGGAGGCTGAGGCAGGAGAGTCACTTGAACCTAGGAGGCGGAGGTTTCAGTGAGCCGAGATCTCGCCACTGCACTCCAGCCTGGTGACAGCCAGACTCTGTTTAAAAAACAAACCAAACAAACAAACAAACAAACAAACAAAAGAATCAATGATGGAGTAACTAATATGGGACTAGCATCCGCTATAAAAAATAGTAAAAGTAGACAAAATATATAAAGTAACCGCTTTGAAAATCTGAACAACAGGTAGTACAGGAGGACTGTGATCCCTTGGGAAAGAAAAATGAACTGAGTTCCAGCCTTCTGCCTGGAGGCACTCTATCAACTGATATACAAAGAAGGAGAACCTAAGCAGAGTACAGTGGTTTTGTTGGGCTTAAGAGAGAGACAGGAACTTAGGAGGGCAACCACAATTTGAGAAAGAGAGCACCACAAGAGAAGAGAAAACTGTCAAGAGACAGAGCTCCAGAAATCTGCATAAAAATCATCTTGAGTCTACGTGAATACTAAGATGTACATCCATAAAATGGGACTATGTAAGGCCAGGCAGAGAACAACTATTAGAAGAACAACTCTCAGAGGAAGAACTACTGGGGCACTGAGACCTCAGCAACACTTTCACAGGGCTGACAAGCATTTGAGTTACAACCAGTGGAAATGCCTCTTGAACATGTGGGTGCTAAGCAACAACCCTCCAAGGCATTTCTGTGTGTCTTGTGACAAATTTGACCTAGACTATCTTTCAAAGGATGTTTGTCTAGCCAACACCTTTGGAAGGCGTAGTGTCACCCTCCAGCACAGAGGACAGATTTGTTTCCTGACCAGAAAAATAAAGTGAATGGCTTCTTCCAGGACAAAGTGTGGCAGATTTACTAGCGGTTACCTTATAAGATTAGGGGTTTCCTAAGCTTGGGGCTCCTCAGATGTGACACAGACCAACTGTATGTGTAGCATTTACCTGGACCCACTCACATTGTCCTCATTGTCTTGGTATGGAGAACAAGGAAAACCAAGAGAACATAAAGCCCATGCTATTTGCTGTACTGTGAATAATAAGGTTGTCTGTTTCTGACCTAGGCGTCTCATGTCTTCTGCCAGCATCTGTGAAACTGTGGCAAGCTCATTTACTGGCTTCAAAGTAGGGTAAAATCTCAGACCCTGAATAGTCTCTGACTCGACAGAGGAGTATTTAATAACAAAAGTATGGCTAAAGTAGCCCTAAAGAATTCTTTAGAACAGCAATTGGTGGCTCCAGCCCACAGGCCAAATCCAACCCACAGCCTGGTTTTGTATGGCTCACAAGCAAAAGATGTTTTTTACATTTTTAAGGTGTTGTACACACAAATACGCAAAAGAAACTGTAGAAGCTAAAATAGTATCTGGCTCGTTAAATAAAAACGTTGTCGTCTTCTGCTTTAAAACCATCTTAAGAAAGCATAAAACAAGCTTCAAAGGATCAAGTTGACCTTCAACTATCTGCTGGAACTGAATGTTCTTGGAAACAAGATAAAATACAGACACACAACTACATGGTAATCACAATGTCCAACACCAATAAAAAATTATTAGACATAAAAAGTAGCAAGGAAACATACCCCATAACTAGGATAAAATTAGTCAGTAAAAACAGACTCAGAATTGACAAAGATGACGGAATAGGAAAAGCCTTAGAATAGCTAGTATAAATATGTTCAAGATATAATGGAAAACATGAAAAGACAATGGTCTTTCTTGATGAATGTTTCATGTGCATTGGGAAAAAAAATGTGTATCTGGCAGTTGTCAGAGTGTTAGTTGCCACTGAGCAAGTTTCAAAAAATTTAAAAGAACTGGCATTATAAAAACATGGGTTCTGAGTATAAAATAAAATTAAAATTAAATTAGAAATCAATAGAAAATATATCTGCAAAATTCCCAAATATTTGGAAATTAAGCAACTTAAAATAACTAAAGAAATTGCAAGGAAAATTATAGAAAAATATTTTGAATTGAATGATAATGAAAAGACAACATATCAAAATGTGTGTAATGCAGTTAAAACAGCACTTAGAGGGAAATTTATAGCAGATCATCTCTGAATAGGGACCATAAGAAGAATAACTATAAATATCTGAATGTCTACATTGAACTAAAGTAATTTTTAACAGCAACGTATTGAAAGTATAAAAGTTCAAAAAGTATTAAAATACATACTTTTCTCATGGTATACTTCTTTTAAAGTACAGTTGACCCTTGAACAATGGGGAGGGGGGTCCCCACACCATGCAGCTGAAAATCTGCATATAACTTTTGACTCTCCTGAAACTTAACTAATAGTCCACCATTGACCTGAAGCTTTACCCATAACATAAGCAGTCCATTAATACATATTTTGTATTTTGCAAAAAGTGTAAAGTTTTCATGCCCACTGGCATAGCTGCAGCAATGGCTTCCCAAGTTCCCTTTTCTTTTATTTAAGAGACAGGATCTTGCTCTGTTGCCCAGGCTGGAGCGCAGTGGTGCAATCACAGTTCACTGCAGCACAGCCTCCTGAACTACAAGTACTACAAGCACACCTCCATGCTTGGCTTTTTTTTTTTTTTTTTAAACATGAGACTTATTTTATTTTATTTTCCATAGAGACAGGAGTCTTGCTATGTTGCTCAGGCTGGTCTTGAACTCCTGGACTCAAGTGATCCTCCCACCTCAGCCTTCCAAAGCATGGGATTACAGTCATGAGCCACTGTGTCTTTTTACAGTGGTCTTTAGGCTGAATTCATTCATCTAGAAATGGCAGGCAATTGCAGTTGCAGACCTCAATCTATGGTGCACATCAAGGAATTCAACCTTTTCTGGTAATGTCTTGACTTTTCTCTGCTTATTGGGAGCACTTCTAGCTCTTCATATGGGCCCCATGGTCCCATACATCCAAGGTTTATAGCATTGAACTAAACAAGATAAAAAAAAAATACTCGAGAACCCCTAGAGATCACATTTTACTGAGATATGCAATTTACTGGAGGCGAACTGTTCACTCAGAGATGATTGATTAGCATCACATAGAATTTTAAATGGATACTCCCAACACTTAAGCTCACTGCAACAGCAACAGGAGGTTGCTACAAAACTATTACACTAGTACAGTTAATTTTATGCAGTTATGACTTAATACTGTTTATTTCCATTTCCTTCCACTAGGAATCTTCCATAGTATGGTCTGTGTGTAAGGTTTGATAAATTTTGAATTTTATAGTGGACTTGTATATATTTTATGTTAGTAAATTATAAAAGACTAGTATGTACATATATTTTATGCATTCATAACACACCTTTTTCTTAATTTCTTCAATATTTCTAGGTTACACATTTACCTGTAAGTTTTTTCAAATTGTCAAAAATCTCCAAAGAAATTTCCGAAGTATTTATTGAAAAAAAAAATCTGTGGGCTGGGCATCATGGTGCATGTGTGTAAATCCCAGCACTTGGGGAGGACAAGGCAGGAAGATCGCTTGAGGCCAAGAGTTTGAGACCAGTTTGGGCAATATAGCAAGACACTATCTCTACAAAAAAAAAAGAAAAAATTAGCTGGGCATGGTGGCATGAACCTGTAGTCCCAGCTACTCAGGAGGCTGAGGCAGGAGGATCCCTTGAGCCCAGGAGATCGAGGCTGCAGTGAGCTATGATGGCACCACTGTACTCCAGCCTGTGTAACAAGAGGGAGACCTTGTCTCTTAAAAAAAAAAAAAAAAAAATTTGCGTGTAAGTGGACCCACATAGTTAAACGTGTTGTTCAAGGGTCAACTGCATATAAGAGGGAGAGTCCCACAATTTCTAGAAAGAGGAATGCCTATAGTGACTCAACTGAAGCTAAAACTGTATTTAAATTATGTTTATAAAGCAGAATTGAGTCCGGTGTGGTGGCTCATGCCTGTAATCCCAGCAGTTTGGAAGGCTGAGGTGGGCAGATCACTTGAGGCTAGGAGTTCAAGACCAACCTGGACAACATGGGAAAAACCTGTCTCTACCAAAAGTACAAAAATTAGCTGGGAGTGACGGTGCATGCCTATAGTCCCAGCCACCTGGGGGGCTGAGACAGGAGAATCGTCTGAACCTGGGAGGTGGAGGTTGCAGTGAGCCGAGATCACACCACTGCACTCCAGCCTGGGCAACAGAGTAAGACCCTATCTTCAAAATAAAACAAACAAACAAAAACAGAATTGGTGAAACAGATTTAAAAAAATTCAGTCTGCATGACTGATACTCCTAAGTCATTTTCCAATTATACTCTATTATAGATTCATTCTTTCAACAAATATTGGTAAGTACCTACTATGTTCTAGGAATACACCAGTAATATGGGAGGGGAGTAAAAAGGAAAAAAAAAATCCCAACCACTCAAGCACCTTACCTGGGGTAGGGTTGAGGGGGGTGACAGACTATAAATAACAATTAACAAGTAAAAATATATGGTATTTCACAACATGGAGATAAGTGTAACTGAGAAAAATAGAGTAGGGGAGGTGGGGGCAGTTATACTTCTAATGAGTGGGCAGGAAAGGACTCATTGACGATATGAAAGATGAAAGGTCAAAAAAGGGAAAGGGAACAAGCTAGATGAAAATCTAGGGCAAGCAGTGGGGGTTCTAGGAAACTAGAAAATCTGGGGCTAGATGGAAGTTCTAGCCAGGGTGTTCTCGGAAAAATAAAATCAGTGTGGCTGGTGCAGAAAGAGCTGAGGGAGAGGAGTAAGATATTAGGTTAGAGAAGTAAGAAGAGGTAGAGGGCAGGGAAGACCAAGTAGGGTTGGATTTTTTTTTTTTTCTTTAGAGATTTTAACTTTTATACTTAGTGAATGAAAAGCCTCTGGAGGGTTCTGAGCAAGAGTGGATTTTAATGGAATCATTCTGGCTATTGCGATGAAAATAAAGTGAAAGGGAGCAGGGGCTAAAAGGAGACCAGGTAGGAGGCTACTGCAAGAATCTGGGAGTGGGCTGATTGTTGCTTCCACCAAGCTGGTTGTGGGAACGACCCAATAGAGAGGGTGGGAGTGATGCTGCAGGGGAGAGGAGAAAGTTGCTGAATCACTCTTTGAGTAGGGGAAGGAATGGGATCTAGTGCACAAGTTGCAAGGATACAGCTCGGAACATTTCATTCATAAGAACAGATGGAAGACAGAGAATACAAGGCACAGTTACGAGTAGGTGACTCTATATGGTGGTGGGGGGAGGTGGTCTGTGGAAGCCCTCTGATTACTTCTATTTCTCAGGGAAATAGTAAGTAACACTGCAAAGGAAGATAGGAGAAAAAGTACTTGTGGCTTGAGGATGAGAAGGTATGAAGTGGTGGATGAGGAGAGCAGGAGAATAAGTAGATTAGGTTTGATACAGTTGGTATTTTTAACCTAGGCACTTTTGAAACAATTTTCTAACATTTTGTTCCTAAATTTAGGTACACAAAGAAAGCATCATTTTGATGCAAGTAATTATCAATCTCTGTCCATCTTTATTATGCATATGCTACTCCAGAGAGATAGCAAATCCTGCCCTCTAGTAAAGATAGATGTGTCTCAGAAATGTGTAGCTAAATGTGAATGGAATATTGGCAGGTTTGTAGCTTTCTTGCACATTTGCAGAGCTGCAAACAAGTTCTGTTTTGAATTCCTTCCTCATTACAAGACTACCTTCACAAGAGAATCAGTGCATTATAAATTTAAATGCACTTATGTCTATTTCCCATTTACCTTAAGATTATAGCTGAAGAGAAAACTTTAAGGAGTAAATTAATGTCATAGAGGAAAAAGTGCTTATTGTTAGAGGCTGGAATATTAGAAATGTTTTCAAAAATCCCATGAAGCATTCTAATGACCACTTCATATAGAAAGCTTAGAAAAGATTTTTTTTTCCATCGTCTGCAGGTATCATCTAATAAAATCATCTCCAATAAATAAGGGTATAAGTTATGTCATAAATGTGCTATACATGAAAATTACGAATCTATAAAACCTCTGATGAAGTGACAGGGAGACTATCATTTTATGTTTTTTCTATTGATGTAACTCAGGAAAACAGAAAAACAATCTTGGTGTTTTACGGGACATGAATAATGTGTTGATTTTCCTAAATTGTCTTATTCTCCTAAAACTTTGTATTTGAGAAACAGGAATTTGAGAAACAAAATTACACTGGACTCCTTAGGGGTGTGTGTGTGTGTGTGTGTGTGTGTGTGTGTGTGTATTCCCCCCCCAGAAAAAGACTTGTATATATTTTTCCAGAATCCAAACCTTTTGCAAATATCTCATCATACCAAATCCCCTTGTTATGGAATCTTTAGGCAGGTGTTCAAAGGCAGGAATCTCCTGCACCTCCCAACATGCTGATTCAAAGGACAGGTATCTTTACAACTGACACATTTTTAACAATAAAGTAATGATTTTTTTCTGTGTGTGTGTGTGTGTGTGTGTGTGTGTGTGTGTGTGTGTTATGGTAGATTATTATTTAAGAAAATTAGGCCACTTCCCATAAGTAACTACTGTTCATATATGGGAACGAGATGTCAAAAAATAATCCTTGGGAATATTCAAAACCAACCAAAGACTCAATACCCTCTTTTTTTTTTTTTTGGTATGAATGAAGCAAAATTAACCAAACTAAGTCACTGGTTCCTAGAAAACATTTAAAAGTTAAAAAATGCTGTTCTGATTCCTCTTAAGAACAGAGGAAAATGTTATAATTCTTAGGTAGAACCGTTTATTCTGCTTAGTTCAAATTTTGGTTTTGAATGGCTGTAGGCAGTTTTCACTCTTGGACAAAGTCCATGATGCCATTCTCAGGTAGGTTTGACTGTTCTCAAATCTAGATAATTTTTTAAATATTGGCTGAGAGTGAATAATACAAATGTTCAAATTAGGGCCATTCCATGATCACGAGGGCCAGGAGTCTGTACATGTAATGAGCGAGGCTTGTGCTCTGAAGTAATTTCCCTACAAGTTAAGAATACATGCCAGGCCGGGCACAGTGGCTCGTGCCTATAATCCCAGGACTCTGGGAGGCTGAGGCAGGCAGATCACTTGAGGCCAGGAGTTTGAGACCAACCTGGCCAACATGGCGAAAACCTGTCTCTACTAAAAATACAAAAATTAGCCAGGTGCGGTGGTGTGCCTGTAATCCCAGCTACTTGGGAAGCTGAGGCAGGAGAATCACTTGAACCCTGGAGGTGGATTGCAGTGAGCTGAGATGGCACCATTGTACTCCAGCCTGGGCAACAGCAAGACTGTCTCAGAAAAAAAAAAAAGAAAAAGGAAAAGAAAAAAAAAAAGAATACATACCAAAGAAACCTGGATCCCTTTACTAATATATTATAAATGAATGAAATATTATGAGGGGGACCCAGATTTTAACTAAAAAAAAATAAAATAAAAGGGCTATTCATATTTTCAGCCCATTCTACCTCAAAGTAATAAGAATTTTCATGATCACATTCTTTATTATTTATCCCAAATTTGTCTTTTCAATCTTTCACAGAAGGGAAATGTAACTCAAGAACAAATTTCTGTCATAAAGCCTCTGGTATAAGATATTCCTGATGAATCAGTCTTTTAAAATAATAGCTAAAATAAGCGTTTTGTTTTATTCATGCTTTTAATCATCTCAGCAATTCGTGTCCCTCATTTGCACATATAATTGAAGGTTGACTATGCTACTGCTACACTCCAAATTTCATTCTGGTACCATCTGTACCATCAACCCTGTTCAAACTTTCAAAGTGTCTCAGGTCTAAATTTCTTTGCCTTCTGATAATAGAGGACATATCTATTTTGTGTGGGAAAAGACATGGAACAGCATGTTCTACACTGATTTTTAAGTAAATAATTAATCCTAAAGCCTTATTTGTACCATTAATTTAAAACAGAAGCTATAAAGCCTGGGGAAACTTAAAGTTCTCTTGAGTGGAGCTTCTCTGATTCTTTTTTTTTTTTTTTTTTTGAGATGGAGTCTTGCTCTGTCACCCAGGCTGGAGTGCAATGGCATGATCTCGGCTCACTGCAACCTCCGCCTCACAGGTTCCAGCAATTCTCCTGCCTCAGCCTCCCTAGTAGCTGGGACTACAGGTGCCCGCCACCACGCCCAGCTAATTTTTTGTATTTTTAGTAGAGACGGGGTTTCACCTTGTTAGCCAAGATGGTCTCCATCTCCTGACCTCGTGATCCGCCTGCCTTGGCCTCCCAAAGTGCTGGAGCTTCTCTGATTCTTCCTAAAAAAAAAGTTAGTCTGGCCAGGCATGGTGGCTCACGCCTGTAATCCCAGCCAAGTTGGGGGGATCACTTGAGGTCAGGAATTTGAGACCAGCCCGGCCAACATGGAGAAACCCCATTTCTACTAAAAATGCAAAAATTAGCCAGGTGTGGTGATGGGTGCCTATAATCCCAGCTACTTGGGAGGGTGGGGCAGGAGAATCGCTTCAATCCAGGAACCGAAGGGTTGCAGTCAGCAGAGATCGTGTCACTGCACTCCAGCCTGGGCGACAAAGTGAGACTCTGTCTCAAAACAAAACAAAAATTTGAGCCCATATTTGCCTCTGCCTCTGTGTTTGAGAGCACTCCTGTCAGCATGCCTTATAAGTGCTGTTACAGTCTAATACAATCCTTCTTAGCTTCTCCAGGGTAGGCATCTCACCTTACTCACCTATCACAGACATACCTATTCAATACTTACCTAGAATGCCTTAAGTACCAAATATATCTTTGCCAGGTTGATAAATAATTCTGTAAGACAAGGGGTTTGAACTTGATGACATCAAAGTTCCTTTCCAGGTCAAAATTCTATTATTTCTATTTGTCTAAACTTCTACCTATAGATTTTGAGAATTCCTAGGTATGTTCATATTAATACACAGAAGTTGTCAATTTGGTCTTTAATGGGGTGCTAATCCTTTTCCTGCATTATGCTGGTGATTTAAGACCCAATGTGAAGCTAATACAAGTAAAATCCTATTAACAGTTATTCTAGACCAGTGCTGTCCAATAGCAATATGATACCAGCCAAAAATACAAACCACAAATAAAATTTAAAATTTTCTAGTAACTACATTAAAATAGTAAAAAAAGGGTGAAATTAATTTTAATATCTATTTAACAGTGTCCAAAAATCGTTTCAATATGTAATTAGTATAAAACAATGATTAAGATATGTTATTCTTTTATAAAAATTGTCTTCAAAATCCAATGTGTATTTACACTTACAGTATATCTCAATTTGGACTAGCCACATTTCAAGTGCTTAACAGCCTTATGTGGCTAGTTAGTGGCTGCTGTATTGAGAGCACAGTTTTAGAGCCTTGATATTCAGTGTGGTCCATGGACCAGTAGCACTGGAATCAAGAGGAAGCTTGTCAGAAATGCAAATCCTTGGAATCATAATATGCATTTCAACAAGCACTCCAGGTGATTTGTATGGACATCATGTTTGAGAAGCACTATTCTAGGAGTATTCAAATTCTTTTTCTCAAAATTCTTTTTCAGTGAAACTTTGTCTTGAATATTTTTGTAACATCTACATTTCTAATATGTACAAGCTTTTAATATGTGTATGCTTGCTGGGTCCCTCACCCCTGCATTTTAAGATAAACATTTTTTTTTAGTTACAAAAGCATAACTTGTTTATACTATAGAAACATTAGAAAATACAAATAAGCAAAAATAAAATAGGCCAGGTGGGGTGGCTCACGCCTGTAATCCCAGCACTTTGGGAGGCCGAGGCAGGTGGATCGCTTGCGCTCAGGAGTTCAAGACCAGCCTGGGCAAGATGGCAAAACCCATCTCTACAAAAAATACAAAAAATTAGCCAGGCATGGTGATATGGGCCTCTAGTCCCAACTACTCAGGAAGCTGATGCGGGAGGATCGCTTGAGCCTGGGAGGTCGAGGCTGCAGTGAGCTGAGATTGCACCACTGCACTCCAGCCTGGGCAACAGACACTGTCTCGGACCAAGAAAAAAAAAAAAAAAAAAAAAAAGAAAGAAAAAAATAAAATAAAAGACACTTATAGCTCCACCAGCCAGAGATAACTACTATTGACATTTTTGGTGTTTATCCTTCTATTCTCTAAAATGTTGTTTACTTCTTAATTATACAATACAGAAATATATTATAAATAATTCAAACAGTAATCCATAAACTAAGGTCTCAAATCACTTCACCAAATTTAGTCCCTTCTTAGAGGTAATTGCCATTATAAGTTTGAAGTATATTCTTTCACATCTTGTTCTAGGCATTTAAATAAATTTATATAACCCAGAGATACACATGAACTTACACACATGTATATGGATGACATTTGTTTTGTTTTTAGAAAAACATTTAACTTGACTTTTCTATTACATATGTATCAGGTACATTTATTCAACATCATTTTTTAAAAACGTTAGTATACTTTTTAAAAAAGTATATTGAGTATACACAGTATATTGTATATTATGTACGGTAAAATTAACCTTTTTTAGCATTCAGTCCCATGAGTTTTGATGAATGCATACAATAATGCAACCATCACGATCAAGATATAGAACAGGTCCATCACCCTCAAACTGTCTTTGTGCCTGATTGTAGTTTAGAGGCACTTGCTCCTTCTCCAGCAATCACTGAACTATTTTCAATCCCTACAGTTTTGCCTTTTTTGGTTTTTTTTGGAGACAGAGTCTCACTCTGTCGGCCAGGTTGGAGTGCAGTGGCACGATCTCGGCTCACTGCAACCTCCATCTCCCGGGCTCAAGCAATTCTCCTGCCTCAGTCTCCAGAATAGCTGGGATTACAGGGGTGTGCCACCATGCCCAGCTAATTTTTGTATTTTTAGTAGAGATGGGGTTTCACCATGTTGCCCAGGCTGGTCTCAAACTCCTGACCTTAGGTGATCTGCCCACCTTGGCCCCCTACAAAGTGCTAGGATTACAGGCCTGAGCCACTGGGCCCAGCCCAGTTTTGCCTTTTCTACAATGCTACATAAATGGAATCATACATTTGCTTTTTGAGCCTGGCTTCTTTCACTCAGCCTAATGCCGCTGCAATTCATCCATGTTTTCTGCATATATTTGTAATTTGGTCCTTTTTATTGCTCAGTAGTATTCTATTCTATGGATGTACATTATATGAATGTTCGTTGATCTGTTTACCGGTTGATAGACAATAGGGTTGTTTCCAGTTTTTGGTAATTATGAATAAAGTTGATATAAACATTGAATTTCAGGTTTTTGAGTACATACATAGGAATGAGATTGCTAATAGAAGACATCTTTTTTAATGGCTGCATTTTACTTCAGGACTGAAATGTATATGTACATTTATTCATTCAATCAACAAATATTAAATACTTACACTATAGTAGATAATGAGAGTACAGTGAACATACTGTTGGTCAGTGTTAGTCCTAATCCTCATGGAATTTGCTTTCAGGCAAACTCCTATAAATAGGCATATAAATTACTTCCAATTCCCCCATCATACACAATTAATTTTTTTTACCTCAATTCTATCATTACCAATCATCTGCCATTTTTCCCAATATTTTCCTAGGAGTTTTCAAGGAAACAAATGAGGTCCTAGGCAGTAGTCTTGGTTGGGAGAGCTGCATATCTCTAACAATGGCACTATATTGGAGATGGGGCGGTCGACTAGTCCCAGGAAGCTGTTGCAATTTGATGTAGGGAACCTGCGATCATCATTCATAGTCCTAGGACAGTTGTTTTCAAAATTTAGTATACATCAGAATCTTGTTGAAACACAGATTTCTGGGCTCCACTTCTCATTCTGCAGGTCTGGGATGGGGTCCAAGAGTCTGTGTGTGTGTATATATATAATTTGAGATGGAGTCTCGCTCTGTTGCCCAGGCTGGAGTGCAGTGGCGTGATCTTGACTCACTGCAAACTCCGCCTCCCGGGTTCACGCCATTCTCCCACCTCAGCCTCCTGAGTAGCTGGGACTACAGGCACCTGCCACCATGCCCTGCTAATTTTTTGTATTTTTAGTAGAGACGGGGTTTCACCGTGTTAGCCAGGATGATCTCGATCTCCTGACCTCGTGATCCGCCTGCCTCAGCCTCCCAAAGTGCTGGGATTACAGGTGTGAGCCACCGTGCCCGGCCAAGAGTCTGTATTTTCAACAAGTTCCCAGGTGAGGCTAATGCTGCTTGTCCCAGGAACATACTTTGAGAACTGTTCTAAGTTATTTCTGGCAGTTTCTGAGCCTGATAATCTTAAACTTGGATGCTCTTTCATCTCCTGTCAGGAATTCGGAGATCTAGAACTATTAACAGCTATCTTTGAAGTTACTGACGTAGAAAAAAACTCCTGTGGGCCAGGGACTCCTCTGCAGGATCACCTGACAATTGTAGTTCTTCAAGACTTTATTTTCATTTCTCTTATCATCTTCAGGTAGGTTCTTCCCTGAGTTACACTAGTTGGCAGGGTGGCGTGTTATCTGGCACCTCTCAGCACCACCAACAGCACAGAAGGGCTTCCTGCTTTGAAGGATTCTACTAGAGCAGGGTCTTAATATCCAACTTAAGAGTTACATCCTCTAGGTTAGAGGTGGCTAGGTTTCCTAGGTGGAAAGCCTTGTGAAAGTTCTGGGGTATTCACCTGAGACTTCAGAAGGGCTAGGGGGAACATGCTTACCCTGGATTTAGGGGTGGGGGGAGTCTTGGGCACATGAGCTGGCTGCAGGGGCCAGGTCCCACAGGCAGAGGAGCCACAGTTGCTTGTCATTGTTGGTGAGTATAAAGCTAACTGCAGTAAAAGGCTTTTTGGTTTCCTTCCCTTAGCTAGTTTGATGGGCAGGTTTAGTGAAGGGATCCCTGGTTTCATTCCCTTCATAGGAGGTTTCAAATCAGTTTTACCATTCACTAGCTCCACCACCAACTAGTTAGTTCTTGGGAAATTTCCTCATCTGTAAAATGAGGACAATCCCCCTACCTCTCAGGGTTATTGTGAAGAATAATGAATAAATGAATAATAAATGAATATAGTAACATATGTAAAGTAGTTAGTGTGGTACCTGACACACAGTAGGCCCTTCTTTATCTAACGGGAACATGGATCCCATGTGGGGAAGCTGCAGTACACCATTCTGTGGGAACTCCAGTTGCCTCATCACAAAGTATGCCTAATTCTCCCATATAAGGGTACTGACATTACTGTCTTTGAAAAATGAGACTAACTAGCTTTGGGGGCCTGCTGTTAAGTCACTCACAAGAACATGCATTTTCTGGAGGACATGTAAGATTGGAGCCTATATTAGCTGACAGGATAAGAGCCACACCACATTAGCACTTGAAGACTTGCAGGATCTAGGACAACTATTCACAATATGGAACTTTCGTTTTTGAGCTAGAAGGAACAGAGCTGATTTATTTCAATCACTCATTCTACAGATTATCCTGGGAGGTTAAGTAACCTGCTCAGTGTCAGAGAACATTGTAATATTTAGGGTTCCTCTGAGCAGGTCGTGTTTTCAGCCACTCCATTCTTTCTGAATTTTGCCCCTTTTGTCAATAAAGCACTTCCTCTATTGCCTTTTTTATTTTATATATACATACACAAAATGAGGAGAAATTCATTAGCACCATTTTGTGGCTCCATAATCTTGCTTAGAAAAGGATTTTGGAAGAGTACAAATGTAAGGTAAGTTGGAAGAGAATGTAGGTTGGTGAGACAGAAGCACTGGCACTCCTCTCTGCTCCCATCTGTCATACCCAGATACTCTAAAAGGTTATACTACTTATAGGTTCACTATAAGCATTATTCCAACAACCTGATTTTAGCTAGTTGGCAGTTTAGTACCTATGCTTATATTCCAATTTTATGTTTTAACAGTCAGGAATCTTTTCTTGATGCCTTAGACATGTCTTAGCCAGTGAAAATAATTTTTCCCCATATCAGTAACTTAAGACAATCAGCCCTCTTTTTAAAAAGTCTATGAAACATAAGCTTTAGGTATATCACAGAGTATTTGTTTTATAAAGAGAGGTTTCCTTTCTGTTCTTTTAAAAAATAAGCTTAAAAAAAAAAGCACAAACAAACTCTTGTCAGCAGAGAAAGTGGTAAATAATTTCAGAATGGTATGGGAGAGTAGACTCTTGTCCCCCAACACTCAGCGTTCCCATTACATTTGCTGAGAGCTAAGGAGCCCTCACAGACAAGATACCTATTACAGGAGAGCTTGACTCCTCAACTCCCCCTAGCAGAGGAATAATTTCGGAAGAGTATACATGAAGTATACTCTGTCCCCCGACTGTTTACTCTGAGTTCCTGCTACTTTTGCTGAGAGAGCTAAGGACCCATCACAGACAAAATCCCTATTACAAGATAACTTGACTACCCATTTTCAATAGAGAGGAAGATGAGTGGTGGTATTCCCTAGAATTCTAATTGCAAAAGAGGCATTTTTCTGGCCGAGTGTGGTGGCTCACACCTATAATCCCAGCACTTTGGGAGGCTAAAAGCAAACTTGAGGACAGGAGTTTGAGACCAACCTGGGTAACAAAGAAAGACCCCTCCTCTAAAAAAAGAATTAAAGAAAAAAAATTTTAAAAATTTAGCCAGGCATTGTGGTGTGCACCTGTAGCCCTAGCTACTCAGGAGGCTGAGGCAAGAGGATCACTTGAGCCTAGGAGTTAGAGGCTGTAGTGAGTTATGATTGTGCCAGTGCACTCCAGCCTGGGCGACAGAATGAGAGTCTAATTAAAAAAAAAAAAGAAAAGAAAAAAAAATTTTTTTTTTTGAGACGTAGTTTCACTCTTGTTGCCCAGGCTAGAGTGCAGTGGCGTGATCTCGGCTCACAGCAACCTCCGCCTCCCGGGCTCAAGAGATTCTCCTGCCTCAGCCTCCCAAGTAGCTGGGATTACAGACGTGCGCCACCACGCCTGGCTAATTTTATATTTTTAGTACAGATGGGGTTTCTGCATGTTGGTCAGGCTGGTCTCAAACTCCCAACTTCAGGTGATCTGCCCACCTTGGCCTCCCGTAGTGCTGGGATTACAGGCGTTAGCCACTGTGCCCAGCCAGAAGAAAATTTTTTTAAAAGAGGCATTTTCTCATTGAAACAATGTTAAAAATGATGGGTAAGTTTCCCTAAACTATGAATTAGATAAGTTACGGAGAGCTGGCCTGAAAACCTAGTAGCCATTTTAAGATTGTTTCTATGAAAAACACATTTGTAGGTCCAAAAATTGGCTTACCACCGAATTTTTGAAATATATTCTATCATAGATTGGGAAATGGAGGGATTTTTAAAAATTTTCATGTACACAAATTCTTTCAAGTGGGGTTTCTGTTCCAAGATGGCCAAATAGGAACAGCTCTGATCTGCAGCTCCCAGCATGACTGACGCAGAAGACAGGTGATTTCTGCATTTCCAACTGAGGTACCTGGTTCATCTCATTGGGACTGGTTGGACAGTGGGTGCAGCCCACGGAGGGCAAGCCAAAGCAAGGCGGGGCATCACCTCACCTGGGAAGCACAAGGGGTTGCGGGATTTCCCTTTCCTAGCCAAGGGAAGCAGTGACAGACTGTACCTGGAAAAATGGGACACTTCTGCCCTAATACTGCACTTTTCCCATGGTCTTAGCAACCAGCAGACCAGGAGATTTTCTCCTGTGCCTGGCTCAGCGGGTCCCATGCCCACAGAGCCTTGCTCACTGCTAGCACAGCAGTCTGAGATCAACCCGCGAGGCTGCAGCCTGGCTGGGGGAGGGGCGTCCACCATTACTGAGGCTTGAGTAGGTAAACAAAGCAGCCGGGAAGCTCCAACTGGGCAGAGCCCAGTGCAGCTCAGCATGGTCTACTGCCTCTATAGACTTCACCTTTGTGGGCAGGGCATAGCTAAACAGAAGGCAGCAGAAACTTCTGCAGACTTAAACATCCCTGTCTGACAGCTCTGAAGAGAGCAGTGGTTCTCCCAGCATGGTGTTTGAACTCTGAGAACGGACAGGCTGCCTCCTCAAGTGGGTCCCTGACCCCCATGTAGCCTAACTGGGAGACACCTGCAGTAGGGGCCAACAGACACCTCATACAGGTGGGTGCCCCTCTGGGATGAAGCTTCCAGAAGAAGGATCAGGCAGCAATATTTGCTGTTCTGCAGCCTCCGCTGGTGATACCCAGGCAAACAGGGTCTGGAGTGGACCTCCAGCAAACTCCAACAGTCCTGCAGCTGAGGGACCTGTTAGAAGGAAAACTAACAAACAGAAAGGAATAGCATCAACATCAACAAAAAGGACATCTACACCAAAACCCCATCTGTAGGTTACCAACATCAAAGACCAAAGGTAGATAAAACCACAAAGATGGGGAGAAACCAGAGCAGAAAAGCTGAAAATTCTAAAAACCAGAGCGTCTCTTCTCCTCCAAAGGATCACAGCTCCTTGCCAGCAATGGAACAAAGCTGGATGGAGAATGACTTTGACGAGCTGACAGAAATAGGCTTCAGAAGGTCGGTAGTAACAAACTTCTCCGAGCTAAAGGAGCATGGTCTAACCCATCGCAAGGAAGCTAAAAACCTTGAAAAAAAGTTAAACAAATGGCTAACTAGAATAAACAGTGTAGAGAAGACCTTAAATGATCTGATGGAGCTGAAAAGCATGGCACGAGAACTTCGTGATGCATGCACAAGCTTCAATAGCCGCTTCGATCAAGTGGAAGAAAGGGTATCAGTGATTGAAGATCAAATTAATTTGAAATAAAGCAAGAAGACAAGTTTAGAGAAAAAAGAGTAAAATGAAACGAACAAAGCCTCCAAGAAAATATGCGACTTACGTGAAAAGACCAAATCTATGTCTGATTGGTGTACCTGAAAGTGATGGGGAGAATGGAAGCAAGTTGGAAAACACTCTTCAGGATATTATCCAGGAGAACTTCCCCAACCTACCAAGGCAGGCCAACAGTCAAATTCAGGAAATACAGAAAATACTGCAAAGATACTCCTCGAGAACAGCGACCCCAAGACACATAATTGTCAGATTCACCAAGGTTGAAATGAAGGAAAAAATGTTAAGGGCAGCCAGAGAGAAAGGTTGGGTTACCCACAAAAGAAGCCCATCAGACTAACAGTGGATCTCTCAGCAGAAACCCTACAATCCAGAAGAGAGTGGGGGCCAATATTCAGACATTCTTAAAGAAAAGAATTTTCAACCCAGAATTTCATATCCAGCCAAACTAAGCTTCATAAGTGAAGGACAGATAAAATCCTTTACAGACAAGCAAATGCTGACAGATTTTGTCACCACCAGTCTTGCCTTACAAGAGCTCCTGAAGGAAGCACTAAACATAGAAAGGAACACCGGTACCAGCCACTGCAAAAACATGCCAAATTGTAAAGACCATCAATGCTATGAAGAAACTGCATCAATTAATGGGCAAAATAACCAGCTAACATCATAATGACAGGATCCAATTCAAACATAACAATACTAACCTTAAATGTAAATGGGCTAAATGCCCCAATTAAAAGACACAGACTAGCAAATTGAATAAAGAGTCAAGACCCATCAGTGTGCTGTATTCAGAAGACCCATCTCACATGCAGAGACACACATAGGCTCAAAATAAAGGGATGGAGGAAGATCTACCAAGCAAATGGAAAGCTAAAAAAAGCAAGGGTTGCAATCCTAGTCTCTGACAAATTATTTCAAGTGCACATTAAGCAACAAGCATTTTTTGAGTTCCTGAACATCTGTTGCATCAACAATCACAGTACCTGTACTAACATATTACTAAAAACTCAAACAAAACTTGGAGGTTCATGTTATTTGCTTTATTTCTGTATATGTTAACAGTTTTTCATTAAAAAATTTTTTAAAAACCCTTCAAACATAAATTCCATGAATCCCCAAAAGATCAACTTAGGCTGAAATTGGGTGGCAATGTAAAGAACCTCTAATAAAAAGAAAAATCTTGAATTTTGAATTGCATCCACAATATAGACAGCAAACCAACTATCAAAATGTTGAAAACATTTGAAATAATGCATCTATATTGGATCTTCCAAAATCTCACATAACTATTGTTCACAATTAAGAATGCCTTTCAAATGCTTACACGTGACTTTTTTTTTTTTTTTTTTGAGATGGAGTCTCGCTCTTTCGCCCAGGCTGGAGTGCAGTGGCACAATCTTGGCTCACTGCAACCGCCACCTTCCAGGTTCAAGTGATTCTCCCGCCTCAGCCTCCCAAGTAGCTGGGATTATAGGTGCTTGCCACCATGCCTGGCTAATTTTTGTATTTTTAGTAGAGATGGGGTTTCGCCATGTTGGCCAGGCTGGTCTCAAACTCCTGACCTCAGGTGATCCACCCACCTCGGCCTCCCAAAGTGCTGGGATTACAGGCATGAGCCACTGCGCCGGGCCTTTTTTTGTATTTTTAGTAGAGACAGGGTTTCACCGTGTTAGCCAGGATGGTCTATATCTCCTGACCTCATGATCTGCCCGCCTTGGCCTCCCAAAGTGCTGGGATTACAGGCATGAGCCACCATACATGTGACATTTTAAAAAATCAATATACACCATAAGTAAAACTGAATTGAGGCAAATCTTACTAAATTTGGCACAAATGAAAGATCTCTGTTAAGTCTCTGAAGATATTATTTAATTTTAGCTCTTTATTTTAATCTCAACTCTGATATTTTATGATTCAATTACCAATTAGTACTTTCAGAACCATACAGCAAAATATATATTCCCATTAATTTTTCAAATGTCTAAACACTGACTACTTTTATATGTTTCCATATTATCTAAAAACCCATTGTAATTAATATAGAAAGGAAAATTCATCTTTTTAAGTATCTCTTTTTAGTTTATTTATCTTTTTAAGACGTAGCTTAATAAAAGTCTACTGGGCTTCCTAAGATATAATTTTATTAAATTCAGAGTTGAAACTTTTACTCTTTAGATATCTACAGTTAACTAATATTCTATAACATACTTTCATATCTTTTATAAACAGAATATTTTTAAAACCCACAATTGCATGATATAAAAGAAAACAATAATTAAGTAGACAAAATAATAAATGAAATATGATATGGCTTCTGCTAGGTACCTATGAGTTTTACAGAATAATCATTTCAACAGATGTCCTTAGAGAACAAAGGAGAATGACAAAATGAAAAAGTGGGGGTGGCATGGAAGATATTTTGTTATCTTCTACTGTGTGGTCTTTCACTGCACTATACTTTAAACAGAAAAAGGCCTCCTCAAGGGCAAGTCCTGCTTCAAATGTCCCCTTCCCCTCCTGACTACAGAATAATGTGTTTGTGTAGTATACGATTACACCAGACAAGACTGTGAACACATGTGATTTACTCAATGATCCTATTCTGCTTCCTTTTAAAGATAAAGAATGCATTTAAGTCGATTGTGTGTGAGACTGTGGTAATTCCTGAGAAGGCTCCATTCAAACAGAGAATAATATTACCTTATTTTAAAACATTAAGAGCATAGCTATTTTCCTGGTCTTCATTTTCCTTCCAGACAACAACATTAATACTTTCATTTATTTTAGAATAGACAAGTGTAACACGAGTGATAATTTTAAAAGTTTTAATTTTTCTTTGTATAAGCAAGATGCCCCCACAAAACATTCACTTTTCAAAAACCTTTATATGCAAATAACTTACAAAAATCTGTGTAAGATAAAAGAAACAACTAAAACCAGACAGGCACCACTACCACAGATCCTAATAGCAGGCCAGATCAAGATGCAGATCTCCTGAAAACAAGCTGCTCACATTCCCAGAACCACAACCCCCTGGGGTTGGAATCTTGTCTTCTTTAACTCCCTGGGTGGTAGAGCCCATAGGAATTACTCAAACTATGAAAATCCCAAAGCATGGTCACCTACAGGGAAATGAGACAGATATGACTTGAGCATAATTATTTTCTTCTAATAACAGTTAAAGAAAACAACCTTAAATAGTAAAAGTTGTGTGAGCTTCAACAGGTAGATAATTGTGTTTGTTTTTACCAAACATAGCATTTGTTAGCTTACCAAGGAGGAAAATTTACAATGCATTGTTGCCATTTTTTCTTTAAAATAATATTCTCTAGGGCACTCATACATAGTGATTATAGATACACTTAACCAGACATAGTGTTCTTGGTATTTCACATGGTTTATTTCATTTAATCCTCACAATAACCTTATGAGGTAAGAACTAATTTTTTTTTTTTTTTTTTTGAGACACAGTCTCGCTCTGTCGCCCGGGCTCGAGTGCAATGGCGTGATCTTGGCTCACTGCAACCTCTGCCTCCCAGGTTCAAGCGATTCTCCTGCCTCAGCCTCCCAACTACCTGGGATTACAGGCGCATGCCACCATGCCTGGCTAAATTTTGTATTTTTAGTGGAGACGGGGTTTCACCATGTTGGCCAGGCTAGTCTCGACCTCCTGACCTCAAGTGATCCACCTGCCTCAGCCTCCCAAAGTGCTGGGATTACAGACATGAGCCACCGCGCCCGGCCCCAAGAACCATCATTATTACTATTTTTCAAATAAAGAGCGAAGACACAGGGAAGTTAAATTACTTGGCCAAGATCACACAACTAGAATTCAAAACCAAGTATCTTGTCTCCAGAGCTCTTACTTTTAATTTAGTAAAAGTAAATGTGAAATTGGATTTTTAACCCCGTTATCATACAGAACCATTCCTCCAAGATTGTAAATTCTGAGTTTCTTCCCTGTGAACTTCTGCCTCTTTGACTCATTGTGACTGCCAAACTCTCAGTCCCTTCTAATTCATCTTCTGGTTTCACCTGCTTTCCTTTACAGCCTGGACTCTAGTCATTTCAATTATGCCCAAATCTCCTGCTCAGTCCTCACCAGCTAGAGCCAAACCAAAGTGGTCCCTTGTACCAGCAATCTCTGCTATTACTCTTCTTAGCAGTGATTCAATCAAGAAAAGTCATGCTGCTTCTTTTTAAGTGAGTTCACTACTGCTCAGCAATCCTTTCACTGACACTACACAGCATCTATAGCAGCGGTTCCGAACTTTTTCTAGGACTAAATCCCTGAATATACCCATCTATCCCTTTATAGATAACTTTACCATGTATTTATTTAAAATTCATCCGAAGTAGGGTTGCCAAATAAAATACAGGATGCCTAGTTAAATTTGAATTTACAATAATAAAGAAAAATTTTAGTTTAAAGTATGTCCCAAATATAGAAACACGTAAATAGTATTTAAGATAACAAAAAATACCAAATGTACTGAGCCAAATATCGCATGAGACATACTTAAATACTAAAAAAAACTGTTTACCTAAAATTCAATTTTAACTGGGCATCTTGGATTTTAATTTGTTAAATTTAATCCAATCAAATTCCCTTCTTTCCATTCCCAGAAGTATCTTTTCTGTTTCCAAAAGTTAATTCTCTGAACTTTTATTTGTCTTTCTCCTTACTTCTCTTTCTTCCTCATTCTACATATTCCTTCTTTGTACTTTCAAGCATGTTCGGGTCATCTCTACTGTGTGTTGTTTTGAGACAGGGTCTTGCTTTGCTGCCTCACATGCTGAAGTGCAATGGTGCAATCATAGCTCACTGAAGCCTCAAATTCCTGGGCTCAAACAATCCTCCCGCCTCAGCCTTCCTAGTAGGTGGGACTACGAGCACGTGCCATCACACCTGGTTAATTTTAAATTTTTTTTGGAGAGACAGGGTCTCCCTATGTTGCCCAGACTGGTCTCGAACTCCTGGGCCCTCCCATCTCGGCCTCTCAAAGTGTTGGGATTATAAGCAAGAGTCACCACTCCTGGCCTCCTACTGTGGTATTAAGGGTCCCAATTCTTCATCCCTCTATGAATCCATGCCCTTTGCCATGTCACTTTGCAAGTTCTCTAAAGAGGAGAATTCTGTTTCTCTGCTCCTTGAATACGGGCTTGGCCACATAAATTGCTTTGGTCACTAGAATGAAGGAGAAGTGCCAGTGTCAGTTTGGAGTCCATGTGTTTGTGTTTGCCCCCCCCTCCTTTTTTTTTTTTTTTGGGAGAATCTCACTCTGTCGCCCAGGCTGGAGTGCAGTGGCGCAAACAGGTTCAGGTGATTCTCCTGCCTCAGCCTCCCGAGTAGCTGGGACTACAGGCATGTGCCACCACACCCGGCTACATTTTGTATTTTTAGTAGAGATGGGGTTTTACCATGTTGGCCAGGCTGGTCTCGAACTCCTGACCTCAGGTGATCCGCCCGCCTCGGCCTCCTAAAGTGCTGGGATTATAGGTGTGAGCCACCGCGCCCAGCCTCTGTTTGCCCTCTTCAACACTTCTTCCATCTTCATGAGAAAGATATGCCTAAGTGAGCTGGACAGTCACAGAAGGAGGATGATAGGTAAGTGTCCAGCCTAGAGCAAAGCTCCCAGTAGGTCTGCTGATGTATGTGCAAGCCCAGCTGGGAGGAGCCAACCCTCAGACATGTGAGCTATAATAATAATTATTGTCTTAAGCCACTTTAGAGTGTTTGTTATACAGCAAAATCTAAATGATGCATCTACCCTGAAAAACCTCATCCTGACCATATTATTCTAATTCCCTTTGTTGTATTCCCAAACTTCTGCAAAAAGTATCCTTTAGTTTTTGCTTGTATTCCTTTGCATTTATTCTTATCTGTACCACTTCTCTTTTACTTGACACCAAAATTCTCCTAATGGTCAGTCTTACAGCTTTGGCATGATCCTCATCCATGCTGGCCTCTGTACAGCACCTGACACTATAGGTCATTTCATACCACTGTTAACTTTCTCCCGCTTTTCTTGTACTCCACTAGTTTTTATTTCTTTGATTGCTCCATTTACTTCAAGGGCTCATCTTCTCTCTTCCACTCTTCTGGGGAGTTTATTCATTCTCTCAAGAGTGACTGTTATGTATCTGACTTACACATCTTTATTTCTACTCTTAATCTCTATTTCAAGCTCTAGTTCAGTTGGTCCTCAAACTGCAGTGTGCATCAGAATCACTTGGACGGCTTGTTAATATTCAGATTGCTGGGGCCTCACTCCCAGTTTCCTATTCAGTAAGTCTGGGATGGGACCTGTTAATTTTTATTTTTAGTAAGTTCCCAGGTGATGCTGATGCTGCATCAGTGACCACACCTTGAGAACCACACTTCTAGTTCCATATGTCCAACTCTCTAACAGTTTTCTCCTGGTTATCCATAGGTGCTTCAAATATCACATACAATGTCAATTAGGGTAGTTTTTGTTTTGTTTTATGTTGTTTTTAATACTGTAACCACTAGTAACTAACAGTCTAACTAATGCAAAAGAAAGATTTATCAGGAAGCTCACTAAAGACTGCAGAACCATGTTCCAAATAAAAAAAGAACCAGAAACTAGACTACTTGACAGTAGGAGCATTACCCCTAAGTCTGAAGTAAACTGAGTGTTTGTTGTTTTTGAATCCCTCAGTTCAAAAGTCAATTCCAAATGAGAGTCACCTATCTATCCCTTCGTTGTACCAAGGGAGAGACAGAAAGGATTATGGTGGAAGTAGCCACCAAGGACTCCTTTTCTTTCACATTGTCTTAGTTCAGGCCCTCTTAATTAAGCAGGTAGATTACTACGACAGCCTCTTAACTAGTTTTCTTGCCCCTAACATAACCTCCAATTCATTCTCCACATCATCTTCAGTTATCTCTTTAAGACACATGTCATTTTCTTCTTTGCCTTATCTGGTGCAGTATTCATGTCTTATCTTGTTTTAAGTAATAAATTGCTTTTCTCCATATACAAGTGGTTGCAATATTTTTGCCTTAGCTGACACAAAAAATGGAAAAGCAGTTTGAGAGGGTAGGAAACACAGCCCATTGTAAACTGAGGATCTAATCACCTAGTAATCAGGCAAGAGTCAGAAGCAGAGTACCAAATTTTGGATAGAGACCCCTCAAGGAGGCTTTAAGATATCAAGTCTCTCACTAGACTGAAAACTCCCTCATGGCAAGGATCTAGTTCTCACTCTATCCCCAGCACCTAGCTCAGCACCTCACAAATAACAAGATTTAATGACATGAAGAAAGTCATCTCCAGACCCTCCCCTACTTTAAATTACTAGTTTACAGTCTCTGCCTGCATATCGCCTCACCACCAAATCCTTCCTACATACCACTGCTAAATCAAGCCAATTATCATTTCATTTCCTGCTCAAAACCTTCTGACTGTCCAATACATGCTCGCCAACTCTAAACTCTTCACCATTCAAAGCCTTCCAGAACTTGGTTCTAACCAATTTTTCTAAGCTTTCTTCCACTCCTCATTACACTGTCAGTCTGGATAAATAAGGTTTAACATAACATTTTTTCTGTTCTTGTTGGTTCCAGTTTTTGTAGTATCTGTCTTCCATGATGTCTCCCCTATCTTACCGTCAAAATCTAGTTAAGATGCCACCTGTCAGTGACCTACCACTCTAAGTTATTGGTAACGTATCCTCGTACCCTGTGCTCCTTAATTACTTAAGGATCTATTTGAAGCTTTTGTTAATTACTGTCCTGTTCGTATATATAACTTCTAGTAGTTGAACACATACTATCTTAAATTATAATTATGTAGTTGTATTATTTGTCCTACCAGATTTTAAGAGACTTAAGAGCTTTCTGCCGCTAATCTTCTATATCCCCAGAAACTTCTGTAGTGCCTTATACATAGTGGGCAATAAGTAAAATCTGTTAAAAAGATGAATAAATGGATGTTTATAATATAGCACTAGTGTTTGGGGCTGGTCCCCTTGAGGTAGCCAGCCTGTGACTGTGCCAGGGATTTCTGAGCTGCTGAAATCAGAGGGTAATAAATCCTGGCAGCTTGGAACTGGATGGTGAGTCTAAATCAAAGATCATCAGGTTGAATGGAGATTCAAATGCCAGGAACAAGCATCAAGTGAAAAGGTCCAAAAGACAGAACCTGAGATGGAATGTAGAGCAAAGGGTATGGAATCAGGCAGAGACACAGTAAAGGCAACAGTCGTCATAACATATTGATGAGGATCTGGAATGGTGGACTTTGGAGGGGGGGCCATGCAGTGCATTCATCAAGGTGAGTGGTTTGTTGGTAAAATAATCACCTAAAAATTGGAAGTTAGGTTGGCATCCAATTATCATCTCTAGCAAAGAAACACATATATGAAAATAAAAAATTTATAATAGCAAATATAGAGAAATTAAATAGAACCTGCTTTGAGAGGTGGATTTCATTTCAGCTTCATTTTCTTGCTTCTGCCCTGTCACCTTGTTTCACACATTTGCACAAGTTCACATACAAGTTGTATTTTTTGATCCCTTTATATTATGGAAAAAGAAAAACATATTTTAAAAGAGATAATATCACAGCACCCAACATCAATACAAAAACTCAGAACTTACTTTTACTGTATTTTTTAGATTTTTAATCTTTCAGCGAAGCTGCAATAACAGTGTACATAATAACCACTGATTTTTCTACATGAACTGTTCACAGACTAGAAAATTCTGAGATTTTATAAAAGTTTAAAAATCCTTAAAAATGTTTAAAAAACCCTAATTATGAGAAGTACATATTCTGTTATCAAAAGTCCTAAAAAGTTTAATTCCAACAGCTACCTTGCCCTATAAAACATTTGTTTGCCTGTCAATCTGTGAGGTTGGATCGAGCAACTCTGTCCCACACAGCATTTTCTTATACTCATTAGTAGTAAGCATTGTGGCAAAGACTAATGTCCTCATGAAAAGGACAGCAAAATTCACTTTAAGTTCTACTGTACAGGTGCAATAGTCCTCTGAATAAATTGTAAAAATTAAGAAAAAAAATTTTTTTTTGACACGATCTCACTCTGTTTCCCAGGCTGGAGTACAGCGGTGTGATCATGGCTCACTGCAGCCTTGATCTCCTGGGCTCAAGCAATCCTTCCACCTCAGCCTCCCCAGTAGCTGGGACCACAGGTGCACACCACCACACCTGGCTAGTTTTTTTTTTTTATTATTATTTATGGAGATAGAGTCTCACTATGTTGTCCAGGCTGGTCTCAAACTCCTGGCTTCAAGGGATTCTCCCACCTCAGCCTCCCAAAGTGCTGAGATTACAGATGTAAGCCACCATACCTGGCCGGAATTTTGTTATTTTGATTTAAATGCTGAATGAAGTAAGTTTTAAAGCCTATATTATTCTTCCTGATATAACTGACAGAAGGATAAGCTCTCATATTAGGTTCTTTAAAAGTTAATATATTTGGTGGCAACACAGAAGAATAGGAAGATTGCTTACCAAGGAGGTAGGTAACCTGGATCTCACTTACTCTATGGGGTCTTAAGCAAGTCATTTACTTTCTCTGAGTCTCAATTTCTTCATTATAAAATCTAAAGACTTGGATTATTTCAATGGTCTTGACAGGAAGACTGCATTGGAATTGCCTGTGGGCATTCTGACTTGGTAGATATGAGAAGAAAGGGCCTAGATAAATGTATCTTTACAACGTCTCATAAATGATTCTGATGCATATTACTGGTTAAGAACCAATGGTATAAATAATTTCTTGGGTTATCTGAAATTCTAAGAATCTACTTTTTACATCCAATCAACGGAATTTTTAAAACTCCTACCTTTCACTATTATATCATTCTTCTAGATGAATAAGTATATTTTAGGAAATGGAGAAGCTGCCTCTAAATTGTGAATAGCTTACAGTTATTGAGTGCTTAGCAGTCTAAGGTGTTAACTCATTTAATATATGTAATTAAATCTTCACAACAACACTAAGAGGTAGGTACTACTATTATTATCTGTTTATTACAGACAGGAAAAATGAGGCACAGAAAGTAATTTGCCCAAGTTATGGAGCAGGTAAGTAGGGAAATTGGGCTGCAGAGTTTAAACACCAGAATGCTCTACTATCATTCAATAAATGACCTATACATACCAATAAGCCCCATCACTATTCCCCACCCGAATAGTGCTGTTTTCCCTGCTACTACAGGGGAAAAAAGGGGTATGTTTTTAGAAAATCTTTGAGAGCAGAAGGGAGAAGCTGGGAAACTCAAGAATGAAAAAACTCAAGGGACCTGGGCCTAAGACCTCTGGCCCTGAATTACAACTAGAGACTACTTTGATTTACAAAAGCCTCTTTAAATAGGGTGACTATTTTTAGGAGTTATTTTCCTTCAGTTATCATTTCATCCCATGATGTCTAAGACATGCTCTTTTTGATTGAATAAATATTAATTTAGAAAAATATTAGAAATGTACCTTATCAGATGAACTAGACTCAAAACTGTAAAGCAAAACAGGAAAGGATAAAAGCTACGTTAGAGTCAAAGGGAATGATAATCAAATGATTCAGCCTATTGTTAATTTTGGGTATGCAAAGGAGAATTATAACACCATACTTTGGCATAAGGTAGAGATTAATACATAACACGGTATAACCGTCCCTTCCCAACAGTATTAGATGGGCTGTCTACTTGGGTGATGAATTTACTCAGGATGAGGGCAGGAATTCAGGTGAAGGAGAAAGACTGTAAGCCAAGTGTCAAAGTCTTTAACATCTTTAATAAATTAAGTCTTGAAAGACTATGAATATGCTAAGTACAGGGGAGCAGATATTCTAGAATGAGGATCCTTCCCTTTTCTCTATGAGCTTTCAGTCTAAAAACATGTTATACAAATGCAGAAGTAAGCAGCCGCTTAAGAAAAATGAGTAGTGTTTTCCTTCATTCATAAAACTAATCTTTGTACTGCTTTGCAGACTTGGCAAGAACCTCTGGTTCACATTTTCATCCTAAGGCTAGATTTTCCCTGCTAAAGAGGAATGGAGAATGAAATTACCTGCTAATTCAAGCAAGAAAAATATCAGCTCTTGTTCTCATAAATTTGTGAAAATAAATTACAACTAGATTGCCCCAGTTCTGATTTGAAAACATCTGGTGAGACCACTAGGTATAGTTTCTCACTACTTTTTTTTTTTTTTAAAGTGTAAAAACACACATATTCAAAGGTTTTTAAAAATAATCTTAAAAGAACAGAGTAGCATGCTATTTCCTGACAGGCTGACCTTTACACAAAGAATGTTCACTTTCAACAAACTGAAAATTACTCTTACTGATGGCTTCAGAATATCACTGTCTACCTCAGAAAGTGGAATGTTTTGTACAAATCATAAATAAGTGGCTAGACGGACACTATTTGGTCATCAAATGATCAATGTAGAGGGCAGGGGGAAATTATTTCTGCAGTACCAACCATATATCTGGTACTGTGCAAAGGGAAAAAGGAAACGGGCTGGGAATGGTGGTTCATGCCTATCATCCCAGCACTTTGGGAGGCCCAGCTGGGAGGATCCCTTGAGCCTAGGAGTTTAAGACCAGCCTGGGCAACATTGGGAGATGCCATCTCTACAAAAATAAAAAAACTGATGGCAGGAGCCCGTAGTCCCAGCTACTCAGGAGGCTGAGGCAGGAGAATGGTGTGAACCCGGGAGGCAGAGCTTGCAGTGAGCCAAGATCACATCACTGCACTCCAGCCTGGGTGACAGAGCAAGAATCATTCTCAAAAAAAAAAAAAAAAAAAAAAATTTGCCAGGAGCAGTAGCACACATCTGTGGCCCCGGTTACTTAGGAGGCTGAGGTGAGAGGATCGCTTAGGCCCAGGAGGTCAAGGCTGCAGTGAAGTGTGATTGCACCACTGCACTCCAGCCTGGGCAACAAAGCAAGACCCTGTCTTAAAAGAAAAAAGGAAATGTAGAATATGATTCCTAATGTCAAGAAACTTACAGCTTATTGGTCAATTACATAATACTGGAGTCCAGGACCATGTCTTACTCTTAAAAAAAAAAAAAAAATCCACCACATCGTTTAACGTAGGATTTTATAAATATCAGTGAGTTAATAAAAAGTTAAAATAATACAAAAAGCTTAGAATTGAGCAATAAAATGCATGTTTAATATAGGCGACTGGGCCAGGCACGGTGGCTCATGCCTGTAATCCCAGCACTTTGGGAGGCCGAGGCGGGCAGATCACCTGAGGTCAGGAATTTGAGACTACACTGGCCAAACACAGTGAAACTCCGTCTCTACTAAAAATACAAAAATTAGCTGGGTGTGGTGGCGGGCACCTGTAATCCCAGCTATCTGGGAGGCTGAGGCAGGAGAATCGCTTGAACTCGGGAGGCAGAGGTTGCAGTGAGCCAAGATTGTGTAACTGCACTCTAGCCTGGGTGACAGAGTGAGACTCTGTCTCAAAAATAAATAAATAAATAAATTAATTAATTAAATTAAATAAATAGGTGACTGAGTGAAGAGATAACAGTTAAGCTGATGTAATTATAATCTTTGAAACCTCTATTAACGACGAAAACACATGGACACAGGGAGGCGAACAACACACACCGGGGCCTGGTGGGGGGTGGGGGACAAGGGGAGGGAGAGCATTAGGACAAATACCTAATGCATGCGGGGCTTAAAAGCTAGATGATGGGTTGATAGGTGCAGCAAACCACCATGGCACACGTATACCTAAGTAACAAACCTGCACATTCTGCACATGTATCCCGGAACTTCAAGTAAAAAAAGCAAACAACAAAAAAACCTCTATTAAAAAATCTTCTTCCTATTCCAATTTTATATTTTGAGTAAGTACTGACACAGGAAGGTCTCTACTCCTACTTACTGAAATCTTTAAGAAAGAAAAGAGTGGGTTAACTTGGCAAAAAGAGACAGGGAAAGGAAGAGCAAACCAGGCAGAATGAGTATCACATGCAATTCTCTCTTCTGTATAGAAAGAACATGGTATGTACCAAGAACTGGTGATATCAAATAGTGAACTAGAAAGTAAGTTCCTTGAAAAATTCAGGATAGGATCCAAAATGGAGCAAAATTTTCAGCCTAAAAATGCTCAGTGTGATATACATGATAATGTAAAATTTGAACCATTCTGTTGTTGGCCAACAGTGGGAAAATGGTTAGGTAAATTATCATATGTCCACAACACAGCATATTTTGCAGCCATTAAAACAATGTATATGAAGAGTTTTAATTTACGTGGAAAATGCTTGTTATAATGCAAAGTGAAAAAACTAGGACATTATTTTCTCTATGTAATATATTTACAGAAAAATTTTCTAGAAACAGAATGGACTAGAATGTTAATCATGACTTCCACTGGGTGAGACTGAATGTTCTATATTTTTCTTTATTGTCTTCCATGTTTTCCATGCTATGCATTTAAAACTTTTAAAATTGGAAAAATACATTTTATTGAGAAAATGAAGAAACAGAAGGACTTATCTATATTTACACATCTGAGAATAAGTAGTCTTTTCTGGCCTCTGGAATGAGGATGTAAAATAAAGCAAAATCTAGGAGAATCCAGTGTCAATAACAAAGTTTTCTGTGTGTGTGTTTTTTGAGACAGGGTCTTGCTCTGTGACCCAGGCTGGAGTGCAGTGGTGATCATGGCTCACTGCAGCTTCAACTTCCTAGGCTCCAGTGATCCTCCTGCCTCAGCCTCCTGAGTAAGTGGGACTACAGGCATACATCACCACGCCTGGCTAATTGTTAATTTTTTGTAGCAACAAGGTCTCACTATGTTGCCCAAGCTGGTCTCAAACTTCTGGGCTCAAGCAATAATCTCACCTTGGTCTTCCAAAGTACTGGGATTACAGGCATGAGCCACCCTGCCCAGTCTCAGTAAAAAGCTTTTTAGTGGGAGTTTTTCTGGAATGTGATTTACACTGTGAATATTAAAATGCAATAAACTTTGGGGCCAGGGGAAACTACCCCGAGATATGTTGATCCAAATAGATACCTTGCTTCTGAGATTTTGCATCTTAATTATTTAAATTGGGAATTTTATCTATCCTTACTCTATGTGTGTTTGGTCTCCTCCTGCCTACCTATAATATAATCCATTGGAAATGCTCCAATATCAATTCTGGATATGTAATTTAAATGAGGGTCCTGGAAAGCTCAGGCATCAGTTCTAATATTACTCTATTCTGAAAGTTTCTTTTATTTCTTGTTCCTCAAACATCATCTTTAATTTATAGGCTATTGATTCCTTCCTTAAGACTATTACTGCTAACTTATGGAAGTGGAAGTTGTTTCAGAAAAGTTTTGCTTCTCTGAGTAACTGAGTAAATGAATTGGTTAAAATGAATAGAGAGATCTCTGTTCAGGAAATTCATCTCTCACCACATGATAAATCTGACTTTGGTTTAAAGAGAAAGAAATAAAATATGTCTTTTAGCCAAGAATTACTTTATTATTATTCATTTAGGCAACAAATATTTATGTGCCTACCTTGTACCCAGGAAGGTTCTATGGAGAAATTGCAGAAACCTGCATAAAGCCTTTTGGGACTTTGTATAGTTGATGCAATTGACTCCAAAGTTTGCCATACTTACTTAGGCCTTCCAAATGCCTCTGAAAGGGAATGAGTTTCTTTTCCATTATGGTTTCATAAAGGCAAGAGACTGGATGAAGGGCTGGGTACAAATTTACTTTAAACTAGGCCAGGGTTTTTCAACACCTGCACTATTGACACTTTGGACCTGATAATTCTTTGCGCTGCAGGGGCTGCCCTATGCATTGTACGATGTGATAATCAAAAATGCCTCCAGATATTTTGCCAAATGTCCCCTAGGGCGACAAAAATCACCCCTGGTTGAGGAACATTGAACTAAATGATTCAGACATTTGCCCTACAGTAGTTAAGAAAACTGAGTTATCTGAAAGTGAAGGAAAGAAAAGGGATGACACAAAGAATAATTTAGCTTGAGGCTGGGCACCATGGCTCACACCTGTAATCCCAGCACTTTGGGAGGCCAAGGCAGGCAGATCACTTGAGCTCAGGAGTTCGAGACCAGCCTGGGCAATATAGTGAAACCCTGTCTCCAAAAAAATATGAAAAATAGCTGGGTGTAGAGGTGCACGCCTGTAGTCCCAGCTACTCAGGAGGCTGAGGTGGGAGGATTGCTTGAGCCTGGGAAGTCAAGACTGCAGTGAGTTGAGATTGGGTCACTGCACCCCAGCCTGGGTGACAGAGTGAGACCCTGTCTCAAAAAGAATAATTTTGTAGGGCATGGTGGCTCATACCTGTTATCTCAGCACTTTGGGAGGCTAAGGCAGGAAGATCGCTTGAGCCCAGGAGTTCGAGACCAGCTTGGGCAATATAGTGAGACCTCATCTCTATTAAAATAATTTCTAAAAAAAAAAAAAAAAAAAATTTAGCTTGAACTCTACCAAATTTACTAGAAAACAAAGTATCTAAATGATTGAATAAGAAAGAAAATACTGCCACTCTTGTCAAATCACTATGCCCTTCTACCTTCTCCTTAAAGATGAATGAAAAAACAGTGACAAGACAGTCTTTCTTACCATAGAAATGACTACTTCTATAACCGCTGCTCAGAAGATTCTCTAAGTATAGGAGTAAAAGTAATAAATCTAGGGTTTGGAGGCATGAGTTCCCACTAAACAGCTTTATTTCTTTGGGCCTTAGCTTACTGATATGTAACGGAGGGGTGTTGGGCAGGCAGTAGAGAGAGTTGTAAACAGATTTTTAAATTTTTTTAATTCAATAAATGTTGATAACTTATATTCTAGGCATTATACTTGGATCTAGTATATAAAAGATGAAAAGACATGGTCTGCTCCTTCAAGAAGATAACAGTCTATTAGACTGACAGACTAAAAAACAACTACAATAATATAAGCATTATAATAGAAGCACATACAAAGAGAAGTGGAAGGCTAGAAACAACACCTAAATCTGTTTGAGGAAATCAGGGAAACCTTTACAAGGAAGTTTCATTTGAGCTAAAACTTGAAAGATAAATAAGAATTTTGCCAGGAGACAAGAAGGGAGAATGTACTATGCCAGTTAGAAAGGCAAATGCACAGAGATTTGATAGTTTTTCAAAAAGAATGGCATGTTTACGAAGCTATAATACCTCAGAGGTGCTAGAAGATAAATGGAAAAGGTGAAAAGGTATGAAGCCGAATATCTATCTAGGCCAAATCATGAAGTTGGTATGCCATAAACACTGTTTTTATGGCAATAGATGATAATTTGACGTAGACGATAACTTAAAATTTATGTGGTACACAGATCACCCTTGCAGTACAGTAGAAAATAAAATTAGTGAGGAATAAGCCAAGAGACCAATCAAGTGACTACTGCAATAGTATACCTAAAGCTAGTGAAAGGCTACAAAAGGACAATGATTCTGTGGACAAAAATGGGGACTATTCAGGAGAAAGAATAGGCAGGACTTGAAGTATGAATGTTGGCGGGGGGGATTACAGCTAAAGTGTATTCAGATTGTGCTAAGTATTTCTGGCAATACTTCATTTAATCCTTATAATATCCCTAATAGGAATGGAAAGCAGTCCAATTTGCTAAAAGGTAATTTGCCAATGAATCAATTTGCTATATTTACCAAATACTTGTTTTAGAGAATATTCACCTCAATATATTTAATAAATGTATTCTTTTTTTTTTTTTTTTGAGACATGATCTTGCTCTACCACCCAGGCTGGAGTGCAGTGGTGCGGCAACCTCGACCTCTTGGGCTCAAGTGATCCTCCCACCTCTCAACCAAGCAGCCTCTCAGTCTCACAGGGTTTCACCATGTTGCCTAGGCTGGTCTTAAACTCCTGGGCTCAAGCAATCCTACCACCTCTGCCTCCCAAAGTGCTGGGATTACAGGTGTGAGCCATCGTGCCTGGCCAATGAATGTATTCTTGGTACACTTTTTTAATGAATTCACTTTTGATGAAATGATTTAGAACCTAAGGTAAGTATATTTTTACCCGTTCTATTGAAGAGAAAACTGAGGTTCATAGAAACTGAAGTTCACAGTTAGCAAAGGCAGAATCAGGTCTACAGAGCTATAACTTTTTTTTTTTTTTTTTGAGACAGGGTCTCACTCTGTTGCCCAGACTGCAGTACAGTGGCAACACTATGACTCCACTAACTCAGTCATAGATGTAACATGTTTGTCTTATATTAACTTTATTACTCTTTTGAGTTCTTGCACCTCATAGGTCCACCAGAATCCTATGCTCAAGAGGCTCAAGGCTCACTGCAGCCTTGACCTCCCCAAGCTCAAGCTATCCTTCCACCTCAGCCCCCAAGTAGCTGGGACTACAGGCATGCACCATTGCACCAGCTAATTTTTGTATTTCTGGTAGAGATGGATTTTTGCCACGTTGCCCAGCCTGGTCTCGAACTCCTGGGCTCAGGCAATCCTCCCGTGTTGGCCTCCCAAAGTGCTGTGATTACAGAGTTGAGCCACTGTGCCTGGCCCTGACAATGTTAATATTCTTAAATGAAGAAGTATACCTTAAAAAAAATAGATATGATGAAACTAAATTCCAAATCCAATGTAATAAGAGTAGCATATCTTATTATGACAACTTTCTTAGTTTTTCCTGGGGGCTACCTGATGAAGATAATGAAGGTAAGATGGTTCTCTTTGCTTTTCTGTGGTGCTCTGCTCTTTTCTTTTTTTTGTTTTTTAACTATCAGAAATCGCCATCTATCTGGAGTCAACTACCATTTATATGTGACACATAGAACCCACTAACCACCTTTAAATTGTTATCTCAAATATTTGTTTCATCATCAATGTAGGTGGTATTATTTGTTTGACAATACGAAAAAAGTCATCATAATTCTGCTTTCCGGGATATGAGAATTTGAAATCTTTTTTAACTCAACTCTGTAGTGCTCATGGTTCATAGCTGTACAAAGTGGAGGCCACTCTAGGAGTTCAGTGGAGAGCAGCAACTCCTCTTTGGGGACATTTAGAAATACATGGGGAATTTTTTATTGTTACAGTGGCATGTAGTACACGGGGGCCAGGGATGTTAAATGTCCTGCACAATGAAAAACTGTTTCACCAAAAATGCCAGAAGCCCCATTTGAGAAACCCAAGAGCTCAGAGCCATCAACTTCATGAACATGCGACAAGTATAGTCACACAGGGCCCAGTGCTTAGTTTAATGCTCTGTAGTCACTGTCTTGAAAATTGTAATACTTTTATGTTTGACTATCTGTTTTGTAAGTCCAGTGGTATAGCAGAGCATAATATGCAAGCAGAGGTATGTATCCTTTCTTCCTTGCCATTCTATTTGCATATGGTCTCCATGATGCCTCATGACAAAGGATTCTGGTGGACCTATGAGGTGCAGGAACTCAAGAGAGTAACAAAGTTAATACAAAACAAGCATGTAACGTCTACGACTGAGTTAGTGGAGGCATAGACAGTTCCAACAGGCTACACTTTTCATTCAAATCAGAACTTGCTTCAGGTGCAGAAAGAAGGCAACAGCATCTTTAAGAAACACAAGTGATTACATCACATCCTTCCTTACTCATGTGTTACTTACCACTATTAGCCAACCATTTACACAAAAAATGATGACAAAGAATGAAAGGGAAAGTAGGGCAACTCAGCACTCCCTTTCCTTTCATCCTTCCTTACTCATCAGTAAGCAGAAGATGGAGAATGTTGGTAGAATGTGTGCATATCAAGAAGGAAAACAAAAATAGTTTAGTTTTGTGCAGAGTTTACACTGCTCTGATAGCACAAAATACATATGCATTTACAAGCTATGAATTGTATAATTTTGTTGATTCCACATACAATTGAAATGCTCTTATATTTGCATTTTAAAACGGCATTACACAATATAAAGATGAACGGTAAAATTCATCCTAAGAATTAAAAAATTTAATTTTTCTTCTCATAGAATGACATTAAAAAGCAAATTTAAAAACACTATGACAAGTGGAGAGAGCGACGACAGAACAAAGAAAAAGCTTTATATTTTAATACAGATAATAGCACATTTTCCCCTGTGTTGGAACAAGAGGCCTTACGTTTTCATTTTGCTCTGGGCTCCACAAATTATGTAGCTGGCTGTGACTGGGCTGGTTGAAGCAAAAAGGGATTAAAAGATACTATTTAGTTCACAGATCTCTCAGAGGGCCAGAGAACCAGACTTGGATAAACCAAGCTAGAAACAACATCCAAGAAAAACCAAACCACAAAGAACACCCATCCCACATCACAAAGCTATTCTAGTGGAAACCCATCCCAGCACTGCCTGCCAGTCAGCACCTATGACTCTAGAACAGATGCCACAACTCCTCCCTACCTACCCAGAGGAACCAGATACCTCCTTCATGGTATTTGTCAGAAGATACTTATCTCCCTGAGTGCAGTTGAAGCATCATGTTGCTTGCTCTCACATCCATGTCCTGAATGGGTACATCTGATTGCTGGAAACTAGGTCATATACTGAAGCCAGCTTCTGATTGTCAGCATCCTTTCCAACTAACTCCACATTTACTGAAGTCACTCTGGTAGAGGACACATTTGTACCACGTAGTCCCAACTAGTTGGCAGGTTGAGTTGGGAGGAGCCTAGCAGTTCAAGACCAGCCTGGGCAACATCGTGAGACCCTGTTCCTCAAAAAGAAAGCAAACCGAATTGGCCAGTGCTACAAATTAGGGCCTTCCCTCTTCTCTAGCCATTGTTAAACATTTACTGATCACACCATTGATCTCACACCAGCAATCTAGCTGCAAAGGAGTCTGAGAACTGTAGTTTGTTTTCCAGCTTTTAAAGTACAGAAAAGTAAGCAAGAAGGGGGTTGGATGAATACTGAATAAGCCATCTTATAGTATCTGCCACAAAAGTATGGTAGCTACTACTGTCTGTTCTAGATTATAAACTGCTAACAGGCAGATGTTAACAGATGTTGAACAGTATTGGTAAAGGAGACTTGGTAGGCTTTTACTAAAGGCAGACATGCTAAGTACATGTCAGTGAACTAGAAGAGATGATTAAATGTTAATTGATATGATTAAAATACAGTTTTAGGATGCTAGACTATAAACCTTATAAGGGAAGGGATCATGTCTGTTTTGTTTCTCACCATATCTCAAATCTCCTGGCAAGAAATAGCCACCTAAAAAAAAAAAAAAAAGCACAGTCAGCTGTGGTGGCTCACACCTGCAATCCCAGCACTTTGGGAGGCCAAAGTAGGCAGATCGTGAGGTCAGGAGTTCGAGACCAGCCTGGCCAACATGGTGAAACCCCATCTCTACCTAATAATACAAAAATTATCCAGGCTTGGTGGCACATGCCTGTAGTCCCAGCTCCTCGGGAGGCTGAGGCAGGAGAATTACTTGAACCCGGGAGGTGGAGGTTGCAGTGAGCCAAGATTGTGCCACTGGACTCCAGCCTGGGTGACAGAGTGAGATTCTGTCTCAAAAAAAAAAAAAAAAAAAGCATTAAGGATATTAAGTATAGAGTTCAATTTTTGCATTTCTCATACTGTATGTAGATAAGTCAATTCCAAGTGATTTTACTGTTTCTCAATGAATCAGACTTCTGGATATGAACATTTTACTATATTTTCACATACATTATCTCATTTGAGCCTTATAACATCCCTGAGAAGTTAAAATAGGAATTACTATCCATTTCACAGATGAGGAAATAAATTCCAAAAAATAAGCGAGCACTTAGCTAAATGATGGTTTAATATTCACATTCTCTGACTCAAAATTCCAGAACTTTTTCTTACTTCGGGAAGAATATATATATATAACACATTTGATAGTGGTTAATTAGGGGGCTATTGTCAGGTTTTCAATTTGAGCATCAACTTAAAACTAAATTACATGCAATGAACACAACATTCCTAATTTCATGCTGCAAATGTTTTTCTTCAAGAGTGAACATTCTTGGAGTTCTAGAAGGATTTGACTTGTGGTTGCAACTGCCTTTTCTTAAAGTAAATAATGTTGATTCAAGAGGTAAGGGGAAAGAAACCCTCTTCTAGAAATCGCAAATCTGTTAATTTGATGCTTTTACCATTTTCTAGTTAGGAATATTATGATTTAAAAGTTATGGATACACTGATTATAATATAGTACAAGGATTCTCAATTTTATTTTGCTTAAGAATCACCGGGTGGCAAGTAGTGTTGCTAACAATACAGATTCCCAGGCCCCATCCCCCAAAATATAATTCAGTAAGAGCCAAAACATCAACACTTAAAGAATTCTAGGTGTCATGGAACACTGAGAATCATTGATATTGTGTATCTGACACTCGGCGTGTACAAAATATTTATTTTACCAAAAATACATTGTAGCATGGTAGTCATATTTTAAAATCACTTCTATAGCCTTCTAAAATTTCAAATCAAGAGATTTTGCCTCTTAAAAATATTAGCTAATTTCCAGCATATTAGTAGAAATCTTGCCACGTATGTTTATAATCATGCTCTGAGGTTAAAAACTACAAGCTAATTTACTGTAGTAATCAGTCTCAAATCCCTCGGAGCGTAAGTTCTTATTATAGCATTTATGTTAGGGAATTTATAGACAGCTTCTTACCAGTGAGCTGTCTCTTTGGGCCTTTTGATTTTCCTATTTGAAAATCCACAACCGTTCCAAACGAGTAGCTCTCACACCACTTCAAATACGTGGCAACCTGGTAACCATTAAAATGCACCTGTATACCACACAAATGTAAAAGAACGATCTCTACTTGGATGGGTTAGAAATGTGTCAAGGGTCCTAATTCAGGGGCAAATTTCGAACTTGAACCCACGCTTTCTGCCTCCTACAGCTTGCATCTTTTTGTTAAGAAGAAACCCTTCAGGATTAGTTTTTAAGAGAAACCTTCCCGTTTTACATATGTAGAAACTGAGCCCAAAGAAACAAAATTATTTGTCCAAGGTCACGCCCAGTATCAGTGGCCAAGTCAGAGAGGAACCCCTTGTTTCCAATTTAATAGCCAAGCCAGCAGCATGTTACTACTCTTTAAAACAAAAATTCCCTAACTGCATCGCTTCACCCCCTCTCGATTTTTGAATAAAGTTGTTTATTCAAAACGGCCCTTCCCCACGGTGGTGCTTTTATGCCTTCGGGTAGTAAAACCTTCCATAACGTGTTAGTGAAAAACACGAGGAGGCCACGTCTAACGCGGTGACTTTCACAGGCCTTTTTCTTTGGCCAAAATTTTCTCGGAAAGACTGTTAATCCTACATTCCGCTAGGGGAGGAGCGACGAGGGAGGAGGGAGGTCACCGGCAGCTGACAAGTCCTTACATGTACTTGCGCGTGCCCGGGACGCAGCCTGCGGGGCCGAGGAAACCAACGAAGGATGTATTAGGACGAGAGGGAAGGAAGGGGGCGGGAGAAAAACACGGTAGCGGGAAATCCCTGTGCACTGGATCTGCCAACCCCTCGCAAAGCTGAGAAGAGCCGTGCGTGAATAAATCTCATTAAATGGCCCGGCGCAGACACCGCAGCAGCAGCGAGGAGGGGGCACCGCGGCTCGCGCGGCACGTTCGGGAAGGGGGAACGCCAGGGCGGCCCTTTTATAGGCCGAAGCCCGCGCCCGCGCGCCCCCACCCTTCGCACCGCCCCCGGGCCACGCGCGGAGCCGCGGCGTTACCTGAGAAGGGCCGGCTGCGTCCGCACCCGGCCCCGCCCGTTCCGCCGCCCGCCCGCCCTTCCCTCCCGCGAGGCCGCAGCGGCACGAGATCTGCGCCTCGCCTCCCTCCTCACGCGGGCGGGTTTTCTTACCTTGTGAAAAACCGTCTCAGCGGCTGCCCCCGCCTCCTCTGCTGGATGTGAAATGGCGGTCGGCGAGGCAAGTGTGAGCACCGCAGCTCCTGCCAATCCTGCATAGCCGCCAAAACGGCCCCGAACACTGGCCCCCCCCCTCCCGCAAGCCCCTCGGAGCCCATCCATGAGATCGGTGCTCCGCCGCCCCTTCCGCTGCCCCTCACCCAGGTGACCGTGCCCGCCAGCCGAGTCATCGATCCCGCGCGGGCCCTGCCAGCCGTCGGCCGCCTCCCTCGCCGCGTGCCCGGGGTGGGGGAGAAAGCACCTTCTCGGCCCCCGCCCTCCGTGTCCCGCCCGGGCGCCCGCCCTCTCGCTCCTTTTCCCGCCGAGCCCCCTCCCCCGCACTACTCGCAGCCTCCCTTCGCCACACACACCCCCCTCTCCCCTCCCCCCAGTGGTTGCGTCCGTGACATCATCATCATGGCAACAAGAGCTGCAGCCTGGGACGGAGGAGCCCGTGTGATTCCCGGCGGCGGCGGCAGTGGCGGCAGCACCAGCACCGACGAAAGCTCGAGGGCTTCTCTCCTGCGGCCCCTTGCCGGGTGCTCCTGAGGAGGCGGCGGCAGCAGCGCCTACACCGCCCCGCCCGCCGCTCCTCGAGGTGCCTCTGTGTGAGGGGAGGGGGCCGTGCCGAGAAGGGGAGGGGGCGCCGCCGCCGCTGCGGAGGGAGCCGCCGCCGCTGCTGCTGCCGCTGCCGGGTCGCCAGTGAAGGGAGGCAGTGGCGGCGGCGGCGAACATGTTTTCAGTAAGGATAGTGACTGCAGACTACTACATGGCCAGCCCGCTGCAGGGGCTGGATACCTGCCAATCCCCCCTCACCCAGGCCCCTGTCAAGAAGGTGCCGGTGGTGCGAGTCTTCGGAGCGACCCCGGCAGGTAAGCGGGCGCCGGGCGCGGGGCGGGAGCGGGAGTCGGCGGGGCGCCGGGGCCGCCCTCCCCGCCGCGCACACGCGCGCACGCCGCCGGCGCCGGCAGTCTCCGTGGATCGCTGCCGCGTCTTCCCTCCCCTCCGCCGTCCTCGCCTTTTCTCTGGTGCGTGACAAGAGGCGCAAAAATGTGGGTCCGCGCGAGCGCTGCGCGGCGCCCCCACCCCCGGGCAGGGAGGTGGCGAGCGCCGCGTGTTTACACTGCGTGTGGCGGCCGGGAGCGGGAGCCGCACTCCAGGGCGCGGGCCGGGAGAGCTAAAGCCGCGGGCGCCTCGGACGGCGGGCCAGGTGGCCGCGCCATGTCCATCGGTGGACGGGTTCGTAGGGCCTGCTCTGAGGTCGGTCGCTAGTGGGACATCCCTTGTGTCCCCCAAGTGCCGCTTTCTGGAAACGGGGAAGTGTCAGCCTTGTTGTCAGTCACTCCCCATGGTCTCTTTTCACCCTCGCTCTCCTCTGCCAGTTCCGGAGATGCAGTGGGCCGGAGAGAGTGGCGCTTGGGGCCAGATAATCTTTCTCACTGGGGTGACCGTGTGGCTCTGCTGTGAGTGCAGGTCGTGACTCCTTAGAGTTTAGAGCCTGAGCCTCTGGGGACAGGGCAGCATCCTTAGGTGCAGTGCTTTCAGGAAGTGTGCATCCGTGGAAGTAGGAAATGCGTGTTTATGTTGCCCAACCTAAAACATCACACTTAATGGGGTGAATTTATTAGGAACCACAGCCAGACTCAGCAGCACAGACATTTTGAAATGCTCCTAGGCTGGGCTGTAGAATTGCGTTTTAAGTACAGGTATATATTTTTTTAAACACAACTATGTTGAAGAAGGGGTGGGAAGGGAAGACAGCCGTGACAGAAGGTACGTTCTCAAAAACTCTTGGGGCTTATGATAATATAAAAAAGATAGAGGCCCAATTTACTAGGTGTTTTAAAATGGTTTTGCTTTTTTGCATGCTTTGAACTGCTTCCATGAAATAATGGAGTTCTAGGAAATAATGCATCTTAGGGAAAGGTTGTTCTTCCCTCTAGCTATGAATTGCCTTATGGGATTTTAGATAGCATTTCCCACTTGATGCTCCTTGCCCTCATCACCATTCATCTTATTACTACAGTCAGTTTCTGTGGACTACCAAGATAATAGTGCTTTCCCAAATACAAGCACTCATTTTAAGCAGTTACCTTTTAATGTGAATTCTCATTGTTACAATGTCAATGTCGTGAGATTTGGTAGCATATTCCTATTTAAACTAGTGAATATGATTTTGATATGAACCTTGAAAGATGGGGAATTTGAGTGCTTTTAACGTGTTGAAAGTGTAACACTTGAAACTTTGGAGGCTGGGAAATCGAGGCGATGAAGTGTTCTATAAGATAGGTTTTCTGCCCTTTTATAGTGGTGCTGTCTTTGTTTCCAATTGGAATTTCAGTGTAATGCACCGTTCTCACTTCAGATGCAGAGGAAGGATAAAATAGTGAAGTTGATATGGCCCTGTTCAGCCAAATTTCCGAATCATAAAGTGACATGCTAATAGGATATACTGTGGCATTTCTGTGTATTACAACTTGTATGGTTTGAGTTACTTTTCCACACATAATTTTTTCTCCTCCACACAAGTCATTCAATATGTTTCCCTGAGAGATAGTCAAGCTTTGTTTTATAGGAAAGTTTCGTTTGTGGAAATAAATGAGTTTCACTGTAAGCTAATGTAATTCTATTACGTGAGAAAATGTTCCTTAAAAAATAAAGAATATTATATACTTTTGTTTTTCTGAATATTTTTTAAAAGACACATTAACTATTTCCTATTTCATCCTTCATGGACATCCCACAATAGATTACCAGCGCCTTAAAAAAAAAAAAAAAAACGAAAAAACCAAAGACTAAAAACCCCCACTGGGGTTTTTTTTTTTTTTTTTGGTATATACTTTGAAATTTATATTTTAAATGAATTAAAAAGTAACACTTTTTATATGTACATTGAAAGACATAAAACTTGATACAGAGAAAGTCAAATTTTAAATTAAGGATTATCAAATTGAATTTGCCATGTAGTTCACAGTTTCCAACAAAATGTTTGTTTCAACAAGAAAAACTTTGAAGTCATTGGCATACATTTAGAGTTTACACTTTTCATAAACCAAGCCAGCATTTTTATTAGCACGTCAGAAACTCCCAGTGAGATTAATATTAATTAAACATAATCAAAAACTGCAGAATTACCTGCTTTTGAATTATCTCCCCAAGGAAAACTAGTCCAATAAAATAAAACTTGAAAATTATTAATATAAAAGAGAGGCCAGTCTGACTTAGTAAAACTCTGAATGCTAGAATTTTTAATGAAGACAGATTTATTTGAAAGTAAAGATGTAAACATAATGCAAAGATATAAACATGGTTTGTATTATATCTTTATATCTTTACTAACAAGTAAAATAAGGTAATAAAAATGTGTAACACGTGATAAACCTATGCTACATAAAATAGTATAAACATACTTTTTTCATATATAAGAATTACTTTGGGAGGTCCTTAATGCTTTACTTTGGTTTGGAGAGAAAATGTTTTAAAATTGAGTTTGCCTTACAAATGAGATCCTGAAAAATAGCAACCAAAGATATTTTTTCTCAAATGAAGTGGCCGTTTCAAAATTATATTACAAATTCTGAACTGATTGGATTAATACCCTTTTACTAGTTTAGTTTTTCTATTATTGCATGAAAAGCATTTTTCTGCTTTAGAAAACAGTCCAGTTGACTTTTGATTGTTCTGTGTTTTGAGGACGTATCTTGAGTAATTTAAGAAATAAAGTGTTTTGGGTTTAAAAGCTCCCATGTCTTAAGTTGGTGAAATTTGAAAAGGTATTTTTAAAAAGAGGGATATTCAGGGCTGGGTGCTGTGGCTCACGCCTGTAATCCCAACACTTTGGAAGGCAGAGGCAGGAGGATCGCTTGAACCCAGGAGTTGGAGACCAGCCTGGGCGACATAGTCTGTACAAAACAAACAAACAAACAAATTGGCTGGGCGTGGTGGTGTGCACCTGTAGTACTAGCTATTTGGAAAGCTGAGACAGGAGAATCGCTTCAGCCCAGAAGGTTGAGGCTGCAGTGAGCCAAGATCACGCCACTGCACTCCAGCCTGGGCAACAGAGCAAGACCCTGTCTTAAAAAAAAAAAAAAGGAGGGGGGATATTCAGATTTGAATGGTAAATCCTGACTGGTTTAATCCCTTGCCAACTGAGGATATTGATTGCTAAGGGAATCACTTAAAGTTTCTTCATCTGAGTTATGGAATTTTTTAAAAAACAAAAACAAACTTCCTCTCCATTTTTTTAACTAGTTTTTAAAATGTCTTGAACATTATTTTGACATAATCAAATTGAGCAGTATCATTTGTAGAATAAATTGTTAATTTTTTCTTTTATAACAACATTTTGGTAACTTGTTTTAATGGAGGGAAGAAAGGTGATGAATAAAGTATAGGACAATGTTTTTTCATTTAGATTTGAATATAGGTGTGACCACTCAGAGAATTCACTACAAATGAAATCATCAGGCTTCATTTAAGGATTTGACTTAGGTGGACTTGGGAAGCTGTCCATTTTCCACATCTCGACTCTTGCTTAGTTGCTTGATGTAACTCACTTCATGCTGAGTTTAGACAGCTCTCACAGTTTCCTCAGCACCAGGTTAAACAGAACTATCCTTTCAAAGAGCTTCCCTGCTGAGATGCAGAGTAGGAGTAAATGGAAGAGTGTGGGATGTCCACAAAGCAAATAATTAAGCAAAGTAGGCCAGACAGACTATAGAGGGAGCTGCTTGTCTTTAAGATTACTCTAAGGAACTCTGCCACTTCGTCTAGCTTAGTGAATATTTTGGTAGATTGTTCTAGATGCTGTTAGCCATGAAATCAAGCTTTTCAACATAAGAAATTGATAATTCTGAAATGCTATATAAGTTTATGTAGATGCTTATCCAATTATAAATATATTCTCATTGTTTATATTTTATAAAATTAAATATAAGAAACTACCAGAATAACCTTTTTTTTTTTTGGTAAATTGGAGTTAAATTTGCAATAAGAATAATTTTGAAAATTAGCGTGTATCAACAACTCAGGTTCAAAAGTTTCTCTAATAGAATCTGCTTTGTTCATAGTTTGTTTTTTACTAAGCTATTTAAAAATATTTTAAGATCCTATAACACCTATTTGATTACAATTATTGGAGAGATTTTCAGGAACACTATGGAGATGTAATGAATCATCACAAACAAATTGGTCACTTTTTTTAAAGTAGATATTTGAAGCCCTGAGTAGCAAGTTGTTTTAGCTTTAAGTGCCTTAAGAACAGCTTTACCCTCCAGAAGCTCACAATGTAGTAGAGATGATGGGCATGTAAACGTAAGTCAAATGCAGTATGACTGGACTATAGAAATGTGTATAAGACAAAGCAAGGATTCATTGGGAGACATGTTCTATATCCAGGCAAAAAGGGGAGTCAGGGAAGACTTCGTGAAGGAAATATGGATTAGTCATGTTAAAGGAATTTTTAAGGAACTTAAAATTTCAGATAGAGGAACAGCTAGCTACAAGGTAATTGACAGATGAAGACAACTGCTCTTTGCAGGGCAGTTTGGCAATGTATATTAGAATCCTTGAAGTGTTCTTTTTTGACCCAATAATTCTAGTTTTAGGGATTTTAATCTATGAGCATAAATCTTTTGGCAAATCTGGTTGTCTTTTGAATCCGTCTACTTCTTTTCATAATCCATCACCACCCTAAACTACTAGCATTTTTGGTCAGGTTTACTACAGTAGCCTCCTAATCTTGGTTTATCCCAATCTACTTTGTCCCCTTCTGATCTGTTTCCTACACTGTAATCAGAGGGATCTTTTAAAAATGCAAACCTGATTACATCACCCTACTGTTTGATATGCTTCAGTAGCTTTCCATTGCATTCAGGATATGGACAAAACTCTGTGTCTTATATGGTGGCATCTGCCTGTCTTACAAGGTCTTGCATAGTCTGGCCCTTACCTTTCTGTCTAGTCATGACTTGAGCCATGTTCTTGACTTACTCTTTTTGTTCCAGCCTTATTGGCCTTATCTCAGTCCCTTGTTCTTGCCATGCTCCTTCCCACAGTGAGGGCTTTGTACCTGCCGTTGCCCTTGCCGAGAATGTTTTTACTTTTCTTTCACCTAAACTTCGATTTATCTTTCCTCAGGGAAGCCTTCCCTATCACAGACTCTCAAAGCACCATGAACTCTCCTCATAGCACTTGCTGTCATTGTAATTTCATATGTGTTGGAGATTAACATCTGTTTTTCCAAATAGATTGTAACCTTCAGAAATCCTGATAATGTGTTTCTTTTTCCTCACCATTATAGAGTTAATGCTTACCACAGTGCTTGAAACTTGTCTATTAATTCTTGCAACTCATTTGTGGCAAGGATTAATAAATAGATGATAATCATCACAGAGAACAACTCTAAGTGTTCAACGATTGGCAAATGGTTGCATAAACTGAGTATATTGATTTGGGAGGATGTGTTTAAAACATGTTTTAGAAGTATGTGTAATAACATGGGAAAGTGCTGTCATATTATGTGAAAAAATTAGTTTACAAAATAGTCACTTATTAAAAGTGTGGGAAAAATACACTGAAGTATAAAAGTTGGTTGTCTCTGGAAGGTATGTTTTATATTTTCAGATTTTTTACAGAGAACATGTGCTGATTTTATAATTTAAAAAAACCATATACAAAATTAAGGAAAAATTGGTTTTCTAGATATGGTTCCAGAAATGTAGTGGGAGACATGAGATTCATAATGGTCTCCAAAATGTGTATCAACCAAAATGCATGATTGCATGATGATCATATTGAACTTAATTATATAAATTCCATTTAGAAATTGCAAAATGATTCATATATTAAAGCAAGCCAGTAATTTCTGGTTGTATTATTCTTACTTGTATGTAAAGTGGTTTTAATTTTAAAATGTTTTGAAAAGTAACATGGTTTTGGCACATGACAGCACTAAAACAGAGTAAAGACTAGAATTAACTCAAATATATATGAGAGCTTAATATAGGTTGAGCATCCCTTATCCAAAACTCCATAATCTGAAATCCTTCAAAATCTGAAATGTTTTGAGCACCAACATGATGCCAGAAGTAGAAAATTCCACACCTGACCTCATGATGGGTCACAGTCAAAACTTTGTTTCAGGCTGGATGCAGTGGCTCATGTCTGTAATCCCAACACTTTGGGAGGCTAAGGTGGGAGGATTGCTTCAGCCCAGGAGTTCAAGACCAGCCTGGGCAACATGGAAAGACGCTATCGCTACGAAAAAATACAAAAGTTAGCCAGGCAGGGTGGTACACGTTTGTGGTTCCAGCTAGTTGGGAGGCTGAGGCAGGAGGATCGCTTGAGCCCAGGAGGTGAAGGCTGCAGTGAGCCATGATTGTATGACTGCATTCCAGCCTGGGTGACAGAGCAAGTCCCTGTCTCAAAAACAACCAAAACAACTTTGTTTCATGTGTAACATTATTTAAAATTATATAAAATTACATTCAGGTTTGGTCCCATCCTCAGGATATCTCATGTATGTGCAAATATTCTAAAATCTGAAACACTTCTGGTCCCAAGCATTTCAGATAAGGGATATTCAACTTGTATATGAAAATGGATCCCACCTTCATTTATGAGTAGGGAAAAGAAGAATTGTTTAATAAACAGTGGTGGGATAGCCAGTTAGTCATCTGGAAAAATAATGTTGGCTTGCAGAGGAGTTAAAGATTTAAATATGAAACAAAGAAACAAAAAAGGTAGGGTAATTATTTTTTACGTAATCCAGGATTGGTGAAGTCCTTTAATAGCATACTGGGTTGCTGGATTTTAGGACATAAAAATAAAATTCTGTATGGGGGAAAAAAACAAAGTTAAAAGAGAAACAGACTAGTAAAACTTATTTGTATACTTCACAAAGGGCTAAGTTCCTCTTAATACAAAGAACTAGAAAATAATCCAGCAGAAAAATTAGCAAAGAGAATTCATATGAAAAAATGTACAACTTTATTTATAATATAATAAAGATGTAAATTCAAGCTACAACATACTCTTTGTCACCTATCAAATGGGCAAAGGTTATGTATAGTATAACTCGGGAAAGGTGAGAAGAGAAAATGGTCAGCCTCATACATTGCTGGTGGGATTATAAAGTATTCATACTCTATAGAAAGCAGTTTGAAAATGGTTTTCAAAAATTAAAACACAGATTTATTTCGTTCTAGTAATTCCATTATAGGATTTTATTCTCTAGAAGATTTTGCATATATGTCAAATAAATATCTAAGAATATTTGTGGCAGCATTATTTGTTACTGCAAAAGATTGGAAACATGCTAAACATATCAGTAGGGAAGTAGTTAGGTGAATTATGGTGTATATATTCAACAGAATACTAGTCAGCCTTTAAAAATAATGAGAGAATACTGTGTGTACTGCTGTGGTGCTATGTCAAAGATATGAGGAAAAAAAGCAAGAGGCATGACTGCATGTGCAGTTTGCTGCCATTCTTGTGGTTAAAATATATATTTTTATATGCTATATATGCCTATGTATTAGATTAAAATTCTTTATTATAATAAAATCCATATATGTGTGTGTGTGTGTGTGTGTGTGTGTGTGTGTGTATATATATAGGCAGATATAGAATGTAATGTGCATGGGAGGATACGGGAGAGTCTGATGACAGTAATTGCTCCAGTGTGTAGAAGTGGTTGCCTAGAGGACAAAGATGGACTAACTTTTAAAGTATACTGTTTGGTAATTTTTCAGTATTTTAAAATCATGTGCATGTAATACTATTCAAAGTTAATATTTTTAAGTTATGTTTTGCTTACAGGAATTGGTAAGAAGGAAAAAATAAGAGACCATAATAGTTGTTACAAACAAATGATTACTGCAATACTGTTTTTAACTTTAGTTATTGTTAGAGATCTTCTAATTCAAAGTTTTCAGTTGATGTTACATGGCTCACAGAAGGGTAGTCCTAGTGGAATGGGGGCTGAAGGAAGGCGTTGGGGTTCCTGTGAACAAGTAGCATGGTGAGTGACAACCAACAGTTAAAATCAGCATACTGCTCCTTTTGATATTTTAAGTGCATTAAATGAGGTGTGCCTTACTACTTGGAATCTACTTCAGCAGCCAGCCACAGTGTACAGCTGCCTTTTGTGGGAAAGGGATCATGGAATTGTTACTGGAGTTTGTATTCACGGTGCCGAAGGAACATGCCACCTACCACAAGGTGCAACCCACTTACAATGAGAGGACAAGGAAGGAGGGAGGGTGTCCCTGGTGGCCCAGCTCCAGGCCTGACTATCTGTATTCACCTGTATTGGATGCTGCTCACCACGTGCGTTTGATATGCTCTGCAAGGTGACTGCCTGATAGTGCGTGTATGTTTGTCAGAAATAAAGCATGATTTTAATTTTGAAATATTCTTGATGTGAAAAAGTTTGATTTTGAAATTCATATTAACATTTTCAGCATTACATGTGTCAAAAAATATCTACCATAACACTTTACATTTTTTCTTCTGTAATTAGAAAATATAATTTTTTTTTCACCAGGCACTGTGTAGATGCCTCCAAATGCCCTTCTGTTGTCCAGTGTGCTAAAATTTTTTTTGCTGACAAGTTTTGTTTGCAGTTTAAAAGGGTCGAGAAGCATCATTCTAGTCAAATGTACTCATTTTGTATAAAGAAAACTGAAATCTACATAGCAGGCTCAGGGATTTGTCCAGTGTCCTACAGTTGATTGGTATGAGGCTGGATTTGAAAATTGGGGATCTTGGATCTTGACTCTTCAGCTCTCATCACCTCACACTGACCCCCTCTCCCCCCGAAACATGAGGGAATATTGGAGGAAGGCATTGATGATAATTGAAAGACAAAAATACAGAACCTCAGAGGAATTATTAAAAGAACTGCACATATGTAGTTCAGAAATCTTTGAGACCCTACTGTATCTAATAGTGCTTAGAATCTTCTAATATTATTATTAATATTCTATAATCTAGAATAGATTATAGTAGGATTCGTTTTATGATGACTTGGGCTGTATCTTTAAGAAAACAAAAGATTATAGCAAAAGGAGTTTAGGGCAAACATAAATAAAAATTGATACTAAAATCGTATGTATGCTATTTCCAAAAAAGGGAGGAGGGAATATATGAGACCTTTCAAGTTCCTCTGGTACTATAATTACATTTTCTGTCATCTTGCTTTTGATTGGATTAGAATTCACTCAATTAAAGATAATCTAGGGCCAGGCACCTATAATCCCAGCACTTTGGGAGGCAGAGGCAGGAAGATTGCCTGAGCCCAGGATTTTGAGACCAGTCTGGGTAACATGGCGAGACCCCGTCTCTTTAAGAAAAAAAAAAAAAATCTAAGTGAAAAATGATTCAAGTCTAAATAGGTTGGGTTAAAGTAGGTTTTAGAGGATGTTGTCATTGGTGATGGATATTTCAAAGAAATAGTTTGAACTTACTTATAAAGTAAGAAATGGGCCATGGTATGAGGTATGTCACTCTGGTATCTGGCTGCCATTTTAACATCATAGTGATAATAAGAGGAAATAATGGGAGTTAAGGAACAGTGAACTTTGGGTGAAATTGTGTTAACTTGTAATTTCCATGTAAATACAGATAAGGCAGGAGTGAGTGTCTTAGGCAATTAGAAATAACTCAGTCTACTGTCCAAACATGATGTGGATTTTGAGACCAAAACAAATTATAAGTAAAAGTAAGACCCTCTTAATGACAGCCTATTTAACCTTTTTGGTGTTTTTGTTTGGTGTGTGTGTGTGTTTTCTGTCATTCCTTCTAAGTTTTCCAGATGATCTTGTGTTTCTTCCAGCTCTCTGTGGGTTTTTAAATATTTCATTTTATAAATGAAAAATACTTTGTTGCTTAATTAGCATTGGTAAACTGGACTGTTTTCTGTAGCAGAAATTGAATACAAGCCTAGCAAAGTAAATTCTGAGAAAAATGAGTAGTAATTGTCAATGGAAAATTTCGTGGTTTTTTTTTTTCTTTTTTGGCCAATTCTATTTTTTTAGATGATAGTTTTGGGAAATACTAAGAATTTGAGCTCAATTTACTTTGGGGCAGTTATTTAATTTTCTTTGGGTTCAGAGAGCATTACTACTATATAAACAATTCAAATAATAAAAGAAAGTGTGTTACCTCAAAAATGCCTTGTGTAATATATAACAGTTCACAAGATTACTATTTTTCTTCCATTTATTACGATTACCAAGGAAGTATAACAAGAATTAAAAGAAATATATTATTTTGCATATATATTTATACTTCAAAGTAATTTATATACTAAATTAGGTTTTGTTTGAGATGGTGAAATGAAAGACTTTGTAAATAAGAATACATGTTGATATGTGAAAAATGTAAAGTTAAAACATGTTGGCATACTCCTAGTTTCTCAGAACAAGAAAATGACTAATCTAAATTTCATTTCAGAATAAAACCCAAGACAAGCCACATAAAAGCAACCTAAAAATTAAACTGTCATCATATTATTTGTTTTAAAACTATGGAATAATATATCTGAGGAAGATTTCTCTCAAAATTGTTTTTCTCAATTTCAAGTAAGTAATTTATTTTGGTTAATATATTGGGGGTGAGGGGGGTGGGGGTGAGCCTTGGCATTGAAGTTGGTAAATCCTACTCACCCTTAACTAACAACTTAAATATCAACCTCTTTAAAGCCTTCTGTGACTCCTTTGCCCATTCCCAAAGATTATCTCCTTGGTTTTCCAAGTCTTCATCCCCTTCCACATTGCTGTTAAAAAAGGATCTGTTACAATGGATATTGTGTTTGTCTCTAAGAATAGTCATGTGGCACTACCTTCATGGGCCCCACCTCATACTTCTCAACCCCACTGCCTTCTGTTGCTGAGAGACCCGGAGCAAGTTATTATACTTATGTTAGCCTTAATTTCCTCCTCTGTAAAGTGAGTTTTAATAATTTCTACAGCATAGCATTATTATGATTGAATAAGATAACCAGCTAATGTCTGGCATACATAGTAACATAAATGTTACTTTCTTTACCTGTCTTGTCTCCAGAATCTGCTACATTACCTCATATACTGAGTACTCTTTAAACTGTTTGAATTGAAATGAAACATGGAATGTTTGTAGCAGGTATTCCTCACATTAGGAGAAACTAAAACATCTGCACATTGTGGTATGAGATTTTTTACATTTGGTTAGTGACGTATCTACAGTCTAGGTAATTGCCTGTTTAAAACACTTTTTAAAAATTTGGCTATGTTTTATAAGTGGTCCATCAGGACCTGAAAAGAACCTTATTTTCCAAAGCCATCAGTAGTGCCTTAAAAAAAAAAGGTGATAGAACATGTTGAAAGTATGTATGCTAGATGTCACAGTAAAGGTGACATGTCAGTAGGATTTATTGCTCTCTTGTGAATTTGTAACACGCACAAAAATGGAAGCCTTTGTATTTTAAACGTACTTAGGATTGTGGAATGTGGACTAAATGATTTATTACTGCCCAGAGCTTCACCTCTCATCACCATATATTTTCTACATACATTCCTAGGTTTTGTTTAATAACATTGTCTTTTACTTATTTATTTATTTTTTTGAGACAAAGTCTTACTCTGTTGCCCAGGCTGGAGTGTAGTGGCGCAATCTTGGCTCCATGCAACCTCCACCTCCCGAGTTCAAATGATTCTCCTGCCTCAGCCTCCCAAGTAGCTGGAATTACAGCCACGTGCCACCACACCCGGCTACTTTTTGTATTTTTAGTAGAGATGGAATTTCACCATGTTGGCCAGGCTGGTTTCAAACTCCTGACCTCAGGTGATCTGCTCACCTTGGCCTCCCAAAGTGCCGGGATTACAGGCGTGAGCCATCACCACACCCCGGCATGTCTTTTAATTTTTTAATGAGGTCATTAGAAAGATATCCAAATTAATTATGATGTCTCACACCTTAGCTGATAATGCTTAGTGTTTTGAAAATAGAAGCCATGTTATTATAGTTAAAAGACCTTAATTTTACATCATTTTACTAAACGAGGTGGTAAACCGTTTATTAAGGACTGTGTGCCCTGTTCTAAGCGATTTGATCTTCACAACAGTTCTATAAAATAGGACTGTTATCCCCATTTTACAGTTGAGGAAATGAGGCATAGAGAGGTTAATTAACTTTGCCTAAAGTGATGCAGCATAATGTTTACCTCATACCATTTGAGGATTAAATGAGAAAACATGTATTAGGCCATTACCCATTTAAACAGAAGAAACAGTGAAGCAGAATTTGAGATGAGTGTCTTCTAACACTTCCAGAATTTGATAATAGCCATTATTGAGATGTGACAGTGACCGTGAATATATTCTTATTCACATTTGTGTGTGTGTGTGTGTGTGTGTGTGTGTGTGTGTGTGTGTGATAGTAAACCCTGGTACTCTTAACCCATTTTTTTTTTTCTGAAGCAATATTAATGTCTCCTCTCAAATTCATGCTCCCATTTGGACTGAATTAATGTATATGTGTTTACAAGGTGATAGTAGGATTTTAATATCAATCTGATATAAAATTTTTATAAGTTCAGTGTAATTAAATAGTATGTGGATATATTCTCATTGTGAAATTTAAAAAGCAGAACAGGTAAGGGAAAAATCTTCTTTGACCACCTATTCGCCTCTCTACTTGGATCAGCTTTTGTTGTATGATAAATCTCCCCAAAACATAGTGCTGTGAAACAATAGGCATTTGTTAGCCTAATTCTGGGCTGGGCTCAATTAAGCAATTCTGCTGCAGCTTATGTCTGGCCTTGCTGATGTGGCTGCAGTCAGCTTATGGGTCAGCTGGGAGCTGGTTGGTCTAGGATAGCTATGTCTGGATAATCTGTACTGGTTGTTTGCTTGGGTGATGGGGGCCATGTGTCTCCCGCAGGCTAGGCGTGGCTCTTTCACCTGGAGGCAGTAGTAGGGTTTACAGAAGTAACTAGTGACAGCAAGCCTTGTATATTTTCTGTTGTCCAAAGGCCAAAGCAGATCAACATGGCCAATTCCAGAGTTGGTATGGGAGGGGTTTCCTAACCGAGTGGGGCTAATTAGGGGGCCATTACTGCAACAATCTATTATCCAACTGTTGCTGGCTAACTCATTTTTCAGGAAGCATGCACCAGCGTGGCGTTGCTCCTTTCTTGAAGTAGTGTTTATGTAAGCAATTTATTCAACAGTTCAGATAAATTTAGTTAATTCATTGTTCTTACTCGTTTTTATTCCATTTTTGTCATCCTTCAGCATTATTCTTAGTTTCATTCAACTCAACAAATATTTATTGAGCACCCATTAAGTGCACAATAAGGTATCAAGAGGTGAGCAGCAGATGGAGCAAGACTACTGTGTTAATCATCCAAGTTTGTTTTGTTTTGTTTTGTTTTTTGTTGTTGTTTGAAACAGTCTCGCTCTGTTGCCCAGGCTGGAGTGCAATGGTGTGATCTTGGCTCACTGCCACCTTCACCTCCTGGGTTCAAGCTATTCTCCCACCTCAGCCTTCTGAGTAGCTGGGATTACAGGCATGCACCACCCCACCCAGCTAATTTTTTGTATTTTTAGTAGAGACAGGGTTTCACCATTTTGGCCAGGCTGGTTTCGAACTCCTGACCTCAAATGATTCGCCCACCTCAGCCCTCCCAAAGTGCTGAGATTACAGGCATGAGCCACTATGCCCGACCAGTCATCCAAGTTTTTAAAAGTGGCCTGCCTGTCTGCTTCATTATGTGAACAGAATTCTATAAAAGTAGAAAACTTTTAACAATTTTTTGAGAATGACCAACAGCCCACACCAGGCTAAATATATCTTACATGCTACATTTTTAAACATCTTACAAGGATTTCTTCAAATGAGAAAAACTAATACAGAGGTTGTTTTGATCTGTACTCCCACGAGCAATAGGAGACTTTTTCCATGTCTTCATCAAGATTATGTTCCCAAATGTTTTGATCATTGCCAATCTAATAGACATAAAATGGATCTCAGTGTAGTTTTAATTTGCATTCCTTTTATTATGAGTGAGATTGAGTGTTTTTTCATATGCTTGAGAGGCACTTATGGTATTTCCTTCTCAGCGTACTGTTTATCTTTTACCCATTTTGCTGTTGAGACTCTTGGTCTTTTCCTTACTGATTCCAAAGAGGCTTCATATATTAGTAAAGTTCATCTCCATCTGTAAATTGAGTTCCAAATGTTTTCCTCTGTTAGTTGTTATGGTAGATTACTTTTTATTTAAATAGTATCTTTTTTTCATTTCATAAATAATCTTTATATCTGAATTAGGCTTTTAAATCACATTTAGATGAAGTTAGGTTTAAGTATTAGGCATGGGAATGGAAGGAAAAGATCCTGGCATTATCAAATCTTTTGTAGAGAACTTTTTAAAACTCTGGATAGTTAAAATGAAAAACTTCAAAAGGATCCTGTCTTTGATTTATTTTTTCCTCTTCTAGGTTTGGTTTTATTATGACATCAGTCGTTTTGACCGGGCAGTCCAAGGAGTAGGATCATAACCTCTGGAGGGCTGTTTTTAGATGATGAGATTGTATAGTATAGATGGAAAATACTCTGTGTAACTTAGAAGAAATTGTTAATAATGTTGCTTTGAGTCTTGTTAATTTTATTGTGTGTGTGTTTGTGTGTGTGATGTGTATAAAACATGCATAGATCATGGTAGTGCTTCTAGCAATGCTCTACTCTTACGTACAGTCTTCCCTCAGTATCCATCCCTTAGTATCTGTGAGGGATTCGTTGCAGGAATCCCTGAGGATATAAAAATCCACAGATGCTCAAATCACTTATATAAAATGGTGTAGTATTTGCATAAAATAACCTAAGCATATTCTCCTGTATAGTACTTCAAATTATCACTTACACCTAATACATTGTAAATGCTATGTAATAGTTGTGATACTGTATTATTTAAGGTAATAATAACAAGGAAAAAAGTTTGTATGCATTCAGTACAGATGCAACTCTTTCCCTGAATATTTTTTATCTGTGGTTGGTTGAATCCACAGATGTGGAACCCACGGATATGGAGGGCCAGCTATATAATTTTCAATCTGTTCAGCCAACCTTAACCTAATCAACCACATGGGTATGTTAGGATGGCTAGATTAGGCTAGCCATTAGCAGTGGACCACACAGAAGAAAAACACACAGAATGTAGACTTTTTTGAGAATGCAGTAATGCTACCTACTGCCCAAATTGTGGGAAGCCAGGAAGAAGGTGGCAGAGACATCTGTGACCTCCTGTGCCACATCTGACATGAAGTACTTGGACCTTTTCCCTTGACTTTTGTATAAAAAGGTATTAGAAAACTGCGAGGCTGGACATTTTATCATGTTTTGAGTAATTTAATATAATTTTAAACATTTTAAAGTTGTCAAACCCTTTCTTCTTATATAATTTTACCCAGCAGCATCAAAAACAAATAGGAATCCTTAAGTGATTAGTGGGGCATGGCAGAAAGCCAGTTTTTTACCATGCTTTACATAGTTTTTAGTTTTTCAAAGTTATTGATGTATTCTTTAGCGTCTGCTTTATTACTAACATCTTTATACATGTTTCACTGAAAATTGAAAGGAAGTTTTTCATTTAATACCAAATTATTGACTTACTGTTATTTTCTTGGTTAATCCTTTTTAAACAATTTAAAATTTCTTTTTTCTAATTTTATTTAATTTTTTGAGACAGAGTCTCACTGTGTCGCCCAGGCTAGAGTGCTGTGGTGCGGTCTCGGCTCACTGCAACCTCCATCTCCTGGGTTCAAGTGATTCTCGTGCTTCAGTCTCCCAAGTAGCTGGGATTACAAGCATGTGCCACCACACCATACCTGTCTAATTTTTGTATGTTTCATAGAGATGGGGTTTCGCCATATTGGCCAGGCTGGTCTTGAACTCCTGACTTCAGGTGATCTGCCCATCTCAGCCCCTCAAAGTGCTGGGATTACAGGCATGAGCCACCTTGCCTGGCCCAATTTTAACATTTCCGAGTTTGTAATGTGTCTCACAATATGTACATTTAATACAGTAATTTTCCCTCCTGAAAAGCTGGTATTAAACTGATAGGACATTTGTAATCAGTGACTTCTTAGAGAAAACATGACGTTTTAAAATTCCTCTGTATGCTTTTTTTAAAAAAAATCTAATGTGTCATGGAATGGGTTTGCTTCCCAAATAAACATTTGTCCTTCATTTTTGCCTTGCATCTGTAATTGTTTTAAATTTGTATATTTTGATGTGTTGTTTGGCACATCCCAGCTTCATGACTGATAAGTCTTTTATCACAGTGCTTTTCAAATTATTTGTGGTGAAGAATCAGGTTTTTTTCCCCTGATACTTCCTTAAAATACATTAAAAATGAATTACTAGAAAAATGAAATAAATGAAATGAGAATAACTTGACAAAATAGTAATACAACCTCCATTTTTAAAAATTATTTTATTTAACAGGTATAGAATTTCTCTCTCAGACTGCTGTAAGAGTTTCTAAATGCTAAGTTTCGAGCTTTGTTCTTGTCTTGTTGCATAGCTGTAGCAAACAGCTAGTTCATAGATGGCATTTGAGTAGCACTGTAGAGATCTTTTTAGCAATATAAAAAGACTAATTCATTTCTTCTTAAAATCTTTTTGTCCTGTGTCAAAATTATTATTCCTATTTCCTTTCAGTTTGACTATTTCTGCGATATATAAATCGTTTTTCATCACTATTTTTAATCTTTTTATGTCAGTTCAGTTTTAAACCCATCTGAAGATATTTTAATAGGGAGATTTTAAACAAAGTTGTTTTTTTTTTTTTTTGGTTTTTGTTTTTGAGACGGAGTCTCGCTTTGTTGCCCAGGCTAGAGTGCTCTGGCGCGATCTCAGCTCACTGCAACCTCCGCCTCCCTGGTTCAAGCGATCTCCTGCCTTAGCCTCCCGAGTAACTGAGATTACAGGCGCGTACCACCATGCCCAGCTAACTTTGAATTTTTAGAAGAGACGGGGTTTCACCATGTTGGTCTGGCTTGTCTCAAACTCCTGACCTCAAGTGATCCGCCTACCTCAGCCTCCCAAAGTGCTGGGATTATAGGTGTGAGCCACTGCGCTCAGCCAACAAAATTTGCTATAATTGAGGTTTGATTTTGTTTTTCACTCTTGTAATTTTATATTTTTACAATAACTTGGCTGGGTGCTGTGGCTCATGCCTGTAATCACAGCACTTTGGGAGGCTGAGGCAGGTGGATCACCTGAGGTCAGAAGTTTGAGACCAGCCTAGCCAACATGGCAAAACCCCGTCTCTACTAAAAGTACAAAAATTAGCTGGGCATGATGGTGCATGCCTGTAATCCTGGCTACTCAGGGGGCTGAGGCAGGAGAATCACTTGAACCCGGGAGGCAGAGGTTGCAGTGAGCTGAGATCACACCATTGCACTCCAGCGCAACAAGAGAGAAACTCCATCTCAAAATAAATAAATAAATAAATAACTTTGTTTTACCCTTTCCTTTAGTGTGTGACTTTTGCAGCATAGACCGTTTTATGTGTTTTCCTTTTTTTTGAGACGGAGTCTTGCTCTGTCACCCAGGCTGGAGTGCAGTGGTGCGATCATGGCTCACTGCAGCCTTCACCTCCCAGGTTCAAGCAATTCTTCTGCCTCAGCCTCCCAAGTAGCTGGGACTATAGGCGCATGCTGCCATGTCCAGCTAGTTTTTTGTATTTTAGTAGAGATGGGGTTTCACCATGTTGCCCAGGCTGGTCTTGAACTCCTGAGCTCAGGAAGTCCACCTGTCTAGGCCTCCCAAAGTTCAAGGATTACAGGCGTGAGCCACCACGCCCGGCCCTGTTTTCCTTTTTGGAAAACAGATAACAGAACTCATTTTTAAAAGTGTATGTACCAAAATGTAGTTTTTTAAATTGTTGTTTCTATTCATTTCTTTTTTCTTATCTCTTAAGAGTTCCATTTATATCTTAGACTGCATATAAGTCTGTCTTTTTATTTCTTCCTATATGTATGTTGTTGAGAACACACAGCATATACTTTTCACATTTTTTCTGTTTCTAAATATAAATTATCACAGATTCTTTTCTTTGGCATTTTTAAGAAGATGTTTTATCTATGCTGCTGAATGTTTGTTTAGGTCCCATTCCATATATACCTATCTATGAACAAGGGCTATTTTTCCAAGCCTAGTGTTTGCCAGTAGGTAGGGTATAGCAAGTTCACTGTAATCATATTTATTTTCTGCTTATAAAAAGATAGAATTGCCTTCCCTAGCATAAAGAACTAATGATCATATACAACCCACTTAGATGAAAACATTCACTTAGTGTACCTCTACTGGATTGAGGTTTAAGGTTTTTTCCGCTTTTCTCCTTGCACAGTTCGCTGGTATATGGGAACTAACATATTTATGGATAACCTGAAACAGTTTTTTTTTTTAATTTTGTTATTTATTTATTTATTTTACCAGAACATTGCATGAAAGCCTCCAGGTTGTAAAGGCCCTTAGGACTTTTAGTGATTTAATCAGTGATGGGAGCTAATTCATTTATTTAGATTTTGGATGCTATTTAACATGCCAGGATGAAGACAGCTGTGCTGCATCAATTATGTTGATATTGGTTGTTTTTAGAGTAGATGAACAGAGGTATTACATGTCTTAGAAAATTTTTAGTAGGGGACTGGTTTCTGTTGGAGCAGACCGTGTCCCCAAGGTAGAGAAAAGAGTTACACAGTAAGTCCTTGCTTAATGTCCATGACAGTTTCTTGGAAATTGTGACTTTGAGTGAAATGACATATAATGAAACCATTTTTTTCTCATTGTTATAATAAAATGAAGTTGAACAAAATGTCATTTGGAGATCTGCTACGAAGTTTTTCTTAGTTTAAGTTTCCAAGAACCTATCAACAAAGTTAAGTGAAAATTTACTGTATGTCTTAAATATTTTGGTGAAAAATTGAGAGAAGGATTATTCTGTATTTCATCAATTCTAAGAAGTATGTTTTCCCTCCTTGTGCATCTCAGTAATTGGGATATGTCTTACAATCAGTAGTGCACCATATTTACTTAACAGCACTTTTCTTAGTACAAAAATTAATGATGTCATAATCACTAGCATCTTGGATTCAGTGAAATATATTAATAGTTGTTTAGCTTAGTGCCATTCTAAATTGAATCTCTTTATTTGTTGTAACATTAACCTTTCTTCTCTTCGGACAGTTTTGGCCTTGGGTTAACTTCCTAGCTTTGTTCACTTGGAAGCTTGATAAGGTAGAATATCAGTTGTATAACCAAGCACCATTGCTTATGGTAATAATGACTCATGATTACTGAATTGCATAAGGACCAGAGGAGGACTGTGAATGAATTGTAAATACTGGTACTTATACCATTAACAGCTTTGGACTTCCCTGAGTGTGATAACTCTTGCAACTAAGCAAATCTGTTGCTGAAGCTCGGGAAGCTATGCCTATGAGACTGGAGATATTGGTTGCTATTTGGTACCTGTAAGCTAGAGTAGCTACTGCAGGGACCTTATGCTCTCATTCTCTTACACTTGATCTGCCACCTGAGAGGGCCGAAGATACTAGCCCCCAAATTGCAGTGAGGACTCCTGCCTGACATGTTAAGTATAACCAACCTGTTTGGGTTATGTGAGTCTCGGTGTCTAGTTAGGCCTAACGGGGTGTTGTACTTACACTCTGTGGCTTTATTTTGTTTTTAATATTTGCTGAGTGAATCTATATTTACTATTTGTTCGTCATAAGAATTTTAAATTATAAATATGAGCACATCTCTACTAAGTAATGCCAAATTATTTTCCAAAGTGATCATACCAACCTATACTCCCACCAGAAGTGTGAGTTTCTGATGTTCCACATCTTCACCAATATTTAGGATTGTCAGACTTAAGTTTTAAATTAGGAATTAATTTAAAACATCTCATTGTGGGTTTGTACATTTTTCATCACTAGTGAGAGATTGAGTTTTTCCATATGTTTATAGCCTACTCGTTCAATAAAATACTGAGAGATGTGTTGAAGTCTCCAACTTAATAGATTTGTCTATTTCTCTTTCCAGTTCTATCAGTTTTTGCTTCATGTATTTTGAAAGTTTGTTAGATCCATACATATTTAAGATTGGTGTGCCTTTCTGGCGGAACAGCCTCTTTATCTCTGGTAATATTTCTTGTTCTGAAATCTTCTTTGCCTTGTATTAATATAACCACTTCAGCTTCCTTTTGATTAGTATTTACATGGTATATCATGTCAAAAACTGAAGTTTGCCATGAATTTCATACATGTTAGCAATAGACATGAGATTTCCATCTCTCCATTGTATCACTTGTTAATAAGGAGTAACTGGGGAGATGGTTGCAGACCAGATACTGAGAAGTAGGTTCAAAGGCAGCTACCTCAACAGAGACCCATGGAGAATTGTCTCCCAACATATTTTTTCTGTTTTTGTTTTTTGTTTTACTTTCACTTTCAACCTATCTGTATCTTTACACTTAATATGGGTTTCTTATAGTCAGCATATAGATGGACTTACTTGTTTATCCAGTCTGATAATCTCTGTCTTTCATTTTGACATGTCTCTTTTATTTAGTGTGTTTAGATTGTTTATATTTATCGACATTGGTAATATGGTTGGATTAAGATCTACCACTATGGTATCTGGTTTATGTTAGTCTATCTGTTCTTTTTTTCTTTTGGATTACTTAGACTTTTTAAAAATTCCATTTCTCTCCGCTGTTTGCTTATTTATTTGTACCTCTTTCTGAAATTTGTTTAGTGGTTGCCCTAGGGTTTGCCGTATATTTGTAATTAATCACAGTTTTCTTGGTATAATAATACATAGCTCTATATGTAGTATTAGGACCTTATAGTTCTATACTCCCATTTCTCCTCTTCATCTTTTGTGTTTTTGTTGTCATACACTTTACTTCTATATATATGCAATCAACATGCAATATATTACTACTCTAAGACTTTACAGTATATTGCTATAGATTTTATAGAACTGTTCATGTAGGTTATAATAAATTTATTTTAAAAAATGTCTTCAATAATTAGCCTTACCTTACTGTAACTTTTACTTTATTAACTTCTTAGTTTTTTAAACTTTTTTACTCTTACAATAACTTAGCTTAAAACAAATACATTGTACAGCTGTACAAAAGTATGTTCTCATTCTGTAAGCTTTTTTCTATTTAAAAATTTTTAATTTTTACTTTTAAAACTTTTGTTAAAAACTAAGACGCAAATACATTAGCCCTAGGCCCACAGAGAGTCAAGCTATAAATATCACTGTCTTCCACTTCCACATCTTGTCTGGAAGGTCTTCAGGGACAATTACACACATGGAACTGCCATCTCCTATGATAACAGTTCCTTCTTCTGTAATATCTCCTGAAGGACTTACCTGAGGCTGTTTTACAGTTAACTTTCCTTTTTATGTAAGTAGGAGTACATTCTAAAATAATGATAAAGTATATAATAAATACATAAGCTAGTAACTGTTACCATGATCAAGTATTATGTACTTAACATAATTGTATATGCTATACTTTTATACAACTGGCAGTGTAGGTTTGTTTACACCAGCTTCACCACAAACACGTGAGTAACTCATCGTACTACAGTGTTAATACAACTAGGATGTCCCTAGGCGATAGGAATTTTTCAGCTTCATTGTAATCGTATGGGACCACCATTATATATGTGGTCCCTTGTCGATTAAATATCATTATGCAGTACATGACTGCATTTTTGCTCTAGAGACAGTTATCTTTGAGAACAATTGCAAATAAGAAAAATATGAAGTTTTGTATTTACTTTCATTTATACTGTTTATACTGTTGTTCATGTCTTTGTGTAGATCCAACTTTTCTGTCTGGTATCATTCTGTCTACCTGAAGAACTTTTAACATTTCTTATAGGCCAAGTCTGCTAGTAATAAATTATCTTTGTTTCTCTCAAAAAGACTTTATTTTTCTAAAATATTCTTGCTGAATATAGAATTCTGGATTGCCTTTTTTTTCTTGCAGTACTTAAAAGATGTCACTCTACTGTTTGTTATATGGCTTTTACATATATATTTTTATTTGAATTAAATTTTTTTCTTTTTCCGCTTTTATTTTAGATTCTGGGTGTACCTGTGCAGGTTTGTTACAAAGGTATATTGCATAATGCTGAGGTTTGAAGTACGACTGAACCCGTCACCTAGGAAGTGAGCATAGTACTCAATAGGTAGTTTTTCCATTCTTGCCTCCCTCTCCCATCTTGTATTCTCCAGTGTCTGTTTGTTCCCATCTTAATGTCCATATGTACTCGTGGTTTGGCTGCCACTTGTAAGTGAGAACATGGGGTATTTGGTTTTCTGTTTCTCCATTAGTTTGCTTAGGATAATGGCCCCCAACTGCGTCCGTGTTGTTGCAAAGGACATGATTTTGTTCTTTCTGTGGCTGTGTAGTGTTCCATGGTGTATATGTACCACATTTTCTTTATCTCATTTACTGTTGATGGACACCTGTGTTGATTCCATGTCTTTGCTGTTGTGAATAGTGCTGTGATGAACACATGGGTGCATGTGTCTTTTTGGTAGAATGATATATTTTTCTTTGGGTATATACCCAGTAATGGGATTGCTAGGTTAAATGGTAGTTCCATTTTGTGTTCTTTTAGAAATCTCCAAGCTGCTCTCCACAGTGGCTGAACTAAGTTACATTCCCACCAACAGCATAAAGGTGTTCCCTTTTCTCCACAGCCCCACTGACATCTGTTATTTATTGACTTTTTAACAAAAGCTATTCTGACTGGTATGAGAGGTATTTCAATTGTGGTTTTGATTTGCATTTCTCTGATGATTAGTGATGAGCATTTTTTCAATATGTTTTTTGGCCATTTGTATGTCTTCTTTTGAGAAGTGTCTGTTCATGTCCTTTGCTTACATTTTAATGGGGTTATTTGTTTTTTACTTGTTGATTTAAGTTCCTTATAAATTCTGGATGTTAGGCCTTTGTCAGATACATAGTTTCTGAATTTTTTCTCCCATTCTGTAGATTATCTGTTTACTCTGTTAATGGTTTCTCTTGCTGTATAGAAGCTCTTAGGTCCTACTTGTCAGTTTTTGGTTTCGTTGCAATTGTTTTTGAGGACTTAGCCATAAATTCTTCGACAGGGCTGATGTCGAGGAAAGTATTTCCTAGGTTTTCTTCTAGGATTTTTGTAGTTTTAGGTCTTACAGTTATGTCTTTAATCCATCTTGAGTTAAGTTTTGTATATGGTGATATGTAAGAGTCCAGTTTCATTCTTCTGCATATGGCTAGCCAGTTATCCCAGCACCATGTATTGAATAGGGACTTTTTCCTCATTGCTTATTTTTGTCAACTTTGTTGAACATCAGATGGTTGTAGGTGTGTGGCTTTATTTCTGGGTTCTCTATTCTGTTTTATTGGTCCATGTGTCTCTTTTTGTACCAGTACTGTGCTGTTTTGGTTACTGTAGCTTTGTAGTGTAGTTTGAAGTTGAGTAATGTGATGCCTCCAGGTTTTTTCTTTTTGCTTAGGATTGCTTTGGCCGTTTGGGCTCTTTTTTGGTTCCATATGAATTTTAGAGTAGTTTTTTCTGATTCTGTGAAAAATGATACTGGAAATTTGATAGGAATAATGCTGAATCTGCAAATTACTTTGGGCAGTATGGTCATTTTAATGATACTGATTCTTCCAATCCATGAGCATGAAATATGTTTTCATTTGTGTGTGTCATTTCTGATTCTTTAAGCAGTGTTTTGTAGTTCTCCTTATAGAGATCTTTCACTACTTTCATTAGATGTATTCCTAGGTATTTTCTTGTTTTTGTGGCTCTTGTAAATGGAATTGTGTTCTTGATTTGGCTCTTAGCCTGAAGGTTATTGTTATGTAGAAATGCTACTGATTTTTGTACATTGATTTTTGTATCCTAAAACTTGACTGAAGTTGTTTATCAGTTCAAGGAGCCTTTTGGCAGAGTCTTTGGAGTTTTCTGGTATAGAATCATACCATTAGCAAAGAAAGATAGTTTGACTTCTTTTCCTATTTGGATATCTTTTATTTCTTTTTCTTGCCTGATTACTCTAGCTAGGACTTCCATTACTATGTTGAGTAAGAGTGGTGAAAGTGAGCATCATTGTCTTCTTCCATTTCTCAAGGAGAATGTTTCTAGGCTTTGCCTATCCAGTATGATATTGGCTGTGGGTGTGTCATAAATGGCTCTTAGATATATTCCTTTGATACCTAGTTTATTGAGGGGTTTTATCATGAAGGGATGTTGGATTTTATCAAAAGCTTTTTCTGCGTCCATTGAGATGGTCATATCATTTTTCTTTTTAATTCTGTTTATGTGGTGAATCACAATGATTGATTTGCATATGTTGAACCAACCTTGCATCCCAGGAATAAAGTCTACTTGATTATGGTGAATTAGGTTTTAGATGTGCTGATGGATTTGGTTTGCTGGTATTTTGTTGAGATTTTTTGCATCTATTACATATTTTTGTCATTTGTCTTTGATTCTTTGCATATAGTGTCCTTTGTTCATTTAATTTATTTTTCTTTTGGCCGTCTTTAAGAATTTCTCTATCTTTAGATATGATGTATCTTTATTTTGAATGTGATGTGTCTGTTTTCTTTTGTTGGTTTGTTTGGTCTTCTCTGAGTTTTTTGGTTCTGTGGTTTAGCATCTTTTAGTTAATTTGGAAAATTCTTAGCCATTGTCTCTTCATGTATTTCATTTGACCTGTTCTGTCTTCTTCTCTTTCTGTGATTTCAATTGCAGGTATATGGGCCATTTAATAATTGTCTCATTGCTCTTGTATGCTTTGTTCTGCTTTCATTTTTGTTTTTTTAATACTTGTTTTTTTTCTAACGTGATGAGATTTTTCAGGGAGATTACCTTGATGATAATGGTTATTGTTGCTGTTCCTGAAGCATCAATTATTTCAAAAGATGAAGCTATATTTTAGAGACATAGGCTTCTTGGCATATTTGAGATCTTTCAGATTATTAGTAAAATATAAGTTTATGATAATCTTTTTCCCGACTAAAAACAATCTGCTTAGATTTAGGGACCATGAGATATAGCCTGGGGTTGTGGCTATTGTTGTGAAGATAAAATGTAATGTAATAACCCTAATGACTTATGAACTAAGCTATGTTTTTAGTTTTCTGTATCAAAATATTTTCTTATTTTTGTGTTAGATCACTTGAATGTCATTTGATTGTCTTCGGAATTATGCTCGTTATTATACTGTTATATATTTAATTTGGAATAAAGAATATTACCTATTACCAAGTAGCTAGACCTAGATGTTTTTATTTTTCTCCCTTATAACTATGTAGAATTAAATAGACTTGAGGTACAGTGCAATTAAGGAATTAATAATTTTTTTTTCTGGAGTGTGTTAATTTGCGTTTATGTTAAGAAAGTGGTTTGGAAGTATAAATGGGATGCCTTTTAAAGAAAGATTTTTGTAATGCATAAAATATTTAAGACCGCTAAAAGGTAATAAACTGAATTAGTGTAAATAAAACAAACTTAAAACTTGGAAATATCAAAGTGTGGAGATTTTTTTTGAGTAGAGTCAGACTTTTTGAACTACTAAAAGTGATGAATGAGAGTTATTCTGGTTTCTTCTTAAAATTATGTGGTAGTTAAGTGAAAAGGAATATTACCTGCAAAGGAAAGCAAGATACGCTTCTATTAAATTTACATCAATTCAGGTGTGTCAGATTTACCAAAGATTCTTTGGATATGTCTGATTCCAGTGTCTAAAAGTTTAATCATAGAAAACCTTATATTTGAAATCTGAAGTTTAATATTGTGGAATGAGTATTAGTATCTGAGAGAAGATTGTTTTGGGGGAAATAGTTATTATATGCATTTTTAAATGTGATCTCTGCTTTACCTAATAGGATTCATTGTCTTGATACATTATACTCTACAGAGAGGAAAGTGTTTTGTTTGACCCATGTTTCAGTAGCTGGCAGATTTTGAGATAGGGACATCTCCAAGTTGATATTGGAGAACAGCCACAAGAAAAGACAAGGAGCCAAATCCATGAAGCATTTGCTGTTTTGGCAGAAAGCCTCAGTATTTATATACAGATTTCTTCTTAAAAATGGAAGTAAACTGTATTATAGACAGTTTCTTGTTTAGTGTGTTAAATTCCCACTACATCCCCAGCACATACTTGAGAACAGAGGGTCAAGCTTCTGTTGACAACTGTTAACTCTTTCTGGCACTCCTTTTGCAGTTGTAGAACAGAAACAAGGAATTGTTTTTCCTCTGGTAAAAAGGAAGACTGACTCTGAAATTACTTAAAGGTATAGTTGTGTGTTGCTTAACGACAGGGATGTGTTCTGAGAAATGCATTGGTAGGCGATTTTGTCATTGTGTGAACATCATAGAGTATACTACACAAACCTAGAAAAAATATGTATAAATAAAAATATGTTTGTATGTTACATTAGAAAACGAAATGTCCCAGCACCATTACTGAATATCAGCTATTTCCCCTACTTGATCTGCAGTGTCAATATCAAGTGCCATATACGAGGTTTCGATATGATGCTCTGTTATATCTTAAGGAACCACCATTGCATGTGCATTCCATCTTGACTGAAACATTATGTGGCACAGGAATGTAATTGGAGCCCTGATTCCACACACCCACACATATATAAAAGAAAAGTGAAAATGCATTGTGTTCTTTTATCCTAATATGTTTTTGTCAATAATTTTTAATACATTATGGGGCTTTGGTAGATATTTACTGAAGAAGAGAAATTATTTCTTTTTATTTAATCATAAACAGGTAACGATCACTTACATGTAGTTTGTGGACTTTCAAGTCCATTCTCTGTCCATTTCCATGGTTGCTACTTTAATTGAGGTGTCATTATTTTTGCATGGATCATCATAATAGCCTCCCAGTTTGTCTCTAACTTTACCTGTTTTCAAATTCAGCCCTTATATATTAGATTATAGCCCTGGCCTATAATCTAAAATAAAACTCTAGACAACATAAAGTTTTTTCATGATCGAGCACCTGCCTACCTTTTCAGCATCATCTTCTGCTTCTTCCTCAAGCACTTTGCTTTTCAGTCTGAACTGCTTGCTCTTGCTCAAATGTATGTACCTCATGACTTTGCATATGCTGTTAGCTTAATGAAAGCAGGTACCTTGGCTGTCCTAGGTGTTCAGTGTCTGGTGTGGTGTCATCCCTAATGAAATGACTGAATGCCATTCCTCTGGATGGAATGGCCTTTTCTACTGGTGAATTCTTCACACTTCAAGACTGTCCTGAGACATCATCTACACTGTGAAGCCTCTCCCGACTTCCCTTAGTCATATCAGTCCTTTGTGCCACCATTGTACTTTGTATCCCTGTTAAAGCAGTTATCACATTAACTTGCAAGATTGTTTGCTTTTAACATGTCTGACTTGCCTCTTAGAGTGCGCGTTTCATGAGGGCAGATTCAGTATGCTGCCAGTCTTTGTGTCCTTAGTGCTTATTGCCTACACATGCATTAAAAATTAGAAAAAACAGCCGGGCGTGGTGGCTCATGCCTGTAATCCCAACACTTTGGGAGGCTGAGGTGGGTGGATCACCTGAGGTTGGGAGTTTGAGACCAGTCTGACCAACATGGAGAAATCCCATCTCTACTAAAAATACAAAATTAGCCAGGTGTGGTGGTACATGCCTGTAATCCCAGCTACTCGGGAGGCTGAGGCAGGAGAATCGCTTGAACCTGGGAGGTGGAGGTTGCGGTGACCTGAGATCGTGCCATTGCACTCCAGCCTGGGCAACAAGAGCGAGACTCCGTCTCAAAAAAAGTTAGAAAAAACTCAGGAAGGAAGGACAAATACATGATTCCACTTATATGAGATACCTACAATAGTCAAATTTATAGAGAACAAACAATAGAATAGTGTTTACTGAGGGTGGGATGGAGGAGGAATGGGGATTTATTATTATTTAATGGGTACAGAGTTTGTTTGGGATGATGGGAAAGTTCTGGAGATGGATAGTGATGATGGTTACACAATAATGTGAATGTACTTAATGCCACTGAATTGTATACCCAAAAAGGGTTAAAATGGTAAATTTTATGTATATTTTACCACATTAAAAAAAAATTTCATAAAGGTAAGGACCTTGGCCTGTTTACTCAGCTTTGTTTTCTGCAGTTCCTCACATTGTTTTGTTTTATTGTTAAATTGTTTTCTTTTGACATGGTAGTACTTGATTTTTTTAAGTGTTTGAAATTGGGTCCAGCGCAGTAGCTCAAGCCTGTAATCCCTGCACTTCAGGAAGCTAAGACAGGAGGATTGCTTCAGGCTGGGTGTTTGAGACCCGCCTGGACAACATAGTGAGACCCTGTCTCTATTATTAAAAAAAAAAAAAAGTTTGAAATTAAATTGTGTGTAAGCCCATGGGATATTGTCTAAGAAACCAACTGAATCTTTAAAGTAAGGGAGGAAACATAGCACATAACTTTTTTATTTTCTTATTTTTTATTTTTTTGAGACTGAGTCTTGCCTTGTAGCCCAGGCTGGAGTGCAATGGCATGATCTTAGCACACTGCAACCTCTGCCTCCCAGCTTCAAGCCATTCTCTTGCCTCAGCCTCCGAGGTAGCTGGGACTACAGGCATGTGCCACCACGCCCAGCTAATTTTTTTGTATTTTTAGTAGAGATGGGGTTTCACCATGCTGGCCAGGCTGGTCTCGAACTCCTGACCTCAAGTGATCTACCCGCCTCAGCCTCCCAAAGTGCTGGGATTATAGACGTGAGCCACCGCACCCAGCCGTAGCACATAACTTTAAAATATCACGTATTTAAAGGAAATATTCTTGTGATAATATAAATATTAAAATTAATAACTAAAGTGGTTGTCACCTGCTACTAAGCAGTATATAGTGGTAAAAGAGAGGCAGTATGGCATTGTGAGACTTCAGGCTTAGTAAGGTCAAAAAGTCTTTTTTACCTGCTTAGAATGATCTTCCTATCCAAGTCCAGGATGACTGGGGAACAGTACAACCTTGAGTGTATCTTATGTTCTAGATAATCTCATTTGAGCCCCCTACGTCTCCATGAAATGGAGATACCTCTATTTTCCTATAAGGAAAGTATAGTGCTATTGAATACTATCAACCTGGCATAATTGCAAACCCAGTTGATATATATGTGTGAGTACACACGTGTACATTAGAACTTCTAATAAAGTCATTCTGTGAGACTAAATTTGCAAAATAATTTATCTGGAAACAGCTTAAAATGGGGTCTTATTTTTACCTAAGAGTGTGTGATGGATGGAGTAGGTCTGGGGTGGTGCCCAGAAATATGTTGATGCCTGTGATTTAGGTAACCCTTAGAATCTACTGTAAGAAATACTGTTTTGATAAAGCAGGTCATATTTTGGATTGATGAAGGTCTCCTTTAGAATCAGATTGTTCTCATTATTGAATGGTTAAAATATATATTTATGTATTACATTATTATATATTAAAATATGTAAAGAATGACATTGCTTTTGTCTTGACTGCATAATTCTTATCAATTTCTTGCTCTTTCCAGTGATTTCCACATTTTTACTTTCCTACCTATTGCTATTTTCTGTCAGGTGTTGATAAATTCTGGTGAGTGACAGGTAATATGAGGGGCAAATATGTTTATTCTCCTGTTCTTTTTCTTTAATCACGTTTATTGAGGTATAATTTACATATAATAAAATGGACCAATTAGACGAGTTATGACAAACGTATGCCGTCATATAACCATCATCACCACAGTCATGGTATATAAAATATGTCTATCACCCTAAAAAGTTCCCTTGTGCTCCTTTTAGTAAAACCTCTCTCGCTATTCCTGGTCCCTCACAACCACTTATCTGCTATATCACTGTAATCACTTATAGTTTTGCCATTTCTAGACTTTCTTATAAATGGAACCATGTGTTATGTAGTTAAGTGTCATCCACATTGTCGTATGAGTTAATTTTTTTTTAATTGCAGAGTACTATTCCATTATATGGATATACCATTCACTAGGTGCTGAACATTTGGATTGTTTCCAGTTTGGGCTATTATGAATAAAGCATTTATGTACAAGTCTCTGTGATTATATACTTTCATTTCTCTTATAAATACTTAAAAGTGGGATTGTTGGGTTAAGTGGTAAGTTTACTTCATAGGAAACAGCCAGATTTTTTTCCCAGTGTGGCTGTACCATTTTGCATTAGCTCCAACAACTCATGGGAGGTCCAGTTTCTCCTACCCTCTCCAACATTTGTTTATATTTAGTCTTTTAAAATTCTGTCTTTTCTAGTGAAAGTGTAATGATATCTCATTGTGGTTTTAATTTTCATTTCCCTAAGGAAAAGATGTTTCCTGAACATCTTTTAATGTGCATATTTGCCATTCACATATCTTCTTTGGTGAAATATCCAAATCTTTTTTACAAAATTGAGTTGTTTTTCTTCTTGTTGAGTTGAAAGGGTTCTTTATTCATTCTGGACTCAAGTCCTTTATCAGATACATGTTTTGCAGATATTTTCTCCCAATCTATGGCTTGCATTCTTATTTTTCTAGTGGCATCTTTTGAAGAGTCAAGGTTTTAAACTATGATAAAGTCCAGTTTATCTTTTTTTTTTTTTCCTTTCGTGATTCATACTTTTTGGTGACCTAAGAAATCTTTGCCTAACCTAAAATATCAAATGTTTTCTGTTTTCTTGTAGAAGTTTATGTCCTCTGTTCTTACCAGATTGTGATTTGATTTCCAAGTTGTCATTAGGTGGTACTTTTTAGAAGTATTAATGGAGATTATTTTGATAGGCTTTTTAAGCTGTGAGGTAGCTTTATAAAAATTCCCTTCGGTATTGGGCCCAAAATTTGCTTTAAATATAGGCAGAGTATCAGTAGAAGGCAACACAGAGCTATTCTGTGCCCTAGGATTTTAATTTCTGACCTCCTGGTTATAGTTGGTATCTGCCCAGGGATAATTGCTCTTAGGGTAAGACTTTCAACATGTAAGCCAGCCTGTCAAAAGTGTACCTAAAAGTTCTCTTTCAGTCATTTTCTGAGTTACTAATAGGAACATAGGTTCTGTGTGAATCAGACCTGAGAGGATTATGAATGTTATAGAATGCCTTTTGTTAGGGAATTTAAGCCCAGAAGAAGTTGGGAAAGTGACAGATTTATATAAATACGAGTGACAAAACCAGTTAAAATGTTCTGACTCAACTTGAAATATGTTGGACTATATAATAAATATAATATTGTGAGATATTCTGAACTAGACTCAACTCTGCTCTGGCTTTCCTCCCTTGTAATTCCATTACTTGGTCCCTTTCCCCCTTTTCTTCTGTGACCTCTGGCAATTTGGCTTCTTACACTTAGAACTTAACTAACACCCAGCTCAGACCCACAGCATCCACTTACACTTCATGAAGAACTGTGAACCTATAATGTTTTTTATGGAAACTCATTATGATTCTGTCTCCTTTCTGCCTTATCACCTGTGTGGGATAAGTTTCATAAACAAATAGCTTCTCTGGTTCTTTCTGCTGTGAGCTGACTAGGATAGTTTATAGGTAATATCTCATTCCACTTTTCTGCATAACACAGACTGGTTGGTTGTCTTTCCCAGCCAAAACAGCATAAGCAACAGATTGGACAAAAGCAGATATGATAACCCAGCTTTCTCTTCTGAAACCCAGACGTTAGAGTGATTTACAAAAATGTAAAACAATTTCTGTCTTTTCGCATTTTTTCTTTAATTATCCAAATGTACAGCTTTTCTCATTACTTTCTTCCTCTCCATAATACGTAATAGTTTGCTCTTGTAGTACCATTTTAAGCCCATACTTTTCTACCTTTTTTGCTTTTTTTTGTTTTTTTTTTTTTTTTTTTTGGTAATTGTATATAGCACTTACCCTCCACTGCAGGAACTTAAATTATACATATATAAGCCTGCTTAAAGATGTAACATAGGATACTAATTTTTTTTTTTTTTTTTTTTTGAGACAGGGTCTTGCTCTGTCACCCAGGCTGGAGTGCAATGGCACAAGCATGGCTCACTGCAGCCTCGAATTCCTGGGCTCAAGCAGTCCTCCCATCTCAGCCTCCTGAATAGCTGGAACAACAGGTGTGCACCACCGTGCCTGGCTAATTTTTTAATTTTTAGTAGAGATAGGGTCTCACAATGTTGCCCAGGCTGGGCTCTAACTCCTGGCCTCAAGCATTTCTCCTGCCTCAGCCTCCCAAAGAGCTGGGATTACAGGCATGAGCCACCACACCCGCACCCAGCCTTGTTCATGTATTTTCAGGCTTTTTCTGTGCTTCATTTTGGACGGTTTCTATGGCTTTGTCTTCAAGTTTATTAATCTTTAATTCCGGCATTTCTGATATATTCTTAGTTCTACTCATATTTTTCCTCTTCATTTATTTTTCATCCTTCATGAGATGAAAATTTTGATTTATGTTTGTTTATTGTCCGCATCTCTATTTAATATATTCAGGCATTATTCTACTTCTTGAACATATAGTTTACAGTTGCAATAACTATTTTAATATCTTTGCTTACTAATTCCATCATCTGTATCATTTCCTGGCTTGTTTCTATTGCTACTTTTTTTCCTCATAATGGGTCACATTGTTTTGTTTATTACATGCCTAGTTTTTTTCACTGGATGCCAGGCATGGTGGATTTTACCTTGTGTTCTGGATATCATTGTATTTTTAGAAATATTCTTGAGCTTTATTCTGGGACACTTAAGTTATTTGGAGATAGTGTAATCCTTTCAAGTCTTTTTATGCTTAGTTGGGTGGGAACAGAACAAACTTAACTAGGGCTAATGTTGCCCATCTACTGAGTCAATAATCTTATAATTATTCTACTCGATGTCTTGTGAAGTATGTTTCCTTCTTAGATGAAACAAGTTATTCCTGCTACTGTGTGAGCCCTTGGGATTGTTCCCTCTGCCCACTTTAGTTACTTATTTTTCTGCTTTAGGTACATTCCTCACAAAGCACGTGCTGATGCTTTCAGTAAAACCTTGAGGGAACCCTCTGCAGATCTACTCCTGTCTGTCTCTTTGCAGTTCTCTTCTCCCGGTATTCTACCAGGCAAATTCTAACAAGCATGGCCTTCAACTTTGTTTCCTCAACTCAGGGAGATTGCCAGCTTCCACCTGGGTTTCTTATCCCTCTGCTCCGTGGAAGCTGTAAGTGGGGAGCTATTGAAGAAGGACTTACAATGTTTGTTTCCCGTCTCTCAGGGATTACTGTCCTATGCTGGCCAATGTCTAATGTGTAAAGACCATTGATTTACATGCTTTTCTGTTTATTAGTTATTTCAGGCAGTGGGTAAATGTATTCCCTATTACTTCACCTTGACTCAAAAACCTGCCTACTCGTTTTTAAAGTTTACGCTCAAGCATTAAATCCTCTCCAAAGTGTTTCATATTCCATTTTCTATTCAGGAATGATTTGTTTGCAAAGACCACAGGCTCTTTCAAAAAAGCTGTAATTGGCCAGGTGTGGTGGCTCACGCCTGTAATCACATTCAGCACTTTGGGAGGCTGGGGCAGGAAGATTGCTTGAGGCAAGATTGCTTGAGGCAAGATTGCTTGAGGAGTCTCTAACTCCTCAAGCAGGAGTTAGAGACCAGGCTGGGCAACATACCAAGACCTCATCTTTATTAAAAATTAAAAAATAAAAAAGCCAAGTGTGGTTGTGTGCTCCTGTAGTCCCATACACTGGAGAGGCTGAGGTGAGAGGATCATTTAATCCTGGGAGGTTGAGGCTACAGTGAGCTGTGATTGTGCCATGGCACTCCAGCCTGGGTAACAGTTAGACCCTGTCTTGGAAAGAAAAGAAAATGGCCAGGCACAGTGGCTCACGCCTGTAATCCCAGCACTTTGGGAGGCCGAGGCAGGTGGATCACTTGAGCCCAGAATTTCAAGACCAGCCTGGGCAACCCCATCTTTCCAAAAACTACAAAAATTAGCCGGGTGTGGTGGCACGTGCCTGTGGTCCCAGCTACCCAGGAGGCTGAGGTGGATCATCTGAGCCTAGGAGGCAGAGGTTGCAGTGAGCCAAGATTACTCTATTATACGCCAGCCTGGGCAACAGAGCGAGACGTTGTCTCAAAGAAAAAAGAAAAGAAAAAAAAAACCTCCAGTAAAAAGGGGATTTATTATTACAGTATAGGGAAATCTCACAGATCTTCGTTGCATGGTATAAACAAGTCTTACTTCTCTTCTATTGTTTTCTCTGCAGACCAGTTTCCACACAGTTCTTACCATTTGCCTTTGGCTCTCACTTGCCTGTTAAGGTATTAACTGTGGCCTTAACTCAACATGATCATTCAGCTCTAGTCCTTATACCGGATCGTTGGATTGCTTATTTATATGAACAGCCCCAAGGAGCCAGAAAATTCATATCTTGGGTGAACAGAGTTCAATACTGACATGATAGTGTTCCATGATTCATAATACAATTAAAGTAAAATTTTTAATTAAAAAAATTTTAAAGTAAGGATTTTGTGTGGGAAATAACCTATAAATTCTAACTTAGGAAGTTGAGTCTCAATACTCAATGAACACAGTGTTTGTATAGCAGTAGAGACATTTGGTTAAGTTTTTTGCTTATTAAATGATATGATTCATCAATAAACATATATAGAGCATCTATTATGTATCAAGGACTGCCCAGAGCTTATATTCTGAAAGAGGGGTTGACCAACTATAGTCTGTGAGCCAAATCCAGTCCAGCCACCTATTTTTCTAAGTAAAACTTTATTGGATCACTGCCCCTCACATTGATTACTTATAATGGCTGTTGTCATGCTTCAGCAGGAGGTAGTTGCACCAAAGGTTCACTGTGACCCACAGTGCCTAAAATATTTGCCATTTGTCCTGTTACACCTTATGCCAACCCCTGACGTAAGGTGAATTTTTTTAATGTGAAAAGGTTAACAACTTTTTACAGGGTGAATACCATCTTTAATCAAGTCTTAGACTCTGATGAAAATTAATAGAGGTTAAATTACTTTCCTTAGAGTCATGACATTTGAAGTTTTTGGTTTTATTTGCTCATTAAAACCACAGTTTTGTTTTGTCTCTTTATTAATTTCTAGTTAGTGAGATTGCATTTTTCTCTGTAAGTGTTTTCTAATAGCAAGCATTTGAAAGTTGGAGTTGAAATAATCTCACACGAGGGCATCCAGGTTTACTGGTGATTCAGAACACATCTGGTATGGTATTTGGCAAGAGGCTAAAGGCTCAGTTTTGCAGCCACCCGTATTAAGTCTTTTGCAAACCATCAGGTGTATTCTGTAATTTTAGCAATAAACAGATTTTTTTCCTTCAGTATGCTAAAATAAAGACTGATATATTTTGGGATGGTAGGTATAGTTGAAAATTAACTGTTTTCAAATATAAAAAACACCGAAGCTCAGGAAATACCATCTGAGTCTAATTATACTTGTGAGGTTAGTGATCAGTATGTAGTTCTTGTGTCTTCATGGTTGTCATTAGTTAAGGTAAAGAAGTCTCATATAGATTTACACGAAGTTATTCATCCATCAAGTCTCTGCTACTATACAGAGTAGATTTATTCATTTTTAATATATGCCTATCTCTTTAAAATGCCATAGCCACTAATCTCAGTATCAAATACTAGATTCTCCTAAGGCTTTACAAAAGGAGATTCCCACTGAAGGGAATTTGTGGAAGAAAAGTAGAGTCCCTGTGATTTGGGAGTTTTTTGTTTGTTTGTTTGTTTTGAGACAGAGTCTCGCTCCGTCGCTCAGGCTGGAGTGCAGTGGCGTGGTCTTGGCTCACTGCAACCTCTGCCTCCTGGGTTCAAGCAATTCTCCTGTTTCAACCTCCTGAGTAGCTGGGACTACAGGTGCCTGCCAACTCGCCTGGCTAATTTTTGTATTTTTAGTAGAAATGGGGTTTCACCTTGTTGGTCAGGTTGGTCTCGAACTCCTGACCTCAGGTGATCCACCCTCCTCGGCCTCCCAAAGCACTGGGATTATAAGCGTGAGCCAGCCACCGTGCCCAGCTGATTTGGGAGTTTTTATAACTAAAGTCACTTCATCCCAGTTTGTTGGGATGTTCCTAATTTACACTAGCATTATTATTAATAGGAACCACCTTTATTCTCAACAATCCAGTTTGTACAAGAAATTATATTGTTACTCTATTAATAGAATCATATTGATTATAGAGCAGCAGGATCTGTTTTAAAATTTAGCATTTAACCAACCTCAGCATTTATTCTGATTAACTGTTAACTCTCATGGGAGTTGGTGGATTGATGACCACAAGACAGCACAATTGTTAAAATGAGACTTAACTCATACACAGGCCCATCTGACAGTAAAGGGCTACATTATGTATGTCTGTACAGCACAAAATCATTTGAATCCCCACAGCTGAAAATGAACTTTTTGTGTTGTGTAAAGGGACTTCCTCAGTCTGTCTCCATTGTTCTTTTCTAGGCTTATTTCCCATTTTTCTTTCTCTTTACCGTGAATCTTGTATTTCAGCCCCACTCATATGCTTGGCATTTCCTGAATATATCCTATGCTTTGTCTAACCCCCATACCTTTGCTTAAACTGTTCCCTCTATTTTTTTGTCAGCTTTACCTTTTCCAGTCTCCTTTTCCTATGTCTGTTAAATTCCTACCCATCCTTTAAAGACTGGTGTAAATAACACTTCTATGAATCCTTTCTTGCCACATCCATTCCAATTAGTTTCCCTTTTTAGGGGGGCTCCCTAAGCATTTTGTTTCCATCTCTGTCTTGCAGTATAACTTTTTGCAACAACCCCATCCCCAGCTCTTTAAAGGTAGAGGTTGTACTTAATTCATTTTGAAATCCACATTACCTTTATAAAGCCTTGTACACACTTAGGTGTTCAGTAAAAACGTATGGTGAATTGTTGGTATATCCCCCTAATTTATTTAGAATAACCAGAAAATATTTTAAAAATGGTTTTCTTTGTAAGGTTTTAAGAGTAACTTTACTCCAATTTCTAAATATATTTAATACTTTTAATTTTCTTTATTTTAGCTGTTTTTTTAAAAAATTGCAACTTATATTTTGGATTCAGGGGTACATATTCAGGTTTGTTACATGGATATATTGCATGATGCTGAGGTTTGGGACATGATTTACCCCCGTTACCCGGGTAGTGAGCATGGCACCCAATGGTTACTTAATCCTTGCCCCCCTCCCTACCTTTCCTTTCTAGTAGTTCCCACTGTCTACTGTTGCCACCTGCATTCTTGTTAACACTTTTTTCTTCAGATAGAAGTATATTCTCATTGAGTTTTTAAGTGGACCCCAAAAGTTTTTGTTTCTTCTTCCCTTCCAAGGCAGTTTGCCACATACCGAGAGCTTCTTATATTTCTCTCCTGTTGCCATCTTATTATCTGTAGTTGATTCTTGAAAACGATGAGGTGATCGGTTGCTTGACTGCCTAGGTTAGTTCTCTGGGTTAATCATTGCCTTCCATAAATCTCCTTCGCTTTGGCCACTATACTTCTGGGAAAGAAGTAGGATGAACAGTATTCAGTTCTCTTTGCCAGTTGAGGAAAATATGCCTTAAACATTAACCTGCTTTGTGAAAATTTTCTAATGACAAAAAGGACAAATTAGCAGATGACATTATAGCCCTGGCATTTTTTTCCTTTCAAATAAGTCTAATTTTATTGTACTGGAGTAGAGAAAGCCTACACCAAGCAACTAACCCGTTAGGCATTTTATCTTGGCTGTATCAAAAAGTTTTGTTTTGAGTGAAAGAAGTTTGTAGGAATTTTCAGAACGTAAAACCTAAAGGTTGATTATCATTTGATATATTATCAGTCATTCTACTTTCCTTTTCTTCCTTTTCTGTGGAAATGGCCCCATCATATTCTTTCACCATTTTTCTTTTGGGTTGCTATCTTTCTTACTGATTTGTAGGAGTTCTTTATATATTCTGGATACTGATCATTTGTGGTTAAGTGTATTGGAAACATCTCTTTCAGGTCTTTGTCTTTTAATTTATGGTATTTGTGGCCATTTTAATTTAAAGTCATAGCTTTTTCTTTTGTAGTTTAAGCCTTTTATGCCTGTTTTTAAAAATCTCCTCTAGACAGAGACTTTAAAAATATTTTGTATATACTTGGATTTGAATCTATCTGGATTGATTTCTTGGGCAGTATGATTTTGGAAATCTAACCCTACCTTTTTTCCCAGCTTGATAACCACTTGGTCTAGCACTATGCAATGGGCAATCAATTCCTTTTTCGCTGATCTATAGTTTTATGAACCTGTGTTTTTAACCAATACTTCCTAATCTGCCAGTAGATGTTTGAAGGCCTGTCTACATGTTACATTTCCATGTCAGTTACCATTGCTATACACACTTTGTTAATTCTCTGTTGTTTGCCCATATTTTATAGAGGGAATGGAACATGGACAATAATGGTACTCTGTTTTCTGTTTGGTTTGGAATATTTAAAATCAGTTCTCTTTGACCTCAGAGCTTTGGGAAATAGAATTAACTCCTTTTTATAAAACAATTAAGAATTTCTGGCCTACACCATTAAAGTCATGTATCAGACTAAAGGATAGCATCTTTTCTAAATTCCTTCATGAAATGAATAAATGAACAGCCTATGGCTGAATGTTAAGCTGTGTATGGACAGGTTAAGACCCTATGAGGCCAATTTTCAGTGAAAGGATAGCTACTGAAAACCATAAATTAAGCAACTACCAAAGTTTGCACACATCTGCAAAATATGAACATTTTGTCTATTCAGAATATTGAGACCTTCTTGAATACACCAGGCATTCAGTAGAAATTCCAGAAAGGTCACATCTTATGAGTAGGGCTAATGTAGTCTTAGCGTAAAGGCTTTCCTGGACCTGCACTAACAAAATTTAAAAACGAGGCTGAAAACAATCAGATTGATCTGCAAGTAAATTAGTTGCCTGCTGGGACAAACCTTTCTTGAAAGGAAGACAATAAAATCCACATATAAGCAGGTATCTACAATGCCCACCATCTATTTAAAAATTACTAGATATGGCCAGGCTCGGTGGAGCACAATGTCAGGAGTTTGAGACCAGCCTGGCCAATATGGTGAAACCTCGTCTCTACTAAAAATACAAAAATTAGCTGGGCGAGGTGGCAGCGCCTGTAGTCCCAGCTACTCGGAAGGCTGAGGCATGAGAATGGCTTGAACCCAGGAAGCGGAGGTTGCAGTGAGCCACTGCACTCCAGCCTGGGCAACAGAGAAAGACTCTGTCTGAAAAAAAAAAAAAATTACTAGATATCTAAAGAAGTAGGCAAATGTAATCTATAAAAAGGAGAAAGTCTTGTGAATAAAAACAGACCCAGAATGCAATATGTGATCAAATTCAAGGAAAAGGACTTTAAGATAGGTATTTAAGTGTATTTAGTAATTTTAATGAAAACACAATAGAACAAAACTTATAAATAACAACATAGCCAGCCTGAGCGACAAAGTGAGATCCTGTCCCAGAAACAAAAAACACCACCACAGATCCTAAACAGGACACACACACACATGCACACAGAGAGAGAGACACTATGGCACATCATAATTGAATTGTTGCAAATTAATAAAAATCTTTAAAGCAGCCAAGAAAAATCTCTCAAACCATATACAGGGAAATCATCATAAGAACAACTACTTAAAGAGATGTAGTTAATAAGACAACTGATAAGGTAGAATTGAATCTAAAATTTTTTCAGGCCAAAAGAGAGCAGGTTAGGGAAAAAAAATGAGCAATGAATAAGCAGGAAAAATAGAAAACAAAATGGCAAAACATAACCTCAAACCTTATTACTTAAATAATTGGATTAGTTTTACGTGGACTTATTATTCTAACTTAAAATGCAAAGCACTACCATATGCAGCTCATAAGAATCATACTTAATATATAGACAGTTTGAAAGTAAAACAGTGGAGAAATGTACTTTGCAAGGAAAAGTCACTAGGAACACTGGCGTATCTAAAGATCAGGCAAAGTAGACTTCATGGTAAGACGTATTATCAGAATTAAAGAGGGATATTTCAAAATGATAAAAAGTTCAAGTTTTCAAAAAGACAAAAAGTTCAAAAAACTTGATACAATACTGACATCAAGGGAGAACATAAGGGAGAACTAAAGAGAGAAAAAGATAAAGCCAGTGTTACGGTTGGAGACTTCAACACTCCTCTTTTCAGCATTTGGTGAAACAAGTGGGTAGAAAATCAGGAAGTATATGAAACACTTGAACAACACTGTCAGCCAACTCAGTCTAATTGACATTTTTAGAACCCTACACCTACCTAATAATTTCAGAATACACATTGTTTACAAGGTCACATGTAACATTCACCAAGGGAAACCACCAGCGCCGTAACCAACTCAGGGAAAGGGAAGTATCTGACTCCAGCCCCCTTTATTCTTCCTGTTTCACCTAAGTGGGGGGAAAAGCTGAAAATCACTTGTGACGGTCACACCCCCGGGACACAGGCCCACTTAAAGACTGAAACGTAATCATAGGACTATAGAACACTTTATCTTCTCCCCATACCCCACATCAACAGGTTCTTCCCCTCCCCTCATGTCAGCAGGCTCCTGTATAATAACAGAAGATTACAGCTGAAAGAACTGCAAGGCTTAGACTCACACTATGTAAAGAGTTTCTAGGGAAACCCAAAGACAGTATGAGACAAAAACAAGGACAGTAGAGAAAATATTAGCCTCTAACACCTATAACTATAGCAAATAGTAAACATGACAGTCTTAACTCCCAGCTAGGTATGGCAGAGATTTTGGAATTGTCAGATTGATAATTTAAAATAATTATGAGTAACATGGTAAGGTCTGTAATAAAAAATGTAGACAATATACAAGAACAGATGAGTGGCTGGACGTGGTGGCTCGCACCTGTAATCTCAGCACTTTGGGAAGCGAGGTGGGAGAATCACTTGAGCCCAGGAGTTCAAGACCAGCCTGGGCAGTATAGTGAGACCTCGTCTCTATAAAAAATAAAATTAGCTGGGTGTGGTGGCATATGCACTTGTAGTCCCAGCCATTTGGGAGGCTGAGGTGGGAGAATTGCCTGAGCCCATGAGGTCAAGGCTGCAGTGAGCCAAGATCACGCCACTGCACTCCAGCCTGAGTGACAGAGCGAGACCCTGTCTCAAAAACGACGACGACGACAACAACAGTAACAAAAAGAACAGATGGATAATAGAGGCATAGGGATTGGCATTGTAAGAAAAGGAAATGCTAGAAATAAAATCTGTAACAGAAATGAAGAATACCTTTGATGGGCTTTTCAGAAGAACAAAATAAATATTTGAAGTAATAATGACTGAGAATTTTCCAAAATTAAACACCTACACATACCATATTCAAACTGCAGGAAACCAAAGATAAAGAGAAAATTTTGAAAGAAACCAGAGGCGAAAAAACCCACCTTACTTCTATGTGAAGAAAGCAAAAATTACATCAGACTTCTGTTCACAATTCACAAACAATGCAAGCAAGAAGAGAGAGGAGTGAAATGTTTTAAGTGTTGAAAGAAAAACACCAACCTCGAATTATTCTGTGTGCAGTGAAATTATCCTTCAAAATGAAAGAGAAATAAAAAACTTTCTCAGACAAATAAACATTGAGGGAATCTGTTGCCGGTAAGAAATGTTACTTGCCTTATAAGAAATGTTAGAAGTTCTCCAGAGAAAAGGAACATGATATAGGTGAGAAACTTGGATCTACATAAAGAAAGGAAGAGTATTAGAAAAGGAATAAGTAAAGGTAAAATCGTTTATTTTCTTGTTCTTAATTGATAGGTAACTGTTCAAAATAATAATAGCAGTAATGCATTCGGTTATAGCTTAGGGATAAGTGAAATTAATGGCAGCAATTTTATAAGGGACAGGAGGGCTGTCCCTTATAAGTAATTGCAGTTTTGGACCAGGAATTTTAAATCATTATAACTAGGCTCAGACACATCTTTATTAATCAAAATAGGAACCATTATAATCAACACATTTTCGCCAAAAGATATGTTTGTTTATTTCTGTAGCATAAAAATCTTTGCTTTGGGGCTCGGCATGGTGGCTCACGCCTGTAATCCCAGCACTTTGGGAGGCCCAGGTGGGCGGGTCACCTGAGGTTGGGAGTTTGAGACCAGCCTGACCAACATGGAGAAACCCCGTCTCTACTAAAAATACAAAATTAGCCGGGCATGGTGGCGCATGCCTGTAATCCCAGCTACTCGGAGGGAGGCCGAGGTAGGAAAATCACTTGAACCCCGGAGGTGGTGGTTGCAGTGAGCCAAGATTGTGCCATTGTACTCCAGCCTGGGCAACAAGAGCGAAACTCCTCCGTCTCAAAAAAAAAATCTGTGCTTCAGGATTCAGTGAACTCTTGGAAAGCATTTTCTGCATCCTATGGGTTGTGGAAGCATTTTCCTGGCAAAAAGTTGTCCAGATGCTGGAAGAAATCATAGTCCACTGGCAAGAGGTCAGGTGAATATGATGGCTGAAGCAAAACTGTATAGCCCAATTTCTTCAACTTTAGAAGCGCTGGTTGGCGGTCAGGCATTGTATTGAAGAGGAATTGGGCCCTTTCTGTTTTCGGTGCATCTCATTGATTTGCTGAGCATACTTTTCAGATGTATTGGTTTTTGCCTGGATTCAGAAAGCTGTAGTGGGTCAAACGGGCAGCAGACCACCAAACTGTGACCATGACCTTTTTTTGGTGCAAGTGTGGCTTTAGGAAGTGCTTTGGAGCTTCTTCTTGGTCCAGCCACTGAGCTGGTCATCACATAAAATCCATTTTCTGTCATGTTACCATCCAATCAAGAAATGTTTCGTTGTTATTGGGTAGAATAAGAGAAGACCATACTTCAAAACGATTTATTTTCATGCAGCTCATGAGGCACCCACTTATTTAGCTTTTTCACTTTTCCAATGTGCTTCAAATGTTGAATGACTGTACAATGCTCTATGTTGAGTTCTTTGGCAACTTTTCGTGTAGTTTTAAGAGGATCAGCTTTGATGATTGTTCTCAATTGGTTGTTGTCTACTTCTGATGGCCGGCCACCAAGTTCCTTATCTTCAAGCCTCTTGTCCCCCTTGCACAACTTCTTGAACCACCACTGCACTGTACATTTGTTAGCAGTTCCTGAGCCAAATGCATTGTTGATGTTGTGAGTTGTCTCTGCTATTTTACAACCCATTTTGAACTCAAATAAGAAAATCGCGCAAATTTGCTTTTTGTCTGACGTCATTTCCATACTCTAAACATAAAATGAACAGCAAGTAATAAGTCATTAGCAAAAAAACATAAAGTGAGAAATGCCTGTTAAAAGGATGTATAACATAATCACATTTGTTTAAGAATGTATTCCAAACAGCAAATTCCAACAATGCAAAAACCACAGTTACTTTTGCACCAACCTAATATAAGTTACCTTTGAGGCAGTATAGTATTATTTGAAAGTGGATTTAGAATAGTTGCAAATGTGTACTTCAAACTCCAGGGTAACCACTAAAAAATTGACTTTTTTTTTCTTTTAATACATTAAAGATGTTGCTCCACTGACTTCTGGTTTGCCTTGTTTTTGACAAGTTTAGTTAATGTGTTTTTGCCCAAAGCTTTGGACTTTGGATTTTTATGATTTATCATTTTGCCTTATTCAGGACCCCATGAGATCAACTGTATGCTTAGTAGAACTCACTTGCCATATCAACACAGGACTCTAAATAATTAAACATAGTCCTAAGAAAACCTTTCTTTAATTCATGTATGAAAGTTATAGGATATCGGGTTGGGATATGGGATTTTGAGGGATGTGAGGAGCCTGTTGAAATATTAAATTGTTTTTTTGTCATTTAGTTTTATTGTCTGATAAAACTTTCTTAACATTAACAGTTCTTTCTCAATTGTTAGTTTATTTTTTGGTAATGATCACTTTACCTCTTTTTTTTTTTTTAATCTTAATATGATTCAGGGTTTAAAGCCAGGTACACTGGTGCACACTTATAGTTCCAGCCTGGGCAACATAGCAAGATTCTGTCTCTAAAAAAATAATTAAAATAAAAATACTATATTTAGTGCATCATTAAATAAAAATAAAGATATGTAAGTGGTTTTAGTGGCAAATGATTATATTTCTATATATTCATAATTTATTCCTATGATATAAATTGAATAATTTAATGAATGCATTTTCTCTAATGGTATATTCAAAATTAGGTCATCTCATTAGCAACTGCTAAAGAAAACAATGAGTACAGATAAGTTTAAAAGGTTGTATAATAGGCCAGGTGAGGTGGCTGATGCCTGTAATCCCAGCACTTTGAGGCAAGGCAGCTACTCAGGAGGCTGAGGCAAGAGGATCACTTGAGCCCGGGAGTTTGAAACCAGTCTAAGCACTTAGCGAGACCCTGTCTCTATAAAAAATAAAAATAAAAATAAAAAAATTAGGCAGGTGTCACATACCTGTAGTTCCAACTACTCGAGCGGCTGAAGCAGAAAGATCACTAGAGCCAGGTGGTCAGACCTGCAGTGAACTGTGATCCTGCCACTGTGCTCCAGCCTGAGTGACAGAGGAAGACCCTGTCTCAAAAAAAAAATTATGTAAGTTTATTGAGATGTAGTTCATGTACTATACATTTTACCTATTTAAATTATACAATTCAGTGATTTTTATTCACAGAGTTGTGCAACCATAAGCGCAGTCAATTTTAGAACATTGTCACCCTAAAAAGAAACACCGTATCAAATAGCAGTCAGTACTCATTTCCCACCAATTCCCTAAGCCCCAGCAACCATTAATCTCCTTTCTTTCTCTATAAATTTGCCTATTTTGGACATTTCACATAAATGGAGTCATATAATATGTGATTTTTTGTGTCTGGCTCCCTTAACTTAGCATAATATTTAAAATTTTTCTCTATATAATATAAAATTAAAATATTTTAATTAAAAATTGTATACTAAAAATTTAATACTAAAAATAAAATGCTAAAAATTAATAAAAATTTTTAGTATACAATTTTTAATTGAAATATTTTAATTTTATATATAGTATAGCATTTATCAGCACTTCATTCCTTTTTATGGCTGAATAATATTCTATTTTCTGGATATGCTGTATTGTATTTGTCCATTCATCAATTGATGGACTTCTGAGTTGTGTTCACCTTTTGACCATTATGAATAATGCTGCTATGAATATTCATGTCCAAGTATTTGTGTGGACATGTATTTTCATTTCTCTTAGACATATACCTAGGAGTAGAATTGCTGGTCATATGATAACTCTATTTTTTTAACTTTTTGAAGAACTACCAGACTATTCTATAAAGCACCTGCACCATTTAACATTCCTAGAAGTAGTGTATGAAATTTCCAGTTTCTCCACAACACTAGTTATTGTCTGACTTTTTAATTATAGCTGTCCTAGTGAGCGTGTGGTTCCGATTTGCATTTTGCTGATGGCTGCTGATGTTGAGAATCTTTTAATGTGCTTATTTGCCATTTGATATCTCCTCAGGAAAATGTTTATTCACATCCTTTGCCCATTTAAAATATTTAGTATTTTTTATTGAGACATAGTAGATGTACATATGTTTGGGGTACATGTGATAATTTACTACATTTACATAATTTGTAAAGATCAAATCAGTGTAATTGGGATATTCATCTCATCTTAAATATTTGTCTTTATGCTAGAAATATTTGATTTATTCTCTCCTAGCTATTTTGAAATATACAACATATTATTGTAAACTATAGTCACCCTGCTGATCTACCAAACACTAGGTCTTGTTTCTTCTATCGAACTCTATATTTGTACCCCTTAATCAACCTCTCTTCATCCCTGCACCCCCACCCTTCTCAGCTTCTGGTAACTACCAGTCTACTCTCTATCTTCATGAGATCCACTTTTTTAGCTGCCACATATGAATGAGAACATGTAATAATGTCTTTCTGTACTTCGCTTTTTTCACTTAACATATAATGACTTCCAGTTTCACTTACGTTGCTGCAAATGACAGGATTTCATTTTTTTATATGGCTGAATAACATTCCATTGTGTATATATACCATATTTTCTTTATCCATTCATCCACTGATGGGCACTTACATTGATTCTAATAATTTTTGTTATTGTGAATATAGTGCTTCAATAAACATGGGAGTACAGAGATATCTTCAGTATATTGATTTTCTTTTGGGTTTATATTCAAAAGTGGAATTGTTGGATTGAGGAACCTCCACACAGTTTTCCATAGTAACTGTACTAATTTACATTCCCAGCAGTGGTGTACGAGGATTCTCCTTTATCCACATCCTCACCAGCATCCATTATTCATTGTCTTTTTGATAAAAGCCATTCTAACTGGGGTGAGATGATATCTCATTATGATTTTGATTTGTATTTCTCTGATGATTAGTGATGTTGAGCATCTTTTCATGTGTCTGGCCATTTTTATGTCTTCTTTTGGGAAATATCTATTCAGACCTTTTGCCTATTTAAAAATCAGATTATTTGTTTTGTTGTTATTGAGTTGTTTGAGCTCCTTATATATTCTGGTTGTTAATCCCTTGTTAGATGAGTAGCGTGTGAATATTTTTTTCCATTTTATGAATTGTCTTTATCACTTCATTGATTGTTTCCTTTGCTCTACAGAAGCTTGATGTAATCCTTTTGTCTATTTTTGGCTTGGTTGCCTGTGCTTTTGAGGTCTTACCCAAGAAAATCTTTGCACAGACCAATGTCCTGGAGCATTTCCCCAATGTTTTCTTCTAGTAGTTTCATAGTTTCAGGTGTTAGATTTAAATCTTTAATCCATTTTGGCTTTTGTATATGGTGAGAGATAAGGAGGTTCTGTTTTTAGTTTCATTCTTCTGCATGTGGTTATTCAGTTTTCCCAGCACCATTTGTTGAAGAGACTGTTTTTTTTCCCCATTGTATGTTTTTGATGTCTTTGTTGAAAATGAGTTAGCTGTTAATGTCTGGATTTATATGTAGGTTCTCTGTTCTGTTTCATTGGTCTGTATGTCTGTTTTTATGCCAATAGCACGGTGATTTGGTTTCTATAGCTTTGTAGTATATTCTGAAGTCAGGTAGTGTGATGCCTCCAGCTTTCTTTTTGCTTAAGATCGATTTGGCTATTCAGGGTCTTTTATGGTTCCATACATATTTTAGGATTGTTTTTTCTATTTCTGTGAAGAACGTCATTTATACGTTGATAGGGATTCCATTGACTTTATAAATTGCTTTGGGTAGAATTGTTTTGTTGTTTTGTTTTGAGACAGGGTCTTGCTGTGTCTTACAGGCTGGAGTACAGTGGTGCAATTATTCACTGCAGCCTTGACTTCTGGTCTCAGGCAATCCTCCCACCTCTCAGCCTCACCAGTAGCTGGGACTATAGGCGTGTGCTACCATGTCCAGCTAATTTTTGTATTTTTTGTGTAGACAGGGTTTCACCATGTTGCCCAGGGTTACCTTGAACTCCTGGGCTCAAGCAATCCTTCAGTCTCGGCCTCCCAAAGTGCTGGGATACAGGCATGAGTTACCACATTAGCCAGAATTGTTACTTTAACAATATTGCTTCTTCTAATCCATGAGCATGGAGTATCTTTTCATTTTTGTGTGTCCTCTTTAATTTCTTTCATCAGTGTTTTATACTTTTTCTAGTAAAGATATTTTACCTCTTTGGTTGGATTGATTCTTAGATATTTTCTATTCTTTGTAGTTATTGTAAGTGGGGTTGCTTACTTGATTTTTTTTTCAGATTGTTTGCTGTTGGCGTATATAAACGCTACTGATTTTTGTATGTTGATTTTGTATCCTACAACTTTACTGGATTCATTGATTTTTTTTTTTTTTTTTTTGAGACGGAGTCTCGCCCTGTCGCCCAGGCTAGAGTGCAATGGCACAATCTTGGCTCACTGCAAGCTCCGCTTCCCGAGTTCACGCCATTCTCCTGCCTCAGCCTCCTGAGTAGCTGGGACTGTGGGCGCCCGCCACCATGCCCAGCTAATTTTTTTTTTGTATTTTTATTAGAGACGTGGTTTCACCATGTTAGCCAGGATGGTCTCGATCTTCTGACCTGGTGATCCGCCCACTTCAGCCTCCCAAAGTGCTGGGATTACAGGCATGAGCCACCATGCCCGGACCATTAATCATTTTTAACAGTTTTTTTAGTTGAGTTCCTCAGGCTTTTCTAAGTATAAGACCATGTCATCTGCAAGCAAGGCTAATTTGACTTCTTCCTTTCCAATTTGGATACTCTTTATTTCTCTCTCTTGCCTCATTGCTGTGGACAGGACTTCCAGTATTACATTGAATAAAAGTGGTGAAAGTGGGCATCCTGGTCTTGCTCCAGATCTTAGAGGAAAGGCTTTTGATATTTCCACACTGAGTACAGTGTTAGGTGTGGGTTTGTAATATATATTCTTTATTATTTTGAGGGATGTTCCTTTGTTGAGGGTTTTTATCATGAAGTGATGTTGAATTTTATTTAATGCTTTTCCAGCATGTGTTGAAACAATAATAGGCTTTTTTGTTCATGATTCTGTTAATTTGATGTATCATGTTCACTGATTTGCTTATGTTGAACAATCTGCATCCCTGGGATGAATTCCACTTGATCGTGGTGAATGATCTTTCTAATGTGATGTTGAATTTGGTTTGCTAGAATTTTGTTGAGGATTTTTGCATCTGTGTTCATCAGGGATGTTGGCCTGTAGTCTTCTTTTTTTGGTTGTGTCCTTGTCTGGTTTTGGTATCAGGGTAATGCTGGTCTCATAGAATGAGTTTGAAAGTATTCCTTCTGCTTCAATTTTGTTTGAGGAGTTTGAGTAGAATTGGTATTAGTTCTTTATACGTTTGATGGAATTTAGGAATGAAGCCATTAGGTCCTGGGCTCTCCTTTGATGGGAGACTGTTATGGCTTCAGTCTCCTTACTCATTATTGATGTATTAAGGTTTCTCTTTCTCCTTGGTTCAACCTTGGTAGGCTGTGTCCAGGAAATTATCCATTTCTTCTAGGTTTTCCAATTTGTTGGTGTATAGTTCTTCATAACAGTTTCTCATATATTAGCCTCTTCATAATCGTCTCTTTGTATTTCTATGGTCTCAGTTGTTTTATCTCCTCTTTTGTTTCTGGTTTTATTTGTTTGGATCTTCTCTCCTTTTTCTAGACTAGCTAAAGGTTTGTTAGTTAATTTTGTTTGTCTTTTTAAAAAAAACAACCTTTCATTTTGTTGATCTTCTGTATTGGTTTTTAGTCTCAATTTCATTTATTTCTGATTTGATCGCTACTATTTATTTCCTTCCACTAATTTTGGGCTTGTTTTGTTGTTTTTCTAGTTCCTTCAGGTATACCATTAGATTGTTTATTTGAAGTCTTTCTACTTTTTGACATAGGTGTTTATTGTTATAAACTTCCTTCTTAGTACCACTTTTGCTGTATCCCATAGGTTTGGGTATGTTGTGTTTTCATTTCCATTGGTTTCAAGAAACTTTTAAATTTCCTTCTTAATTTCTTTATTGACCCATTGGTCATTCAGGAGAATGTTGTTTAATTTTCATGTGTTTGTGTATTTTTAAGCTTCCTTTTGTTATTAATTTCTAGTTTTATTCCATTGTGGCCAGAGAAGATACTTGGTATGATTTCTACTTACTTAAATTTGGTGAGACTTGTTTTTTGTCTCAGATATGATTTGTTTCGGAGAATGTTCCATATGCTGATGAAAAGAATGTGTTTTCTGCAGCCATGGGTAAAATGTTCCATAAATGTTGATTAGGCCTGTTTGTGTACTGTGTAGCTTAACTCCAGTGTTTCTTTGTTGATTTTCTGTCTGGATGTTCTGTCCATTACTGAAAATGGGGTGTTGAAGTCCCCTACTATTACTGTATTGCAGTCTGTCTCTCCTTTTAAATGTATTATTTGCTTTATGCACTCAGATGCTCTGGTGTTGCATGCATAGATATTTATAATTGTTATATCCTCTTGCTGAATTGACCCTTTTATCAATACATAGTGACCCTCTTTGTTTCTTTTTACAGTCTTGATAGTCTGTTTTATCTGATACAAATATAGCTACTCCTGCTTTTTGGTTTCCAGTTGCATGGAATATCTTTTTCCAGCCTTTCACTTTCAGTCTGTGTGTGGCTTTATAGGCGAAGTAAGTTTCTTATAGGCAGCATATAGTTTAACTCTTGCTTCTTTATCTGTTCAGACAGAATTCATTCTGCCTTGTAATTAGAGAATTGAGTCCATTTGCATTCAGTGTTATTGTTGCCAAGTAAACTTACTACTGTCATTTCATTGCTTGTTTTCTGTTGTTTTAGAACTCCTTCCTTTTTTCTTTTTCTTACTGTCTTCCTTTGTGGTTAAGAGATTTTCTCTGGTAGTATGTTTTAATTCATTGCTTTTTAGTTATAGTGAATCTATTACAGGTTTTTGCATTGTGGTAACCATGAGACTTACAAAAACATCTTAATTACAAAACAAAGAATAGAAATTTTTTTAAAAAACCCTCTTTTTTTTTCCTCAGGTCCAGCTTTATTACCTAATACAAGTCCAACCTCTGGAACATTCAAATTCACTGTTGCAAAGTTTAATTAAAAACACAATTTACAAATATTTAATATATTCTAAAAAGCGTTTCTAAGTTAAGAATGAAAAAGTATGTACATAATATATAATCAAATACAGGTGGCCTCAACTTCCACCAGGTCCACATTCAGCAACATTCGTCTTTTTAGGTTCTTCAGTATCTTCTGTCAAATCCACAGAGTTGTTTTCCATGACGGGAGAAGGAATAGAAATCCCCATTGCTTTTCAATCTCCATATGTGCTTACGATATCACCTGTAGTTACTTGCTGTGCAAGTTCTTTAAGATTACTGGTCACTTTTTCAGTGAGATGCATTTCTCTGTATGAGGGACCCAAGAGACAGATCATGTTGGGAGGGGGTCTGGTGTTGAAACATTCATTCTGGGCTTCCTGGAGCTAGCTCCCTGAGCAGTCTGGTGGTCTCATCAAGTTTCTTCTGGAATAGTTCAGCTTCTTCAGAATCAAAAACTTCAACCGGAACGCCAAAGTTTGCTACTGCTTTCAGCGCTATGAGCCTGTATTGAAGTATTGGAGTCCAGACATCCTGGTGGCTCTATTTCTGTAATCTCCATTTCTTTTGCTGTGTCAGGTGTCCTAGTATGGCCTTCCATCTTCAGGCAGTGACATCTAAATGTCTTGTAGGGTCCTGGAATGCCCTCCTTTTGTTAAAACATCCAGTAAACTATCTGCCATCACAGATGGATAATCTTGGCACGTGGCCAAAAACTCATGGCTGCTGAGATCGCTTGGAAGATCTGTGTCTTCCCCATAGGTTGAATAGATTAAATCAGAATCATTCTTGTTGATATTTGCATATGTGGAGTCATAATGCGGTGCATAAGAACTGTAGGGCCCGTAATTCAAATATAACACTGGAGTGACTTTGTTCTTTTGTCCTCTTTGAACCCCTGCAAAGTATTCACACCAGACTGAAGTCTTCCAGTTGACATTCCCAGTCTCACAGGGCAGTAGCCTGGCTCTCCTACAATGAGATCCACAGGATGGAGAAGTCCCAACATTGTTGTTCCGTCTGGTTTTCTTCTTTCCAATTTGCACTGACTGTTCACAAGCCGCCTGGTCAGCTTTCCTCCAGATTCCTTCACGATGCGATCAAGCTGCTCCTGCGCTCTCTCTAAATTATTGCTTTTAAACTTATCTTCAAGCATGTCTTTGTCTTTCTTTTTATTTTTTTTGCTGGGACTCTTGAAGGCGTGTGCTTTGGCATCTCCAGAGTCCTCTCTCTTCTCGGCCAGCAGCCTCTGTCCTCCCCACTCTGTGAGGTGTCTGTTCTGTCTTCCTGCTTTTGAGTTTTCTGCAAATCAGCCATGAAGTCTATGCTCTGCTTCAGGCTCTGAATTCTTTCATGTCTAAGAATTTTCATCCCCGAGTGCAACCGCTTCTTTGCAGCTTTATAATAAATGGTCTCTGGTTTATTGTAAATCATGGCATTAGTACACATTAGTTTGAAAATATCCTTTAGTTTTTCTATGGACTGGTAGTCATTGTTCTTGATCTTTTCTTTCATTTAAAATCCATTGGGTGTTTAATGATCATGGAGTAGCCAGGAGCAGTAAAATCAGTCACAGGAAATGAAAAGAAAGCACTTGGATCTTTTCTCTGCAATTGTCTCGCCAGTTGATTCAAAGCTTCTTGAAGGGGTGGGGTATCTGTTCTACTTCTTCTTGTTTGGCTAAAGTGTTTGTGAGAGGCTTCTCACCGGGCAAGTCTAATCTCACAAGGGCGTGACACTGGAGGTCTTTTTCTGCCTCATTCTCCACCCCGTCTCAATCTCGCTTCTTTTTATCCTCCTTAACTCTTATCTGTTTTCTCCCCTTTTCTTCCCCTGGAACCTGCTTGTCTCCTTTCTTTCTCTTTTTCCGCTTTCTGTCCTTTTGTTTGTCATGATCGTTTTTTGTCTTCGAAGAGGCTGGAGTTGTGCCCCGAGCTGCCCATGGAGAGTTCGGTGACTTCATTCCCTCCTGCTTTGAGGACCAGCTTCAAGGGCTTCTCTACATACTCCTGGTAGAGGTGTTTGTCCGACTTGAGCTTCTTGTGCTTCTTGTCCATGTCCGACCGGGCCCCTGTGCTCACCCCCCGCGCCAGGCCCAGGGCTTTTTAATCTTCCAGTCTGGGCCAGGCGAGCCGAGGGCGGGAGTGGGGCCCGCGAGGCCCCTCTCGAGAAGCTAAAAAACCCTCTTTCCTATAACTCCACCCCACCCCGCCCCCCACATTTTGACACTATGTTGTGTTAATTTTTATGTTTTTATATTGCCTATCTCTTAACGGATTGTCTTTGATAGATTTGTCTTTTGGACTTCATACCAAACAGAGTTACAAATGGATTGTACACTACAAATTGCAGTAATAGAGTATTCTGGTTTGTTTGTGTACTTAATTTTACCAGTGGGTTTTATACCTTTACAAGCTTTCTTTTTGTAAGTTAGTGTTTTTTTCTGTCTGGTGGAAGAACTCCCATGTGCATTTTTTTGTAAGGTGGTTCTGCTGGTGGTGAATTCTCTTAGCTTAAGTTTGTCTGGGAAAGACTATGTATTTGGCTGGGCACAATGGCTCACACCTATAATCCTAGCACTTTGGGAGGCAGAGATGGGAGGATTGCTTGAGTCCAGGAGTTCAAAACCAGCATGGTCAACATAGCATGATTCCCATCACTACAAAAGAAGATTTAAAAAATAAAAAGACAAAACAAAAACCCTCTTTTTTATATTTGAAGGATAGCATTGCTCAATACTTTATTCTTAGATGGCATTTTTTTAAAGCACGTTGAAGATGGCATTCCACTCTTTCCTGGCCTTTATAGTTTCTGTTAAGATGTCTGTTGCCAGACAAGTTGGAGCACTTGTATACATCATTTACTTCTTTTCTCTTGCTGCTTTCTTTGTCCTTGACCTTTGAGTGTTTCATTATTATATAACTTCGGAGTAGTCTTACTTGCATCAAATCTATTTGGTGTTGTCTTACCTTTATTCCTGTACCTGGATATTTATCTTTTTCTCAAGTTTTGGGATTTTTTTCTGTTATTTCTTGAAATAAGCTTTTTGCCCCTTGCCCTTGCTTAACACGAGCCCTCACTCTTAAATACCAATAAATTTCTTAGATTTTGTCTTTAGAGGTAATTTTCTATATCTTAAAGGCAGCCTTCATTCCTTTCCATTGGTTTTTTCTTTTTTCTCCTCATGTATTTTCAAATAGCCTGTCTTTGAGCTCACTGACTTTTTTTTTGTTTCATATATCCTGCTATTGAGAGACTTTAATGAATTTTTCAGTTCACCAAATGTATTTCTCAGTTTTGATTTCTGTTTGTTTTCTTTGTATTATTTCACTCTTCTTGTTAAATTTCTCTAATTTCTGTATTACTTTTCTGTGTTGTCTTGTAGGTTATTGAGTTTCCGTTGTGCTATTGAGAGTATCTAATGAATTTTTCTGTTCATCAAATGTATTTCTCAATTTCGACTTGTTTTTGTATTATTTTGATCTCCTTGCTAAATTTCTCTAATAAATTTCTTAATTACTTTTCTGCTTTGCCTTGTAAAAGTTATTGAATTTCCTTATACCTGGTATTTTGAATTCTTGATCAGAAAGCTCATGTCACTGTCTTCTTAGGGTCAGTCACTGGTTCCTTGCTTTGTCTGTTTGAGGTCATGGTTCCCTGTTTTCTGTTGTTTGTTGTGGATATACATCTGTGTCTTTGCATTCAAGGATTAGTTATTTATTCTAGTCTTCTTTGTCTGGCTTGTTTTGGTTTTTATCGAATATGCTTGCTTAGAGATTCTTTGAAGTTTACCTGTTAATTTTCTTTCTTTTTTTTTCTTAAATCTGCTAGGTTGCTGCCTCCTTTTCAGCACCTAACCTCTGGGTAGAGGTTCATGTCCAATGAACCTGTGAAATGAACCTCTTCACAGTGTGGTGCTGCTGAACAGCCACTCCAACTTGGCATCTCTTTTGGCTGAGTTACATAGCAGAGTTTCCAGGACTAGGGATGGTAGTCCCACCTCCGACCTCTTCTCTTTATTTCTGGCGGTTTTCAGGGATTATTTCTCCCTCAGGTATTTCCACTGCTCCCAGTTATTAGGACAGGGATAGGTCTCTTGGCAACAAACCCAAGATGGTAGAGAAGCCAGTTGTCCACCTCAGTTATACTTTTTCCAGTGTAGCAACTCTGAGTTGGGAAAGTTTTCTGCATGCTTGGTGCTGGACAGATTGAGGGGATGGGCACTGTAATTATGAAAGTCTAATTTGCTTTCTTTTGCTCAGAGTTTTTTCACTTCTTTGTGGCCTTGGGAACTGTCTCCTCATATTTGAGTTCTGGGATATTGCTCGTGATTGTGTCAGCACTGTATTTGTGGTTTTGGTTTCCTGTGGCAGTGAGCGAAGGCAGGTTACTTCTGTACCACCGTTTTACAACCAGAAGTCTCTGTCCATTTTAAAATTTTATTGTCTTTTTATTATTGAGTTGAAAGAGTTGTTTGTTCTAGATACAAGTCCCTTATCAAATATATGATTCACAACTTTTTTTTCATTCTGTGCATTGTCTTTTCAACTTTCTTTTAGACAGGTAAAAGCTTAAGGTCCTTTAGTATTCAGCTACCATAAAATATGGTTGAATAATTTACTAGACTTGCATATAATGTTAATTACCAATAATATTTTATTTATTTGCATTTGAAGGAGCATTTAGGTATTTATGTACAAATTTGACCAGACAGTAAGTTTGTTTTGATTAACTTTTGATATTGCTTTAAATTGTCTGAGATGAATTTTCATGTCATAATCAAAATTTTTTTTTGAGACTTTGGTTTATTTACCTTTCAATTAAAATACCACAAAAATTAATGTGTGTGACCATTCTGGCTAAATTATCTGAAACTAAAAAGTGTTTGTTTTACAAGCCAGAATTTTATTTTTCACTAAGGTTAATAACACTAATTATTTTTATGACATTTAGTCTGAAAGGTTCACATTTTCTTGGAGATTTGTGCTTGAAACTACTGTTAGAAGCTTTGTTTTTTAAGACTGAGCTTTTTAGAAATAGTTGTACCATGGTGTGTGCCTTTGAGCAGTACCCATATAGTTTCATAGTCATTGAAAATCGGAATTGTTGATTTACTTTCTATAAGAATAATTGCAGATTAAATTGCTTATGAACTTTGGATACATTTCATCAGATTTCTGACATATTAATCATAAAAGAATCATATTAATCATCAAACTACTGTTGGTCAGTTTGGAAGTTGACCCTTAACCCATTTATGCCTAGTGTTCCATTATTGGGCTGCTAAGCTTGTGGGAGTTATTTATATCCTACTGCTCAAGGTCATCACCAAAGTCTGATTTTTCACACACAAAAAATTGCAACCTCTGGCATAAATGGGTTAATTGATTCCCTTCTAGTTCCCTTACATAAAGGGGAGATGTGAGGACATTATACATGTCTTCATTGTTTATAAGGAGAAAGAAAATAGTTTATAAGGAGAAAGTAAGATTTAAATCCATCAAATTTTCAGCTAGACTCAGTTGAAAGCCTTCTTAGAGGCCACCCAATTTGAAAAAGACATCCTGTGCATCAGTTTTACAGTAACAAATTCTTGGTTTTCTGACATCAACTGTGGGTGTTCAACAATTCAATTCAATTCTGACACTAACTACTACTAATGCATACCCTACAGGGTAAGGGTTCTGTCCGATAGTACTGCTCACTTCAGACACCAGCCACAAATGGAGTCCCTAGGCTCCCTGCACTTCTGCCCTACCTGAGGCTATCCAGGAGCCCCCAGCTACCAGTCATCTCATTGGTACACATGTAAACACTTAAAAGAGTCCAAATGTTTTAGGAGCTGAGTACCAGGAAGAGGGACAAAGACCAAATATATATTTCTTCTTATATCATAGTATCATACCCCCTCTTGTAAATTTTTCATTTTAGTTATTGAACTTTTCAACTCCGGAATTTCTATTTGGTTCTTTTTTTATAATTTCTCTCTCTTCATTGATATTCTCTATTTGGTAAGAAGTTGATCTCATACTCTCCTTTAACTCTCTTGACATGTTTCTTTTAGTTTTTTGAAATAGCTGGCTTAAAATCTTTGTCCAGTAAGTCCAACACCTTGGCTTCTTCATGAACAGTTTCTGTTGTCTGCTTTTATATATATGTGTGTGTGCATATATATATATATATATATGGTGCCATATTTGCCTGTTTGTGTGTTTTATAATTTTATTTTTGTTGAAAACCAGACATTTTAAATTATGTAGCAGTTCTCAAGTTAGATTCCTCTCTACCCACCCAGTTTATTTTTGTTGTTGCTGCAGTTTATTTCTTTAGTGATTTTCATGGGCTTATTTTGTATAGTCTCTATTCTTTTTTCTTTTTTGGGATGGAGTCCCACTCTGTCGCCCAGGCTGGAGTGCAGTGGCGCAATCTCCGCTCACTGCAAGCTCCGCCCGCCGGGTTCGTGCCATTCTTCTGCCTCAGCCTCCCGAGGAGCTGGGACTACAGGTGCCCGCCACCACACCCAGCTAATTTTTTTTTGTATTTTTAGTAGAGACGGGGTTTCCATGTTCGCCAGGATGGTCTCGATCTCCTGACCTCGTAATCTGCCTGCCTTGGCCTCCCAAAGTGCTGGGATTACAGGCATGAGCCACCGCGCCTGGCAGTCTCTATTTGAAGTCTCTGCTCAGCTAGCATAGTGGTCAGTTAATGGTTGACCAGAGATTTCTTTAAATGCCTCTTTTCTCAGCTTTTGCTGAGGGGCTCTGTGAGTATGTTGGGGCAGAGCCTCAAGATCAACCAGAGGCAAAATATTAGTCTTCTTAGGTCTTTCCTGGGCATGTACATAGCCCTACACATGCTTATGGCCTTCTAAATTCCCTTAACTGTATCAAAGCTTTTCCAAGCCCCCGGTGGACATTTCATTCCTGTTTGTACTTTTGAATTTTTTGGTCAGCCTCTTGTTAGACCCAACTGGTAAAATTTCTCCAGGCAGCTACAGCAATTAAATAATTGCTGTTGATTGTTTTCCACAAAGACCCTGCCGCATATAGGGCTCTTCACATAGTGTGAGCCCTTATTCAAATCAAATAAAGGCAAGTGCTGGGAATGGAGTGTTGTTCAGCAAGCTGCCAGACAAGTCCAATAGTGGCAGTTTTCTGAGGGTAGGGCTTTGGAGGAGCTCCAAATGGGTTCCGGCTCCTCCAGTGGCTGCCTGGCTGCTGGTTTTTACAGCTACTATGGATGCAAGGCTTTGATTTTCAAGACTGTTTTGAAGCTGCAGAGAGAGAGATCAGATTAGAACAAGTTAAAATGCCACAAAGCTTACTGTTTTAGCATTCATCTGGTGTTCTTGAATAAATACGCCTTGAATTGTTGCAAACCTTTAATTTCCAGAGTTCTGAAAAAGTTGCTTTTGACAGTTTTTGCCAGTGTTCTTGTTGCTTTTATGGAGGAACAGATATTGAAAGGTCCTTACTCAGCAATTTTGTAAATGCCTCTTTTCAGTCCTATATACTTTTATCTACATCCTGCCGCCAATCTCTGATCCAGCCTCTCGTTACTTGCCTGTCTCTTATATTTCCACTGGATCCTTGGAACACTGGTTCCATGGCTAATATGTTTATATTATCAAATTTTCACTATTAGCCTCCCTTTCTTACCTGGTAGCCCTCTCAGGGCTCTGTCTCTCACATTTCACATAAATCAAAATATTCAGTGCCTCTCTTAAATATCGGCTCAGGATTCTTGCCTAGGTCCCTTCTCTTGTGTTGGGTATTAGATATTCTCACTGAGAAATCTTAGCCAATTGTTGCTTATACTGGCAACTCTGTCTTCTTCTCTAGCCCAGATCTCTTTCTTAAGCTCCATATCTATATGTGTTTCATTTAAATATCCATTTGGAAATTCTATAGACATGTAAAATTGTATAAATGCAAAACAGAAGTCAACCCGCCCCTCTTTTACAGTTTTCTTTGAGTGACATTATCATCCGTCCAGTTGCCTAAGCCCAAAATATGAGTCATCTTTGATTCCTTCTGCTTTATCCTACTCTCAAATTCCAGTTACCATAGCCTCTTGATTCTACTCCCTAAATCCTTGACCTTTTCTCCACCTCTACTGACATCTCGACTGAATTCCTCCAGCAGCCTCCTAAACAGATTTTCCTTTCTGTAGTTCTGTTGCCAGTGTCCCCACAATGTGTCCACAGGGAACTTTATAAAATGCGAATCTGTACAGGTCATTAGTACATGCATGTGCGCGCACACACAAAAACACAGACTCTCTCTCACACACACACACACACACTGTTTCTCTCTCTCATACTCTTTTTCTTTCTCTCCTTCTCATACTCTTTTTCTTTCTCTCCATTGCACTCTTTGTTTCATCCCACCTACACTTTTCCTATTCCCAGATGCCATGTTTCTGTTGCTGTCAGGTGTCTGTACATACTGAAAACATTCTTCCTCATTTGCTTGGCTAAATCTGATTCATAGTTCAGATATCAGCTCAAATGTCACTTCCTCTGGTAAGCCTTCCTAGATTCTCAAGTCTGAGTTAGATACTTGTGGATATAGCCATAGGATTTTGTGCTTCTGAGCACCTGTCATACCATACTGTAATTGCCTATTTATTCATCGTTTTCTCCAAGTAGACTATAAAGTTAGTGGCTTTATAGTCATGAAGTTAGTGGCTGTGTTATAAGCAGCCTATGGTTTAGCACTGAACATTGGGTCTCCACAAATTACTTGAGTAGAGAAATTATGACTACATTTATGAATAAAGAAACCAACTATACCCCGCACTGTATATACAAAGATACATTAGACAAGTGTATGAATAAAATAGACTTTTGAAACATCTGGTATTTCAGCGATATAGTTTCTCTTAGTAATGTGGGATTAATCATTTAAAGCCAATGATTCTAGATAAAGTTCTGTATATTTTATTTGAAGAAATAAAATGGCATAAATAAATGTGAAACTCCAAAGTATTATTTACAAATAAAAGGAGAAAATGAAAGGAAACTGTTACATATTATGCTTTGTTTTGCCTTTTAAGTTTCTGGGTCATTTAAAAGTAGGTAAATTCTTTCTTCCTCCCTTTTGTTTACACAAGTTGTATATTTAGTGGGGGGAAATATATATATATATATAAAAGAATCACCCATATATATATATAAAAGAATCACCCATCACCTGGTCTCATGTACTGTGTTATTTTATAACTGATTTTCATCTGACTATAAAGACATCATAAATATTTTCTTATACTAGGAAATACACTTAAACATCTTCTGTTGCTGAGGTTAGCAAACTTTTTCTATAAAGAACCAGAAAGCACATATTTTAGGTTTTGAGGGTTGTAGGGTGTCTGTTGCAACTGCTCAACTCTGTCTATAGCATAAGCAGCCATAGACCATTCTAAATGGCTGTGGTGTATTCTTATAAAACTTTATTTAGAAAATCAGGCAGGAAGCAGGATTTGCTACAGAGCCACAGAGCTATTATACAGATATAACATAATTTTACTTATTTCCCTATTTTTGGAAATTTAGATTATCTTCATTTTTTTCACTATTGTTAGTCATACTCACCTCACATTTTAGTATCTGAATCTTCGTGTACATTTTTAAGTTTTTCTGTAAGATAAATTCTGAAAATCTAATTTCCAAGGCTAAGAGTACATCCTTACAACTTTTCTTTTTCCATGAGAATAGATAATTTAACACTTTCTGTGACTGAGTTTTGTTTAGTTCGTTTTGTGGTTTTGTGGAGATAGGAAAAGAAAGATGGAGTAAAATTTAGAAAGACAGAAGCAAAGAAAGACTGGAAGGAAACAGATGGAGTTAATGATAGTGATATAAAACTTGAGATGTTCCAGGAAGAAGAAAATATGAAAATTTTTGTAAACGTAAATGTTCTTGCTCACATACCAAGTTTTTCTGTTTTATAGCTCTGTCGAGGTTTGTTTAAAACCTTGTTTAGATTGAATTTGAGATTTGGGGGATGGGATATGCAAATTACACAATGAGTATTTCTTATTCTCCTAAGATACTCTTAGGCTATCACTATTTTGATTTTGATTACCCATCAGCTTTAAAAAAAAAAAAACTTTTCTATTCCAGATGATGATGGAGAAAGAAGTCTAATTAATTAGAGCAGAGATTGACAAACTACTATCCATGGGCCAAATCCCTCATGTTGCCTGTTTTTGTAAATGAAGTTTTATTGTAACACGGTCATGCCCGTTCACTTAAGTATTGCGTACTGCTGCTTCTAGGCTACAACAGCAGAGTTATGTAATTGTGTCAGATACAGCATGTCCCATAAAGCCTAAAATATTTACTGTCACCTTCCAGAAAAAGTTTTCAGACCCCCAAATTAGAGGAATGGTACATTTAGTCTTTGTGTTTATCGAAACTAAATCTACAAAAATACCCCAAGTAATTTTGCTACAAATAGGCTAACAAGATTTTAGATGGGCAATTTAGAGACCAAATCAAGACACCTAAATTGCAGAATAAAATGTTGAAAAATGACATTAAGAAATGTTGGGATATAAAGGACTTAATGTTTTGTTTTGTTTTTGTTTTTTTGAGATGGAGTCTCGCTCTGTCTCCCAGGCTGGAGTGCATTGGCGCGATCTTGGCTCACTGCAACCTCCGCCTCCCGGGTTCACGCCATTCTCCTGCCTCAGCCTCCCGAGTATCTGGGACTACAGGCACCTGGCTAATTTTTTTGTGTTTTTAGTGGAGAGGGGTTTCACCATGTTAGCCAGGATGGTCTTGATCTCCTGACCTCGTGATCCACCTGCCTCAGCCCCCAAAGTGCTGGGATTACAGGCGTGAGCCACCATGCCCAGCCAAGGACTTAATGTTTAGTATAATTCTGGGTTCCGTGAAAGATGAAATTCAGAGCACCCACATACTCCTTGTTGAAGAGGCATCTGCCTTTTGTTATGTACTTACATACAATGGGAAGTAGCCAGCTCCACAGAGTTTTGCCATGGTGTCAAGTTTTGGTGGCGCTTTTTAAAATAACTTTTGCAGCTTCTGAATTAGGGAACATCAATCAAATTGGAAAACTCAAACTCTGAAATTTTTGAAACCTGTGTACACAGGCTTATTCTCCCACAGACGATCTTATTTCTTTTGGACTTGTTGTCTAACTTCAGTTTGCCATGATAGTAAGAGGGAACCTTCAGAGGAGGGGAAGGGGAGTTGTTGTTTAAAGGGTATGAAGTTTCAGTTAGACATGATGAATAAGTTCTGGACATCAGTTGTACTGCATGGTGACTGTAGTTGATAAAGTATTATATACTTGAAAATCGCTAAGAGATTAGATTTTAAGTGTTCTTACCACAAAATAATAAGTATGTGAAGTGATGGATATGTTAGCTCGATTTAATCATTTCATGGTGTATACATATCAAAGTTTCATGTTGTATACCATATATTGTACAATTTTTATATATCAGTTTACGTTAATAGAGTTGAAGGGGTAGGGATATTTTCATTCCTTAAATCTATATGTTACCTAGAAATACCTAATACCCTGAATCCTTTAAGAATCCAAAATGGCCGGGCACGGTGGCTCACGCCTGTAATCCCAGCACTTTGGAAGGCCGAGGCAGGTGGATCATGAGGTCAGGAGATCGAGACCATCCTGATTAATATGGTGAAACCCTGTCTCTACTAAAAAATACAAAAAATTAGCCGGGCATGGTGGCAGGCACCTGTAGTCCCAGCTACTCCAGAGGCTGAGGCAGGAGAACGGCGTGAGCCCGGGAGGTGGAGCTTGCAGCAAGCCGAGATCGCAACACTGCACTCCAGCCTGGGTGACAGAGCGAGACTCCATCTCAAAAAAATAAAAAATAAAAAAAAGAATCCAAAATCATTTAGTAGAAGGTTTCAAAATACCATAACTTTCACTAATTTTATAAAAAACATTCTTGAAAGCATCCTGTATGTGGAACTTCTGGAAGTATAGTGGAAAAGTGCCTGGACTGAAGTCACAAGTTCTTAATTAGACCACTAACTAGATGTTGAAAAAAGCTGGGTTTCTAGTACCAGCTACCTACCTCTGGACTTCTTTTAGGAGAGAAGCCACTGATTTTAATGCGAAATCCACTGATTTGGGGGCATTTTCTCACAATTTAACCTAATCCTAACTAACGGGAGTTGTAGTAGACTGGTTTATCTCTAAAGACTTTACAGGTCTGTATCTCCACACATTTGTGTGAGGTAGAGCTAGCGGAGGGAAATAAATAGAAGTGGTCTGTATCTTGTCAAGATAAAGCAATGTTATTACAGAACTACAAATTTTATGGTAATAAAAGACATACTATTTCCAAAAAGCAGTTGACTCTCGTGTTCATTTTTACACATTTCTCTTTCCTTATTTAACTTTTGAGTTTTTTATTTTATCCTGTTTCTTTCATTTTCTCTTATATCATTCTTATTCTATATTAGAGCTGTTAGTGCTATGCCAAGAATTCCTTGTGTTGTGGTTGTTCTTCAGGAGGTTCTTCTTGAGGAAGGGTGATGAGTAAGGCACTGAGCCATCTCTAGCTGCAGGAGCACTGGAGAGAGAGGTACGTCTGTGTTGATAGAGTGACTACAGATTTGGATGGCACGTCAGGTCATTCAGGGTAGGAAAGTGCAATATGCTGGGGATCCTTCTCAACCCCACACACCCATGTCCTCCTGTAACCCTGATGGTAGTTATATTAATTGTATCAGAGTCCCTCTTTTTTCGTGGATGTGTTTCTTCAGATATTCAAAGGCTTTCACATCATTCCTTTGTCCTTAAGCAGTTATTCTGTTTTGTTGTGGGTTCTTTAATTCATTTAATAAATGTTTGTTAAGCACATACCATGTGTTTTTTGTTGAGTTCTGGGGACATAGTGTTCATTTGAACACAATATCACCTCCCTAAGAGTTTTTGCCATGAAATGGGAAAGTTAGATAAGGAAACAGACAATTATAATAAAAAATAAAAACTGAGGAATTAAGGAAGCCAACATTGACTTTTTAAAAACATTGAACCAGCATGGTTAAATGGAAAGAGTATTGGTTTTAGGTTTTGTTTATCTGGATTCTATTGCTTAATAGTTATGTGACTTTGGGAACGTTAACCTCCATCAATACTGCAAGATTATCCTAATTAGAAATACATAGGTAAAGCACTTACCCTATTACCTGCTGAGTAAATCATTTCTTCCTTTTTCCTAAATTGTACATCCCAAAATTGTTGTAGTTCTGAAGCCTATAAATAGAAAGGTAATTCTTCTGGCCCCTACTTCACAGGAGATGTGAAAAGTGGATATAAAATTATTTTTAAGACACTTTGTGAACACTCTGCCCATAAAGAAACTATTAATACAGTCCAGTTTTGTAATTGTTTCTTGTAAAATTTACCCAAAATTCCATTATTGAGATATATTGACTATAAAACAAATATCTTAGGAATTTACAGTATTGCTTGTAAAATATGGCATTGCACTAGTAATTCTGTAATCACTGGTCTTGCATTTGTCAACTTAAGAGGAAATAATTCACTGTCTTCCCACCTCCCTCAACCTGTAGTTTAGCATACCAGTTACTCTTAGTCAAATTGTGGTTTTTGTCCAGAAGGGTAATGATTATAACATTTATTCATGAGATATTTAAAAAGCATTCAAGTAAGTCATCAGTAAATTGATTAAATCTATTAAGACTCATTAATATAGTTTGAATGTTCTCTATTTGAAGAATTGAAAAACTATAAAATTTAGGGATTAATACCATGTTGTATTTAGAAATGAAATAGCCAAACTGGAAACTGTATAACAGCAACACAATTTGTAATTTTTCAAAAGCACGACAGTTGGTAGTTCAAATCAGAATATTACAGTTCGGAGAATCAGATCTTGTTTCATTATGTGACTGATCTTTCTAAATTTGCTACGCTTTATGTAATAACTGTTCCAGATTTATTTTTCTGTTGTAAGTGTACCTTAAAAATAAGAGAAGCTAATGTTATTCTTTATAAGAAATGTAAACATTAAGATATCAACACAATGTAGAACTACTTTCTATATATTTTATATAAATCATTCTAAATCATAAATGGGAAATAGTGATCAAACAAATATTTACATTCCTACCAAAAGAAAAGGCCCAGTGAAGCAGAGTGAGGAGGGATAAGGGGTGGGGAAGAAGCCTGAGGCTTGTGTTGGCAGGAGGCAGCACAGTGAGAGTGGGTGACAGCATGAGAAAAATGGATGTGTTCTTCCATCACTGCTGTTCTCCTCTCTGTTTGGATTAGACAAATGACATATACCCAAGGGGAACTAGGGACAATGCTCTGAGGATAGTAATCACTTCCATACAGCCCTGCCAGATTCATGAGAGCAATGGTGCATCTGCTTTTTGTTGCCATTGTTGTTACTTAATCTTGTCATGGACAGATTATCGTTTCTGTGGCATTTCTTTTGTGGGTTCTCACTCGTATTACTTTCTTTATCATGGCTGTGCTGGATTGTCTGTTGGCAAGTCAACACTATTTACCCCTTCTGCACCTTGACTGATATACTGGTTTTCTGAGAAGTGTGCATGTTGGCCTTTTGTCTCCCCTTGTTCCATACCACCAAATATAAAATTTAGATACCCTGAAATCCATTATAGATCATTGATCTGTAGAGATTTTGTTTTGATTTGGTTTTGTCTTTTTTTTTTTCCTTTTAATGGCAAAATTTCATTTTTACCCTCCTTCCCACTGCAATAGCAAAATTCTGCACACTGGAACTGCTTTTACATTCCCCTTTCTCCCAGAGCTGTCTCTCTTTTAGGGAAGGCTCTTGTTTGAAAACATTAATGCCAAGACAGGCATTCATTGATTTATTTAGTAAACTTTTTGTGAATTTTTGTAACCTTCATAACACTGTGCTTATAACCTTCATAACACTGGTATTTATAGATGATTCAGTGAAGTACACAAGACTAGTTGGATTATGAGGGTTAAATAGTGAAAATACTTTCATCAAAACTACTGTTTAAGTCATACTATTATACAATGCTTGTGTTTACACAATGTTTCCAAGTTTTCTGTTGTAAAATGTAGTTAATACTGGTTACTTTCAACTATGGGTTAATTTTTTTCAACTCTTCCCTTAGATAAGCTGTGTTGCCATTAGCACATTTAACTGAGTTTCATTCTGTGTTTTGTATTGTTAAACTGTGTCTGGAAACTAAACTTTATAATGTGTTACATTTTAGGTCAGAAGACATGTCTTCATCTACATGGCATCTTTCCTTACCTCTATGTGCCATACGATGGTTATGGACAGCAGCCAGAAAGCTATCTTTCTCAGATGGCATTCAGTATCGACAGAGCACTTAATGTGGCTTTAGGCAATCCATCTTCCACTGCTCAGCATGTGTTCAAAGTGTCATTAGTATCAGGAATGTAAGTATATGATAATATATTTTATAATTTCTGTTTATATTTATGTTGCTGTTCTATTTAGAGGAAAACATACTCAGTTGATAAACTCTATTTCTTTTACTTCTAGTCTAATGGAACTGTAGTGAATTTCTTGCTGTAACTTTTTAACATGAATTTTTATGGCAATGAAAGGTAGAGAGTCAACAGTGATTTTTGTTGTTTCCTTTCCCATTTCTCTGCTTCCTATAACTATAGAAATTCATTAGTAATTCATATAGTAATTTATTCAGCAAATATTTCTTAAATACTTTTTATGTGCTAAGCACTGTTCTAGGCGTTTGGGATATACTGCTGGACAAAACAAAGAGCCCTGCCCATGTGGAAGTTACATTCTACTACGGGAAACAGATAATAACCAATAAATACAACATTAAATTAATTTATTTGCTATATGATAATTAGTCGTGTGGAAGGAAAGAACCTATACAAGCAGGATAAGAAGGAATAGTAGTGTGGGGTAAGGAAGTAGACTAGTGACAATTTTAGAGTAATCAGGGAATGTGTCATTGACAAAGTAACAACATCTGAGCAAAGACCTGAAGGAGGTAAGGGAGTAGGAACAGCATGGAAGCCAGGTGACTAGAGTGGAAGAGTAAAGGAGAGTTGGACTAAATGAGATAAGAGAGAGATGAGAGGGTAGAGACTGTGAGGACCAATGATTCTCAAAGTGTGGTTTCCATACTTTGGTTTCCTGGTATCACCTACTATCATTAGCTTTACCTAGTTTTACAGCCATGAGTATATACCTCTCAGATCTCCAAATACACAGAGAATGAGTGAATGGCCCCAGTTACTATACACTCAGTTCCAATCTGTCACTCCACATGAGCTGCTTTCCATAGGCTACTCTTACCCTATGACTGAGCATGGCAAAGATACTAAAGCAGATCTGTAAAACATCCCTCTGTCCACTTGAGATGAGACTGGTATCTAGGTCTGGTGGCTATGCCAGCTTCTTCTGGCTGCCTTCTCATTTTCTCTCACATTTGGCATTTACTTCTTGGAGGACTGGGACTGACACACCTGGGAACTTGGTAGAACTACATTCTTGGGGCCCAGCAATTTGTGTTTTAATAAAGCCTTTCTGATGATTCTTATGCATGCTTAAGTTTGTTAATCACTCAGTAGGCTGATGTAAGGACTTTGACTTTTACTGTAAGTTATTACATGATTTTGAGCAGCCAAGATCTGGCTTAAACTGGAAAGGATTACTTAAGCAACTGTATTAATAATAGATTGTAGGGGGACAAGAATAAGAGCAGGGAGAGAATTAGGACATTAATCTGGGTAAGAAAATATGGTGGCTTGATATTAAGGTAGAAAAGACCAAGGAATTAAAATTAAAACAAAAAAGAAAATAGTGTGGCTTGAACTAGGGTGGTGGCAGGGAAGTAATCATCAGCTTCTGGATCTATTCTGAAGGTTGCGTTAATGTATTAGATTTGCTTTGTGTTTGGGTAAGGGTTGTGAGAGAGGAATCAAGGTTGACTGCAAAAGTTTAAGGGTGTTCTGCTAGTAAGACGGAAGGTAGAGGTAGAGTCAACTGACAGGAAAGATCTGGAGCTCATACAGGAACATTTGAGTTGTTTTATGTCCATGTGAAATCCAAGTGGAGACCTTAAATCTCTGCTTCCACCTTAATCTAGGCTTTCCTCTGGACCATGATAGTATCATTTTAATTGAATTTCCTTCTATTTTTATCTCATTCCAGAGCAGCAGAAGTACTCTTCTTATACTGTAAATTTAAAATCATTTAAAAATTCTTGAGTGGCTTCATATTGTTAATAGAATACAATTTAAACTTCTAGCCATAACCTATGTGACCTCACCCCATCTACCTCTGAAACTTTGCTTTCTGTATTCCATTCAGAAACGGTGACCTTCTCTCAGTTCCTCTGCTATCCAAGTTGTTTCTCACCTAAGTTCTTTGTATGTACAATTTTCTTTCCTTGAGTGTTCTACCCTTCCCCAATCCTCCAGATCATTGACCTCTTCAGAGAAGTTTTCTTTGACTATCCCACGTAAAATAAGGTATTTTAAGTAGGGCATTATTATTATTATTGTTTTTATTATTCGGTATCTCAGCCCATTATTTGTTTTCTTTAGCACTTAATACAGTTTGCAGGTATTTTAATTTTTATTTATTTACTTAATTTTTATGTGTTTCTTCGAACACTAGCATGTAAACTGCATGCTAGTGCACTAGCATGTATGAGATGACTCAATAACTATTTGGTTGGATAAATGAATGAGGTGAAAGTTTACACTCATCCTATAACAGGAGCAATTATGTTAGGGATAATTATCTACTTTATCTTTTAGTGTTGTTTATTCTTGATAGTTTCTAATAACTTTCCTATATATATCCTCATTTCAAAGTTAAGTCTCCAAACAGCCCAATGAAATACATAGTCACTTATCTTCCTGTATTTTTGTATTTGTTAAAGACATTGCCACATTTTTGAGAGTAGTTGAGTTACAGATCTGGATACATGGGGCAACAGATGAGCTGCTCACTCTAATTTTTCATTGCAGTTTTCTTTTTTCTTCTAATTTTTTGGTCATTTTCTTCCCTAGATCCCCTTTTTCCTTCCCATTCATTCTACCTTCTCTAATTCCTTTACTCCTTCAATTTTTCCTACTTCTTTAAGTTACATAAAGTTGCATCTAGCTACCAAATTAACATTTACATGAGGTTTAACTCTAAATACTTTTTAGACTGTCACTATCCTGAGGCTGAGTTAAGAGATAGGATCATGACCTTGGGCTAATTTCTGGGATTCCTTCTCACTTATGATTTTAGAGAATCTTCTATAAAGAGATTCTCAATCCATCAAAATTAATTAGGTGAGATTTTTCGCTATCCACACTCATTTTCCTTCCTATTGATATACTTAAAAAACTAACTCTAATTATGAGATATAATTTTTTAAACATGAAAACATCTGCTTTCATATTCCTCCATTCTACTTTTTTCCCCCAAAGAGTCTCCCTGATGAGGAATTCTTTTGGCAAAACCATTCATCTGGCTGAAGATAACCCATGTTTCCAGACAACTACCTTTGTATATATGAAAAATACCATAGCAGGAAAGGGCTACAGTTAAGGTTGAATTTGCCAATGAGAGAGAATGATATCATTTATGTAATGTGTCTTTCTTTAACCAATTCTTCATGGCAACAAAATAGGGTATACAGCAGCAAACTAGACGGGAAGTGGTATTATAAAAAGTTAAGAAAAGGGTGAAGAGTAAGAGGGAGGGATGGTCAGGTGAGACTTTTCTGAGAAGGTAAATTAAGCAGAGTTCTGAATGAAGATTAAACAAGCCATGCAAAAGTCCAGAGCAGAGCTTTCCACTTGAGGGATTGAGTTAGAGGGTCTGAAATGTTTAGAGTGGTTGGAGGAGAAGGAAGAATGGTATGACTTGAGATTGGAGTGAGAGGCAAGGATGAGATGAGGAACCCTTTAGACCTTGGTAAATAGTTTTTTTTTTTTTTTAACAGAAATTACTTTATAACAATAATACAGATGGCTTAAAACAACTAAAAAAAATTGTTTATACCCAAAATAATGACTCTGCTACCAAATTAGTCCTTTATTTGATGTCCACTACACTATTAGACATCACAGAGAGGTGATGTCCTATGAGAGTAAATTCTATTATCTGCTGCCTGTCATAAGGGAACAATGTTTTTAAATAAAGAGTGATTGGGTTTATCCACCTAAAGATTTAACCGTGTATTAACAGACCACTTTTCAGCCAATACAAAGCCTTTTATTTCATTCACAAATTTACGCCTGTTTATGTATTATTTCTAATTACATCATCCTTGAAAATAGTGTTCTGTATATCAGAGGTTGTAGTGTAGTTTCAGATCCTCCTGAAATGATGTGAGAGTTCAGCTTATTTCATCTTGCACCGAGGATTTCTCTCCCTGTTATATAGTCTTTTGCTTCCCCCTTTCCTCATTCCAGCTGATACCCCGAGAAGAAACTCAGCCATAACATGATTAGGTTGCTTAAGTAAGTCCATGGTCTTTTTCAGTCTCTTAAGTTCCTGTCTACACAGTTTTTTCACAGGCTGCACTTGATATGGTTGTGTGTTACAGGTTTATTCATATCAGCTACTGAAATACATGCTGTGTGTACATATAATAGGTACATTGTCTCTGCTTATTGAACTTATAAAATAATAATAAACAGCTGAATAAGGAAAGTAATGTAAGTGTTGTTAATTAAAGGACTTTGTTGAAGAAGAACTTCAGTTTTTAACAAAAAAATGGGAGCCAGAAGAAGGCGGCTGAAAGGTCTGTTTCTCTCATATGTGGAGTAAAGCAAACAAAAATATGTTTTCTTATATGTGGAGTAAAGAAAACAAAAAGCCACTTAAAGAGTCTTGATGTTTGAAATTAAGGGGTGGATGGTTTGTTCTTCCTTTTTGTCCATAGTTTTTTCAGAGTGATAATTTTTAATTCCCATCGTCAGTAATGTAAAGAAAGTGATATTTTTTACACTTTTTAAAAAAGCTTCAGTATTTCATGTTAACCTGTGCTAGGTTTAACTGAAAGGTTTGGGATTTTTTAATTGTTTTTTGGGGGGTGGATAATATTAAACGTAAGACTGAATTTGGCCAGCTGAATCTAATTAGGACAATAAGTTGCATTATTTCATCTCTGAATTATGAAAATAATTTGAAATATTTTTTTCTTATATTTCAGGCCTTTTTATGGTTATCATGAGAAGGAAAGACACTTTATGAAGATCTATCTTTACAATCCTGCAATGGTGAAAAGGTACAAAGATAAATGAAACCAAAATATGAATAACTATCATTGAAGTATTTTAATAATAAAAAAAATCTAGAAAGAAGGCCTCTATAGTTTGTAGTCTTATTAAAGACAGAGACCGTAAAATACACATGTACGTGTATAGAGAGAGACCAGTGGCTTGGACTCTATGAAGGATATTTTAGAGGTGGAGGCTCCCAACTGCTTTTTTCCTGTTACAGATTAGAGAGTTCGTAGAAGTAGGTAAGGAGAGATTATGGCTGCCTTGTGTGATGTTAGGCCTCTTCTGGCCAGACCTTAGTTCAGCATTAAGAGAAAGTTGCTCTTTAGCTTCAAAGCAAGGAGAAATATGTAGGAGTGAGTCCAGAGTGAGAGGGCTTTTGAGATCTCAGAAACCTGTTGACTGTTTACTAGATGTTGGTGAAATTTTATATTCTAGGTTTTTTGTTGGTTTTGGTTTTGGTGGTTTTTTCTTCCCTCAGTTAGTCTCCCTGCCTCTAGCTTATCCTCGCAATCATCCTGGAGGGCAGGGAAGGGCACATATATGGAAGATTTTAATCATCCTTTCAGATTCAAAACAAGGATTTTCACTATGTATAGTGGCAAGCTAGGGTAAAAGTGGCCTCGGAGGTGTTGTACTGAGTATTGTTTTTTCAGGAGGTCCTCTCTGCTAGTAGGTACTGGGTTCCAAAAAGTAACTTTTTCGTAAAACACAGATTGGATGTTTTCCCATAGTGAATTAAAGCACTACAGGGGGCACGACTGCCCAGAACGTGAGGTTTACCCTGGATTAAACCATTTTAGTACTTCACTGAAGCACAGCTCTATTCCCAATGGTTATTCTCTTGTAACTGAAAACTAGTTTTCCTACATCCTGCCCTTGATCTTACCCAAAATAACTTCTGTTCTGTACCAGTTCCCCTCTACTCATACTTCCTCATATTCGTGGAGTACAAAAGAGCAATTTCTGTGGACTCTTATTCTCTCACACACATACAGAGTGGTAAGAGAGTAAACCTCAGTCATTTTTCCCTTTCTCATCCACGAGTTGTGCTGGAGTGGGAGCCATGATTAAAAGAGGCGTAAGTGTTTTATAAATAACCTATAAACAAATTATAAATACAATCAATTTTTTTCCTTGCAACCATAGCAAACACTAAACTGTTCTCAGTAAGTTTGCTTTAAATTATATAGTCAGCTTGTCACAATGCCATTCTAAAATTCCTGATTTATTAATGGATTCATTCATTTATTCATCATTATTTATTCATTTGTTATTTTTTCAAGACAGTCTTGCTTTGTTGCCCAGGCTGGAGTACGCAATGGTGCAGTCATAGCTCACTGCAACCCGAAACTCCTGGGCTCCAGTGATCTTCCCACCTTAGCCTCCCAAAGTGCTGGGATTACAGGCCTGAGCCACCATACCAGGCCTGTTTATGCATGTTTAATAAATATTTGTAAAGTACCTACATTATTTGATGCTCTGTGGAAGTTGCTGGGCAGACATGGTGAGCAAAGTGTGCATGGTTCATGCCCTCAGGGAACTTACAACAAGCTGGGGAGATAGAGAATACACAGGTAACCCAAATATATAAGCAAAAATTGTGGTACTCTTTGGTCTGCCAAATGAAAACGTCACTTCTGAATTCATCCATTTATTTTCTTTCCACTAAGCCTCAGTTTCTGATTACTGCAGAATAAAAAAATTTTTTAAAAAATTACACACTGGTGCCACTGTAAATTCATGGTTTTCAACTTCACCCAGACCCTTCCCTGCGTGCTGTATGTCTACTTTTTTCTAGTTAATTGTCTCTTTACTATTCTCTATCCTCTACTCAGGCCTTACCTTCTTTGAGAAAACAGAACCTATCATTCTAGAGAGGTGGTTTTCAAAGTGTGAAGTGGGAATTTCTGAAACCCTTTCAGGGGATTTGTATGGTCAGAATTCTCTTTATTAAACTAAAATACTAAGATCTTTATTATACTAAGATTATACTGATTTTCCTTTTGCACTGTTTTCATTGATAGTGGGTTAATCCGGCACCTTGTCTCAAATCAGGGTAATGACATCAACTACTAATCATTGTGTTTTCTACCACTAAGCACTCACCTTTAAAAAAAAAAAAAAAAAAGCCGGTTTCACATTAGAATATCCATTAGGACATGGTAAAAATTATTTTATTGAATTTTGACCCTTGGTTATATATCTTTGTAACATTTATGTGACAAAATGAAAGTAACTTGAAAGGCTATTAAATTATTTTCTTTTTCAACTCCATATCTGTGTGAGGCTAGATTTTCATCATATACATCAACAAAAGCAATATACTGCAACAGATTGAACAGAAGCTGATGTAATAATCCAGCTATCTTCTGTTAAAACAAGGATTTGTAAACATGTAAAACAATGTTTCTTTTCTCACTAAGTTGTTCTTGTTTTGAAAAATATAGTTTAAAACAATGTTATTTATGTTAACAAAGGAGTTTATTGTTATTTTAAAATTAGTAGGTGGGGCATGGTGGCTCACACTTGTAATTCCAGCACTTTGGGAGGCCGAGGTGGGCAGATCACGTGAGGTCAGGAGTTTGAGACAAGCCTGGCCAGCATGATGAAACCCCATCTCTACCAAAAAATACAAAAATTAGCTGGGCTTGTGGCAAGCGCCTATCGTCTTAGCTATTCTGGAGGCTAAGGTGGGAGAATCGTTTGAACCCCGGAGGTGGAGGTTGCAGTGAGCCGAGATCGCACCACTGCATTTCTGTTTTAATTTCTAATATGGTAAATATCAGTAGATATAAACCACATAAACAAAAGCTCTTTAGTGTTCTCAATAACGTTGTTTTTGTTTTGTTTTGTTTTGTTTTTAAGATGGAGTCTCACTGTTGCCCAGGCTGGGGTGCAGTGGCACCGTGTCGGCTCACTGCAACCTCCGCCTCCCAGGTTCAAGCAATTCTCCTGCCTCAGCCTCCTGAGTAGCTGGGATTACAGGTGCCCACCACCATGCCTGGCTAATTTTTTAATATTTTTAGTAGAGATGGGGTTTCACCATCTTGGCCAGGTGGTCTCAAACTCCTGACCTCAGGTGATCCGCCCACCTCAGGCTCCCAAAGTGCTGGGATTACAGGCGTGAGCCACCGTGCCCAGCCCCTCAATAACATTTTAAGAATGAAAGGGGCTCTGGGGCCAAAAAGTTTGAGAACCACTGGAATAAAGCTCTCTTAAGGCTTTCTTAACCTTAAATTGCATTTACATCCATTCTCTCCTCGCTGCCTATTCCGTGAAAGAAATTTTTCCTCCTCACCTCTGAGGCTCAAGATTCATCTTCTTTGATGTTTTCAAGGATCGCTTCCATCTATCGGCTATTCCCGTCTTTCTTTCCAATTCCATTTTAATATTAATAAAACTTTGCTAATTATACGCACACATTCATACTCATAGAAACACCTTTCTCATATAGCCATTCTCCTTGAAAGATTTATCTATACTTTGTGTATCCAACTTCTTACCTCCCATTCATTGTTTGTTTGTTTTGAAATGGAATCTTGCACTGTTGCTCAGGCTGGAGGTCAATGGCACGATCTCAGCTCACTGTAACCTCATCCTCCCGGGTTCATGCAATTCTCCTGCCTCAGCCTCCTGAGTAGTTAGGATTACAGGCACCACCACCACGTCTGACTAATTTTTTTGTATTTTTAGTAAGGACAGGGTTTCTCCATGTTGGCCAGGCTGGTCTAGAACCCCTGACCTCAAGTGATCCGCCTGCCTCAGCCTCCCAAAGTGCTGGGATTACAAGCACGAGCCACTGTGCTCGGCTTTCCCATTCACTCTTTAACTTACTCCAATATGGCTTCTACCCCAACCATTTTACTGAAAATTGCTTTCACTAATGACCTCTGTGTTGCTAAATCCAATTTTAGGTCCTTACTTTTTGACCTCATGGTGATGCTTATGATGCCTTAAAACAATCCTAAATGTTAGCTTCTGTGATATATACCACCTCTAGTTTTTCTCATTCCAGTGTGATCAATCATATTTCTGCCATTTTGTTGGTTTACCTTTTAACATCTATGGTTGTTTCTTAGAATTCTGCCTTAGACTTTCATCTTTTCTCTGTATATTTTCTCTTCCCTCTACAGACTTATTTACTCCCATGGGTTTGTTTGGTTTTAGTTTTTGTTTTTGTTTATCTTTATGCTTTTGACTTCCAAATGTATATGAATAGCCTCATTTCTCTCTAGAGCTTCTCAACAATATATCAAACCATCTACTGGATAGATGGAATAGCCGAGTGGTTAAGAGTGAGGGCTCACAAGGCAGAGAAATTTTGATTTGAATTTTAGCCCCTTTGTTTTTTTAAGACACAGGATCTTGCTCTGTTGCCCAGGATGGCATGCAGTGGCGCCATCATACCTCACTGTAACCTGGAACTCCTGGGCTCGGCTCAGGTGGTCCTCCCACCTCAGAGCTCTTCTACCTTTTGTGTGATTTTTAAATCTAAGATAATTTATTTATTTATAAAATGGAGATGATCGTACCACAGTCTTGTAATAAACATTACTTGTAATAAAGTACGTTAGCACAGTATCCAATATATAGTGCTCAGAAATGTTAGTTACCTCTGCTGTGTTAATAAAATGATTATTATTTTCTTTATGATTCATTTCCAATATTATTATTGGATCCCCACTATACCTAAATGCCCTTGTGTCTAAATTGAGTTTATCCTTATTCCCCTTCCAAAAAATCCCAAACCAATTTTTCTTACAGTTCTTCGCCTTTCAAATAATTGCAACACCACTAACCAGCTGCTTAAGCAAGAAATCTAGGCATCACCCTCAGCCCCTTTTCTGTCTCACCCTTCACATCTAGTTAGTCATCAAGGCCTGATCATTTCACCCCTTATATGTCTCCTGAATCAGTACATTTCTATGATCCTTGTTATAGCCACCACCCTTAGTTTTTCCACAACAGCCTATTTACTCCTTACCTGTAGTCTTCTGTGTTCTATAGCTAGTCTGGTGATGTCACTTTTCTGCTATTCACCTCTCAGACAAATTTCAGTACCTCTTCAAATGTCTTAACAGGCTCTGCATGCTCTTACTTCTCATTACTTCTCTATCCCTGCCTCTGACACTAGGTCACAGTCTTACTCAGTGGTTTCAGTTCCTGAATAAGCCGTGTTTTCTCGTGACCCTTTACATATGCAGTTTTATTTACGTGAATACTCTTCCCTCTCTTCAGAGAAAAAAGTGCCTCTAGTTCATCATTTAGTCTCTTGCTTAGAGAGTTTCTCTAAGGTTTTGTAGAAACCACCTCTGTACCTCTATCTGTTTAGTATCTTTTCTAGATGTTTAATGTATTTCCCCACATAGTACTTAACTATGCTGTATATAATTGTCTGTTGTTTGTATTCGTCATCATGAAGGGGAAAAAAATACTCAGGAAAGAAAAATATCAAAATGGCAATACCTGTGAGTGGTGGGATTATAAGTAATGATTTCTTTTCCTTTTTTGAATATTAATCTTTTCAAAATTATTTGTTATTTTTAAAAGAAAAATTTTATTTTAAAAACCTTTTAATTTTTAAATATAGTTAGTATCAAATTGGTTTAAGACAAAATGTTCTTCATCCATGCAGTTTTTTGTTATTCAGAACATGTTGCTTACTTGAAAACTTGATTGAAACTTTTAATTTCTAACGAAATACAAATTTCCGGTAAAATTGAGATGGAAATTTTGTGTGCTAATAAGTGCTTTGTTCTGTATATTTCTATAATCATTGTTTCATTTAACATTTTAGGGAACATAATTTTATGATAAAACTTTTTTTTTCTAATTTAGGATATGTGAACTTTTGCAAAGCGGAGCCATAATGAATAAATTTTACCAGCCTCATGAAGCGCATATTCCCTACCTCCTACAGCTCTTCATTGACTACAATCTTTATGGCATGAATTTAATAAATCTGGCTGCTGTCAAGTTCCGAAAAGCAAGAAGGAAAAGTAAGGTTAATTTTCAGTCAAATTAAAGTTTTGAAACAAGTGTTATATAGTCAGTGATTTATAAAATAATATATATTTAGAAAATAAATGTTGAGTGACTAAAGAATGAAAAGAAATACATGCAAAGTGGGATTAGAGATTGTCAGAAAAAGCATCTCAGAAAAAATTTTTTTTGGTAACAGCTTTATTGAGTTATAATTTATATCCATTTAAAGAGGACAGTTTGATGGTTTTTAGTATACAGGCTACCTAAAAGGTACTGTGGGTTTAGTTCTAGACCACTGCAAAAGTGAACCCTTTACACTGCTTAGCAATTGATACGTATTGTGATTCTTTTTTTTTTTTAACCTCAGACCTTAATGTTACTTTTTATATTTTAGGAATAGTATATGATACACAATTCTAGAAATCCCTGGAGTTGTTAGAGCCTTGTTACTTTAGTCCAGCACTTCCCTGATGGTGTGAATAGCTGTAGGTTAGTGGACGTGTTGGTCTCTCAGCATTCCAGACGGATTCCTAAGTCCCTTCAGCCATCACCTCCACCATTGAACATCCTTGTCCATTTTATCTCAGTGGGCTGTGCAAGCATTATTATTTTTCTTTGTGTGACATGACCTGAAAAATATTGCAGGCAGAGCTTTCTCTGGGTGAATTTGGTATTGCTTTAAAGTTCTTTATTTATAGAGCCATTGATATTATGAACAAAACAGAATAACATGGCTATTTGAGTAAGTGATTTCCTCTCAAAACAAATTTATTTTTCCTTTTACATTTGTAACTTTCTGAGGTGAAAAGTAGGAGATCCCAGATTTTTAACTGTTGGAATGGAAAGTTACAGACGAGAGAAGCCTAGAGCATCTTGAATGGTGAATCCTTTCTGGAAGGTTTTCAATATATTTTGCCCAGATCCATCAGTGGAATCACTGTCAGTGACAGCTATAGCCTTATGAAATGCACTTCTTAAATAATAAGACTTGAAAGTTGAAATTACTCTTTGACCCATGGGCTGCAGAATGGATGTTGTGTTAGCAGGCAGGAAACCAACATTAGTCGTCTTAGACCTGTTGGGTGACCAGGTGCATTGTTAGTGAGCAGAAATAGTTTGAAAGGAATCTTTTTTTCTGAGCAGTAGTTCTCAAAAATGGGCTTAAAATATTCAGTAAACCATGCTGCAACCGTTATACTGTCATCCATGCTTTTTTGATCCACTTATAGAACACAGGCAGAGTAGATTTAGCATAATTCTTAAGGGCCCTAGGATTTTCAGAATGGCAAATGAGCATTGGCTTCAACTTCAAGTTACCAGCAGCATTAACTAACCCTACCAAGAGAGTCCTTTGAAGCTTTGAAATCAGGCATTGACTGCTCTCAGGCTGTTTTCATCTACACTGCAAATCTGTTATTTAGTGTATCCACCTTCATCAGTTATCTTAGCTAGGTCTTCCAGAGAACTTGCTGCAGCTTCTACATCAGCCCCTGCTGTTTCACCTATCTGCAGTAAGGCTATTTCACTTTCTCATCGTTTGTGTGTTCCATTGGAGTAGCACTGTTAATTTCCTTCAAAAACTTTTCCTTTGCATTCACTACTTGGCTAACTGGCACAAAAGACCTAGCTTTTGGCTTATTTTGGCTTCTGACATGCCTTCCTTGGTAAGCTTAATCATTTTTAGTTTTTGATTTAAAGTGAGAGACATGTGACTCTTCCTTTCATTTGAACATTTAGAGGCCATTGTAGGGTTACTAATTTGCCTAATTTCAATATTGTAGTGTCTCAGGGAATAGGAAGGTGCTAGGAAAGAAAGAAACGGGAATGGCCAGTCAGTGGAGCAGTTGGAACACACTCAAGTTTGCTGTCTTTTATGGGCACGGTTTATTGCGGTACCTGAAAACAATTAACAATAGTAACATCAGAGATCACTGTTCACAGGTTTGAAATATTGCAAGAGGAACCAAAATGTGACAGAGAGACACAAAATGAACACATGCTCTTGTAAAAATGGCACCAATAGATTTGCTCAATGCAGAGTTGCCACAAATGTTCAATATGTAAAAATTTTAATATCTGCAAAATGCAATAAAGCAAAGCACAATTTAATGGGGTATTCCTGTATTTGGAGTTATGCAACCATCACCACAAATTCAGAACATTTTCATCACCTCCGAAAGAAATCCTATGACCTGTAGCAGTCACCCCCAAGCTTCCCATGTTTCCCACTCCTGAGCAACCTTACTAATCTACTTTTGGTCTCTATATATTTGCCCATACTGCACATTTAATGTAAGTGGAATCATATAATATGTGGGGTTTTTTTCTACTTAGCATAATGTTTTCACGGTTCATCAGTGTTGTAGATTATATCAGTACTTCGTTTCTTTTTATGGCCAAATAATACTCTGTTATGTGAATACACTACATTTTATTTATTCCTATCCCAGTTAATGGATATTTTGGTTATTATGAACAATGCTGTAAACATCCATTTATGAATTTTTGTGTAGCTATATATTTTCATTTCTCTTGGACACCTACCTGGGAGTAGAATTTCTGTGTCAAGTGTTTTAGCATCTTTTGCCTTTTCTTCTTATAGAATTCCTTCCCTTCTACTTCTCTTAAAATGAAACTGACACTTCCAGTCCTAATATCCTTTCTAACTGCCATAATTTTTTTTCTTTTCCGTCACTGTCAACCTTCTTGAAGCAGAGGTTAGCATTTTTTGTCTCTTAGTTCACTTTTGGTTTAACTCCTCCCATTTCTTCTACCATACCCAAACTATGCTCTGAAAAGTCACCAGGGAGGGTTTCTTTTTGTTGCCGTGAATAGTGGGCTAGGTTAGTGGGATCAGCCCTTCTGCTAAAAACAATTTAAAGGCCAGGCAACGTTGAAATAAAAAAATTTAAATGCATTGAAGAGTTTATGAACAATAAAGAAGTGCAGGCCAAAAGGGAATAGAGCACTAAAAGCAACTTTTGACCTGAGGGCATTTCCTAATCTTGGAAAATTAAGAACCTTCTTTGGGAAGGCCATGCTGGGTGAGAGAGATGAAAAGCAGAACTGGGTCCTGCCCAGCAGGTGGGAGCCCTCCACAGGTTAAGGTAGGGCCTCAAATGCATATTCTCTTAAGGTGAGCACAGACTGGGAAATGGAACATACTTCAGACATTTTTTTTTCAGTGTAGTTTGAATCTCCTGGGACTAAAAGAGATTCCCAAATCCAGAGCTTGATCTAAGGTGGTGCTGGTCTAGTAATAGACTCAGATCTGACAGAAGCAGCAAGTGCAAATCCTCCCTAGAGGATATTATTTTTATTTTTTATTATTTTTTTCTTTTCTTTTTTTTTTTTTTTTTTTTGAGACAGAGTCTTACTTTTCGCCCAGGCTGGAGTGCAGTGGCGCGATCTCGGCTCACTGCAAGCTCCGCCTCCTGGGTTCACGCCATTCTCCTGCCTCAGCCTCCCGAGTAGCTGGGATTACAGGCGCCCACCACCGCGCCCAGCTAATTTTTTTTGTGTTTTTAGTAGAGACGGGGTTTCACCTTGTTAACCCGGATGGTCTCGATCTCCCGACCTCGTGATTCGCCCGCCTCGGCCTCCCAAAGTGCTGGGATTACAGGCGTGAGCCACCGCGCCCGGCCTATTTTTTTCTTTATGAGACAGGGTTTTGCTGTCACCAGGCTGGAGTGCAATAGTGTGAACATGGCTCACTGCACCCTCCACCTCCTGGGATCATGCAGTCCTCCCACCTCAGCCTCCCATGTAGCTGGGACCACAGGCCTGTGCCACCACCCCTGACCAATTTTTTTATATTTTTTGTGGAAATGGAGTCTCACTTTGTTGTCTAGGCAGGTCTTAAACTCCTGCGCTAAAGCATTCTTCCCGCCTCAGCCTCCCAAAATGCTGGGATTACAGGCATGAGCCGCTGTACCTATCTATCTTTATTGGTCTCAAGTTATTCCTAAAAATATAATTTAAAGTATAATATGGTTTGGCACACAATTTAGAATATACCAGTCACACAAGAAAACTAGCCTCCATGAGTAAAACTCAGTAAACACACAAACACCCTAGACCTGCAAAGAATTCAGATATTTTGAATTATTAGATGAAGACTTAAAAAACTATAATCCAGAGTCTTTATTATTTATTTATTTAGAACAGTCTCGCTCTGTTGGCCAGGCTAGAGTGCAGTGGCGTGATCTTGGCTCACTGCAACCTCTGCCTCCTAGGCTCAAGCCATCCTCCCACCTCAGTCTCCCAAGTAGCTGGGACTACAGGTGCATACCACCGCACCCAGCTAATTTGGGTATTTTTTTTTGTAGAGGTAGGGTTTCGCCATGTTGCTCAGGCTGGTCTCAGAACTCCTAGGCTTAAGCGATCCACCCACCTCAGCCTCCAAAAGTGCTGGGATTACAGGCATGAGCCACCACCCCTGGCCTCCAGAATCTTTATCAAATAATGATGCTATATGCAATGCTCTAATGTCATGTTATATTCACTAATAGTTTTATTTGTTTTGTCTCTCCAGCATGCTAGTAATTTTCTTGTGTGGAACAACTTATGCATTAAAACTTTTTTTCAGAAGAGAATGTTTTGTGGTGACAACTTGTTAAAATTACATTTTTATTTTAAATACACAAATATTGAAGCATTGAAACTAGCATGTGCCTCCCTTTTAGAGCAGAGTAATTCATTTGTTCATAACTAATTCTTCTGGATAATAACCTCAGGTTTAGATGACAACTTATAGTTTACTAAATGCCAGTTTTTCTTATCTTCTCTGTATCTTAGAATAGTATAAAATTCCCACAGTAAACCAAAGTATGTGAGCAAATAACTTGCCCTTGGTCCTTAGAATTCCCAAGAGGGAATCATGTAATGAAGGATGAAGTAGGCTTGGCTTTTTCTCCATAAAGACTGAAAGGAAAGGAAGGAAAAGGGAAGATAGAAGAAAAGCAGGACAGAAACAACTGTCCACCAATTTCTCCCATCTTTGTGAAGGTTGTATTATTTCATGTCCAGGAGGTAATCCTTTTTTAAAGTATGGAGACTTCCAAAAGTTAAGGTTTAAGGAGTTCAGTACCCACTTTCGAGACTTACTATAAAGCAACAGTTATCAAGACAGCATGGTATTGGCAAAAAGATAAACACATATACCAATGGAACAGAATAGAGTCCAGAAATAGACCTATATTTGAAATAATCCTTAATTGGCCCATATAGTCAACTTAGCTTTGACAAAGATATAATGGTAATTCAATGGAGAAAGCATAGCCTTTTCAACAAATAGTGCTGGGATAATTGGATGTCCATATGCCAGAAAATAAAAATAAAAGAACATATTTTTGTATGTTCTTCACACCTTATACGTCACATACTTCACACCTTAAATAATAATTAAAATACATCACAAACTTAAACGTAAAATATGAACCTATCAAACTTCTAGCAGAAAATAAAGGGAAAATGTACCCAATCTTGGGTTTGGCAATGAAGTTTTAGATATGACACCAAAAGCACGATCCATGAAAAGAGAAATTAATGTTAGATTTTGTCAAAATTAAAAACTTTTGCTTTGTGAAAAACAGTGTTAAAAAATGAAAAGACAAGTCATGGACTGGGAGAAAATTTTTGCAAATTACAATCTGATAGAGGACTTGTGTATAAAATATATAAGAATTCTTAAAAATCAACAATAAGAAAGCAAACAGTCCAATTAAAAATGGTCAAAAGATCTAAAGAAGATATAAGGATGGCAAACATGAAAAGATGATATTCAACATTATATGTCGTTAGGGAAATACAGATTAAAACTACAAAGGGCTACCACTATATACCTATTAGAATGACTACAATTTGCAAGACTAACAATAACAAATGTTGACCAAGAGGTGGAACAGCAGCGCTGACATTCTTTGCTGGTGGGAATGCAAAATAGTATAGTCACTTTGGAAGACAGATAGTTTCTCAGAACACTAAACATAGACTTAGAGTGCGACCCAGTGATGGCACTCCTAGGTATGTTTACCTAAGTGATTTAGGTCCACCCAAACCTGTATGCAAATGTTTATAGCAACTTTATTCATAACTGCCAAAAATGTAAAGCAACCGAGATGTCCACTCAACAGGGAAATGGATAAACTTTGATAACATTTAGTGATAAAAAGGAACAAACAATTGATTCATATAACATGGATGAATCTTTAAAGCATTTTACTAAGTGAAAGAAGCCAGACCAAAAAGGATACAAACTGTGTGACTTCATTCACATGACATTCTGGAAAAGGCAAAACTATAGAAGTAGAAAATGGACTATTAGTTGTTAGGGTTTAGGAGGGAGGAAAGTATTGACTGCAAAGGGGATGTACAAGGGAACTTTTTAAGAGTGAAGGAATTATTCTGTACAGTCCTGGGTTGGTGGATATATGACTATTCATTCATCAAACTCTATAACCACGTGATGTACCTTAACCAAGTGATGAGGTTTAATGTCACCAGTTATTATGTCATGTGGGTGTCATGTGCCCCCTCATGTGATGTGATAACAAAGGTACTTCGCCTGTGTGATATTCTTGCCAAAAACTTGTAACCCCAGTCTACTTATGAGAAAAACATCAGACAAACCCAAATTGGGAGTTGTCCTACAGGTTGTCTCATCAGTACTCATGACTGCAAAGGTCATGAAAAGCAAGGAAAGACAGATAAATAGACCAGAGGAGACTGGGAAGACATGGCAACTGAATGCAGTGTGGTGTCCTAGATTGGATCCTGGAACAGAAAGAGGACATTAGTGGAAAAACTGGTGAAATTCAAATAAAAGGTTTTGTTTAGTTAATAGTAATCTTCCAGTGTCAGTTTCTTTGTTTTGACAGATATACCATGATAATATGATAACAATGAGGGAAACCAGGTGTCTGGTATATGGAAACTGTCTGTGGTACCCTTGGAACTTTTCTGTAAATATAAAGTTATTCAAAAATAAAAAGGTTACTGGGGAAAATAATAAGTTAGTTATCATTGTCAAGTATAACCAAGAATTTAAGACAGATTGAGGAATGGAAGAGTTTCTAGAGTATATACATTAGACATTATAGAAAGAGGAGATAATTTTCATAGTTAGTTTTTTCCAGTAGGTGAAAAAGCACAAGAATAGTTTGAATTAGCAAATATACAGAAACCATTTATTTTATTTATAAAAGTTAGATTATTGGAATGGTCCTCAGAAGGGTTTTTTTCAGAATATCGGAAGTGTTTACAGATTTGAAGGCATCATTATGTGAAATTTATTAGGTTGTTGCAAAAGTAATTGCAGCTTTTGCTATTACTTTCAATGGCAAAAATCACAATTAGTTTTGGTAGAAGGAAAGTTGAAAACAGGGAAATTGAAGTATGATAAAAAAATTTACATCTTCTTTTATCATATAGTTAGCCCTCAGGTTTTTGTTTTTGTTTAGTATGAGATAAAAGATTATACTGAAATCATGTACAAAATCAGTGAATAATTTTTTTTATTTTATTTTGTCATGTTATCTCAGGCATATTACAGTTTAACTTGACAGTAAACTTCTTGTAAGTAAATATATGTATTACATGTATGCATAACTTCATTTTACCTGATAATATAATACATGTTAATGGAGTTTTACTTTTGAAAGTAAAATACATTCAAAAATGAAAATGATTTAGAAATTTGAATATTATATGTACATATACAGTTTTGCCTCAGCACTCAGTTGTATAATCAGTGGTCAAATGAAATGGAAATGATGCTAATTACTGTAGTTGTTAAAGTGAAGTGTATAAAGTATGTAAATGGGACAATTTTTTTTTCTTTTTTCTTTTTTTTCCCCCCACATGGGTAAAAGAGGAATAAATGGAGCAAATGTTTTGAGCACCACAGAAGCATTTTATATTTTTTTAACATCCTCAGTTGAAAAATATATGTATATATAATATAGAATTATATATATTTAAATTTGGGAGTTTCCATGTTCTTTAGGGAAATATGCTAAAACAGTATGGTATAGTAACTGGATCAGTAAACTTGTGTAGATTCTTTATTTGTGTCAATTTATTAGAAAATAATATTTGTTGTAATTTACAACTTGCAAAGTAATTTATTATAAATGCCCTATCCATACTTTAGCAAAACCTTTTAAAATTTCTGAATGTATATAAGACCAGTTGCATGTTTTGGCATGTGTTTTGTCAAAATAGCAAAGATGGTAATGCCTTATATCATTCTAACTATACCATCTTGTGATGAAACTAGCCAAATAAGAAAATCAAAGTACTAAATTTAGCTGGAGAGGATTGTAAATTTAGTATCTTTACGTTGGGATTCTTTTTGATGCCATTCATTCAACCTTCTTTTTTTTTTTTTTTTTTCTTTTTTTTTTTTTTTTTTTTTTTTTTGAGACAGAGTCTCACTCACTCTGTCAGCCAGGCTGGAGTGCAGTGGCACGATTTCGGCTCACTGCAACCTCCGCCTACTGGGCTCAAGCAATTATCCTGCCTCAGCCTCCCGAGTAGCTGAGATTATAAGCATGTACCACCATGCCCGGCTAATTTTTGTATTTTATATTAGAGACGGGGTTTCACCATGTTGGCCAGGCTGGTCTCAAACTGCTTACCTCAGGTAATCCTCCCACCTTGGCCTCCCAAAGTGCTGGGATTACCGGCAAGAGCCACCGCACCCAGCCAACTTTCTCTCAGAAAACTTAAATTCCCATAAGAAATCACAACAAAGGTACTAAAATTTAGAAACTACTTCCAAAGAATGACCTCAGGACTGTTTTCTGAAACTGGGACATCTAAGCAGAAATGTGTAGTCTCTTCAATTGCAGCTCAAATTCTGTTTGCATTTGACCCAGGTTTCCAATCATCGTTACTGCCATTACTTCTGGAATGCATTGTGTATTTTCTTTTTGTTCAGGAATTAGTATTAAAAGTATCTTTTGAATTTTATGTGGAATTTCCATTTTAATTTTAGTTGAGGCTCATGTAGATTACCCTAGGAGTATAGATTAAAATATTTAAGAATTTGTAATTCTTTATTTTGCAAATAAGATGTTAAGCATATCTACCACAATAGCACATTTTATGTATCATACCTTTATTCTACTATAAAAGTATTGTAGCCATTTTTTCCTTGGATTTATACATTGCAATTTTTTTCTCCTCTTAGTTTTGAACCATTAGTCTCAATGGTTTCTTCCTGTGTATGTATTTCTTGCTGTATATGAATTTTTAGGATACAATTTTAGTAAATAGTCACATAAGTTATATATTATTTTACTTAAAGGGAACATTCCTATAGTTAGCTACTAGAGAAGTTTCTCTGAACATGTAGAGTGCTGAAAAGAAGTAACAGTTCTCAATATGTATGCACCCAACACCAGAGGACCCACATATATGAAGCAAATATTATTAGATTGAAAGCAAATGTTATTAGATTTGATTATTAGCATCTGTCCAATGCTGAGAGTGGGGTGTTGAAGTCCCCAACTAGCCAATACAATACAGTGATAGCTGGGGACTTCAGCACCCCACTCTCAGCATTAGGCAGATAATCTAGACAGAAAATCAAAAAAGAAACATTGGATTTAAACTTTACTTTAGAGCCGGGCACCGTAAGCCTGACACTTTGAGAAGCTGAGGCAGGAGGATTGCTTGAGCCCAGGAATTTGAGACTAGCTCAGGTAACATAGTGAGATCTCATCTTTACAAAAAAGATAAAAATCAGCCAGGTGTGGTGGCATACACCTGTGGTCTCAGCTACTCAGGAGGCTGAGGTAGGAGGATTGCTTATGCCTGGGAAATTGAGGCTGCAGTGAACTGTGGTCACACCACTGTACTGCAGCCTGGTGACAGAACAAGACACTGTCTCAATAAATAAATAAACTGCACTTTAGACCAAATGGACCTAACAGACATTTACAGAACATTTTATCCACTAGTTGCAGAATACACATTCTCCTCATCAGCATGTGGAACATTCTCCAGGAAAGATCATACGTTAGGCCACAAAACAAGTCTCAACAAATTTTAGAAAATTGAAATCATGTTAAGTGTCTTTTCTGACCACTATGGAATAAAACTAGAAATCAATAAAAAGAGAAACTTTGGAAACTGTACCAATACATGGAAATTAAACAAAATGCTCCTGAACCTTTATTGGATCAATGAAGAAATTAAGAAGGAAATTTAAAAATTTCTTGAAAACAGTGAAAATGGAAACACAACATACCAAAACCTATGAGATACAACAAAAACAGTACTAAGAGGTAAGTTTATAGCAATAGGTGCCTATATCAAAAAAAAAATTTCAAATAAACAATGTAATGATGTACTTTAAGAAACTAGAAAAGCAAGAACAAAGCCAAAATTAGAAGAAGAAAAGAAATAATAAAGATCAGAGTAGAACTAAACAAAACAGAGACTAAAAAAAATGCAAAAGATCAGAGAAATGAAAAACTGGTGCTTTAAAAAGATCAATAAATCTCTAGCTAGACTAACCAAGAAAAAAGAAGACATACATAAAATTAGACATGAAAAAGGAGACATTACAATTTATATAACAAATAGAGAGGATCATCAGAGACTATCATGAACAACTATATGTGAACAAGTTGGGAAACCTAGAGGGAATGTATACATTTTTGGACACATTACAGCATACCAAGATTGAACCAGGAAGAAATAGGAAACCTGGCCAGGCACAGTGGCTCACACCTGCAATCCTAGCATTTTGGAAGGTCAAGGTGGGAGGAAGGCTTGAGCTCAGGAGGTCAAGACCAGCCTGGGCAACAGTGAGACCTTGTCTCTATTTTAAATTTTTAGAAAAGAAAACCTGAGCAGACCAATCACAAGTAACAAAATTGAATCTGTAATTTAAAGGTCTCCCAATAAAGAAAAGCCCAGGTCTGGATGGCTTTACTGCTGAATCCTGCCATACTTAGAAAGAAAAACTAACACCATTTCTTCTCAAACTAGTCTAAAAATTTGAAGAGGGGGAAATTCTTCCTAACTCATTCTATGAAGCCAGCATTATCCTGATACCAAAATCAGACAGGACACAACAAAAAAAGAAAAAAACTACAGGTCAGCATCACTGATGAACATAGACACAAAAATCCTCAACAAGATACTAACAAATCGAATCCAACAAAACATTAAAAAAAAAAAACACACCATGATCAAGTGAAATTTATCCTAGGGCCAGGCACAGTGGCTCATGCCTGTAATCCCAGAACTTTGGAAGGCTGAAGTGGGTAGATCACTTGAGCCCAGGAGTTTGAGACCATCCTGGGCAACATGGTGAAACCCTGTCTCTACAAAAAATAAAAAAATTAGCTGGGTATGGTGGCATGCACCTGTAGTCCCACCTACTTGGGAGACTTAGGTAGGAGGATGGCTTGAGCCCAGGAGGCAGAGGTTACAGTAAGCCAAGATCATGCCACTGTACTCAAGCCTGGGTGACAGAGTGAGACCCTGTCTCAAAAAAAAACTTATTTCAGGGGTGCAAGGATTGTTCATTATATACAAATCAATAAATGTGATATATCACATCAACAGAATGAAAGACAAAAACCATATGATCATCTCAGCTAACACAGAAAAGTTATTTGATAAAATTCAATGTCCCTTCATGGTAAAAACTCTTGACAAGTTAATCATAGAAGGATCATACCTCAAATAATGAACATCATGTCTGAAAAACCCACATTTAACATCTTACTGAATGGGGAAAAGCTGAAAACCTGCCCTCTAAGAACTAGAAGAAGACAGGATGCCCATTTTTACCACTCCTGTTCAACATAGTACTGAAAATTCTAGCCATAGCAATCAGGTAATAAAAAACACCAAATTGGGAAAAAAGAGGTCAAATTGTCCCTTTTTCACAGATGACATGATATATATGGAAAAACCTGAAGACTCCAACAAAAAACACTTAGAACTGATAAATTTAGTAAAGTTGCAGATTTTTTTAAAAACCCACAAAAAACCAATAGCATTTCTGTGCATCAATAACAACTAGCTGAAAAAGAAAACAAGAACACAATCCCATTTATTATGGCTACCAAAAAGAATAGTAATAAATTTAACCAAGGAAGTAAAGGTTGTATAGGAGGAAAACTAGAAATTACTGATAAAATTAACTGAAGTAGACAGTGGAAATAGACAAATGGGAGACATCCCATGTTCATGGATCAGAAACATTAATATTGTTAAAATGGCCATATTTTCCAATAAAATCTAAAGATTCATTGCAGTTCATATCAAAATACCAATGACATTCTTCATGGAAATAGAAAAAAAATTCTAAACTTCATGTGGAACCACAAAAGAGCCTAAATAGCCAAAGCAATCCTGAGCAAAAAGAACAGTTGGAGACATCATACTACCTGAGGTCAAAATGATACTACAAAGCTTTAGTAACCAAATCAGCATGATGTTGGTATAAAAATGGACACATAGGCTGAGCAAAATAATACTACAAAGCTTTAGTAACCAAATCAGCATGGTGTTGGTATAAAAACAGACACATAGGCTGAGCATGGTGGCTTACTCTTCTAATCTCAACAGTTTGGGAGGCTGAGGTGGGAGGATCACTTGAGCCAAGAAATTTGAGTCCAGCCTGGGCAAGATAGTCAAGGCCCATCTCTACAAATTAGCCAGTCACGATGGCGCATGCCTGTTGCCCTAGTAGCTTGGGAGGCTGAGATGGGAGGATCATTTGAGCCTGGAAGCTCAAGGCTGCAGTGAGCCATAATCATACACTGCACTCCAGCCTGGATGACAGTGAGACCCTGTCTCAAAAAAAAAAAAAATTGTAGGACAGATACTCTGGGACATTGGTCTGGGAAAAAATTTTATGGCTAAGACTTCAAAAGCACAGGCAACCAAAGCATGTAGACAAAAGGGAATGTGTAAAAAGCTTCTGCACAGCAAAGGAAACAATCAACAGAGTAAAGAGACAGCCTACAGAAGGAGAGGAAATATTTGCGAACTATTCATGAAATGAGACTAATCTCCAGAATATGTAAGGAACTCAACAGGAAAAAAAATAGTTTCGTATCTGAATAGACACCTCTCAAAAGAAGACATACAAGTGGCCGGCAGGTATATTTTTTAAATGTTCAGCATCACTAATCATCAGGGAGATGCAAATCAAAACCACAATAAGCAATCATCTTACCCCAGTTAGAATGGCTGTTACGGAAAAGACACCAACAAATGCTGGTGAGGATGCAAGGAAAAGGAAACTTTTATACACTGTTGGTGGGAATGTAAATTAGTACAGCCATTATGCAAAACAGTATGGAGGTTTCTCAAAAACCAAAAACTAGAACTACCATATGATACAGCAATCCCACTGCTGGGTATTTATCCAAAGGAAAGGAAATCAATTCAATCTATCAAAGATAGATAACCTACACCCCCATGTTTATTGCAGCACTATTTATAATAGCCAAGATACGGAATCAACCTTAAGTGCACATCAGTGGATGAATGGATAAAGAAAATGTGGTATATATACACAATGGAATTATATTCTACCATATTTTTTATGAAAATGAAATTCTGTCATTTGCAGCCACATGGATAGAATTGAGATCATTATGTTAAATGAAATAAGCCCGGCCTAGAAAGACAAATATCACATGTTCTTGCTGATGTGGGAACTAAAAAAAGTTCGTCTTTAGCCAGGAGTAGTGATGCACCCCTGTAGTCTCAGCTACATGGGAGGCTGAGGCAGGAGGATTGCTTGAGTCCAGGAGATTGATTCCAGTCTGGGCAACATAGCAAGATGTCGTGTCAAAAAAATAAATAAAAAGTAGAAAGGTAGTTGCTAGAGGCTGGGAAGGGTGTATGGGAAGGGTTCCAGGAAGATACGAAGACAGGCTGGTTAATGGATATAGACATACAATTAGACGAAATAAGTTCTAGTGTTTGATAGCATACAGGAGTGACTGTAGTTAACAACAATACATTATATATTTCAAAATAACTAGAAGAGAAGATTTGAAATGTTCTTGACGCAAATGGTGAATAATGTTTGGGCTGATGGCATCCTAAGTACCTTGATTTTGTCATTACAGATTGTATGCATGTATGAAAATACCACATGTGGCTCCATGAGTGTGTACAAATATTATGTATCAATAAAAAGGGATCTGTCATTTATGAGTAATAAAATTTTTTAAAGAACATTTACCAGCCGGGCATGGTGGCTCACACCTGTAATCCCAGCACTTTGGGAGGCCGAGGCAGGCGGATCACGAGGTCAGATTGAGACCATCCTGGCTAACACGGTGAAACCCAGTCTCTACTAAAAATACAAAAAAATTTTGCCAGGCTTGGAGGCTACTCGGGAGACTGTGGCAGGAGAATGGCGTGAACCTGGGAGGTGGAGCTTGCAGTGAGCCGAGATTGCGCCACTGTACTCCAGCCTGGGCAACAAAGCGAGACTCCATCTCAAAAAAAAAAAAAAATTTACCTTCTAAAAAGTAATTATATGAAAATTAAAAGTAGAATTTATTCCTTTTACCTTTCTATTCCTAGGTAATACACTGCATGCAACTGGATCCTGCAAGAATCATTTATCAGGAAATTCTCTTGCTGATACTTTATTTCGGTGGGAACAAGATGAAATACCAAGGTTAGTTAATGTTGTAAAGGAAATGAAAATTTTACATATATCCTAGTTGTGATCAGAAATCAGTGGTTACCATAATTAAATTTTAACCTTTTATTGTATTGGATCTTTTTAATCTATACACTTATCAAAAACAAACCTTGACATTAGTGTGTTACAAGGAATAAGATTTTAAAAACAAACCATGAAAATGTACTAGCTATTACCTAATTAACAAAAGGAATACAAGGTAGATATTGTTATACTTTTCTGCAGCATTCATCTTCATCATCTATTCTAATTTGATATCCTATAACTTGTCAAGTAAAAAAATTACATTTATGATAAAATAGTAATTTAAAACAAAAATCTAAATATTTTTAATAACCCCTAAAATTTATAAATATTAAATATGTAATAAAGTATTTTGACATGCTCTGTTTTTGAATAATATAATTTGTAATTTATTTGTTTCATTATTGATTAGATTTTTTTTGGAGGCAGTATATTCCAAATGCTTGGATTTTTCTATTTCAAAGCAGCTATGTATTTGCTTATGCAAATTTTTTACTCAATACATTTTCTGTCTACTGGTGCTAATTTTTAATTCTGAAAACTACTTCCCCTCCATAGGAACACCTCCTGTTCTGAATGTCTGAAGTAGTTTTGTATAAGGGCAAGTTGTACATTTCTACTGTGAGATTATATTTTTTGAGGTTATTGTTTCCCTCCTTATCAAATGTGCTACTTCTGGAATATTCATCCTTGACATTTACGACATAATTATTTCAAATTACAAAACTTTTTTATATAAGAAAACTGTTGGTCATAAACATTTTTAAATTTGATACTTCAATATGTGTTAAATTGTATGAATGAAGAGGACAATTCACATTTTGTTGTTGTTGAGACAAGGTCTCACGCTGTTGCCCAGACCGGAGTTCAGTGGCACAATCTCAGCTTACTACGACCGCCGCCTTCTGGGCTCAAGTGATCCTCCCACCTTAGCCTCCCAAGAATCTAGGACTACAGATGGCAACACCATGCCTGGCTAGTTTTTAAAAATTTTTGTAGAGGTGAGGTCTTACTATAATGCTCAGCCTCCCAAGTATCTGGGACTACAGGTGTGCAGCACCATGCCTGGCTAATTTAAAAAAATTTTTTGTAGAGATGAGGTCTCACTATATTGCTCAGGCTGGCCTCCCAAGCCGAAGCTGGGATCACATTCATGAGCCACCAAGCCCAGCTGACAATCTACATTGAGAAATATTTTTTCTGAAAGAGAAAGGAATATATTATGATAGGTTGGCTAATTATATTCCTTCTCTATCAATGGTGAAAAGATATGTATGTTTGAACATCTAAATATATACTTGTGAGTACATATATACATATATTATTTAAGTTGTGAAAATTCTGTGGTTTAACAACTAACATGTAATATTCCATCAAAATTTCCTTTAAAATAGACAATGGAAAATGAGTTTTTGCTAACATGTTTTTCTTAAAACATTAAAAAGTGTTTCAAGGCCAGGGCGCAATGGCTCACACCTGTAATTCCAGCACTTTGGGAGGCCGAGGTGGGCAGATCACTTGAGGTCAGGAGTTCAAGACCAGCCTGGCCAACATGGTGAAACCCCTTCTGTACTAAAAATACAAAAATTAACTCTGCATGATGTCACATGCTTGTAATCCCAGTTACTTGGGAAGCTGAGGCAGGAGAATCGCTTGAACCTGGGAGGTGGAGGTTGAGGTGAGCTGAGTTCGCACCAGTGCACTCCTGCCTAGGCGATGGAGCGAGACTCCATCTCAAAAAAAAAAAAAAATACCAAAATGTTTCAAATCAAAAGTTAATGAAATATGTCATCAACCACTTTGTAGTAAAATTAAGGATCTCCCCTTTTCCACTTGGTGTCCATTTTTGTACAAGGCCTAAATTTTGGAATGAGTAAACTAGGATCCACACTAGATGTTATCTCTTCATTCTGTTAAGTAGGGTCAATTATGTGGTGTCTTCTTTATCTTCTTTTTTGGGGCACTGATGAAAAGCAAATGCTTTTGAGTCAAAGATCCTGACTGGGAAACAGTCCTTTGTAGTTCTCATAAAAATTAATGACCTGGTGGTATCATTACTTTTCCTAGCTATGATCCCACTGTTGATCATTCATACAGTTTATCAGTTCTGTAGTTATGAAGAATTTTAAAGTATTCCCTATCTCAGCAGTAGTTGAGGGCAGGAAAAATGGTGAATATCGTTTGCCCATTTCTCAGTGCGCTCACCTTCCCTTATCTCTTATTGCATGTTCTCCCTCGTTTTTTGAATACTGAAAAAGATGTCTCTAGGCAACTGATTTCATATGTGTATGTTTTTTTATGCATTCCTCTGAGGTTTTTATATTATCCTATCCCATTCTGCCCCGGGTATAACCATATGCTAAAACATTTTATATTCCTTTTATATAAAATATAATAAACCAAAATACGTAGCATATACTTCAAAAGGATCTAGGGTAGTCAGTATAATATGTTTTGTATTTTTCTCATCCTATTTTTCATTATATATACATATAAAGTATCAATTTTGTCATGAATAATTGTGAATTAATATATCAGGTTTTCTGGGTACAAGCTAAACGTAAGATAATTGTATAAGTAAGAAACATCTTAGAAAGTTTGCTCTCACATAATTATTATGTTTTTTTATATCCTTTAATTGCAGCTCTTTAATATTGGAAGGTGTTGAACCACAGAGTACATGTGAATTAGAAGTGGATGCTGTAGCTGCTGATATCTTAAATCGTCTGGACATTGAAGGTTCATACACAATTATTCTTAATATATGTTTTTATTTTTTAAAATTAATGACCGGCCGGGTATGGTGGCTCACGCCTATAATCCCAGCACTTTGGGAGGCCAAGGTGGGTGGATCATGAGGTCAGATCGAGACCATCCTGGCCAACATGGTGAAACCCCGTCTCTACTAAAATAGAAAATAAATTAGCTGAGTGTGGTGGCACACGTCTGTAGTCCCAGCTACTCGGGAGGCTGAGGCAGGGGAATCACTTGAGCCCGGGTGGCGGAGGTTGCAGTGGGCCAAGATCGCACCACTGCACTCCAGCCTGGTGATAGAGCAAGACTCTATCTCGAAAAAAAAAAAAAAAATTAATGACCAAAGTAGAATAGAAAAAGTAGGAAAGAAAACTTTACGAGGAAACTAAGATATTATAGAAGGCGGATACAAAATGTTATGAAGATTGCTTCTATACTTCTGATGAGGTATTAATTTTTTGTTTATATTTTTGTCCAAATGACTATATTTGAATAGATTATATTAAAATAAGTGTGACACTAAATAAAATTAGCTAATATAAAGCAATTTAATGTACTGTGCCTTTTAATTTCTTAATTTTCATATTATATATCAGCAAGGGGACTCTTAGGTCTATTGACTATCATCAGATGTTTGAATTGTATTCACTTGCTGGATTTTGGGGAACCACTAGGAAGAAAACTGAAAAAGGAGTAACATAGTAAGTGTAGGTTGGGATAATTTGTCCACTTTATTACACAAAATATGTGATTGGTTTTTTTAAAGGCAGTATTTGTTAAAGAAAAGTTTAGATTTTTTAGGCATTTCTTACTTTGACCCTGTAGTATTGAAGTATTATTGTGATTACAGCTCAAATTGGTGGAAACCCTGGTCTACAGGCCATATGGGAAGATGAAAAGCAACGGCGAAGAAACAGAAATGAAACTTCTCAAATGAGCCAACCTGAGTCACAAGGTATAAACCTAATAGTGCTCTCATTATTCTTTTAAACCAAGTATTTTAATGGAAAAGTTTGTCATTGAGTTGTTCCTTTGACATTAGATTTTACTTTTCAAATGACCTGTATATTTTGTATGTATTTTTCTTGTTGTCATTGCTGTACAGCCACTATTTATCTTTACAGCTGTCTCCAATTGTCGCTTATTATCTCTCTTTGTAAGAAGTTGACGTTTTTACTGTTCTTTATTTTTAGTGTACCTTGTCCTCTTGCCTCACTTTTTTGTTTTCATTCTCTAGTATGTTCTAGCCCTCTGTATTTCCAAATGAGCTATAGAAAACTCACAGAAGATCATGAATCTCAACTTAGAAACACTGTTTAATACATTAAGCTTTGAAAATGTAGCCATTGAAATGCTGCCCACAGTTTATTTTCTGAGTATGTCATATAAGCTCTCACTTTGTTCAATATGTACAGCTCTAAAGAAATATTTATTGCTAAATGGTGCCACATTTAAAAAGAATTTCAGGGGGTTTAGATAATACCATGGATGCAACAGAATTTTAAAAATAAAGGTAAAAGAATGAACGACATCATTCAAAAGGCAGATATATTATTTCAAAATACAGCAGTAAGTGTATATTGAAGTTCAATTATAATTGTTATATCTTAGGCACTAAAAATGTTTTGATAAACTTTGAGTGCCTTTTATACTTTTAAAAATAGAAATATATTTTATAAGGGGAAAATTTTTAGCTTTAGGATACAATATATTTATAGGTAGAGAACAATTTTTCTGTTTTAGATTTAGATTATAATTATAGAACTTAATCTTGAACTGACTTAAGTGCCTAATTTTATAACTTTAGTAACAACCGTTTCTCTTTTGTGTGATTCTATGGTAAAACTACAGTTAGGTTGTATTATGTATATCTAGAGAAAGATGGGAAATTGCCACCATTTTTAAAGCTACTTTAGGAGAAGGGAAAATATTTCATTCATTTACTATTTACATTTTTTAATGCACTTTTAAAATTCAAAGATCACAGGTTTGTGCCAGCAACAGAAAGTGAAAAAAAATTTCAGAAGAGACTTCAGGAAATTCTCAAACAGAATGATTTCTCTGTGTAAGTGGTTATTTATTATAGATCTCAGAACTAATTTTATTCCTTTGTTATCTAGTCTGTTATAAAGGATATGTTTTAATTAAGCAGAACATTATCAGGATCTGTGGACTACAGCGATGGATCCCAGGAGTTCTCTGCTGAGTTAACATTGCACTCTGAGGTTCTGTCTCCTGAAATGCTTCAGTGTACACCAGCCAATATGGTAGAAGTTCACAAAGACAAAGAGTCAAGCAAAGGTAAGATTTTCTTTTCATGTATACAGAAACTACTAGAACCGATATCTTGCACTGAGATGTTAATATTTGATTGAGTTTGCTAGGGATTTTTTTCCCTATGAAATAAATATTGTGGATATAGCAAAAATTTCTCCTATTCTGTCACCCTTTCTACATCTCTAAAGGTAAGCAGTATCCTGAAGTTAGTGCAAACTGTTACCATATATAATTTTATATTTTCTTATAATGTTTGCCCACCATATATACCATTGTTTTAAGTTTTAAATTTTACGTAAATGATATTCTGCTTGGCATAGATGAAGCAACTTGCTTTTTTCACTCAGCATTATATTTTTAAGCAGCTTGAAGTTTAATTTATATAACATAAAATTCAGTCATTTTAAGCGTATAATTCAGTGATTTACAGTAAATTTACAAAGTTGTGCAAACGTCTCCACAATCCAGTTTTAGAATGTTTCCATCAGTCCACAGGATCCCTTGTGTCCATTTGCAGTTATGCCTATTTCCACCTCAAACCCCAAGTAACCACTAATAATACATGGGCCTTGTCTAGATACTGTATATTATGTAAGTGAAACCATACAATATATAGTCTTTTGTGTCTGGCTTCTTTTACTTAGCATAATACTTTCAAGTTTTATGCATGTTGTAGTATCTATCAGTATGTATGGAGATACCACATTTTGTTAATCCATTTATCAGTTGATCAACATTTGAGTTGTTTTCACTTTTGCCTGGTAAGAATAGTGCTGCTGGCCAGGAGCAGTGTCTCATGCCTGTAATCTCAGCAATTTGAGAGGCTGAAGCAGGCGGATCACCTGAGGTCAGGAGTTGGCAACCAGCCTGGCCAACATGGTGAAACTCTGTCTCTACTAAAAATACAAAAATTAGCCGGGCGTGATGGCGCACACCTGTAATCCCAGCTACTCAGGAAGCTGAGACAGGAGAATGGCTTGAACCCGGGAGGTGGAGGTTGCAGTAAGCCAAGATGATGCCACTGCTTTCCAGCCTGGGCGACAGAGCAAAACTCCATCTCAAAAAAAAAAAAAAAAAATATAGTGCTGCTATAAGCAGTAAAGCATAAATTTTAGGATAAATATCATAAAGTTGTAAAATGATAAAAATAGTAACAAACGAAACAGTTTAAGAATAAACTTCACTAAAAAGATTACCTCTGCCAAGCAAAAGAATTACTACGGCATGTGGTATATTTGTGTTTAATTTTTAAATAAACTCCCAAGCTGTTTTTAAAGTGACAGCAATGTTTTACTTTCCCACCAGCAATATATGAGAGTTTCTCTGGCTCTACATCCTCACTAATGCTTGTTATTGTCTGTCTTTTTTTAATGTAGCCATCCTAGTGTATGAAATAGAATCCTACTGTGGTTTTAATTTTCGTTACCCTCATTACTACTGATGTCGAGCATCTTTTATGTCAACATTATAACTTTGAAATTTATCCTTGTTCATTCATTTTAGCTGCTGACGACTGTTCCATTTTAAGACTAAACAACAATGTTAGCTATTTCTCTACAAGTATTAGATGGTCTTTACTTTTGCACTTAGTGCTACATCTGTCTCCTTATGGCTATGTGCAGGAGCTTCTCTACCAAACATACGTAGAAGAGTGAGTTGCTGAATGTTAGGGTGTATGCATTGTACTCTACCTAGATAGCATCTGTTCTAACAGTTTTTCTATAATGCAATTAGCTTATACATGGTTAGTAAGCAAGACAATAATAAAAGTGTTACTCAGAAGTCATTGTATCATACGCAGTTTTACTAGGCAAGCAAAGCCTCAACATTTGATAGCATCAAATAATAAGGATAAAATAATAGATGTAAAAAATTTGCTGCTCTGATTCTTTGAAATAGTGTCTCTGCATTTTAATCTGCATTTCCTAATTACTAATGAATTTGAGCATCTTTAAAGGCCATTTGGGTTTCTCTGTTTGTGAATTACATTTTGTGCTTATTTTCTATTGAGTCATTTGTCTTTTTCTTATTTGTAGGAGTTCTTCATATTTTCTAGATATTAAGTCTTTATCAGTTATACTTATTGTAGAGATATTTTCTCTCCATCTAGGCTTGTCTTGTAAAAATCTTCAAAAAAAAAATGTTAAGTTCTTTTCCCCCCATTTAAAAAAAAAAAAGTTACCCTTGGAGTTTTACATGTTTTCAGTTTTAATGTCAAGTTTACCAATATTCCTTTATGGTTTAGTTTTGGTATGTGATTTATGAGACCTTCCTTACCCTGATGTAATGAAAATTTTCTCTTAAGTATTCATTTTAAGGCTTACGTGTGCTTACAGTTTGGTTTTTCACATTTAGGTCTTTAATGCATTTGAAATTTTACATTTTACTTTTAAATTTTTTTAAATTTTTGTGGGTACATAGTAGACATATATATTTATGGGGTACATGAGAGATTTTTATACAGGCATACAATGTAATAACCACATCAGGATAAATGGGGTATCCATAACCTCAAGCATATATTTCTTTGTGTTACAAACATTCCAATTATACTTTTAGTTATTTTTTAATATACAATAGATTATCGTTGACTGTAGTCACCGTGTTGTGCTTTCAAATACTAGATCTTATTCCTTCTATTTTTTTGTACTCATTTACCATCCCCACTTCCCCACCCCACCCTACTACCCTTCCTAGCTTCTGGCAGCCATCATTCTATTCTCTTATCTCCATGAGTTCCATTGTTTAAATTATTAATTAGCCCCCACAAGTGAGTGAGAACATGCAAAGTTTGTCTTTCTGTGCCTGGCATATTTCACATAACATGATGTCCTCCACTTCTATCCATGTTGTTGGAAATGGCATGATCTCATTCTTTTTATGGCTGAGTAGTACTCCATTATGTAAATGTACCACATTTTCTTTATCCATTCATCTGTTGATGGACACTTAGATTGCTTCCAAATCTTGGCTGTTGTGAATAGGACTGTGATAAACATGGGAGTGCAGATATCTCTTCAACTCGACATACCAATTTCATTTCCTTTGGATAAATACCGAGTAGAGAGATTGCTGGATTATATGGTAGTTCTATCTTTAGTTTATTAAGGAACCTTCATACTGTTCTCCATAGTGGCTGTACAAATTTACATTTCTACCAACAGTGTACGAGAGTTCCCTTTCCTCCACATCATTGCCAGCGTTCATTATTGCCTGTCTTTTGGATAAAAGCCATTTTTACTAGGGTGAGATGATTTCTCATTGTAATTTTGATTTTCATTTATCTGATGATCAGTGATGTTGAGCATCTTTTCACCTGTCTGCCATTTGTATATCTTCTTTTGAGAAATGTCTGTTCAGATCTTTTGCCCATTTTTTAATTGGATTATTAGATTTTTTACTATTTAGTTATATATATTTTGGTTATTAATCCCTTGTCAGATGGATAGTTTGCAGATATTTCCTCCCATTCTGTGGGTTGTCTCTTCACTTTGTCGATTGTTTCCTTTGCTGTGCAGAAGCTTTGTATAATAACTTGATATGATCTGATTTGTCTACTTTTGCTTTGATTGCCTGTGCTTTGGGGATATTTCCCAAAAAATCTTTGCTCAGACCAATATTCTAGAGAGTTTCCCCAATGTTTTCTTTTAGTATTTTCATAGTTTGAGTCTTAGATTTAAGTCTTTAATTCATTTTGATTTAATTTCTGAATATGGTGAGAGATCAGGGTCTAGTTTCATTCTTCTGCATGTAGATATCCAATGTTTTCTCAGCACCATTTATCGAAGAAATTGTTCTTTCCCCCAAGGTATGTTCTTGGCACCTTCATCAAAAACGAGTTCACTGTAGTCATGGATTTATTTCAGGGTTATCTATTGGTCTGTGTGCCTGTTTTTATGCCAGTATCATGCCGTTTTGATTACTATAGCTCTGTAGTATAATTTGAAGTCAGGTAATGTGACCTCCAGTTTTGTTCTTTTTGCTCAGAGTAGCTTTGGTTATTTGGGATCTTTTGTGGTTCCATATAAATTTTAGGATTTTTTTTTTCTGTTTCTGTGAAGAATATCATTGGTATTTTGATAGAGATTGCATTGGATCTGTAGATTGCTCTGGGTAGGCATGGACATTTTATCAGTATTGATTCTTCCAATCCATGAAAGTGGAATATCTTTTCCATTTTTTGGTGTACTCTTCAATTTCTTGCATCAGTGTTTTATAGTTTTCATTGTAGGGATGTTTCACTTACTTGGTTAAGTTTATTCCTAAGTATCTTATTTGTAGCTATTGTAAATGGGATTACTTTCTTGGTTTCTTATTCAGATTGTTCACTGTTGGCATATAGAAATGCTACCGATTTTCATATGTTGATTTTGTATCCTGCAACTTTGCTGAATTTGTTTTTTGGTGGAGTCTATAGGTTTTTCCTAATATAAGATCATACCATCGGCAGATAAGGATAATTCGACTTCTTCCTTTCCAATTTGGATGCACTTTATTTATTCCTTTCTTTTGTCTGATTACTCTAAGACTTCTAGTACTGTGTTGAATAACAGTGGTGAAACTAGGCATCCTTGTCTTGTTCCAGATCTTAGAGAACAGGCTTTCAATTTTTCCCAGTGCTGTGAATGCACTGGGTCACACCTGAAGTCAGCATGTCCCTGGGTCTCACCTGAGGCCTGCAGCAAGTACTGCCTGAGTGTCACTTGTGTTTACTCAAGGCCAAAGGGCTCTTCAGTGAGCAAATGATGAACCCTGCCAGGTCTGAGTCCTTCTCTTCAAGGCAGCAGGTTCCCTTCTGGCCCAGGGTGTGTTTAAAGATGTCATCCAGGAGTTAGGGCCTGGAATATGTGTGTCACGACTCTACCTCCTCTACTGTGTCTGAGCTGGTATCCAAGTTGCAAGATAAAGTTCTCTTCACTCCTCCCTCTCCTGTCCTCTTGTGGAATGAAAGAGTCTTCTGGAGCTGCGAGTTGTGCTGCCTGGGACTGTGAAGGGTGGGGGAGGGGGGGTGACACAAGTAATTCTTTGGCTGCCCCAGCTACTCTCTCACCAGGCGTGTGTACCCCAAGTCTACTGGCTCTGAGCCCAGCACAGCACTGGGACTTGCCCAAGAATTGCAGTCCCTGTGGATAAGACTGGCTTTCAAGTTTATTTAGGATCCCAAAGCACTTTAGCTCGTAGTAGTAAGGCTGGCTGCAACTCAGGTTCTGGACTGCTGGGATGGGCAGTTTCCCTCTGGCTGGGGCTGGTCAAATCCTCTCCTTATGGGTGCTGGCTAAATTCTATTCCACGTCGCTTTCCATTGTGACAGGGACGTTGCTTTCCACTGTGACAGGGTAGCACTGAGTTCCAATGCAAAGCAAAGTCCCATAGTCACTGTTCTGTCTCTCCTAAGCACAGATTTCTCTCTCGGTGCCTCAAGACCACTGCCTTAGGGGTGGGAGGTGCTATCAGCAATTCACGACTGTCTTTTCTACCCTCTTCGCTGCCTCTTTCCTTGATATGTTGTTAAAACCAAGTACTGTGATTGCTCTCCTGATTTTTTATTCTAATGAAGGCGCTTTCTTGTGTGGGTAGTTCAGTTTGGTGTTCCTGCAGGGGACGGCAGTTGTTGGAGGATTCTATATGGCCACATGGACTAATATTTTTTGATATCATGAAAATGTAATGAATGTGATATATAATGAAAGCTTTCTGAAAAATATTAATGTAAAATGAATTTTTTAATTTCTTAACCATTTCTTTGTATTTTTATAGCACTTAAAAACTATTTCTGCCCAGTTATGACAATGAAATGGGAAACCACAACTACAGTTCACAAACAGGCATGAAAAACCAACACACGCCCCATTAGGGGAGATTACACTAAGCTCTTTATTTTTTATGCATTCAAAAGAGAGTCCAATACACGTGTCAAATAATGAGCACTGTCAATTTTTTTTTTCTTAGAAGAGTTCAAAAACATTTATTCTAAATTTGTTGTTTTTGAACCATAGAGAATAAAGAATTTTAGTATTCAAATAAGATAGTTTATCTTACCTTTTCACTTTATATATTTGAATATGCAGTGATTTTTATCAGGGTAATATAACTACACACATTAAGTAGGATTAAAGAGGTTATAAATATTTGGTGATTTATAGATTCAGTGTTTGTTCTGATAAATCCATGTGACTGGTTAAATATTTCTGTGGCTTTTTATTATGTTTTTATTTGGCATGCATCATTAACATTTTGAAATTTAAAATAGGTTTATATGGTAATGCTTCCAAATTTACACAAATTCTAAATGATAAATTTTGGATTTAGGCCATTGCTTTAATTTTTTGTATTCTTTGTCAAATTAAGGTCACACTAGACACAAAGTGGAAGAAGCTCTTATTAATGAAGAAGCAATTTTGAACCTCATGGAAAATAGTCAGACTTTTCAGCCTTTGACCCAAAGACTGAGTGAGTCACCTGTTTTCAGTAAGTAACAGTGCTACCATAAATATTCAGTATTGTAATTCAGAGAAAATATGTGTTGTGAAGAGGTATTTTTTTTTTATTGACTTGAAGAGGTAAATGTTGCATGTTCAGTAAACACTCTACTGAATATGAAAATGAAACCTTGCATTAAATCAAGTAGCTTTGCCTTTTTTCTATACAGCTTAAAAAAATTTGTGAAAGAAAATAGTTTTTTTAACTGTACTTTGATTCACAGAAAACCGTATTACTTAAGAAGGAAAATGCATTTATTTTGAATTAATATTTTGCAAAGTTCAGTACATTACTAAAACACCGTAAGTGGTTCTTTCTTGGTGAGTATCACAAATTTCACTGGAGGAAACACAGGTGGCTGGGCCGTGGTCCCAGCCTCCTCATCTCACTGGCCAGGGCTGCGCTCAACCAGTCCTTCAGTGGCCTCCCCTTGAGTGGCATCTCAGGCTTCCTGCAGCCACTGCCAGCCTTCCCTGGCAAGGCCTCCCAACTAGGGGCTGACAGTGCTGAGCTGTACCCACGGCCAAGACCCTGTGCAGTCCCAGGCAGCATCACACAACAATGTTATTTTAATAATGTCCCTAAATTACTCTAATGCAGGTGGTCCAAGGATCAACTTTGATAGGAGAGCTACCTCAACACCTGAGCCTTTGTACCAGCTGTATTCTTTCAGCCTGTGCCAGTATCTATGATGTTGTTATTTTATTCTAAGTGATCTGAATTGTTGGATTATTAAGAAAACAGGCCGGGCGTGGTGGCTCATGCCTGTAATCCCAGCACTTTGGGAGGCCAAGGCAGGCAGATCACAAGGTCAGGAGATCGAGACCATCCTGGCTAACACAGTGAAACCCCATCTCTGCTAAAAATACAAAAAATTAACCAGGTGTGGTGGCGGGCACCTGTAGTCCCAGCTACTCGGGAGGCTGAGGCAGGAGAATGGCATGAACCCAGGAGGCAGAGCTTGCAGTGAGCCTAGATCACGCCACTGCACTCCAACTCCAGCCTGGGTGAGAGAGCAAGACTCCGTGTCAAAAAAAAAAAAGAAAACTTATTTGTTGGTGATTATTGTACTTGTTTTATAGTGGACAGTAGTCCTGATGAGGCTCTGGTACATCTTCTTGCTGGTTTGGAAAGTGATGGATATCGGGGGGAAAGAAATAGGATGCCATCACCATGTCGCTCCTTTGGAAATAATAAATATCCACAAAATAGTGATGATGAAGAAAATGAACCACAGATTGAAAAAGAGGAAATGGAGCTTAGTTTGGTGATGTCCCAGAGATGGGACAGCAATATTGAAGAACATTGTGCCAAAAAGAGGTAATTTTTTAGTTATTTCAGTTGTTTTATTAACGTTTATCATTATTGTCCTTCAGAAATTATTTATTACTATTGTTCATGATATAAAATACCTTATGAACTAAATTGATGTTTTAAAATTCCCCTTTAGTGATCTGTTTTTCATATGGCATATACTCCATATTCCAAGCAAAATAAAGTTTTGCTGCATTTTAAAAGATTAACCTAACTTTTAGAAGTTATCCATTTATATACACAGTATTAACATATGTGAGTGATAAATGGAGCAAAATTGAAGTGCCTTCTTATCTTAGAACTTAAGAAAAAGAATGCCCTGTGATAGTTGAACTGTTTAGTATCAGAACAACAATGTATAGAGTCAGCCTGAAGACAGGGTATGGCTTTGGGCTCTGATTAGACTAAGAGAACTAAGGTTAAAAACAAATAAATAAAAGACTAAGAAGCAAACACTGGTGTTGTGGTTTGTTTCTCAAAATAAATGAATAAGTTGGTATTGTGGTTTTCTAAATCAGTCTCTGTGAACTTGATTGGTTTGAGTCTGCCCTTTAGTTATATGCTCTGTGTATAGAAAAATCTAGGCCTATGAGCCTGAAAGACTGAGTATGCCTCTCCTTTAAACTTCTATAGGCTAGATTAGAACTTTTTTAGTCTGTATTTGAAATTTCCAACCCAAAGCCATCACTGAAAGGTGAAACAGGTTAATCCGTAAATTCAGTGTTTACATGTATATGATGAAAGTTTTTATTTTTCTACTTAATAAATCAGATATAGAAATCTCCAGATGTGATGTTAAATTCTTTCCTCTAACATTGTCACTGCTGTAATAATAGGCATAGTCAATCCTATGATTAAATTTATGTTTGTATGTTCAGTGGCTGAACCAATTTGGTGAAAACCATGCCCAGTTTAACCTTGGAAAAACAAACCTAAACATTTTGTACACATATATTAGAGAGAGATTGAATAGTGGAAGCATGGTGTCTAGAAAAGGGTTTAGTTAATTCTACTCTTTATATTGGATATTATATTCTTTGCTGAGTACCATATTTTAAGAATACTGAAAAAGGAAAGGGAAAGAAGAGGAAGAAAACTAGAAGGATCTGTGAGCATTGTCACTTTTGAAGAACTTTTGAATGGAGAATGTTTGATCTAATTAGAATTACAAGATGAATGAGAAATGCCTTTATGTATTTTAAAGATTATCATGTGGAAAATGACATCAACCTGCTCTGTATAGCTACAGAGAACAAAATAGGAATCATGTATGGAAGTTGAAAGAGTTTGTGTATTACAAGAAGACAACTATGAATAATTAAAGCCATTAACAGTGGAAAGATTGCCCTGTGAGACAGCAAGCCCCTTATACAGATTATGTAAAAACAGAGATTGTGTCAGGTTCATTAAAAATCAGGTTTTTGCATTGGGTAGAAAGTTGGACTAGACCTCTGATACCTCTTTCAGCTCTTAAGGGAGTGATTTTTATGATAAATTGTGATATGGAAAGGCTTAATGGAAAAACAGTTCCAGTATAGTAAGTATAATAAAATAATAATAATTTCAAATTGTTGAGATTAGTGAAAGAAAAAATTGGGTATGGATAGGAAAAAAGTATGCCCATTCAATTAAAAGGGAAAGCATCACGTTAATACCAATATGAGATGAAACTTAAAGACTGGACTTCACTGTCCATCTGAATTTCTCAGTAACCCTTTGTAGTTATTGTCAGGTTGACTGAACACCTTTACTACTTCCTATTACCCTCTCTCTTCTTCAGCATGTTCTCTTCAGCCCTGACCTCAATGCCCCTTCACTCATCTTTTTATTCTTGTTTCTTCCAATTCAGAATGCAGGAATTGTGGTGTATTTTAGCTCACATGAAAGGGATTATAAAGTCTAATTATAATAACTCTTTGTAAGTTGCTATAGTAAGACATGTTAATAAAGCAAAGTAAATATGCTTTTCTAGAAGTTACAATTTTCAGATTTTTTGTATTGTTTTACTATAGAGTAACTGAGATACATTATTATAGTTAACTTAGATACATTATTATAGAGTTAACTTAGATGCATTATTTGCATCTGAGATGGTCTTTTCTAATGATCATGCTCACCAGTGAGTTTTAATGTTCTCCAGATCACTGTGCAGAAATACCCACAGAAGTTCAACTGAAGATGATGACTCATCTTCAGGAGAAGAAATGGAATGGAGTGATAACAGTTTGCTTCTAGCCAGTCTTTCTATACCTCAGTTAGATGGAACTGCAGATGAAAATAGTGGTAAGTAAACAAGTCTACTGTGAGAAATTGGTTATTCAGGATCTAAAAATATATTTGATTTTGAGGCTAGGCGCTCTGGCTCACACCTGTAATCCCAGCATTCTGGGAGTCCAAGGTGAGAGGATCACTTGAATTCAGGAGTTCGAGACCAGCCTAGGTAACATAGTGGGACCCTGTCTCTAAAAAACTGAAAAAATTAGCCCAGCATAGTGATGCATGCCTGTAGTCCCAGCTACTCAGGAGGCTGAGGTGGGAGGCTTACTCGAGCCCAAGGGTTTGAGGCTGCAGTGAGCTGTGATTGCTCCATGGCATTCCAGCCTAGGCAACAGAGCAAGATTCTGCCTCCAAAAAAAATAATAAATAAATAAATATGATTTTGAAACTTTAATCATACTTTCTATTGATTTTGAAACTGTAATCATACTTTCTGTATAGTTGGCTAAGGGAGGCTATAGTGATGTTTCGTCCTTCAGGATTTTTTTCTTTTGAAAGAATTAGATACATGATTTGTTTCTCATTTCTAAAAGGATATAACATTTGTTGATCACTGAATTCAAGCTTTGAAAACTTTAATGTTTGTTGTGCAAGTAGAATAATAAGCTGAAAAATATGCTCAGTTTATCTGAAGTGATAATGTAAAGCATATTATTTTATGAACATTTTTAAAGTGACAGTATTTTTCCCTTATGCCCCAAAGGAACTAAATAGTAATATAATCTATTTCTGATCAATGGAATATTTGTTTAAAATGATGACTAATAATTGTAACTAACTATATTTAGATTGAGTCATTAATGATAAGCATTACCTTTTTGTTAAGATAACCAAACTTAATTTGGTGTAATTTTTTCATAGTGATAGCATTAATATCTTGGTGTGGGAAAAAGTCTTAAAAATTAAAAGAGTAAAATGAAATAAACTGTTTTTCCCTCCTCATTTCAGACAATCCATTGAACAATGAAAATTCTAGAACCCACTCTTCTGTAATTGCAACAAGCAAGCTATCAGTTAAACCCTCCATCTTTCACAAAGATGCTGCTACATTAGAACCCTCATCTTCTGCTAAGATTACCTTTCAGTGTAAACACACAAGTGCCCTTTCTTCCCATGTTTTGAACAAGGAAGATTTAATTGAAGACCTTTCACAGACAAACAAAAATACAGAAAAAGGTCTAGATAATTCAGTCACTTCTTTTACAAACGAAAGCACTTATTCTATGAAATACCCTGGATCTTTAAGCAGTACTGTTCATTCAGAAAATTCTCATAAAGAGAATAGTAAGAAAGAGATCCTCCCAGTATCTTCCTGTGAAAATAGTATTTTTGATTATGAAGAAGATATTCCATCTGTTACAAGACAAGTACCAAGTAGAAAATATACAAACATTAGAAAAATCGAAAAGGATTCCCCTTTTATACATATGCACCGTCACCCTAACGAGAATACATTGGGCAAAAATTCTTTCAACTTTTCTGACTTAAATCATTCAAAAAATAAAGTATCCTCTGAAGGAAATGAAAAAGGAAACAGCACAGCTCTGAGTAGTTTATTCCCTTCATCATTTACTGAAAATTGTGAATTGCTGTCATGCTCAGGGGAGAATAGAACTATGGCGCATTCTCTTAATAGCACTGCTGATGAAAGTGGACTAAATAAACTTAAAATTAGGTATGAAGAATTTCAAGAACATAAAACAGAAAAGCCAAGCCTCAGCCAGCAAGCGGCACACTATATGTTTTTTCCCAGTGTTGTTCTTTCTAACTGTCTTACTAGACCACAGAAACTATCTCCTGTCACATATAAATTACAACCTGGCAATAAACCATCCCGGTTAAAATTGAATAAAAGGAAACTTGCAGGTCATCAGGAGACTTCTACCAAAAGTAGTGAGACTGGATCCACAAAAGATAATTTTATACAAAATAATCCTTGTAATAGTAATCCTGAGAAGGATAATGCATTGGCTAGTGATTTAACTAAAACCACTCGTGGAGCTTTTGAAAATAAAACACCCACAGATGGTTTTATAGACTGTCACTTTGGAGATGGAACGTTAGAAACTGAGCAGTCCTTTGGACTATATGGAAATAAATACACACTTAGAGCCAAACGCAAGGTAAATTATGAGACTGAAGACAGTGAGTCAAGTTTTGTAACTCACAACTCAAAAATTAGTCTACCTCATCCCATGGAAATTGGTGAAAGTTTAGATGGAACTCTCAAATCCCGAAAACGAAGAAAAATGTCTAAAAAGCTGCCCCCTGTCATCATAAAGTATATTATTATTAATAGATTTAGAGGGAGAAAAAATATGCTTGTGAAGCTAGGAAAAATAGACTCTAAAGAAAAACAAGTAATATTAACAGAAGAAAAAATGGAACTATATAAAAAGCTTGCACCTTTGAAGGACTTTTGGCCAAAAGTTCCCGACTCCCCTGCAACCAAATATCCCATTTATCCACTAACACCAAAGAAAAGTCACAGAAGAAAGTCAAAACATAAATCTGCTAAGAAAAAAACTGGTAAACAACAAAGGACAAATAATGAAAATATTAAAAGAACTTTGTCTTTCAGGAAAAAACGGTCACATGCTATTCTTTCTCCTCCCTCACCATCTTACAACGCTGAAACCGAAGATTGTGACTTGAATTATAGTGATGTTATGTCTAAACTAGGTTTTCTTTCTGAGAGAAGCACAAGTCCCATAAATTCTTCTCCACCTCGCTGCTGGTCTCCCACAGATCCAAGAGCAGAAGAAATCATGGCTGCTGCAGAAAAAGAGGCAATGCTTTTTAAGGGTCCTAATGTATATAAGAAGACTGTTAATTCTCGTATAGGAAAATCTAGTCGCTCAAGAGCACAGATTAAGAAATCAAAAGCAAAGCTTGCTAATCCCTCTGTAGTTACTAAGAAAAGGAACAAACGAAATCAGACAAATAAACTAGTAGATGATGGAAAAAAGAAACCAAGAGCAAAACAAAAAACAAATGAGAAAGGTACATCGAGAAAGCATATAACACTTAAGGATGAAAAAATAAAATCTCAGTCTGGTGCTGAAGTTAAGTTTGTACTGAAACACCAGAATGTGTCTGAATTTGCAAGTAGTTCTGGAGGCTCTCAACTACTTTTTAAACAGAAAGATATGCCACTAATGGGCTCTGCTGTAGATCATCCCCTTTCTGCTCCCCTACCCACTGGAATTAATGCACAACAGAAGTTATCTGGCTGCTTTTCTTCTTTCTTAGAAAGCAAGAAGTCTGTAGATTTGCAGACATTCCCCAGTTCACGAGATGATTTGCATCCATCAGTTGTTTGTAATTCTGTAGGACCTGGAATCTCAAAAATTAATGTTCAAAGGCCTCATAATCAAAGTGCTATGTTTACTCTAAAGGAATCAACGTTAATTCAAAAAAATATATTTGACCTTTCCAATCATTTATCTCAGGTAGCACAGAATACACAGGTATCTTCTGGTATGTCCTCAAAGATAGAAGATAATGCAAATAATATACAAAGAAACTATTTGTCATCAATCGGAAAGTTAAGTGAATATCGCAATTCCCTAGAATCAAAGCTGGACCAAGCATATACCCCTAATTTTTTGCATTGCAAAGACAGTCAGCAGCAGATTGTGTGCATAGCGGAACAGTCAAAGCACAGTGAAACTTGTTCTCCGGGAAATACAGCTTCAGAGGAAAGCCAAATGCCTAATAATTGCTTTGTAACTTCCTTGAGAAGTCCAATCAAACAAATAGCATGGGAGCAAAAGCAAAGGGGCTTTATTTTAGATATGTCAAATTTTAAACCTGAAAGAGTAAAACCGAAGTCATTATCAGAAGCAATTTCACAAACCAAAGCACTTTCTCAGTGTAGAAATCGAAATGTGTCAAGACCTTCAGCATTTGGTGAAGGACAGTCTGGACTTGCAGTTCTAAAAGAATTGTTACAAAAAAGACAGCAGAAAGCACAAAATGCAAATACTACACAAGACCCATTATCCAATAAACATCAACCAAATAAAAATATTTCTGGTTCCTTTGAACATAACAAAGCAAATAAACGGACACGATCGGTAATGTCCCCAAGAAAACCTCGAACTCCCAGAAGTACAAAACAAAAAGAAAAAATCCCCAAACTTCTCAAAGTAGACTCTTTAAATTTACAAAACTCTAGCCAGTTGGATAACTCTGTATCAGATGATAGTCCCATCTTTTTTTCAGATCCAGGCTTTGAAAGTTGTTACTCACTTGAAGATAGTTTATCTCCTGAACATAATTATAATTTTGATATTAACACAATAGGTCAGACTGGATTTTGTAGCTTTTATTCTGGAAGTCAGTTTGTCCCAGCTGATCAGAATTTGCCTCAGAAGTTCCTAAGTGATGCTGTTCAGGATCTTTTTCCAGGACAAGCTATAGAAAAAAATGAGTTTTTAAGTCATGACAACCAGAAATGTGATGAAGACAAGCATCATACCGCAGACTCAGCCTCATGGATTAGATCTGGTACTTTAAGTCCTGAAATTTTTGAGAAATCAACCATAGATAGCAATGAGAATCGTCGCCACAACCAGTGGAAAAATAGCTTTCATCCTCTAACAACTCGGTCTAACTCAATAATGGATTCTTTCTGTGTTCAGCAGGCAGAAGACTGTCTAAGTGAAAAATCTAGATTGAATAGGAGTTCAGTAAGCAAAGAAGTATTTCTTAGCCTCCCACAGCCAAACAATTCAGACTGGATTCAAGGTCACACCAGAAAAGAAATGGGACAGTCTCTTGACTCAGCCAATACCTCTTTTACTGCAATACTCTCCTCCCCTGATGGTGAACTTGTGGACATGGCCTGTGAAGATTTAGAACTGTATGTTTCAAGAAACAATGATATGTTGACACCAACTCCTGATAGTTCACCAAGATCTACTAGCTCTCCTTCTCAATCTAAAAATGGCAGCTTCACCCCTCGAACTGCTAACATTCTGAAACCACTTATGTCCCCCCCAAGTAGGGAAGAAATTATGGCAACTTTGTTGGATCATGACCTGTCTGAGACTATTTACCAGGAACCATTTTGCAGTAATCCTTCTGATGTACCAGAAAAACCCAGGTAATCAGTTATTTTTTCCCTTGGGTCACTCTGAATTATTATGATATATAAAATTCTGCTATGGGGATTGAAAAAAAAAGAATGTATGCAACATTTGGTTACCTGACTGCTAGTTTTCTGTGATACCGTATTTGTAAGTATATCATTGTGGAAAGTATTTCTAATTACAGACTTACTAAGAAAATTCAAAAACTAACTGGATGGTTACACCTAGAGAAATTTATTTAAGTTGACTTGGATCTACCATTATTTAACACTATGTCTTCATTAAAGATTAGAGGTGCTCACTGTAAAGATGTCATGATACTTTAAAAGGATTACAGTGATCATTGTTTAAATGGTGTTTAATTTTTAAATATTAAACTTTTATACCATTTTAAAAGAACTTCATTTTCAAGTGTTTTGAAAATGAGCATGTATGTGTTTTAAGTATTCCTCTGATATATCTCTAAGTGAAGATTATTGTAAGTTTCTATTATAAACCACTTTTCATGTGGTTTCAATATCTTGTATTGTTATTGTTATTGTAGTTTATGCAGTTATTAGCAAATGGACTTTGGTTTCCATTCTCCTTTCAAGAATTTTTTCAGGTGTCTGGGTATGGTGGTGTGCACCTGTAATCCCAGCACTTTGGGAGGCCGAGGTGGGAGGATCGCTTGAGCCCAGGAGTTTGCGACCAGCCCAGGCAAAATAGTGAGACTCTGTCTCTACAAAAAATTAGGCCGGGCACAGTGGCTCACGCCTGTAATCCCAGCACTTTGGGAGGCCGAGGGGGGAAGATCACCTGAGGTCAGGAGTTCAAGACCAGCCTGGCCAACATGGTGAAACCCTGTCTCTACTAAAAATACAAAAATTAGCTGGACATGGTGGCAGGTGCCTGTAATCCCAGCTGCCTAGGAGGCTGAGACAGGAGAATCACTTGAACCCAGGAGGTGGAGGTTGTAGTTAGCCAAGATCACGCCACTGCACTTTGTTGCCTGGGCAATAAAGAGTGAAACTCCATCTCAGAAAAAAAAAAAAAATAGCTGGGCGTGGTGGCATGCACCTGTGGTCCCAGCTAATCAGGAGACTAAGGAAGAAGAATCACTTGAGCCCAGGATGTCAAGGCTGCAGTGAGCTGTGTTCACGCCGCTGCATTCCAGCTTGGGCAATAGAATGAGACTTTATCTCAAAAAAAAAATCTCTTCAGGGAATTGATAAACATGTGAGCGCACGCACACACGCAGCAAATAGCAAAATAGAAATCACAGTACTGGTTTATTTATCAGTAGTTAAGTAGTTATGGTGTATACCACTTTCATCACCAAGTTAGGACATAACTGATAAAAGCTAAATTGGGTAATGTGGCTTAATCCAGAAAGTTTAAATGATGGTTCTTGTTCCTGCCCTTGTGTCCATGATCTTACATACTTAACCAGTTGCAGAGCAGGCAGTTCATTTCAGCCATCCATTCAGAAGCAGAAAAGGATGGCTGGAACTGCTAAGGCAGGCCCTGCCTTAGTCTAAATCTTGGAAAGAGATAGGAAAAGCAGCAGAGGCCACACTGCATGTATGCACTGACCTGTGGCAGTACCATGTTCCTGACTCCAGTGGGAAAAAAAAAAAGAAAGATACAATATGAATATTACACATTTGTTCAAAGCCATAGAAAGTACCACACCAAGAACAAACCTAAATGTAATCTGTGGACTTTGGACAATTATGATGTGTCCACATAGGTTCATCGATTGTAACACATGTACCACTCTGGTAGGGGATGGTGATAATGAGGGAGGCCATGTATGTGTGGGGGCACAAGGGATATATGGGAAACTTCTGTACCTTCCTTTCAATTTTGCTGTCAACCTAAAGCTGTTAAAATCTCTTTTTAAAAAAATTTAAATTAAAAAAACACGACAGTGAATGCCAGGCTTTTACCCAGCAGATTCACAATAATTCCTATAGGAATCCATTTAAGAAAGGGTTGAGAATGTGAAATGATGGATATGTTAATTTGTTTCACTGTAAGAACCATTTTACTATATACTAATATCATATTTTATACCTTAAATATACACGATAAAATTTATTTTTTTAATAAAGGGGTGAGAAAAGGTTATCAGAAATGCAGAATAGAAGTTCTCTCCTGTAATGACTTGAAGTGAAGGGTAGAAATGTCCACCTCCCAGCCCCTTTTCAACACACAGTTTTGTTTAGTACCCACATGGAACTCTTTATTTCACTGCTGGAGCATATGAAATCTGTTCTTTAGACATTAGTTTCCATCATTTTGGGGACTTTGGTGTTATCAGTAGTGATTATGGTATATTTACTTTTAGTTACCAAACTTTATGTGCTAGTCATTACCTTTGTGTTGTTGTTATTGTCCAACTTTGACACTTGTCCTGCAGCTAAAATAGAAAATAATCATTTTTGAAAAATATTTTTAAAATATGAAACTGTAGGCCAGGCACGGTGGCTCACGCCTGTAATCCCAGCACTTTGGGAGGCCAAGGTGGGCGGATCACAAGGTCAGGAGATCGAGACCATCCTGGCCAACATGGTGAAACCCCATCTCTACTAAAAATACAAAAATTAGCTGGGCATGGTGGCATGTGTCTGTAATCCTACTCGGGAGGCTGAGGCAGGAGAATCACTTGAACCAGGGAGTCAGAGGTTGCAGTGAGCTGAGATCGCGCCACTGCACTCCAGCCTGGTGACACAGCAAGACTGTCTCAAAAAAAAAAAAAATGAAACTGTGTATTCAATATAGAAAATTTAGGAAGTATGAAAGAAGAAGAAATACAAATTACACCATTTTTCCATGTAGTAACAGCCACCATAATATTTTGATGTGTATTCTGTTTTCTTTTTTAAAAAGTATAGTTTTTAGTTTGTTTTGTTTTGTGAAGTGTGATCTTACTATAGTCACAGTATTATATCCAAATTTTTCACTTAACATTATATTGTAAACATTTTCCAAATGAGTTTCTTGAATATTTTAATTGCTGCATATGTTGCATCATGTATATATTATTGGACAGAAAGGTTGTTTCCAATTTTGCCACTATAGATATTATGTATATTATTATGTATGTTAAGAAGATATTAGCATTTTCTTCTTAAAGCATTTCTTGTATTTTGGAGTTTTTCTTTATAGCCCTAGAAGTAGGATTACTGAAAAATTTAAGGCTCTTGATACATATTAGGAGATTTTTTTCCCCAGTGGGTTATAGCAATTACCATACTGCTGACAATATGTAAGAAAACTGAATTCACCACACCTCACCATTTTTTTTTTTTTTTTTTTGAGACAGAGTCTGGCTCTGTCACCCAGGTTGGAGTGCAGTGGCGTGATTTCGGCTCACTGCAAGCTCAGCCTCCCTGGTTCACGCCATTCTTCTCCCTCAGCCTCCCAACACCTCACCATTTTTTATTCTTGACCTCATTATGACTTCTCTATCCTTAGTATTAGAGTTGGGTATGGTCACTTGGTATGTGTATTCATTTCCTTCAACAGCATTAATTCTGTTTCTGTTTTTTCACATTGCCAAGAGTGGATGCAGGGACAGTGCTGGATGCTGGTTATGGAGTTAACTAGTAGAGGCTTAAGTCTTTTCATATAAAGGAGACAGAGTAGCCCTAATGCTCTTCTTTCAGCTTCAAATCTGAAAACATGAATCCAGTTAGTGGATTTTACGTAGAGAGTGATGGGGACATTTGGGGAATCATGCCCTAAGAGAAGTGATTGAAAAAACTATGAATTAACTTTATATCCATAATAAAGTTAACATGAAGAAGTAGAATTATTTTATGTTGCTGTAGTAAGCAGAAATAGTATCAAGGGATTAGAGAAAGACAGAGGTTTCACTTAATATTTATAACTATTGGAAATGAAACCAGACTGTTTTCATTAGTGATTTCCCACATATTCATACATTGGTAACATTCAAGCCATGCATCCTGTGGGCTCTGCCAGCTCCTAAGTTATGTCAGTGTTAATCCCTGCCATGGAATGGGAAGAAAGAATTAGAGTAATTTACCTCAGTTGGTATTTTTTTTAATGTTTAAGGGAATTTGAGAGTACGAAGATTCATTTGAATTGACTGGCTTTGTTAAACTACAGATACTGGAGAATATAGGAAGAAGCTATGAATAATATCCAGGGACATAGTATTTGAATGATAAATTCATTGTTTTTATTCATATGTGGTAATAATGGAAAATTACTTTAAGATTAGGAGAGGAAAGGAATCTGAAAAGTTTGTGTCATCTCCTTGAAGGACAGAAGGCTTCATGGGGCATTAAAATAAAACAAAAAATACCTTCTCTCCCTAAGATTAATGGTACCTTCCAAAGGAAATTAAGTAGTACTCATATATCTGTGAGGAAAAGCATATTGAGACTAAAGACAGAATGTACCTGCACAATATAGAGGGGGCAGGGAAGATAGACATGGACATTTTTGAGACTCCAAAAGGGACTTTATCTAGGATATGGAGTTAAATATTTTGGTAATTGCTCTTTGAAACAAAACAGTTGTTCTAAAATATGTTATTATAGGGAGATTGGTGGACGGCTCCTCATGGTAGAAACTCGACTTGCAAATGATCTGGCTGAGTTTGAGGGAGACTTTTCCTTGGAAGGACTTCGTCTTTGGAAAACAGCATTCTCAGCAATGACTCAGAATCCAAGGCCAGGGTCACCCCTTCGCAGTGGCCAAGGAGTTGTCAATAAAGGGTCAAGTAATAGCCCTAAGATGGTTGAAGATAAAAAAATTGTGATTATGCCTTGCAAATGTGCCCCAAGTCGACAACTGGTTCAAGTGTGGCTTCAAGCCAAAGAAGACTACGAACGTTCCAAGAAACTGCCTAAAACCAAGCCAACTGGAGTTGTAAAATCTGCTGAGAACTTTAGCTCTTCAGTTAACCCAGATGACAAACCTGTAGTGCCTCCAAAAATGGATGTAAGTCCATGTATACTCCCCACTACAGCACATACCAAGGAGGATGTTGATAATTCTCAGATTGCTTTACAAGCACCAACCACGGGATGTAGTCAAACTGCAAGTGAAAGTCAGATGCTGCCACCAGTTGCCTCTGCAAGTGATCCCGAAAAAGATGAAGATGATGATGATAACTATTACGTTAGTTATAGCTCCCCTGATTCTCCAGTAATTCCCCCTTGGCAACAACCAATATCCCCAGATTCCAAAGCATTAAATGGAGATGATAGACCCTCATCACCAGTAGAGGAGCTGCCTTCATTGGCTGTTGAGAACTTCTTAAAGCCAATAAAAGATGGTATACAAAAAAGCCCCTGCAGTGAGCCTCAAGAGCCTCTAGTGATATCTCCAATTAATACTAGGGCAAGAACTGGGAAATGTGAATCACTTTGCTTTCATAGTACACCAATCATACAGAGAAAACTTCTGGAAAGGCTTCCTGAAGCAACTGGCCTTAGCCCATTATCAACAGGTAAGTGTACAAATAACAGGAAGTCTCCATAATTGTTCTTCAGAAATAGAAATGAAGATAACATTAGACTGTAATGAAAATCAGAGCTTTTTAAATGAAGGTATAGCTCAGCAAATATTTTTTGTCATGTCTTAGAAAGTCGTCACATGGCAACTGTCTTTCTGCTGTGAAATCTACTTATATTTGCTTCCATCCTGTCTTGTGGGTGAAATGCAGGAGCCCTCTCAAAAGGCTTATCTTCTCAACTTGACTTTCCTGTTGGCTTTTATACATACCCAGGTCTCCCACATTTTAAAACAGAAACAAAAAACCTGCCTTGACCTCACATCTCCAGCCAGCTTCTACTCTTTCTCCTCCCCTTGAAAGCCAAATTTCTTAAAAGATTTATCTAATTTGACAACTCCAGTTATTTACCTCCTACTCATTTCTCAGCCCACTCTAAACTGAATTCTGCCCCTGTCATTCTACATTATAGCTCTTGTAAAGATTCCCAGTAAACTTATAGCTAAAACCAATAGATGTTCCTGAGTCTTATCATATGTCCTCTAAGCAGCCATTTTCTTGTTGACCTTACCTTCCTTCTTGGAGCTTCTCCACTTGGCTTTCCTCCTACTTTTCTGTTTTTTTCCCACTTGATTTTCTCATTATTCTCAGTTGTTATCTAAATGTTGGAGTTTATTAAGGCTTGATCTTAAGCCTTCTTTATATCTTTCTCTAAATGATCTAATTCCTGTCTACAGGATTACTACAGATAACTCGCAAATTTATATTCCCAGTTCAGATCTCTCTTTTAAACTCCAGAACACTATATCCAATTACCTATCTGACATTTCCACTTGAATGCTAAATGGCACCTCAAGATTAGTATTTTAAAAACCAATTCATGATCTCACCGCATACATTCACCACCACTTCCCCAACACACTTATATATACATGCCTCCACATAAAAACCCATCTGGCCTTCTTTCAGTTTTCCTTATTTCAATGAATAGTGCCATCATTTCTTAGTTACACAAGTCAGAAACATAGAATTTATTTTTAACACTCACCTCATTCCCTCACTACCTACCTTGTAGTTTCTAGTCCCTAACCAAGCCTTATCACTTGTTTATCTCCCAAGTAACCCAGATCTATCTACTTTATTGTACTTCTTCCACCACAACCTTAGGCCAAACTATCATCATCTCTTGCCTGGGCTCCTGCATCAGCCATTTTATCTACTCTTAGTAACTTCCAATTCTTTTGCACAGTAATCAGGGAAAAATCCCTACTCTGTTCTTAGTTAGTTACTACTCTCTTCAGATTTTACCTCCAGGAAACCTTTCCTAATCTCCTTGACTACATAAAAATTCCCAATTATATTCCCCTTTGTTGTATTAGTGCAGTTATAATTTTATTTTTCTAGTGTGTTTGATGAATGTCTGATTCTCTCTCTAGACCCCACGAGGGCAGAGATTATGTCTTTTCTTCCTCATCATAGATACTTGATAAATAAGTGAATAAATGAATTAAACAGTTCTCTAGGTTAATGACTGAGGTATAAAATTCAGTAATTAAAACATAAACATTTAAAATACAAAATGTCAAAATGTTATTTTGGTTGGGATCAGAGGTTTGAATTTCATTTTTAAATTATGAAATTCTGGGGGGAATTCATAGGACAGCACCCACAAGTGGTACTTAAGTGTTTGGAACAACAAAAGGTTTTTTAAAAACCAGAAGCAGGTAATTTTGATATACATGTTAAATATTAAATTTCTTTCTACAGAACCAAAAACACAGAAGTTGAGTAATAAGAAAGGAAGTAATACTGACACTCTTAGAAGAGTACTGTTAACACAAGCAAAGGTAACTATACTAAACATTTTTAAAGATCAGTGGAAGAGCCAGTCTTTTTCCTAGATTTCAGTTAGATAATTGTTAACTTTGTCTCAATTAAAAAATTTTTGTTACTTAAATTTTTGCATCATTATTTGCATATCTTTGAGACAAAAATTTGCCTTTTTTTAGTTTTTTTTTTTGTTGTTGGGATCTAAAAGATTCTTATATGTAAATACAAATATTACAGAGAAAGTGAATATGATAGCCAAAATGTGGATTATGAGGATACAAATACATTAACTGATTACTGGCAAAATCAGAACAATCCAATGACAGCAGAGCTCAAGTAAGTGATTTTTGATCCCACCAAAAATATATCCTTTTTCTTGGTTTATTACTTTTTTCTAAAATATAACCTTATTGATTTTTTAAAATTTATTTTACTAAATAGTAAAAGAAAGCAACATTATTTACTACTGAAACTCTGGAAAGTCACAAATGTCTTTATTCAAATACTAAAAATATGACAAAACTTAGAATTATATGGTTATGTGAAAGAAGTATACATTAGACATACATCCTTGGAAATATATGCTAGAAATCACTTATATATTGGCCACTTCTTATAAATGTCATTAACTACATAAAATATAGTTTAGTATTTCTGAGATTATAAAACTTTTTAAACTTTCATTTATAAAATACTGTTGAATTACAAGCTATATATATATTAAAAAATACTATATCAGTGTGTTGTGAACATAACACTGGGGAAAACAGTTAATAGATTTAGAAATCAGAAAAAATAACTTTGTAAGAAATTGAAAGATTCCATTTTTTTCTGAATCTTTGAAGATTATTTACATTGTTTTATTCATCTTTCAGACACATGTTATATTAGAGTGAAATACAAATCAGTATTTCAAATCTTTTACAAACTTTAGCCAAAGTAGTTGGAAATATATTGATTGCTTGCTTGTCTTACTTCCAAGAAAGGTCAAGATAAATGTCCATGTGGTATAAATGTCAACTCCCTACAAAACTGTTATTTTCAGTATTGAGGGCTTCTGAACTGAGAGATAACATATGGTTTGCTTATATTTCTACATGTATCCAGTTCTGATATCTTTGTTAGCATGAAAATAACATTAATAAAATACAGTTTGTTCTTGAACTTAGAGATGATATTAGTTTACCATTTATTACTAAACACATAAAGCATATTATCTGAGAATAAGTAATCAAAAGAAAAATGATTGCTCACGTATCTTTTTCTGGCTGTGTGTGTGTGTGTGTTTTTTTCTTTATAGAATCAATTTGCAGCAGTAAATACCCCACAGAAAGAAACTTCTCAGATTGATGGACCATCTTTAAACAATACTTACGGTTTCAAAGTCAGCATACAAAACTTACAGGAGGCAAAAGCTTTACATGAGGTAAAACTGCAGCAGTAAGGACACATACATTGTGTTCAGTTTAACTCCTGTTTTATTCTATAAAACAAGTATGGAATTTTTTTAACAAGGGAGGGGTATATTGAATTCTATCCTATTAATCTTCATCTTGTTCTCATTTTACTATTTTGTATATTTACATGTTTATGTACAATACATAAACTTAAAGCGTTTAAGTTGCTGAGACTGCTTTGTGATTTCATATCTTTCACAAATCTCATAACTGAAATGCAGCTTATGGACATTAAGAAAAGATTTTTGGGAGGTGGAGGTGGGATGATCCCTTGAGTCGAGGAGTTTAAGACTATCCTGGGCTACATAGGAAGACCCTGTTTCTAACAAAAAATAAAAATAAAATTAGATGAGCATGGTGGCGCGCACCTATAGTCTCAGCTACTTGGGAGGCTGAGGTGGGAGGATCACTTGATCCTGGGAGTTCGAGGCTGCAGTGAGCTGTGATTGCGCCACTACACTCCAGCCTGGGCTACAGACAGAGCAAGACTCTGTCTCTTTGGGGAAAAACAAAAAAAAGAAGTAAGTCTGTATTTTGGGGATTATTATATTAAGATGTTATGTCACATCTGAAATGTGATATTTACTTGTATTTTCTGTTTGATTGGCTGAGTGGATTAGAGCTTGCTACAAAAGAGGATAAATTCATTCACTCATATACTCTCTACTTAACCCAGCTATCTTCACAGCACAGGCTGTCTGCCAAAGACTAGGACTTTGCAAAAATATACATCAGCCACAGTATGCATTGGAAAGAATATGTGAATGGGTCACTGTAAATTTATTTGTATGCAGAAAACAAACTCAAAGCACATATCTGACTGGCAGTAAGATAGAAATTGGAGTATGTTTTCATTGTTTACACCTGTGCTGTCGTATGGTAGCCGCTAGCAGCATGGATATTGAGAACTTAAAATTTGGCTTATACAACTGAAGAACTGAATTTTAAACTTTATTTAATTTTAATTTAGATTTTAAAACATAGTTGACTCAAAGTATGTTTGGAACGACTTAGGTATGTAATACTATTTTTTACTCTTAAGTTTTATGAAATTACAGATCAAGTATTTCTGTAGAAAATTTAGCATGCACAGTGAGATATACTAGAAGGATAAAGTACATACTCATTTCAAAGACTCCATGGAAAGAATAATTTAAAATATTTTGTTAGTAATTTTAATATTGATTACCTGTTGAAAGGATAATATTTTAAATATATTGGATCAGATCAAAGTGTTTTTAAATTAACCTATTTTTATTTTTTTAAATGTGACTACTAGAAAACTTTAAGTTACATGTGACTTTCATTATATTTCTATTGGACAATGCTAGTTTTATACAGTCATTTTATGTCTTTGCTTTTAAAGCAGAGGATTAGTAACCACCTTTAAGTTATAATTCAATTTTTAAGTGTGGTTTTTTTTCTCAAGTCAATTCTGTTGTAAACTGTTCTAGAGATTAGATTAACATAAACTGAGGGAAAAATTTTAATATTGTCCTCCTTTGTTCTTCACATTTGAACTGAGAATTATGTTTTTTTAGAATTAGATTGGAACATAGTCTCTCCCTCATTTATTCATTTGCACATTTTTCTCATTCAACAGCATTCATTCAGTTTCTGTTTTATACCTAGGTCTATACTAGCCCCTGAAGCCTAGATAAATTAAGTGATAAATTCAGTAATACATACCATCAAATGCAAACTTGAAATTAGCAAATTTTTAAAAACTTTGTTAAAAATATGTATTAAAGCAAATTTGATAGACCATAGCAAAAAGACATGTTACATTTGATTATTCTCTTATTTGAAAAGTACGCTTTTCTACATTTTCCTAGGTAACCCTGTTTCAGAACCATGGGCCCTCTGGAAGTTAAAATCACTCTGGAGGTCTCACTGGTTGCTCTGACAGCTTCTTCCTCCCGATAACCGGCTTTCCTCATCTCAAGGCACATTCCAAACTGCCGCCCGGTGGTTGAAACGGAATAAACCAAAGAAAAAATACTGTTCTCTTCCTTTCTCTAGGAAATTATGCTTGTGGCATTTTCTCCCCCTGTTTCCATTACCCTAGGATAATCTCTCTTTCTTCTGCACATCAGTACTCAGTGCAGAAGACAAGGGTTGTAATCTTTGTCCCCCTTTCTCACCTGCCTCTTGCCTAGTCACACTCACTAAATCTCTCAAGCCATGTCTTTATATAGTTTGCTTTAAAAAAATACCCCCTAGTTTGCTTTAAAAAAATACCCCCTAAGCACAGTAATGCATTTTGTTATTAAGGAATAGAAATGCAAATTTTGAGTGTGAAAATTTGATCTAGTAAACAAAAATCAACCTCTAAGACCCTTTTAACCTAAAATTGTTTTCAGAGTCTTCATGTCTTTTCATATGTTCATCCCTTTCTTTTTTTTTTTGTTTGAGACATAGTCTCACTCTGTTACCCAGGCTGGAGTGCAATGGCACAATCTCAGCTCACTGCAACCTCCACCTCCCAGGTTCAAGGAGTTCTCCTGCCTCAGCCTCCCTAGTAGCTGGGATTACAGGCATGCGTCACCACACCCGGCTAATTTTTGTATTTTTAGTAGAGACGGGGTTTCGCTACATTTGCCAGACTGGTCTCAAACTCCTGACCTCAGGTGATCCACCTGCCTCAGCCTCCCGAAGTGCTGGGATTACAGGCATAAGCCACCGCGCCCGGCCTCATATGTTCATCCCTTTATAATGAAACTGGTTGTTTTGTTTTATTTGGGTTTGTGGGAGGAGTTTTCCATTTAAAAATTTTTTATTTACTAAATTAATGCATGCTTATTGTTAAAATTAAGTTCTGAAGAGTATGCATTTAAAAGTAAAAGTTTTTTCCCTTAGCTCTCCATTTCATGTGGTTTGATTTTTTTTAATACTAATATTTTAAAGTAGAAACAGCAGTATATGTTTCTGAGGAAAGTGGTAGATTTGTATTTGTTTTATTATTATGCCTTATACATGCATAATTGATGTTCTTTATATTTTAAAAAGTACTTAGTGGCCAGGCAAGGTGGCTCACACCTGTAATCCTAGCACTTCGGGAGGTCGAGGCAGGAGGATTGCTTGAGGCCAGGAGTTCGAGACCAGCCTGAGCAACATAGTGAGGCCCCATCTCTACAGAAGTTTTTATAAATTAGCTGGCCATGGTGATATGTACCTATAGTCCCAGCTAGTAGGAAAGCTGAAGTGAGTGGATCACTTGAGCCCAGGAGTTCAGGGCTGCAGTGAACTATGATCACACCATGGCATTCCAGCCTGGGCAACAGAGAGAGACCCTGTGTCTAAAAAAAAAAAAAAAAAAAAAAAAAAATTTATTTAACATATTTACAATGAGCACATGCAATAGTATATATACCAAAAATACTCAATCAGGACAAAAAAATTTGCAGTGAAAAGTAAGCTTCCCTCCTACTTTAGGCTAGCAATTTCTTTCCCCCAAAGCAATAAGTATGTCTACATTTTTATGTCACTTTTCAGAAATTTTCTATGCATGTGCTTCCATTTTTTCATGTATAGAAGTTTACTGTGTTTACTGGTTCCATGTATCAGTGTATTATAGTGATCTTTTTATATTAGGACATACAGATCTGCCTCATTCCCTTGAAAATCTTAAAGGTTACAGAATATTCCATTGTGTGTATCCTTTATGGATACCACATAATTTATGTAACCTGTCCCCAACAGGTAAACGTTTAGTTTTTTTCCAGTCTTTGCTATTCTCGAGTAAACATCCTTGTGTGTATATTTTATCTACATGTATGAGTGTATCTGTCTCTAGGATAAATTTTCAGGAGTAGGATTGCCACATCAATGGATTTTAATTTTGATAGAGATTTACCAAATTCTACTCCTGTCACTAGTGAGAAACTTGAATTTACATTTCAACAGTTTGCATGCAAGATAATACAAAACACAAATCCTTTGTTAAATTTATATGATCTGAATAATTACCAATATTGAAACAGGAATCTGTTTTCCATTGCCAGGTACATGTACATGATAAAAAGATGAGGTATAATTCTAGCTATAAGCATGAATTCAACCTATATTTTGTTTTTCTTATTTACTCTGTCTTGATTTTAGAAAGAAAACTAAGAATTACAGTTAAAAGTTTATATTGGCATAGAAAAATAAGCATGAAAAGCAAATATTAACTTTTTTGCATTATATGTTAAAGAGAAAATGTGCATGTGTAAAAATCTGGCTGTTGTGTAGTTGATACCGTAACAGTTCTTTTTTTTTTTTCCAGGAAAAACTATAATTAAAAATCTGCCTAGTGTATGCAAAAGTCTAAGTTTAAGTAGCCCTCAAGTAGTAGTGAATTAATTGGTAGGAAATCTGAATTTTAAAAAAGCTCTCTTTTTACTTTAAACTACAGGTAAAACTATATAGCTAACTACATGAAGAGTAAAACATGACAGACTTTGGTTTCATTGTATAACTACTTGGACTAGTCATTCTCTTTCTCAAACAGGCATTGAGAGATCATGCATATATTTGAGAAAAATAGTCTAAATATTGTCATTGAGAGCAGATTTTCTGAAATAACATCATGAATTGATTTAATCTAATCTTGGGATTAAAAATCTTTCGTTTTAATCTATGGAGTGCTGAGCTGTGACTTTGTCCTTTATGTCCATTTTTTCTGTAATCTTACATACATATTTCCCTAGAGCCTTACATACTTCTTTGAGCATGTCTTTAAAAAATGTTTTAAAAACATAGTATTTATTTGCTTTTATAGATACAAAATCTTACCCTAATCAGTGTGGAGTTGCATGCTCGAACTAGACGAGACTTAGAACCGGATCCTGAATTTGACCCAATCTGTGCTCTGTTCTACTGCATCTCATCTGACACTCCACTGCCAGATACAGAAAAAACAGAACTCACAGGTGTAATAGTGATTGATAAAGACAAGACAGTTTTCAGTCAAGGTATTGTCCATTTTTATTAATGATATACCTGCCCACTCTAGGGTGAATGTTTTAATGGGGAATTCCTGTGCTGAAGATCTAATCTAAGCAAGCGTGATGACTCTTTTCTAAAATGTTTGCTGAGGTAGGGGTAGGAGATTGTGTATAACTTTGTCCTAGATTTATTATTCTTACTTGGATTAGTCAGAAGCAGCCAGGCACAGTGGTGCCGGCCTATATATAGTCCCAGCTACCTGGGAGGCTGGGCAGCAGGATTGCTCGAGCCCAGGAGTTTGGGGCTGTAGTGCACTATGACTGTGCCTGTAAATAGCCACTGCATTCCAGCCTGGGTAACATAGCAAGACCCCATTATTTATTCATTTTTTAAGTCAGAAGCAATGCAATATAAAGATCTTAATATTTATAATTATCTTATATAATTTGTTCTAAGTATTATTTTATAAAAATACTTATTACTAATACAGAGTCCACATTATTATGTATCCCTAGATTAGGTGCACAGTCTTCCTTATGTATGCATATGCAGGTATTTTCCTGCTGATAGAGGGTTTATCTTACCACTATAAGTTAATGATTCATAAGATACTTTTAAGATATATTCTTACTTTGCTTATATCTCTTTATCTTTCTTTCTAAATAATATACTTTTGGTTCAGAGGTTCTTCATATAGAATGCCATATAAGGCATTTTATAAAATACCTACTGTCCCTCTGCAGCTTTCAGTGGTCACCATTACAAGTGAATTCAGTCCACTGAGGAGGAAGTCTTAGCACAGAATACAACCATATTAAGAATTTGCAATTTATTCAGTGATGTGCTTGAGCTGACACATACCAGCTCACAAGCCAGTTCTTGGATTTTCATGAATTTTTCAAACTAGTTGCTGTCACTTTGGCAGTTGGAAATCAGTCATAGGGTGGGGGAGGGGTCCTTACATCATGAAATAGGCCAGCACTACAAATTAAGGCTTTCTTTTTTTTCCTACAGAGGTGGTGGTTAAGCATTTTCATCATACCAGAGATTAAAATGTCCTGTGCTAAGCAAAGCTCTCCTGCTAGGAAGAGTAAAGACAGAAACAAAGTAATACAGTTTCTTCACAAGAGATATGTTATTTTCTTTTTTTTTTTTTTGAGACGGAGTCTCGCTCTGTTGCCCAGGTTGGAGTGCAGTGGCGTGATCTCCGCTCACTGCAAGCTCTGCCTCCCAGATTCACGCCATTCTCCTGCCTCAGCCTCCCGAGTAGCTGGGACTACAGGTGCCCGCCACCATGCCCGGCTAATTTTTTGTATTTTTTAGTAGAGACGGGGTTTCACCACGTTAACCAGGATGGTCTTGATCTCCTGACCTCGTGGTCTGCCCGCCTCGGCCTCCCAAAGTGCTGGGATTACAGGCGTGAGCCACTGCACCCAGCCAGTGATATGTTATTTTCTAGGGAATTTTATGAATGCAGCCTTTTCAGGAGAATAGCTGAAAATACAAAATTTGAATTTTCAGTTGTATATTAAACTAAAAAATCTTTTGAGAGTTTTTTAAAGACATTGAGTTAGTTATGTTTTCACTTGGGGAGATGTTTTCTTAATTTGAAATATTTCAGTAGTACAATTTTACTTAAAAGTAGAGGATAATATTTTATATTATGAAGGTATATTATTATATAATGTTATATATAATAGACATTTTGTTTATTTTTTAGATATCAGATATCAGACTCCATTACTTATTAGATCTGGAATTACAGGACTCGAAGTCACCTATGCTGCTGATGAGAAGGCACTTTTTCATGAAATTGCAAATATAATAAAGAGGTATTGTTTTGTATATCTGATTTTTCCAGTTTTTATTCAGTGAGTCGTTTCATGCTATTGCAGATAATAGTGAAGATAAAAGTAAAGGTAGGAAGAAAGCGAATCCCTTCCTATGACCCATGAAAACAGAGTTACTCTTGGGAAGATTTTATACTCACTTCACACCACCATCACTATTTTCATCAGACAAGGGATAGGAAAAGCAGTGTTCTGCTCTCAAGATTGAGGGGCCAGTGAAAGACAAATATTTGTTTAGCCTCTAACTAACTTCCCAGTTGTACTTGAGGTTGGTTTTTCTGTGGTGCTGAAATAATGGAGAACTGTATAAAGTTCCATTGTATTATTCATTAACTAGGTTTCTACCTTGGGAGCCAGCCACCATTTCAGTACCTTTTTTTGGTTTGTTTTTTCTTTTTTAAAGTTTTCTGAGTTCTAAACAAGCCAATATTTTCAAAAAGCTTTGGGATGCATTCTCTGTATAAATTTATCTGTTCATAAATGTAGGATTATCTATTACATACTCTTGTTCACAGAGCTCCTTAAAAAATCTCTTTTGACCATTTGGTAGTCGGTCCTCAGTCCGATAGTAGAATCTTGTCCAAGTTTATGAAAAAAAATTTTTAACAAAAATATTTTAATTTAAAAATAAAATCATTAAGTGGATCATTTGCATTTTCTCAAGAGTGTAGCTCTTGGTAGCCATGGACTCTCTTATTAAATGCTTCACTTTGTAGAAACTTAAGGATTCTGCCCATTGCTAGGTTTAGGGTTTTAGATGCCTAAAGCAAGATAGAAGACATTCTTTGGATCCTGATGTACAGATAAAAGCTGTCCATGAGCATGTTGTTATACTCACCCTTTTTTGTTTTGCTTATATAGTTGAACTTTATCCTATAAAAACTAAATCAGTATTCTGCATGAAAGATTAAGATGATATTCTACAGACTTGTCATCAGATTGAATCCCAGATGGGTTAACATAAACCATTCTGAGAATTAGAAAACCAAAACATGTGTTTTCTACAAAACAAAATTAAATGACAGAGCATCAAAAATAGTATGCTACTACCCACGACTCTATGAAGGAAAAAAAGTATTTTTACTATTTATAGCACTGGTGACTAGATAGATTCCCATCTATTTGAGTCTTGTCATTGTCAGTCCTACCTTTTATCTTCTCACAGAGGTTGTCATCAACATGTCAGATGCTTTCAGTATCCACACTTCTTTTATTTCTGCAAGCAACTCAGAGAAAGAAATATGTAAGAGTTTCAGTCAATACTATTTTGTGTACCAGCACATGTCCAGTAATGTCCCTGGGCTTGTATGCTTGCCTTTTCCTTGTTGGGTATATTCCCAATGACAGGATTACCTGCCAACATTGAGAATTTTGTTAGTCATTTGCAAGTATAATAACTTTCTTAAATGTCCATAAAATGAAATGTACTAGTAATTAAGGAAAATTGGGTAAACAAAACTGTCATAAAAAGAAAAATGCTTAAATGTCAACTTTTCAATTCTATAGTGTTCTTTATATATTAGTCCAAACAACCATGCAAAAAGATTGATTATTTCATTCTTTCACCCTATTTGTTGTGTACCTACTCAGCACAGCCTTTGGAGTCAGCCAGCCCTGTGTTTCTGTCTTGAATAAGTTGCTTAACTCTCTCAGCTTTGTTTTCCTAATCTGTAAAATGGGTAGATAATGCACATAAAACTCTTAAACTCATGTCTGGCACATAGTGAGTACATAAATGTTAACTGTGTGTAAGGGGCAGTGCTAGGTACTAATATAAAAATAAATATATCTTTATTTTTCCATTTTTAATATTGACTTCCTCAAGTGACAAACACAAAAAGTAATATAAAGTGATATTAAACAAGTAAAACCTCATCTGTAATCTTGTCACAATCATTTTCCTCTTTCTGTATTTCCTTGGACTGTTAACTTTACTTTGCCCGGTCTCCCTAACTTAAATGTAACTATGATTCTTCCCTTTTCCTCTTCCCTAAATGCTATTACATTTATATTACATCATATCCATTTAACCTCAGAATTCTTTTTCAAGATGATTCCTTCCCCTCCGTGCCCCTTGCCTCTACTAGAGTACCCTCATCTGTCGTGTGTAGATGGTAGTGAGTTACTTAAAATACTAACTGTGAAGCAGCTTTTTTCTACCTAAGCAAATGAAACCATTTTCCTATTTCTTCTGCTTCTATTTTATCCACAGTTTTGGGTTGTTTTCACCACTAATCCCATCTACCCAACCTTATTCTTTCTGTAACTTTCAGAAACCTGATAGAATGAATAAAACCCACTAGAAATTGAAGAACAAGTCATCAAGACCTTGTTATTGTCTCCAAATGTTTTTAGAGAGGAAAAATGGAATCCTTTGGCTTTTGAACTTGAAAACAGGTGTTTTATCAGCTTTAAAAGAGTCTCTTACATCCTCCAGACTAAACATCCTCCGGGTCAAAAAATAAATATATATGTAATATATCTGAAAAAATGCCTGAAACAACTTTACAATTCTTCTAAAGGGACAAAATCTGTGAAATAAATCTGAGAAGCGCAGGGTAACTTTTTTCAGCAGTCATTTCTGAGCTGTAGCAGTTTATAAAAATAGACAGCTTTTTATTTGAGACGAAGTTATTTTCAATACATTATTTTTTTTAAAAAAAAGTGTACGTAGCCAACTCCCTTAGTTGCCACAACAGAACAAATAGCTGACTGGAATAAGTCTTGCAATAACAAGATGTTGCATAAATGAGAAAGATTCAGATGAAGAAATTAGAAGAACTGTCTTTATAACATTTAAAACAGAAGGCCTGTGTAATCATCTGGCATCCTCTTCATGTTGTAGCTGTGTAACTATGTGATATGTGATAGGTAACTATGTGATAGGAACTCCAGGAATCTTCCCGATTCTTAAGATCAAAGTCAACTGTGGCCACACTGTAATGCCTATTCTGAGCCACTCTGAGTACTTAGCAGACAACTGTGTGGGTTCTGTTGTGTTTGTATGAGAATACTTCAAGTCTGCGACCCCTGATGATCCTTAGAGCCACTTAATACTTGTGCCCCAATTCTCAAATGTAGCCATTCATTACACAGTTCGTTTTCAAGGGAGATATACTGGACAAGTAGATAGTCTATCTTTGGACTAAGAAGAGTTTAATGAAAGAGATGAAGTCAGTATCAAGGATTTGGTTAAGGGTTTGGGTGTTATGTTGGAAGACTAAACAGAAAGAGTATTGGGATATTTCTCTTTCCTTGAGTGCCCTGGGATCTTTCTGGACTTCCTTTCTGGATATTCATGCCATTGTTGCTTATTGCTTTGCTTCAATAGCTGTTTATTAAATTAAGCCATTTTCTCAGAAATGTCAACCCTGTTTGTATAGAGAAAAGCACATAAATAATATGTTTATTATCTTTTTCTCCTAACAAGTTTGAAGGCTGCTCAGCAAGTCTGTGGTATAACAATGGATCATGAACAGATCACCAGATATTAAAATTTATACTACAGAATGTACTTTCATAGGGCCTTTAGGGAATAGGAAAATTTAAAAATATGCTGTTGCAGAAGTTTGAACCCAGTTCTTTTGACATCAGCCACTGAAATACTCCAGAATTAAAAATCAGAAAACATTTATTGTGACATTCCAATTTTTATTGACTAGGTAAAAACGAAAGCCATTCAATACCCATTTTTAGAAGACAGCTATGGAATTATGATAAAATATTAACATATTGGTTCTAAAAGCAGATCTGGTGATCTGTTCATGATCCATTGTTATGCCAGACTTGCAGAGTAGCCATAGATAGCTTATATCAGTAAATTAGTCTAGTACTGTAGACATTGGCTGAGGCTTAGGGTATTAAATGCTGTAAATTGGACAGGCTGCACATCTCACAATTTAGTGTTTCATGAGTAGTTATGTAAAACTCAACGATTTAAATTTTTGTGATATTTCACTTGGCCTTTTGGCATTTATAAAGAACAAGATAATGCTACTAATTGATAGAGCTACTTAACTATAGTTTTTGCTCTCAAAACTTATAACTATAATTAGTCCCGCTCTCTACCACACAATTTTCCACTCAAAATAAATTTTCATATTTGTAGCTAAACATTTCTCTATGGTGGTCACAACATGGAGGTTCTAAGAGGAGCCACAAAGAGGCTCCTTCTGGATTGGACGCAGGTGGTCGGTTCAGTTTTGCCAGTGAAGCTCTGACCACGAGGAGCACGTTTTTCTTCTAGATTCTGATGTTTACCTTCCCCACCTTAATCCCACCTCTATTAATATTTCATTCTTCCATTAAGTTGAATCACCATCCTTTTAAATATAAAGGACAAACTTGTCATTACTTAGGCCTTATTTTGTGTGAGAACCAAATAATTACTAAAATTAAGTGAGAAAAGGAAAGCATTCTCATTTTTCTTTCTCAGCATTAAAACTGTTTAAGGGCAGTATAGATCAGAAGGGTAGATAAGTGGCAACAGGAATGACCTAGGGATCTTTTTCAAAATAGCATACCCACACACACCCTCACACTTCACCTTCCCCTGCCCACATTATATTCTCACTTGTACCTTCACTCATATACTTCAGTGGTAATGGCCTGCCTTCCACCCCAATTTCCATCAGCCTCTTTTCCCACTTGTATCAAACAAATACACAGTCTAAGTAAAAATTATGTTTACTTTACAAAAGTAGCATCAAATCGCCTATAATCCCAGCACTTTGGGAGGCTGAGGCAGGCAGATCACTGGAGGTCAGTAGTCTGAGACCAACCTGACCAACATGGTGAAACCTCATCTCTACTAAAAATACAAAAAATTAGCCGGGCGTGGTGGGGGGCACCTGTAATCCCAGCTACTTAGGAGGCTGAGGCAGGAGAATCGTTTGAACCTGGGAAGCAGAGGTTGCAGTGAGCTAACATCATGCCACTGCAATCCAGCCTGGACAACAGAGTGAGACCCCATCTCAAAAAAAAAAAAAAGAAAGAAAGAAACAAAGTAGCTTCAAATCAAGTACTCTTAACCATCCATCTCTTCCTGTATAAAAACTCTGTAGGTACCACTGTATCATCCCTTCTCCATCTGGGCACCGTTAGAGAACATAGGTTTTTGTTTTCGTACCTTATGTCATGAAGAAACAATTATTCTGATTAAAGGTTCAAATGTATGGTACTTTATATAACTTTTTTAAATTCCTTTTTTAGGTATGATCCTGATATTCTGCTAGGATATGAGATTCAGATGCATTCCTGGGGTTACCTCTTACAAAGGGCTGCCGCTTTAAGTATTGACTTATGTCGGATGATCTCTCGGGTGCCAGGTGTGTATCATTGTGAATGTTTTGTCATTCAACTACAGAGCAAATTATAAAGGAAATAAAGACAAAATGTTAAAGAGTACTTATGCTGTAGCCCAGTTTTTTAGTACTAAGTTGTGTAAGTTTTAGATATAGCATAACTCCATTGTAGAAAAAATTAAAAATAAAATAAAAAATATTCTAGTCTCACTGCTATATGTACTGTTAGTATAGTTGTTGGGTTTTTTCCTTTCAGTCACTTTTCATATACATATGTAGTGGTTTTTAAATAATCATACTGTATATTCCATTTTTATTATGCTTCCTTCATCTAGTGTCTTACCACACATATTTTTCTGCATTATGAAATAGTCTTCATAATTATTATGAAGCTACATAGCATTTCTTTGACTTGTTGTACCATAATTTTATTGTTTGTCTGCCTCTGTTTTTTTTAATCCATTTTGTTGGTTAAGAAGGACAGGATGGGTTGAGGAACACTAGTAGTTAACTAATCATTGATTTTTATTTGGATATCAGGCTACAAATATTGCAGAAATTTTGAAGCCCATTCCCCAAAGTTTCATTCTAACTAGAAGGGAATAATAATATTCATACCAAAATTATTTGTAGTTTATAATGCACTTTTTAAAACTATGTTTTCTTTATAAACATAGGATTTTTAATAAATTTGTTCCCAAGGGTTCCCACAAGTCTAACTAAAACAAAGTAGTGTATACTTTAGGAAAAGTTGAAGCTGGAAGATTCCAGGACAGTAAAGTTTTTTAGCTTTGCAAAAAATTGGAATAAAAAGATCAGGTGCAGTGGCTCACACCTGTAATCCCATCTTTGGGAGGCCAAGGTGGGAGGCTTGCTTGAGCCCTGGAGTTCAAAACTAGCCCAGGCAACAAAGTGAGACTCCATTTCTACCAAAAAAAAAAAAAAAAAAAGAAAATTAGCCAGGTGTGATAGCTTGTGCCTGTAGTCCCAGCTACTCAGGAGACTGAGGTGAGACGATCGCTTGAACCCAGGAGTTCAAGGCTGCAGTGAGCTATGATCACACCACTGCACCCAAGCTTGGGCAATAGAACAAGACTCTGTCTTATAAAAAGGGAATGGGGGGCAGAGATGCTTTAAGTTTAGCTTTTCATTCCATGAATTTTTGTGTAGCTTGTGTGTCCTTTGCATGATAGCAATAGTGGTATATCTTTTTTTTTTTTTTTCAATATCTTTTTTGGGATAGGTTTTAAATATCCTTGTCTCAGTTTATTCATCTGTAAAATAGGGATAATAGAACTTATTTCATAGGGCTATTTTGAAGAACTTAAAACAATCACCAGAGTATATGTTACATTGTTTGCTAAATGAAAAACAAACTTTTAAACATTATCTCTTTAAAATAAAAAGAATTGGGTGAGTGGTTGTACATGGTCTTTGGATTCAGGTAATCCTAGTTTAGAATACTAGTTTTCTTACTGTAAGATCTTGGTCAAGATATAACATCTCTGAGTAGAATTTTCTGTAATACAAAATGAAAATTTTACTAACTTCTTAAATGGTCGTGTTAAAATAAAGGAAGTAATGTTTGTATTAAAATAAATGATGTTGGTAGAATTCTTAGAACATAATAAACATTCAATATGGTAAATATTTTTATTATTCTGGAACCTCTAATCATCAACATTCACATATACCTAGTGTTACATAGGAGAGACGCATTTTAATTTATATTCTAGGTAAAATTCATCTCCTAAGAAACTAGACTCACAACGCTATTTGCTATGAGGAACTCTTCATCTAGTTCTCCATATGCATTCAAGAGAATTTCATCCTGAATATGAACATGATGTCAACAGATTTTCAGAGAATCGTTTAGGTTAAAAATTGAACTAGTTTTTTTTCCAAGAAATTACCGGATTAACTGTGGATCTTTCTCATGCTAAGACCAAAGAAATGTTAGCATTAGGTGTTTATAAAGGTAGCATCAGGCACCTGTAGTCCCAGCTATTCGAGCAGCTGAGGCAGGCGGATTGCTTGTGACCAGGAGTTTGAGGCTGCAGTGTGCTATGATTGCACCTGTGGCTAGCCACTGCACTCAACCTGGGCAACATAAAAAACAAACAAAAAAAGGTAGTGCCAAAAATTACCAAATCTAAAGAAAAAAGTGTTTCTTATTTAAATATAGAAAGAAGGAGGGAGGGAGAGACTTCAGGTTATATTTATTTCACAAAATTTTTTCATACATTGTGAATTATATTTCATCTTTAATATTCATCCTTAATGTATATTCTCATTTTCCCTGGCATAATTTTATTGAAAGTTTGTTTTCTGTGAGTCCTGATACAGTCTGTTTTCATTTCTGTAGATGACAAAATTGAGAACAGATTTGCAGCTGAAAGAGATGAGTATGGATCATATACAATGAGTGAGATAAATATTGTTGGCCGAATTACACTAAATCTTTGGAGAATCATGAGAAATGAGGTAGGTGATTTATCCAAAATGTTGTTTGGAAATAAGATATTCGGTCAATATAATGATTTAATCATTATAGAGTATTAGTACGATTTACTATATAGCTTATGCGTTTGTCAATTACTGTTATACTTAAGTAGAGTTAAAATAGTACTTTCTAAAATGCAAAACTACAGAGGTAATAGACTTTAATGTTTTAAGTGAGTTTTATTTTTTTTTCTTGTGTCTAAGGTAGCAATAACTAGAAAGGTCTATAGCTATAATAAAATATTGGGGCCAGGTGCAGTGCTCACACTTGTAATCTCAGCACTTTGGGAGGCCCAGGCAGGGGCATCCCTTGAGCCCAGGAGTTCCAGACCAGCCTGAGCAACATGGCAAAACCCTGTCTCTACAAATAATAGCTAAAAAAAATTAGCTGGATGTGGAGGCGCATGCCTGTGGTCCCAGCTACTTGGGAGGCTGAGGTGGGAGAATCACTTGAGCTAAGGCAGCCGAGGTTGCGGTGAGCCGTGATCGTGCCACTGCACTCAAGCCTGGGTGACAGAGTGAGACCCTGTCTCAAAATACAATAAAATATTGTGTTGTACATGTTGAATATTGTCTAATTTCACCGTATTTTTTTCACCAAAGTCATTTTTGCACTTAAGGCCAGATGAATTCAGCTGGCCTTGTTGATTTATTATAGTAAGAAAAATTTAGTCTAGAAATAGGAAGGAGCTTCTCAAATGAAGTATATTTAAATACTGGGTCAGATTAATAAGATAAAGAGACAGTACTTTGAAATAGTTAATAATTAAGGCTTTGGGAGCTCAGATAAGGATTTTTAGTAGAGTAATTTCAATGAACTATCCCATTAATTTGCATTCACTTAGAAAAAGAATTATTTCACACACAAAAAGTAAGATCATAGGATTTTCCTGGGTAATATTTGCATCCTTGAAGTTACCCAATTTCTCTTATTTGAAATGTAAAAAAGCCATACATGGTGGCTCACACCTCTAATCCCAACTCTTTGGGAGGCCGAGGTAGGAGGGGATAGCTTGAGGCCAGGAGTTCAATCAAGACCATCCTGGTAACATAGCGAGACCTTGTCTGTATTAAAAATAAAAATTAAAAAACAATTAGGTTGGGCATGGTGGCTCATACCTGTAATCCCAGCACTTGGGGAGGCCAAGGAGGGTGGATCACTTGAGCCCAGGAGTTTGAGAGTAGCCTGGGCAACACAGCAAAACCCCATCTCTACCAAAAAATACGAGTTAGCCGTGTATGGTAGCATGTGCCTAGCGTGTAGCCAGGCAACAGCTACTTGGAAGGCTGAGGTGGGAGGATCACTTGATCCTGAGAGCCAGTGGCACACACATACAGTCCCAGCTTCTCAGGAGGCTCAGGCGGGAAGACCTTTTGAGGCCAGGAATTCAAGGCTGCAGTGCACTGTTTTATTATGCCTCAAAGGCAAGGGTTGCAGTGAACTGAGATTGCACCACCACACTCCAGCCTGGGTGACAGAGCTAGAGCCTATCTCAAAAAAGACAAAACAGAAACAAAGATACCTACTATAAATTGGTCTATTCTTAGACTTTGGACTTTGGATAATGTCAACTAAAATGTTTATATTTAAAAGAAAGCTAATTCTTCAATTGCTTCTGCTCTTTGAAACTACTTTCTCATTAGACACTTTCTATTATATACTTATTATTATTATCTTCTTGGCTCTTTGGATTTATATAAAACATTTGGCTTTCTAAGCTGCTGTATGCAATATACAACATGACTCTGCTTGAGAATGATTTTATCTTGTTGTGTTGTTCTTAAAATAATAGAAGAGTGTTAGAGTCCCCAGTGATTTAAAGTAATTTCTAGTGATACAGCACAGGATATAAGAGATACAGAGATTGTGGTGTATTTGGTGTGTATATTTCATTATATATATATATATATTTTATTTTATTTATTTGTGAGACGGAGTCTTGCTCTGTCACCCAGGATGGAGTGCAGTGGTGCAGTCTCGGCTCACTGCAACCTCCGCCTCCCGGGTTCAAGCAATTCTCCTGTCTCAGCCTCCTGAGTAGCTAGGATTACAGGTGCGTGAACCACACCTGGCTAATTTTTGTATGTTTAGTAGAGACAGGGTTTTTCCTTGTTGGCCAGCCTGGTCACAAACTCCTGACCTCAAGTGGTCTGCGTACCTTGGCCTCCCAAAATGCTGGGACTACAGGTGTGAGCCACAGTCCAGGCCTCATTATATATTTTAATCTATAGTCTGATATTGCCTGAGATGAGCACATACTTTAAGTGTATAAACACAAAGTAAATTACTGAATCCTAGTTTCAGGGGTCTTTTCAACCCTGTATATCCAAAAAGCAACAGTAGCAAATTAACTAGTAGCTTAAAATTGCAAATTAGAGAACAAATATTTTTTCAAAGTTTAGGGCCTTCTCTAGTCCTCACTGAAAATTCAGGGTCAAATGTTTCCTCTCATTTAGGATGAATATATAGTATCTCTGATCTTTATGCAAATGTGGGAAACAACTGTAAGAAAGTTATGAGCTGGATAACCTGTTTTTTAAAAATTTGGAACTGGGTACAGTGGCACACACATATAGTCCCAGCTACTCAGGAGACTCAGGCGGGAGGACATTTTGAGGCCAGGAATTCAAGGCTGCAGTGCACTGTTTTATTATGCCTGTGAATAGCCTGAGAGATAAAGCCCCATCTGTTAACAGACCCCATCTGTTAAAATAATAGTAATCATAAATTTTGTTTGTTTTTTTAATATACAAGTACTAGATTTCTTTCTCTTACTTTACTTTGAACATAGAACTCCTGCAGTTTCCTTATGGACTTTGAATTCGTAGTGACAAGCAAAATACCTCTTAAATAGTAATGCTTATTAGATATTTGTTGACTGCTTAAATGACAATAAATGGCTCTTCCCCAGACAGTTATACTTAGAGGCCTTCTGGATGTCAAGTCAATCTAGGCTTTTCAAGAATTTGCCAAGTGGGTTGGAAACAGACTTGATTCAATTCAACAAATATTTACTGAATGCCATCTTTGGTGCACTGGTTGAGGGGCCTGGGTTTAGATAAAGTAAGAGTATAGTAACAGACAGGAAGGCGGAATATATGGGTATGGATGTTGGTAGGTAGAGATATGGCAGTGAGAATCTGTGGAAGTTCTCTTGTGATTCATTTTCTCAGTAAAATAGGAATTACTGTTCTTAGCTGAAACAGAATTGTGGAGAGGCTTTTGGGGTTTGAGGAGAGAAGAGTTTGAAATGGTTATTAGGAGAATTTGAGAGAAAATATAAACACTGGGCCACATTAAGAGCCCATTTGAGATTTGGGTTAGGAAATTAAAGTGATACCCACCAGCTATGTTCAAATTCACAGGTGCAAGTCAGATTTAACCATCACTCACAAAGGGTTATGGATTTGCTTTAAAAATTAAAAAAAAAAAGGCGGCAGCAGCAGGAAAGGGACAAGGGAATGGAGGGTACATGCAGGGGAATGATTACCATGATTGACTATGAAATTTAAACTAAATAAGGAGCAGAGAGGTCAGAGCACCAACGGGAGTAAGCTGGAAGCACAGGAGATGATGGTCAGAGAATGGGATGCATGAGATTTTGGAGGGAGTATAGCTATTGACAGATCGTGGGGTATGATTATGGGAGTGGGTAGCTTAGGTAGGATGGAGGACAAAATCATTAGAGAAGAGGAGTTCAAGGAGTCAAGGAGTATCTTTATTTTCTTCCCACATAATTGTTACACTTACTGCATATAAAATAACAGTAGTCCTTTTCCTTTAAAATTCAAGTAGATATAGTGCCATTCACCTCTGGAATTTAGTACTGCAGAGGAGAAATCTAAGGTCCAGCTAATTAATATATTTGATTATTGCTCCTGTCTCCATATTAGGCTTTCCTTTAGGAACCTAATTATATATTAACATTCTGTTCTCTGTTCCCCATATCTTCCCTCTTCTCATTTTCATGTTTTCATCCTCTTTATCTGCATGCTGAGACGTTTCCATATTCCTAACTTGACTTTTAGTAGAACTATTTGCTAGAACTATTCTGCTATTTACTGCTTTCAATATGAGCTTTCATTCTGTTAGTGATTTTATAATCCTTCCTCATTTAATCTTGTGGCCTTTTCCTCATTCTATTGCTCTCTACCTTTTTACAACCTATGAGGGGCATCTGTGTATATGTATACATACACAAGTACATACACACACTGTGAAGTGTGCTGCATTGTAGTGCCATTGTTCTGAAGATTGACAGAAATTGTAGATAAAGGAAGACCAATTTGGGTCACTGCACTGAGATAAGATTAACATTCAATCCCTATTTTGTACCTCCTGGATCACAGGAGTGGAAAAGAAAGTAATTTAAAATTATAATGTAATATAGAAATGTGAAGTGCTGTTTGAACTATTTCTGAATCCCAAACTGACCTAAGAATGGGGACTACTGGTTCCTTAATTTCCATTTTGCATTGAAATACCTGCCATTGTCTAGATTGCTTTTGTCTTGTAGATATTTCAGAGAAATCATCTAGCTGGAAGTACATATTTATTAATTTGGGCCCTTTTACAGTATCCTTTACCCATTAACACTGCTTTCACTTACGTATTTGGAACATGGGGAGACATTTCTGACATTTTAGTATTTTGCTTTTGGAATGAAATTGAGTGGCTCTATAATGTCTGTGTAGTGGGGTCTAGTAACTAATGTAATTATTGGGAGGAGAATGCCTGCCTTTAACTAGATAACTCACCTCAAATCTGTGGAATCCCATTAATCAGCATGTCATCAAGAACCAAAAAAGTAAGTATGGAAAGAACAAAAAATTAATTTGCTTGACAATGCTTCTGTCAATATGTATATTATCATGGAGTATAAAAATGGTAAGAACTAGAATCTCTTAAAATAAGTATTATATGACCAAGTTGAATCTCATCAGGTCTGCTTTCTCTAATTAAATAATTTTCCAATTTGTTATGAACATTTCTGTCCAGTAGGCTCTACATAGTTTTGAATTATGATTCAGTTGTACCGCACATCAGTTTTACAAGTAGCTTTAATATCTACTATGAAAAGTTTAAAGTGGTATTGGTATCTTTTAGAACCAAATTTGCTACATAAATGTAAGCATTATTATAATGGTGTCTTGCCTTTCTTTTTAGGTGGCTCTAACTAACTACACCTTTGAAAATGTGAGCTTTCATGTTCTTCATCAGCGTTTTCCCCTCTTTACCTTTCGAGTCTTGTCAGATTGGTTTGATAACAAGACAGATCTATACAGGTACTGTTCTATAACTCTGAAGAAGGTAATATAAAATCATCGAGATGTAATTTATATGTAATAAAATGCACACATTTAAAGTGTATTGTTCAGGCCAGTTGTGGTGGCTTACGCCTGTAATCCTAGCACGTTGGGAGGCCGAGGCGGGCACATCACCTGACATCAGGAGTTCGAGACCAGCCTGGCCAACATGGTGAAACCCCATCTCTACTAAAAATACAAAAATTGGCCAGGTGTGGTGATGCATGCCTGTAATCCCAGCTACTCAGGAGGCTAAGGCAGGAGAATCACTTGAACCCAGGAGGCAGAGGTTGCAGTGAGCCGAGATCGTGCCACTGCACACCAGCCTGGGCGACAGAGTGAGACTCTGTCTCAAAAAATATATAAATAAATAAAGTGTATTATTGTTCAGTGACTTTGAAAAATGCATTTATCTTGTAATCATTACTCCAATCAAGATAAGGAGCATATCTGACACCCAGAAGATTCCCTTCTACAGCTTTGCAGTCAACCTACCCATCCCTAATCATCTAGATAATTACTAATTGGATTTCTATTACTGTAGATTAGTTTTGCCAATTCTAGAACTTCATATTAATGGAAATATTCATAATCTACCTTGGCTTTGAAGAAACTCAGAAAACATAGTATGTATTTCTGTTGCATAAATAGTTTGTTCATTCTTATTATTAAATAGTATTCAATTATATGAATATAACTTACCCACCCACCTGTTGATGGACATTTGGGTTGTTTCCAGTTTGAGGCTATTATGAATAAAACTGCAATAAAGATTTGCATATGAGTCATCGTGTGAACGTACATTTTCATATCTCTTAGGAGTAGAATTACTGGGTCATATGGCTGTTGTGTGTTAACATTTTAAGAAACTGGTAATCTGTTTTCTTTGGCAAGTCTGTTGGCAAAAAATTATCTTAGCCCTTGTTTATATGAAAATGTCTTTATTTCACCCTTATTTTAGAAGGATAATTTCTCAGTCTCAGTTGCGTTTTTTTCTTTCACCACTCTAAAGATTTTGTTCCCTTTTCTTCCAGCCTCTCATTTTGCTGATGAGAAATCAACAGTTATTCTCATTTTTCCAGTATTTGTGATTCATTTTCTTTCCAAAGTGAGATTTAATGAGTGGTTGACCGATGTCACTTATTACTCTCTGCAAGGTTTATAGTGGAGGCAGGGGGAGTTTCTCAGTTCTCCTGTCTAACCTCAGTCTTTGGATCTTCCTGTTCTTTTTTTTTTTTTTGAGACAAGAGTCTCGCTCTGTCACCCAGGCTGGAGTGCAGTGGCACAGTCTCAGCTAACTGCAAGCTCCGCCTCCCGGGTTCACGCCGTTCTCCTGCCTCAGCCTCCCGAGTACCTGGGACTACAGGCGCCCGCCACGACAACTGGCTAATTTTTTGTATTTTTAGTAGAGACGGGGTTTCACCATGTTAGCCAGGATGGGCTCGATCTCCTGACCTCATGATCCGCCCACCTCGGCCTCCCAAAGTGCTGGGATTACAGGCATGAGCCACCGTGCCCGGCCTGGATCTTCCTATTCTTCTGGGGTTTGCTCAGCACTCCTGCTCTTCCCACAGAGGCAACAGACCTCTGCTTTGTACCACTGGCAGGTCCTGGGCCCAAGTAAGCTTCCTGACCCTCGCCCTGGGGCAGATAGCATTTTCTTCTACTCCTTTCTCAGTGATACTGTTCCTTTGCCTGGAATCTATGACAGGAAGTTTTCTTGCCCCTTTTCCAGTTGCTTGTTATTTAGTTCAAAGCCTGTGGTTGGAACAGGCAAGTATACCAGGCCCAAGGTGTTTCCTAAGCTCCTCCAACTTGATGTAGGATTCAATCTCCAAACTCTGTCGTCTGTACATATTGTCAGTATTTGGTTTTAAGTTTTATCTAGAGTAGGCCTTTCCCTAGGGCAAAGGCCTCTGTTTTTTCTGGGCTCACACCTGAATGCCAAGGTTGTTAACAAGGGGGTGATGAGGTCTCTCCACTCTGGCATTGGTGAGCCTCCAACCCCAGCACTATCTGACCGTTTCTGCCCACACTCAATCCCCAGCGAGCTGCTCTTTATTCAGCCTCATGTGGTTTCATCCTGTTCGTTTTCAGGACAGCCTTGAGCTATCACTCATAAGGAATCCAGCTATACTTCTGACCCCCCCCAACTCCTGCCACTTGCACAGCTCCCTTTCTCTACCGTGCTCCATCCCACAGACTCAAGCTGTGAGCTGCCTGAATGAACTCTGAGCTCTTCATCTTTGGCTTAGTAGGACAGCCTTGCTCTGTGTAGACTGTGGCACACTGCACTGTGTCTAGGAAAAGTCCTGAAATTAATGTGTCTGATTTTTTAAATGAGTGAATCTGTACTTACTGAATTGTAAGGCTGTATGGTGGTGAGGATGGAAAAAGTATAGCTTTGAAAACAACTTGATAATATTTGGGGAAACTGCTTCCTGAGCATGTCATCACATATTCCAATCACTTTTGAGGAATCTCAGAGAAGTGAAGTGAAGTAACAGAAAGCACTTAGCTTCTATCAAAGCCTTATAGAAATAGAAGCTGAGGCGAAGTTGGCTGAGTGCAGTGGCTCACGCCTGTAATTTCAGTGCTTTGGGATGCCGAGGGGGGCGGATCACCTGAGGTCAGGAGTTCGAGACCAGCCTGGCCAATGTGGTGAAACCCCATCTCTATTAAAAATACAAAAAATTAGCCGAGCATGGTGGTGCACACCTGTAATCCCAGCTACTCGGGAGGCCGAGGCATGAAAATCACTTGAACTCGGGAGCAGGAGTCAGAGGTTGCAGTGACTAAGATCACGCCACTGCGCTCCACTCCAGTCTGGGCGACACAGCAAGACTCCATCTCAAAAAAAAAAAAAAAAAAAAAGCTGAGGAGAAATTATACACCAATAAATAAAACTTGATATTTAACTTAACATTGAAAACTATATTCAGTGGTTTGTTTATAAGCCCCGGAATCTCTAAATACATGTTTTACCACCTTTAATTAGGTATTATCTAGGATGATAAGTGTTTTTGACAAGTAAAATAGAGGACTGGAACTAAAATTGTATAGAAGGGACTTAGACTAGACATCAGACCATTTATGTCAAATGGATTATGTTATATGAGAAGACCATGCACTCTTTCTTTGAGTAGTCTTGGAAATATCAGACAACTTCATTCTTAAATTTAAGTGAATACTTAAATTTAAATGAGTACATTCTTAACTTTAAGTGAATACAAAAAAGTAAGTTTGACTTACTTTTTTGGTAAGTATGGTAACCCCTTTTGATTTCCATTTGCTTTCTACAGTGTTTTAAGGACATACATATATATTGTAAATCGACTTAGAATGAGAAGAACTTGCTAGTCAAGGATTTCTTGTGTTAAACCTGTAAAACACAAAGGTACCCTAATTTTTTTTAATAAACCCAGATTTTTGTCTCCTGGAAGCCCCAGATTTATATGAATGAGTTATGTTCCCAACATTTTATTGTTTCAAGCTTAGAACACATTTTTTCATAAAATAATGTCTTGTGATTAGATTCCCAAGCCAGCCTATAAAACTTTTCCTAATCTCTAATATTACTAATCTATATAATTCCTAATACCAGCATGATTTTATCTGTCATTCAAGGAATAGTTATTAAATACTATTCCAGATTCCAGTTTCTGAGCTAGGAGGTATATCCTGGGAGCAGAGTTCTGTAGCTGAAGAAGAAATATAAGAAATTGTCTTTTCTATTTGCTGAGTATAGAGCCAGTCCACAGAAAAACTTCAGAATAAGTGAATTTTGTACTCGGGATTCTCCTGTCTCCTTTTTTGTCACCTTCTCCCCAGATGAACTATCTTGAAAAATATCCATGCCTTCAGGATGCTCTAAGTTCCCATTTCAGCACTACCCAAGCCTATCCTGAGTAGCATGTGCTTTATAAGTATGTTTCCCTTCCTCCTTTCCGGATCAAAACTTGTATTTATTACCGTTAAGTTTGACAAAGCATTAGGAGGATGGCATAATTCTTTAACAACAATTTAAAAAACTAACAAAAGTCAATCTTCTCCTTTAACCATAAGTAAAGGCCGCAATTACTTATTCTCTTTTATGTTATATGGTTAGTCAGATAGGACCCGAAAGTAGAAAGGATGATGATTTTATTTCGGAAAGATCACTTTTTTAAATTAAAAAGTCTAAAATACATTTTTTTAAATTAGCCATTCAAAGTATTTTTTATATTCATGCCTATAGGTCAGCAGATTTAGATCAGAAAACAGCAGTTGTTACCTGCTGGATAAACTGTATAAGATAAAATGTCCCTTGTTAAATTAACCTTTAGTTATGAAAGATAAGATGCATCTAATTTGTTTATATTACTTGGTTACCAGTCAGTGGAGAGGAATACATTTAGTGTGAAATGAATAAGCATTCATTTCACAAAATGGTCTACCATTTTTGTTAGTGAGGAAATGAGTAATTTGCTGTGATGATAGAAATTTAACAAGACAGTTACTCATTTATAATGTATTATCTTGTTTTCTTTTCATCATGTTTTTGTTTATTTGGCCAAAATCTCAGGTTCTAGTGTACTAGGTTTGTAAACTAGGATGGATTAGTCTTACAGTAATCCTCAGTTTTCTTATCTATAATAGAGAGATGTTAATATATTCTACCTCATGAAGTGAAGTAAGAATTAAATGAGATAGTATGAGTCTTCAACACATAGAAGGCTCTCAATAAATGTTAATTAATTGATACGTCTTTCTTTTCAGGATAGAGAATTAGATTCTGAATGAAATGGGGAAATAGTAATTACCATAATTATCATAATAATAGCAGCAAAGGTTATTAAGTTTTTGCTTTTGCCTAACACCTTACAACAGTTTCACCTTACAACAGTGAAACCACTGTTTCACACATACTGAAACTGAGAACTAGAGAGTTAAATGATTTGCCTAGGGTCACGTAGTAGCTTGCAGTAGAGCCACAATTTGAACCTATGACTATCTCACTCCACAGTCTGTGCTGTCAACCAATATGTGAAAATCTCTTAGACTGTATTCTTCAAAATGTGAAATAAACCATTTCCACTTTTTAAAAAGAGTTATATGTAGCATAGTAAAAACATTTCTTTTGAAATATAGTATTATACCCATTTATTTAAGTTCTAATAGACTATACTGCCTAAAAAAATAGAGTTGATCTTAGTCAAATCACTTAAATCAGGAGCCTTTAAGATTCAGTTTAATCAGTTTTGTTTATAAAGTATTAGACTTACTTTCACCATTTGTGCCCAAAAACAAACTTTTGTACTTCATTAAATAACATCAACAAAAGTAAAAAAGCTAACATCAACCTAGGAAAACCATTTTCACCGTAACAGTTATGTATATTAACTATATTATATACTTTTAAATTAGTAAAAAAATGGGTAAAAGACATGAACAATTATCAAAGCAAAAAAATCCTGAAATATTCAAATGTCTGCCTTACTAAAGGAATTCTTAATCTGCTGATTATGTTTCTTAATTGTACCATGAATTACAAAAACCTATTGGCAAGATCAGTCTTATTTAAAAAAAAAAAAAAAAGGACTTTAGACTGGAGTAAACAAAGTAAACCAGTATGTTTTAAAACACATTTTCCAAAACAAATTATCATCAACATACTTCAATTGGTAACTCTTCTCCTGAATCACCACCTACAGATTTCAAGGAAATATTCGTGCCCAGTCAGCATGATTATCTGTTGAAACAGATACTTATATATGTGTAATACATACCTTTTTAAAGTTTTCTGTTAAACCTGTGTTGGTTGAGACTTAACACTTATTTTTCTCATGTTTTACAAATCTCAGCAAAATGCTTGTGTGCTGCCTGGCATTTGCAGAAATTATGTTGGTGTCTCACTATTTTGGTATCTCATTTGGCATGTTTCTCCAGGTCAGCTCTCTGTCCATATGTTGAGAGGGCAAAGTGTAAATGTTATCTCCTTTTTCTGCACTCTCCATAGATAAATCCACACATCCTGAAGGAGTGGTGAGCCATTAAATCCATTTTGTTTTATTTTAAAGGGACTGATCTGATTTGTACATAATGCATTATTTCAGATTTACACTTTGCAGTTTTGTATTGTTGAGGGGTTACATTAATGATCTAAAACAAAACAATGCAGATTAAAATATCATTTTTTGTCTATCAAACTCATAATAATTTTAAAAACTATAATCTTCATTGTTAACAAATATACAAGGAAACAAGCACTTTATCATCACTAATATGAATATAAATTATTAAAACCTTTCTGGAAAGCAGTGTATTGTTAGGTATTGAAAACTGACCAAATCTAGGAATTTATTTTAAGGAATTATTTAATCATCTGTATAAAGACTTAGCTTTAAAAATGTTCATCATACCATTGCTTACAGTAATAAAAGATATTCAGTAAGTGTTTCGATTAAATATGTTATCATTATACAATAGCACGCTCGATAGCTACAAAACATAAATATGGGGAGTCAGTATATTAAGTTAAAAATGTAAATTATGAAACAAAATTTCTGTTTCTTAAACATTTATAGAGTTTAGGATTCTTTCATGTTTGCCTAATGTTTTAACAGCTTTATTCAGATATAATTTGTATGTCATACAATTTACCCATTTAAAGTATATAATTCACTGGCTTTCAGTATATTCAGAGTTGTACAACATCATCACAGTAAGTTTTATAATATTTTAATTACTCTAAATGGAAATCCTGCATCACCTAGCCACCACTCTTCAACCTTTCATCACTCCTATCACCCCCTCCACCAGAATCCCCCCACCCTCTACCTCTTGCCTTAGACAACCACTGATCTATTTTCTGTCCCCATAGATTTCTATCTTAAGTCCCCTGACAGCTTTTTAATTCTCTAATTTTCCCAAATAAATTTGACTGTCCTCAACATTTCACATGAACAGAATCATGCAATATGTAGTCTTTTGTGGCTGGCTTCTTTTAGCATAATGCTGTCCAGAATTGTCCATGTTATAGCATCTTTCAGTATTTCTTTTATTGCTGAATAATACTGTATCGTATGGATATATACTGCATTTTATTTCTTCATCAGTTGATAGACATTTTGGTTGTTTCCACTTTGGGCTACTATGATTAATACTGTAATGAACATTGATATATAGTTTTTTGTGTAGATATCTGTTTTCATTCCTTTTGGATATGTACCTAGGAGTAGAATTTTTGGTGGATTATATGGTAACTCTATGTTTAACTGTTTGAGGAACTGCCAAATTATCTTCCCAAGCAACTACTCTATTTTACGTTCCCACCAGCAGTATATGAGGATTCCAATGTCTCTACTTTCTTGGTAATATACTGTTATTATCTTTTTTATAATAGGGTATTTTTTTTTCTTCCTTCACATTGATTTTCTAGTTTTTCTATTAAGCATTAGTCATGTGTCCGAGGAAAAGGTCTTTAAACACATTTATTAGACAATTATGTGACTATATTGCTCTAAAAGCAATATAATTAAAGATTACAATATATGTGAACCTTAATCTTCAAATGAATAAATTTTATTCCTTATAGTATACTTCTGGGTTATTTTTACATCTTATAATATTAAAATTCTTTTTATGGATTTGCTGAGGGTTTTATTGTTTGTTTTCTTAAGAAGGTAAGGTAAAGCGGTTAAATTTAAGGTTTAAACTGAAAAACAGAACTTTTATATTTTAACAAAAAATACTTATTGAAATATGTTTAACCCATGTATTATCTCACTAAAATTTATGTTCCTGATTTTTCTAAATCTTCACCAAATTACTTTTTTTTGCCATGAACATAGTGCATGTTTTTATTTTAGACTTACAATGATAACCCAGACCCTTCATGTTCTTTAAAAATCTATAGATATGATAAATAATTATTGCATAATCAGCAGCTGTATCTTAAAGGAGAATGTTAATTTTCTATAATAAGAATAGAAAAAAAAAGAATAGAGCAACATCAAGCAAAATATTGAAAAAGAGTGATCCTTAATCTTACCACCTAATCACAAGTACTATTTTAAATTTTGTGTATCTTTACTGGTTTTCATGCCCTTGAAATACCTAAAATTTTCTAATGTTTAATTCCTTAGCATACTTTGCTTAAAGGCTCGTATCATTACTCTTTCCTTAAGTAACCTCACTTTTAGCATGTAGATTTTTGGCAGGAAAAAAAGTACTGTTTTCAAGTGTCCAAATTTTTCCCTGATGTTCATAATGTGGATTCTTTTTTAACAGATGGAAAATGGTTGATCATTATGTTAGCCGTGTCCGTGGAAATCTCCAAATGTTAGAACAGCTGGACCTGATTGGGAAAACCAGTGAGATGGCTAGACTTTTTGGCATTCAGTTTTTACATGTACTGACAAGGGGTTCACAGGTGGGAAATCAGTTTTCTTGCAGACTTGAAAGTTCTGTATGAGTGATACACTTTTGTGATGTTTGAAGTGATTTGACTTTTTAAACTTTCTGTTTGGTACCAACTAATCAATAGCTGGGTAATTAAGTCTTGTCATTTTATTCTCTTTCTATGCCAACTTTCCGGCCACTGCCAAGTTTTTTATGGTATTAAGAAAATAAATGTCCATGCCCTTAAGGATATTATATTCCTGAATATTGTTACTGTGATTAAAGATGTCCCTTAAAACTAGAGAAGCAACAAAGAAAGTCTACCTTTCTTTTGTTTTACATTTTTAATTTTGGCTTGTTAAAACTTCCCATAGATAATTTTAATATAAAAATAAAAAGCTTGAAAATCAATATAAGTGGACTATGTAACTTTTTTAAATGTTATAAAAAAAGAAACCTAAGAAGCCATTTAATTCATATCTAAGTAATTTCCCAAGGATATAATGAGAGATTTTTACTAAACGCCTTGCTGAAAATGATTTTATATATTCAACAAATATGTATTTGAATACCTGTGGTTTGTTAAGCACGGTGGTAGGCATCAGCGATACCATATTAAAACACTCAGATTCCTTAATGTTGTAAAATCCTTACTTATTTTAATTACCTGTGTCTATAGCATTCCTCAGTCAACCAGTTCAGTAAATATAGCAAACATAGAGTTCCAACTACATTTGTTTTACCTGTTTATTTCATTTAATTGCTTATAAGCTATTTATTTTATTTATACCCATCAAATTTAACAACTGTTTGAGCTAGTCTGTAATAAAAGGCAGATACCTTAAAACCTCATGAGAATACTTCAGTGAACCCAGGCTGGTTCTTGTGAGTAATTTTTTTTCTAATACCCCAAGCCTTCTAATAGTTATTATTAGAAACAAACATACCAGTAATTGCTTGATTCAGTTTTGCTAGGGACCAGTAATAAGCTGATTACTATTCAGTTCTTTTTTTTATTTTTTAATTATTTCCACAACAAAAGCCACATTCAGTACTTTATAATTCTATAATCATTTTGTTTGTTTCTTTGAAAAACTGGGATAACATTTTCTATCTTAAGTCTCCTGACAGCTTTTTAATTCTCTAATTTTCCCAAATACATTTCTCCAAGATTATCGACCAACTTCTTAAACGAAATTGTCAAACTATACAGCTGTCTGTCCTACACTTTTTTATTATGGTGTAGCTGTATTTAAATACAAAGAGGGCCAGGTGCAGTGGCTCACGCCTGTAATCCCAGCAGTTTAGGAGGCCAAGGCAGGGGATCACTTGAGGTCAGGAGTTCAAGACCACCTTGGCCAACATGGTGAAACCCCATCTCTACTAAAAATACAAAAATTAGCTGGGCATGATGGCACAAGCCTGTTATCCCAGCTACTTGGGTGGCTGAGACAGGAGAATCACGTGAACCCTGGAGGTGGAGGTTGCAGTGAGCCGAGATTGTGCCGTTGCACTCTAGCCTGAACAACAGAGCGAGACTTCATCTCAAAATAAATAAGTAAATAATAAAAATAAAAAGAGATCTAATTGCATCTGTCTTTTAAAATTGACTTATCTTTTAAGTTATTTGACATGTTTTATAGTTTTTATAAAAGTCATAGGAATAGGAAAAGGATTTACATATATCCCTTTTCGCATCTGAAAGCTGACTAAATAACTAGTATTACAGGCTGGGCATAGTGGCTCACGCCTATAATCCCAGCACTTTGGGAGGCCGAGGTGGGCGGATCACCTGAGGTCAGGAGTTCGAGACCAGCCTGGCTAACATGGTGAAACCCTGTTTCTACAAAAAACACAAAAAATTAGCTGGACATGGTGGTGCATGCCTGTAATCCCAGCTACTCGGGAGGCTGAGGTAGGAGAATCGCTTGAACCTGGGAGGCGGAGGTTGCAGTGAGCCGCGATCGTGCCATCATACTCCAGCTTGGGCAACAAGAGCGAAACACTGTCTCAAAAAAAAAGTCATACAGTCTTACTCTGAAAAGCAGATTATCCTCAAATGATTATATATTCAAATGACCAATATATTTAACTGTGTTTCTTCTCTTCTCACCTCCCTTTCTCCCTGCAGTACCGTGTGGAATCAATGATGTTGCGTATTGCTAAACCAATGAACTATATTCCTGTGACACCTAGTGTTCAGCAAAGATCCCAGATGAGAGCCCCACAGTGTGTTCCTCTAATTATGGAGCCTGAATCCCGCTTCTATAGCAACTCTGTTCTCGTTTTGGATTTCCAATCACTTTATCCTTCTATTGTGATTGCATATAACTACTGCTTTTCCACCTGCCTTGGCCATGTGGAGAACTTGGGAAAGTAAGGTTTTTTTCACATTTACAATAATGTTGTTGTGCTTTGTACTTCTTACTAAAATTAGACACTTTCTGAGTGTCTCTTTGCTCTGGACACCTTCCCTATGAGCAAGATAAATGGACTGTATCCCAGCTAATCCATTCATTATAGTTGTCTTACCAATTGACATGGATCACCATATGATTAATCCAGCTTCATGGATGGATGACTCATGAAGAGGATTGGGAATAGGTCAGCCTTGCAACTGTTTCACTCCATATGTAACTATAGTCTCTTTTAAAATGAAAGTTAAATTGTTGATGTAAATTACCTTTCAGTGGAACAGTTTGAGGATTATGATCTTATAACTTCAACTAGACCTCCTCTTTATTTTTCTTATAAATAGTCCAGGATTTTAAAAATTAAATGTTAGGTTTTATTAATTAATGTAAATTAAATTCTATAAACTGATAATAACATTTTAAATTCTCAAAGGATTAGATGCTTTTCTTAAATTGTAGGAAATAACAGAGTCTTCCTTTTTATTGATTTTTGCGTATTTGAGATCATGTGTTGGTTTTAGTATATCCTATATTCCTTCATAGAAAGCATCTGTGGAAATTATATTGGTAATCCTGTCTTTTTATTAAAAACAGGAATTTGGAAAATTTACAAGATTTACAGTATTTCTATTTAAGGTTTAAATTATTCTTTAAATATATTCACAAGGATGTTAAAATAAATTTTTATTTAAGTAATTTAGTATAAGATGATTGGGCTGGACGTGGTGGCTCACACCTGTAATCCCAGCACTTTGGGAGGCCAAGGCGGGCAGATCATGAGGTTAGGAGATCGAGACCATCCTGGCTAACACGAGGAAACCCTGTCTCTACTAAAAATGCAAAAAATTAGCTGGGTATGGTGGCGGGCACCTGTAGTCCCAGCTACTCGGGAGGCTGAGGCAGTAGAATGGCGTGAACCTGGGAGACGGAGCTTGCAGTGAGCCAAGATCGTGCCACTGCACTCCAGCCTGGGTGACAGAGCGAGACTCCATCTCAAAAAATAATAAAGTAAATAAGATGATCAGATGTTGAGTTGAAATTTGGTATTTCAGTATAGATTTTACCCATAAATTTTAGGATAGTGCCATTTAAGAAATGTTTCTTGTAATAAATTGTGAATATTTGAAAAACTATTTTGGTAATGAGGCAAATAAACATATTACTAAGTACATGAATTCTTGTTTAGATGTTTGAAAATGAATTTCTAATGGAGTTAGAAAGATTTTTTAAATTGCATAAAATCTCTGTTCTATGATTTGAGGAAGTATTTGCTTAATGTTCTCTTTCTTAACAGGTATGATGAGTTCAAATTTGGCTGTACCTCTCTGAGAGTACCTCCAGATTTACTTTACCAAGTTAGGCATGATGTCACAGTGTCCCCCAATGGAGTAGCTTTTGTCAAGGTAATACTTTCTTGTAAATGAAAGATAACAACTATGGCTTAACTTTTGGAGAGCTGATAATGGTTTAGATATTGTTGGCACATAATAGAAAACAAAAACACCGAGTTTGCTTGAATATTTTATCTCAAAAAGTCAAAGATATGAGAATCTTCTAAGAAATCACTTCAGGAACAAACCAGTCACCTTGTTTTTCTTGAATTTAGGTTTTAAATCTTTAAATTGTTAAATTTTAGTTAACAAAATATTGAAAGAAATAAACGTATGCTTATACTTTCTGCCCTTTATTAGAATCAGGCAGACTTAAATAGCAACTTAATGGTCAAAATATATTACCTACAAAGATTTAAATTGCTTTAATGTGTAGATGCTACTAGTTGTTCTTCTACATTAAATTAAGACTATCTTAGAATTAATGATACTCTAATAGGCTTATTGTTTATATTTTTCAGAAGATATCCAAACTAAAAATAGGGTCCCTTTTTTCTCTCTTGTATCTCCCCTCAAAAGAGACAGAGGAAAACTTTACAAATTAAAGACAAATAAGAGACATCTAAAAGAAGATTATATTGCCTCTTATATGCCAACTTTATTCCTTTCTTTTCTATTTTCTTAGCAGTGAGTCTGTACTAGAATCATGAGACAGTAGAGTGGTTGATGGTAGAGTGGACCCCACCAGCCCTCAAATTCATTCTGGTGTACTATATCAAAAGTGGCATCATTCTCTACCAGTAAGAGGGAATACTAAACTAAAAGTAGCCATGTAGATGAAGAAAATTTTAACCAAAGAGTTCATGGTATGTTTCTTTTTGGAAAATTTTAAAATGTAGTATTTCTAAGGACTGATGTAGATGAGATCTACTTGGAGAAATGGAAACAGATTTTTTTTATTAAATGGGTCTCTATATAAAAATCAGTTTTCCAGTCACATTTCTGCGAATTTGGTCCCTGTTCTTTTTATCTTATGTCTTAAAACATTATGGCTGCTTCAAAATGTACACCAAATGAATTAGAGGTTAGAATATGTTCCATTGTCGCATATCTAGCAGCTTATTATCTCCCTTTAACAGCTTTTTTTTAAACTTGCATCTACTTTTGGAGCCAGTGTGTAAAGCTTAATGAAAATAAGATTTTTTTAATATTCAGGTGTGTGATTATCCTATCCCTGAGATTTTAATTGTTAGGTCTGACATGCATTACCTTGCACGTGTCTGTGAATCATCATCAAAGTTAATACTGTTTTGTGGTTTTCATTCCTACTGGAGTTCTCATAAATTCTCCCTAGTCTTGATGAATACAAATGATTTTTTTTTGGCATCAACAAATTTTATCACCTCACTATTCATCCCCTCTTCCAGATTGCTAATAAATGTAGGCCGGAGGGGATGGCTTAGTGGTCTAAGCATCAGATTTGAAATACCTAGAGTCCCTGGAACTGCAGGTTTGAATGTCAGCAGAGTCAACCCAGCTCATCATTCTTCCAAGGTAGATAAATGGAGTTCCATGCAGATTTCTGTGTGGGGTCATTAGGATGAGATCTTTAAAAACTGAGTTGGTTATGAGTGATACAAGTCCCATGTGTCATTTTGAAAGAATGGGGGTTTCTGTCAAAGTTTTGAACAAAATTTCCCTCTGAAGTTGTTGTATGGTCACTTATGCACTAGTTGACATCCTCCTCCCTGGAGGTCTCTGAACTCACATAGAAGTGCTCTGTTAGATTTATAAACATTGCAGGAACCATTTAGGAGAAAAATCCTCTTCCAAGAAATAAAATGTGATGATTTTATATTGACGGCCACTAATACTATGGTCACTCTGTTGTTAGCATGTTTCAATTCATGACAGTTGGCCATTATTATGTTTTATGCTTCCTTCTTAATTATGTAAATCTATAATGTTTGAGGGGTTTTAAACATTTTTTTTCTTTATGATAGCCTTCAGTAAGAAAAGGTGTACTACCAAGAATGCTTGAAGAAATTTTGAAGACTAGATTTATGGTGAAGCAGTCAATGAAGGCTTACAAGCAAGACAGAGCCCTGTCACGAATGCTTGATGCACGTCAGTTGGGACTTAAGCTGATAGCAAATGTCACATTTGGCTATACATCTGCTAATTTTTCTGGGAGAATGCCATGCATTGAGGTAAGTGATACAAATCTGTAGTTTTTTCAAAAGAGACTAAAATACAGTGAGGCACGGTGGCACTCACCTGTATTCCCAGTTACTTTGGAAGCTAAGATGTGGTGCGGGGGGCTTCAGCCCAGAGTTGAATCCTGCCTGGACAACATAGTGAGACCTCATCTCTTTTTTAAAAGAAAAAGAAAAAAAAAAAAAGGCCAGGCATGGTGGCTCACGCCTGTAATCCCAACACTTTGGGAGGCCAAGGCAGGCGGATCACATGAGGTCAGGAGTCGCGACCAGCGTGGTCAACATGGTGAAACCCCATCTCTACTAAAAACACAAAAATTAGCTAGGTGTGGTGGTGGGCACCTGTAATCCCAGTTATTCAAGAGGCCGAGGCAGGATAATTGCTTGAACCCAGGAGGCAGAGGTTGCAGTGAGCCGAGATCGCGCCATTGCACTCCAGCCTGGGCGACAGAATGAGACTTGGTCTCAAAAAAATGGCTCACACCTGTAACCCCAACACTTTGGGAGGCCAAGGCATGTGGATTACTTGAGTTCAGGAGTTTGAGACCAGCCTGGGCAACACGGTGAAATCCCATCTCTAACCAAAAATGCAAAAACTAGCTGGGCATAGTGTTATGTGCCTGTGGTCCCAGTTACTTGGGAAGCTGAGATGGGAGGATCACTAGAGCCCAGGAAGTCAAGGTTGCAGTGAGCCATGATTGCACCACTGCATTCCATCCTGGGTAACAGAACGAGACCCTGTCTCAAAAAAAAGAGACTAAAGCAGCATTAAATGAATGTCTGTTCATTCAAGCATTTCATTTTGTTTTAAAACTTTAAACCATTTCATTTCTATGACATACATCAGTTTTTCTCATGCCAAGCCTAAATATATATATATTCTTGGGGATCTGTGACTTTTCTCTATAAGATACCTCTGTGTCTTTATTCCAATGATAATTTTAGAAATTAGCATACACCTATTTCTGCATGGTCTTCATAACTATACTGTAACTTTCTATTAGCATAAATTTTCAGTGCCACCTTTGTAGCAGTTTTTACAACAGCCTTGGTACTGCATAATTCATTTTATGTATTGACAAGAGATCTGATTATAGTTATGTTGGCTTGTCCAAATGTCACAATTAGCCAGGTGTGGTGTCTCACACTTGTGATCCCCACAACTCAGGAGGCTGAGGTGGGAGGATTGCTTGAGCCCAAGAGTTCAAGACTAGCCTAAGCAACATAGTGATCCCTTGCCTCTATTAATACACAAAATTAAAAACTAAAAAAAATTTTTAAGTCAGAATAAACAACAGTCATTCCATATTTACTAGTATACCAGTAGATATAAAGCACAACCTTTTTTGCAATGATAGTGACAGTTGAAAGACATTTTTCATAGAATGACTTAATTTCATATTTACTAAGTTAAGGTGTTTATTTGATACAAATACAATATAGTGTGACAGGGTAATATAATAATATACTAGTGAGTGAGAAAAGAACAGAGTAACTTATTATATTGTGATCTTTTCATGCCAAATGAAGGTCAGAGAACATTGTGGTATATCATATTTGCATTAGTTCAGTAAGAGAAAAGCAGGGAAAGCATAAAGTCTTCACACAGCTCACAGTAGGCAAAATGAACTCCAAAAACATGAGCAAGGCAGTAGTGGCATATTCACATTGAAAGCAGCAAAATACCATCTATAGTGGAAACTTAATATTGTTAACTTGAATATTTTGGTACAGTAATATGATTTTGTGCTGGATAAATTTTTTTATAGTTGCACTGTAAAGGCTGTAAGCAATAAAAGTTTGTATCTAGGTTTATATTTGTATACTTTTAGGTAAGATAAAAAATACTTTGTCAGTCCTGGGGGTTCATATTAATACATTTGAAAACCAATGATCTATATGATATAGCAGGAAAAAAAATGGAAATGACATTACTAATGTAAAACCAAAAGCTATCCTTTTTTTTTTTTTTTTTGAAACAGCATCTTGCTTTATCACCCAGGCTAGAGTGCAGTGGCTTAACCACGGCTCACTGCAGCCTCGACCTCCCAGGCTCAAGCAATCCTCCCACCTCTGCCTCCAAGTAGCTGGGACTACAGGTGCTTACCTGTATGCCCAGTTAAGTTTTCTATTTTTTGTAGAGATGGGGTTTCGCCATGCTGCCCAGGCTGGTCTTGAATTCCTGGGCTCAAGTGATTCTCCTGCCTTGGCAGGGATTACAGGTGTGAGCCACCATGCTTGTCCCAAATCCTTTCTTAGGGGCCATTTCCACATTTCCCTAATTTCTTCCCTGCCTCTCGGTTTTAAAAGTGTTTATTAATGTATTTTAGTAATAATGCAGAAATTATACTATTTTTAAAATATGTAAATACTGTAACTTTAGAATAACCAGAATTTGGTAGGATTTTTGAACTAGCAGTGGAAGTTTAGGAATAGGGTTTCACCAGGGAGTACGTTGCTGCTTTGCACGGTGAACTCAGACTCCCAAGCAGTACCTGCTTCCTTGACCCTGGTCTTCTCAGCTATCCTCAGATTAATGACTGCAAGCATGCATTTGACCCCTCATCATATGCTAACTTCGCAACAAACTTCTAGGTGAAATCATGAGTGGAAAAAGCAGCTAACATCACAGAAAGAGCCTCTCATGAATTAGTGAAAAGTTAGCACCAATAGAGTAAAAGTGGAAGATATCAGCCACTTTTTTTTTTTAAAGGGCAGATGGCTTCATTCTTTTTTGTGGCTGTATGATATTCCATTGTACACATAATATGGCATTTCCTTTATCCATTCACTCGTTGATGGACACTTAGGTTGTTTCCATATCTTGGCTATTGTGAATAGTGCTACAATAAATATGGGAGTGCAGATATCAATTCAATGTACCGATTTCCATTTTTTTTGGGGGGGGGGGCGGATATATACCCAGCAGTGGGATATCTGGATCATGTGGTAGTTCTATTTTTAGATTTTTGCAGCATCCTATATTGTTCTACATAGTGGCTCTACTAATTTACGTTCCCACTACAGTGGGTTCCCCTTTCTCCACATCCTTGCCAGCATTCATTATTGCCTGTTTTTTGGATAAAAGCCATTTTAGCTGGGGTGAGAAGATATCTCATTATAATTTTGATTTGCATTTCTCTAATTAGTAATATTAGTCATTTGTATGTCATCTTTTGAGAAATGTCTATTCAGACCTTTTGTGCATTTTTAATCGAATTATTTGTTTTTTTCCTACTGAGTTGTTTGAGTTCCTTACATATTCTGGTTATTAATCCCAAGTTAGATGGGTAGTTTGCAAATAATTTCTCCCATTCTATGGGTTGTCTCTTCACTTTGTTGATTATTTCCTTTACTGTGCAGAAGCTTTTTAGCTTTATGTGATCCCATTTGTCCAGTAATCAGCCCTAAAAAAGAATAAAATCCTGTCATTTGCAAAACATGGATGGAACTGAAGGACATTATGCTAAGTGAAATAAGCCAGACAGAGAAAGACAAATATCACACATTCTCACTCTTATGGAAACTAAAAAAAATAAAGGAACTCATGGAGATAGAGAGTAGAATGATGGTTGCCAGAGGCAATGAGGTGGGGAGGGAGGGAGATAAAGTAGAAATGATTGATGAGTACAAAAATACAATTAGAATGAATAAAATCTAGTATTTAGTAGCACAGTAACTATAGTGAACAGCAACTTATTGTATATTTTTAAATAACTAAAAGAATGGAATTGAAATGTCTAACACAAATAAATGATAAATGCTTGAGGTGATGGATATCCCAGTTACCCTGATTTGATCATTACACATTGTCTGCCTGTGTACATCATATGTACCGCATATACATATATATACAACAGTTATGTATCCAGAATAATTAAAAGCTTTTAAAAGTGGGAGGCGAATGGATTACTGACTGTGGTCTCCTGCTTTCCTTCAGAGAACACACAGTCAAAAAAGTACTAGATCTGGACTATCATAGAGAAAGATGAGACTTTGTAAGCATATAAGGAGAATATGGAGAATAAATAAATGTAGCTAATAGTTGTAGGTTAATGTCTCTGTCTCAGTACCATCATAGAGAAAGACAAGACTTGGTAAGCAAAAATTCCTATGAAGAGAATATGGAGAATAAAGTAGCTAATAGTGGAGGTTAATGTCTCTGTCTCAGTTGGACTTACTTCATAAGTTAAAATTTTTATATGTTGACAGTTTTCTACTAAATTATTGGTCATTCATATTTATGATAAAGGTATATTTGTGCCTTTTTAAAAATTGTCTGAACTTTATTTCTTCCTTTTTATGTCTTTGCAGGGAATTAATTTTTACTTAAAACATTTGTTTTTATTAAGACTTTTGAGGCCAGGTGCAGTGGCTCACGCCTGTAATCCCAGCACTTTGGGAGGCCAAGGCGGGTGGATCACGAGGTCAGGAGACCAAGACTGTCCTGGCTAATGCGGTGAAACCCCGTCTTTACTAAAAATACAAAAAATTAGCCGGGCGTAGTGGCGGGTGCCTGTAGTCCCAGCTACTTGGGAGGCTGAGGCAGGAGAATGGCGTGAACCCGGGAGGTAGAGGTTGCAGTGAGCCGAGATTGCGCCACTGTACTCCAGCCTCGGCGACAGAGTGAGACGCCATCTCAAAAAAAAAAAAAAAAAAAAAAGACTTTTGAGCATCCCCAATCATGGCCTAAATTGTGAAACCATTTATTTTCCTCTTTTAAATCCTCTCTTAGCCCTTTAATGAAGTAATGTTTTTCAGGTTAGGAACCTTGGCACAAAGTAGCAGAATCTGTTAATTTAATTATTTCTCTTTCCCTCTTCCGCCTCCCCCTCACTCTAGTGCTGCTGAATTCTTCTTATTATGTGGTCTTCAGGGGTAACTGCAGAGTTCTGACTCTTTGGGGTATAACTTAAATGTGCCAGAGTAAGAGCATTAGGCAGACATTTAAGACCACTGTGTATATGTATGAGTATATACTTACTTGTAAGTATATATCTCAGAAGTATATTTGACTTTGACACTAAAATGGCTTGCTTATGCAGCTCTTTTTCCTCACATATTTAAAAGTTGACCTTGTTTGAAAGTGGCAGCAGGTAACAGAACATTTTATTCAATTTGAGTTTCCATTAGATAACATGATTTTTGTAATGTATTAAGTTACAGTTTACATTCTCAAGATTTTCTGATGTACTAGAGGTCTCAGCAGAATTCATAATCTTAATTTAAAACCCAAGGCCAGGCATGGTGGCTTACACCTGTAATTACAACACTTTGGGAGGCTGAGGCGGGTGGATCATTTGAGGCCAGGAGTTCCAGACCAGCCTGGTCATCATGGCAAAACCCTGTCTACTAAAAATACGAAAAATAGCTGGGCATGGTGGCGCACTCCTGTAATCTCAGCTATTCGGGAGACTGAAGCACGAGAATTGCTTGAACCCAGGAGGCAGAGGTTGCAGTGAGCCAAGCTCACACCACTGCACTCCAGCCTGGGTGACAGAACGAGACTCTGTCTCAAAATAAATAAATAAATCAGAATAAATAAATAAATAAATCCCAACTCGTTTCTACTACCAGTTTTATTATTTATTCCTTTGTTCATGTACTTAATATGTCCTTTGTAATGCAACTTTAAATAGCCTTTTAAATACTACTCAATCCTATATTTAGTAATTCAAATTTTACAGTAAAGGGAGAAGGATCATTATTGCTATTGTTTGCTTCTTAACAAAAAAAACAAAAATGTGCAGTTTGCGTTTTAAAATTGCAAAAGGAATGCTCCATTTATGTTTTATGTTGAATGGCAATTTTTCCCACTCTTAGCTTTAATGAGTTCAATAAATAAAACAGCACTGTTATATAGTCTCCTTAATTTACTTAACTGTAAAATCTCATTAGCATGCTTCTCATATTTGTCAAGGCCCAGCATCTTTTTGTTTTGTAAACTCATGCTGTGGTCACTGTTAAAATTCACTAATCACCAATGAGTAAAACCTTCCTAGATATATATCTACCTATTTAATTTAAATTGAACAGTTTTAATATATTTTCCATCATATAATTAGATACATTTTTCCTTGTATAACTAGTGACAAGATTGAAGTTCAGCATTAACTTTAATGATATTGAAAGACATTATCATCAACACTTCAACAGAAAAATTTTGAGAGATACACGTACATATACTCATGCACCCACAAAGAGTGCTTTTCTGCCTAATGAGTTGTAAGGGCACATAAGAAAGTTGAATAGGTCGGGCACGGTGGCTCACACCTATAATCCCAGTACTTTGGGAGGCCAAGGTGGGTGGATCACGAAATCAGGAGTTCAAGACTAGCCTGGCCAATATGGTGAAACCCCATCTCTACTAAAAAATACAAAAATTCTCTGGGTGTGGTGGCGTGCACCTGTAGTCCCAGCTACTCAGGAGGCTGAGGCAGAAGAATCGCTTGAACCCAGGAGGCAGAGGTTGCAGTGAGCCAAGATTGTGCCACTGCACTCTAGCCTGGGTGACAGAGTGAGACTCCTCAAAAAAAAAAAAAAAAAAAAAGTTCTTGAATAAAGAAGGATTATTCTTCCAAGAATCCAACGTAGCTGTGTACCTTGTAACAAGTGCAGTCCACTTACTGTTATACTCAAAGACAAGTTTGTATATTGATTGGTTCTTTCAAATTCTTCACCTCAGTTTCTTCTTGAGTACTTGTAGAAAGAATGATGATACTGATGGCTATTTTGATTTCTTTTTTACGTTCTTTTCTCGTTTCATTTCTGGAAATATTTAGTAATTAAATGTATTATATGTTAAAGTCTGTTGACTTATACTGAGCTATGTTAAGAAATTATTTCCAATGTGTTTGTACCAACAGGTTGGCGATAGTATTGTTCACAAAGCCAGAGAGACCTTGGAACGAGCTATTAAACTGGTGAATGATACCAAGAAATGGGGGGCTAGGGTTGTATATGGCGATACTGACAGGTAATGGGTTTTTGGTTTTGTAGTTGTCTTTTTGCATCTCTCTAGATCTTCATTTCAGTGTTTAAAATGGCTTAAGGGAATCTTTTCTAAAAACAGAGTTCTGTCTGAGTCCTTTCCAGTCCTTACGATCTCATGATCAGAGCTAACACAGATCCTGATTTACCAGATAGGATAGTAAGAGACAGTTTGTGTTCTGAGCCACAAACTGAAGATACCTATGGCTTCCCTCCAGGTAGCTCTAAGCCAAGTAGATAGTGATCTATAAACTAACTGTGTACACAGGAGTCTAGTTTATTTAAAGAAACTACTTTTAATGTGAATAATTCCTCTAATATAGCTGTAACTCTCTGAATTTAAGTGTATATCTTAAAATAAACTGTTTTTGAAGGACAATTGCCAGAACTGTGAATGGTTAACTTACCACTCGGCCCCAGAATATGTTGACCTTCTAAGAGAAGTGCATATAGGCAAATACAGTTTTCCATTTGATTCCAGAGGGTCCACAGACTTCCTCAAGCCTATTATTTATGGATTGGCAAATAATGTGCCTGCATTTGAAGGCACGTTATTAATAATGTAAGTTATTAACACCAGCTTGCATGCTTCCTTGCTTGCTGTGATATTTTTCAGGTTTCAGTTATTTATGTAACATCTTTTTTGCATGGCTTATTGAAATTCTTCTAGAATGTAGGCACTATTCAAATTTCTTACAGTGAAATTTTTTCCGTATTGGGGACGTAGAGTCACAGTGTGATCACGCTAAGAGCACTTGCATCAAGACCTCTGATCTCTTTACAGTCCAACAGAGCAATAGGAGATAATGCTTCTGATCATTAAATAGTTTATAAGTAATCTTTGAACAGCATTTAATCTTATCCAGTTCTTTAAAATGTTCATACAGACAGCATAATCATATTAATGCTGAATGAGACCTTGCCTTATAGAGCAGCTGTTTCATTACCAGCCGGTGGGGATAGTTTCAAATTATCCAGGCCCTAATTATCCATATTCTCTCCTGTTCCTCATCAACAGCCACTTCTTAGTTTGGCTTTGGTTATTTTATTGTTCTATGAAACTACTTCTGCTGGGCATTCTAGCAAAATAAGAGTTACTAAAATAAGTTCTGCACTTGTTAGCAGAACTCCTTAAAAATATTTAGGGAAAAATGTTAATCCTTTAACTTACTGATTTTAATTCAGGGGCTATCCATGTTGTTGACAACACCCAGAAGTCAGCATGATTCTGATTGTAGTTATATTATTTACCCTTTAAGATCTGTAAGAAGTCAAGCTACAAAAAATAATAGACTCACAGAATGTCAGAGCCGGAAGGGATTTTGATATTATTTAGGCCAGCAGTTTTCATACTTGGGGAGAGCTTAGAATGTGCCTCAAGTGATGCTTGTTAAGAACAAATTTCCCTAGGATAAGAAATTTAAGATCTTGCAACTAGTCAGTAAAGAGCCATAAATTGATATTCAGTGTTTTGATTCCTAGCTGATGCTTTCTCTCTACATCAGATTTTATAGTTATTATATGATTCCAGTCAAAGGAAATTTACTTGCAATGTCATTAAAACTTTTGATCACCATTCAGTACCTGATACATTCAACAAACATTGGCCAGGCGTGCTGGCTCATACTTGAAATCCTAGCACTTTGGGAGGCCAAGGCAGGTGGATTGCTTGAGCCCAGAAGTTTTAAGACCAGCCTGGGCAACAAAGTGCAACCCTGTCTCTACAAAAAATTTAAAAATTAGCCGGACATGGTGGTGTGCACCTGTACTCCTAGCTGCTTGGGAGGCTGTGAGGTGGGAAGATTGCTTAAACCCAGGAGTTCAAGGCTGTAGTCAACCATGATCATGCCACTGCACTCCAGCCTGGATGACAGAATGAGACCCTGTCTCAAAAACAAACCCAAATGTTTAGTGACGTCTGTATGAGGGCAATTCACAACAGTGTCACCCTGGCAGAATACAAGTAAGTTCTTGAAGGAGGACACAAAAAAGTCAGTACCATAGTTTTTGGCCCCACAGCGCCCAGACCTACCCAACAATATTTTACTTCTTAGTAATTACTTTGCCTTGTTAAATATAATTTAAATTTGTGTTTTTTTTCCTTGGAAGGACAATAATGATAAAAGGTTGAGAAACACAGCTCTTGGGATAATAGGTAATGCCTGGTGGAGTGAAAAAGAGTTCCTGGCTGGGCGCAGTGGCTCATGCCTGTAATCCCAGCACTTTGGGAGGCCAAGGCAGGCAGATCACCTGAGGTCGGGAGTTCGAGACCAGCCTGACCATATGGAGAAACGCCATCTCTACTAAAAATACAAAATTAGCTGGGCGTGATGGCACATGCCTGTAATCCCAGTTACTTGGGAGGCTGAGGCAGGAGAATAGCTAGAACCCGGGAGGCAGAGGTTGCAGTGAGCCAAGATTGCACCATTGCACTCCAGCCTGGGCAACAAGAGCGAAATTCCATCTCAAAAAAAAAAAAAAAGGCCAGGTGCAGTGGCTCACACCTGTAATCCCTGCACTTTGGGAGGCCGAGGCGGGTGGATCACTAAAAATTAAAAAAATTAGCTGGGTGTGGTGGTGCATGCCTATAATCCCAGCTACTCAGGAGGCTGAGGCAGGAGAATCGCTTGAACGCGGGAATTGGAGGTTGCAGTGAGCCAAAATCGCGCCGCTGCACTCCAGCCTGGGCAACAAGAGAAAAACTCCATCTCAGAAAAAAAAAAAAAGGAGTTCCCAACTGAGAGTGAGGAGACCTGGATTCTCTTTCTAGCTATACTCCTAGATGATGGCATAACCATTAATAAGTCATTTTGCCTCTCTGAGGCTTAGTTGCCTCATCATCAAAATTAAGGAAATCTGATAGACGAAGGTAAATGACCTTCCAATTATGATGACATTCCAATTAAACTTTTAGTTATTTTTAAATGTACAATAAGTTATCGTTGACTGTAATCTCTCTGCTGTGCTATCAAATACTAGGTCTTATTCTAACTACATTTTTGTACCCATTAACCATCTCCGCTTCCCCACACATACACAGTACCTTTCCCAGCCCGTGGCAACCTAGCAGAAACTTTTTTTTTTTTCCTGAGACAGAATCTCGCTCTGCCGCCCAGGCTGGAGTGCAGTGCAGTGGCGCAATCTCAGCTCACTGCATGCTCTGCCTCCCGGGTTCAAGCCATTCTCCTGCCTCAGCCTCCCAAGTAGCTGGGACTACAGGCATGTGCCACCATGCCCAGCTAATTTTTGTATTTTTAGTAGAGATGGGGTTTCACTATGTTGGCCAGGCTGGTCTTGAACTCCTGACCTCGTGATCCACCCACCTTGGCCTCCCAAAGTGCTGGGATTACAGGCATGAGCCACCGCACCCAGCCAATAATAACTTTTAAGATGTAAAGTATATGTACCTTTATTTCTTTATCATTTTTATGGAATTATAATTTTTAACAACATGTATAGTATGTAATAAAATATTAAAATACATAGGCCCAAGTTACCAGCTATCATGCCAGTCAAGATATAGAACACTTTTTATCACCCTAAAAAGTTATCTCATTCTCCCTTTACAGTGAATCCCTCACCCTCACTCCATGCCCTAGACAACCACTTATCTGATTTTTATTACTGTAGCTTAGTTTTGCCTACTATAAAACCGTATAGAAATATGTGTATGTCCACTTATTTTAAATGTTGCATACGGCCGGGCGCGGTGGCTCATGCCTGTAATCCCAGCACTTTGGGCAGATCACCTGAGGTCGGGAGTTCGAGACCAGCCTGACCAACATGGAGAAACCCCGTCTCTACTAAAAATACAAAATTAGCCGGGCGTGGTTGTGCATGCCTGTAATCCCAGCTACTCGGGAAGCTGAGGCAGGAGAATCGCTTGACTTGGGAGGCAGAGGTTGCGGTGAGCTGAGATCACGCCATTGCACTTCAGCCTGGGCAACAAGAGCAAAACTCCATCTCAAAAAGACAAAAAAAAAAAATGTTGCATTCATCATTGCATCTGAACATTTTAAGAATAATAATCTTTCATAAAAACAGTTGGCAGTTGCACATGAAGTTCAACATACACTTAGCATATGACCCAGTGATTCCACTCCTTTATGCTTATCTTAGAAAAAAGAAAACCTGGCCGGGCACAGTCTGTGGCTCACACCTGTAATCCTAGCACTTTGGGAGGCTCAGGCGGGCAGATCATGATGTCAGGAGATGGAGACCATCCTGGCTAACACGGTGAAACCCTGTCTCTACTAAAAATACAAAAAATTAGCCGGGCGTGGTGGTAGGCCCCTGTAGTCCCAGCTACTCAGGAGGCTGAGGCAGGAGAATGGCGTGAACTCGGGAGTTGGAGCTTGCAGTGACCCGAGATCGCGCCACTGCACCCCAGCCTGGGTGACAGAGCAAGACTCCGTCTCAAAAAAAAAAAAAAAGAAAAAGGAAAACCTATGTCCACACAAAAACTTGTGTACGATTCTTCATTGGAGCTTTGTTCGTAATAGTCCAAAACTGCAAAATATCTAAACGTCTATCAGTGAGTGATTGGACAAGCAAACTGTGGTATATCCATACAGTGGAATACTGCTCAACAATGGAAACCAACCAGTTGCTGTTATTCTGACACCATGGATGAATCTCAAAATATGCTGAGTGAAAGAAGACAGATATAAAAGAGTACATACTATATAGTTTCATTTATATAAAATTTTTATTTATTTACTTAGAGACAGGGTCTAACTATATTGCCCAGGCCCATCTCAAACTCCTGGCCTCAAGCGGTCCTCCACTTCAGCCTCCAGAGTTGCTGGGATTACAGGCAAAAGCTACTGTACCCAGCTCATTTATATAAAATTCTTGGAAAAAACCTATATAACAGAAAGCAAGTCTTATGTATTGAACCTGGGGCCGGGAATAGACTGAAAAATTATTGTGAAGGAGTACAAGGAGGTTGAGGCTGCAGTGAGCCATGATTATGCCACTGCACTCCAGCCTCGGTAACAGAGTGAGACCCTGCCTCTTAAATAAAATAAAATAAGGTAGTATTGGTATAAATGAGCATCAGATGGCCTATAAAGAAACTAAAAAAAACCTTCAGATGGTTCGAAGTATAGCCTAGATTGAAGGTCTAATTAACTAAAGCATTTTTATTCTACCTTAGTGAATGTTAAAATTAATTCAGATTGAGACAATATTTATTTTAAAGACTTTTAGTAGAGTTGAATAAACTACTTTTTTCCTTTCTTTTAATTTTTCATATTAGGCTGTCAGGCAAGTACTGTCTCCAGTATTAGCAGGGACTTTTTCCAAAGAAACCATCCAAAATGGGATTTAAAAATCCAGTATAAAAACACTTCAGAAATATGAGATTGGTTTATATGGCTAGAAAAAAGAATCTTAAAGTCATGTTTCAAGATATCATCCATTTCCACTATTTAATGTCTTTTCACTAGAAATATAAGTGAAGATGAACTTTATAATCTATCTAACTTAAATATTTATTAACCATTACTTCTGTTGGTGGTCAGGTTGTAGTATATACTGAAATAGAAAAAAAGATGCCCAATGCATTTTATCAGTTATTTTTGAGTATATTTTGTATTGGTATTTTGAGTATATTTTGTATTGGTGTTTTTTATTCATGTAATTCAATATTATTCATTACCAAGTAACATGATCCATTATAGCAAATGAAAAGATTTACAGATATACACAGTGTTTGTAATGTCTTTTTTGTGTATGATATGATTACAGATGTTGATTTTCTTCCGTGTGTCTTTTTATGTTTTCTAACTATTTTTCAGTTAACATACATTACAGGATATATGTCTGTCTTTTTTTTTTTCTTTTTTTTTTGAGACGGAGTCTTGCTCTGTCACCCAGACTGGAGTGCAATGGCACAATCTCAGCTCACTGTAACCTCTGCCTCCTGGGTTCAGGCGATTCTCCCACCTCAGCCTCCCAAGTAACTGGGACTACAGGCACACGCCACCTCCCCTGGCTAATTTTTGTATTTTTTTTAGTAGAGACGGGATTTTGCCATGTTGGCCAGGCTGGTCTCAAAATCCTGACCTCAGGTGATACACCCGCCTCAGCCTCCCAAAGTGCTGGGATTACAGGTGTGAGCCACCGCACCCAGCCAATGTCTTTCTTTTTTAAGTTGAGTGGTTCTAGCCTTAAGGGAACTTCTCCCATATCACAAGTACATCTTCCATTTTCTTATAATCATATAGTCTCTTATTTTGTGATGTACTTAACTGTGTACCACAGTGGTCCCCAACCTTTTTTTTTTTTTTTTTTTTTAGATGGAGTCCTAAGCTGCAGTGCAGTAGTATAATCTCAGTTCACTGCAACCTCTGCCTCCCAGGCTCAAGCGATTCTCCTGCCTCAGCCTCCCAAGTTGCTGGGATTATAGGCACATGCCACCAGGCCTGGCTAATTTTTATATTTTAGTAGGGATGGGGTTTCACCATGTTGGTCAGACTGGTCTCAAACTCCTGACCTCAGATGATCCACCGCCTTGGCCTCCCAAAATGCTGGGATGATAGGCGTGAGCCACTGTGCCTGGACCACAGCAGTCCCCAACCTTTTTAGCACCAGGGATCGGTTTCATGGAAGACAATTTTTCCGCAGACCAGGTGGTTTGGAGATGAAACTATTCCACCTCAGATCATCAAGCATTAGATTCTCATAAGGTGCACACAACCTAGATCCTGCACTTGTGCGCAGTTCACAATAGGGTTCATGCTCCTATGAGAATCTAATGCTGCCACTGATCTGACTGATCTGCCACTGATCACAGACTGACTGGTATCAGTCTGTAGCCTTGGGGTTAGTGACCCCTTGTGTACCATACAAAGCCTTAAACGTCCAGGGATGATCCAGGACTTCCTTGACTACTGGGATATCTGACCTGATCTGTGTGTTAGAAATATTGGATGTCTTAAAAGATTTGTAACAAGATATATCATAGTACATAAGGAAAGTAATAAAACAGGAAAGCTTACATAGAAAGCATCTTAAAGAGTAAATAGGAGAAAGGGAGTTTTTTTTGGCATTAGACAAGAGTCATAGCCAGGAAAGTTACTCTTGATAAAATTTTTGTTATAATGACTTCCTCATTACCTTACTTTATTTTTAATCCCCTTAGTATGTTTGTGCTACTGAAAGGAGCCACTAAGGAGCAGTCTTTTAAGATTGGTCAGGAAATTGCCGAAGCTGTAACTGCTACCAATCCTAAACCAGTGAAATTGAAGTTTGAAAAGGTAAGAGGAATGTAATATTAGTAATCACATATAAAATTCATATACCTTCTAGAGACCTCTGATTTGTTCAGTACATTTTCAGAATCACTAACAGTATATGGGTCTATTAAAGTGTTAAATTTGGGTCACTGGCTCATGTCTGTAATCCTGGCACTTCGGGAGGCCAAAGCAGGAGGGTTGCTTGAGGCCAGGAGTTTGAGATCAGCCTGGACAACAAAGCCAGACCCCATCTCTACAAAAATTAAAAAGTTAACCAGGCATAGTGGCACACGCCTGTAGTCCCAGGTATTCCAGAGGCTGAAGTAGGAGGACCACTTGAGCCCAGGTATTCAAGGTTACAGTGAACTGTGATTGACCAGTGCACTCCAGCCTGGGGAACAAAGTAAGACCCTGTCTCTAAAAAAAAAAAAAAAAAGTATTTAAATATTTTCTCTTTTGTATAATTTTCTCAAAATTTGTTTAGTAATGTATATATGTAAGGAAATGAAAACTTTGTTCCAGTAACTATTATTGTGTAACAGATCACCCCAAACTTAATGGTGTAAAACAGCCAGCATTTCATTCTTCTCACAGATTTTCTGGCTCAGGAATGCAGACAGGGTGCAACTGGAATGGCTTTTCTCTGCTGCACGATGTCTAGTTCCTCAGCTGAGAAGACTGTTAGGGGTTAGGGGTAACCCAACCAGCAGCTAAGGGTTGAAACCATCTGAAGCTTGCTTACCATCATGTCTGGTGGTTGATGCTGGCTACTAGTTGGGACATCAGCCAGAACACCTACCAGTGGCCTTTCACTGGGGCTGCTTGTTCTCCCTCACAACATGAGGGTTGGGTTCTAGGTGTGAACATCCCAAAGAAACACAAAAGCTGCTTTGTTTTGTATGACCCAGGCGCAAAGTAACACAGTGTCCCACGCCTCTCTAGATTTAAAGGGAGTGAACTTAGACCCCACTATTAATAGGAAGAATGTCAAAGTCACATTGTAAGAAGACCATGTAGGATGGAAGATATATTCTTTCTTTGCAAAACAAAGTCTACCACAAGGACTTTGAACTCTTTTTCACTTACCTTTAGATATCAAATATGTATTTCTTTCTTTCTGTATAAAAGATACTTAGCCTAGGAACTGTGTGGAATACGAAGAAGTGTAAGACACAGTCCTGCCCTCTAAGAGCCAGTAATCTAAAAGGAAAGGTTAGGAATGTATATAAGCAGTCTCTTGTTGTAAACATAACAGAAAGCAAGATGAGAATAGCCCGCTTAAACACTGTGAGAGCACAAAGGAAAGGAGGAATTGCGTCCTCCTGGGCTGGATAGGGAGACTCCATATATAGGAAGTAACAATGAACTGTGTCTTGAAAAATTGTTAGAATTTCAGTAGGCAGACATGGGGCTGCAATCATTCTGCACAGAAGAAAATGGCATGTATGGAATTGGAAAAGCACAGTATGGAAATACGGGGAAGCAGGAGATAGATCCGGAAAAATAAAGTTGAGACCAGACTGTAGACTCTTGAATGCCAAGCTAAAGTGTTTATACTTTATTCAGTAAATAAACAAAACTGGTAGCGCAAGAAAAGGAGTGAGCAAGTGGTAACAACTTAAAGACAATTCATTTTGCTCCCACGTGTTATATCATGAATTTGTTGGACCCAAAGTCATATATAGAATTTTTTAAATAATTGATACTTGATTAAAGAAAGCACAAAGACATAAAAATAAAACATTCTTGGTGGGGGAAAATGGTTTTTAAGAGGCATTTTATTAATTTTACCACAGGTATATTTGCCCTGTGTTTTACAAACAAAAAAGAGGTATGTGGGTTACATGTATGAAACACTGGATCAGAAGGACCCAGTATTTGATGCAAAAGGAATAGAAACAGTCAGAAGAGATTCCTGCCCTGCTGTTTCTAAGGTAAGGTTTATCTATCTTGTCTTCATCTGTAAGAAATAAGTGGCTAAAGTGTCTGGTGAAAATGTAACTACCCTTAAACATACATCTAGGTGAAGGAACTATAGCCTATATAATTAATATAACTATAGGAGTAACTACATGAATTTTGAGAATTTTATTTGTAGTGTCTTATTTTGTTTTTGTTTGTTTGAGACAGGGTCTCACTTTGTCACCCAGGCTGGAGTGCAGTAGTCCAATCCTGGCTCACTGCAGCCTTGACCTCCTGAGCTCAAGCAATCTTTCTGCCTCAGCCTCCTGAGTAGCTAGAATTTTATTTCTAATAAAAACAATTTATTTGATTTTAGTCCTTAAGTTTCTGACTTCCTCCCATACCTTACGTTTTATCAAAAATTACTAAAAAGCAATACATGAGAGTTTCCTGCCTATTGCCTGGAGATCATATATGTCACAGTGTAACAACTCCTGAAAGCAGAGCAGGATAAACAAGACAAACAGACCCGGTGTGGTGGCTCATGCCTGTAATCCCAGCACTTTGGGAGGCCAAGGCAGGCAGATCACTTGAGATCAGGAGTTCGAGACCAGCCTGGCCAACATAGTGAAACCCCATCTCTACTAGAAATACAAAAATTATCTGGGTGTGGTGGCGCATGCCTGTAATCCCAGCTACTCGGGAGGCTGAGGTGTGAGAATCACTTGAACCCGGGAGGAGGAGGCTGCAGACAGCCAAGATCACAACACTGCACTCAGCCTGGGCAAGAGAGTGAGACTCCATCAAAATAAAAAGAGAGAAACATAATCCATTCCAGATTAACTGAACTTTCATTTATTTGGATTATCAAATACAAATTAGGAAGATTTCCAAACAATTAGCTATAAATTACTCAAATTTCTCAACCATAATAACCCTGATATTTTTTGGCTTTTTCTTTACTCGGGCCTAGACTCCTTCTATAGCAAAACAAAAATAAATGGTATAAATGGGAATAGCATTCTATATACTGTTTGATGAGAGCATTAAAAGCATAGTGGATTGAATATTATCAATATATTATATATATAATATTATGTGAATTTGGGATTTTTTTCAGCACTATTTCTGGAAGAGATATAATCCAGTACCTTCTTTCTCTAGGCAGAATTGTACTCAAGCTAAATTAATAAGCTTATTGTATAAATATCCATTGGTTCCAGTATTCAGAATAAGACACAGAGCTTTCACCTAGAACTAACTTAATCTACTTGGCCGGGCATGGTGGCTCACGCCTATAATCCCAGCACTTTGGGAGGCCGAGGCGGGCGGATCATGAGGTCAGGAGATGGAGACCATCCTGGCTAACACGGTGAAACCCCGTCTCTACTAAAACAAAAAATTAGCCGGGCGTGGTGGCACATGCCTGTAGTCCCAGCTACTCGGGAGGCTGAGGCAGGAGAATCGCTTGAACCCGGGAGGCAGTGGTTGCAGTGAGCCGAGATCACGCCATTGCACTCCAGCCTGAGCGACAGAGCAAGACTCCGTCTCAAAAAAAAAAAAAAAAAAAAAAATTAATCTTACATAAATCCACTGCATGCTGGTTATTTCCTAGTAGAAATTTCCAACACAGAAAATTCTGTCATAGTTATTTATCAATATTATAAAAAGTCAAAAAGGCTGATTTTGATTTGACTGCCTGGTGATCTTTAAACTTCTCTGTGTTTCCTGTGACTGAATCAGGACCCTTTCTATACTGGTAAATAAAAAAACAATACATGAAATCATGTCTGGTTTCTTGTACCTAGAGGCTTTGACTATTAAAAAAAAAAAACTTACGTGTTTTATGTTGCTTATCACATAACAAATGTTAATTTGCATGTCATTCCACATGATTTTCCTTAAACTACATGATATTCTGTTTTTAGAAATAGCAAGCTCTCTAAAGTCTCAAATAACTTTCAATTTTTAATAATTTTATTATCCCATCATTGTAAGTAACAGATTATTTAGGTAGGTTAGCAGGTTACCCAGTAGTTACATAATTGAAAGTGTAATAACAATGGTGAAACATACTAGGAGATATTTTATCTTTACTTGCGTATCTTTTTTGTTTTAAGATACTTGAGCGTTCTCTAAAGCTGCTATTTGAAACGAGAGATATAAGTCTAATTAAACAGTATGTTCAGCGACAATGTATGAAGCTTCTGGAAGGAAAGGCCAGCATACAAGACTTTATCTTTGCCAAGGAATACAGAGGAAGTTTTTCTTATAAACCAGGAGCTTGTGTGCCAGCCCTTGAACTTACAAGGTAATGATACCCTCAGTACCTTGCCAGGATAGTCCTGAGATTCTGCACAGGTCTAGAAGACCCAAATGAAAAGACAGTCCATAGACACAGACACAAAATTGTTTCTTTACCTGCGCACATGAAGCCTCACTGAAAGTTAGTGAATATTCCCTCATACTTTGTAAGATGTGAAGAGGAAATCCTCTTTTGGGCTTTCCTTCAGAAACTTATGCAAAGAAATTGTGAAACAGTGCTTGATTCATTTGTTTTTCCCACATCAAAATCACTAGGTAGTCCTTAATATTGTTCTACCAAAGCATTTAGATGGTATCATTCTGGAATCAGATAGTTTAACCAGGTAAATTTTCTCTTATCTTTCATGATAGATTTAATGATAGCTAGTTCTCATTCTTAGGGGATAAAATACATCTTTTTCCTGCCCCTGGAGGCAGGGTCTCACTCTGTCGCCCAGGCTGGAAAGCAGTGGTGCAATCACAGCTCACTGCAGCCTTGACCTCCCAGGTTCAAGTGATCCTCCCACATCAGCCTCCCAAGTAGCTGGGATAACAGATGTGCACCATTATGGTGGCTAATTTTTTTGTGGAGATGGGGGTCTCACTATGTTGCCCAAGCTGGTCTCAAACTCCTGGGCTCAGGCGATCCTTGGCCTCCCAAAGTGCTGGAATTACAGGCATGAGCCACCACTCCCACCTAAAGTACATCTTAAGCTAGTTGATATCTGCCAACTCATTATTTTCCAGGTAACAGTGATTTACAGAGTAATTTTTAAACTCTTGTAGGATATCTACACTTGGTGTCAACTAAGCAAAATGTATATTATTCTCAAAGAAATAGTAATTCTGTTTTGAAATTGTCTTTTATAGTTTTTTCATTGTTTTATTATTGTTTAATTCTGACTTAATTTGTGAGAAAGATGGCTTCCATAACAGTATTTGGGTGTGGTTTTTTTCTTTGAATTCGAATAGGAAAATGCTGACTTATGACCGGCGCTCCGAGCCTCAGGTTGGGGAGCGAGTGCCATACGTCATCATTTATGGGACCCCCGGAGTACCACTTATCCAGCTTGTAAGGCGCCCAGTGGAAGTCCTGCAGGACCCAACTCTGAGACTGAATGCCACTTACTATATTACCAAGCAAATCCTTCCACCCTTGGCAAGAATCTTCTCACTTATTGGTATTGATGTCTTCAGCTGGTATCATGAATTACCAAGGGTAAGCTTACCAAATAGTACATGTGCTCTAACTATGGAGAGATTTCACTCCAAATTTTCAGTAGAACTAAAGGTTTTATGTGCTATTGATACGGGAGTGCTGGGAAGGGAAGAGTGTGGTCCCGTAAAATGATACGGAAAGCGGGAGGGGAAGTGCTGGGTAGAGAAAGGTGGGTCCCTGGCTAGGGCTCCACCCCCACAGATCTAGGTTAGGATAGGCACTCCTGCTTTCATGCCCAAATGTTGCCATTTTCCAAGACCACCTTGGCCTGCAACGCCCCAATCCTGGGCCTATAAAAACCCGAGACCCTAGTGGGCAGACACACGAGCGGCTGGACATTGTGAGGAACACTTCGGTGGAAGACCCAAGCAGCTGGTCGTCAAGAGGAGCACGCCAGCAGAACAGCACACCGAGAGGCACTGGCATGCTGGCAGGCCATTGACCAGCAGGACAAGGTGGAGTTTGGCCGGGGCAGTCAGAGAAGAGACGGGGCCACCTAGCAGCCCAACTCCAGGGGAAAACCATCTCCCTGCTGATTCCACCATCAGATGAGAGCTACTTCCACTCAATAAAACGTTGCACTCATTCTCCTAGCCCACGGGTGATCGGATTCTTCTGGTACACCAAGGCAAGAACCCGGAATACAGAAAGCCCTCCATCCTTGAGACAAGCTAGAGGGTCTAATTGAGCTGGTTAACACAAGCCGCCTATAGACGGCAAACTAAAAGAATACCCTGTAACACACACCCACTGGGGCTTCAGCTGTAAACATTCACCCCTAGACACTGCCATGGGGCCAGAGCTCCACAACCTGCCCGTCTGTGTGCTCCCCTAGAGGTTTGAGCAGCAGGGCACTGAAGAAGCGAGCCATTCTCCCTCTCGCACACCCTGCGAGGGGAACAAGGGAACCTTTCCTGTTTCACTATGAGAGCAAAGCAGATCCTCTGTCCTAAACTGGCAAAGATGCCATGCTCTCCTGGTTTCCTAAAAGATAAACGTTTTAAGTATTCTACAAACACATTCCTAGCTTCTATCAAGTTGGCCAAATTATAGAAATATTAAGATAAATCCCACAACAATTTCAATGGTAGCCACAAATAACGTAGAATAAGCCAGTTAATAGAAAATAAATGTACAGCAAAAATTCCTTCAAAATGAATGTCTAAGAAAGGTGTAGGATTTAGTATCTAGACACACTAGACACAGCCCTGAAGAAACCAGAGTAAAGAATTACTGCAATGGTAAAATAGCATTATAGTTGTTCCCCAACTTATGATGGTTCAACTTAAGATTTTTCTACTTAATGATGGTGCAAAAATGATATGCCTTCAGTAGAAACCATAGTTCAAGTACCCATACAACCATTCTGTTTTTCATTTTTGGTACAGTATTCAATAAATTCCATGAGATATTCAACACTTTATTATAAAATAGGCTTTGTGTTAGATGATCTTGCCCACCTATATGTTACTAAGTGTTCTGAGCACATATCCTGCCTGGCTCTAAGGCAGGAAACTCAGATTCTTTATTACTAATGTTCATTTCATCATCGGCAAGAATGTTAACCCAATGACATTTCTAAGAGGCTAATCTAATAACTTTTTTACAAAGGGATTTATTGCAGCACTATTCACAATAGCAAAGACTTGGAACCAACCCAAATGTCCATCAATGATAAACTGGATTAAGAAAATGTGGCACATATACACCATGGAATACTATGCAGCCATAAAAAAGGATGAGTTCATGTCCTTTGCAGGGACATGGATGAAGCTGGAAACCATCATTCTCAGCAAACTATCACAAGGACAGAAAACCAAACACCGCCTGTTCTCACTTATAGGTGGGAATTGAACAACAAGAACACTTGGACACAGGGCGGGGAACATCACACACCAGGGCCTGTCGGGGGGGTGGGGAGCTGGGGGAGGGATAGCATTAGGAGAAATACCTAATGTAAATGATGAGTTGATGGGTGCAGCAAACCAACATGGCACATGTATACATATGTAACAAACCTGCACATACCCTAGAATTTAAATTATAATAATAAAAAAAATATCTGATAATATTAAGATGTAAGTTCCATGAAGGCAAGGACTTCATTCATTTCTGTAGCTCCAGTGTCTGGAACAGTGCCTGGCACATAGTAGCTACTCAACATTTGTTGAATGAGTGAATGAATGAAAGAATGAATGAATGCCTGAGTAAACCTGTAATTAGCATGAAAATAGCAGCTTTGCTGTGAAGCTGACTCAGACTTACTTCTGAATGGATGTTTTTATAGATCCATAAAGCTACCAGCTCCTCGCGAAGTGAACCTGAAGGGCGGAAAGGCACTATTTCACAATATTTTACTACCCTACACTGTCCTGTGTGTGATGATCTAACTCAGCATGGCATCTGTAGTAAATGTCGGAGCCAACCTCAGCATGTTGCAGTCATCCTCAACCAAGAAATCCGGGAGTTGGAACGTAAACAGGAGCAACTTGTAAAGGTACAGTTTTGTTCCATGGGCCCGGAATCACAAGCAGTCTGATCTTACAGGAAGATATAGTCACTCTTGAATTATAGTGTGAGATACAAAACTGGTGTGAAAAGTGAAATGAAGAGTCTAAATGATAAACTTCCTAAAAATCTCAAAAATATCAAACTATTAATAATGGTTTGTTTTATAATTTTTGTTTTTTTTCATGGAATAGTGTGTTGTGTTTCTTAATAGCTACAACAAGAATGGCCATCCATCCAATTTCTTTTATAATACAGGTTGAGCATCCCTAATTGAGAAAAATCAAAATTCAAAATGCTCCAAAACTGAAAGTTTTTGAGCACCAATGTGACTCTCAAAGGGAATGCTCATGAGAGCATTTCAGAGTTCAGATTTTCAGATTAATGATACTCAACCAGTAAGTATAATGCACTTATTCCAAAATCTGAAAAAATTTGAAATCTGAAACACTTCTGGTCTTAAGCGTTTCAAATAAGGGATACTCAATCTACAGTATTAAAAAGAAGAAAAGTCTCAATTGCTCTACTAGTGCTTACCATTCTTTAAAGAAAAATACCTAGTTGTCTTAGAGAATTGCTTGCTAGTAAACTTGGAAGGTTTATAATTCTGTGAGTCCAGATAGATGATTAATGGCATGATTGAGTCATACTGTGTGCCAGAGACTGTTCTAGGCACCTTTACAGGTGAGTAAACTGATACAGAGAGTTTAAGTGATTTGCATGTTACACTGCTAAGTGGCCGAGCTGGGATATAGACATAAAATGCAAGGATGATTTTTCAAGTATGAGAATTCTAGCAGAAATAAACAACAAACGTCTCAAAGTAAGTTGAAAAATGAAATCTAAAGAAAAATTTGCCACCTCGCACCCCCCAATAAAATCGTTACTCCTTATTATGGTTGATAAGTCATCTCCATTCTTTCCCTACCTGCTATCCCTGTGTCACGATTTCTTGCTCTTCTCTGTCACACTCTACCTCGACCCATACCATATTGAACTTCTCTTAGGTCTGTGAATGCCCCTCGCCGCCTCCTCCTGGCCTTTAAACACCCTGCTCCTTCTGCCAGGAACACTTTCCTCTACCTATCCCACCCCACCCCCCATCTTCTGAGGAATCAGCTGAAACCTCTGGACTGGGTGAAGCCTTCCTTGCAGTAGGCTCCTGCCATAATCTCCTCTGCTTTACTGTGATTTGGGGTTTGTCTGTCTTCCTCACTAAATAGCAAATGAGCCAGTGAGGACAGAGGCCCAGTTCTTTGACTGTCAAGTCAGTTATGCCTAGCATATAGCCAAGCCCATGGGGCTGGTCTGTAAATATTTATTGAATGAATGAACAAGTTCCTGGTTAATGCATGATTAAAGAAGGAATATATCACTGGAGTTATTACCAACCAACTTTCAGCCATTTTGTACCAGTTTTGTGGTTCTAGTCAGTACAACCACTGAAGTCACTGGGTGCTCCCAGCTTCTATTTATTTTATAGACTTCTGTCCTGATGGCAGCAGCCAACTCTCATAGAAAATTCCCTTGCTGGATCCTAGTATGACGCCTAAATGAGAGCAGGACCTCCAGGGCTCTGCTAAGGTCAGGCTGTTAAATGGTCCTTTCCTAGACTTTCTTATGTTTTTTCTGCACTCAGTGACAAACACATCACTACTTGGTGCCATCAATTTACCCAGAGCCCATCCTCCTTCAGCATTAGGTGTTCATTCTTTTTTCTTTTTATTTATTTATTTTTATTTTATTTTATTTTATTTTTGAGGCAGGGTCTCACTTTGTCACCCAGACTGAAATGCAGTGGCATGATCACAGCTCACTGCAGCCTCAACCTCCTGGGCTCAAGTGATCCTCTCAGCTCAGCCTCCCTTGTAGCTGGGACTACAGGCATATCCCACCATGTTTTACTAATTATTTTTTTTTAGACATCGGGTCTCACTATGTTGCCCAGGCTGGTCTCAAACTGTTGGACTCAAGCAATCCTCCCACTTCAGCTGCCTAAGGGCTGGGATTACAGGCATGAACCATGATGCCCGGCCATCTTATTTCTTATAAAAATACAGTTTAAAAGAAAGTGATGCCACAGCCATAAAAAAAGAATAAAATCGGCCGGGCGTGGTGGCTCATGCCTACAAATCCCAGCACTTTTGGAGGCCGAGGCGGGCGGATCACCTGAGGTCAGGAGTTCGAGACCAGCCTGACCAATATGGAGAAACTCCATCTCTACTAAAAATACAAAATTAGCCAGGCGTGGTGGCACATGCCTGTAATCCCAGCTACTCAGGAGGCTGAGGCAGGAGAATCGCTTGAACCTGGGAGGCAGAGGTTGCAGTGAGCTGAGACTGCAGCATTGCACTCCAGCCTGGGGAACAAGAGCGAAACTCTGTCTCAAAAAAAAAAAAAAGAACAAAGAACAAAATCATGTCCTTTGTAACAATATGGATGCAGCTGGGGCCATTATCCTAAGCAAATTAACGCAGAAACAGAAAACCAAATACTGCATGTTCTCACATATAAGTTCTCACATATAATGAACATTGGGTACTCATGGACATAAAGATGGGAATGATGAACACTAGGGATTCCAAAAGGGTGGTGAGGAGAGGAAAAGTTGAAAAACCACCTGTCAGATACTACATTTACTGCATGGGCAACAGGATCATTAGAAGCTCAAACCTCAACATCATACAGTATACCCATATAACAAACCTATATGTATACCCTTGGATCGAAAAAAAAAAAGAAAAAGCGATGCTATTTATAAATAATGATGGTTTGTCATCTTTCAAGAGCTATTTTAATTTGAGGTGTTTTTCAAGAACGTTCAAATGAATGTTTCCCATACACTAATTTGTAGAAATTTTTAATGAAGCAGAAATTACTAGAGATGTAATGAGAATTAGAAACACATCCAAACAGGAGATTTTACATCATTCTCAATCCAAGACCAATCAAGTGATCAGAAATAAGTGAAATTATGGAAATTGTAAACATTATAAGTCAGACCTTGTGATTATATATCAAACTCTGTAACCCAGTACCAAAAAATGTACTTCTTAAGTGTTTCTAGAATGTTTTAAAAATATCTGGCCAGGTGTGGTGACTCATGCCTGTAATCCCAACACTTTGGGAGGCCAAGGCAGGTAGATCACCTGAGGTCAGGAGTTTGAAACGTTTGGCCAACATGGAGAAACCCCAACTCTACTAAAAAATACAAAAATTAGCCAGGCATGGTGGCATGAGCCTTGTACTCCCAACTACTCAGGAGGCTGAGGCAGGAAAATCCCTTGAACCCAGGAGGCAGAGGCTGCAGTGAGCCGAGATCACACCACTGAACTCCAGCCTGGGTGACAGAGCAAGACTCCATCTTAAAAAAAAAAAAAAAAAAGTCATAGTCTGTTTAAAAAAAAAAAAAAAAAAGCCTCGGCTGGGGATCGTGGCTCACGCCTATAATCCCAGCACTTTGGGAGGCCGAGGCAGGAGGATCACTTGAGGGCAGGAGTTTGAGACCAGCCTGGCCAACATGGCAAAACCCCATCTCTACTAAAAATACAAAAATTAGCAGGGTATGGTGGCAGGCACCTATAATCCCAGCTACTTGGGAGGCTGAGGTAGGACAATCGCTTGAGCCAGGGAGGCAGAGGTTACAGTGAGCTGAGATTGTGCCACTGCACTCCAGCCTGGGCAACAGAGTGAGACTCCATTTCAAAAATAATAAATTAAAAATAAAATAATAAAAATTAAAATTTAAAATTAGCCAGGCATGGTGGCGGGCACCCGCAATCCCAGCTACTAAGGAGGCTGAGGCAGGAGAATCGCTTGAACCTAGGAGGCAGAGGTTGCAGTGAACTGAGATCGTGCCACTGCACTCCAGCCTGGGCAACAGAATGAGACTCTCTCATCTCAAAAAAAAAAACAAAAACAAAAAACAAAAAAAGAAAGCCTCAGTACATTTCAAAAAGTAGAAATATTACAAATGAATGTAATACAATGCTATAAAATGGTAATTAATTACAAACTAACAAAACAAAGTGATCCTTCCACTTGTAAATTCTGTTAAACAAAATGAAAACACTGCAAATCAGATTCTAGATGGCAGACCTCAGAGAAAAATTCATCACCTTAACACTGTTAATCATAAACATGAAAGAATGAAAGCAAATGAAGCAAGCATCTGACTGAAAAATTTTTTTTGAGACAGAGTCTCACTCTGTTGCCCAGGCTGGAGTGTAGTTGGTGCAATCTTGGCTCACTGCAACCTCTGCCTTCCAGGTTCAAGCGATTCTCCTGCCTCAGCCTCCCGAGTAGCTGGGATTACAGGCATGCACCACCACGCCCAGCTAATTTTCATATTTTTAGTGGAGACAGTTTCACCGTGTTGGCCAGGTGGTCTCAAACTCCTGACCTCAGGTGATCCACCTGCCTCTGCCTCCCAGAGTACTAGGATTACAGGCATGAGCCACTGTGCCCAGCCTTGACTAAATCTTTTTTGAACAAGAAAGCCAAAGGATAGTAAAAAGAATAAAGATTAAAGCAGATATTTTTTAAGTGCCTGCCTCCCTATGTGCTACAAAGTAGATGTCTGGGTTGGGGCACTAAAGTTTTAAATGTAAGCCTGAATCAAGCTATAATGCTCAGGGTTTAAACCACCAGTAAAGGATCTTGAAACTAAACACTGAGTTAAATTTAGTGAGTCAAGTAATTCCATCCTGGCTTATTTATCAGACAAGCACAGAAAGAGCTTAAATATTTATCAGTTTGTCCTGGCACCTGAATGTAACTGCAATTCATAGAGCTGTAATACAGAAATTCTATATTTGGGAATAGATTTGAGTCTCTTGGCAGAGATCTAATTAGCAAAGGCTTCATCATAGAACAGCATACTCAGTCTTCATGGAGCATACTGAAGCACATGTTTCTAAGCAGTCTGCTTGTGACAATATCATAATATTGGATACAGTAACCAGTCTACTTAGAAAAAGTGTGCCCTTTGGTTAACTGGAAGATAACTGGGGCAAAGAACAAAAATTCACTGGCCTGTGAGCCATCTCTGAAACTGAAACCCTTTGATAAATATAGATCAAAGAATTCACTAGAGCATATTTGATTTCTCTTAAAAGACAGTCCAGAGTAGTTGTTGCCATTTGGTATCGCTTTTTTAAAATCACTTGTCTACACTATTCAGGTGAAAGTCAGCCTGCATTTTCTTAACCTTTGGAGTCTTCACTGGCATCCTTTTTAATTTTTTTATGTTCTTCATATTTTATAATCCTTTTTTAACTATATATGCAACTTGAGACTTTAAAGTATTTTTAAAAGTCTGATCATTGTGTAAAACATTATAGTTTCTCTTTTTAAAAATTGCCTTATGATTTATTATTTTCCTTAAGATCAGATCTTATTATACATCCAAATCATCTGGGAAGCCTTAAGAAGTACAGATTCTTAGGCTTTCATGCCTGGAGATTCTGACTCATTATGGGTCTGGGATGGGGCACTTGTTTATTTTTAAGCTCATTGTTAGCCAGGGTTAAGAACCACTGGTCTGCACCACTACTTTCAAATTCACATTATTTGATTATTTTTTTTTTTTTTTTGAAATTTTACAGCTGGGTCTCTGGGGGTGACATCACATGTTGGCAGGTTCCTTGATGCCCCTTGAGCCACAAAACCAGCAAGTTTTTATTAGGGGTTTCAAAAGGGGAGGGGTGTACGAATAGGGAGTGGGTCACATGCTTCAAAGGCAGTAAAATATCACAACAGCAGAGAGGCAGAGTGAGATCACAAGGCCAGGGTGAAACTAGAATTACTGATGAAGGTCCATGTCATGCTGGGCACACATTGTCATTGATAAACATCTTAACAGGAAACAGGGTTCGTGATCAGACAACCAGTCTGACTAGAATTTGCCAGGCTGGAATTTCCTAATCCTAGCAAGCCTGGGGGCGCTGCAGGAGGCCAGGGCATATTTCATCCCGTGTCTACAACTGCATAAGACAGACACTCCCAGAGCGGCCATTTTAGAGACCTACCCCTGAGAATGCATTCGGTTTCCCGGGGTTATTCCTTGCTGAGAAAAGAATTCAGCGATATTTCTCCTATTCGCTTTCTGAAAGAAGAGAAATATGACTCTGTTCTGCCAGGCCCTGCAGGCAGTCAGATTTTATGGTTATCTCCCTTATTCCCTGCAAATCGCTGTTATCCTGTTCTTTTCAAGGTGCTCAGATTTCATATTGTTCAAACACACATGCTTTACAAACAATTTGTGCAGATAACGCAATCACCACAGTGTCCTGAGGCGATATACATCCTCAGCTTACGGAGATGACGGAATTAAAAGATTAAAGATAGGCATAGGAAATTATAAGAGTATTGATTGGGGAAGTGATAAATGTTCATGAAATCTTCACAATTTATGTTCAGAGATTGCAGTAAAGACAGGCATAAGAAATTATGAAAGTATTAATTTGGGGAACTAACAAATGTCCATGAAATCTTCACAATTTATGTTTTTCTGCCATGGCTTCAGCAGGTTGCTTTTCTCTTCTGGAATACGAAAAAGAGTAACTTTTTTATGATTGGCATATGAGAATATAGTCTAAGTACTTTGAAAAAAATCGTGTTTGTAGTTCATTTAAGAGACATTCTTTGGTAATTGGGTAGCTTATGTAGATTTTAATAGGATTCCATTGTAAATGAAAGTTAATCTTAGGAATTAAATGAATCCTTAGGGAAATTTGTACTATCTTTACAAAATAATATCCTTTAGAAATGCCTCAACATAGGGTAGTCTAGGCTTCTAAGAGATTAAAATTAATGAAAGTTTCTGTAATGTATGTCTGCCAGTAATCTGTGGTAGTCTAGAAAGTAGGGATTATAAAAATTTGTTGTTTGCATACACGCATAAAAACTTCCCTATTATTTTTTGTATTTCTCTTATGCTTTCAGATATGCAAGAACTGTACAGGTTGCTTTGATCGACACATCCCATGTGTTTCTCTGAACTGCCCAGTACTTTTCAAACTCTCCCGAGTAAATAGAGAATTGTCCAAGGCACCATATCGCCGGCAGTTATTAGACCAGTTTTAAATTGTCAATATCACAGAATTACAGGTGCTATTTTTTTCAGTGCTTACCACTAAACTGTTGTGCATGGTGCTTTTTAACTTTCATCGAGTCAAGGATGTTCACTGTCTGTTATCTGAAGACTATGAAGACTTCTATGCTAACCGAATTAAAATGTACTTGTTGATCTCTGAATAGCTCACTTCTTACAATGTACAAATTCCTCATTCTGTCACCTTTTAAACATTGTTTTATAATGCAGGTGTTGGATTTGCTCCAGTGTGTGTACCATCTTGTAAATTCATTTGAGTAGATCATGTTTACTTCCCAGTGGAAGGAGCACTGAAAACCTCTTAAAGAAAAACCATTTGTGTGTTTTCCTTGAACTGTCTGTATCAAGACGTGTTACTTCGAGATATCCATTCACTTTATAATTTTGACTGCAAAATATTTTGTAAATACACTTTTTTACTTTTCAAACAACTGAGTAAAATAATGTGCAATGACTTTTATACAAATGATTTTCAAGTTGTTTGGTATATTTCCTCTAGGTTTTGCTTGACTCAAAGTAGATCGTTATTTTGATCAAACTGTGCAAACAGTAGTACCACGTGTAGCATTTTGAAACATTATTTTTTAAAAAATGCTGTCTTGCTTTAGCTATTAATGGGGCATTGTGAGGAACTGTGCAAAGACATTTTTGTTACAAACCTGTGGGCCTGTTGCAATACTTTAAAAATAAAAAATTTTATTCCATTTGCTTGTTTTGTATAGACATTTCTATTGCTTCTAAATATACTTAAAATATTTTCTTTCCTTATGTACTGTACAGTTAATCTTATTTGCCATCATCTTGAACACAAAATGTGTATTTAGAATATTTGTATAACAACTGTGTAAAATAAAAAAGGAATTATGTGGTCAGTGCATTGTTTTTTAAACTGGAAATCATTTTGCTTTAAAAGTTAATAATGGAAACCATATTAAAATTGAATAAAATATAAAATATAGCAGTGTGACTTCATCTTTTTTATAAGCCTGCATTGGTTACATCTTTCTTACCCTAGCCTTTTCTGAGTTTTAATGAAGTAAATTTAACATATTTTTATATCCTGTTTGATATTGCAATTTCCTTACCAAAACTTAAGGGTTAAAACCAAAAAAAAAAAAAAGGGCAGCAAAAATGGGAAAATTTAATTTAGCACTCATCCTTTTAGAGAGAGTTTTAAGAGTGTACTTGTTAGTAGATCTTTAGTGTTCATTTTCATTTTGATATAATTAAATTACAGAGAAAGCAAAAACTACATTACTTCTTAAAAACTTAAATGCCAATTTTTATATGCCTATTATTTTTTTCAATAGAAAAAAGTTATTATTTTAACAGAAATAACTCACCTGGTTATTCAACAGAAATAGGTCTTCCATTGCCAGAATATGTATTTGCAAATGTTGGGAGGATTCATTTTCTGAAAATTACATGGTAAATATGGAACCAAAGAGATACATAGCCTGTGTCTGAACATAATTTATTTCAAGTCTTGTTAAGACATAATGAATTTCCACTTCTGGGGATTTTTTTTTGTTTGGGAGGCTGGGGCTAGGCCTCAGCATTGGGGTTTTTTTCCCCTTATATGTGTAGATTGATGAAATTCTATTACTTACAAGTTCTATGCTGTCAGGACTTCCACATACATCATCTCTTTCTCATCATAGTAACTTGACACAATATTTTCAACACAATAACCATTTTTAACCTGATTGATTATAATTGGATACAGCCGTATTAACAAATGGTTATTCAACATGAATGCCTAAAACTAGCTCACACTCAGCCTGTCTCTGGTTCTGTTTTCTGCAGGAAAGCTCCTCCTTTGTAACTGTCCTCAGAGTCTGTAGCTTAACTGCCTTTTAGTGAGGTCCATTTGCTGTTTCACTAACTCATCTGGGAGGGTGCTGAAATTTGGAACTATTTTACCAAGAAATTTTCTTGTAAGGATCTTCATGTGTTCCATAATTTTCCCTCCTTTTTAGATTTGGCTATTAATAAAGTTTTGTCTCTCAGATCACAGAAAAAAAAAATTTAAGTATGGCTGAAGAAACAGTTTCATTCTTGAGGATGTTTTCATTTATCTGAAAAGGAGCCAGAAGCTCAGAGACATCAAATAACTTCATTAAACATTTCCTTTTAATGTTTAAGTGAAACATTAATATTTGTTAAAGTTGTTTAACATTGTTTTCTCTCATTTTTCTCACTTTCTACTCAAGCTTTTCCCTTGGTTGAGATGGGGTCTTGCCCTGTTGGCCAGGCTAGTCTCAAACTCCTGAACTCAACGATCTGGCTACCTCAGGCTCCCAAAGTACTGGGATTACAGGCTACTGGGAGCCACTGCGCCCAGCCCAAATAAGCTTTTAAATTGACTTCTCTATTGTAGACTAGTATTTCTTAAAATAGTCACATTTAATTTTATAAAGTAAAAATAAATCTGGCTATAAATGACATTGTTAGGGCTCTGCCATCAGCTGTGGAGGTTGGGGGAGATGGCAATGCACAAGTAGCTACTTTTAGGCTGGATATGCCAGACCTCTATTAGTGAGCTCTGTGCCTCTGGGAGGATGGTTGGCATTCACACCCTACTGATTTTTAATCCCATAATACCATGTGCCCTTTTCCCATGATGTGATGAGAATTGTTACCTTTAACCATTTGAGGTTTTGTTTTGTTTGAGACAGGGTCTTGCTCTGTCACCGAGGCTGGAGTGCAGTGGCATGATCTCGGCTCACTGCAACCTCTGCCTCCTGCCTCAAGCGATTCTCCTGCCTCAGCATCCTGAGTAGCTGGGATTACAGGCATGTGCCACCATGCCCGGCTAATTTTTGTATTTTCAGTAAAGATGGGGTTTCTCCATGTTGGCCAGGCTGGTCTTGAACTCCTGACGTCAGGTGACCCACCGTCTTGGCCTCCCAAAGTGCTGGGATTACAGGCATGAGCCGCCATGCCCAGCCCATTTGAGTTTTATAATTAATAGTGGATAAAATTCAGAAACATTAATGCCCCAGTTCTGCTTAATAACTAGCTTTGCACAGGCAAATAGTCACAGATTATGTCTACATTTGAGATCCAAGGAGGAAGTCAAAACACATGCACCACCTAATCTACTTCTCTGTCTACTTTCCTCAACCTACCCAATAGCTGCATTTTGGCACTCTGGCCAACCTCCAAGAGTGGTTTACAAAGCAAAATATCTTGTGGAGGAGTTCTCATATTCATAAGATCAGGTTTCTTTGTATATCTGGGGAGAAGACAGTGTAACCAGGAAGGCAGATGAAGCCATTTTTTAAATCAAAAGAACATCTTACTGCCTGTGAGTCTTTACCTGTCTTGCTACTGATGCCACCACAAGTGTCTTGAAGGGAAGGACAGGAAAGTTTTGGGGAAAGTGATAGAGTAAGGAGCTTTCATGCTCTGGGCTTCCCCATGATCACTAATGGCAATGCAACTCTTTGGAAGAGTAACTCATTTGGTCATAGATACTAAGTTTAAAAATATTCACACTCTGAAAACAGGATAATACCACCTGCCCCCTGATTACCCGACAGAGGCTTTGCAAATATGAATATGAATATAAAAAGTTACACAGATTTTAAGTATTTGCCATTCAGTAAATATTTACTAAGCATCGAGATGTGCATGGCATTTCACTCATCTGGAGATACCGAGGTAATCCCCTGCTCTGCTCTTGTGTATTTCATAGGTATTTGGGAGACACACATAAGTAAATGGGCATTAGATACAAGATGATGTCAGGATGTCTTTGCTGCCACCTCCTCCCCTATTGGAAGAACCCAAAGTTAAGAAAGACAAGGTCAGGCCAGGCACTGTGGCTCACGCCTGTAATCCCAGCACTTTGGGAGTCCAAGGCGGGCAGATCACAAGGTCAGGAGATCGAGACCATCCTGGCTAACACGGTGAAACCCCGTCTCTACTAAAAATACAAAAAAAAATTAGCTGGGCGTGGTGGAGGCACCTGTAGTCCCAGCCACTCGGGAGGCTGAGGCAGAATGGCATGAACCCAGGAGGCGGAGCTTGCAGTGAGCCGATTGCACCACTGCACTCCAGCCTGGGCAACAGAGCGAGACTCCATCTCAAAAAAAAAAAAAAAGAGAAAAGAAAAATATAAAAATTTAGCCAGACGTGGTGGGGGGTGCCTGTAATCCTAGCTACTCAGGAGGCTGAGGCAGGAGAATCGCTTGAATCTGGGGGGTGGAGGTTGCAGTGAGCTGAGATCGTGCCACTGCACTCCAGCCTGGGCGACAGAGTGAGACTCCGTCTCAAAAAAAAAAAAAAAAAAGAAAAAGAAAAAGAAAAAGACAAAAAATTAGCCAGATATGGTCGGGGGTGCCTGTAATCCTAGCTACTCGGGAGGCTGAGGCAGGAGAATCGTTTGAACCCAGGAGACGGAGGTTGTAGTGAGCAGAAATCGCGCCATTGCACTCCAGCCTGGGGGATAAAGTGAGACTCCATCTCAAAAAAGAAATGAAAAAAGAAGGTCAAAACTGATCATTGCTAGAGAACTCAAGAAAGGCTTAGGAACAGAAGGCCCCAGGTAGGAACGGATTGTTTAAAAGGAAGAGTTAGACTTCACAGGCCACCTTGATTCTACATTTTTAGGTGACCACATCCTGTCTACCCCCCAACAACACACACACACACTTTAGGTTTATTTTATAGAGAAAAAGAACCAGAGAGGCACTGAACTGGGGGACACTAGGCACTGAGGAGAGAATGAGGTATCACTGAGTGCAGGGAGAGGAAGTGGAGTCGGCATGCTCAACGGCGAAGTGAGACCTGCTCACCCTTTCCCAAGGTGTGAGATGCCACGGTCAGGGCCATAGTCCCATCATCACCGTGTGCTGCTGTGACTCACAGCACATTACAATTGATTATCTGCACCAACATTTAATATCAATCCCTCTATTAGACTGCAAATACCACAAGGTCAGAGATCATGCCTGATTTGTGTCCCAACATGACCCAGCACCAGCACAGTGCCTGGATCTTGCTATAGAAGCGATGGTACCTGAGCACCTCAGATAGATCAAAAATACTGGCTAGAGGGAAGCATAGAGATTGTAGCTATATAAAAGCTTAGATTCTTTTTAAAATATGCTTTTATTTTTTCAAGACAGAATTTTGCTCTTGTCACCCAGGCTAGAGTACAGTGACGCGATGTTGGCTCACTGCAACCTCCGCCTCCTGGGTTCAAGTGATTCTTCTGCCTCAGCCTCCCGAGAAGCTGGGATTGCACGCACACACCACCACACCCGGTAATTTTTGTAATTTTAGTAGAGACAGGGTTTCACCATGGTGGCCAGGCTGGTCTCGAACTCTTGACCTCAGGTGATCCACCCACCTCGGCCTCCCAAAGTGATGGGATTACAGGCATGAGCTACTGCGCCTGCCCTAAAATATGCTCTTCTTTTATATGTACTGCTACCAATAATCTACATTTAAAAATAAAGCGGAGGTAATGCACATGTTAATTAGGTCAATTTCACCTTCCACAATGAATACATATTTCAAAACATCATGTTGTACACAACAAATACAATTTTGTCAACTAAAATAAATTTAAAATAAAGCAGACGAGATATATATTATAAACACACACACACATAAGCACACTTCTGTATATGCACCGATATCTCTGGAAGGTGCACAAAAGGGAGTGGTTACCTTGGTGGCGGTTAAGGCTGGGGGGTCAAAAGTGAGATCACTTTTCAATTCACCTTTGTACTATTTGATTTTATTACTAAATGAATATATTACCCCCCATTAAAAGAAAAAACTTTGTGTCTGTTTCTATTGCTACTGGACTGCAGCTATCAAGGCTACTTGATTAGAGTCCTTTTGGAGGTCATTCTTTGCATGGAGCCCCAACAGAGTTCCCCAGACAGAGTGTGGTGAGCTCCCAGCTGCATTATCTTCCCAGACTTGCCAGGACAACTAAGTGTTTTCATGGCCCATAACCTCATTAGCTTAGTTAGGGGGTCCCACCTGGTTTTCCCAGCCGTTAACAATTATGGAAAATGTTTATTATTTCCCTTTTGTGGATAGTCTCTTTTACTAAAATTGTGAGCATTAGTTTCTGATTAAAATTCCTCCTTTTGTGGTTGTTTTATTTTTTCTTTGATTGAGTGCCTTGGGAATAATAATAATAGTTGGGTTTTTTTTTTTTTTTTTTTTTGGAGATTTGCTCTGCTCTGTCGCCCAGGCTGGAGTGCAGTGGCACAATCTCGGCTCACTGCAAGCTCCACCTCCTGGGTTCACGCCATTCTCCTCCTGAGTAGCTGGGACTACAGGCGCCTGCCACCACGCCCGGCTAATTTTTTGTATTTTTAGTAGAGACGAAATTTCACTGTGTTAGCCAGGATGCTCTCAATCTCCTGACCTCATGATCCACCTGCCTCGGCCTCCCAAAGTGCTGGGATTACAGGCTTGAGCCACCAGGCCTGGCCTTTTTTTTTTTTTTTTTTTTTTTTGAGACAGGGTCTTGCTCTGTCGCCCAGGCTGGAGTGCAGTGGTGCAATCTCTGCTCACTGCAACCTCTGCCCCCAGAGTTCTAGCGATTCTCCTGCCTCAGCCTCCCAGGTAGCTGGGATTACAAATGCCTGCCACCATGCCCAGCTAATTTTTTTGTATTTTTAGTAGAGACGGGGTTTCGCCATGTTGGCCAGTCTGGTCTCGAACTCCTGACCTTAGGTGATCCACCCACCTTGGCCTCCCAAAGTGCTAGGATTACAGACATGAGCCACCACACCTGGCCAATAATGATAATAGTTATAGTAGCTAATATTGTTTGCTTAGTAAGTATATTAGTTTATAAGGCTCCCATAACAAAGCACCACAGACTGGGTGGCTTCAACAAAAGAAATCTATTTTCTCACAGTTCTGGAGGCTAGAAGTCTAAGATGAAGGTGTTGGCAGCATTGGTTTCTTCTGAGGCCTCTCTCCTTGGCTTGTAGATGGCCGTCTTCTCCCTGTACCATCACTTTTGGTCTCCCTCTGTGTCTGTCTGGGTCCAAATTTCCTCCTCTTATCAAGGACACCAGTCCTACTGAATCAGAGCCCACCCTAAAAACCTCATTTTAATTTAACTGCCTCTTTGAAGACACTATCTGCAAATACAGTCACATTCTGAGATACATAGGATTAGAGCTTCAACATAGGAATTTGAGGGGGTCAAAATTCAGCCCATAATAATATGTATAAGGCAATAAGCTAATTGCTTTACAAATATCTCATTTATATCTGACAGCCAATTGCATGCAAGAACGCTGATGCATGGAGAGATTAAGCAATAAGATTAGGTAGTAGGCGGTAGCGTCATAATTCAAATCCAGGCAGACAGACTCCAGATCCCGCACTCTCCACCACCACCCACACTACATATGGGCTTTCTTCATTCATTCTACCAGATCCATTCAAATTTCCCAAATGAGGGAAAATGAAGTGCCTGCTGTCACAAGCAAATAGAAAAACACCATTCTCCAAGCCAGTGAGAGGTAGCAGAGGGGCCCCAGCTAGTCCTCAAGTCTGTCCTTGTGCACCATAGTCTCTTACTCCATCCTTACCGCCCCAGGGAGCCTCTAGCAGTGAGTGGTGTGGTCAGAGGTTGGCCACTAAGTCTATGCTCATGCCTGACCAAATCCATGAAGATGAAGTAGGAGTGGGATGACAGAGTCAGCCCCTGCTTCCTCATGGAAAGCACAGGGGGCAAAACTTGAATATCACATAGTTATACTTAGGAGCTTGAAATCCAATCCTCTCCTGCCCAGTGGCAAGACTTCTAGAGTGCTGTCTTACGAGCCAGAAAAGGTCAAGGTTTGCCCAGCATATCTGGCATGAGGCAAAGTATCTAGAGGAAGATCTCTGCCAGAGCAGAGTGCAAAGCTGTAAACTCAAGTCATTGAAAGCAGAGATGGCAGCAGTCAAGGACACCTGGAGTGTCATTTATTATAATTGCTTAGATAAGACAAGGGAGAGTGTGGTCATTTAGTCTCTCTCCACTAAGTTCAGCTTCAATTTCCCCACTTATAAAATATCCTTTCCTAAGTGATATGGTTTGGCTGTGTCTCCACCCAAATTTCATCTTGAATTGAAGCTCCCACAATTCCCACGTGTTGTGGAAGGAACCCAGTGGGAGGCAACTGAATCATGGGGGCAGGTCTTTCCTGTGCTGTTCTCTGGCAGTGAGCAAACCTCACAAGATCTGATGGCTTTATAAGGGATTTCCCCTTTCGCTTGGCTCTCATTCTCTCTTGCTGCAGCCACTTAAGATGTGCCTTTCACGCGGCCTTTCCACCATGATTGTGAGGCCTCCACAGCCACGTGGAACTGTGAGTCCCATAAACCTCTTTTTCTTTACAAATTACCCAGTCTCAGGTATGTCTTTATCAGCAGTGTGAAAACAGACTAATACAGTGAGTTGGTACCAGTAGAGTGGGGTGCTGCTGTAAAGATACCCAAAACCTGGAACTGGATAACAGGCAGAGAGGGTGGAGCAGTTTAGAGAGCTCAGAAGACAGGAATATGTGGGAAAGTTTGGAACTTCCTAGAGACTTGTTGAATGGCTTTGACCAAAATGCTGATAATGATATGGAAATCCAGGCTGAGGTGGTCTCAGATGGAGATGAGGAACTTGTTGGGAACTACAGTGAAGGTGATTCTTGCTATGTTTTAGCAAAGAGACTAGTGGGAATTTGCACCTGCCCTAGAGATCTGTGGAACTTTGAATTAAGGGAGATAGTTTAGGGTATCTGGTGGAAGTGAGGGAAGAGAGAGACCCTCTCATATTGTTTTATATTCAGTACCTGTTTTAAAAAAAATAATAAACAAAAAAAAAACAAGGAAATAAAATCAAAGACAGGCAGCCCGGTGCCAGGCCCAAAACTGGACCTGGGCCTGCCTGGCCTAAACCTAGTAGATAAAAATCAACTCATGACTTAGAAACCGACGTTATTCATAGATTCCAGACATTGTATAGAAGAACATTGTGAAACTCCTTGCCCTGTTCTGTTTCTCTCTGACCACCGGTGCATGCAGCCCCTGTCACGTACCCCTTGCTTGCTCAAATCAATCACAACCCTTTCATGTGAAATCTTCAGTGTTGTGGGCCCTTAAAAGGGATAGAAATTGTGCACTCGAGGAGCTCGGATTTTAAGGCAGTAGCTTGCCGATGCTCCCAGCTGAATAAAGCCCTTCCTTCTACAACTTGGTGTCTGAGAGGTTTTGTCTGCAGCTCATCCTGCTATATTTTTTGGTTCCCTGACTGGGAAACGAGGTGACTGATGGATGGCTGAGGCAGCCCCTTAGGCAGCTTAAGCCTGCCCTGTGGAGCGTCCCTGTGGGGGACTCCGGGCAGCCTGAGTGCCGCGATCCAAAGAGGGCTCCCGGGTAGGAAATTTCCCCAGTGGAACGCCTCACCAGAGCAGCCCGTAGCAGGCCCCCACAGAGGATTAACACAGTGGCTGAACACCAGGAAGGAACTGGCATTTGGAGTCTGGATATCTGAAACTTGGTAAGACTAGTCTTTGGAACTTGCCCCACTCCATCTGAGTGGAAGCGTGGCCTGATCACCCACGGTGTGCCTGTATTGGCACCTTTGTTCTGGTTTTGACTTGGCTTGACTTGGTAGGACGAGTCTTTGGAACTTGCCCCACTCCACCTGAGTGGAAGCGTGGCCTGATCACCCACGGTGTGCCTGTATTGGCACCTTTGTTCTAGTTTTGACTTGACTTGAATTGCTGGATACTTTGGTTTTGGTTTTGACCTGGCTTGGATTTCTGGAAACTCTGATTTTGGTTTGGTGTAAACTGCAAAAGTGTGTGTGTGCCCTTTTTACCTGTTCTTTGTTTTGTGGTGTGTGTGTGGTGTGAGCGTGTTGTTTTGTCTCAAAGAAGCATGGGTCAGGCACAAATAAGCCCACCCCACTAGGAACTATGTTGAAAAATTTCAAGAAAGAATTTAAGGGAGATTATGGTGTTACTGTGACACCAGGAAAACTTAGAACTTTGTGTGAAATAGACTGGCCAGCATTAGAGGTGGGATGGCCATCAGAAGGAAGCCTGGACAGGTCCCTTGTTTCAAAGGTATGGCACAAGGTAACCTGTAAGCCAAGGCACCGAGACCAGTTTCCGTACATAGACAGTTACAGCTGGTTTCAGACCCCCTTCCCCCCAACAGTAGTTAAGAGAACAGCAGCATAAGCAGCTGGCAGAGGCAAGGAAAGACCAGCAGAGAGAAAAAAAGGCCATCTATACCAATTCTAAGTTAATTTATACTAAACAAGGTCTTATTAATAGCAAAGGATAACTGAAATCTCAAACTTACAAGGTTTTCAACAAAAGTGAAGTTTGCTAAAAGTTAACAGTGTAACACGTATTATGGTAACTTCTAATCTTGTGGCCTTAGACAGTCTAGTCCAAAGACATAAAGAAAGTTTGCTTTAAAAAAAGGAAAAAAAAAGGGAAGAGGCAGAATTTATATAAAAAAAAAGTTATATGGTAAATTCTTGTCCTGAAATAAATTAACTGGTTGTTTAAAGAAAAAAATGTTTGCAATAAGTCAAAAAGTTGAGACATGTTAAAAAAATTGCGAAAGTCATGAAAGAAAGTTATAAAAAATTTTATGCAAAAAATGTCGTATAATTTAAAAGTAATAAGGCCTCCTGAGTACTATTGAAAAAACAGTTTATGTGCAAGGTGTATAAAAAAAATAAAATATACCTTTAGTAAAAAGATTATAAAGAGGCATAAGAATGTGGATTTTTACCTACATTAAAAGGTTAAAAAAATTATTGTTTTGAAAGTTTAAGCAAGTTTTAAAATGTTAATTGTAAAGAAAATTCTGTGTGTAAATATTAGCTAAAGTTAAAAAGGTATCATCCAGTTTTTCTGTGAACTGGACACTAAAGTAAAAATGCAACAGGTTTTTCTTAAAGCATCAATCTGCTCTTTAACAAAAATTATAAAAGGTTAAAAAGAGTCTATAAAATCTTACCTAATGGTCAAACATGAAAAATTGGATAAATATGTCTACAAGGTTTTATTAAAATTAAGTTTAACATTAATAACACACTAATATAAAGGTAAAATTTAACCTATCTGGTATAAAAATCATACAAGAAGCATTATTACATATAAAATGGTGTTTAGCTTTCTTTAGTCTAAAAACTAATAAAAATTGGTGCTAAAGAAAACATTCATTTTACTAGAGGATCATAAAAGTTAAAGACTTAAAACAAACTTTAGCAATTAAGACAGCATACCAAGATGCAAATGCCTGGTTGAAACGGATCAAATATTCCATCTGCATGTTAAACATAAGCAATTGTTATGCTTGTGAACGTGGCAGCCCAGAGGCCCTGATTGTCCCCCTTCCACTAAGGTGGTCCTCCAGTCGACCAGGCGTGGGCTGCATGGTAGCTCTTTTCCAGGATTCTACAGCCTGGAGTAATAAGTCATGCCAAGCTCTCTCCACTATATCCCAAAGTCCCTGTGGGTCAGCTCCCGAGGGCCATCCAGCTTCCGTCTCCCAACACTAAGTTCACTTCGTGTCTCTCACAGCTGGGAGGAGACTTAGCATTCCTTGGAGACCTGAAGGGATGCAGTGAGCTTAAGAATTTTCAAGAGCTTATCAATCAGTCAGTCCTTGTTCATCCCTGAGTGGATGTGTGGTAGTATTGTGGTGGACCTTTACTAGGCACTCTGCTGAATAACTAGAGTGGCACTTGTGCTTTAGTCCATTTGGCTATCCCTTTCACCCTGGCATTTCATCAACCAGAGGAAGGAAAAAATAATAATAATAATAAGACATCGTAAAGCAAGAGAAGCCCTTATAGGTCTTTCAACTCTCACATCTATTTAGATGCAATTGGAGCCCCGCAAGGAATACCAGATCAATTTAAAGCTTGAAATCAAATAGTTACAGGATTTAAGTCAATATTTTGGTAGATGACAGTCAATAAAAATGTAGATTAGATAAACTACATCTATTACAACCAACAGCAATGAGCTTTTCATGAGTTAAAAAAAAAAAAACTCATGTCGGCCCCAGCCCTGAGGCTACCTGACCTGACAAAACTCTTTGCACTCTATGTGTCAAAGAGAAAAAATGGCAGTTGCAGTTTTAACCCAGACTGTAGGGCCCTGGCCAAGGCCTATCTCTCAAAACAACTAGATGAGGTTTCCAAAGGCTGGCCCCCATGTCCAAGGGCCCTGGTAGCAATGGCCTTGTTAGCACAAAAAGCAGATAAGCTAACTCTTAGACAAAACCTAAAGTCCCCCCATGCTGTGGTGATTTTAATAAATACCAAAGGACACCATTAGCTAACGAATGCTAGACTAACTAGATACCAAAGCTTGCTCTGTGAAAATCCCCGCATAACCATTGAAGTTTGCAACACCCTAAACCCCGCCACCTTGCTCCCGGTATCAGAGAGCCCAGTTAAACATAACTGTGTAGAAGTATTGGACTCAGTTTATTCTAGCAGGCCCAACCACCGAGACCACCCCTAAACACCAGTAGACTGGGAGTTGCACGTAGATAGGAGCAGCTTCGCCAACCCCTGCAAAGTGACTCTGAAGACGACGACAAGACCCGCCCCAGTCACACCTGGAAGCTGACTGGTCCACGCACGGCCGAAACATGAGGAAACTCACCGCGGGACCCATTTTCCTTAAAATTTGGACTTGAACAGTAAGGACTTCCACTGACCTTCCTCAGACTGAGAACTGTTTCCAGTATATACATCAAGTCACCGAGGTAGGACAAAAGATTGCTACAGTCCTACTATTTTATGGTTATTATAAGTGTACCGGGACTCTAAAAGAAACTTGTTTGTATAATGCTATTCTATCCAAGGTATGCAGCCCAGGGAATAACCAACCTGATGCGTATTATGACCCACTTTAAGCCTCCCATGATCACAGTTTTTAAAATAAAATTAAGGACTGGTCCTTTTCTAGGTGACACAAGGTAATAGCTAGAACAGAAGAAAGAAAGGTCCCCAAAAATGTAACCTTAAAATTTGACGCCTGTGCCGCTATTAATAGTAAACAGCATGGGATAGGATGCGGTTCTCTAGATTGAAAAAAAAGTTACACAGCAGAAAATAAGTACATCTGTCAAAAATCACATTTATGTGAGATGTGTCAATACTAGTCTTGTGTCATTTAGGCTACTTAGAAAGAAGAGAAAAAATATCCTGTTTGGCTCCAAAAAAAAAGAAAAGTCAGCCCCTCCTGCACGAGTAGGAGCTGCAACCCTTTAGAATTGATAATCACAAACCCCTCAGACCCAAAGTAAAATAAAAAAAAGATACGTAACATTAGGCATTGATGGAAAAGGACTAGATCCTAGTATAAGCATCCTAATAAAAGGAGAGGTTCAAAGACGCTCTCCAGAACCAGTATTTCAGACTTTCTATGACAAACTAAATGTGCCAGTACCTGAGATTCCAGGAAAAACTAAAAATTTGTTTCTGCAATTAGCCGAACATGTAGCCCAGTCTCTACAAGTCACCTCATGTTATGTTTGTGGAGGAACCGTAACAGGAGATCAATGGCCATAGGAAGCCCAAGAATTAGTTCCCACAGACCCAGTTCCTGATGAATTCCCAGCCCAAAAGAACCACCCTGACAATTTTTAGGTTCTAAAAGTCTAAATTATTAGACAGTATTGCACAGCTATTGAAGGAAAACAATTCACTCATTCTATACGGCGGCTTAGTTGTCTTGGGCAAAAGCTGTATAAAGGTACCACAAAAACAGTTACATGGTGGAGTTCCAATTACACAGAAAGAAATCCATTCAGTAAATTTCCAAAGTTGCAGACTGTTTAGGCCCACCCAGAATTCCACCAGGACTGGATAGACCCCACCAGGTTATACTGGATATGTGGACACAGAACTTATTCTAAGCTGTCTGATCAGTGGACAGGTAGCTGAGTAATTGGCACCATTAAGCCATCTTTCTTCTTACTGCCCATAAAAACAGGTGAACTTCTAGGCTTCCCAGTCTATGTTTCCCATGAAAAACGAAGCATAGCCATAGGTGATTAGAAAAATAATGAATGGCCCCCTGAAAGAATCATACAATACTACAGACCCACCACTTAGGCACAAGATGGCTTATGAGGATTTCGAACCCCCATCTACATACTCAACCGAATCATACAGTTGCAAGCTGTTTTTGAAATTATTACTAATAAAACCAGTCAAGCCTTGACTGTTCTTGCCCGGCAAGAAACTCTGATGAGAAATGGTATCTATCAAAATAGACCAGCTCTTGACTACTTAGTAGCAGCTGAAAGAAAAGTTTGTAGAAAATTTAACCTTACGAATTGTTGTCTACACATAGATGATCAGGGGCAAGTAGTTGAGGACACAGTTAAAGATATAACAAAACTGGCACATGTACCCGTGCAAGTGTAGCACGGATTCAACCCTGAAGCTATGTTTAAAAGGTAATTCCCAGCACTAGGAAAACTTAAAACTCTTATAGTAGGAGTTATGATAATACTAAAACCCTGCTTACTGCTCCCTTGTTTGTTACTCCCTGTACTTCTTCAAATGATAAAAAGCTTCATCGCTACCTTAGTTCACCAAAATGCTTCAGCACAAGTGTACTATATGAATCACTATCAATCTATTGCACAAAAAGACATAAGTAACAAAAATAAGAGTGAGAACTCCCACTAATAAAAAGTGAGAGTCTCAAAAGGGGGGAATGAGGAAAGAGAGAGGCCCTCTCATATTGTTTTATACTCAGTTCCTGTTTTTTTAAAAAAAAAAAAAGAAAAAAAAGGAAATAAAATCAAAGACAGGCAGCCCAGTGCCAGGCCCAAAACTGGACCTGGGCCTGCCTGGCCTAAACCTAGTAGTTAAAAATCAACTCATGACTTAGAAAACAACGTTATTCATAAATTCCAGACATTGTATAGAAGAACATTGTGAAACTCCCTGCCCTGTTCTGTTTCTCTCTGACCACTGGTGCATGCAGCCCCTGTCACATACCCCTTGCTTGCTCAAATCAATCACGACCCTTTCATGTGAAATCTTCAGTGCCGTGAGTCCTTAAAAGGGACAGAAATTGTGCACTCAAGGAGCTCGGATTTTAAGGCAGTAGCTTGCCGATGCTCCCAGATGAATAAAGCCCTTCCTTCTACAACTTGGTGTCTGAGAGGTTTTGTCTGCAGCTTGTCCTGCTACAGAAGAAATTTCTAAGCAGCAATACATTCAAGAGATGACTTGGGTGCTATTAAAAGCATTCAATTTTAAATGGGAAACACAGCACAAAAGTTTGGAAAATTTGCAGACTGATGGTGCAAGAGAAAAGAAAAAAACATTTTCTGAGGAGAAATTCAAGCTGGCTGCAGACATTTGCATAAGTAACGAGGAGCCAAATGTTAATCCCCAACACAATGGGGAAAATGTCTCCAGGGCATGTCAGACCTTTGCGACAACCTCTCTCAACACAGGCCTGGAAGTCTAGGAAGAAAAAATGGTTTAATGGGCCAGGCTCAGGGCCCTCCTGCTGTGTGCAGTCTAGGGACTTGGTGCCCTGCTTCTCAGCCACTCTAGCCATGGCTAAAAGGGGTCAAGGTACAGCTCCAGCCATGGCTTCAGAGGGTGAAAACCCCAAGCCTTGACAACTTCCACATGGTATTGAGTCTGCGGGTAAACAGAAGTCAGAATTGAGCTTTAGGAACCTCTGCCTAGATTTCAGAGGGTATGTGGAAATGCCTGGATGCCCAGGCGGAAGTTTGCTGCAGGGGCGGGGCCCTCATGAAGAACCTCTGCTAGGGCAGTGTGGAAGGGAAATGTGGGGTGGGAGCCCCCACACAGAGTCCCTACTGGGGCACTGCCTAGTGGAGCTGTGAGAAGAGGGCCACCATCCTCCAGCCCCAGAATGGTAGATCCACCAACAGCTTGCACCACGCACCTGGAAAAGCCACACTCAACGCCAGCCTGTGAAAGCAGCCAGGAGGGAGGCTATACCCTGCAAAGTCACAGAGGCAGAGCTGCCCCAGGTCATGGGAGCCCACCTCTTGCAGCAGAGTGACCTGGATGTGAGACATGGAGTCAAAGGAGATCACTTTGGAGCTTTAAGATTTGACTGCCCTGCTGGATTTCAGACTTGCATGGGGTCTTTTGCCCCTTTGTTTTGGCCAATTTCTCCCATTTGGAATGGCTGTATTTACCCAATGCCTGTACCCCTATGGTATCTAGGAAGTAACTTACTTGCTTTTTATTTTACAGGTTCATAGGCAGAAGAGACTTGCCTTGTCTCAGATGAGACTTTGGACTGTGGACTTCTGAGTTAATGCTGAAATGAGTTAAGACTTTGGGGGGCTGTTGGGAAGCCATGATTGGTTTCAAAATGTGAGGACATGAGATTTGGGAGGGTTCAGGGGTGGAATGACATGGTTTGGCTGTGTCCCCACCCAAATTTCATCTTGAATTGTAGCTCCCACAATTCCCACATCATGGGAGGGACCCAGTGGGAGGTAATTGAAATTATGGGGTTGGATCTTTCTCGTGATGTTCTCATGGTAGTAAATAAGGGGTTTCCCCTTTCACTTGGCTCTCATACACCAAGACTCAGAAAGTATAAAGGGGGGTAGGGAGGTTTTATGGGAACATGGGGAAACAACTGAATCATGCTCCAAGTTAGAACTGTTTAACCAGATTATCACTACAGTTGTTTTAAACAAGTTAAAAATAAGGCTGTGGCCACTAAGTGCAGGCTTTCAGCTGCTGGGACCTGCAGGGAAGGGAAGTCAGGAGAAGGATCTCAATTTCTGCCTGACATGCAATTTTCCACTCTAAAACAGAAACATCTATAAGCTTCTCAATTAGGAAATTATTATTCAAGTAAAACATTTACTAAGACATGCAGTGAGTAACAGCTCTTTGGTAGACTGGATTTTACCAAAGATGTTAGATATCACTAGAGAACTTATATATCATTTTCAAAATGTCTATGTGAAGTACAAATACTATTCCTATTTTAGGAACCCAATACAACCATCACATAAATTTTGGAGCACTCATATTCTAAACTCTGGACATATTCTTGACTAATTTCTGAAGTAGAGATGCCAAACTCATTTTTAAACATGACTGAAACTGGCATAAAAACAGATACATAGACCAATGGAACAGGATAGAGAACCTAGAAATAAATCTAGACATTTACAGCCAACTCATTTTCAACAAAGGTGCCAGGAATATTCAATGGGGAAAGGACAATCTCCGAAAAAAACAGTGCTGGGAAAACTGGGGATCTATATGCAGAATAGTGAAACTAGACCCCCACCTCTCACTCTATACAAAAATCAAGGCAAAATGGATTTAATACTAAAATATAAGACCTAAAACTATGAAACTACTAGAAGAAAACATGGGTAAACACTTCAAGACATTGGTCTTGGCAAAGACTTTTTGAGGGTAAGTCCTCAAAAACACAGGTGACAAAAGCAAAAATTGATAAATGGAATTACATCAAGCTAAAAAGCTTCTGCACAGCAAAGGAAGCAATCAACAAAGAAACAACCCACAGAATGGGAGAAAATATTTGCAAACTACCCATCTGGCCAGGCACGATGGCTCATGCCTGTAATCCCAACACTTTGGGAGGCCGAGGTGGGCGGATCACTTGAGGTCAGGAGTTTGAGACCAGGCTGGCCAACATGGTAAAGCCCCGTCTCTACTAAAAATACAAAAATTAGCCGGGCGTGGTGGCACATGTCTATAGTCCCAGCCACTAGGGAAGCTGAGGCAGGAGAATCGCTTGAACCTGGGAGGCAGAGGTTGCAGTGAGCTGAAATCGTGCCACTGCACACCAACCTGGGTGACATTGAGACCCCATCTCAAAAACAAACAAAAGCAAACAAAAAAACCATACCCATCTGACAAGGGATTAACAATCAGAATACATATGGAATTCAACAATTCAATAGCAAAAACACACAACAACAAACCAAGTAATCTGAGTTTTACATAAGCAAAAGATCTGAATAGACCTTTTTTTTTTTTGAGATGGAGTTTCACTCTTGTTACCCAGGCTGGAGTGCAATGGCATGATCTAGGCTCACTGCAACCTCTGCCTCCCGGGTTCAAGCACTTCTCCTGCCTCAGCCTCCCTAGTAGCTGGGATTACAGGCAACCACCACCACACCCAGCTAATTTTTTTTTATTTTTAGTAGAGATGGGGTTTCACCACGTTGGCCAGGCTGGTCTCAAACCTCTGACCTTAGGCGATACACCCACCTCAGCCTCCCAAAATGCCTGGATTACAGGTGTGAGCCACCACGGCCGGCTGAATAAACATTTGTCAAAAGAAGATATACTAGTGGCCAACATGTAAATGAAAAATGTTCTGGATAAACAGAAACTGATTATAAAACAAAAAACAAAAAAAGAAAAAAGAAAATGCCTGACATCACTCATCATCAGTAAAATGCAATCAAAACCACAAGATGTCACCTCACCCCCATTAGAACGGCTATAATCAAAAGAACAGGAAATAAAGAGATGCTGGCCAGGATGTGGAAAAAGTGGAATGCTCCTACACTGTTGGAGAAATGTAAATTAGTACAGCCACCACATAAAACAGTATGGAGATTCCTCAAAAAACTAAAAATAGAACTACCATATGATACACCAATTCCACTGCTGGGTGTATATCCAAAGGAAAGGAGATTGGTGTATCAGAGAGACAGCTGCACTCCCATGTTTATTGCCGCAATTCACAATGACCAAATATGGAATAAACCTAAGTGTTCTTCAACGGATGAATGGATAAAGAAAGTGTGGTATATACACTATGAAATATTATTCAGCCATAATAAAATGAAATCCTATCATCTGCAGCAACACGGATGAAACTGAAGGACACTATGTTAAGGGAGTTATTTCACTTAACAGAAAGACAAATATTCCATGTTGTCACTTAGATGTGGGAGCTAAAAAATTAATCTCATGGAGGTAGTGAGTAGAATAATAATTACCAGAGGCTGGGAAGGGTAGGGGACAGAGCAGAGGGCAGCAGGTTGGTTAGCAAATACAAAAATACAGTTACACAGAAGGAATAAGTTCTAGTGTTTGATAGCACAGTAGGGTGACTACAGTTAACACTAGTTTATTGTATATTTCAAAATAGCTACAGGAGAAGATTTGAAATGTTCCCAACACAAAGAAATGATAAACATTTGAGGTGATGGATATCCCAACTACCCTGATTTGCTCATTACACACTGTATGCATGTATGGAATTATCACAGGGAACCCATAATTATGCATAGCTATTATGTATCAATTCAAAAATCAGTGAAACAACTGAAACATGAATCTTAAACCAACATCACCATTGTTATCAATATTTTATTCAAACAAGTTTTTATATGGTACAAAGCTATGTAAACAGTGAGTAGTCTATTTTTTTTGTTTGAGATGGAGTCTCGCTCATGCAGTGCTGTGATCATGGCTCACTGAAGTGTTGAACTCCTCGGCTCAAGGTATCCTCCCGCCTTGGCCTCCCAAAGCACTGAGATTACAGGTGTGAGCCACCACGCCCAGCCTAGGTGAGTAGTCTTAAATTCAGATGTAATAAACCTGCAAGATCATTCCTACCCTGTTAAGCCCCCCAAATCAAAATTGACTGGTGAAAACCTGCCTAGAAGGGCAACCTCCAAAAGATCTGAGCTTTTGTTTTAGGAAGGACTTCAAATAACAGCAATATTTCCTGCACTGGACCAAGCAGCAGTGGAGTGAATAGAAAACATGAGATCTCTTCCTCTCCAGTTTTCCTTTAAGAAAGTGCACAGGCTAGGCATGGTGGCTCATGCCTGTAATCTCAGCACTTTGGGAGGCCGAGGTGGGCGGATCACGAGGTCAGGAGATCAAGACCATCCTGGCTAACATGGTGAAACCCCGTCTCTACTAGAAATACAAAAAATTAGCTGGGCACAGTGGTGGGCGCCTGTAGTCCCAGCTACTCAGGAGGCTGAGGCAGGAGAATGGCGTGAACCCAGGAAGCAGAGTTTGCAGTGAGCTGAGATAGCACCACTGCACTCCAGCCTGGGTGATAGAGCGAGACTCTGTCTCAAAAAAAAAAAAAAAAAAAAGAAAGAAAGTGCACAGAATTTCAAGGATCTACAAAAGCGGCGTAACTTAATCAATCTGTAAATAAGCCTAAGAAAAAACCACGGTGATTAGCAGAGGATCCAGTTTTGTGCACTGATAAAAGCAGTGGTTCTCAATCTTGGCTGCACATTACAATTACGGGGGATTGGGGAGGAGGAGTTACTTTTTTAAATATCCATACTCAGGCTCCACTCCAGACCAAATTGGTATTTAAGTTAAAATGCTGGGCATCAGTCATTTTTAAACACTGCCAGGTGATTCTAATGGCAGCCAGGTTTAAAAACCACTGGAGCAAAGGTTAATCACTTGGGCAGAGGACAAGAACACATTTTGCAATCATGTTTTTCCCTTGGGTCCTCTTTCCTTCTGGAGCTTACGAATTCTGGAGGGTGTAGAAGCAAAATGTCACTTTTCCTTGCTTCAGTAAGACTAAGAACTTCCTATATCACTCTATTAGTCTGTTTTCATGCTGTTGATAAAGACAGACCTGAGATTAGGTAATTTACAAAAGAGGTTTATTGGACTTACAGTTCCACATGGCTGGGGAGGCTTCACAATCATGGCAGAAGGCAAGGAGCAGCAAATCACATCTTATATAGATGGCAGCAGGCAAAATGAGGGCTTGTGCAGGAAAACTCCCTCTTATAATAACCATCAGATCTCATGAGACTTCCTCACTGTCACAAGAACAGCACGGGAAAGACCTGCCCCCATGATTTAGTTACCTCCCACCAGGTCCCTCCAACAACACATGGGAATTCAAGATGAGATCTGGGTGGGGACACAGCCAATCTATATCAATCACCATCAGAAAAGAAAGACTTTGCACCCTGAGACAAAACAAAAATGATAGGGTCATCTAACTGTTGACGATCTAAAAAACAATAAAACTTGAATGTTTCCCATAAACCTGGACTCCCTAAGAAATTTTATCCTTGGTTTTTCCTGTACTACATCTGAAGATTTGCCATAACCTTTATGAATACAATAATTACATGAGGCAGTTACTGTTTTTCACCATGAACAGTCTAATGCAAACTCAGAAACCTTGGCAGTTTTTAATTTTTTCCTTCAAATACTTATGTTTTTTATTTGGCAAGCCATTCTCTTGCTCTCTTTGCAGGTAAACCTTTCCTTTTCTAAATGCTTCTGTCTCTGAGTATTTCTTCAACAAGGGTAAAGATTCATAGAGTGCTTGAACACAGAACTGGATACTCTGCTCCTGGGGGCAGAGTTCACTGCAAGTGATAAGGGAAAGAGCTGAGAAATGAGAACCTGCTCTGTCAGCCCAAGCGTCTTTGGAGCTGTAATCCAAGATCTAGTTTGACCATAAATATGTTCTCTTGGCTGGACTGAATAAATCTCAAAAGTTGGTGTCAGATTCCTTTGTTGTAGGCTTCCTAAGCCTTCTTGCCTATATTCACCTCAACTACACTGTGCCGAGTAATTTCTACAAAACTCTAAATCAAAAATTACCCCAAAGACATAGACAAGCACTAGAAATGAACAAACAAAAACACACACTAAGGAACCAAGAGTTTAGCTACTTTCCTTTTCTAAAACTGGGTAAAACCTATTACAATAAGAGTTACTGGCTCTTCTGCTGATAGAAATTTTGTCATGGCAAATTTTACTTAAAATAGAAAAACATAAGCTTGGTGAAGGCAAGGATCTCTTCTGCCTTCTCCTATTATATTCCCAGGGCCCTGGTTACTGAACATGGTAAATGCTCAGTAAATATGTTAGATAACTGAAATGCATGAATTTGGAAAACTTTCTGGTCCGCACAGATGAGAACTGTAATAATATCTCTTGCAAACTGGGACTCCTCTTAGAGCTCACTAAAGTAGAAATCTTACCCTCTTAGGAGAAAGCTTTCTTTCTTGGTAAAAATCAAACAATCCACAAACCTTGTCTAACACGCTCTTCCAAAAAAGTCTGCAATTTGGTGTGATTTTGTTTTTCCAGTTCTGATGCAGATGAACCAGGCCATCCATCCCAGGACCTGCCAATTTTCATCCCATTCAGGTATCGATTACCAATATTTATGAAGCCTAGCACTTCTCTGGTACAGAGCAGACAGTGGACATTCCCTTTTGATGATAACAGCTCCTGCATGCAGAGTGGTGGGAGTAGGAGGGTAGAAGTAGCCACTTTCTGGATGGGAGCAATGTCATCAACCCAAGGGGAACCCCTTCATAGGCTAACCAGCAACTCCTGAGGCAAGGCCCAATAAGGGCAATGGCATCTACTCAAGTCAAACAGGTTTCCTCCGGAATCTGGACCAGAGATATACAGAGGAACTCCTGAGGCAAGGCCCAATAAGGGCAATGGCATCTACTCAAGTCAAACAGGTTTCCTCTGGAATCTGGACCAGAGATATATAGAAGATGGGCCAGGAATGCTGAAAACGAGTGGTCCCAAGGAGGGGCAGAACTGCTGTGAGAGAGGCAGAGAGCAGCCCATTTACGGTTCTCTGACCACACACCTTCTGGTTCCAAGGTGGTTCAGAAGGATCTCTGTAAACGAATGAGCACAAAACACAGAACCATTCATTTGGCAGAAAACTGAGATCAAAGCTGTACCTGCTACTGCAAGGACAAAAAAGAAAGTTCATTAATACTTAGTCTACAGAGCCTCACACGCAGTAAGCCCTCAAGCACTTGTGCAATGACTGAACAAAAATTGCAAGCAGAGATAACAAAACTTTGAGGTAGTTGCCCGACATAACCTTTCTTTGAGTTCACTTATTCAGTACATGGGTGCTACTGATACGATCATAATGTGCCTAAAGTCTGAGATAATACCTTAAAAGTATGTGTTTATTCTCTTCCTAAAGCTACTCTCTTCTGGAAAAACTTGATTAAGAAAAAAATCTAAGAAAAAAATCTAAGACTAAAAACACAAACACAACAAAATATTAAAAACAGAATTACCGTAAGATCCAGCAATTCCACTTATGGGTATATATCTCAAAAGAACTGAAAACAAGATCTCAAAGACACAGTTGTACACCCACATTCACAGCAGTGTATTAACAATAGCCAAAATGTAGAAGCAACACAAATGTCCACTGACAGATGAATAAACAAAATGTAGTATGTATATACAATGGTGTATCATAGACTTAAAAAGGAAAGAAATTCTAACACATGCTACAACAAGGATGATCCTTGAAGACATTATGTTAAGTGAAAGAAGCTAGTAATGAAAGGACAAAAACTGTATGATCCCACTTATATGAAGTACTCTGAGCAGTCAAATTCATAGACAAAGTAGAATGGTGGTTGACAAGGGCTGGGATGGGGGCGTAGAATGGCAGCTACTGTTTAACAGCACAGAGTTTCAGTTTTGCAAGGTAAAAAACGTTCTGTGGATGAGTGCAAGTGATGGTTGTAAAACAATGTGAATATACTTAATGCCACTGAACTGTACAATTTAAAATGTTAAAAGATACATTTTTCCATTAAGTATATTTTATCAAAATTAAATAATTTTTACTGGAAAAGCATCGTATAATCTCAACAAGTTGTTCTGAGCTGACCAGGCACAGTGGCTCACACCTGTAATCGCAGCACTTTGGGAGGCCGAGGTGGGCGGATCATGAGGTCAGCAGTTCGAGACCAGCCTGACCAACATTGTGAAACCCCATTTTTACTAAAAATACAAAAATTAGCTGGGCGTGGTGGTGCACACCTGTAATCCCAGCTACTCAGGAGGCTGGGGCAGGAGAATCACTTAAACCCAGGAGCTGGAGGTTGCAGTGAGCCAAGATCGTGCCATTGCACTCCAGCCTGGGTGACAGAGCAAGACTCCATATTAAAAAAAAAAAAAAAAAGTTGTTCTGAGCTAAAAGCCAGCCCCTTATGCTACTCATGTCATCTAACTTCAAAACATTCCTCCAGGCCACTGGTTAACTAACTCATAACCAAATGTATCAAAACCAAGCTGCAATAAATTTACAGAATCTATTAAACACATTCTGCAATTAAAAATCCAAGCAAACAAAGACATAAAAGCAATATATAAGAATAGTCACAGAGTGGGGTATCGTGGCTTATACCTGTAATCCTAGCTGAGGTGGAAGGATTGCTTGAAGCCAGGAATTTAAGACTAGCCTGGGCAACAAAATGAGACCCTGTCTCTGAAAAAAAAAAAAAAAGCCAGGTAAGGTGGCATGCAACTGTAGTCCCAGCTACTCAAGAGACTGAGGTGAGTGGATTGCTTGAGCCCAGGAGTCCGAAGCTGCAATGAGCTATGATCACACCACTGCACTCCATGATGGGCAATAGAGGGAGATCCTGTCTCTAAAAAAATTAAAATGAAATAAATAAACAGAAAAGGATAGTCACAGTGTAAGAACCAATCTTCTCTGAAATAATTTTTAAAAATAACACAGAAAATAGAGAATAAGACAAGACATAATTAAAATAAACACAGATCCCAGACAAAAACTGATGGAATTCATCACAACTAGACCAGCCTTACAAGAAATGCTTAATATATCTGAAGGCAAAAAGATGATAATTACCATCATGAAAACATGCAAAAGCATAAAATGTACTAGTGTTATAGATACACAAAGGAGGAAGATAAGGAAAACTTATCTCCACAGAAAATCACAAAATCACAATGATAAACATTAAGAGAGGAAAAAACAAAGGATATACAAAGCAATCAGAAAACAGTTCACAAAATGACAAGAGCAAGTCTTCACCTGTCAATAACAGCCTTGAATGTAAACGGATTAAATTCCCCACCAAAAAGTTATAGAAAGACTGAATGGATTAAAATAAACAAACAAAAAAAGAAAAAACCCCATTACCCAACTGTATGCTGCCTGCAAAAAACTCACTTCACCCATAAACACACATATGGACTGAAAGTGTAGGTATGGAAAAAGATATTCCACACAAAGCAAAACCAAAACCAGGCAAGAATAGCTATGCTTAGATAAAATAGACTATATCCAAAACTGTAAAAAGAGACAAAGAAAATCACTATATAATGATAGAGATCAATTCAAAAGGATAAAACAACTGTAAATATATATGCACCAAACACCAGAGCACCAAAATAAATAAAGCCAATATTCTTATATTTCAAGGGGCTCTCACACATGTAATCCCAGCACTTTGGGAGGCCAAAGTGGGAGGAATGCTTGAGCCCAGGAGTTTGAGACCAGCCTGCGCAACACAGTGAGACCTTGTCTCTAGAAATAATTTAAAAATTAGGCTAGGCACAGTGGCTCATGCCTGTAATTTCAGCACTTTGGGAGGTCAAGGTGGGAAGATCACTTGAGTGCAGTTCAAGACCTGCCTGGGAAACATACTGAGGCCCCACCTCTATTAAAGAAATAACAAATTAGCCATGGTGACACACACCTGTAGTTCCAACTACTCAAAAGGCTGAAGCAAGAGAATCACTTGAGCTCAGGAGGTCAAAACTACAGTGAGCCGTAATTGTGCCACTGCACTCCAGCCTGGGTAACAGAGTGAGACTCTGTCTCAAAAAATTAAAAAAATAAATGGGCACATAGACTCCAACTACAATAGTAGTTGGGGACTTCAGTAATCCAGTCTCAGCACTGGACAGATCATCTAGACAGAAAATCAACAAAGAAACATTAGATTTAGACCAACTGGGCCTAACAGACATTTACAGGACATTTCACCCAACAGCTACAGAATAAACATTCTTCTCATCAGCACATTCTCCAGGATAGACCACATGTTAAACAACAACAAAAAAACAAATCTCAACTAATTTACAAGAATTAAAATCATATCAAGAATCTTTTCTGGCTGGACACAGTACCTCATACCTGTAATCCCAGCAGTTTGGGAGGCTGAGACGGGAGGATCGTCTGAGGCCAGGAATTCAAAACCAGCCTAGTCAACACAGTGAGACCCCATCTCTACAATAGAAAATAATAATAATAATAGTAAGCATAGTGACACCTGTAATCCTAGTTGCTCAGAAGGCTGAGGCGGGGGATTGCTTGAGCCTAAAAGCTTGAGACTGCAGTCAGCCATGATTAGGCCGCTGCACTCCAGCCTGAGCAACAGAGCGATATCCTAACTCAAAAAACATATAATCTTTTCTGACCACAATATAATCTTTTCTGACCAAAATATAACCATTTCTGATCAAAATATCTTCTCTGACCCGAGGCAAGTGGATCACCTGAGGTCAGGAGTTCGAGACCAGCCTGGCCAACATGGTGAAACCCCGTCTCTACTAAAAACACAAAAATTGGCTGGGCATGGTGGTGGATGCCTGTAATCCCAGCTACTTGGGAGGCTGAGGCAGGAGAATCGCTTGAACCCAGGAGACAGAGGTTGCAGTGAGCCGAAATTGTGCCATTGCACTCCAGCCTGGGTGACAAGAGCAAGACTCCGTCTTAAAAAATATACACATATATATATACAGTTAGATAGAGATCGGGTGCGGTGGCTCACACCTGTAATCCCAGCACTTTGAGAGGTCAAGGTGGGTGGATCACTTGAGGTCAGGAGTTCGAGACCAGCCTGACCAACATGGTAAAACCCCATCTCTACTAAAAATACAAAAATTAGCCAGGAATGGTGACACATGCCTGTAATCCCAGCTACTTGGGTGGCTGAAGAATGAGAATGGCTTGAACCTGGGAGACAGAGGTTGCAGTGAGCAGAGATCGCGCCATTACACTGCAGCCTGGGCAACAAGAGTGAAACTTCATCTCAAAAAAAAAAAAAAAAAAAATACAGTTAGAAGGAAGAAGTTCTAGCGTTCAACAGCATAGTACGGTCACTATAGTTCAATAATCCAGTATATAACTGAAAACAGCTATAGCACAAGATGTGGAATTTTCCTAACACAAAGAAATTATAACACTTGAGATAATTAATATCCTAATTACCCTGCTTTGATCACTACACATTGTATGCATGTATCAAAATATCACAGGTGGGCTGGGCATGGTGGCTCACGCATGTAATCCCAGCACTTTGGGAGGCCTAGACAGGTGGATCACTTGAGGTCAGGAGTTTGAGACCAGCCTGGCCAACATGGCAAAACCCTGTCTCTACAAAAAATACAAAAATTAGCCAGGTATGGTTGCACAAGCCTGTAGTCCCAGCTACTTGGGAGGCTGAGGTAGGAGGATTGCTTGAGCCTGGGAGGTCAGGGCTGCAGTGAGCTGCGATGAGGCCACTTAAAAAATAAAAATAACTTTTAAGTAGCAGGATTGGGGACTGAGTGACACATTGCCATGATAAATCAAAAGTTCTGGTTATTTTAAATTTTTTAGACAGAGTCTCACTTTGTAACCCAGGCTGAAGTGCAGTAGCGTGATCTCAGCTCACTGTAAACTCCGCCTCCCAAGTTCAAGTGATTCTCGTGCCTCAGCCTCCCCAGAAGTGGGATTACAAATGCCTGCCACCACACCTAGCTAACTATTTGTACTTTTTTTTTTTTTTTTTTTTAGTAGAGATGGGGTTTGCCATGTTGGCCAGGCTGGTCTCAAACTCCTGACCTCAAGTGATCCACCCACCTCAGCCTCCCAAAGTGCTGTGATTACAGGTGTGAGCCACCACGCCCAGCCAAAAGTTCTGGACATGAGAAAGCTATCCTGATTACTCAAGGAATCTACTGATCATCTCCCAATTAGGTTTTTTTTAAAAAATAAACTATAATTCTTCAAACTAATAACCAGTTCACCAACTGTAATGTCAATATACTTTAGACACAAAATTCAAGTTATTTCTGATACTTTATCTGATGGAGAATTTTTTTTTCCTTTTACCCTTTACTTAGGAAATTTGAGAAATGTAAGAACTTTTCTAGGTGCTTAGGATTATGGATTATACTTGTTCCTTATATTTTTGTGCCAAAATTTTATGCCTTGTTTTTATAATAAAAAGTAATTTTTCAAAAGATTTTTCTTTTAAAAGTAACAGAGTAATTGAAAAATACTCTCAAAATGTCCCTGGATTTTATTATAAAATACAAATAAACTCAAACTGAAATTTACTTATTTCCCTCATATTCAACTGTATTTCCTTTTTTTTTTTTTTTTTTTTTTTTTGAGATGGAGTCTCCCTCTGTTGCCCAGGCTGGAGTGAGTGTAGTGGCGCCATCTTGGCGTGAGCCACGGCACCCGGCCTCAAATGCATTTCAGTAGGTTAAAGGCACAGTGATAAGGGACATAAAATAATGAGAGAAAAAAAAGGCATAACTCTGCGATAACTCACCCACTGTCAAACAAACATAAAAAAGATTCTCCTATATGAGATTTGTTGGCCTGGCTAATGGGGCATATTCCATCCCCATACTAGCTGTACCTGTAAGCACTTTCAGTGACCGCTGCAGCTTTTTTCCCCAGCTCATAGTTGAATGTTTTTTTTTTTTTTTTTTTTGAGACAGTCTCGCTCTGTCACCCAGGCTGGAGTGCAGTGGCACCATCTCGGCTCACTGCAAGCTCCGCCTCCTGGGTTCACGCCATTCTCCTGCCTCAGCCTCCCGAATAGCTGGGACTACAGGCACCCGCCACCACGCCCGCCTGGCTAATTTTTTGTATTTTTAGTAGAGATGGGGTTTCACCATGTTAGCCAGGATGGTCTTGATCTCCTGACCTTGTGATCCGCCCACCTCGGCCTCCCAAAGTGCTGGGATTATAGGCATGAGCCAACGTGCCCAGCCTTTCTGTTTTTTAGAGAAGGGGTCTCTTTTTAAAATTTTTAGAGACAGAGGTCTCACTATATTGCCCAGGCTGGTCTCAAACTCCTGACCTCAGGAGATACTTCCACCCCAGCTTCCTGAGTAGCTGGGATTACAGGTGTGAGCCATCATGTCCTGCTCTTAGCTCAGTTTTTAGCTCTTTTGAGAATCTCTATTCTGCAGGTACCCGAGTGTGGCAGGCATGCTCTAAGGTGATCCGCAATGAGTCACATCCCTGTTCTAGCCTCTACCCTTGAGTTTCGGTGGAACTCATACCTTGCTTCTAGACGCTAGAATATGGCAAAGGTGATGGGATGTTATTCCCATAATGACGTAATGTCATACAAGACTCATTTAGAGATTCTCCTGCTTGCTTTGAAGAAACTGCCATGTTGTGAGAGGCATCTGTGAGAGGGCCACATGGCAAGAACTGTGGGAGGCCTCTCGAAGCTGAGTGGTGCCCAGCTGACAGTCAGCAAGAAACACGTACCTCAGTCTACATGAGTAAGGTCCTGTACTGAAGCACCCTGTACAGCCTGTACAGACATTACCAAATGTCTATTGTTTTAAGGTGTTCAATGTGTGGTACTGTGTGACCCAGCAATAGAACACTTGGGTATATTGGTTACTTAGGTTATCAGCAGACACTTAGCTAAGAACTGATCAGCAGGATGAATGCTAATTCTTAGAATTGTACTAAGTCTTTTCCTTCCAATATGGAACTTTAACAATGCCCTATGATCTCATATGACGATTCACATGTTGGTGTGTGGAAACATAGTGAATTTTCCAGAGTGGATTTTGAGATTTTCTGCCATGTTCTTATCATCATCCTTCTCTCCCTGAGCTGCATCTTCTACCCTGTAACAGTAAATGCTGAAGGTGGAATTCCTATTCCAGCAAGCCTCCTAGCTGCCAAGTAACTGCTACTGCCTAGATTCCAACAACCTGAGAAAAGGCAGTAAGTGAAGCAGAAGTAATTTCCAAGTTCTAACTGAGGGAAATTTACACTATAAAAAGAGCAAAAGGGCTAGGCACGGTGGCTCATGCCTGTAATCTCAACACTTTGGGAGGCTGAGGTGGGCGGATCACTTGAGATCAGGAGTTTGAGATCAGCCTAGGTAACATGATGAAACCCCCTCTCTACTAAAAACACAAAAATTAGCTGGGCATGGTGGTGCATGCCTGTAATCCCAGCTACTCAGGAGGCCGAGGCAGAAGAATCACTTGAACCAGGGAGGCAGAGGTTGCAGTGAGCTGAGATCACGTCATTGCACTCCAGCCTGAGTGACACAGTAAGACACCATCCCCCACCCCTAATAAATAAATAAAAATAAAAAGAGCAAGAAGGTTTTTACCATTAACTTCTCCACTGCCGTCTCCAAAGCTGTTAGGTTATTACATGAACCAAGACTGTGGCAGGCATATAAGGTGAATGGGCAGTGGTCAAGAAAGACACTGTATTTTACTTGAGACAAAACAATGGCAAATTTATAGAAATTAAGTAAGAGAAAGCAAGCCTACTCCAATCAGGTAGAAAGGAGATGTTATTCAGCATAAAACTGGAGGAAGTAAACAAAATTTCATCAATTCTTGTCATTTTTCAAAGGATCACCTGCAGCAATTCTGCCATATACATATGAAGTACCCTTTCTGATCCTTGACTCCTAGGCTACCCAGTCACCTTCTAACTGGTTTCCCAGGTATTTCAGACTCAGGAAAGAGAAACCCTGGATCGGTGACACAAGTATTCCAATCACTGGAAAAGACTATGCCTCACTGTAAATTACACTTGCAGCGTGACTTACGGTAACTGCGATATGATTACCACACAGACCTGGTGAAGAGCTAATCTTGAGCAAGGCTCAGACCCAGCCTCTGTTACTGAGGTAGGCAAAGGACCTCGAAAGACCCCATCTACAGCCCTACTACTAATCTAATAACACTGAAACAGCTCTTAAAATTAGAACATAGTGTCTCCAAATTCCATTTGAACATAGAATATTAGCATATAAAAATAACTTATTTTTAAAATGTCTGTAAAGATACTATCATAATTGAATGAATTACTGTATTTCACTGAATCTAAGCCACTGATTGTAAAACACATTATTTTATATATACATATGGGAAAAAACTGTCCATTAAACTTTGTCACAATGTTAAACGATCACTGATTGTAAGACACATTCTGATTTCAGATATGTTAACAGTATGGGGGCAAAAAGTGCAACTTAGAATCAATGAAATGCAGTACTAAAAAATATATTCAGGTAATTATTCAAATAAGGTATTAACATTAAGTACATTAAATTGACATGTAATCATTTATCATTAGCACATTCTTAAAGCTATTTATCATTTTGGTTTCACTTCTCATTTGAAATGAAGAACATGCTGTCACTTGTACTAATTTCTAGCAGACATTTTGCACAAACTTTAAAACTTACGGATTCCCAATTTGGAAATCATCTCATTTTCATTTCTAGAATCACAGATCAGGAGGCGAGATAAACAAGGCCTACGTTAAGTGACAGAGTGCAGGGCTAGAAGAAGTCAAGGCTTGAAGCCAGACCCCTTGGGCCCTGTTCTGTGTTCTCTTCATTGAAATTAGAAATCAAATGAGTCATTAGCATTCTTTGATCCAACCCTACAGATAAGGTAAAGCAATTAATAAAAATACCTCTCCATTTCTTTTTTGAGACGGAGTCTAGCTGTCGCCCAGGCTGGAGTGCGGTGTGGCATGATCTCGGCTCACTGCAAGCTCCACCTCCCGGGTTCACGCCATTCTCCTGCCTCAGCCTCCCAAGTAGCTGGGACTACAGGTGCCCGCCACCACGCCTGGCTAATTTTTTGTATTTTTAGTAGAGACAGGGTTTCACTGTGTTAGCTAGGATGGTCTCAATCTCCTGACCTCGTGATCGGCCCGTCTCGGCCTCCCAAAGTGCTGGGATGACAGGCTTTAGCCACTGCACCCAGCCCATTTCTCTTTTATGAAACTATTCTCCTCAACTTTCCTGGAAAAATATTGATACCTGATAATTTGTTCAACCAATCAATTCAACTCCTACATGGTCTCATTCTATGAGAATACCCCCCTTCTCAAAAACAATGTCTTCTTTGGGTGCTCTGAGGGGTGGAGACCATAAAATATTTCCTAATCAGTCACATGTCAAATACTAGCGTTATAACAAGATCCTACTGTACGTGTATGAGACCATTTGGTTATTTATGGAAGACTCTGGGAATTACAGAACATTTCAAAAATGTTTAGCATTTGCTATAATATGGACCTAAAAATTTTAATCCCCAAAGCATGGTGAAATTCTGCTAATGCTCTGCTCTGAATGGCGTCCTTAGAAGTGGCAGTTATTCAAAGATGTCAGTGAGTAATCCATCTTCTCTAAATGTCAGTCCCTTTTGTCCTGGTTTCTGGCAAGTGCTTCACATGGGCACTGCCAGTATTAAAAGGAGAAGACTCAAACACCAGTGCATTTGATGGGTATTGATTATAGACTTCAGCGATGGGGTCCGTCAGACTACTTCTAGATGTCTCTATTATAGAATGCCTCATTGTATCATTCGTTTCAATCATTTCAAAATCCATTTCATTCCATTTTTCTGCATCCTCCTCTTCATTCTCTTCCTCATATTCATTTAGCCCGGAGCTAGAGAGCAGAGCTTTCTGGTCCTCACTCTTTCTGTCTTCTTTTCGCTGGCGATCAAGAGGTGAAGTGGCTAATTTATATAGCACAGGAAATAAAATACCAGTAGCTATTGATGCTCCCAAAGAGGTATACAGAACTACAGGCAAATCAGGGTATTTTCCCTGAAGAATTCCAATGACTGCAGGAATAGCCATTTCTCCCAGGGAAGCACCAATTACAAAAAATGCTGCAGATTTCCCATGGATGGTCGTGTACTGCTCAATCCAAGAAACACCACTCGGAAATGTGGTTGCCATTGAAGCCCCATACACTGAAGTTGCTATCCAGAGACAAATTGGGTTCTTGTCAAAAAGCACCAGAAATAAAGATGAAGTCAGGCTGCCAATGTTGCTCAACACAATCATGGTTCCAGGCTGTAAACAGGTAGCAAAAAAGATTGCCAGGCCCCTGCAGGCTGCAAATGTCCCCCAGAAGATGGAGTTCAACCCAGCGGCTTCACTTTCTTTCATGCCAGCATGGGTGGTTGCAAATGAGAAAACGTAAGAGCCATATGTTACCTCAGCTCCAACATAAAAAAAGAAGAACAGAAAAAGGAGACAAAGAAGGGCGTTGTGATATTTTGCTCTTCGAAATGTCTCAGCAGATGCTCTTGCTTTTTCTTGCTTTGAGCTATTCTTTAAAAACAGACAAAAAAAAATGACAGAAACTAAGAACATGTAAGTACCGATAACAGCATAAGCCCACAGTAAATTCTTATCATTAGGTACTCCAAACAGAGCTTCTGAGTCAGCGTCAGATGATCGGTTGAGTGCGGGATGGAAGTCAGACTCTGTGTGGTTTTCAGCAGACGCTGTCGGACCCAAAGCCAGTTTAGCTAGCAGTGGAGCCAAAAAGGCACCCAAGGCAAAAGAGAAGTGTAAGGCCTGCATATGTGGGGCTCCTTTGTCCCCCCAAATAGCCAAGATAAGGACGTTACCACCTGTCGATGAAAGATGGGAAAAATTATTTAAGTTAAACACAGTTACTTACTTATAAAAAAAAAAAAGTTCACTTATCAGAAAGGGGGTGAGTCTATTTTACATAGCACAAGCATTATAATATTCTAATTATCAAACATTGCAACTAAATCAATTCTGAGTAGGGAATTCTAACCCACTACCACCAGACAACTCTAAGCATTATAACATCACATACTCACAAATCGAATTCTACAGTGTAGTAGACTATTACTTCCTAGAACCAAACACATTAGCAAGACGCTTTTTGTAATACAGTTCTAACATCAGACTGCAGAAGAAATATTTATATATTAATATTTTAAATATATATTTAAAAGGCAACATTTTATCATCAGATAGTAGCCAAATTACCAAAGCTTTCTGTACTTGCTGTTGGTAGCCACTTGAGGAAAATTACTTACTTATGTATGTAACAGATGCAAAACACACGTCCAGGAACCTGAATAGCCAGAATTCTGGTATGCCCATTAGAGGAAATAAGGACACCGTTTAGCATCTGAATTTATACTGTCTAAACATCTAGGAGGAGAAAGGCAAGAAGCAGCACATCTTGAGCTATCTTCTTTTTTTTCAACAGATATTTTCAGATAAATATATAATTCTACCCTATAATTTCATAACAAAATTCACCCTAAAGTAAAATAAAATATTTCCCCAACAGATCACGTAACAGCAAAGCAGGGAAGGGAGGGGTAGAAAGCTGGTTTTAGGAGTAAACAGATGTCATCTATGTTATTTAGTAGGTTTTCTGTTTGTTTGTTTTTGAGACCCAGGCTGGAGTGCAATGGCACAATTGTGGCTCTCTGCAACCTCCACCTCCTGGGTTCAAGCAATTCTCCAGCCTCAGCCTCCTGAGTAGCTGGGATTACAGGCACGCACCACCATGCCTGGCTAATTTTATATTTTTAGTAGAGACGCGGTTTCTCCACGTTGGTCAGGCTGGTCTTGAACTCCCGACCTCAGGTGATCCGCCCGACACAGCCTCCCAAAGTGCTAGGATTACAGGCGTGAGCCACCCCGCCGTTATTTAGTAGGTTTTTTTTTTTTTTTTTTGAGACGGAGTCTCACTCTGTCACCCAGGCTGAAGTGCAGTGGTGTGATCTCTGCTCACTGCAAGCTCCGCCTCCTGGGTTCATGTCATTCTCCTGCCTTAGCCTCCCGAGTAACTGGGACTACAGGCGCCCACCACCACACCCGGCTAATTTTTTGTATTTTTAATAGAGATGAGGTTTCACTGTGTTAGCCAGGATGGTCTCGACCTCCTGACCTCGTGATCCACCCATCTCAGCCTCCCAAAGTGCTGGATTACAGGTGTGAGCCACCGCACCCGGCCTATTTAAAAGGCCGGTTTTAAAAGACATGATGATGATACGGGAAAGAATCTACTGCAGGAGGGCAGGAACTTTGAGGACAGAAAAGAAAAAGAAAGAGCCTAGTCCACACCATGGATCTCTCTTGGCTTGGAAGTCAGGGTAAATGTCAAGTTGGATTGCTGCTTCTATGCTTTCTCAGCCAAATAACGGTTCCAAACTTGGTTTAACCTATTAAACCACCAATTCCTCCCATACTAGAGCAATAAAGTTCTACCCCAAGATGAAAGCCTATTCACCTGCACTGTAATTACCCACACAGGGGCCCTTCCCTGTTTGGACAATGTAAATCAATTATCTCTCATAGAACAAAATTCTTTAAGTTCATTTCAGAGTTGGCTGCTCAGAAACAGGCCCCCTAATTGGCAAGAATAGCTGCTAGAAGGGTGATTCATTCTGAGTGACTCACAACCAACTCAGTAGGTCTGTGTCATTTTAGGGGGCATTGCAAGTGACAGTTTAATATCATCTGCTGTACTTCTTCTAGCAAGTCCCTACTCCCAGAGATGACGTTGAAGAGCTCACTAACCTGTATCCAGAATGCCAATTGAAACACCGAAGATAGACATCATGACAGTGAGTAATATTGCTGTCTTGCAAAAAGGAACAAGATAAAGACCAACTGTGGTAGCTGACATTGAGATTCCTGGGAAGGTAGAAACTCAGCTATAAAAAATAATATCCATGCAGTCATGGATCAAGTCAATATCATAAATGTCCAAACATGCAAAATCAGGTCAAATTTAAATTAGATAATGAGTAGATGAGAGTTTTTGCTTCTAAAAGTGATTATTTCATTTGAATCTTTTATAATCTTTATGGATTATGAAATATAAATAATTATAACACAAACACATTTAAAGCGCTGCTAGTAATCAAACTGTAAATTATACCATAAGGCAAAGTTTTATACCAAAAAAGACAAGCCAAAACTAATTTAAATGATTCACATTTAAGAACCTAACAGGAATTTTTAGACACGAGGCAAAAAATTAAATAGACAAAAATAAAATGCAATTACTAGAGTAGTTTGTAATAAAATTTACTAAATAAATTATTTGGGAAATAGGGAGGAAAATACAAGAAATACGTTATTTCAACCCACTTTGGAAATAAGAGGGATTATTTATTAATTCCTTAACAATAACAAATTATTATTCTTGCTTCCAAAACAATTTTATCATATTAATCTAAATTTTCTCTAAATATTTCAATTTATTCAAAAAAAGTATATGCTAAAAGCTTTGCCAGCCCAGGCGTGGTGGCTCACACCTGTAATCCCAATACTCTGGGAGGCTGATCCTTTTTGCTCAGGAGTTCCAGACCAACCTGGGCAACATGGTGAAACCCCGGCTCTACTAAAAACACAAAAATTAGTCAGGCATGGTGGCTCACACCTGTGGTCCCAGTTAATTGGAAGGCTGACATGGGAGGATCGCTTGAGCCCAGGAGGTGGAGGTTGCAGTGAGCAGAGATCGCATCACTGCACTCCAGCCTGGGCAACAGAGGGAGAGGAGACCCTGTCTCAAAAAAAAAGCAGCTTTGCCATCTATTTCCAGGGTGAGACAGAGCACTCTGGGGTTGTCCAACGACAACATGGGGCAGCAGGAACAAAAACATAGCCTACATCAGTCCACCCAACCTCGCTTCCCCTCTTCATTCCCAATCCAGGGTGTAGCCTGGGCAGGTTCAAAGAGCTCATTCAGATCTGTGGTGACCCCAGGAAATCTGCCCTAAACCCTCTAAGCAGAGTTTTTTGGACATCCAGTGTGTGATCCAGCAGTGGTAGCTAAATTAAAGTGGTTGGGAAGGCTAAGGATTGCTAAGACACTCTAGAGCTAATCTAAATTTCCAGAGGGACCCAGCACAGATTCCCTCTAACTGTCAAGATGAAAGCAGGTACCAGGGAAACTCAACTGCCATTGAGGACACCTAAACACTACCCATTTCAGTGGCCAACCATTCTGCATGCTAGTATTTTCATATTTTCAAAGACAACTTGTAAATTCACTTGACAGTCATAAAGAAGCTAAAATTAGCATCTACTTACCCAAAAGTAAAAAATAATTCATGACATCGACAAGAAATCCACCAATCACAGAGCCACTCAAATATCCCAAGGCACGACCCACAAAAATGAAAGACAGACTACTGATATTTCGGTTCACGTTTGTTGCCAAATCTTGAAACGTGGGTCCCACTATAGCAACACTCAATCCCTAAAATTTAAAAAGACAAAAGTTTTTACTTATAATCATTAAAATAATGTCTAACTATGTGGTAGTTTCTTCCACTATAAAAAAAAAAAGGGGGCGGAGGGTCTGGGATTTACAATGTAATGTAGGGAATTAGACTACTGTTTTTTTAGTTTTGACTAAAACTCTTATTTTTTTTTGTTTTGACACCTCTCAATTTTTAAAAAATTATTTTTTTGTTGCAATCCTGTTTCCTTTCTGAACAATACCTTTAAAAGACTCTTCTGTATTAATAAAATGTAATATTAAAACTATTTTTGAAATGGTTTGGTACATTTTGAAATATATTACATGCACAAATAAGAATTTGGGTATTAAAAATTAAAATTGGCCAGGCACAGTAGCTCCCGCCTGTAATCTCGGCACTTTGGGAGGCCGAGGCAGGCGGATCACGAGGTCAGGAGTTTGAGACCAGCGTGGCCAACACAGTGAAACCCCATCTCTACTAAAAATACAAAAATTAGCTGGGCATGGTGGTGGGCGCCTGTAGTCCCAGCTACTCCGGAGGCTGAGGCAGGAGAATCGCTTGAACACGGGACGCAGAGGTTGCAGTGAGCCGAGACTGCACCATTGCACTCCAGCCTGGGCGACAGAGCGAGACTCTGTCTCAGAAAGAATAAATTAATTAAATTAAGTCAGGCGTGGTTGCTTACACCTGTAATCCCAGCAATCTGGGAGGGATAGGTGGTAGGGCTGCTTGAGCTCAGGGTTTTGAGATCAACCTAGGCAACCCCATCTCTACAAAAATAAAAATTAAAAAAATCAGCCAGGTGTGGTGGTGCATGCCTGTAGTCCCAGTTACTAGGGAGGCTGAGATGGAAGGATCGCTTAAGCCCTGAGGTCGAGACTGTAGTGAGTTCTGACTGAGCCACTGGCAAACATCAAAACCTTGATCAAAACATCAAAATATGATTCCTGTTTTTTATGTTGTTAAACAGCAATATTTCTGGATGCACCTGGGGTCCTTCCCCTGAACTATACATATAAAACATACAGGAGATAAACAATTTAAATGTTTCTAAATCTACACTTTTCTTCCACGCCATCAGAATTAGTCAGTAAAGGTTGCTTAGAAAATATTACACGCCCAAGTACAGAATGACTTTAACAATAAAACTTTACTCAATGCAGTGTCAGCAAGAGGTAAGGATTACAATTGACTTTCAGAGGAAATTCACTGGACATTTAAAGAAAAAAATGTTTCCAATCAGTCTACATTTCCAGAATAACTGATTCTAATTGCCCTGCTCTGCTCTAAATGCATGGGGTGCGCCCCCTGCCCAACTCGTAACAGTCCAAGACCACGGACCACTATGGGCCCAGGTGCACAGCAAGCACCTCGTACTTCGAGAGAAGCCTGAGCACAGAATCTAATCAAATTAGTTCATGTCTTCAAAGGATTTACAACTGGACCGGACAAGTCAGTGACGACTCACCAAAAGTCTGAAGTGATTTCTTTCTTCACCCCTCCCCACCGCCCCCAATCAAAATACTCTAAGAAACAACTGTGGCTCAGAGTCCCTGAGATGGTAAGTGACCACAAATGACTCTTGGGAGGACTCATCCTCTCAACTCCCCCAGGATCATAATTATCAAGTGATAAGGAGGAGGTTTCCGAAAAGTGAATTGAGCGGCGACCCAGGGGTTTGGCAAAAGGCGCTTCTAGGCTTGCCCTTTGCTCCAAGAAAAACATTTGAGAATCTAAAGGTTGGTTTTATTAATAAATAGGACTGTGGGCAGAGTAAAAGAAATATTTCTGGCTCTATCACTTAACCAGCTGTGTGATCCAGAAAGTCACTTTCCCCTCCGGGCCTATTTCCTTATCTGCAAAATTAAGCGGTTGGCTGAATTTGGTCAGACCACCAGGAAGAAATTCCAGAAAAGTAGTTTTTCTGTGTAATAATTTGGGGGTTGAGTGGGTGGGTGCGGAGAGCAGCGGCCAAAGACCTGGTGAACCCCTCTTGCAACCTTCCCATCCGACGAAAGAAACGTAGGAAGGCTTGCTGGGCCGGGCGCCGTGGCTCACGCCTGTAATCCCAATACTTTGGGAGGCCGAGGTGGGCGGATCACCTGAGGTCAGGAGTTTGAAACCAGCCTGGCCAACATGGCGAAGCCCCGTCTCTACTAAAAATACAAAAATTAGCCGGGCTTAGTGGCAGGCGCCTGTAATCCCAGCTACTCGGGAGGCTGACGCAGGAGAATCGCTTGAACCCTGGGGGCAGAGGTTGCAGTGAGCCGAGATCGCACCACTGCACTCCAGCCTGGGCAACAGAGCGAGACTCCGTCAAAAAAAAAAAAAAAAAGCTTGCTGGAGCTGAAAGACGTATTCAGAAAATCTATTTCCTCCAAGATTAGAATTGTGCCCATTTTCTAGATGATGAAACTGAGGCCCAGTCAGATTAGGTAACGCGCCCAAGGTCAGTTTGCAAGTGGCGAAGGCAAGACTCGAACGCCCCGGCCTGGGAGTGTTGCAGCCCCGGCTCTCACCAGCCCCAGGAAGGAGGCACACAGCATCAAGGTGGTGAACCACCGCAGCTTGCTCCCGGTCCCACCGCTCTGCCGGGAGACCACCACCACCTCCGGCTCCGGCTCATTCTCCGCCGGGGCCTCCGCCTGCAGGAGCCGCTGCCCCGCAGCCGGGGGCCCGGCCCCACGGAGCTCCACCTCTAACTCCAGCTCGGCGGCTCCGGAGAAGTCGTCTTGCTGCCGCCGCGCTTCTCAGCAGAACTTCTGGAGCTCCGAGAAGAGCACTGGCCCCGACCCCACGCACGGGTGTCCCTCCGGGCGCCACCTCCCAGCGGACCGCCCGGAACCGGGGCAGAGAAGAGGAACTTCGGCACGCTGCAGGTGTTCGGGTCAAAAGACGCCCGCTTTCCAGCAAGCTGGCGCATGCGCGGGTCACGTGGCGGAAATGTGGCCTCTCGCCAACTGCTATCGCGCCCCAAGCCGGAAGTTGATGTGGTTGCCTAGGAGACCGGACGTGGCTCTATAGCCTAGGCATCATACTTAGCTAAGCTCACAGAGGCTGGCGGACGTGCGCCCCATGGCGGAGGGAGCTGAAGTTGCAGCCTGGGACCAGGGAAATCAAGAGGTAAAAATGCGGCCAAACCATTATGAGGAAAAGGGGCCAAGAATTACACTGTAGCGCCTCGCGCCGGCTCCCCGGTCTCCTGGGGAGCGGAGGGAGCCTGAAGAGCTAGCTGGTCCTTATACAGCTTTCTGAAATCCCTGAGATCTGTCAATGAATCGCGCATCTTTCACTCCACAAGTATTTGATGAACGTCATTGTGTAAGTTATCACGTATATTATCTCAATTAACCCTCACAACACTCCAAATTCCACGTTATCCCCGTTGTACAGATAGAAAGATTAAGTCATAGAAAATAATTAACAATCTGCCCAAGCTCAGTCATCGAATTATGGCCATCGAATTAGTGGCCATATATAAACAGTGTAACAGTAGCCCAAGAAAGAAATCGGGATCCAAAGCTGTGGTTTCAAACACAATTCCTGAAATAATTCCAATTCCTGAAATAATTCCATCGTTGTAAAGAAGTGGAGCGTGGCATCGATTTGAGGAATTTTTTTTTATACTTTAAGTTTTAGGGTACATGTGCACAACGTGCAGGTTAGTTACATATGTATACATGGGCCATGTTGGTGTGCTGCACCCATTCACTCGTCATTTAACATTAGGTATATCTCCTAATGCTATCCCTCCCCCCTGATTTGAGGAATTGTTTCCTTTTGCTCTTTAACAAAGCGTACCACAGCCTCAAAATGTTATATACTTTTCTTTGTGGTCTATTTGAAATGTTCTTTTCCACCTGATTCTTCCAACTTTCATCCACTTAGGCTCCCAGACTACAAACCTTAGTCTCATCATTCCTTGCAACCCGTCTCTCCAGACTTATTCGTTTAGTCATTAAGTCTTCCCCCCACCCGCACCCCCACTTTTTTTTTTTGTTTGTTTGTTTTCTTTTTTGAGACAGAGCCTATGTCGCCCGGGCTGGAGTGTTGTGGCGCTTTTTGGTAGAGACGAGGTTTCACCATGTCGGCCAGGCTGGTCTCGAACTCCTGACCTCAAGTGATCCGCCTGCCTTTGGCCTTCCAAAGTGCTGAGATTACAGGTATGAGCCACCATGCCCCGCCAAACATTTCTTTTTTCTTTCTTTCTTTCTCTTTTTTTTTTTTTTTTTTTGAGACGGAATCTCACTCTGTCGCCCAGGCTGGAGTGCAATGGTGCGATCTCGGCTCACTGCAACCTCTGCCTCCTAGGTTCAAGCGATTCTCCTGCGTCAGCCTCCTGAGTAGCCGGGATTACAGGCGCGTGCCACCACGCACGGCTAATTTTTTTATTTAGTAGAGACGGGGTTTCACCATGTTGGTCAGGCTGGTCTCGAACTCCTGACCTCGTGATCCGCCCGCCTCGGCCTCCCAAAGTGCTGGGATTACAGGCGTGGGCCACCGCGCCCGGCCCGCCAAGCATTTATTTTAGAGCAGGTCAGCTGGCATTCCTTCATATGAGAATGTCTTTATTTCACTTTGATTCCTGAAAATATTTTCACTGAAAATAGAGTTCTGGGCTAACAGTTATTTCCTTTCAGCACAGAAAGATGAGATTTCTATTCGAGTTTTAGCTACCCATGCCACCCAACAGTTCCCAGCTGGGGTCTCTCCTCAGGACAAACCACAAGAAAAGAAGAAAAAAGCCAGAAAATTCATCCCCTTGCAGGTTTCTAAGTTTTGACTCCCTACCTCAATTCTTTATTTACTTTTCAGAGTCGGCAGGTAGTTGCCATTTGTATTTTGTCATGAGTCTTTTAGTCGTAATCAGTGAGAGAGGGGCTGAAGTAGACTAATGACGCCAAACCAGGACGTTTTCTACCTATCTTTGGAGAATCCATGTTAAAAACAAAACAAAACAAAACAAAACAAAAAAACAACCTACTTTGGTAGGTAGTCTTTTCTGACCTGCCTTTCAGCCTTGAGGCTGGTTTAGTTTCACTAATTCCTATATAGTTGTGCTGCTCCTAAATCTTGTCACAGGTTTTACCTCGTGTTATAGTTCTTTTAGCACTTATCTTCAGTTCCTTAGTAGATTATAAACTCAATGAGATTGAAACTATGGATGTTATATGTCTCTCCCCTAACATTGTATTACATACTTAGTAGCTATTACCTAACTGAATTGATTAATTACCTAACTGAATTGAGGTTCAGTAAAGCCATTTTTAAATTAAATATTTTAATTCACCCTGATTAAACGTAAAAAAAAAGAAAAAGCCTTCTCTAAATGGAAAGATCTACTTTCTGATTCTTCATTCCCCACTTCACTCTTGAAAGCAGCAGTATATTTTTTCCAGTTGCCTCCAGAGGTCACCCACCACCTTTGAGAAAAAAAAAAAAAAAAAAGCATAAACTACAGCATTGCTTCATGCAGATTTCTCTTAGATCAATAGTGAGGATCAAGTTTTTTCTTGAGAGGCAATTTCAGAGAAATAAAAGTGTCTCTGAGCCACATTTTCTACTGAAAATAAATATAGCTTTATTGATTCTCTTAAAAATAAGTATTTTACAATGTATATGGCTTAATTTATCTAAAAGGAAAATATCTGGATTTTAGTCACTAATCTGGTATCTGGGTGTATTTTAGTCACTATCTGGGTGTATTTGTGAAATAGTAACAAGAAGGCAGGTTTTAATCTTTCAACTTAACTTTTTACTTTGGGTGAGAGAGAGAAATTAGACAGATCATGTTTGGAGACTGCATATCACTGTGAGGACCTATTTAATTTTTATTTGCCAGAAGGACCATCCTTTTTACTTATCATGTGATGTCCAATTTGTGCTTACAGTGCATCATGAAGAACTAAGTGTCACCATAACTTTTTCTTTCTGTATACTAAACTATCATTCTTTAACTTCACTGCTAAAAACCCAGTCTGTTAAAACTATCTCTCACGAAGATTTAATTTCAGTTAGACAACTTTTATGGTTTATGCTATGTACTTTGAAAAGTTAGAAATAATGTTGATATGATCTGACGTTGGTGATGTTTGATAGAATAAATTATTTATCTTATTAAACATTAAAACTGATTTTTAAGTTTCCTTTTTTAAAAGGTATAAACTTAAAATTTTCTTCTTTCTTTCTTTATTCTTCCTTTCTTCTTTCTCTCTCTCTCTCTTTTTTTTTTTTTTTTTTTTTTTGACAGTCTTGATCAGTCACCCAGGCTGGAGTGCAGTGACATGATCATGGCTTACTGCAGCCTCGACCTCCGGGGCTCAATCAATCCTCCGGCCTCAGCCTCCCGGTAGCTGGGACTACAGGCATGTGCCTCATGCCTGGCTAATTTTTGTATTTTTTGTAGAGATGGGGTTTTGCCATGTTGCCCAGGCTGGTAGAATTTTAACTGGATTCACTGTAACATTTAGGTCTACAGCATTCTTTGACTCTACCAACATAGGGTATCCTATGCTGTATTGATCAGATAAAATCTTTGCTGACTGTCCTATTAATAACCAAGATCAGAGATTAAGAAAATAAAAACAATGCAACCAAAAGTGAGAACATGGCAAGTGTAGGTGCTATGAGAACAAAAACGGACTCATGTTTCTTTTAAGAGTGCTTCAGAAGCAATTAGGATCATCTGCATAAAAAAGGAAACCACTTTAGGGTTTTCAGTGCCCTCTAAGCAGAATGATCTTCCTCCATCTGTATGTAGAGGAGACCACTTACTCAAAGGGCTGAATACTTGTTCATGTGTTTAGTCACTAGTTATTGAATACCTAAGATGTGCAAGGCATTGCTCTAACAGTGAAAAAACAGACAAAATTCCTGCCCTTGTGGATAGACAATGAAGACATACATTTGTAATACGATGTCAGATAGTAGTAAATTCTCTAAAGAAAAATAAAGCAGGATAAACGGGATAGAAAGTGATGACAGGGGTTTATTTTAGATCAAGGTAGTGCTGGGGGAAGGCTCCTGTGAGGGTGAGTGACATGTGAACAGAAGCCTAACAAGTGAGGGAACCAGCCATGCAAGAAAAGCATTCTGGAGAGAACAGCAGGTGCGGGGGTCCCATCACAGGAATGAACTTGGTGCGTGGGAAAAATCGAAAAGACCAGAACGGCTGGAGCAGCATGAAGAGAATTGATAGAAAATGACACAGGAGAGCAAGTAAGGTCCTGATCGTGCAAGGCCTTATGTTAAAGACTTTCTGGATGCACGTGGAAGAGTACTCCAGGGGAGAAGGGCAAGATGAAGAGCAGAGAGAACAGAGATCTAATTAGGAAGTTAATTGATTAGGCTAGATTTGTGTAGGTGGTCAGAATGGTCAGATTTGGGAAATCGATTGAAGATTAAAAAAAACCAGCATTTGCTAATGGGCTGGGTGCATGACAGAAGGAATATCAAGGATGACTGCAAGGATTTTGACCCGAGCAACTGGTGAGCAGTGGATCAGATGGAAAAGATTATGGAATGAGCATGAATTGTCCTGGACATGGAAGAAAATCAGGAATTCAGGTTGAACATGTTAAGATTAAGGTATTTATTAGATAAATAAAGGTATCGAGTGAACAGCTGGATATCCAGTTCAGTAGAAGGATCAGAGCAATAGATACAAACTGGGAGCTATCAGCATGTAGATGATATTTAGTACCATGAGACCAGTTAAGATCACCTAAAGTATAGATATTAATAGAAGAGGATCAAGGACTAAGCCCTGAACATATCTCATATATACAGATGCGAAAGATGAGGAGTATCCTGCAAAGAAGACTAAGATAAGAGGAAAATCAGGAGAGTGTGTATGGTGTAAACAAAAATTCAAGAAGGCAGGGGTGACCAGCTATAACTTCCTATGGAGAAGACATTGGATGTATAGAATCAAGCACATATTCTTGAATAATTATGTCATTTAGCCTTACTTTCCAAATGCATGGGTTGAACTACATGATCTTTGAGGTTGCTTATAATTCTAAGTTTGATAAGAGCAGCAAATAACTTAATAATTTAAAACTATCTCTTGAAACAAACAAACAAACAAAAACTGTCTCTTACTCTCATTTTTGTCCTGAAGGTAAAAAAGCAACTCGAAACTGGTGTTGTAGTACAATTTTTCCCTTTTCCCCAGATTGGGGTTATCGTTCAAAGTTACATTTTACATAATTATTTGAAAGGTTATAGGTAAATAAGATGTCTTAATAATCCTCTTTCTTTTTTTTCTTTTTGAGACAGGGTCTCACTCTGTCTCCCAGGCTGGAATGCAGTGTGCAGTCATAGCTCACTGCAACCTCAAACTCCTGGGCTCAAGCAGTCCTCCCACGTCAGCTTCCTGAGTAGCTAGGATTACAGGTGTGAGCCACTGTGCCCAGCTTTTGTTTTATTAATTCCTTAACAAAACTGTCATATCCAAATAGGACATAAAAAGATTTACTGCAAATTCCATTGTAGACATCTAAGAATCATTTATTTAGAATGGCTGAGGGGAGGGGACTAGTGGAGATTTTGTGAGGTTTTTCTTTGGTGGGGGGACAGGGTCTCACTCTGTCACCCAGGCTAGAGTGCAGTGGTGTGATCATGGCTCACTGCAGCCTTGACCTCCCAGGCCTAATTGATCCTTCCAGCTCAGCTTCCTGAGTAGCTAGGATTACAGGCGTGCACCACCTTGCCTGGCTAATTGTGTGTGTGTGTGTAGACGAGGTTTCACTGTGTTTCCCAGGCTTGTCCCGAACCCCTGGGCTTGAACGATCCACCTGCCTTGGCCTTGAAAAGTGCTGGGATTATAGGTGTGAGCCACTGTGCCCAGCCTGAATGGAGATTTAGGATGAGCTAAACTACCCCACCATCCACAGTCCAAGCCACCCCTTGGTACTATCCTTGATATTGCAAGGGCCCAAAATAAAGTGAAAAATATAGCCCTAAGAACTTAGATCTAGCTTTCAGGCCTCTTCAGAGAAATTATGTGCAGCAGAATGTGTTTACCCAACCCAGCTCTTGGGAAGCTGAGCAGAAGTCAGCTCCCTTGTTCTTGACTTGAGATACAAATGCTTTTTATCTATTGTCTCAGTGGGTAGACCTACTGGGAGCCCAGTGAGAGGGAGCTGAAGCAGTCAGTAGATAAGAATGAGTCAATCTGAGTTGTTAAAGGGGCCTGATGAAGAATAGAAGCAGAAATGAGAAACCAAAACAAGGGGCTTGAGAAACCACAAGAATGAGTAGTGGCCAGGCAATGTGGCTCACGCCTGTAATCCCAGCACTTTGGGAAGCCAAGGCGAGTGGATCACTTGAGGCCAGGAGTTCGAGACCAGCCTGGCCAACATGAGAAGACCCCATCTCTACTAAAAATACAAAATGAAAATCGCTTGAACTCAGGAAGGGGAGGTTGCAGTGAGCCGAAAATGCACCACTGCACTCCAGCTTGGGCGACAGAGTGACACTGTCTCCAGAAAAAAAAAAGAATGAGGCACGGTGGTTAAAGTTAAGGCAGGGACATGGACCTCGCATGCAAAATAGCATGTTCATAAATTCAAACTTATATATGGTTTGTATTATGTCAGTTGCCACTAGATAGTTTATAATATTACTATGTTTCTTGACAATTAGAGAACATTAATTATATAATCTAAAAAATTACTGAATAATTTTATTGAATCTCCCTTTTAACGTGCCCAACTGTTTCCTGGCTTCTTTGATGATAATTTCATTAGGAAGCAAAATAATCTTTCACAATGTTGTTTTGTGTTTTTAATGCAGGTAACAAGTTTTCATGATAGTTACTTGTTATAACTGAATATTTTCTCTCGTTCTTATATTCAAATATTTTAAATAGAGACCATAGTTATTAAACCTAAACAAGCTCTGTTTGTGATGAGTAGTACATATTAAATTCTATTAATAAAAATAGAAGTCTGTATATTGGTGCTGTCATTTAGAGATGACAAAAAGAGGAAGAGAGATTAAGGGGAAAAGAATGATGAATGAATGAGACGTATCAGCTAGCTACTCAGGCTAGACGCCGAGGCTAGATCCCTTTAGAGCTCAGCTTTCCAAGGTCAGGAACTCAGTTACTAGGTTCTTTTTAGCTCATCCAGAACTGATTAGCTCCCAGAGAACTGACTGTTATGACCAGGCCTACAAGATAGGAATTAAACAGAGTGACATGCCCCATGTCTAATATTCCCAAGGCACCCCTTCCTGGTGAGTCTGACCAGTCTGGAAGCCAAATGATAAGTTAGACAAGGGTCAGCAAACTATCACCTACAGGCGATATCTAGCCACATCCTGATCTTGTAAATAAAGTTTTATTGGAACATAGCCATGCCTGTTTATGTACACATTATCTATGGCTGAGTTTACACTATAAAGACAGAGTTGGGTAACAGTGACAGAGACCTCATGGCCCAAAAAGCCTAAGCTATTTACCATCTGTCCCTTTCCAGAAACAGTTTGCCAACAACTGTATTAAAAGATCCTCTATGAAAGCAAAATTCAAGCAGAAGGGATTATGTATGTCCTTAAAGTTTTGAAACCAGATAAATTGTTCTTTTCCACTGTCAAGCTAATTTTTTAGCTATGTTAAAAAAAATCAGAATCTTAGAAGTTTTGGGGAATATATTGATGAATTCTTACCATCTAATACTCTTTAAAAAACATATATCCCCAACACAAAGAAAAAACAAAAAATAAATAAAAAGAAAAAATGTATATCCTTGACTTTTGTATTGCAAGTCTTCCCATTAGTTTATCTTCCATTATTGTGATTTTAAGTCACTGTCTTTCCTTCCAGGGAGCTAATTTAGGTCTGTGCTAAGATTTAGATAGCACCCTAGTTTTATGACCAATATTCTTACAAATCATTTCTCTCTGTGTTATTTTCTCAGATTTCCATAGGTAGTTACTTCTATGCATTTAAAGTTGGTTTTTGTTAGTTTAAAAATGTGACATTTGCCCCGCATTTCAGGAGTGATGTTTTCTGACTTTGTCTACAAATTCTTGAGTGTACTGTGTCTGTGGTTATCAGATCAAGAGTGTCCCATAACATGCAATGACCATCCCAATTTCTCAATATTCAATCATATAACGAGGTAAATTTTACTGTAGGTCAAAGAGGTTCAAATGAGCTATTGTTAGTAACTTTTAGGCTTCATGTCAGCTAGCTATCAATTTATTGCCTCTCAGCTCCAAATTCAGCCTTAAGTACCTGCTCTGCCATAATGGAGTGGACTCCCTTCCAGAGAGCACAATGTTACACTTCTCACTATAGGATGCTAGAGGGACATTATAGGAGGAAGGGGCTTCTTGTCTTGGTTCTCATGTGCTGCATTTTTCATTTTCTTACTCCTGCTGCACAGTCCAACAGCCAAAAGTATAAGGGGCTGGTGGGGAGGGAGGGATGCATCCCGTGGTGCTCTGCCACATCTGTGCTCAATTCAGCCTGAAGGCTTCTTGCTGGCAGTAGTTCCCTAATTCCATCTGCACACCTGCCCAGCAGCCGCAACACACCTCTGCTCCAAAGGTTGTTTTCCATAGCCCTCCTGACACACACTCACACACCCCTGGCCACAGCACCCTGCCAGAAAGCAGACCCTGATACTCTGACTCTACACATACCTACCCTCGAGTTTATCAGCAAAGATGGAATTGTAATTATGAAAAATATCTAAGTCATTGACATTTATTTATAATTTGATAAAAATGCACACATTTGCATCACATCTTTGTATCCATTACTTAGATTGAAAATCTTAGAAACCATATGTGCACTAAAAAAACGTAAAAGTATTCATTTGTCTTACTTTAGTAATTCCATTCTAGGAAATCCAGCTTAAGGAGATTATCAGAAATGTACAAGAAAATGTTTACTAAAATGATCGTAGCAGCATTCTTTTTGATAGAAACATCTAAAGCAGTGCAAATGTCTAAAATGTAAAAATGGGTCAGGTGTGGTGGCTCATGCGTGTAATCCCAGAGCTTTGGGAAGTGAGGCAGGAGGATCCCTTGAGGCCAGGAGTGTGAGACCAGCCTGGGCAACATGGCCAGACCCTGTCTGTATTTTAAAAACACTAAAAAAAAATTTTTTTTAATGTAACAATGATAACATTTTAAAAAAGGATGGTAATGGTTCTATAACATTGCAAATGTACTTAATGCCACTGAACTGTACAGTTAAAAATGGTTAAAATGGGCCAGGCACAGTGGCTCACACCTGTAATCTCAGCACTTTGGGAGGCTGAAGCAGGAGGATCGCTTGAGCCCAGCCTGGGCAACATGGCAAGACCTCATCTCTACAAATAATAAGTTACTGAATATCTGGGACAACAAGCTGAGGCCAACTGCCCAGCTCTCAAGGTCATTTTTCGAAGTTCAATAACTCTTCATGTTCTTTGGCTAACATCCTTAACTTTAGTTTCAAATGGATTAGTCACCCAATCTGGTAAAGTTCCTCTAAATCCTTAAATCTAATCATCACATCTTTTTAAGTAGCACTCAAATAAGAACAATATATTTCAAAATTGACATCTTCATTTTTTTCTGGTTGTTGAGACAGTGTCTCACTCTGTCACCCAGGCTGGAGTGCAGTGGTGGGATCATAGCTCACTACAGCCTCAACCTCCCGGGCTCAAGTGATCCTCCCACCTCATCCTCCTGAGTAGCTGGGACCACAGGCACACACCACCATGCTCAGCTAATTTTGTATTTTTTGTAGAGAAAGGGTCTCACCATGTTGTCCAGGCTGGTCTTGAACTCCTGGGCTCAAGTGATCCATCTGCCTTGGCCTCCCAAAGTGCTGGGATTATAGACATGAGCCACCGTGCCTGGCCAAAATTGACCTCATTAAGCCTGTCCTTGCCTAACTGCTACAAAGATGGAAATTATTAAAATTCTCAGGAAATCAAGTATTTTAAATAATGTAAGTTTATTGACAATTTTTTCCTTTGAATGAGAGTGCAGTATAAGAAGGAACCTCATTAACTTTTCCCATGTATCTGGAATATATGTCAGATTACTTCAAAATATTTTAATTTTTATGTTTAAATTTTGGTGATGGAAGAAAAACATCAGTGGTGTTCATAGTGAACAAAATAGTTTTAAACATTATGCTCTGGAGAGCCATTTTACTTATGTGTATAGGACAAGACATTGAAACTTCTTTATTCTCATTGCAGTTTATGAAATAATTTATGTTTCAGCAATCACTCAATTTTATTCCTTGTTTATTAGCCACTGACAATACTCAGTGATTTTGAAGTGTTTTAAGATTCTTAAAGACTAAGTATTGTTGATGAATAATGCAGTGAATTGCGAAAACACTTGATACTACTTTAAGTTGGTTATAAACCCATGTTGCCACCAAGCATGGCTATTGTTTCATATGTTACAAAACAATGACATTAAAAGATAATTTTTTCATAATTTTTTTGAGTTTGTTATTATACCCATTGTTACTGTGTTTGAAAATAAATTTTCTTTTATGATTTTTTTTTTTTTTTGAGACAGGGTCTTACTCTGTCACCCAGGCTGGGGTGCGGTAGCGCAATCTCAGCTCACTGCAACCTCTGCCTCCCAGGTTCAAGCAATTCTCTTGCCTCAGCCTCCCGAGTAGCTGGGTTTACAGTCACCCACTACCACGCCAGGCTAATTTTGGTATTTTTAGTAGAGACGGGGTTTCACCATGTTGGCCAGGCTGGTCCCGAACTCCCGACCTCAGGTGATCTGCCTGCCTCGGCCTCCCAAAGTGCTGGGATTACGGCCTTTATGATTTTTAAGTTCCTGCTGGGCACGGTGGCTCACGCCTGTAATCCCAGCACTTTGGGAGGGCGAGGTGGGAGGATCATGAGGTCAGGATTTCGAAACCAGCTTGGCCAACATGGTGAAACCCCATCTCCACTAAAAATACAAAAATTAGCCAGGCCTGGTGGCAGGCGCTTGTAATCCCTGCTACTCAGGAGGCTGAAGCAGGAGAATCACTTGAACCTGGGAGGTGGAGGTTGCAGTGAGCCAAGATTGCGCCACTGCACTCTAGCCTGAGTGACAGAGCAAGACTCCATCTCAGAAAAAAAAAAAAATCCTCATGAATATTACATATGCATGTAATAAATATTAATTTAATTATCATGCAGAATGCTTTCATCCATTTGTAATGAAATTGACTTGCCTGCAAGTCATAACATGCCTAATTTTCCAAAATCTTTGTCGCCATCTCAATTATTGAAACAGTAACATTGCTCAATGACATAGGAGAAATCATTTCAATTTGATTTCTTTTTATCTTCATACTAATAACCTCTTACACAGCCGGCAAAATCAATTTTGCCTTAACATTGTGTGGCTTACCACATTTTTCAATCATTGTGCTATTCTGAAAGAAACAGTAAAACCATCTTTCTGATTAGGAAAAATTTGTTAAACATTCCAATGATAGTAAGACAGCTTTCAAAGTTCTCAGGACGCTGTACCTCTGCCAACTTATTGCTCTGTTTCTTTGTAAAGTGGTCACTTAATCTTCATGGTTTCATTGCTTCCTGAGAGAAAAACATGTTAACAAAATGGAAATATTGGTAACTGTTCATTTGTGGACAAAGATATAAGACCTAATTTGAAATATCCAACTGAATATTGATACTTTTCTTCATAATTAGTGAAATAAGGACTGAATAAATATATTAATACAGGTAGAGAAAAATCACTGTAAGTGCAACGTTATACATACAGACTGAGTTGTAGTAGGTGAGTATCAACTACTCAAATACCACGAGTGACGTCATTGCCTTTGATGATTTTCCAAAATGGAGAACCTAAAACAAAACGCAACCTTCCCTTGTGTTACATGATATTTTACTTTCTTGGAAAACTCATTTATTGAAACTATGCTAAAAATACTTGGTGCCTATATGTACAAGAGAGATTCTGGGCTCAGATAATCAAAAAGAAATCTTTTTCCTTCATATGAATATTTGGCAGGACATTCAAAAATTGGACAGTATGTGGGACTATCCCACACATGTGGAGCTCTAGCATCTTGAGCCTCTGCCCACTAAATGCTAATAGCAGAGTTACTATGACACCCTCACACATTTTCAAAGCACCCCCTGCAGCCTGCAGGACTTCATCTTTTTTATTTATTTATTCAAGACAGAGTCTCGCTCTGTCAACAGGCTGGAGTGCAGTGGTGCGACCTTGGCTCCCTGAAACCTCCACCTCCTAGGTTCAAGCGATTCTCCTGCCTCAGCCTTCCAAGTAGCAGGGACTGCAGGTGCGTGCCACCACGCCCAGCTAATTTTTTTATTTTTTGTAGAGAAGGGGTTTCACCATGTTGGCTAGGATGGTCTCAATCTGCTGACCTCGTGATCCACTGGCCTTGGCCTCCCAAAGTGCTGGGATTACAGGTATGAGCCACCACGTCCGGCTTCATCTTTTTTTTTTTTTTAACTGCTCCTTCAATTGAGAATCACAAGATAAAAGCATCTGCCTCAAAGGTTTAATACCTTTATCATCATTTGAGACTCAAATCATTAAACTCAAAGGTTTAATACATTTAGCCTCATTTGAGAAAATACTGTTTGCTGAGAAAGCTCAAATGGCCAGGGCGACAGAAGAGAGTGGTATTCTCTCTAAATGCTACGAGGATTCTAGATAAAAGTCTTCTTTTCCAAGTTACTTCTTGATAAAAGTTCATATATCATAAGACATTCAGAGGTACTTTTTTTTCTTCTTAAGCACCAAAGCTCTTTTGGATTTGTACGCATAGGATGAAGAATGGCAATTGCTAGGCAGTAGAGCCTCACCAATGAAAGTTGTTTGCTCTCCAGTATCTGAAGAGACTAGTCTCTTTTTGAAAACCTTGTGATAATGTCACTTGGGGCAGACACCTTGGAAGAGGATGCCCATTCTCTTCAAGACCCATGATACCCATCCTTTATTGCCACTAGACCCATAACTAGGATCAAATCTTGACATCTCCACGTGGGCGGGTACACACTATGATCCAGGAGGAAATAACACCAAAATAACTGCAATATTTTGTTAATATATATGAATGGAAACCTGGTGAATGTGTGGAAGTGGATGCTAAAGGTATTAAACCAAGGAAAACAGAATAGAACACTAGATCCAGCTGAATTCACCGCTATGGATACACTTTACTAGGGACTGAAGGTTCAAAGTGTCAGTCCATGCAGCTGGAGATGGCTGTAAAAGCTTACTTGGTTGGTTGACTAAAAATTTCGACTCACTGGTGGTCTACAGTTAATGAGGTTGAAATGCTGGAGCTTCCTTGGCATGATGTGAAGGAAGTAATCCAAAGGCTAGCCTCCGTCTTTTTCCATAGCAAACTTCAATGCTGGTAGATTTTTGAGAAATGGCTACAAAATCCCATAGGAAAGAAAACATGGGCCAAATATTTTCAGGTGTAAAGACAAAAGATAAACAGTTTGAAGATGAAAGAACTCTGGGAATATTATTTTCATAAATCCATTTGAGAAATGTTAGAAGGTTCAGTAGAACAAGAGATGAGTGGAGAAACAATGCAGACGGGATTGGCAGTGAGCTTTGATGCAAATCACAGGACAAAAACAAATATGAGGATTACGGTGGAAAGATGGAATTTAAATGTTATTAGCCCTGATGATGTAGAAATGATAGAGCAAATAAAAGGTGGAAAGCAATGGATGGAAAAGGATGAAAATATACTGATTTTTTTGTTTGTTTGCTGGATACTGTGGTGTGTGTCTGCAATCCTAGCTATTTGGGGGGCTGAGGCAGGAGGATTGTTTGAGCTCAGGAATTCGAGACTAGCCTGAGCAAAATAGTAAGACCCCATCTCTAAACAATTAAAAATTATATATATGAAATAAAGTATACTGATTCCTCATCTTTAATAACTAGAGGTGAAAAGTTATTACTTAAAGCTAATTAAATGAATAGTAGAGTTATAAGTATAAAATGGAATAATACAGAGGTAAAATAATTAGAGGTAAACATGAAGAAAGATAATATTACTAAAATCAGGTGATAGAGAGGGGGAGATGGAGGAAAAAATATGTTAATTCTGTCATTGTAAATAGAAGAAAACTATTATATACCGTTGGAGTGGGGGAAGGAGGAGAAGATGAATTATTCAGTGAGTAGTAACTAGTATCAAGAAAACTGGAAAAATCCAGTTGACCCTTCAACAGCACAAATTAGAACTGCATGAGTCCACTTATATGTGAATTTTTTTCAATAAATATATGGAAATTTTGGGGGGATATTTGCAACAATTATAAAAAACTTGGAGACAAACCACATAGCCTAGAAGTATGGAAAAAAGAAAATGTTAGGTATGTCATCAACGCATAAAAATATGTAGACACTTGCCTATTTTTATCATTTACTACCATAAAATATACACAAATCTATTATTAAAATGTTAAAATGTATCAAAATTTACACACACAAACATCAGACTACACATGGCGCCATTTGCAGTCCAGAGAAATGGAAACAAATGTGAAGATGCAGTATTAAATCATAACTGTATACAACTCACTGTAGTACACACTGTACTGCTGGAATAATTTTGCAGCTGCCTCCCGTTGCTGTCGTGGTGGGCTCCAGTGTTGTGAGTATCCACCCAAAACGTTGTGTGACGCTCGTCGGTCATCTCCACTTGCCCAGTTAGTCTCTCCAGTAAATTCCATTGAAGTAAAAAGTAATTTCTCTCAGTTCTTGCATTTTTTGTGTGTGTTTAGTGTGAGAAAAATGAAATCCTAAGCCCCCCAACCAACTTAACAGACTCCTTTGTCAGCCAAAACTCAGTTCCAGCTGTGACGAGATGGGGGCCTCATTACACCTGCTCCTGCTCTAACTGCTCTTAGGTTTTCTTCCTTAAGGGTTACAGAGAAGCCAGCCCTTCTGAGAGACTTGCTCCACTGCTGATAGCCACCAACCACCTGTCGCTGCCCTTCCATTTGGCAGTTTGGACAAAGCTTTCCTTCCTCATAAGAGACCAGGGTCCACAGAGTGGCTCTGGCCAGTCTACCAAGGATGAGCAGAGAGGTTTTCGTGTTGTCTGCTTCACCACTTGAAATTAGAGGACCAAAAACTCCACCCTTGGATGGAGGGTGCTAACACTGCCACTTTTTGAACATGGGTCCCATGGAGAGGCATGAAGCTCTATTGTGCATGTGTGTGTTTCTCCTTTCATAAATATTCATAACTCCTCCTATAGCTTATTAAGTATGTACATTTGGCCACCTGGTTCAGCAAATCTCTGTCATACTCTTCCCCCTGTCAAAGTGTCTGTTTTTGGCTTCTGGCTGAAGGCTGTTCTTTCCAGCCTGTCAGAATGGCCACCCTGCAAGCTGCAACCCTTTATAAGAAAGCTCTCCTTTCCAAATATATGAACCTCCATCGTTCTTAAGTTGACAAGTGCAATACTGTAAACCTTGAATAACACCATGGGACCCATACAAAGTGCCATTAGTGATGCCTGAAGTGCACCCAAGAAGCAGATAAAAGTCATGATATCACAAGAAAAAGCTGAATTCCTTGATATGAACCTTCGATTGAGGTCTGCAGCCACAGGTGCTGACCATTTCAGACAGATGATTCATCTTGTAAACAGACAATGTGAACTTGGTTTGATGAATACAGTAAAATACTGTACATGCATTTTCTCTTAAGATTTTCATAGCTGGGCACAGTGGCTCACATCTGTAATCCCAGCACTTTGGAAGGCCGAGGCAAGAGGATTGCTTGAGCCCAGGAGTTCGAGACTAGCCTAGGTAACATAGTGAGATCTCCCATCTCTACCAAAAAAAAAAAAAAAAAAAATAGCCAGGCATGGTGGCACGTGCCTGTGGTTTCAGCTTCTCTGGAGGCTGAGGTGGGAGGATTGCTTGAGCCCAGGAGGTCAAGGCTGCAGTGAGCTATGATTGAGCCACTGCACTGCAGCCTGGGTGACAGAGCAAGACCGTCCTAAAAACTAAAACATAAAAAGGTTTTCTTAATGACATTTTCTTTTTTCTATCTTAAGAATACAGTATATGATACATATACAAAATATGTGTTAGTTGACTGTTTATGTTATCAGTAAGGCTCTGGTCAGTAACAGGCTATTAGGAGTTAAGTTTTGGGGGAGTCAAACATTATGTATGGATTTTTGACTGCATGGAGTGTAGGGACCCCAACCCCTGCATTGTTCAATGGCCATTTTTTTTTTTTAAGACAGGTTTTCACTCTGCCACCCAGGCTGGAGTGCAGTTGCATGACCTTGACTCACTGCAGCCTCTGCCTCCCAGGCTCAATCAATCCTCCCACCTTAGCCTCCCTAGTAGCTGGGACAACAGGTGCACACCACCACACCTGGCTAATTTTTGTATCTTTTGTACAGACAGGATTTTACTGTGTTGCCCAGGCTGGTCTTGAACTCCTGGGCCCAAGCTATCTGCCTGCTCCGGTCTCCCAAAGTGCTGGGATTATAGGTGTGAGCCACCACACCCAGCTCAATTGTACCTTTTTTTTTTTTTTTTTTTGAGACGGAGTCTCACTCTGTTACCCGGCTGGAGTGCAGTGGTGCAATCTCGGCTCACTGCAAGCTCCACCTCCTGGGTTCACGCCATTCTCCTGCCTCAGCCTCCCAAGTAGCTGGGACTTCAGGCGCCCACCACCACACCCGGCTAATTTTTTGTATTTTTAGTAGAGACGGGGTTTCACCGTGTTAGCCAGGGTGGTCTCGATCTCCTGACCTCGTGATCCTCCCGCCTCGGCCTACGAAAGTGTTGGGATTACAGGCATGAGCCACCGCGCCTGGCCGCCCAATTGTACTTTTTAAAAAATGGTTAGAATTCAACTTTATACCATATATCAAAATCAATAATAACTTACAGATTTAATGTAAAAATGAAGCCATAAATATATCAGAAGGAGTTTTAAGAATGTATTTATATAGAAGAGTGGGGAAGGCCTTTCTAAACACGTCAGCAATGACAGTGCTGTGGTCTGAATGTGTCCCCCACCAAATTCATATGTCGATACTTGATCACCAATGTGATAGTATCAAGAGGTGTTGACCAGGTGTGGTGGCTCATGCCTGTAATCCCAGCAATTTGGGAGGCCGAGGCAGGCAGATCACCTGAGGTCAGTAGTTCAAGACCAGCCTGGTCAACATGGTGAAACCTGTCTCTACTAAAATATACAAAAATTAGCTGGACATGGTGGCACAAGCCTATAATCCCAGTTACTCAGGAGTCTGAGGCACAAAAATCGCTTGAACCCAGGAGGTCGAGGTTGCAGTGGGAGCTGAGATCATGCCACTGCACTCCAGCCTGGGTGACAGAGCGAGACTCTGTCTCAAAAAAAAAAAAAAGGAGGTGGGACCTTTAGGAGATGATTAAGTTATGAGGGCAGAGTGTTCAGGAAGGAGATCAGCGCCCTTATAAAACAGACTGAAAGGAGCTAGCTTGCCCTTCCACTATGTGAGAACTCAACAAGGTGTCATCTTTGAAGCAGGGAAGGCAAGCTCTTACCAGATGCTCAGTCTGTCGGTAACTTGACCTTGGGCTGCTCAGCCTCCAGAACTGTGTGCAATACATTTCCATTGTTTATAAATTACCCAGTCTAGGCTGGGCGTGGTGGCTCACGCCTGTAATCCCAGCACTTTGGAAGGCCAAGGCAGGTGAATCACCTGAGATCAGGAGTTCGAGATCATCCTGGCCAACATGCTGAAACCCCATATCTACTAAAATAAAAAAAAATTAGCCGGGTATGGTGTTGGGCACCTATAATCCCAGCCACTCAGGAGGCTGAGGCAGGAGAATCGCTTGAGCCCGGGAGGTGGAAGCTGCAGTGAGCTGAGATTGTGCCAGTGCACTACAACCTGGGTGACAGAGTGAGACTCTGTCTCAATAATAATAATACCACTAATAATAAAGTAATAAATTACCCAGTTTAGCTGGGCATGGTGGCTTACACCTGTAATCTCAGCACTTGATGGGAGGCCGAGGCAAATGGATTGCTTGAGCTCAGGAGTTTGAGACCAGCCTGGGCAACATAGTGAGACCCCATCTCTAAAGAAAATACAAAAATTAGGGAAGTGTGGTGGCACATGCCTGTGGTCCCAGCTACCTGGGAGGCTGAGGCGGGAGGATGGATTGAGCCTGGAAGGTCAAGGCTCCAGTGAGCCATGATCATGCCACTGCACTATAGCTTGGGTGACAGAGTGAGAGCCTGTCTCAATAAATAAATAAATAAATAAATAAGTAACCCAGTCTAAGGTATTTTGTTATAATAGCCCAAAACGACTAAGACAGAATCCACAAAATGAAAATTTTAACTAAAAAAAAAAAAATACTGCAGGAGTCTCTCTGGGCCTACTCTGGCTCAGGAGGCTGCCCAATAAAATAAAAATTTAAATTAAAAAAAATTAAAAACACCATAATCAGTGTAAAAAGACAAATAACAAATAGGGAAAACTTTTAGCAATACATATGAGAGTCACAGCTAATACAGTATATGAAGAAAGTTCACAAAGTTCACGAACAGAAAAATAAACAAAGGAGAAGAACAAACCCCCAAAGAGGAAGTGCAAATAGCTGAGTGATTTATGAGAAAAATTACACTTATTAGTAATAAAAATGCAAATTTAGACAAATGCTGTATGATTTCATGATATAAGGTTCTAGAGCAGTCAGATTCAGAGACAGAAAGTAGAATGGTGATTGACAAGAACTGAGCAGTGGCGGGGGGAAATGGGGAGTTAGTGTTTAATGGGTATGCAGTTTCACTTTGGGAAGATGAAAAGTTCTGGAGATGGTAGTGATAGTTACAACAATGGCAATGTACATAATGCCATAGTACACTTAAAAATGATTAAAATGAGGCTGGTGTAGTGGCATATAGCTATAGTTCCAGCTACTCTGGAGGATGAAGTGGGAAGATTGCTAGAGCCCACGAGTTTGAGACCAGCCTGGCTGCATAGTGAGACCCCATCACCCCCCCCAAAAAAGGTTATATAAAATGGTAAATCTTATGTATATTTACCACATTCAAAAAAAACCCAAATGCAATTTTTAAATGAAGGCTTTTTAAAATCTGTAAACTGTTCAGTCTCTGTAATTAAAAAAAAACAGTATATAATATTATGAAGGTTCAGAGAAAGCATATAGTAACACAACTTGACAAAACACAGCAAAGGCAAAAATACTAACCCTTCTACTCAGAAATTCTACCACTAGGAATTTTGCCTAAAGGAAATGAAGATGAGTATAAAGATTTCACTATTAGAGTGTTCACAGCAATGGTGTTTATCACTGTGAAACAGGAAACAAATCTACATGTCCCATGATAGAGTTACAACAAATTAAAGATTCATCCATTTCATGGGATAACTGTGGAAACCATCAAAATAATGATGTAGAATTATACTGAATGACACATGTGGTAAACTTCTGTTATTTTTCTGCACAGAATCCATTCACTTTTCCAGGCAACAGGACCCTAGTTTTCTTTGAGGGGACCACCACCCTTCCTCATCTCATTTCAGGAAGTGAGTTAGCCATTACCCCACTTCAGGGCGGCATGATTCATGTCTGTTGAGTCAGCATCTCCTGACTCCTGGCTCAGTGATGGGTTCCAAGATGGGCACCTGACCTATGTTAGACCAGTGCGTTTTGATCCCAGGACTTTTTGTGCAAAAGATTGGGAGAGGGAAGTTCTTTTTCATCTGCTAGAGTTGATACAAAGGATAGCTTGGAGTTGTGGGAAAGAGGTCCCTTGAACAATGCCTACCAAAGAGAAAGCACCTGGACTTTTCACTCTTTTTCTTAAACCAGTTTGTTTTGATTTTGGTTTTTATCACTAACCAAAAAAAAAAAAAAGTCATAAAGGATATGACATAGAAAGATGTTACAAGTCTTAAGTGAAAAAAGCATATTGCAGAATAGTATGTGTAGCACTTCTACAAATCATTTCCATAAATATCCGTAAATATAGTCTAAAGGGATATAGTCTGTACTGATAAAGTATGAGTAATTTTTCTTCTTGTTTAATGTCTCAAGATAAGCTTTTCATTTCTGTAAGATTAGAAGGCACTGTAGGTTTTCCATGAGAGTCCCTTCAGTTCCGTTATGCTAGCATTCTATTTTAGGTTTAACATTTATACAGGAGCTTCTCTTTAGTGAAGTATCCGTCATCTGAGTCTCTGCTGTTTAATATGGAGGTATACTCAGAGTTGTTACTGTAGTGTCATTGCTTCTAGACCCTCTCTGTGGACAGAGTTAGGAAACACATGCATGACTACACGCACACACACACACACACACACACACACTCACACCACATTTCCCAATTCCAATCCATCACCATAGTGTTTATTCACTTTACACCTTCCATATACGTACCTCCCTACTCCAATAGTGAGAAACCTAGCTCCCATTTCCTTAATATATGTATTTATTTGTTCAAGCCCCTGTAAATAGACTCAATCTCCCAATTGTGTGGCCTTCTCCTTGGCCCTGGAGCAGCCATACCAGCCAAGCTCCCCCTGGTTTCAACACTGATACCATGGACTCACTCCAGCTGCACTGGCTGAGTTGCACTGGCTAAGTTTTCAAAAGAAATCCTTAAAAGCACTAAAATAAAGTCAACATGTTCATCCTGACAAGTTTGGACACCATTCATTTATTCAAAAAATCATCATTGAGCACTTATTCTGTGCCAGGCACTTTTCTAAATGTTGGAGATGAAACGATGAAACAGACAAAAAGCTCTACCTTTGTGGAACTTGCAGTCTAATTGGGGAGACAATAAAGATAAATAAACTGTGCATGGTGGTTCATACCTGGGATCCCAGCACTTTGGGAGGCCCAGGTGGGAGGATCACTTGAGCCCAGGAGGTCAAGTTCAGCCTGGGCAATAGAGTGAAATTCTGTCTCTACAAAAAATCAAAAAATTAGCCAGGCTTTGTGGTATACGCCTGTGGTCCCAGCTACTCCGGAGGCTGAGGTGGGAGGATCCCTTGAAGCCAGGGGTTTGAGGCTGCAGTGAGCTGTGATCAAGCCACTGCATTTTTGTCTGGGTGACTGAGTGTGACCCTGTCTCAAGGAAAACCCAAAAACAAACAAACAAAATAAATAAATAAGACCAGGCATGGTGGCTCATGCGTGTAATCCCAGTACTTTGGGAAGCCAAGGTGGGAGGATCACTTGAGGCCAGGAGGTCAAGACCAGCCTGGGCAACATAGTGAGACCTCATCTCTACAAAAAATTAAAAATTAAAAAAATTAGCCAGGCATGGCACATACCTGCAGTCCCTGCTTTTCAGGAGGCTGAGGTGGGAGGATCGCTGGATCCCAGGAGATGGAGGTTGCAGTGAGCCACAATTGCACCACTGCACTCCAGCCTGGGCAACAGAGTGAGACCCTGTCTCACAAAAAAAAAAAAAAAGAAATAAAATAAATGGTATGCTAGTGATAACTGCTAAGAAGAAAAAATTAAGTTGGGAAGGGGGATATGAATTGCCTGGGGAAGGGGATTAAATTTTAGATGACCAGGGGAGGCTTCACAGAGGAGACTTTAAAAAAAAAATTTTTTTTTTTTGGCTGGGCGTGGTGGCTCATGCCTGTAATCCAGCACTTTGGGAGGCCAAGGCAGGCAGATCACCTGAGGTTGGGAGTTTGAGACCAGCCTGACTAACATGGTGAAACTCCGTCTCTACTAAAAATACAAAAATTAGCTGGGCATGGTGGTGCGCACCTGTAGTCCCAGCTACTCGGGAGGCTGAGGCAGGAGAATCGCTTGAATCCGGGAGGCGGAGGTTGCAGTGAGTTGAGTTCGTGCCACTGCACTCCAGCCTGGCGATGGAGTGAGACTTCATCTCAAAAAAAACAATTCTTTTTCAATGGAGTTTTGGGGAACAAGTGGTGATTGGTTACATGAGTAAGCTCTTTAGTGGTGATTTCTGAGATTTTGGTGCACCCATCACCCAAGCAGTATAGACTGTTCCCAATGTGTGGTCCTTTATCCCTCACCCCACTCTTATCCTTTCCCGAGTCCCCAAAGTCCATTGTTTCATTCTTATGCCTTTGTGTCCTCATAGCTTAGCTCCCACTTATAAGTGAGAACATATGATGTTTGGTTTTCCATTCCTGAGTTACTTCACTTAGAATAATGGTCTCCAATTCCATCCAGGTTGCTGCAAATGCCATTATTTTGTTCCTTTTTATGGCTTAGTATTCCATGGTGTATATATATATATATATATATATATATATATATATATATATACCACATTTTCTTTATCAACTTGTTGCTTGATGGCCATTTAGGCTGGTTCCATATTTTGTAGTTGTGCATTGTGCTGCTATAAACATGCGTGCACAAGTATCTTTTTTGTGTAATGACTTCTTTTCCTCTGGGTAGATACCCAGGTGAGGGATTACTGGATCAAATAGTAAATCTTCTTTTAGTTCTTTTTTTTTTTTTTTTGAGACAGAGTCTCCCTCTGTCGCCCAGGCTGGAGTGCAGTGGCGCGATCTCGGCTCACTGCAAGCTCCGCCTCCTGGGTTCACACCATTCTCCTGCCTCAGCCTCCCAAGCAGCTGGGACTACAGGCACCCACCACCACGCCCAGCCAATTTTTTTGTAATTTTAGTAGAGACGGGGTTTCACCATGTTAGCCAGGATCTCCTGACCTCGTGATCTGCCCACCTTGGCCTCCCAAAGTGCTGGGATTACAGGCGTGAGCCACCGCACCCGGCACTTCTTTTAGTTCTTTAAGAAATTTCCGCGCTGTTTTCCACAGGGGTTGCACTAGTTTACATTTCCACCAACAGTGTAAAAGTGTTCCCTTTTCATCACAACCATGCCAGCTCCATTATTTTTTTTTTATTATTATGGCCATTCTTGCAGGAGCAAGGTGGTTTCACATCATGGTTTTGATTTGCATTTCTCTGATCATTAGTAATGTTGAGCATTTTTTCATATGTTTGTTGGCCATTTGTATATCTTCTTTTGATATTGTCTATTCATGTCCTTAGCCCACTTTTTGATGGGATTATTTGTTTTTTTCTTGCTGATTTGTTTGAGTTCCTTGTAGATTCTGGCTATTAGTCCTTTGTCAGATGCATACATTGTGAAGATTTTCTCCCACTCTGTAAGTTGTCTCTTTACTTTGCTGATTGTTTCTTTTGCTGTGCAGAAGCTTCTTAGTTTAAGTCCCATCTATTTATCTTTGTTTTTATTGGGTTTGCTTTTGGGTTCTTGGTCATGAAGTCTTTGCCTAAGCCAAGGTAATGGTTTTTCCTATGTTATCTTCTAGAATTTTTATGGCTTCAGGTCTTAGATTTAAGTCTTTGATCCATTTTGAGTTGATTTTTGTATAAGGTGAGAGATCTGAATCCAGTTTCATTCTTCCACATGTGGCTTGCCAAGTATCCCAGCACCATGTGTTGAATAGGGTGTCTTTCCTCACTTTATGTTTTTATTTGCTTTGTCGAAGATCAGTTGACTGTAAGTATTTGACTTTATTTCTGGGTTCTGTATTCTGTTCCATTGGTCTATATGCCTGTTTTTATACAGGTACCATGCTGTTTTGGTGACACTGGCCTTTTAGTATAGTTTGAAGTCAGGTAATGTAATGCCTGTAATGCCTCTAGATTTTTTTTTTTTTTTTTCTGCTTAGTCTTCCTTTGGCTATGCGGGCTCTTTTTTGGTTTCATATGAATTTTAGGATTGTTTTTTCTAGTTCTGTGAAGAACGATGGTGGTATTTTGATAGGAATTGCATTGAATTTGTAGATTGCTTTTGGCAGAATGGTCATTTTCACAACATTGATTCTACCCATCCATGAGCATGGGATGTGTTTTCATTTGTTTGTGTTGTCTATATTTCTTTCAGCTGTGTTTTGTAGTTTTCCTTGTAGAGGTCTTTCACCTCACAGAGGAGACTTTCTAGTAGACCTGAAGGAGGTAAGGGAGCAATCCAAGAGGATAGCTGGGGGAAGAGCACCCCAGGCAGGGGCAGTGATACAAGGATGGAAGTGGAGAGAGGCCAGAGTGAATCAGGAGAGAGCAGGAGATGAGGTCAGAGATGTATCAGGGACCAGAACATGTGGAGCTGTGCTGGTCATGGTAAGGACTTTGGTTTTCTGTGAGGGATAAAAGGAGCCACAGGAAGCAAAGGGGCTGATTTCGTCTGACTTGTTTTGACAGGATCATGCTGGCTGCTGTGTGGAGAAAAGACTGAGGGGAAATAAAAGAACAAAGAACAAAAGAGAACATGATGGTTTGGATCAAGGTGGTGCTGGTGGTGATAGTGAGAAATGGAGAAATTCTGGGTATATTTTGGAAGCAGAGCCTATAGGATTTGCTTGCAGAACAAGAGACATTTGGTTGGCAGATATAAGGCTCTGGAGTTCAAGGGGGAGGTTCGGGCTTCATCAGCATTTAGGTAGTAATTCAAGCCATGAGATAGGACAAGATCATCTAGGTAGTGAATATGGATAAAATACAGAAGGGGTTCAAGAACTAGGCTCTGATGTACTCCCAATATTTAGAGGTTAGAAGATGAGCAGGACCCAGTAAAGGAGTGGCTAGAAAGATAGGAGAAAAACCAGGTAAGTGTGGTGTCCTGGAAGCCTGATTCAGAGATAGGAATTGATATATTGTACCAAATACTGTAGATAATTCAAATAAAATAAGGACTGAAAAATGACTATTGGATTTAGTAATTGTGGAGGTCAGTGGTAACCTAGTGATGAGAAGGGCAGTTTCAGTGGAGTGGTAGAGGCAAAATCCTGATAGAGTGGATTCAAAAGAGAATACGAGATAAAATGGGAGAGAGTAAATACGTATTTTTTCAAGAAAAAATATTTGGTTATTTAGTCTTTTGTGAATGGATAGAAAAAAGTGATGCAAGACTGGGCACTGTGGCTCACACCTGTAACCCCAGCACTTTGGGAGGCTGAGACAGGAAGATTGCTTGAGTCTGGGAGTTCAAGACCAGCCTGAGCAACATGGCAAAACCCTGTCTCTATAAAAAATGATAACAAGGCTGGGCACGGTGGCTCACACCTGTAATCCCAGCACTTTGGGAGGCCGAGGCAGGAAGATCACGAGGCCAGGAGTTTGAGACCAGCCTGGCCAACATAGTGAAACCCTGTCTCTACTAAAAATACAAAAATTAGCTGGCTGTGTGATGGCAGGTGCCTGTAGTCCCAGCTACTCGAGAGGCTGAGGCGGGAGAATCGCTTGAATCCGGGAGGCGGAGGTTGCAGTGAGCCGAGATCGTGCCACTGCACTCCAGCCTGGGCGACAGAGCGAGACTCTGTCTCAAAAAAAAAAAAGATAACAATAAAAAATTTAAAAAGTCTTTTTTTGTCAAGATGAGAGAAATAATAGCACGTATATATGGGAATGCTGGTGGAAATGATCCAATCGAGAGGGGGAAATTGATAATATGAGAGAGAAGAAATGGTTGGAGAAGCTGGAGGTATTTAATTTGGAAAAGGAAAGGTGTAGGGGCAATAGTAAGTGGAATACTGGGGCGGTGGGGGCGGGGTTGCAGTTTTGTAGATCCTAGGGTTAAGGATTAGGGAGGAAACAAAGTAAAAACTGCAAAGACCTGGGAAGTTTTGATAAGAGGCAGGGGTGTTGGTATTAAGATTTCAAAGATGAAGCCATTTCCAGAGATGACAAGGCTCCAAGTGTCTCTGTTAAATTAGTGGAAATAAAGTTGCTCCACATGAATACTGAGCCTTGGACCAAAAGCCATTTGCTGGCGTACAGATGGATATATGAGAATGACTGGGGGGTCCGCAGATGACTGTGACACAGACAATAGAAGGTGGTAGAGCTGGATGGGGTAAGAAAGAGAAGCAGAAGGCCCAGCTGTGGAGGGGACCACCATGCAGGGTGGTAAGCTTCCTATCTCTGGAAGAAAACACTGGTGACTCTGATTTAAGGATTTATAAAAAGAACTCCTGAATTTAAAAAGTATTAGATTCACCTATAGGAGACTCAGAACTTTCAGTCCTAAAAGCCTGATACTATGGTAATTGGTATGTCTCTTAAATTAGGTTTTCGGTATGAATTAGAATTCTTCTATTTTTTTCTATAAAAATTATTTTCTGGCCAGGAGTGGTGGCTCATGCCTATAATCCCACACTTTGGGAGGCCAAGGTTGGCAGATCACCTGTCAGGAGTTCGAGACCAGCCTGGCCAACATGGTGAAACCCCCCCTCTCTACTAAAAATACAGAAATTAGCCGGGTGTGTTGGTGGGTGCCTGTAATCTCAGCTTCTCGGGAGGCTGAGGCAGGAGTATCACTTCAACCCGAGAGGCAGAGGTTGCAGTGAGCCAAGATCACGCCATTGCACTCCAGCCTGGGTGATAAAAGTGAAACTCCATCTCAAAAAAAAAAAAAAACCACAAAATTTTCCTCAGGAGAATGAATTTTATCCTGCTTAAGATCAGTAACAATTGGTCATATCTATTCTCTCCTCAGTTCCCTCAAAGGTCTTCTAATGGCCTACACATTCTGACATGTAAATACTTTTTGGATTAAATGACGTATCACAAATGCCAAGTTCTTCAGTTTAATGTATTAAATCTCATTAGTACTATTAAACATAAATAATGATTTGCTTTGTAGTTAAGGCTCATCAAATCATAAACATCTTCTGATGGCAGAGTCAGTTTTTATCCAAGCAAGCAATCCACAGTAATGGGACTGCTTTTTTTTTTTACAGCCTGGTTCTTGACTATCCCCTAAAATTGTCAATCAATAGAAACTCACTGAGTATCATCTGAATTTAATAAGTGTAATCAATGTAAGAAAAATGGCAATGTAAGTCAAGTACAAAAAAAGTAAGCGTCAAATAGAAGTGGTTTTTAGACTATCTAAAGCTTTTGGATCGTTTCTATCCCTGTTCCCTGCTCTGGGGAAATAACAGTACCCAAACGCATGTAGAATACAGATATGCAATGTAAAAAGCACACAGCTTATTTCTTTTATTCAACATAAACTATTCCTTTCATTTCAGTAATTTCCCCTCCCCCACCCTCCAGAGAATTCCACAAACATAATCACAAAGCCTTATAGGAATTTGCTAAAAAGTTTTTATTGCATTTACTGAGAGTATCACATTTTTCCACAGTAAAATAATCTTATCCTCCAAGTAATTGTAAAGATCTTTTCATTAAAAAGATTTTGGTTATCTATATTAAATTGCACATTATAAAAAAAATTGTAAATTATAGTCTTCAAAAAGAAGCATACATTTTTTTAAAAAGTACTAAAATACTGCATACTGGTCAAATCCAGCATGATCATTCAGCATAGTGATCTACATTTGAACAACTATTGTGCCAAAAATGGCCCCGGTGTAGGTTGGGAGAGAAGCAGAGCTGCACTGTGGTGTATAGCATACACTTGGAATAATTTGGCTTTGGGTGTCTAAGATAAAGTGTGTTTTTCTAACTCAAAATATAAAAAATAATTAAAAAATTAATTTTCAAATAAACATTAAAATAAGTCCACATGAACAATGTCATATTATACTAGGAGATACTTAAAATATCCACACTCTCTTTTAGTAATAACTACAGGGTTCAATTTGTTGTAGCTATAACTTTAAGGCTAAAATAAACTGGTGGAAGAACAAAAGCAAAATGCAACTTTTATCAAGCATTGTGCAATGCCTTTACAATCTTACACATCTCAAACCACATTAAGTTACATCAGAAGTTATTATTAGAGTGATGTTTAATCTCACCCTAATGTAACCTCTGATTAGCAAGCTTCCATTCTCTCTTCCAAATATAACTCATGTTAACGTAGAAAAGTGTTATCATTAGTTACCAGAGCAAATCCAGTGTACTGGATTGTGAATGCATGGTCTTTCTAATTAGGAAAATGAGAGTGTGTGTTGTCTTCTTAATTTACACTTATAAAATCCTCATAAAATACAGTTAAGTCAGGGTCTTTTAAAAGAGAAGAATTCAACTGAAACCTGTCATTCTCTAGCCGGGCATGGTGGCTCATGCCTGTAATTCCAGCACTCTGGGAGGCTGAGGCAGGTGGATCACTTAAGGCCAGTCTGGCCAACATGGTGAAACCCCATCTCTACCAAAAATACAAAAATTTGCCGGTGTGGTAGTGGGCACCTGTAGTCCCAGCTACTCAGAAGACTGAGGCACGAGAATCACTTGAGCCCGGGAGGCGGAGGTTGCAGTGAGCTGAGATCGCGCCACTACACTGGAGCCTGGCAATAGAGCAACACTCCGTCTCAAAAAAAAAAAAAAAAAAAAAAAAGAAACAAAGAAAGAAAAAGAAACCTGTCATTCTCAATTCATCTGAATCCTACCTACAGAACATTAAAGAGACCCGTATGTCTCGAACTCCTGGCCTCAAGCAATCCGCCTGCCTCGGCCTCCCAAAGTGCTGGGATTACAGGTGTAAGCCACAGCGCCTGGCCAAGGAGACCCATATGTTATTTTACTTAGGTGTTACACAATCAGACCAACGATGGTGCTGAGAGCCCTTGATAAATCACAGATCTGAGATTTGCTGACAGTGACCCAGCCGCAGTACTTACTGTTTATGTTAAATCTGAAAGACAAACAATGATACTTTCAGTGATAAATTTCAAATAATTATAATATAACTGCGCAAATAACTCATTATCCATGTTTTAAGATTGATGACTCTCAAAACTCTGATTTTAGCCTGAAAGTTGCGAAATAGTTTCAAACATCCAAATGTCTACATAAGCCAGCTCCATAGGAAGCTATTATATATAACTTTATCACATTGCCTCAAAGTTACAGAATATATTTAAATCCCTCACTTTGTGCTAGAAACATTCACAAGGGACTTTTTCTTTAAAGTTATTACCTTGGGAGGTTGTGTTCATTAGAACATTCTCATTTGGTGATCATTTTCTTGTGAGTTTCGTAATTTAAAGTCTTATATGTTAACAAAAATTGCATACCTCTAACTAGATACTGGAACTCAATAATCACTGTATAGGTGAGCTTTTTTCCTCAGTCATGTATATAACATGCAACATGCATAACGTTGCTGGCTGTATACATTTTCTATTGTGTTGTATATTAATATTTTTAAAAGAAAAATAATTTTGAAAGGAACATGAAGTATAGAACCAATCTTGATCTAATAATCTTTGGTAGAAAAAACAGAGGCACCAACTATACAGTCTGTTCATAGTCCAGGGTCAAAATGCAGCACTATTTTTTTTTTTTTTTTGAGACAGAGTTTTGCTCTTGTTGCCCAGGCTGGAGTGCAATGGTGCAATCTCGGCTCACTGCAACCTCCGCCTCCTGGGTTCAAGCAATTCTCCTGCCTCAGCCTCCCGAGTAGCTGGGATTACAGCATGGAGCCACCACGCCCGGCTAATTTTGTATTTTTGGTAGAGATGGGGTTTCTCCATGTTGGTCAGGCTGGTCTCCAACTCCTGACCTCAGGTGATTCGCCTGTCTCGGCCTCCCAAAGTGCTGGGATTACAGGCATGAGTCACTGTGCCCGGCCCAGCACTATTAATAACAAACCCTCCATTCCTGAAATAACATTTCAATATAGACTGAATTATGAAAGATACTTTGACTCATTAGGGAAGATCACAGTAGAAAGGTTTTGTGTTTACACATTTAAAATATTTAACAAACTCTTCTAATGACGGATACTGAAAAATATCTAGTAAAGAATAAAAGTCATACATCACAGGCTCCAAAATAGTATTACCGATCTAATTTGAGTTCTAAGTGTTATTTTATATTGGTAGTTCCTATCGCATACATGTTTAGGGACATTGAACTCCAAAATACTCTTTTTATAGCACTCATATTGAAAGGCAAAGCAACTTCTTTAGGTAGACTGGGTTAACTCCTACACTATTGCCACACTCAAGAACAGCATTTTAAAAAACTCCAGTGAATCAAAAATTCATTGTCCCAGTCCTTGTTCTACTAGGAAGGAGTGTCTCTTACAGGAGTTTAATGTGTAAGTTGTCAGGTTCGGGCACAGCTGTACAATCTGTCATCACTGATCATCTACCCTCTTGCCAATGAAAACAAAACTTTTTCATAATCAAGCTTCCAGTGTAACTTGAAAAGCCACTGGCGAAGCATTCTAAGTGTTCATTAGAATCTGAGTGTGTCTAATTTAGAATCTAAGTGTATCTAGATTCTGAATTTCTTCAGGTTTTTCTTTGTCAGATCCACAGGCCATATTAGTTGTTATTCCTTTTTTGTTACTTTTACATCCGTTTATCAGAACAAAGCACTTAAGAAATTTTACTGATATTTTGACCCCACTAACAATTTGCACCCCCCTTGCTTTTTAATCCCAGAATCACCATTAGCTCCCTTCTGATGAAGCAGGAGTTGACTCAGCTGGGCTTTCAGCTGGACACGGAAAGCAGAGGTAGATGAATTGTCATGATCAAGTGGGTGTCATCAAGTACTTAGAAAGGTTTCATTTTGTTCCTACTGTCTTTCCAACTTACTAATAAAAATATTGAAATCTATTTCAAAAATGAGGTAGCCTCATGTTATTTTATATCTGTCAGGAATATAGTACCATGGGGAATTTTATTTCCCCAGAAAGCAAGATTACACCCCTTTAGTATGGAACATTGAACTTTAAAAGAGGTGTCCTTGAACGTGTGGAAGTGAAGACAAAGTTTACGATTTAAAATTTGATAATTTTAAAAAAGGCAAGCTAAGTAAACTACGTCCTGAGTTTCAAGATTTTTCTGAGTGATTCAAAGATGTCATGAATTTTCCAGGAGTCTTTACTGTCTCAGGAGTAGTCATCTGATAAAATGCACATTGATGGTAGGTCCATAATTGTGGTTCTGACATTTATGCAAGCTTCACACTTAACTGTGAGCATTCAGCCTTTGTTCTTGAGAATCGTGACCTATTGTTCTATAGTATATTTATAACACAAAGCATTAATCTCTGCCAACTAATAATAAACAGGTCGTGGCTATGAAATTACAGTGAGCCCAGGGCCTGCTTGTCTACCTTGTTATTATTTGCTCCGGAACCATTCTTAAATTCAGCTCTAGACAGTCTTTTTAGACCAAGCTATCAACAAAAGTCAGCATGTATAGTAGAGCAGAACTAATTTTTTTTTTCTTTTTTTAGACAAGGTCTCATTTTGTCACCCAGGCTGGAGTGCAGTGGTGCAACCACAGCTCACTGCAGACTTGACCTGCTATGCTCAAGCAATCCTCTTGCCTCGCCTCAGCCTCCTGAGTAGCTGGGACTACAGGCATGTGCCACCAAGCTGGCTAAATTTTTTTTTTGTAGAGACGAAATCTCACTATGTTGCCCAGGCTGAGTCTTGAACCCTGGGCTCTGGTGATCCTACCGCCCTGGACTCCCAAAGTGCTGGGATTACAGGCGTGAGCCTCCACACATGGCCTTAGAACTAATGACTAAGTCAGTAAAGTAGCAAGTCTTCCTTCTACGATGTATTCTTATTCCACATTACCATTATGAATGACAAATTGCGTTTTGTTTTCATAACAAGACAAAAAGCTGGTCTTTTTAAGAGTTAATTAAATTGTTATGGATGATGCATTTCTTATTCACCAAGATACTACTTGCCTTTCAAATTATAAAAACATATAGATGTAAAAAGAAGGTAATAGTTTCATATCCTTCTATTTTTAAGACAACACACTGGAAAAGCAACAATCTTTGACCTAATGTAAAAGTTGCTCCTTAATGTTTATACCAGCAACAATGACCTTTTTTTCAGTGTTAGAGACTTCCTAAAAAGTTTTAAATACTTGTTTAAATTGTTTACATATTATAAAATTGGAGCTAATTAGCTTATGCATTTCTACTTGTATCTCTAAACTCTGGGAATTTACTCTAACACCATTCACCAGAAAATGTAACCCAACCTAAGGAAGGTCCCTGAAGAACAATCATTAGGAACTGCATCAGAGAGGCACACTACATTCACAGTCACCCTTCATGCTGGGCTCTCGGAACTAAGATTTAATGAAACCTTAGTGAAATTGGAAATCAAAGTAAAAAATTACGCTCTCTGAAAATATGCTAAAGACTTGGCAATGGTTTTTTTTTTCCCCAAAACATTTACCTTAAAAATTTAAATAAAGTTTTAAATGTTAGCATAAAAGATACTAATTTGTATGAAATTTATTTCTTCCCTTAAATATTTCAGTCATGTAATTTAAATTCAATGTAGATCATTAGAACTAAGTCGAAGGCTGAGAGAAAGCCATTCACCAGGATACACGAAATTGGGTGGGGATCCATTCAGTGAAACTACAGGGATCAGTAGGAAATACAGCCATGCAACCAGTGGAACTAAGCATGGATGTTAATGAACTCTTCAGGAGGTTTTTGAAGGATAGGAGGAAGTAAAGGGAAATGAAAAAATGATGAGGATAAGAATAATGTAAGAAGAGTAAGACAAAAGGTACATAAGAAAGGGCATGAAAGTGCACCAGCAGGAACTCCTCAGAGCCACCCACGCTATAGGTTGCCTTCCCCCTCCCCGATCTCATGTCATATTTTCCATTCAGTTTTCCATTGATTTAACATCAAAAGTCATCTGGACATAGGCCAATTTCGAGTAACATTCGTATAAATTAAAATATTCTTAAATGCAGCTAAAAGGATTAGAATTATCCGAAGTAAACATGTTTACTTTTAAACTATGTGTACTTTTACTTTTTTTTTTTTTTTTTTTTGAGATGGAGTCTCGCTCTGTCGCCCAGGCTGGAGTGCAGTGGCACAATCTCGCCTCACTGCAACCTCTGCCTCCTGGATTCTTCTCCTGCCTCAGCTTCCCGAGTAGCTGGGACTACAGGCGCATGCCGACACGCCTGGCTAATTTTTTTGTATTTTAGTAGAGATGGAGTTTCACCATGTTTCCCAGGCTGGTTGCGAACTCCTGAGCTCAGGCAATCCGCCTGCCTCGGCCTCCCAAAGTGCTGGGATTACAAGCGTGAGCCACTGCGCCCAGCCAGAATTTGAATCTTAATACAAGAACTATGCAATTTTCAGTGGAAATTATAAGTCTTGTAGCAGGGCTATGGAGGAAGCATTGTAAATATGATCAAAGAGATGAACACATGTTGCATAAAGTATCAATAATCTGGGTGGTATATTACTGCTTAAATGGATGGATCCCAGCAATATCCATTGCAATAAAATTTAACCAAAATGTTTCTGGAAGTTTCATGGCCATCTGTTACAATAGTATCCAATCTAGAGTATCTATAAAAAGGAATGTTACTCCCTTTCATGCTTTTTTTGGCCTCAAATGCCAGAACCTTTCGAATTTGAGAATTTTCTGAGTCTTATCAAAAACAGGATGAGGAGATAAAAACAGAGTTCTGACTCTGTATTCTTTTCAGACTCTCAGAAAAGTGTCTGGATTGAACACAAAAAATTTAGGCTTATCAGGTCACTTTATTGCAGCAGTAACACTTCACTCAGAAATTAGAAAGGATTTAGTTTGACTAGATTAAAGCACAAATTTTTATATTAGTATTTTTCATTTTCTTTGTGCATTTTAAACTTTTAGAACTTTTCCCACAAACAACATAGTACTAAATATGCATTTATGGAATTTAGCATCTTATGTTTATACTTTTTCTTCTTAATTTTATATTATTATAGCAGAGTATTCTCCATATGAGTCTATTACAATAGAACTTTTTCAGTGTTATAGATCCAGTTTGATTCATTCCATTATACTGAAAACTACATATGTGAAGTTTAATATACAAACACATATGCTGAGATCTAAGTTATATATACTTGTCACTGCTGTTTTAATATGGAAACTAACCAAGCAATTTCTTTTAGTTTCAGATGATCACTTTTTTTCCTAAAATCAGCCAAATTTTGAAAAGAAAAACACTGTAGAGGTTTTTCTTACAGAGTAAGAGGTTACTCTTACTCGTAAAGAGTAAAGTTTTCATTTTTGAATTACTTTCTGTAAAATTGGGGAGAAGGTGTTTTGAGGGGAGTCTGTGCTAAAACTTAAAAAAAAATTTAACATTTATTTTTTGTTTTTGATTTTCTTTTACAGACAGGGTTCTGCTCAGTTGAACAGGCTAGAGTACAGTGGCATAGCTCACTGCAGCCTCCATCTCTTAGGCTCAAGCAATCCTTCCACTACCTCAGCCTCTGAGTAGCTGGGGCTACAGGTGGGCACCATCATGCCTGGCTAATTTTTAAATTTTTTGTAGACACAGGGTCTCATTATGTTACCCAAGCTGGTCTTGAACTTCTGGGCTCAAGTGATCCCCCTGCCTTGGACTACCAAAGTGCTAGGATTACAGGCATGAGCCACTATGCTTGGCCTAATTTTTTTTTTATTTTTAGTAGAGACAGGATCTTGCTATGTTGCCCAGGCTGGTCTCAAACTCCTGGGCTCAAGCAATCTTCCCTCCTCAGCCTCCCAAAGTGCTGGGATTATAGGCGCAAGCCACCTTACCCAGCCAAAATTAACATTTATAATAGTGGGTTTGATGATTGGTCTTAGTAGTATGTTTTGTTGAACTTCTCAAAAATGAGAAAGTAACGTTTTGTATAACTGGACATGAGTGAATGAAATCATTTTCTAAAAGCTTATAATAAGAACATGAAAAGGTAGTATGGTCAAAATGTAGATTTTTTTTCCTGCAAAAGAACCATCCACAGGCAAATTATCTAAGTCCCCTGAATATGAAATATGACACTATTAGAAGTGGTAAGGTGCAACTGCATGTATGACAAAGTAAGTTGCTGAATGTCTTCACAATCAAAAGCACTAACTTTTAAAGGCCTCAAGTACTAAAGCATAATTTTAGGCATAGAGGAAAGTGTTCTTGTTTTTGTAAATGAGTATGGGTCATGGCATGACTTTGGTTTTATTTTGGGTCCTCAAACTGAGAGCTTTCTTATGATAATCTGTATATAAATAGCAAAAAAAAAAATGGGAATGTTCATAGGATAAATAATATGAGTGCAAATTTTTGCCAGAAAGTTCTGGAAATGTAGGACTTTGTTCTTTTTATAAGTGCTTTTAACCTTTTCAGACTCATTAATTTCATAAACCAATTTAAGCAATTATTTCTATCAGCTACAGATATTTTCTTCACAAATATAAAGGGTTTTGCTCCCCTCCCCATCCTCCAGCCTCCACCAATTTGTGCCTGTAACTGCCACTTGATAACTGCTCAATAAGACTTTGTTTAAATATCAGGTTCTAGTGCTAACAAATCCGGAAGTCAGAAAAATTCTAAGTTACAATCGCCAGAATATCTTTCATGCATTCTATTTTACTTTATTGTTACAGTTTAAACAAATTCAGAAACATGGGGTGTTTCTGGCTACTTGAGTAAAACACACTGCAAACGCAAAGGGAACAATGCTGTAAACTTAAATGATTTCTGAACAGCTCAGGATCCTCCTGGAGAGGATCCTTTTCATCTCACATATTGATTCTGAACACTTTGTTAGCACCTGCTCCCAGAAGGTCCCTTGACACTGGAGCAAGTCAGAATATCTTAATATCATAGCTTATTTAACAGCAGGAAAGCAACTTTAACATAGACTTGAGGTTTAGGTAGATCTGGTATTATCTAGAACCCAGGCTTAAATTTTGCAAAAAGTTTCCAAAGAGCATAAGAAAGTAAAACAGAGGTACCAGAACTGAAGACATCATTAACAAACAAAATATTTCCACTCCTAACCAAACTGCAACCCTTTCAGTATAGCCTGAGGTATTTTTAAACATTTGTACAAGCTAAAGATCATTCACAGTTTCCAAAGCTGCTTTTTACTGACATAGCTTCAAATTTTCACAATATGTGACTTTCAGACATGTTTTCATATACCAGAGTCTCTGCCCTCAGACTCATGGAAACATCAGAGATATTTAGTGGCAGAAAATGGTTCTTCTAGTGATAAGGGTTCTATTTCCCAATTATTGTGCTATTCCTAGGATGTGATTAAAAAAATATGAAATTTGCAATTTGTATAAAAGGAAAGGAAACTTGCTTAAAATTCAAAAAGCAAGTCCAGTCTGGTGGAGGTATGTAAGATATTAAATAATAGAGTCAGATTCTTTCTTGAACATTCCAGACGAACTTGACAGCAGAGAGTTCTGGTTTTCCAACATTTTCTCCATCTTTTCTTTTCCAGTGGTTTTACTGATCTCTCTTTGCTTCTTACTATGGATCCATGGGATAAAACAAAGCACAGCACCTCCAATAAGGGGAGGGACTCCAGCGAGGTAGAATGCCACATCATAGGAACCCAGTTTGTCACGAAGTAACCCTGAGAAGGGAAAAAGCTGTCACCAAGGGAGAACAAGTGTCACTCTGTAGGGGGTCTAGATCAGCCACAGGACTGATTCAGACATCTCAGACATCAGACTTTTTTTTTTTTTTTTTTTTGGAAACATCTGAAATATAAACCTTTTTTGATAGGAAGAAAAAGATCTCATATCTTTAACGTTGTCATAAAGTACAGTCCTCTGGATTTTCATACCAAGACATTACTTGAAAAGATAGAAAGGTACACTTTTTTTTTTTTTGAGACAGGGTCTCACTGTGTCACCTAGGCTGGAGTGCGGTGGCATAATCATGGCTCACTGCAGGCCTTGACTTCCCAAGCTCAATTGATCCTCCCAGCTCAGCCTCTTGAGTAGCTGGGACTACCAAGTAGCATGGTAGCTGCATGCTACCATGCCTGGCTAATTTTTATATTTTTTGTAGAGATGGGGTTTTGTCACATTACCCAGGCTGGTCTCAAGCTCTTAGGCTAAAGCAATCCTCCCACCTCAGCCTCCCAAAATGCTGGGATTACAGGCATGAGCCACCATGCCCAGCTTTCAAACTACTCTTTGGTGTATTTGTTTTTTATGAAATAACATGAAAACTATTTAACATCATAATTCAAAATTAAGAAAAATTTTAAATTTAATAATCTGGATGAAAGTTAGCTTGTTAAATACATTTTGGAAATAGACTAAGGTTTATAAGTACCTGGAAGAAAATGTAAGTATATAAGAATTATTAATGGCATTCTATATTCGGGTTCTGCTTCTGAAAACTTTTACGGTACTCAACATTTTTATTTCTTATTTATTTATTTTTTTAGTTGGTGCAAGTGATTGATAAGAGCCAATCGTTTATTTTCACTGCCCCAGTCACAAGCTCTCCCTCTGTCCCCACTCCTGCCTGCTCCTACCTGCTGTGGAGAGCACCCTCGCGCTGCCTCCCCACCCTCCCCACACCACCTCATCACTCTCCTTTACTTGGCTGCCAGTCCAGCTGCCTCAGAATGTCAGAAGGGTGCCATTTTCAGTTCTTTTCCTGTCTGACTGCAGGGTATAGAACAGGCAGCCCTAAGTGCTGCTTTCTGCGCAAATGTTTTTTGATTACAAATCTCTAACTAGGTTTGAAATGTTTTATAGAATAAGACAATATTCTTTTCAACAAACTTTAAAAAAAATATACAGTTTTGTTGTTTGTTTCCACCAACATTTTTAATTTCTCTAACAAATTCCAGGACTCATGGTTTTAAAAGTTATCTTAGTGTTTTTAAACTCTTATACTATAAAACCTAAGTTATCTAAAATGTCCAGGGAATATACTGTACTAAATATCTATCTGACATTGTTAAATAAATAGCTGACCATTTGTCCAATTAAGTACCAACACATAAAAATGTGTACATCCATTCTGCATATATAAAATAGACAATATCTGTAAATGCACAAGTTTTCTATCTTTGGAATCAGACCATTCCATACATAACTGAACTCTGCCTCCTTATGAACACTCATGATTATGTTCTGCTGTAATACTATGATGCCCTCAGAGCCTCCTGGTGAGCCAGCAGCTTTCTGCTGCCAGTTGCTGTGTGGTGGTGTTCTGCCTGCCTTAGAAGTTTCCTGTTACCTCCCTTATTCTTGCTCTGTTAACTGTCACTTCTGGTAGCAAAACTATTTACTACTAGAGTGCTGCTTATATAAAATCTGCTGTGGACTTAGAAACTATAAAACTAAGCTTGTAGGGTATAAAAAGAAGAGTGAATACTATATTACCTGCGGGAGAGAAGAAGGAATGGAGGGTTCTCCTATAAGGAGACCATGACCTTTTGAACTTAAACTGGATTTGGTCTGCTCAGTAGTAACTCTGCTTGCTTGATTCATGACTAGGAATACAGTTCAGGGTATGAGAATGAATTGAGCTAAACCTTCACTGAGCACCTCATGTGCCAAACACAGATGACAGTACATACATTTAAATTTTATCATATTTATATTGAATCTTCTAATACTAATTGAAACAGGCACCCAAGTAATACTGAACATAGGACATCTTTATAATATCATTCAGAGAATTTCTAGAGGTGGAATTCACATGAAATAGAATTAACCATTTGAAAGTGAACAATTCAGTGGCATTTAGCACATACACAATGTTTTGCACCCACTGCTTCTATTTGGTTCCAAAATATTTTCATCATGCCAAAAGGACACTTCATTCCAATTAAGTAGTTACTTCCCAATCCCTTTCTCTCCAGCCCCTGGCAGTCACCAGTTTTCTATCTGTATGAATTTACCTATTTTGGATATTTCACATGAAATAAATCATACGATATATGACCTTTTATTTTGAGACAGGGTCTCACTCTGTCACCCAGGCTGGAGTGCAGTGGTGCTATCACAGCTCTGCAGCCTTGATCTCCCAGGCGCAATAGATCCTCTCACCTCCGCCTCTGGAGTAGGTGGAACTACACTACTATTAGTATGTGTCACCATGCCAGGCTAATTTTTTTTATTTTTAGTAGAGACAAGGTCTTGCTATGTTGCCCAAGCTAGTCTGGAACTCCTGAGCTCAAATGATTCTCCTGCCTTGGCCTCTCAAAGTGCTGGGATTACAGTTGTGAGCCACCATGCCCAGCCACGTCACCTTTTATGTTTGGCTTCTTTCACTTAGCATAATGTTCTTGAGGTCCATTCACCTGGTAGCATCAGTTCTGTACCTTACTCCTTTTTATGGCTGAATAATATTGCACTGTAGATATTCCACATTTTGCTTACCCAATTAGCTATTTACAGGCATTTGGGTTTTTTCTATTATGTTATTTTTCATCAACTACTCCTCAGGGGGATGTATGATCTCTTACCAAAAGCCGACATATTTAGAAATCTTTCAGAATCTTCAACTTTTTTTTTTTTTTGAAGATAGGGTTTCGCCTAGGCTGGGGTACAGTGGTATGATCACAGCTCATTGCAGCCTTGACCTCTGGGCTCAAGCAATCCACCCACCTCAGTCTCCTGTGCATCTGGGACTGCAGATGCATGCCACTACGCCTGGCTAATTTTTTTATTTTTTATTTTTTGTAGAGATAGTGTCTCACTATGTTGTCCAGGCTGGTCTCAAGCTCCTGAGCTCAGGTGATCTTCCCGCCTCAGCCTCCCACAGTGTTTTATACAGTGTTTTAGCTGCCAGTAAGGATAAGAGGGACTCTTCAGCAAATTCAACATACTGTTTAATAGCTAGTCTTATTAAAAATGTTACCAGTAAGGCACACATAAAAGCAAAAGACCAGTAATCAATAACCTGTAATATGTTTTACATATAAATGAGACTTAATTAAGACCTGAAGTAGAAAATACTATGAATTAATGTAACTACTGGAGAATCATTATATTTACCTGCAATGGGTGGGCCAACAGTCATGGGTATAGACATGAATCCGAGCAGAAATCCAATTGCTTGGGAGACATCCTGGGCACCAACTAACTCAAAGGCTATGGGAGCCATAATGGAAATGAAGCATCCATCGAAGAGACCCATGATGAGGCACACAGCAATGAGGGCCCCAAAGATGCTACACAGAGGAATCATCATGGACATCAGACCAATGAAGAAAAAGGAGAGTACCTAGGACGGACACCACAAGGTCAGCTCCGCTCGCAGGAAGTGAATGTCACAATTACCATGCAACATGCTTAGGACTTCTAAGTCATTACTGGTTCCCCCTTTCCCCCCTACCACTGCCTCATTCACTTTGATTTTACATACATAATCAACTCCTATAATCATCTCCTTCGAGTTCCCCTAGCATTTTCTCAATATTTCCATTAAGAGACAAGATTTTAAAAACTTGTTGTTTTTGAGCTGGAGTCTGTCTCTGTTGCCCAGGCTGGAGTGCAGTGGTGTGATCTCAGCTCATTACAACCTCCGCTTCCCAGGTTCAAGCAATTCTTCTGCCTAAGCCTCCTGAGTAGCTGGGACTACAGGCAAGCACCACAAAGTCCAGCTAATTTTTGTATTTTCAGTAGAGACGGGGCTTCCCCATGTTGGGCAGGCTGGTCTTGAACTCCTGACCTCAAGTGATCCACCTGCCCGGCCTCCCAAAGTGCTGGGATTACAGGCATGAGCCACAGCGCCCGCCGAAAATGACTTTTTATATATTTAATTTCCCTCCCAGCCTGCAAATCCCTTGAAGTCAGAATCTGTACCAAAAAAAAAATTCATCTTTGGACTAGATATTACGAAGTTTAAGGATCCTGTATCTGGTCAGTGCTCAATCAGTTCAAATTCATTAAACACTTGATTTTTTTTTAACCTTTAAAACTATGTATACTTCACTGGCAGACATTATAGATAAATTTAAGCACCCCAGAGTTAAGGCTTATTATATTATTTTGAGCCATTGAACACTTTCAGTTCAGTGTTAGAGTAGTTAATAGAATTGAACACCTGATTTTGCCTACTATTTGGTAGGCACTGTGCTATGTGCTAGAGGTTTCAACAATGAATAAGATTTCGTTCCTACCCTTGGGTTATGGAAAGATGGACATTTAAATAAATAAGTGCAAGTGAAGTGTTTATATGCTGCCGTAGTTATATATTCAAAGTATGATGGGTACAAAAAAGGAGGAAACAGTCAATTTAATAACTTTTTTAAGGTACAGAACCTGTTAAAACTGAACCATTCATGGCCGGGCACGGTGGCTCATGCCTGTAACCCCAGCACTTTGGGAGGTCGAGGTGGGCAGATCATGAGGTCGGGAGATCGAGACCATCCTGGCTAACACGGTGAAACCCCGTCTCTACTAAAAACAAAAAAATTAGCCGGGCGTGGTGGCCGGCGCCTGTAATCTCAGCTACTCGGGAGGCTAAGGCAGGAGAATGGCGTGAATCCGGGGCGTGGAGCTTGCAGTGAGCCGAGATCACGCCACCGCACTCCAGCCTGGGCGACAGAGCGAGACTCCGTCTCAAACAACAACAACAATAAAAACTGAACAATTCACTAGTCATCAGAAAAAAGTTTTTAAAAGCATCAGGTTTTTTAAAACTATGCATATAATAGCAACTATCATTTATTTAGTGTTTACCAAGTGCCAAGCATTGTTGTAAGCACTTTAGATTTATTATCTCACTGGTGATCCTCATAACAACTTTATGAGGTGTTTACTAATGTTATCTCCATTTTGCTGATGAAGATAGTGACGCTGGGAGAGGTTAAGTAATGTGCCCAAAGCACAGAAGATGGAGCCATCCTGGAACCATGGCCCACGGGGGCAGCAGCAGGCTGTGAACAGAACTGTGCCTGGAGGGTGCCCTCCAATAGCAGTCAGGCTAGGGAGGAAGGAGAGACCAGATAAAGCGGCTGTATGCATCACTGTCCTCATCTGTTCTGTTTTTCCTAGGCCCTACTAGCACACCTACGGACCTACGGACCTACGGAAGCTGGAGGTTGGTACACCTCGGGGCAGCCACTCGCAATCTGAGGGCCTCTGAAGGTGCAGAGTGTGAGTTCTGGGTGGAATTCAGGAGTGTTGGTTTTCACAACTTTAACACAAGTGGTCCACTGACACCAAAATAGGAAACATGCTCTTGAAAAATGTTTCATATTGGGTTAGTTCTTTTTGACACCATCATATCATACAGTTCTGTACATTTTTTTCTTCAATCACTAAACTATGGTCTTATGGTAAAATTATGATTCGTTTAGGAATACGAGTTGGCCGGCTGGGCGCGGTGGCTCACGCCTGTAATCCCAGCAGTTTGGGAGGCTGAGGAGGGCGGATCACGAGGTCAGGAGATCAAGATCATCCTGGCTAACACGGTGAAACCCCGTCTCTACTAAAAATACAAAAAAAAAAAAAAAAAAAAAGTTAGCCGGGCGTGGTGGCGGGCGCCTGTAGTCCCAGTTACTCGGAGGCTGAGGCAGGAGAATGGCGTGAACCCAGGAGGCGGAGCTTGCAGTGAGCCGCGATCGCGCCACTGCACTCCAGCCTGGGCGACAGTGTGAGACTCCCTCTCAAAAAAAAAGAAAAAAAAAAAAGAAAAGAAAAGAATACGAGTTGGGCATTTGAAAAATAAGCCTAGCACTTCACACTAGCATTTCAAAAGAACAAAATCTCCCCATTCTCCTGACTTTTGTTTGCCAGTTAAATATCCTTTTCTCCAATGCAACTTCCATGACAGCACAAGCATAATATCTTAGTGGTGAGTAATTGTTGGGCCTACAGCCTGGCAGGTTGGAAAGAACTGGGGCTCAGAGGGACACTACCAGGTTCTAAGCTCTCTATGACCTTGAGCAAGTAAAAAGACTTCCTGATACTTCCCATTTATTGAGACAAAAAGAGATTTAAAGATAAATCAAAATGTAGAAAAGGGTTTGAAATTAACAAGTAGGTAAAGATTTAAGTAGTAATTTTTATTGAAAATCTAAGTAGATAAACCCCAATTTTTTATTTTTTATTTTTGAAACAGGTCTCACTTTGTTGCCCAGGCTGGAATGCAGTGATGCCATCATAGCTCACTGCAGCCTCAACCTCCTGGGCTCAAAGTGATCCTCCCACTTTAGTCTCCCAAGTAGCTGGGACAGGCCACTATGCCCGGCTAATTTTTTATTTTTTGTAGAGATGGGGTCTTACTATGTTGCCCAGGCCATTCTTGAACTCCCAGGCTCAAACAAACTACTTGCTTTGGCCTCCCAAAGTGCTGGGATTATAGGCGTGAGCCACTGCGTCCAACTCTAATATTCTTAACAATAGAAACATTTTTATTCTATGTACAAACATAAAAGGAGATAAACATGGAAAGTTACTTAAATCTTAGAAACATATCTATAATCACAAACTCCAGAGAATCTAGAATAAAACTTTAGGATGGTACGGAGCCAGATTCAATGGATTTAATTGTTAAAACTATAAACCAAACATTCCCAACCATGCCACTGTAATTATACAAGGTTTTCAGGAATATATATTTTTTCTTTTAATGTGCTTCATATTTTTTTTCTATTTTGGTCAGTACATATTTCCTTTTTTTTTTTTTTTTAACACCAGTACCACTTGCCAACAAATTTCTTTAAAGATAAGAAAACCAGCTCTGTGGAATTTTATACTTAGTTTATGTTGGAAGCCTAGTACAGTACTTGGCTTTGTTAACTTTTCAACTTTGTTAAGTGCTAATGTTGTTTTAGAACAATTTACATAACATGAGTCTTGGAACTTGGCCTCTTCACGTTTTTGTTCTTTGGTCAGTTTTGTAAAAATTATTCAAGTAAAAGTTTCCAACGTATTGCTATATATTTTGAGCATAATATTTCTTTTTTTTTTTTATTTTTTTGAGACAGTCTTGCTCTGTCGCCCAGGCTGGAGTGCAGTGGCGCGATCTCGACCCACTGCAAGATCTGCCTCCCAGGTTCACACCATTTTCCTGCCTCAGCCTCCCGAGTAGCTGGGACTATAGGCGCCCACTACCAGGCCTGGCTAATTTCTTGTATTTTTAGTAGAGATGGGGCTTCACTGTGTTACCCAGGATGGTCTTGATCTCCTGACCTCATGATCTGCCTGCCTTGGCCTCCCAAAGTGCTGGGATTACAGGCATGAGCCACCGCGCCCAGCCTGAGCATATTATTTCTTAATACTTTCCCTGACTGCAAGTTGTCCTTTTCTCCATTCAAGCTATATTAAGTTATATTCTTATTAAAATTAGGCAATGATTTATGTAGTTATTTAAATGTAAAATTTTTTCATTTTCCTTTAAGACTTGTGTTTATAGAAATTTACACATCTATTCTTTAAGTACTTCTCAGAAAAATACTTCGCTTCTTCCACCTTATTTGTAGCTACTGTAGTGATGCTCTTTCCCAGCAGATGTTAATACCCAGAATCTGGCTAAATGTGGAGGTAAGTAGGTGAGGCTCGTGAGAACATACCTATTCCTTATATGCAGGGATGCCTGGGCCACAAGGAGCACATGCCGACGTTCGGCAAACTATACATATAGCAGCTTCAATGCTTCATCACTCCCCAGAATAAAGATTGATCCAGGCATCAAATACTGATCTGGTGATGCTGGGACTCAGTGTGAAAGATGAATAAACTTAGTATTACATACAATCTTTTAAAACTTGCTCTCAAACACAGCAGCTCTGGTTAGATTCGAATAAGGAATTCACAGCCTCCTTATTTTCTCCTAGGCTCTGGCACTGACACTTAATAAGCCAGTGACAGTTTAGATGTCTATATTGCTTTTGTTTTCTTTAAGGAAATATATCATAAATATATAATACTTGTTATAATAGTACAGGCTATAGAAGTATTAACCTTCTATGAGTTAGTGTATGCACATGAGAACAAAAGATTCCTTTTGCTCTTACTTTTCCCATTTCTATCTCAAGGAGAGCATTGCTGGAGAAATGTCAGTTTAGGTTTTGCTCAAGAATCTTAAGTGTAGCTCAAGAGGAAACAATGAGCTGCACCTGAATAAAAGAAGGCATCTTGGAGATGGACATGTAATTGACGTTCCTAAAGTTTAGCCAATATAAAGTCTCCAGACTTTCAGAACCTCTGGCTAGGCACCCATGACAGAAAACAGTTGGCAACAGAGTTCTGCTGGCCCATCACAAACTAAAGGAAAATGTCAGGCCACACAGCAGGTGGCTGGATTCTTCTGAAGCACACAGAGGCCGGTGTCACTTCGAAGTGCTTCACAGGGAGTCTGTCAACCTTCTCCATGGCACATGGTTACTCTCACTTCTGCCTGATGGAGAAACATGCATTTGATATGTTTACACCCAGTGCCACAGTCTAGATGAGACTGAGTACGGAGCCTCTGATCATTTACTTAGGCTGGGAAGTTGTTAAGTATTTGGATATACTACTTTGGAAATAGCTTACATTTGATAAAGTATATACCCTCATCCCAAGATATCTTTAGGCAAATGTAAAATGCTAAAATGGAAAATGGAGCAACACTGATCCAATTCATTCTACCTGAACTGGAAGAGGAAGCTTATGCAGGCTGATGGATAGGAAAGTCATTAATATTTCTACATTACAAAAGTAACTCATGAATATATTTTTTAAAATTCAAACCTCAGAGAAATGTACACAGTAATATATGAAAGTCTTCCTACAACCTCTTCTCACTCTCAACCCATGCCCATTCACCTCCTCAGGAATCAACACTTAACAGTTCGGTTTGCATCCTTCCAGAGCATTCCTGTGCACATGTGTGTGTTGTCTGGGTTGTCTGCTTTATGTGCATGGACATGATGTCCATGCTTCAATATGTCCATGTCACAGAGAAATATGACACAATGGAAAAGTAACCTAAATTCCAAGTTTTCAATTCTTTCATACACAGTTTTAACTTTCAAACCTTTGAAATATTCTCACCCTTCCAAAACACTTATATATTACATTAAAAACACAAATCTGTAGTAATTTAATGGTGACTAGAAACACAGGCCTATAAGATTAAGAAAATAGTAAAAAGATACCACGACACACGTAGCTTCTCCTGTCCCAATAAAGTATATATTCTGGGAACTTTTGCAAAGCTTTTCTTTAACCATTATTATTCTACGTAATGCACTTCAGTCATCTCTTCTGGCAGGAGCAGTAGACTTGACTCAGCATTTATTTTTTATTTTTATTTTTTTGAGACAAAATCTTACTCTGCCACCCAGACTGGTATGCAGTGGCATGATCACAGCTCACTGAAGCCTCAACCTCCCCAGCTCAAGCAATCTTCCCATCTCAATCTCCCAAGTAGCTGGGACTACAGGTGTAGGCCACCATGTCCAGCTAACTTTTTAATTTTTTGTAGAGATGAGGTCTCACTGTGTTGCCCAGGCTTGTCTTGCATTCCTGGGGTCAAGGGATCCTTCTGCCTTGGCCTCCCAAAGCGCTGGGATTATAGGCATAAGCTACTGCAACCAACCACTCAATATTTAGAATTATTAGGTTGAAAACACCTGGGACCCAGGACCTTGATGGAAGTTTAAATTCAGAACTCTTAAGCAAAAATGTGAGATAAATTCCTAAATTATTTGTTACCTATAAGCAAAGCCTCTAATTCAGGATTAACTAGGGTCTCCTTTCTTGAGACCTATTCCAAATCAGGATCTGCTTTCAGTATTTAATAAGATATTAAAACATAACAGATGCAAGGATTTATTAATCATCCAGTCTGGGCTAGGCACTTTACATAACCTGCCACCAAGAATCCTCACCACAGTCCTCTGCTGATTCTCAAGTTGGTGGTAGAACTGGGATGAACTGGCTTCTCACTCCAGAGCCTGTGCTCTTGGGCTCGGCAGCCTCCTAGACTAGGGATTACCATGATCTGAAACTAGACCATGTGGGAGGGCTATGAAGTGTGTCTGTGTCACCAGTGTTCTAGGCCTGGCTGCTACTCAGAACTGGCTTCCAGGGGACAAAGAGGGAAGAGTTGTCACAGCCCCAAGAAGTTGAAAGATGAAAGCAGGAAGCAGGTATGTCTGAGAAAACACACCACCAATGAATGGAAAGAAGGTAAGCCCAAGAGCATTCCAAGCCTTAAAGGATGGGCCAAAAGGCAGAGAGCCAGGGATGGAGAAAAAGGAAGGAACAAACAGGCAGAGCTGGAGTCAACTGCAGCAGAGAAGAGCCAAGAATCAAAAACCACACTGTGTGTTTGGGATGTTGGGGCAAGGAAGCCAGGAAAAAACAGAGAGAGGAGGTAGTGAATAAGGGAACGAGTCCAGCATCCTGCATGGGTTAGGCCTGTGTTGCGTCCTGTGCTGCTGTGTTCACAAGGTAGAGTCCGTGGGTGGCTCCTCGCAACCACAGGACACACTGAAGGGCTTTCTTTCTCCTTCTCAGGCTTGTTTGAAATGCAGCTGTCACACCTGTGACTCAGCATGTACTACTGGGTGCCACAAACGATGCTCTACATTTGGATGCAAAAATTAGATAAGGCCTAACAGAAGCCAGATTGTGGCTAAACTTTCATCTAAAGTGAAATATTTGACCCCCAATACTAACTTTTAACTTACTGCTGTGTAACTGCAGACCAACATGGGACAAGTTAGGAAAGGCTATATTTTCTTTTGTGAATTACTGGAAACACTCAGGTATTAAAATGTGCTCCAAAAATGTTGCAGATAATCTGTCTGCCCTATCTAGGGTAGGAGGACGTTTAAAAATTGTTTTGGAATAAAATGCTGATATACAAAATATATCATGACTTTATCTATTACAGCACCATAGTCCATCATCTCTCACCTGGACCCTGAATTGATCTCCTAACAGGTCTTCCTCCCCTCTTGCACTCTTGTTTCCCTCCCTGTAATCCATCCTCCAAACACAGAACAACCACAGTGACTTTAAAAACAAAATCAGACCTACGTCCTCCAACAAAGGTCCACTACTTTTTTTTTTTTTTTGAGACGGAGTCTCACTCTGTCACCCAGGCTGGAGTGCAGTGGTGTGATCTCGGCTCACTGCAACCTCTGCCTCCCAGATTCAAGCGACTCTCCTGCCTCAGCCTCCCCAGTAGCTGGGACTACAGGCGCGTGCCACCAAGCCTGGCTAATTTTTTGTAATTATAGTAGAGATGGGGTTTCACTGTGTTTCGATCTCCTGACCTCGTGATCCGCCAGCCTTGGCCTCTCAAAGTGCTGGGATTACAGGCGTGAACCACTGCGCCCGGCCAAAATCCACTACTCTTAAAGCAAAGTCTCTTCATCCTGGCTTTCAAGGCTCTGTCTAATCTGACCCACTCTAACTTTCCAGTCCCTTCCCATGCCACTTTCCCCGTCTTCTTGGGTTTCCACACACATTCGGCTTCTTCCTGCCTCAGGCTTGCTTTAGGAACTCAGGACCATGTCTGTCTGTCTTATTTGCATCACCCTAACAGCATCTGAGCTGGTGCTTGGGGCACAGGAGGCACTCAATTTTTGAATGTATGAAAGCTGAAAGTCTGTAGTGCAATAAATGTCCATTAGAGGGCTCCCTTGACACTAGAGAACAAAACTAAATGTTAGATGAGGATGTCCACAGTGAAGTATTGACAAAGTGATCATGATACAATAAATACATTTTTAAAAGCAGCGCATTACCAACTCTCTTCACTTCCTTCTAGCTGTGTGACCAGACTGTCCTGTGACTGCCTGGACCTCTATACACACAGACACCCACAGTGAGGTAGCCTCTCTGTTCCTCAGTGTTCACATCTCTAAGTGGAAATAACAATGGTACCTCCTCTCTTAAAGGGCTGGGGCAAGGATCAATGAGATAATGCATGTAGAGCCCTTAGTTCATTGTCTGGCACATGAAAGTCCTCAATAAATGGTTGACTCTTATTACTTCAAGTCAATTAATGGAAGTTAACTTTATCTGTAATGCCTTTTCCAATCATTTTCCTGTGTCCAAATTTCACCTATTTTTCAAGGCCCTGCTCAAATACTGCCTCTCATGTATAATATAATTAGGCTTAATCCCCAAATCCTAAGGCCCCCCTTGTGGCTTGCCTTTACCTTCCTTCCACAGCCAAGCATTTGGACAAAGTTGTCTATATTTCCATTTGTTCAAATGATCATGATCAATTTTCTGCACCTGTAGAAACCATTCTCTGTAAGCTCACTCATAGCCTCCCTATTCTAAATTCAATGAAAACCTTTCAGCCTCTTTGTCACTAGCTACTGACACTGCTGACCACTCCTGCCCCTAGAAACACTCTCATCCCTGTTTTCCCCCTGCCTATCTGGCCACACCCTTTCCGTCTCCTTAGTCCTCCACTTACTTCATGCAGCCCATGAATGCCAAACCCACAGGCTTCCTAACCCACAGGCCTCTTAACCCACAGGCCTCTTATCCAGACTCTTCCATGAGCTCTAAACACTACTTGGCTTTCCTACAGGCATCACAAACAACATGGCAAAAACAAACTCATCACTGGGGCAAGGGCAGGTAGGTTGGGTGAAATTTTTTTTTTAATTAAAAAAACCCCAATTCATCATCATACTTAGATCTACTGCATATTGATCTTGATAAGATGGCAAAATCATCTACTCCATTACCTGAGCCACAAATCTCAGATCCAGCCTAAGTGGCTTCATCAAATTCTCATTCTCTATGTCCCTAGCTTATTCCATTTGATCTCAGTATCTCTGCCTTGGTTCTTCCTGCCTAGATGCCTAGACTACTTTAATATAGTTTCCAACTAGTCCCTGGACCTCTACTCTTTTTTTCTAAATTTTAGAGACATGGTGTCACTCTGTCACCTAAGCTGGAGTACAGTGGCATGACCATACTCCCCTGTAATCTCAAAGTCCTAGGCTCAAAGTCCTCCCACCTCAGCCTCCTGCATAGCTAAGACTATAGGCATGTGCCACCGTGCCTGGCTAACTTAAAAAAAATTTTTTTTTTTGGTAGAGATGAGGTCTCACTATGGTTCCAGGATTGTCTCGAACCGGCCTCAAGTGATCCTCCTGCTTCAGCCTCCTAAAGTGTTGATATTATGGGCATGAGCTGCCTGCCTGGCCTTTTTAAAAATAGCTTTATTGAGATATAATTCATATTCTATGAAATTCACCCACTTAAAGTGTACAATTCAGTGAGTTTCATCACTATCTAATTTTATAACATTTTCATTACCCCACAAAGAAACCCAGTAGCAGTTACTCCCCATTCCCTCCTTTCCCTAGCCCCTACAACCACAAATCTACCTTCTTTCTCTATGGAAAGAGACAGAGATTCCTATTCTGGACACTTCATATAAATGGAATCATTCAGTATGTGGCCTTTTGTGACTATCTCAACTCTTGTCCCCTCCTCCACTCCATTCCACTCTTCACAGTTACCAGACTGATTTTTTTTTTCTCTGAGATGGAGTCTTGCTCTGTCACCCAGGCTGGAGTGCAGTGGCACAATCTCAGCTCACTGTAACCTCTGCCTCTCAGGTTCAAGTGATTCTCCTGCTTCAGCCTGCTGAGTAGCTGGGATTACAGGAATGTGCCACCATGCCTGGATAATTTTTGTATTTTTAGTAGAGACGGGGTTTCACCATGTCTAATCTCAAACTCTTGGCCTCAGGTGATCTACCTGCCTCAGCCTCCCAAAGTGCTGGGATTACAGGCATGAGCCACCACGCACAGCCGAAATTGATCTTTATAAAACACAACTCAGGCTGGGCATGGCTCACACCTGTAATCCCAGCACTTTGGGAGGCTGAAATGGGTAGATCGTTGGAGTCCAGGAGTTCGAGACCAGCCTGGGCAACACAGCGAAACCCTGTTACTACAGAAAAAAAACAAAAAAACAAAAATTAGCCAGGCATGGTGGCACGCAACTGTAGTCCCATCTACTCAGGAGTTTGAGGTGGGAGGATTGCTTGAGCCCGGGATGTCAAGGCTGCAGTGAGCTGTGATGGCACCACTGTACTCCAGCCTGGGAAACGGAGTGACACCTTGCCTCAAAAAACCAAAAAACATCAACCCCCGCCACCCCAATTTATGTCACTCTCTGGCTTAAAATCCTTTAATAGCTCCTAGTAGATTTCAGGAAAGAGCTCATGTACATAACGGCCCTTCCCAAGCTGCTTCCTGTCCATCCCCCCAACCAATCCATCCACTATTCTCCCTTTATTCCATTCAAACATTCGTTTCCCAGATATAACATCCTATGTCACACCTCCACAGCTTTCCCATGTGTTTGTCTCTGCTCGGAGCATGCTTCTCTGTCTTCCTTATCTACATACTTGGTCCTCACCTCTTAACTCTGCTCAGCCCTTCACTAGTGACTCAGATGCATGGTGCCTGTGTTGCCATGGCACTCATCTAGCAAACCCGTTATTCCACTGTGCTGCAACACTGCTTTATCTTCTCCCATGAGACCATTAGCTACTAGGTGAGGGCACAGACCATGTTTCACTTAAGTCTTCAGCATTTAGCAGAGTGTGTGGCATGAAGGAGTCACTTCAATACCTGTTCTGTTGATTGTCAGTAATGATCTTGGAATTAGCATTTGTTTATGCTCACCCCAAAATACGAGGAGGCAATTTGCAGTAAAGAAGCTGAAAAGTCACACACACAACCAAATTTCATAAGACATGCAAAGGGCACATGATCTGCACATGACTATGAGAACTACACCAAAAAACATTCTTCACAGAAAAAGCAGTGGATGAAAACCATTCTGGTTTGGTGGAGTTCCACGACAAAACAAAGAAATTGTTGTTTCATTGCCAATTTCTCATGTTTAAAACCCAAACTAATAACTGATTTTGTCCTTGAAAAACTGCCTATAGAAGTTATGTTGTAGAAAATATTTCTCATTTTTATAGAAGAATTTAAGCCACTTTGGGAGGCCGAGGCGGACAGATCACCTGAGGTCGGGAGTTCAAGACCAGCCTGACCAACATGGAGAAACCCCATCTCTACTAAAAAAATACAAAAATTAGCCTGGTGTGGTGGCACACGCCTGTAATCCCAGCTACCTGGGAGGCTAAGGCAGGAGAATCCCTTGAACCCGGGAGGTGGAGGTTGCGGAGAGCTGAGATCGTGCCATTGCACTCCAGCCTGGGCAATAAGAGCGAAACTCCGTCTCAAAAAGAAAAAGGAAAGAAAAAAAAAGAATTTAAGCATGTAAGTACATTTAATGAGCCATCGGGTGATGAGAGTAATTTTTGATAGGGGAAAAAAGGTGTAAAAAAGTACCTGTAGATAAACCTTCTTCACACCAGGCACATAATCTGCAATCCGGCCAAACAGCAGTCGTCCAACTCCTGAAGTGACGCCAATGCACATGAGAACAACCTCTTTATTTTTTTCATCTTGAAATCTTTCATTTACATGTTTCATCTATAGGCCAAAGAGAAAGAAACCACACTAAATATGGTAGAAAAACTTGACAAATTTGAGGCTTTGCATCAAATGCATTTGCTTCTCTGCAATGTTATGGGCTTGCAACTTTTTCCAAATTTCAATATTTATGAAACTTGTCCTGTGATAATTTTCATGAAAACATATGAAAAAAATTAACATGTTTTAGTTTTCATTTTTAAAAGCATTTTTAAGGCCGGGCATGGTGGCTCACGCCTGTAATCCCAGCATTTTGGGAGGTCGAGGTGGGTGGATCACCTGAGGCCAGGAGTTCGAGACCAGCCTGGCCAACATGGTGAAACCTCATCTCTACTAAAAATATAAAAATTAGCCAGGCGTGGTGACGCACGCCTGTAATCCCAGCTACTCAGGAGGCTGAGGCAGGAGAATAGCTTGAACCTGGGAGGCAGAGGTTGCAGTGAGCTGATTGCACAACTGCACTCCAGCCTAGGCAACAGAGCAAGACTCCGTCTCCAAAAAAAAAAAAAAAGCATTTTTATAAGAGTCTTTATTTTTCAACAAAGGTTAGAAGCATGCAATTATAAGCTGCACTGATCCATTAGCTAAAGGAAGAGAACAGACATTTGAACATACCTGTTCTCTCAAGGTCGCCCAAGGACCCGTTACATTATCTGCTCCCTAAGAGACAGTTCAAGGGTCAATTCTGGAGTTTTATTTCTTCCAGGAGGACCTGAACCAAATTGACACCCCTGAAATGAGGTATAACAGAGCGTCCAGAATAAAGCATAAGGTTCTCTACCTGTAAAGTTGCCTATTTGTGTAGCATTAGAACAGATTAAAATGCAGGGGCAGCTTAACATAGCAGTTAAAAGATAAACCTCTGGAGAGGCAGACTGCTTGCGTTCAAGTCCTGGTTCTGTTCTTATCAGCCTTGTGGCTTTGGGTAACTTCTTAACCTCTAGGGTTTCAGTTTCTTTGTCTGTAAAATGGAAATTGGAAAAGTACCTACTTCAGAAATTGGTTGCGAGGATTAAATAAAATGTCTGTGTAAAGAGCTTAGAACAGTGTTTGGCACACAGTTAATAACAATCAGGTATTAATTTTAGCTTTCTTTTTTTTAAAGGACCTTTCTCCTCCACTTAGTGTACTTATAACAGAGACTACAGTGACCTGTGGGCCATAGATAGCCAGTGAGCATATTTTGTTTGACCTTTCCATAATGCCTGACAATCACCATCCCCCACACCACACATTGGTCTGAGTTCTGGAAGTCTGCAAGCAAATTTCCCACCAAATACAACCACCCATATAGTGCCCATGTGGCAGTGCATAGCCTTTCTGGGTGATATCTCTTTAAAACACTTCTCATTTCACATTTTAAAAGCCCATTTATGTATCCCAACACCATCTCCTTTTTCTCTTCTCTTTCAAAACTATTAACTGTTTTCCCTAACTTCTGTGTTTTCATACTGGTCCAGAATAATCCTCCTAAATATGGCTTTAATCTCATCAATTCCTTATTCAAAGGTGGCCCACTGCCTACATTTACACTCCTTAGTTTGGTATTCAAAGCTCTCCATAATCTGTTGCTAATCTATCTTTGTACCTTTATTACCTACTGATCTTTGACTCAGAAGTAGAAAATTCATCTGACTTATAAGCCTGGATTAAAAAAAAAAAGTAGAAAATTTAAATGTCTAAGGGCTCAGCGAAATAACATAAGTAAAACAGGTTCATTGGAGAGAAAGGACATATACTTCAGTCGATTATTATCATATAGGTCTAGCAATGTTGCCAAATCTACCTCTAGGAGCCCTTTAATTTAAAAGAAAAGTCAGAAATCCGGATTTTGTGTGGAAATGTTGGCACCTAATTTAAATTTAGGACACCGTGTGATCCAGCTCTACAAAAGTCTAACAAAACACGTCTGCAAACTGCATTAGGCCTGCTTTGATCTCAGCCCTAATCCCATCTGGCCCAGTAGGACAGGTTTATTCACAATGTCACTTAAACATGCCAACATGTTCTTATCCATCTACATTTCTGCTGCCTCTTCTACCCTCTTCAACTTCCTAACTTCTTGTTATTGCCAAAAGTTTTCATTTGGCACCTGAGGTATTCCGTGTTCCTACCCAGCCCTGTTAATGTCTCTACACATTCTCTTAAGTAGACACTTCATGTAAAATTAGACATATCCACTGCTGTTTCAAAGGCACCTCAAAGTCAACAGGCCCCGTGCTGAACTCAACTCACCCTCACAAATTGCCTGCCCCCCATTTCAGTTAATACACTACCGTTAGCCCAACTACCCATGGCAGAAACTGACAGCTACCCTAGATTATTCCCTTTCCCTCTTCAAATCCAAGAGTCACCACTGAATCCTGATGATTTACTTTCTAAATCTCTCAGACTTGTTTCCTTTGGCCCACGTTCCTCATGGTATTTTAGTTCCATTCCTTTCACTCCTCACCGGGACCACTACAGCAGTCTTCTAACATGCTTCTTGCTTGAGCCCTCACTCCTAAATCTCTCCCCTCTAACCTATGTTCCCTGAGAACACCAGGTTAGGTTCAAAATGAACCTGTCTCCAACAAACAAAAATAACAGGCATTCTTTAGTATTCATAAAAGACTGAATCTACCAGGCATCTTTTTTTTAATGAAACTAAGAACACCTGTCTGTCAAATGGCTATTACTCTTTATTAGTGGTTTATTATTTCCCCCCTGCTCTACTTTGTAATCCTTAAAAAGAATAATGTGAAATGTTTGAGGTATTTTGAAAGAAGATAAATTGGGTAAATCCAAATTATGCTTAGGTAGGAACTTAGTTTTTCAACTAGAAGGGGCATTATTTTATTTTATTTATTTATTTATTTATTTATTTATTTATTTATTTATTTGAGATGGGGTTTCGCTGTCGCCCAGGCTGGAGTGCAGTGGTGTGATCTCGGCTCACTGCAACCTCCACCTACCCGGTTCAAGCGATTCTCCTCCCTCAGCCTCCAGAGTGGCTGGGATTACAGGTGTGCATCACCACGCCCGGCTAATTTCTGTATTTTTAGTAGAGATGAAATTTCACCATGTTGGCCAGACTGGTCTCAAACTCCTGACCTCAAGTGATCTGCCTGCTTCGGCTTCCTAAAGTGCATGAGTCACCACGCCTGGCCTAGAAGGGGCATTATTTAACCGAATTTTGTTACTGCCATGATTATTTAAATAAAGCAAGAACTTCAGCTTCTAATACTCCTCCCTATTCCCACCAAAATCTGCAAACTAAAAAAGTTTCTTTGGTCAGTATGTGAGAGAATCTGGTGATGCTGGATCTCTGGATCCTTTCTCACTGAGACAGTAGTACCCAGGAGGTCTGGTATGTTCTACTTGTGGCCTGGGCTGTCCATGACTGCTGCTGTTTTATAAATTTCTGCCCATCTGTCATCCTCTGGAGACTGGCATGCACTTTAGTTCAGCAGAAAGTGAATATAGGACAAAATGGATATTTCTAATACAGAGTTGTAGAGATATGAAAATGTTGAAGAGATGTTTTCATACTTAATCTATTTTTTTAACCAATTTAAAGCTTATGCTAGAGGTCACTGTCTACACGGGATAATATTATGCTGTAGAGCAGTTGTTTAAAGTTAACTTTAAAGATAAGTTAGACTTTATCTAAATGTATTAAGTGTCAGGAATTCATCTTTTTTTTTTTTTTTGATGGAGTCTCACTCTGTCACCCAGGCTGGAGTGCAGTGGCATGATCTCAGCTCACTGCAACCTCCGCCTCCCGGGTTCAAGCAATTCCCCTGCCTCGGCCTCCTGAGTAGCTGGGATTACAGGTGCCCGCCACCACGCCCGGCTTATTTTTGTATCTTTAGTAGAGACAGGGTTTCACCATGTTGGTCAGGCTGGTCTCAAACTCCTGACCTCATGATCCACCTGCCTCGGCCTCCCAAGGTGCTGCGATTACAGGTGTGAGCTACTGCGCTCGGCCAGGAATTCATCTTTTATTTATGTTCTTAAACATCTGTTTAATCCTGGGTTGCACACTTCCAGGGGATTAAAAAAACCTTGCTAATTGACATCTTCAACACTGACTGTGCCTGAATCATTTTTTCTTTTTGAGACAGAGTTTCACTCTGTTGCCCAGGCTTGAGTGCACTGGCGCAATCACAGCTCACTGCAGCCTCGACCTCCTGGGCTTAAACAATCCTCCTACCTCAGCCTCCCGAGTACCTGGGACCACAGGTACATGCCACCACATCCAGCTAATTTTTAAATCATTTTTGTAGAGACATGGTCCTGTTATGTTGCCCAGGCTGGTCTCAAACTGCTGGGCTTAAGCAATCCTCCACCCTTGACCTCCCAAAGTGCTGGAATTACAGGCATGAGCCACCACACCCGGCCGTGGGTAACTGTTTCTGACCAGCCAACTGAAGGCAGGTTACTTTCCCCTCACTAGAGCCCACAGACAGATCCTGTTTGAGAGGTCTCAGGCAGTAGCCTAAGAAAGTGATCATCTCACTGGAATGGCCTCAGCCCTGGCCTCTCTCCTCTCCACCTCTCTTACAGGGGAGCCACAGTGTAAGACATTTGGAGACATCACATGGTGTTCTGATGAAGAAGCTAAGGCAGAGTCCTCTAGCTCTCATATATCAACCACAGAGGAAGTTAAATGGGTGGCCACAGTACAAAAGCAGCTCCAATAAAGCCAACGAACATGCATTAGAAACTCAAGCTTCTCATCACCAAATGGTTTCACGATAGAAGAATGCCCAACAGAAGGGAACCCCAAATCACTTTATTTACAGAAACCTGTGAAGTGCAGTGGTGGTACACACCTGCAAAGCAAGGATGCCATTAATCAAAAAGGTCCAATAATTACCTACTGTACTGTTTCCTAACACTGTGTAATTTGGCCATGCCTTGATGGTCATTATCTTCCTCCTTTTAAGGGGGTGAGTACTTTTTGTTTAATATCTTTTATGTAAGGTTTATGGAATTTATTAAATAAATATGATAAAATACTGGTGCACACAAGTTAGACTATATATCTTTGGGGAGTCATAGTTTAAAAAGAAGGGGGATTACTGGAGACTCTTCAAACAAAAGTAACTTTATTTCTGACAGAGGACTTGGAGTAACAGCTGACTGACAACTACAAAGTGCTAACAAAGGCCGTATACAGAGGCCAGGAAAACAGGGCAAAAACAGGCCCGGGGAGGAGTAGAGACTGTGAGACTAAAATAACTACAACTGTCTTCTAGGCAGAACTGAGCAAAACAACCCCTCTACCCCCACCCAGTAGTTATCATCCACTGCTGCTGCAGTTAACTATGCTCTTTGGGAGATAAGATTTCAGTCACCCAGTCATCATCTGTATTCGTTTATAATGATTTTGATTCTCTCATCTCTGTCCTTCCTCATCAGATACACATCATCGAACTGGAAAGGGGTGGACAATGGCTAGGCATGTACACTCATTTTATGTCTAGGAGAATAAACTCTTCGGGGGAGGGAGGGAACCTGTATGTTTTACATTTACATGGTACATCAAAAAATGGGATAATAAATGCCACATAATATTTACAGCAATTATGGAATTCAAACTGATTCTTTCAACTTCCTGCTTTCCAATACGGACACTAAGTTCAAAGCACTTTTACTCACTGCTATTCATACCAGAGACTGGCAGCTTCAGCTTGTTGCTTCTCATTTACTGCATTTTGGAGTAATTCTAAGAAAATATCCATCCAACATTTGAAAAGCTATTCCATAACTCTAGAAGACCATTCTGCCTAAACATACTTTTTTGAAAGGTAAACTCAAAAAGCCTGGGCCCTTTAAAAAAATAGACGTACATCTGAAAGGGAGTAGAAAGCCTGCAAGCGTGGGTTAATGGATAATCTGAGTTTGTTGCAAATAAAAACTTAACACTACCCTTTGACTTAAAAGTAGGATGAACAGAAATCTTCTGAATGAAATGAGACAGTTTATTTTGGTTTTTTCTTTCTTTTTTAAACGATTGTGTTTCCTCTAGCTGTGTTTTTGCTAGAGGAAGTAAATTAAAACAAGTGGGGCACTCCCTTAGGAAGTTTTGCATGAGCACTGCACACCAGCAAGCCGAGTGAGGTGATTAAAGGTGGAAGAAAACGAACTCCATAGATTTGAGTACATAAAATTAATCCCTTTACACCAGAAAACACTGAAATAAAACTTTATGGCCACTGATAGATATTTATCGATTAGACCAGCCCCAAAATGTAATCTTAGCTTCTCTAATCTGATCAACTGTGCCTTTAGACTAAAGTATCTCTAAGATGCACTTAGAGAAAAATTTCTTTGCTTGCCAACATTTTTAAGGACTGACATCTTTTGGTAGCCCAACGATATTTCTGTTGTGGCTAAACTGTGGTACAGGTACCTGCCCCCTCCTCAGCAGCTGACCAGGTGGAGAGCAGACCTTTGGCCTAACAGGACTGTAGGAGGCATGGGTGATTGGTTGTTTGTTTTTTTAAACAGCTGATCTTTCCATTTCATTAAGATGGGTTTCCATGGTGTAGATAATCATGCATGGCACTGTTAAGACATGAAAAAGGACTGGGAAAAAAGAAGTTTCTGGAATGCAGATTATTTCATAGCTACCAAAGGGCAGAAAAAAGAAGAGTTCAGAAGGAAGAGATGGCTAATGGTTTAAAGAACCTAATTTTGAAAACATTTCTAACTCTAAAAATTCTTTAAAAGCCTCTATTTGTACTTGTTTTTTTTTAAAAAAAAAATTTCCCTGGATTACAAACAAAACAAATAAACAGTCCATCTACGACATAGCATCATTTAGATAAGATCAAGATTTAGTAAAATGTCCTAGAGGAATTACCAACCAAAACCAGCTTGGATTTAGATGCCAGTTTAAATAACCCTGCATTTTAGAAGTTTAAAGTAGACTTCATCTTAAAATAGAAAATAAATCACTAGGATTTTTAGGTAACTTGAAATTATTTAGTGGCTCTAAATAATTTCTGTGCCAGATATTTCACAAGTTATCAAAAATTGTTCTGTTCCTTCCTGAACAATGAAAGGTTTAATCTGTTAGTTTATTTAAATTTTTATTAATTCCACCTACATTCGATTTTTTTTTTTTTTTTGAGATGGCATTTTGCTCTTGTCACCCAGGCTGGAATGCAATGGTGTGATCTCGGCTCACTGCAACCTCCACCTCCTGGATTCAAGCAATTCTCCTGCGTCAGCCTCCCAAGTAGCTGGGATTACAGGTGTCCACCACCATGCCCAGCTAATTTTGTATTTTTAGCAGAGACAGGGTTTCACCATGTTGCCCAGGCTGGTCTCAAACTCCTGACCTCAGGTGATCTGCCCACCTCAGCCTCCCAAAGCGCTGGGACTACTGGCATGAGCCCCCACACCCAGCCTAAATTCAAATTTGATTCTGAAGTTTCTTTCTTGGAGTTTCATTCTTGGCACACCAGACTTACCACTCTCAGATCCTTGGTTCCTGGCAAGTTTGAATGAACACAACAGACCGTGTCTATGCTGGTCATCAAGACGGCTCCTGAGGGCTCAGCCATGGTTGGCAGCCTACCTGCATGACTGACTGACTCCGATACTTTGGTAGAGCACTTTGAAGATATAAAAGTGGTTGCAAAGGCTCTGTAAATGTGGACTCCTATTTGTGATTCATGCTCCTTTGAGGTATCATGTACTTCCATGTTTTACATTTATTAAAAAACAAGAAAAGGGGACATGCTCTTTAAACTTATTCTTGGACTGATCTAGTGATAAAGTCACCTATCGGCTAAATGTGCATGCAAATGAACAGGTAGGTGTGGGTTATGGAGTCTCTAATCAATAGTGGAATTACAGTCATGTGCTACATAATAACATTTCTGGTCAAAGATGAGCCACATATATAACAGCGATTCCATAAGATTATAATCCTGTACTATCACTGTACCTTTTCCATGTTTAGATACACAAATACCATGTGTTACAACTGCCTACAGCATTCAGTGCAGTAACATGCTGTACAGGTTTGTAGCCTAGGAGCAATAGGCTCTACCTATGCCATATAGCCTAGGTATGTAGTGACTACACCATGCAGGGTTGTCTAAGTACACTCTATGATGTTTGCACAACAATGACATTGCCTAAGGATGCATTTCTCAGAACATAGCCTCATTGTTAAGAGATGCACGACTGTACATGAATTTGGAAAAATAGTCCAAAGTGAACAAATGCACACAAGAAAAGGCTAGTTGAAATGATATTAAATTTTATAAGTTTAATATAGGCTTCTCTTTTTTTTAGACAGAGCCTCACTCGGTTGCCCAGACTGGAGTGCAGTGGCAGAATCTCAGTTCACTGCAACCTCTGCCCACGGGTTCAAGAGAGCTTCCTGCCTCAGCCTCCCGAGTAGCTGAGATTACAGGTGTGTGCCACTATGCCCAGCTAGTTTTTGTATTTTTAGTAGAGATGGGGTTTCACCATGTTGCCCATGCTGGTCTCAAACTCCTGACCTCAAATGATCTGCCTGCCTCGGCCTCTCAAAGTGCTGCGATTACAGGCGTGAGCCACCGTGCCCGGCCTAAGATAGGCTTCTGATATGGTTTGAATGTTTGTCCCTTCCATATCTCATGTTGAAATGTGATTCCCAATGTTGGAGGTGGGACCTGGTGGGAGGTGACTGGATTTTGGAGGTGGATCCATCACAAGTGGCTTAGCACCATTCCCTTGGTGATAAGTGAGTTACTGCTTGTGTTCACTAGAGATTGGGTTAAGAGTGTGGCAGCTCCCCACCCATACTCTTGCTCTCAATCTCATCAAGTGACCTGCTGCTTCCACTCTGCTTTTGCCATGAGTAAAAGCTCCCCGAGACCTCACCAGAAAACTGAGCAGATGCTGGGGCCATGCTTCCTATACAGCCTGCAGAATCGTGAGCCAATTAAACCTCTTTTCTTTATAAATCATCCGGCCTCAGGTATTTCTTTATAGGAACACAAGAACCTAATACAGCTTCTTCTTAAAACAGAAAAGGATACATTCAGAAAGCATTATTTAAATCACTGGGATCTGAGGTAACTTGATAACTTATTTAATGACCTTGGCAATAGTGTCAATAAGCATGTATTTTGTAAATTCACAAAATTGGTTCTACCTTCTGTTGGTTATTGAAATTTTAACTTAAAGATTTGATTTTTGAAAGAAACAAAGAAATTAGGCCATTAGTTCTTATTCAGCTTCCTAATTTTTCCCTTAATTCTGAAGTGAAGAAAAATGGATCCTTCCATGAAAATTCTACCTTTCTTCTAACCTCTCTTCACTAAGATTTAGGCTAATGATGTTGGCTAAAGTGCTACTTTGCCAAAGTCTCCTATCTATCTCTTTCCCTCAGTCTTTGGAAGGCATGATGTTCAGTCTTTTTTTATTAATCCTAAGAGCCATCTAATTGCTGGCTCAAATTTGCATCCATAAATCTAATTTGTTTTTACCTGAATGAAGATTAAAATTTGTTGAGTAGGCCTAGATCAGCTTTCCTTCCACTGTTATCATTTCCACATACTTCTGATATTGTCTATCCCAACTGCTCCTTTTCTTATTCTTATTTCAGAGTTCTGGTGTGGAGGTTGGGGAAATGAAATTAACATTAGTCTCTTGGTATCCGTGGGGAACTGAACCCAGCACCTCCTCAGATACCCGTATCTATGAATGCTCAAGTCCCCGATATAAAATGGTGTAGTATTTGCATGTAACCTATGTATATCCTCCTGTATACTTTAATTAATCTCTAGATTACTTATAATAACCAATACAATGTAAATGCTATGTAAATGATTATTCTGCCTTTTTATATTTCAATGCTCTACACAGAGAAACTTCTCTAGTAACAAACTATGATCCCCAGAAATGGTCCCTGAAAATATAGTCTCCTGTTGTTGTTGTTTGTAGAGATGTGGTCTTGCCATGTTACCCAGGCTGATCTCAAACTCCTGAGCACAAGCAATCCTCCCACTTTGGCCTCTGAAAGTTCTGGGATTACAGGCATAAGCCAGTGAGCCCAGCCTGTATTTTGTTTTTAATCTGTGTTCTGTTTTATTGTTTTTGTTTTGAGATGGGGTCTCGCTGTTGCCTAGGCTGGAGTGCAGTGGCACGATCACAGCTCACTGCCACCTCAACCCCCTAAGTAGCTGGGACCATGGGCACATGCCACTATGCTCAGCTAATTTTTATTTATTTTTATTTTTATTTTTTTGAGACAGAGTCTCGCTCTGTCACCCAGGCTGCAGTGCAGTGGTGGGATCTTGGCTAACTGCAACCTCTGCTTCACGGGTTCAAGAAATTTTCCCTGCCTCAGCCTCCTGAGTAGCTGGGACTATAGGCAGCTGCCACCATGCCTGGCTAATTTTTGTATTTTTAGTACAGACAGGGTTTCGCCATGTTGGCCAGTCTGGTCTCGAACTCCTGACCTCAGGTGATCTGCCTGCCTCAGCCTCCCAAAGTGCTGGAATGCTCAGCTAATATTTTAATGTTTTTGTAGTGATGGCATCTCACTATGCTGCCCAGGCCAGTGTTTTTTTATTGTTTTTTTTCCCCCAAATATTTTCAATCCATGGTTGGTTGAATCCAAGGATGTGAAACCTTGGATATAGAGGACTGCCTATATTTTAAATATGTTTAGTTTTGTCTGGTAATTATACAGTCAGTGTTCAGGAGGAAAAGGACCACACCCTGGTAGGAGGACAGATAAGAAAATGGAAGGCCTGTGTACTCTGGATTAAGGCAGCCTACAGAGCAGAGAGAAAACTTCTTTGGACTGGGAATCAGATGTCCTTGGCATGGTAGGGAAAGAAATGTCTTTGGAGTCAAATTATGAACTCTACTCCTTATTGAGGCTAAAATCTTGGGCATCAGTTTCCCAGTCTCAAACACTACACATTGGTTCACAATTTGGTTCACAATTTAGGCAGCAACACCTCATTAGGGTTGTTTTAGAAATTTGTGGGGACTATTTTTATTTTTTTGATATACTTTCGCCCAAGCAGTAACTTTTCTTACTTTTTAATTTTTTATCGTGATAAATTCCTATTTCATAAAATTTGCCATTTTAACCATTTTAAGTGTACTACATTAAGTACATTTACATTGTTGTACAACTGTCACCACCTCCTCTCAAGCTGAAACTCTGTGCCCATTAAATAACTCCTCATTTCCCCCTCCCTTTGGAAACCACCATACAACTTTCAGTATTTATGAATGTGACTTCTCTGGGTGCCTCATCTAAGCGGAACCATAGAGTATTCGTGCTTTTGTGCCTGGAGTATTTCACTTGGTGTAATGTCCTCATTGTTCATCCATGTTGTAGCACGTATCCCAAGCATTAACTTACTTCCTTCATTTCTCGTTTCTGTAACAAGTGGGACATTACTGATTTTTAAAAATGTTATGTATATAGGTAGTTTTCTTTTTTTTCCCTAAAATCAAAGACAAGGCCTGGAATATAGAGGTCTTCTTATCTAGGAATTTTATTTCAGGAGAGAAAAGGAGGCACCGAGTATGACACTGCTTTGGGTACACAGGGTTGCTGTGAAGGTGTAAGGGATGCAGAGTTGAGAAAGTGCCTCACAAGGAAGCGGGGTGGTGGGGACATTAGGTGATTCCTAATCCTGGGCAATTCCCACCCCATAATTCAGAACAGCTCTGAGGGCTCAAGAGCCTAGCAAGGAAATATCTGGCAGAAAAAAGCAATTAATGCTTGAGGAATCAACAGGAAGCTAAGAATTGTCCTCTGAGAAAATGCTGAAAAGGACAAGGTCAGGAACTGAAAAGTCCCTGAGAGAGCACCTGAGGCGTAAGGAGCATATAAAAGAAAACATGTGTTCACAGAAGCAGAGATAACAAGTTGGGACAGGGACACTTGGTTTATTATTGAGGATATTATAATGCTTCATAAATTCAATCATCAATATGTGGCAGCATTCTAAATCCCACTGATATGTGTGTGGGTCAAGAGGGGCGTGGATATCTGTTAACCTACTTGTTGGGTGATGTTCACACTCAGACACCCCATTCTTCTGGAAGCAGCAGCTGGGAGAAGGCACAAAGCACAGGGCATTATTTTACTCCAGCAAGACTGACTATACTTCTTGGCATCCATTTCCATACCTTTAAGTTATTTCACATTGAAACTACTCTAGATAATTATAAAATCACTTTTATTTCTATTATTTAAGGTTTAAACCTCACCTTGTCATTAACTATATGTGTGTGACCTGAGAAAGTCTCTTAACTAACTCTTCTCCCTGCAAGATGGAGATAAAACTGTTCTCACCTTATTATACATTGAAGAACAAAGAAAAAAAGCACTTGAAGAACATAAAGTGCTATTAGAAAGTAAAGTAGTCATGAGTAGAGAAATTAGTAGACCTTGTACTCTACCAGCCTATAAACTCAGCTAGCCTATAAACTCAACCTGAAATCAGTTAAAAAAGAAAAGAAAAGATTGAGTGCCAGGCACATGCTAGGTGCTGGGGCTAAAGCAATGAAGAGAAGACGCTCTCCCTACCCTTGTGGAGTGTTCAGTCTACCCTACCCATTTCTTCCTTAGCATTTCCTGAGGTGTTAGGACACTTCCCACACAAAACTCCCCAATGTACCAATGTATTTTGTAGATAAATCCACAGTTTTCACCAGCCTTTCCCATACTTACATAGACTATATTACCCAATATAAGGGCCTAACAAAAATACACTACTGCTGTTTTTCAATTTAAGTTAAAATTAGATATTTTCAAATGTTTGTGGATTTATTTCTCCCTCACAAATTATAAATATTTTAGAAGTTTGGGGCCTACATTACAGGGATAATTTCCACCCCTGAGTAATCCATGAATCATTTCTAAAAACTACTATTCAATTATCTATAAATATTTATTTTTGGCTAAGTATAATTTGGAACACAGGACAAACTTGGTCTACCTTACTATAAGCAGCAGCTTTGTTTTAGTTTAATTATTTCTCCATGATCAGTTCTCTAGATTTCTTCTGTATTATTACCTCTTCTCTCAAGTTCCTATGCTAGTACATTATATTTTGAAAAGAAAAAACTAGCTTGTTTTGATGAAAGTGTTCTGTAAATATTAAATGTCCCCATGAATGAGTAAACAAGTGGTCAGATAAATAAAGATCCTTATTCATCTCAAGTAGGAGAATGCTGGTGAATACTGCCTAAGTCACAAAACTGATAAATGGGCAAATTGTCACTAACCTGAACAGTCAAATTGCAGCAGATGTTGAGATCTGAAGGAAAATAAATGCAAGGTTAGAAAAGCTAGAAAAAAACAAGAAAAGCATAGACATCATTGAAAAAAATCTGAGAAAAAGTAGGGACAAAGTGAAGGAGAGAAGGTGTCTTAATCATTCACTGTAATAACCACATGAGACCAGGAGTGATGGCTCACATCTGTAATCCCAGCACTTTGGGAGGCCATGTGGGAGGATGGCTCATGCCCAGGAGTTTGAGACTAGCCTAGGCAACATAGTGAGACTTCATCTCAAAAAAAAGGTAATAAGAAGAATAACCACATGAGAACTAAGTAACACAAGTGTATTATTAGAAGAGATAAGTAGTTAATAAAGTATATAATATGGCTTGGCTGTGTTCCCATCCAAATCTCATCTTGAATTGTAACTCCCATAATCCCCATGTGTCCTAGGAGGGGCCGGGACTTAATTGAATCATGGGGGTGGGTTTTTCCTGTGCTGTTCTCATGATAGTGAATAAGTCTCATGAGATCTGATGGTTTCATAAAGGGCAGTTCCTCTGCATGCACACTCTTGCCTCCTGCCGTGTAAGACATGGTTTTGCTCCTCCTCCACCTTCCACCATGATTGTGAGGCCTCCCCAGCCATATGGAACTGTGAGTCCATTAAACCTCTTTTCTTTATAAATTGCCCAGTTTCGGGTATGTCTTTATTAGCAGCATGAGAACAGACTAATACAGTAAATTGGTACTGGGTAGTGGGGTGCTGCTGTAAAGATACCCAAAAATGTGGAAGCAACTTTGGAACTGGGTAACAGGCAGAGGTTGGAACAGTCTGGAGGGCTCAGAAGAAGATAGGAAAATGTGGGAAAGTCTGAAACTTCCTAGAGACTTGGAGGGCTCAGAAGAAAGGAAGATGTAGGAAAGTTTGGAACTTCCTAGAGACCTGTTGAATGGCTTCTGAGGTGGTCTCAGATGGAGATGAGGAATTTGTTGGGAACTGGAGTAAAGGTCACACTTGCTATACAAAGAGACTGGTGGCATTTTGTCCCTGCCCTAGAGATCCGTGGAACTTTGAACTTGAGAGGATGATTTGGGGTATCTGGTAGAAAAAATTTATAAGCGGCAAAGTGTTCAAGAGGAAGCAGAGCATAAAAGTTTGGAAAATTTGCAGCCTGACGATGCAACAGAACCATAAAAACCTTAGAAGAAAACCTAGGCAATACCATTCAGGACATAGGCATGGGCAAAGACTTCATGACTACAACACCAAAAGCAATGGCAACAAAAGCCAAAATTGACAAATTGGATCTAATTAAACTAAAGCGCTTCTGCACAGCAAAAGGAACTACCATCAGAGTGAACAGGCAACCTACAGAATGGGAGAAAATTTTTGCAATCTATCCATCTGACAAAGGGCTAATATCCAGAATCTACAAGGAACTTTAACAAATTTACAAGAAAAAAACAACCCCATCAAAAAGTAGGTGAAGGATATGAACACTTTTCAAAAGAAGACATTTATGCAGCCAACAAATATATATTAAAAAAAGATCATCACTGGTCATTAGAGAAATGCAAATCAAAACCACAATGAGATACTATCTCACGCCAGTTAGAATGGCAATCATTAAAATGTCAGGAAACAACAGATGCTGGAGAGGATGTGGAGAAATAAAAACGCTTTTACACTGTTGGTGGGAGTGTAAATTAGTTCAACCATTGTGGAAGATAGTGTGGCAATTCCTCAAGGAACTTGAACCAGAAATACCATTTGACCCAGCAATCCCATTACTGGTTATATACCCAAAGGATTATAAATCATTCTATTATAAAGACACATGCACACATATGTTTATTGCAGCACTATTCACAATAGCAAAGACTTGGAACCAACCCAAATGCCCATCAATGATAGACTGGATAAAGAAAAAGTGGCACATATACACCATGGAATACTATGCAGCCATAAAAAAGGATGAGTTCATGTCCTTTGCAGGGACGTGGATGAAGCTGGAAACCATCATTCTCAGGAAACTAAAACAGGATTAGAAAACCAAACACCACATGCTCTCACTCATAAGTGGGAATTGAACAATCAGAACACACGGACACAGGGAGGGGAACATCACACTCCAGGGCAGGTCAGGAGAGTGGGGAGCTACAGGAGGGATAGCATTAGGAGAAATACCTAATGTAGATGACAGGTTGATGGATACAGCAAACCACCATAGCATATGTATGCCTATGTAACAAACCTGCACGTTCTGCACATGTATTCCATAACTTAAAGTATAATAATAAAAAAAGAAGAAGAAAAGGAAAAACCCATTTTCTGGGGAGAAGTTCAAGCCAGCTGCAGACATTTGCAGAATTTGCATAAGTGACAAGAAGCTCAATGTTAATTGCCAAGACAATGGTGAAAACGTCCCCAAGGCATGTCAGAGACCTTTAACATAGCCCTTCCCATCATAGGCCTGGAAGCCCAGAAGGAAAAAATGATTTCAGGGGCCAGGCCCAGAGTCCCCCTGCTGTGTGGCCCCGCTGCTGTGTGCAGCTTAGGGACTTAGTGTACTGTATCCTAGCTGCACCAGCCATGGCTAAAAGGGGCTAAGGTACAGCTCAGGCCATGGCTTCAGAGGGTGCAAGCCCCAAGCCTTGGCAGCTTCCACATGGTGTTGAGTCTGTGGGTGCACAGAAATCAAGAATTGAGGTTGGGAACCTCCACCTAGATTTCAGAGGATGTATGGAAATGCCTGGATGTCCAGGCAGAAGTTTGCTGCAGGGGCGGGAACCTCATGAAGAACCTCTGCTAAGGCAGTGTGGAAGGAAAATGTGGGACTGGAGCCCCTACACAGAGTCCCCAGTGGGGCACTGCCTAGTGGAGCTATGAGAAGAGGGCTACCGTCCTCCAGACCCCAGAATGGTAGATCCACTGACAGCCTACACTGTGCATCTGGAAAAGCTGCAGACACTCAATGCCAGCCCATGAAAGCAGCCAGAAGGGGGGTTGTACCCTGCAAAGCCAGAGGGGCAGAGCTTCCCAAGGCCATGGGAGAACACCTCTTACATCAATGTGCCCTGAATGTGAGACATGGAATCAAAGAAGATCGTTTTGGAACTTTAAGGTTTAATGACTGCCCTATTGGATTTCAGACTTGCATGGGGCCTGTAGCCCCTTTGTTTTGGCCAATGTCTCCCATTTGGAATGGGTGTATTTACCCAATGCATGTACCCCTATTGTATCTAGGAAGTAACTAACTTGCTTTCGATTTCACAGATTCATAGGCAGAGGGGACTTGCCTTGTCTCAGATGAGACTTTGGACTGTGGACTTTTGAGTTAATGCTGAAATGAGTTAAGACTTTGAGGGACTATTGGGAAGGCATAATTAGTTTTGAAATGTGAGGACATGAAATTTGGGAGGAGCCAGGGGCAGAATGATATGGTTTGGCTGTGTTCCCTACCCAAATTTCATCTTGAATTGTAGCTCCCATAATCCCCACATCATGGGAGCAAGCTGGTGGGAGGTAATTAAATCATGGGGGCAGGTTTTTCTTGTGCTATTCTCGTGACAGTGAATAAGTCTCATGTGATCTGATGGTTTTATAAAGGGCAGTTCCCCTGCACATACTCCCCTGCCTGCTACCATGTAAGACATGCCTTTGCTCCTCCTCCATCTTCCACCATGACTGTGAAGCCTACCCAGCCATGTGGAACTGTGAGTCCATTAAACCTCTTTTTCTTCCTAAATTACCCAGTCTTGGCTAAGTCTTTATTAACAGTGTGAAAACAGACTAATGCAGTATATGAAGAAAAAACAATGATTGGGTCCTACAGCAAAGTATGCAAGACATTTTCATTTTTATGCAGATTTTTAATAATACATCAATTAAAAATAAGTTGGATAAAAAAATCCAACTCTTGATTGGCCTTAGAGACTTGAGAAATTCTGTTATAGGCCTCCCAAGGGCAATAGAAAGCTGTCTTATTTTTGTACCTTCAAAGTACCTTATACTACCCTTTACCCAAAGGATGTACTTACTATCAGCTTTTCAATGAGGTTGTCCCTGACTGGCCAAAGTTGTCTCTTACCATCTCTTACCATCACCTTCCATCTCAATTTGTTTCCTTTGAAGAAAATATCACTATTTGAAAACTACTTTGTTTCTTTATGAATTTACTTGTTTATTGAGCTGTGTATGAGAAAGTATCTGTTCTTAGCATTGTATCCCCACATCTAGAATGTCTATGGCACACAATAGATACTCAAATGAATGCCTGAATCTGTTTAACTGATTTATAATTAGAGCAAGTCAAACAACAATAATTAAGGTTGCCATTAGAATAAACTGGAAATCTATTCTAATGGCAACTCTGTTACTTAACCGTGCAACCTTAGGCAAACCTTTTAAACCTCTCTGAGCCTCAGTGTTCTTATCTATTAGTAGAAGAACCACTATTAGCACTGCTTTCCTTATAAAAGGTTACCATGAGAGTTGAATCAGAAAATGTATATGTGCATAAATATCTTCATAGCCTTTTTGGAAGTTAATTGTGAAGGGAATGAATGAATGAATAAAGGAAACATTTCCAGGACACATAACAACAACAAAAATACAAGAAATACATATAGGGATTGAGAGTAAATTTAATCAGCACAAATGAATCTCAGTGGGTAAATTATCATATTTAGATTAATAAAGGCTGAGTACAGTGGCTCATGCCTGTGATCCCAGCACTTGGGAAGGCTGAGACAGGAGGATCACTTGACACCAGGAGTTCAAGGCCAGCCTAAGCAACATAGCAAGACCCTGTCTCTAAATATATATATATATCCTTGTGTCAAGGAAATGTTATAACCCTATTTTTGAATGAAAAATAGAAAAACAAAATTACTTAAATTTGAAAGTCTTGAAGAAAAAGCAAAGTGATTACTCTTTATTTTGCAAAGTAGCAAAGCATTCTGCAAAGTAGCAAAGCATTCTGCACAGTTAAGAAAAAGGACAAAGGAAAGAAGGAGGAACGGAAGAAAGAAGGAAGGGAGGAAGGGAGGAAGGGAGGGAGAGAGGGAGAGAGGGAGAAAGAAAGTAAATGAAACTTTTAAACCCTAGTATTTAAGACTCTAGGCTAAAAACAAAATTAACATTTTAAGCCTTTCTATTTTAATTGGTTGCAGTGCTAAGACTGAGATAGGGCAACTCTTCAGTTACATAACTCCATTTTAAATAAATAAAAAAGTTTCCAGCACTCTGTAACCATCATCCACCAGGCTGGGGACATGTAACGGGGCCCAAGACTTTGCTTCTGTCAGAACCTTACAGTGAACAGAGATAAACACAACCAACCAACAAAGATAAACCAACCAACATGAAGGAGAGGTCACCTTCAGCAGCCCATTCCTGGCCCAGTGTACAGTGAACTTTGGGTTATAAGGATACTACTGTGAGCCTTGCATTGTCAGGGACAATCTGCCGCATAACAACCTTGTCCCTGAGCTCCAAATAGATCCATGAAAGAAAGACAACAAAGCCAGTTGCAATTGCTCTTGGCAACTCTGAGAAAATGGATCATGTCAAAATGGCAAAGCAACCTCCTGACTGGGAAATGAAACCTATGAGTTGACCAGGGTTAGGACAGAAACTAATTTCACTCCTCTAATAATTTTGTTTCTACATACACATTCTGTTTCTATGTACATATTTACAGGCTGGGCTGTAATAAGCTTCCATTTATTTTCCATGGATGTTTTTGGGTATTACACCCAGTTCTGCTACTTTTATAACTGTGGCTTTTGGCAAGCAACTTAACTACTCCATGCCTTAGTTCCTTTACCTTTCTTTTTTTGTACGGCAGGGGGAGGAGGGCAACTACCTGATCTGTACAATGCCTTTCAGGTCCTAAGTTAATGTTATACTTTTTTGGCAGGCACTTAAGTATTTTATTTAAAAGCCACACTTTTAAGAAGACCCAAGCTCAAGCCCTGGCTGTACCATGTACCATCCTTGTAACCTTGAGCAAGTTGTTTCGCCACCCCAAATCTGGTTCTTTTCTTGCTAGATAGAAGCCCTGATATTGCCCATTTCACACAGTGGTCCTGAGACTCCAATGAGAGATAATGTGGAAGCATCTTGTAGACTAAAATGTTAATAAAAATGTTAACTAAAATGTTAAATCAAAAAGAAATACGGGAAATAAATGTTGTATTTGTCTAAAAGAAACCTGTGGTTTTCAAAGCACACCATTGCATGGGTTGGAGGATTGGGCAAAAATCTTAAAATATGCTCTGAAGACTAGATGTTGCCACTGTTCTTACCATTTTACTTCAAAAAAGCATCAGTTCAATTAAACATGGATACAGAGATACAGGGATTGCAGAACAGAGATATAGGGATTCCATGTTTGCAATTATACACCTCCAATTTGGTGCGCATTGCCCTTTAAATGAGCACTTTTACAATATGTTATGAGGGAATATAAACTTTCTAATTACAAGTAAGCTGCCCACGGGGAGAGGGGCAAAAGAGCCAGAGATATAATGATAGGGATAGAAAGTGGGGAAAGCATAGGGGGAAATAGATGCTACATGGGCAGCTGAGGGTTAACACATCAGCAATGTACAGCCCCTAGAACTTTGTTTGGGTGCTAAAGACCCTTCCTGATAGCATGAATACATAAGAAGGCCTGCTTACCCTTATGCTCTATGATCCTTAGAGTTAGTGACTACAAGGGCTTCTCCCAAAGGATGCCCTAGACGTTGAAGGTAAGAAATGTACTCTCAATGGATCAGACAACTCTCTCCACAACCCAAAGCCACCTTGTAAATGTCAGGCAAAAGCCATTTAGTATAGCCTCACAAGGGGAAGATTCTTCAAATTAAGATTTCTATTTCTATTCATCCCATATCAAAACAATTTATTTTCTAGTTGATATAAAAACATGAAAGGACCCTTATCTAATTGGCTAATTTAGGTTCCTCAAACTTGAACAAACTTTAATTTGATTATTAATCCAAGGATTTGAGACATGCCAATGTCCATATTAGAAATGAAATTTGAGATGATTCAAAGTATACTGCATTTTATCAAATAAAACCTGAGACACATGCAAAACAAAATGAAAAACCTAGTGAAGGCCAGATGCAGTGGCTTGCACCTGTAATCCCAGTGCTTTGGCAGGGAGCCAAGGCAGGAGGATTGTTTGAGCACAGAAGTTTGAGACCAGCCTGGGCAATGTGGTGAGAACCCCATCTCTACAAAAAAATTAAAAATTAGCCATGTGTGGTGGTGTGCACCTGTGGTCCTAGCTACTTGGGAGGCTGAGGTGGGAGGATTGCTTGAGCCCAGGAGGTCGAAGCTACAGTGAGGTGTGATTGCACCCCTGCATTCCAGCCTGGACAAGAGAGTGAGACCCTGTCTTAAAAAAAAAAAAACCCACTGGTGAAATTTACACATTAACAGGAGGGAACAGTTTTCCAACACACTAATTCTTTAGAGCTCTCTCAGGAGACTAATGATCCACCAGTGGCCTCGGAGCGTTTATATGTGACTATATTTCAAGCAGTTTACCTTTTTCCATTTTCCTACAATAGTATTTATGTTAATCAAATAAAGGATAGATCTTGCTATAAATTTGTACATGTCCATTTTTGTTCTTCTGCTATGCTTAATGTTTACTGTAGAAAGCAAAATTGAACACAAAGCTATGTATGGTCCATGTTCTGCTTGTCACAGGTTGTGAAAAGTAACTGCATGGCCTCAGTTTTCTCATATTCACAATGTACTTGAGATCAAAAGAGAAGTTGGGGCTGAAAATAAGGGTATAGATATTTTCTCATTCCCATTAATTATATCAAAACAAAAGCTGGTTTCCTCCAAAGTTTTCTCCCTGGCTGTGAAGCATGCTCGGAGTGCTGGAACAGCTCAACATGGCCTCTGTTCTTCGTTCTGAGAGAACAGAAGGGAAACGTGCAAAGCAATCTTTGGTGTAGGCCCAGTGTGGCTGAAAATAGCAGCACTCCTATCTCTCGATTAGCAATGAAGGAATGCAGACTCCTTCATAAAAAGAGTATATTTCAGACATATTTGTCTGAAACCTGTGTTCAAATCCCAGCTTTAAGCATAATGCGAATGGCTTTGAACAAGCACAGCTTTGCAGAATTGTTTCCTTGGCTCTAAGTATGTGTTATTTATTACACTCATCCTTGTGGTGGTTCTGTGAGATTTTGGGGAAGTGCTTGACACATAATCAATTCTTGGCAAATGTTACATGAATCTCCCTCTGAGGAAGCCACAGAGAGATGAAGGCTTGTATGCTGTTCCTATTTGCGTGGCTCAGTGCCCTTAGCTCTGGCTTGGAGCAGTACTGCTGCTCTGACCACAGTGTAAATGGAGGTGCTCTGCCTAGCAAGGTCCAATAGCTACATTCCAGTGTTGATTGACCCTTGGCAGCATCTGGCACTACTCAAAGCTAAAAAATACCTTTTGAGGTTTACATGCTCCCTGTACTGACTTATTAGCCTCAAATTTTCATTTCTGGTTTAAAAATACAATTCATGGCCAGGGGCGGTGGTTAATGCCTATAACCCAGCACTTTGGGAGGCCGAGGCAGACAGATCACCTGAGGTCAGGAGTTTGAGACCAACCTGGCCAACATGGTGAAACCCATCTCTACCAAAAATACAAAAATTAGTCAGGCGTGGTGGCAGGTACCTGTAATCCCAGCTACTTGGGAGGCTGAGGCAGAAGAATCACTTGAACCCAGGAGGTGAAGGTTGCAGTGAGCCGAGAGCATGCCACCGCACTCCAGCCTGGGCGACAGAATGAGACTCAGTCTCAAAAAAAAAAAAAAATTCATTTCCAATTACTAGTGGACTTGAAGTTCACCTAATTGCCCTGCTAGCAAGCAAATGATCTGTCTGTCTTGAACCATAGCATCAGGTAAATGGGATCTTCCTACCAGGTCAAAGTTTCTTTTGAGAACAGTCAATTACTATCTGCCACAAAGTCAACCCACTTATAAGGGAGTTTTTAAAAAACAGGCTAATGAATACATATTTTACAGATTTCAATATGAGTCAGTCATCTTCTTGACAGAGAACCATGTGGATCTAAAATTTAAAAACTGAAATTTAACCCAATGATATGGTCCAGAGTGAAAGAACACAGGTACTAAGTAGCTGATTTTCAATCTGAGTAGCAGGGGAGAGAGATGAGAGTAATTGAAACTACATCATCAGCGTCAGATTGGAGATAGAGCATTTCATGCCAATGAGAAAAGTTACCATCATTTTTGGTAACTTCATTATCATTGTCACTGTCATTCTTCGGCATTTATCATTGTCATATTTGGCATTTATCAGTTATCTCACGAGGCCCTATGCTCAATGCTCGACCAAAGCTATGCAGACCTGAGGCCTGGTTATGGTTCTGCATCCTGCATCCTATTCTTAAACACACCACTCCAGACTCTTTGAGATTTTTCAGTGGGTACTGAAGACACAGTTACTTGAGGGACCAGAAATTTCTTCTATTTATCTTAAAATTTCAGCAAAGGCATAAGTGAATCAGAGCAAAACACACCAACTCTCTCCTCCATCAACGGACAGCATTACTGGTTACTCAATTATTCTGAAGTTTCCTTAGTTTGAGCTTATTTGTTGAATAAGTATTGAATAAATATTAATAACACCATGTCCTGCAAGTACAGAATGTGAAAAATCATTATAGCATCAAAGTAGAGAATTTTAAAGATCCAAATGATGAAAAAATGAACATTACTTATACAGTGTCACTTTAGACTCACCCAGAATATATTTAGTCATTCAACAAATATTTGAGCACCCAGTGTGTGCTAGGCACTGCGCTAGATGCTTGGGATCTACCACTGAATGAAATAGATCCTTACCCTTGTGGTGTTTACATTCTAGCAGACGTGTAAATAGACGGATAGTAAGCAATGACTACAATAAAGAAGTAAAACAGATAATGTTAGAAAGTATTAAGTGCTACAAAAAAAGAAAAGGAGTAATAGGAGTGGTTTGGGAATGCTCGGGGGAAAAGGGACACAGGAAGTTTCAAGCAGGTAGTCAGAGTGAGCCCCATTAAAAGGCGAATGGCAGAAGCAGAGTGGGCAAGGGACAGGGATGGAAGCTCGGAGAGGTAGTGGGGGCCAGATTGTGAAGGACCTTGTAGGCCACTGTAAGGATATTGGTTTTTACTCTTAGAGAAATGGGAAGCCATTGAAGGATTCTGAGCAGAGTGACTTATGTTTAGAAAGAATGCCTGTGGCTTCTTTATAGAGAACAAACTCCGCGGGGCAGAGAAGGAACAGAGAGACCAGTTAGGAGGCTCTGGCAGTGATCCAGGCTAGGGGTACATGGTAGCCTGGGCTAAGGTATGAGTAGTGAGGATGGTGAGAGGTAGTCAGATCCTGGATATATTTTGAAAGAAAAGCCACCAGGATTTCTTCACTGGATCAGGACTATGGTGTGCAAGAAAGAAGAGCCAAGGATGACTCCAAAGTTTTGAGTCTGATCAACTGAAAGGGTGGAATTGCCAACTCCTGAGATGAGGATGGCTGAGGGCAGAGTAAGTTTTAAGGGGTAAGATCAAGACCTCAGGGTTAGACAGGGTAAGTCTGAAACACCTAGCAGTTACCCAAGTGGAGATATTAAGTAAGCAGCTGGATATACAGCTCTGGTGGAGGATTCAGGGAAAAGGTCTGGACCAGAATTATAAATTTGAAGTCATTGACATATACATGATGTATGAACTTAGGAGACTGGATGAAACCACCAGTAGAATACATGGAGAAAAAGATCAGGGGACAAGCCCTAGGACATGCTGATATTCAGGGGTCAGTGGGAAAAAGAAGTGAGCAAAGAAACTAAGGAGGAGTGATGTGGAGGTAGGCAGAAAACCTAGAGAGTTTATGCTCCTGAAAGCTAAATGAGAGGAGTCAGAGGAGCCGTTAAAAAGAAAAAAAAAAAAAAAGAAACCCAGAGGCCAGACGTGGTGGCTCACACCCGTAATCCCAGCATTTTGGGAGGCCAAGGTGGGTGGATCACCTGAGGTCAGGACTTCGGGACCAGCCTGGCCAATGTGGCAAAACCCTGTCTCTACTAAAAATACAAAAAATTAAGTCAGGTGTGGTGGCAGGCGCCTGTAATCCCAGCTACTAGGGAGGTTAAGGCAGGAGAATCACTTGAATCCGGGAAGTGGAGGTTGCAGTGAGCCGGGATTGCACCACTGCACTCCAGCCTGGGAGACAGAGCAAGACTCCGTCTCAAAAAAAACGAAAACGAAAACAAAACAAAACAAAAAAAGATTCCAGAAAACAAAACAAAACAACTCTCAGGCAAAAGGGGCAATTCATAAAAACTGACGCAGCTGCTACTAGGAATCGTTTTTAGAAAGTTAGGCCTCATCTAAATTGATCTATAAGATTTGTATACTTCTAAAAAAGATTTTAAGTGGGAAGGCCTAAAAGAGAGGTAAATTTAGCTTCGAGGAGGCAATCTAATTCTTTTTTTTGAAACGTCAACTACGAGAAGATCAAACCTCCAACCTCACTTTGAAAGCAAGCATGCATATTCTCTCTCAAATCATCATGTACAATCTAATAAGATCTTAGAATTTTTAACATAGCAATGAGAGCACTCTGTTGTATTTCTGAATCTTCAAAGACCTAAACTGGTAAGTTAGTTCCCTAGTTGATCAAAGATCAGATTTGTACACAAAATCGCATGCTCAAGGCCCAACTCCAATGCTATGAAACTTTTTAAAACCACTTTTCCAAATGGGTATTATCTTTCTCCTTTCAAAATTTACTTCTATCTCAAGTTGGCAATCACATTGCCTTACATTAAAATAACTCCCATTTTTATGCCAGAACTGAGGTAGATGTTTCACATACATTTTATCTAATCCTCACAACTCTGCAAAATTGGGTTTATCTCCATAGATGAGGAAACTGATGCTTACAGAGGATGCCCAAGGTTATGCAACTAGTAAGAAACAAAACCTGAATTTAAATCCAGATCTGTCTTACTTCAGAACCTTTTTTTTTGAGATGGAGTTTCGCTCTTGTCACCCAGGCTGGAGTGCAATGGTGTGGTCTCAGCTCACTGCAACCTCCGCCTCCCAAGTTCAAGCGATTCTCCTGCCTTAGCCTCCTAAGTAGCTGAGATTACAGGTGCAAGCAATCACGTCCAGCTAATTTTTGTGCTTTTAGTAGAGACAGGGTTTCACCATGTTGGCCAGGCTGGTCACAAATTCCTGACCTCTGGTGATCCACCTGCCTTGGCCTCCCAAAGTGCTGGGATTACAGGGGTGAGCCACCGCACCAGGCCCAGAACCTTCACTTTTAAACCACTATACAATACTGCCTCTTACATAAAAGTACTATAGTAATAATTATCAGTCACTATCTCTGTGACCTCGAGCAAGTTACTTCTTTATTTATTATCTGTTTTTTAGAGACAGAGTCTTGCTCTGTTACCCAGGCTGGCGTGCAGTGGCACAATCATAGCACACCACAGCCTTGAACTCCTGGGCTCCAGCAATCCTCCTGCCTCAGCCTCCTGAGTAGTTAGGACTACAGGTGTGTACCACCACATCTGGCTCTTTATTTCTTCACCTTCCATATTTAAAAGGCTGCCACTAGAAGGAGGAGACAAATAAATTACAAATTGTTCCATCTGTTCTTCCTTTAGAATACTTTATAATTTTTTTTAGAGATAGGGTCTTACTCAGTCACCCAGGCTGGAGTGCAGTCGCACCATCATGGCTCACTGCAGCCTTGACCTCCTGGGCTCATGCAATCCTTCCACCCCAGCCTCCCAAGTAGCTGGGACCACAGGCATGCACCACCATGCCCAGATAATTTTTTTTAATTACTTTTTGTAGAGATGCAATCTCACTATGTTGCTCAAGCTGGTCTTGAACTGCTGGGCTCAAGTGATCCTTCCACCTCATTCTCCCAAAGTGGTGAGATTATAGGCGTGAGCCACTGTGCCTGGCTGAGCAAGTTATTTAATCTTTCCGGGCCTTAGTCTTCCCTTCCATCAAATAAAGAGGATACACCACAGGTACTGCATTGTTGTGAATATTAAATGAGAGAATGTATGTAAAAGTGCTTTATAAACTGTAGCCATTTTTAATTACATGTACTAGGTTTATGCTCCTTCAGAGCAAATTTTTACGTCTCATATATGTGTCCCCTCAACAGTCAATAAAGGGTTTAGTAGGAATTGAACATCATCTACTTTACTAGTCTTTTGAAGGATATGAGACAACTTTTCCCTGTATAAGGAGGAAACTAGTGTCCCATTCCTGGTTAAGTATCCATAATTCAAACCTTAAATTACAACAAAGTGACAAACTCAGTACATAACCAAAGAGGAGATTTAAACACCTGTATGGCATTTAGCTATCTGATCTTTCCTCTACCGTGCTGCATTCAGTGCCATAACGGGCACCGTTATGAGAAAGAGAAAATCTCAAATGAACAATGTCAACATATTTTGTAAGAAAACATGCCTGGAAGAAGGGAAAGCAGAAAAAAGGCATGGTTTATTAACAGAATTAACAGAGACTTTATTGTTCTGTGCACCATCTGATTTGCCATCTCCTGATCACAAAAGTATCTATAACATTGTCTAACTCACCTTCCACTATGAAATTTGATTTACCTGAAGAAATAACATGTTTATTAAATTTCCTTAGGCATACTCATTTTTCCCCTAATAAGATGGACACATTTGGTAATACAGCCAGGGAAGTGGCCCAATATGCTATTAAGACTGTAGACTGATTTTGCTACCAGGTAAGCACAGTGGAAGAGAACTAACTCCTGCTCTGCTGTTTACTGACATGTAATTCTTGGAAAATCACTTAACGTCTCTATAAACAATAGATCTGTTTTTCAGTCTGTAAAATTGGGGCTAATATTTATTTTATCTGCTTTACTGGTTTATTGTGAAAGTCAAATGAAGTAATATATGTGAAATTAATTTACAAATTATAAATATATAACCAAAAATAACTAGACAGTCATCTATCACTTTTCCTTTGGTAAATGTCTAGTATTAGCAAAGCTGAGTTATGATTTCTCTAGGTGTGTTCACATGGTAGTACCAAAGAGAATTTTTTTTTTAAAGCTGGGTGTGGTGGCTTGCACCTGTAATCCTAGCTGAGGCAGGAGGGTTGCTTGAAGCCAGCCTGAGCAACTTAACAAGACCCTGTCTGGAAAAAAGAAAAAAAAGAAAAAGAATTTCTGCTCATCTTTTTGAGAAAGGACACAATAAATGTTCTCTTGACTACAGAAGCTATGAAAGAGGTTGGTTGGTAAAGTTAATCCTGTCACAACAGATCTATATTCCAGGAAACTTACCTTAAATTGGTTCAGCTATACTTTCCTAACAGTATGAAAATGGACTATCAGATCAGGATGTAGCCTGATAGTCCATAAATCAGTTATATTTATACTTATTTCTTAACTAAAGAAAAATTGCACAAATCTCCAAAAGTAGACTGTAAGCTAGAAAAAAATCCAAGTTCACGAACATACAAATATGTGTGCCAATGCCATTTTTATCATTTACGGTGAATTGTAAATACATTTTCAGCCACAAAAGAAAAAAGGAAGAAACATAATGAACATTTTTGAACAAACGTTGCCAGGGGCAGATACTTTAGACACTGCTTCTTCCTTCTTTTTTTTTTTTTTCCTTCCCCAGGTAGGGATGAAGTCTCCTTATGTTGCCCATGCTGGTCTTGAAGTCCTGCATCAGCCCCCCAAAGTGGTGGGATTACAGACGTGAGGCACCAACCCCAGTCTAGACATTAATTATTCGTATTTCAGTATAACAAAGCTGAATTTTGCCTTTAAAATAGAAATAAACAATATAAACTTATTGAGCACTTGAAATCCTAATTTCCTATAAAACCATAGTTCTCTTTCCTCATTTAGATCTTGAGTAAGTTTTCTCAGATATTCCTCTGAATAGAATTCCCATTTTCCCAGAAGTGTACCACAAGTAGATGTAATGTTTCTTTGTATCAACATCATGGCTTTTTTGCTAATTACCTACACCCTTCGGTTGAAAAACAATTTACTTATGGTAGCAAAATCATAGCACTAGCTTTGTCCCTGATAAAAGCCATATGAAGAAAAAGAGACCTATCAAATGTTTTATATTGAATGTAATTTGTTCCACTATTTTATCCTTCCTTTTAAAAAACATTGTGTTTGTTTGGGGACTTTTATTTTATTTTTAGAGGTAGAGTCTCTCTATGTTGTCTAGGCTGGATTCGAACTCCTGGGCTCAAGTGATCCTCCTGCCTCAGCTTAGTAGCTGGGACCATAGACAGGCACCATGGTGTCTGGCTGGGTTTGCGGGGTTTTTAAAATACCAAAGCACACTATGAAACATACTCTCTCTGTTTAGTGGTCTGATGGATGTGCTGACATTGTCTTGAGAGACCTTTCATTTCAAGAATACCCAAATTACAACCAGGATAATGTTTGAGGCCAACTTTAACTCGACCTAACTTTCTCTTCGAAGAAGTTTTTCTTTATTAAATAGTAATATTCATGATCAGTGAAGGAGCATACTCACCAAGTGAACATAAGGCACAAAGTATCCAAAAAGTGCAAGTGGTATTCCAACTGCCCACACTGCATAAGCTGTCACCTTGAAGATGGCAAAATTGAAAATTTTTTTTGGAGGACTGAACTTTTTCCTGGAAAAGAGGGAGGATCCGCTACCTCCACTCTCCTTATCTTTGGTACTGGTAGCAAGAGGTCGGTAAGTAAAGCCAGCCAGAAAGAGAACAAACATGAAGATGCAGAGCACCCTCAATGTGTAAAAGAGGCCCACGCTGTCAATCAGAACCCTTAAGAGCAAAGGCAGCAGGATTGTGAAGACACTGCTGCCAGCAGTGACAATGCCATTCACCAGTCCAAGGCGCTTCTTGAAATAGTGTCCCAAAATGACCAATGAAGGCTGGTATGCAAAGGAGCAGCCGCAGGCAAATATGATTCCATAGGTAAGGTACAGAGGCTCGATGGAACTGTATAAAGATGAAAAAGATGGAAAGCAGCTTTCAATATTGTTACTGTGTGCTTGGTAGAATAAAATCTTATAGTATAAGTGGGTTTTTGTTCATCAACATATTTTCTACAAGTAAAAGTTAACCAAAAAAAAAAAAAAAATCAACCAAAATAGAGGGAAAAACTCAGTAAGTCAAGCATGTAGCACTAAACGTATTTTAATTTAATCTGAATATGTGAAAAATAACCATTAAGGTCATCAGTGATTTTGTTCCGCCTCCTCTTTCTGTGGATTTCAGGTGACGCACACAGCACTGAGTAAGAACTGTGCTCTCCACAGCTCAGAAATAAAGGTTGGTGCCAGGAAGGGTAAAATCAACAGTGATTCAATTAACAAACCAAAAACCTAGTCTCAATGAAACATTTTTTAAAAAAGTTAGAATTAACTATGAAATCTAATTATTTCATGGAGTTTTTCCAGGTACTTACCAAACAAGGTAGTAAAAGAAAAGGCCGCATTTTATATTTTTTCCCCAAGGTTATGTCAGGAACATTTGCACAGAGGCGCAGTTGTGCCTGTTTTTGCTGGCCTAAGGGCTGTAGACCAACCTTCGCCCTGTACTGCACTGTTCTCAGTATTGTGCAAGACAACAAGAAATCATATTCTGACTACAGAAAGACTTAAATTAAGTGTATTCCTTTAGTGATCCCAGTTTGTAAGCTGTAAGGCCATGCATGTGTCAAAAGAATAATGGATTAAATAATCTTACAGTTTAACCGAATAATTGCACATTTCTTAGGAAGATAAAGGATCATATCATTATGTTCTTTGAAGCAATTATGGTAAGGAATAAAACTAGTTAAAGTTTTTTGAAAAGGCTATCAGTAGTAAAAGCAAACAATTTGTTAGAAAGTAAGATTAAAGTTGGTTAATAATTAAAATTTTGGATAATAATGCTAGTCTAGCAACATGCTGAGGTAATCATAAGGAACTCTAGAATCTGATAAAATTAAGGCATATTGGCAATCCTCTCTCTGAGATGCCCTTCTCCCTCTATTAATCCACAGCTAGCACCACCTTCAAATCAGGCTCAAGAATCACTTCTAGGCTGTCCCAAATTAATCTCACCTCACTCTGATCACCCTTTACTGAATCTCCACTCTTTGTTTAGCCAACATATTAAGCAACTACTATGTACCAGATACGTTGTGGAAAAGAATATTAAAAATCTGGTCCTTGGCCAGACGTGGTGGCTGACACCTGTAATCCCAACACTTTGGGTGGCCAAGGCAGGAGGATGGCTTGAGACCAGTCTGGCAACAAAGCAAAACCCCATCTCTACTTAAAAAAAAAAATAGCTGAAATTAGCTGGTTGTGATGGCACATGCCTGTAGTCCTAGCTACTCAGGAAGCTGGGGCAGGAGGATGGCTTGAACCCAGGAATCCAGGCTGCAGTCAGCTATGATAACACCACTGCATTCTGGCCTGAGTAATAGTGAGACCCTGTCTCAAAAAAAAAACAAATGTGGTTCTGCCTTCAAGATATTCATAGTCTGCTTAAAGAAACAAGACATCTATCCCTAATAATAATAACACAGAACAAAACAGAAATTAATACTTCATTCATTCTGTATCAGTTTTTCCACCTAAGTAGTTTTCCAGATAATTGTAACTTAAAGTGCTTATTTGTTTTTACTTAACAATTTTAAAGAAAAAAATTTAAGTCTATTATACATTTCTCTCTGCCTTCTTCAAAGTGTATATTAAAAATACTGTTCACGGCAGAATCATCAGGAACATCAGTTCCTGTACAGTGGTACCACTGTACTGTAATGCTCTCATTTGGAAAACCACAGAGCTTCTCCCTCCTGCAGAGTGAAGTATATGAGCTTTGTGATGGTATTTGCACTACTGCTGAACCCTTTTCACTTCCAGGTTTTCCCTTCAGTAACACATGGTTCCAGTTTGTGACATTTGGCAGCCGAATAAGTGCAATGTAAATGAGTAAGGCTGTCGGATACCAATCATATGCGCAAAAAGGATTCAGAGAAGGGACATGGGTGTGATTGACCTAAGTTGTTGGAGAAGGTTTTCCTCAGAAGGCAGAACTGGAGCTAGAGGAAAAATGGACCTGCCACTCGACACTCAGAATCTATACCACATTTCCCCCTGCTCCTGTATCTTGCTCTCAAGTTTCAGTAGCCTTTGATCAGCAAGCTAAATAATGAAATTTAATAGAATATATGAGAATATTACATGTAGTAAGGGAATTTTGGTTTCAATAAATTTTGTTTCACTTAGAGGGTAGAGAAAGAGAGACAACTGGGTCACATCAAAATATATGTCATAATTTTTATTGCTCAGTGGTCAGAAAAATTTGAAAAACATTGCTTTGTATGTGTGTTTTGTTAACAAACTAGGTAGTAGATTACATAAGTTGTCTACCTCTCAGTCCCCTCTCTACCACAACTAGAGTTGTAATACATTCGGCAAGTGGTAGAGCCACAAGTACTGACAATAGGTACCTGGAAGCTTCCAGATCAAAGAAGCTATCTGATGAGGTATTAATAACATTAATTACATTAATAATAATGTAAATATTATGTTGTTGCTAAAATAAATCATCTCATGGAATTACCTACAAGAATCTTCTTCCAAACAAAACTTTTTTTCTTTAAAAAACAGTTTTAGAAGAAAAAACCCATAAAGGTACTTTAAGGATGAAAATATCTATTTTCTACAAAGAAATAAATATAATTTTTAAAAATCCAAATAGAATTTCTAAATTAGATGGAAGAAAATATGAAAGAATGAGGCTCACTTTAGAGTTGAGGAAGGGATGTGTGTTGGGGGGTGGGGGGCGGCAATGAGTAAAACCAAGGATTCTGTTGATTAAATATTTAAAAATAAAAAGTCAAATGTAAATTTGACTTATTTTTCCTTAATGACCACACTAACGCTTTTCAACTAAAGCAGCATAAAGACAGCTAGGGACAGGAAAGAGGCAGGAAATGAAGATAAACCACTAAAGTAAAGACAAAGGATGGAAATCATCTTAAGAGGTTTTCTTCTTAATCACCTCCTGCTGGCCAGAGCTACGTATTAAATCAGTGTTTGTCTAACTGAGGATTATTCTACCAACGCAAGGGACTTACAAGGAGAACTAGAGCTGCAGGGAGAGGTGTTCCATGCAGTTATGTGCCCATCCGTTCCTTACAGTGAGTCCCTCTTCAGTGCACTGCGTCTTTTCTTCTAATACAGGAATCCCCAATCTTTTCGGCACCAGAGACCAGTTTCAGGAAGAATTTTTCCACAGATGGTGCCGGGGGAGGGCGGTTAGGGATGATTCAAGTGCATTACATTTATTGTGCACTTTATTTCTATTATTATTACATTGTAATATATAATGAAATAATTATACAACTCATCATAATGTAGAATCAGTGGGAGTCCTGGGCTTGTTTTCCTGAAACTAGACGGTCACATCTGGGTGTGACGGGAGAAAGTGACAGATCATCAGACATTTAGATTCTCATAAGGGGAGTGCAACCTAGATCCCTCATATGTACAGTTCACAATAGGGTTGGCACTCCTAGAAGAATCTAATGCTGCCACTGATCTGACAGGAGGTGGAGCTCAGGTGGTAATGCAAGTAATGGGGAGCAGCTATAAATATAGAGGAAGCTTTGCTTACTCACCCACAGCTCACCTCCTGCTGTGCAGCCCAATTCCTAACAGGCCATGGACCCGTACCAGTCTGTGGCACAGGGGTTGGGGATCCTTATTCTAATAGATACAGGAGAAGTACATTGACATTAAGTTTTATTTTAAGGTACATTGGACCACTTCATTTTGCCATGATATTTTAAAATTTTAGCATGTTCTTTTTTTAAAGAACAGACAGGAATTCTCTACCTGGGTTGGAATAAATGGCAAAGTTTTGGTCTCATTAATAAAAATATTTCATATCAAGCCTATGAACAGCTACTTTAGAACACCACTTATTGTAACCCGTGGGCCTCAGACTGAACTGACCTTAAACTAAGGCTGCTGTTTTAGATAAATCATTGTTATAACTTGAGTGCCATTAGGATTTTTATGTGAATAGAAGAAAAAGATAAGGAGAAACATTTTTCCATGCACCAAGAAACACATATATCCTGATTGATGTCTAAGTCTTAGGCATTACAAGAAAAAAAAGCATTCAAATTCTCAAGTTCTGATTTGCTGCTATGGATAACAGTTTGTTTTATAAGTCATATTGCTTAAAGTTTTAAAAAATGAAAAGGAGGATCTTTGCTTGTAAATAGCATAGTTTCTGAAAGTAAAACTTTAAGGTATCTAACAGTTTTTAAAAAGCAACATGAAAAAACCAAGTCCTTACCTTACAAAAGAACTGGACATGAGCCCAACAAATCCAACAGCAGCACCCACGACAGCTGTTTTCCGACAACCAAATAGGTCTGTGAAGACGCTGACTATTGGGCAGCAAAAGAAAATCATCCCCATGGAGAGAGAACCTACCCATGCTGTAAAAGAGGGGAAAGCGTGGGGGGAATTATGACATGGTAAGTTATATTTGTATTTATTCCATTGATATAATACACATTTAGAAAAATTTTATTTTTAGTTTTTTTGAGTATAGTGCCTAAGCTTAGTTCTTTTGCCATGGAAATTGACTCATACACTAGTAGAATATTTGCTGACCTGGATAATAGTTACTGGGTATTTATTTCATAATCATTTATAAAACCATAGATATGTTTAATCTTTTTTTCTGAAGGTATGTTATATTTCACAATAAAAAAATTGAGAATCAGAAGTCAGATTCCATAAAAACCCAACAATGAAAACCAACAAGAAAGAAATATTAAATACAAATAATCATAATTCTGTGCCAAAGAAATGAGTAATCTGACTTCGCTGAGGAAATCAAGTCTGTAAGTCCTTCTAAAATATATAATAAACTAATGGAACCTAAGTGAAAATGGGCTGTGGAAAAAACAGACATGAGTCATAGTCCCAGATCTACAACTACAACGTATTCTTGGTCAGGTTACTTACCCTCTGAATGAGTTTTCTTATCTTGAAAATGGATCAAACACATACCTTTCTGGAATTATTAAAGATTAGAGAAAGTGTATATAAACTTCAGTATCTGGCACATAAGCACTTAATAATTTAGAGTTTAACACTGATGACGACAACAAATTGTCTGTCTTGGTAGATGACCCTGAAGCTCTATGCAGCTCTGGAAGTCTCCTAGTATACTACTCTATTTTCTTAGCAAAGGAAATTAAGCCCTATGCAAATGATCATCATTTCTAGAAATGAGTTTCATATTAAGTCCAAATGAAACTTTACCATACTAATAATTTAATTTTTTGCCTTTTTTTTTGAGGAAAGGTCTCGCTCCACTGTCCAGGCTGGAGTGCAGTGGTGCAATCTCAGCTCACTGCGATCTCGACAGCCCAGGCTCAAGCAAATTTCCCACCTCAATCTTCCAAGTAGCTAGAACCACAGGTGTGCACCACCATGCCTGGCTAATTTTTGTACTTTTTGTAGAAACAAGGTTTTGCCAGGTTGCCCACACTGGTCTTGAACTCCTGGGTTCAAGCGATCACCCACCTTGAGCCCAGAAATTTTTTGCCTTCTTACATTTTAAAGTATTATGAAAATTATATGTATTTTAGTCAGTCATATTTCTTTTGTGTGTGTTTCTTTTGTACAGACAGGGTCTCACTTTGCTACTCAAGCTGGTCTTGAACTCCTGGCTTCCAGCAATCCTCCCACCTCGGCCTCTAAAATGCTGGGATTGCAGGCGTGAGCCATGGCCCAATCAGTAAGCCATATTTCTATTTTCTTTCTTCCCTCACCAGAAAGAAGACTATAATCTTAAAACACAATGAAGAGACTGTGTAAACACTGTCATCTTGACTTAGATGGTGGTGACAGGGATTCAAAAGTAGACAGTAGGAAGGAGCTGATTGGCCAAATATATTAGCACAATCCAACCAAGACATGCAGAGCCTTACAGTATGGAGAGCTTGAGACAGGTTAAATTTTCTTTTTTTAATGAGACAGGGTCTCGCTGTGTCACCCAGGCTGGAGTGCGGTGACGCAACGTTTGCTCACTGCAACCTCTGCCTTCTAGGCTCAAGCCATCCTCCCACCTAAGCCTCCTGAGTAGCTGGGACTACAGGTGTGTGCCACCACACCAGCTAATTTTTGTATCTTTTGTAGAGACAAGGTTTCGCCATGTTGCCCAGGCTGGTCTCAAACTCCTGGGCTTAAGTGATTGGCCCACCCTGGCCTCCCAAATTGCTGGCATTACAGGCATGAGTCACCACACCCAGACTAGTAAGAATTTGTTAGTCTGCTATCTTATACAAATATTTTACTAATCTCTAATCATTTAATTTCATTCAAAAAAGTTCAGACATCTATGGTTTAAGAAATGATCTAGGCTGGGTGCGGTGGCTCACATCTGTAATCCTAGCACTTTGGGAGGCCGAGGTGGGCTGATCACCTGAGGTCAGGAGTTCCAGACCAGCCTGGCCAACATGGTGAAACTCCGCCTCTACTCAAATACAAAAATTAGCCAGGCGTGGTGGTGGGTGCCTGTAATTTCAGCTACTTGGGAGGCTGAGATGGGAGAATCACTTGAACCCGGGAGATGGTGGTTGCAGTGAGCCGAGATCGCGCCACTGCGCACTCCAGCCTGGGAAGCTGAGCGAGACTCTTTCTCAAAAAAAGAAAGAATCTAATATAAATACTAGGCAGGCTAGAAGAAAATATCCTAACATCTACTTTTATTTTTTATTTATTTTTTACAGCAAACATTGCCTGACAACCAACATCTACTTTTAGATAAAAGCAACTTTTATAATTAAGGGGCCAACACTAAATATTAGACCACAGCAAGAAACCCAAGAGCATATCCTTATATTGCACATACTGCTTATATGAGTGACGATATTTTCAAGAAAAAAGACCTTGGCCGGGCATGGTGGCTCACACCTGTAATCCCAGCACTTTGGGAGATCAAGGCAGGCAGATCACCTGAGGTCAGGATCAAGACCAGCCTGGCCAACATGGAGACACCTCGTCTCTACTAAAAATACAAAAATTAGCCGCCCGTGTTGGCTCATGCCTGTAATCCCAGCTACTCAGGAGGCTGAGGCACAAGAATTGCTTGAACCTGGCAGGTGGGGAGGCTGCAGTGAGCCGAGGTCATCCTACTGTACTCCAACCTGGGGGACAGAGTGAGATTTTGTCTCAAAAAAAAAAAAAAGAAAGAAAAGAAAAGAAAACAAAACAAAACCCTTGCACAAGTTTCTGTGAATTACTGTGGATTTCAACCTACTTCTATACTAAATATTAAAAATTACAGATTTATGTGTCTATTGAATAAGCACTAACAGGATATAATCAAATACAGCTTCTTGTCTTGACTGCCTTCTTAAAATTTGTTCAGTGGGGAAAAATTTTCCCTTGACACTAGATGAACACTTCAACAGGCCCATTTGATTCTTTTGGTCAATGTTAAAGAAAGGCTTATGGTCACTTTAGGTAACAAACCAATATTCACTAGGTAATCAAATCTTTTCCTCAGCCCCAGGGAACCTGGGAAGGGATTGAAATCAGCTGCTTTTCTTCTCTTCCAGGACTTTACACCATCCCTAGCTGTCAGATCTTTCCAAGGTAGGCATGGGAGACGGAGGCTGGGGAAGGAAGGCAAGGAGATTCCAACATGAGCCCTCCTGCCAAAACACCTGTCTGCTAATGTTTGAAGCTAATTCTTTTTTCTCAGATGCACTTTCATGGGTCATTCAGAGTCTCACCTCAGAGTTCCTTCTGGCCATAGCACCATTGACTTGGATAATTCATTCTTCTCCTGGCTTTCTGGCTGTCATTCAAAAGACTCACCGTTGGAACCTCACTGCCCTTTCAGGCATCTATTTGGACAGGAGTCAAACTCCAGGCTACCCCTCTCCTCCGCTAGGCCCACCTCTAATCTGCAGGAAATACATTTCCTTTGCCCTGACAAAGGCTGGAGTGTAGGCAAATTCAATACAGACACCATTACAGTATAGCTCTTTCTGTGGGAACAGTAAGCCAGCCACAGTTCTCTCCCTGTTGGGTGTCTTGGAGAGTCAGACCCTGGTCCTCTGTTCCCCGCAACTGGGGGGAATCCTTTAAATCTCTTAAGTCGTCCCTCTCAAGCCCCTCTCACTCGATACCAAGTGAGAGAACAAGGAGAGATACCAAGTAAGAGAACAAGTGAGAGTAACCTCCACTTGTACCATGGTGGAGGGGGCACAGCACCGTTTTCTCAAGAGTCCTCATAAAATGCTATTCCTGACCCATAGTATCCTTCTTAATGGGTTTTAGAGCCTTTAACTGGTTTGAAAACCTACTTTAAAAAGCCACATAAAATATCTCACTTTTGAAATTCACACTGTTGTACTGCAGTGCCTAAACTGAAATTCCAATAGATTTTGTTACAATAATAATTGGCAATAGATGAAGTTAGGTCTGTCTTCTGATCAAATTCAAGAATAAATTAATGATTGGATTAGTTATGACCTGCTATTGCACACTCACAACATTTCTAGTTTTGTCAAGTTTTAACATGACAATAAATAATCCAAGGTCTTATGACCTATGATATATATGCCACAAAAATAAAATGGACTGTTGTTCTCTTTCACCCCTTCCAAGTCTGACTATTACTGCTATTATAATAATAAAGACTCAATAGAGCTAGCTGTTGTGCTGATAATATATTTGTTGTGCTCAGAAGACTATTTCATTTAATCCCCAAAATTCTATAAGGTAGTACTTCTATTAAGTTCGTTTAACAATTGAGAAACTGAAGTACATAGCTACTACAATATATCCAGCATGGTAAAATTTTTATCTTAAAAATGCAAACAGCCAGGCGTGTTGGCTCACACCTGTAATCCCAGCACCTTGGGAGCCCGAGGTGGGTGGATCACCTGAGGTCAGGAGTTCGAGACCAGCCTGGCCAACAGGGCGAAACCCCATCTCTACTAAAAATACAAAAATTAGCTGGGTGTGGTGGCAGGTGCCTGTAATCCCAGCTATTCGCGAGGCTGAGTAATGAGAATCACTTGAATCTTGAATCTGGGAGGTGGAGGTTCCAGTGAGCTGAGACTGTGCCACTGCACTCCAGCCTGGGCAAAAGAGTAAGACTCTGTCTCAAAAAAAAAAAAAAAAGTGCAAACTAGACCAGGAACAGTGGCTCATATGTATAATCCCAGCACTTTGCGAGGCTGAGGTAGGAGGATTACTTGAAGCCAGGAGTTCAAGCCCAGCCTGGGCAACAAAGCAAGACCCCATCTCTACAAAAAAAAAATACTTTAAAAACTAGCTGGGCATGGTAGCACACAACAGTACTCCCAGCTTCTTGGGAGGCTGAGGCAGGAGGCTCCCTGGAGCCCAGGAGTTTGAGGCTGCAGTAAGGTATGATCATGCCACTGCACTCCCGCCTGGGCAACGGAGCAAGACCTTGTCTCTCTCTCTTTCTCTCTCTCTCTCTCACATACACACACACACAATAAATAAATAAATAAATAAATAAATAAATAAATAAATAAATAGCAATTGAGCCCTAGTCCCTCTAGGTCCTTCTACAAAACACCCACAGAGGACTTCCTAATATATATTTTCCCCCCAAGGATCTCTCCTCGAAAGTTAACAGTCTATTTGCAGACCAAAGCATGCCCCCACAGAACTCTCCACAGGGCATCTCAGAACTCATGCCCACCAGGAGGGCATGTTGAAAGCATACCCACTTGGCCACTTTTACAACTTACTTCTGCCCAAGAAGGTGCCAGCTCAGATACTTGCCCAGTAGCAGAGGGACCCTTGCCCTTGCTCATTTCCTCCCCTACCTTATAAAAATGCCCACTTTTTGCTCCAAAGGTGAAGTGGCACATTTAAAGGCAGGATGCTTTGTGCCTCTTCCCCTAAGCTAGTTTTGAAATAAATACACTTCTTTGTATCAGAACTTGCTCTTGTTAATTGGACTCTACATGCAGTGACCAACTAACCTGCTTTTCAGTTACACTATTAAAATTTTAGTGTTCTTTAATGTTCTAGGCTCTATCCTAGGCTGTTGGGAATATAAAAACAAATAAGAGATTTCTCTACCTTCCAATAATTTTCAGTCTACTAACATGCAAAAGTGGTTCGATCAGAACACCAGATAGAATGTCCTGTGTCTTGAGACATAGATGCCAAAAATGTACAAGATGTGCTTGTATAACTCTTATTTGAATATGTGTGTATGTTTGACATCAGAGAGACACATCCAAGAAGCCATGTTAAGAAATCTTTCAACAGAAAAATACCAGGAAGCTTTTCAATTTCCCTATCCAGACCCTATTTGTTTCCTACTCCATTCTGAGAAAAAATCCCAAGGCTCTAAATGTATGACAAAAGCAGGATGCAAATCACTCAAAGTGGTTAGGTTTAATATTTAAGAAGATTCTCCTGCATGCCAAATAAAGCAAAGGTGTTGTAATTATGCCGATGTAAATGACTGCAAGGGCAAAGTGTTTACAAATGAAAATACCCAAAGGGAAGATTTATTGTAGTTAAAGGTTGATGAATAGTTTTTTGCCCTTTGGTAGCTCCAACCTGCATTTCCACTCCATCTTGGCCTCTTTCAAGGTATCTATGCTCTGTAATAACCAATATTGGTCTAATAGCCTTAAGTTATGTAAAATAAACATATGCAAATATATATATATTTGCTAATCAACTTCTGTTTGTGGCATTGGAATAAAGTGGTCATGCAAACCCTACTACAGATAACTATTATTAAATCTGGGCTAAACAAAACTATTTAAACACTGGAAAATATCTGAAAAACTGATAGAAATTGGGGGAGAGTTTGAAAAGCTACAGTTGCAAGAAGAATTACAAAGCTGTGGGCTTTCTAGAGGGCCAATAAAATGTGCAGATGCTCAGTAGACTGAACAGAAGCCAGAATAAAGAAAGGCAGCATCCGAAAGTTATAAGAACTAAGCAGAGATATCAGCTGCCGCACACCACAGTGAGACAGGATTTGCAATGTGAGCTCCGGCAAGCTATCTGCTAGGAACAAAAACTCAATAATCCTTGGATTAACACAGTAGAATCAGAGTTATTTCAAAATATTATCTACATGTTCAAGTTTCAACCAAAAATTATGAGGCATGCAAACAAACAGGCAATCAATAAAAACAGACTCTGAAGGGCTCAGCCATTGAATTTAGCAAACAAAGATTTCAAAGTTTCTATTATAAATATGTTAGATGAATTAGAAAATAATATTTTTCAAAGAATTTAAGATATGAAGTGATCTTACTTAGTGAAGAGATAGGGGATCTCAAAAACAAAATGTAAACTATAAAAAAAGAGAAAATTCTGGAGACGAAAAGTATGTATCTAAAGATTGGGTAATTTCTACCTTCAAAGTTCCCAGACCTTTCTTATCTTTCATCTACAATCTGCTAAGCGAACCTATTGAATGCATTTTCCAGTCATACTTTTGAAGTATATTGGTATCTTTCCTCTGTTATAACTCAATATCAGTCTAATAGCATAAATTATATAAAATAATAGTATGCAAAACAGATATTAAAATGCAAAATATTATTTACCGAAGTCCCAGTAATTCCTGGGGCATGAAACTGTTTGGAAACTATATAAAAATTCAGGAGTGGATAGACTGTACTCTTGCCTTGACCATTTTATTGCCATCCTAAAGGTTATTTGGTAGTTATATTTCACTTAAGAGTGGCTTTAAAAATATTTGCTAATCAACCTCTGTTTATGGCATTGGAATAAAATGGTCATGCAAACCCTACTACAGATAGTTACTGAATGCATTTTTCAGTCATACTTTTGAAGGGTGAAGTATTGGAGATAGAAATTACCCAATATAAAGAAATTACCCAATCTAAAGACAGCAGGCCTTTGTTCACATTGCAAATCCTGTCTCACGGTGAGAGAATAATATTAAACAAAATTAACTAAGTCTTAGAGACCTATGGATCTCTAGGAAAAAATGTGGGTCATTTTGAAGAAATAATAGGGCTGGGTACAGTGGCTCATGCTTATATTCCCAGCACTTTGGGAGGCCAAGGCAGGAGGATCACTTGAGCCCAGATATTCAAGACCAGCCTGAGCAAAATAGTGAGACCTCATCCTTACAGCAAAAAAAAAAAAAAAAAAAAAAGCTAGGTGTGATATCATGCACCACCTGTGGTCCCAACTACTCAGGAAGCTGAGGGGAGGATCACTTGAGCCTGGGAGGTTGAGGCTTCAGTGAGCTACGATTGTGCCACTGCACTCCAGCCTGGATGACAGAGGAAGACACTGTAAAAAGCAAACAAACAAATAAAAAGAACAGCGCAAAATAAAAATTGCAAATTGTGTGAAAAACTTTAACTTATAGATCCAAGAAGTTCAAAGACCCCCCAGCAAGATAAACACTAAGAAAATGATTCCTAAGCTTATCACAGTCAAACTGCTGAATGCCAAAAAGAAAATTTTGAAAGCAGAGAAAAATAATATATCTAGAGAGAACAATGATATCATTAACAGGTGGCCTCTTGTAAATAATAAGGGACAGAAGACATTGGAACTTTCATATTGATAGTGCTGAAAGTGGGGGAAAATAACCAAGAATTCTATATCCAGCCTTTTGAACTAGCCTTCAAAAATGAAGGCAAAATAAAGATTTCTTTAAATGGAGAGAATCTGTCACTAGGAAATTTACACTACAAGAATGTTAAATAAAGTTCTTCAGGCTGAAGAGAATGACACCACTGGCAACTTGGGTCCAAAGGAAGGATTAACACACACACACACACACACACACACACACACACTTTTCCTCATAATTTCTTTACAAGGATAACTTTAAATTACTGTTTAAACAAAAACTATAACACTATATATAGATGTTATAATAAATAAATATGTGAAAACAACAGCATTAAAGATGGATGTAAATGGGTATATACTGTTATAAGGCTCCTATATTTTACCTGAATTCTGTATTAACTTAAAATAGAGTGGAATGACTTAAAGATGCATATTGTAATACTCAAAGAAAGCACTAAAAAATTATGCACAGAGATATAGCTAGAAAGCCAATTAAGGAATTAAAATTGACTACTAAAAATTATTTGATTAATGAAAAGGCAAGCAGAGAAGAAGGAACAGAAGAACAAAAGGTAGATGAGACAAAAAGAAAACAAATAGCAAAATGGCAGACCTAAATGATATGGCCATATCAATTATTACATTAAATGAAAATTGACCTAAATGTCATTAAATTTAAAAAGACCTAAATTGATATGGCCATATCATTTTTTTTTTTGAGATGGAGTCTTGCTCTGTCACCCAAGCTGGAGTGCAGTGGCATGATCTCACCTCACTGCAACCTCCGCCTCCTGGGTTCAAGTGATTCTCCTGCCTCAGCCTCTCGAGTAGCTGGGTTTACAGGCACGTGCCACCGCACCTGGCTAATTTTTGTATTTTTAATAGAGATGGGATTTCACCATGTTGGCCAGGCTGGTCTTGAACTCCTGACCTCAAGTGATCCGCCCACCTCAGCCTCCCAAAGTGCTGGGATTACAGGCATGAGCCACCGTGCCTGGCCTCAATTTTTACATTAAATAAAAATAGACTAAAGACTTTAATCAAATGGCAAAGATTGTCTGACTGGATAAAGATGTAAGAACTAATTATATCCTGTTTAGAGATACATTTTAAATTCAAAGGCAAATAAGTTAAAAATAAACAGATGGAAAAAGATATCACATGTAAACACTGGGCCTAAAAGCCTAAGGTGGCTATACTAATATTAGACAAGACAGACTTTGAGACAAGAAGTATTAGTAGAAACGAAGAGGAATACTTCATAATGGTAAAAGTGTCAAGGCATCAGGACACTATAACAATTATAAATGTATATATACCTAATAACAGAGCTTTAAAAATACAGGAAGCAATGAAATTTGATCCCTACCTTACACCATATAAAACATCACCTCAAAATGGATCATAGAACTTAAATGTAAAACTGAAAACTATAAAACTTCTAGAAGAAAATATTGGAATCCAGGCGTGATGGCTCACAACTGTAATCCCAGTTTCGGGGCTCATCCGGGATCCCTGAAGGGTGAGTAAATGCAGACCTAAACTCTTTCACTTTCATTTCCAAGGCTTCTTGTCCTCAGACTTGTGCTGAAGGCAGATGAAGCACTGAACCTCTGGTGAGCCAATTAAGAGTGAATGGTGCAGCTACAGAGGACAGGATGCTGGAGAGGACCCCTACACCCACCCTTCACCCCATTGCTCTCAAGGGTTGGGAGTGTCAACCTCGTTCTAATCCAGTTTTTTCTACCACATTTTCCTTCTTTTTGGGGGGGTCTGTCATGGCACCTATCTCTTCTTTTACAATGTTAAGAGTGTTGCTGCAAACTACAGAGATATTACTGGGGAGAATGAGCATTTGGCCCAGCTGTCAGATATGCAATTCAGAACAATGCAGTTTCCATCTGTTCTTAGAGGCAAGGGGGATACAGGGATTAGAAGTGTCTTTTTTTTCCCTGTTGAAGGAACCTATTTGCATAGAGCAAGAGGCTTTTTCTCCCAGGCACTTCCCCCTTCTTGTACTTAAGCTGTTTTTTGTCTTTTCTCCACAGTATCAGGAGTCAAACACAGCCCTGTGAATACAGAGAGCTTTTCCATGCAAGGGTTTTCTTTTGTCCTTTTGAAAGGCATCTTACTAGGCCAGGACCCAAATTCATGGGACTCCCTAACTTAATGAGCCCATGCACCCTCCTGAGGCACCTTTTTGTCCCAAACTCAATTTCGAGCTTCAGGTTGAAGCCCTAGAAAGAAAAACTGGATCTGAGGGATCGAGAAGCAGATGGCAATGAAAGTCAAGGGACACAGCACAGGTGAGTAGGACTAATTCCTGCCAATTAAACCCCTGCTTCATGAAAAGAGGTCATGCTTGTATCTATGGCATAGATGAGGTCTAGGAAACTCAAAGGTTACTGACAGCAGGGAGGATAGGCAGCGGGTAGGTGAGTACAGATAATTCCTACCCTCTAGGCCTCCCTGTTCCACACGGGTGAAAGCCGTTTTGGCATCCATGGGCAGCACCTGCCAAGGTCACCGGAACTCGGAGATACAAAGATGGAAGAAAGAAAGGGGACACCTTTTCTTTCTCCCCCTTATGTACCCTAAGTATATGCTGGGAAGAGACGGGAACTAAAGGATGCCTTTTTCCCCTCTTTCCAGATGGGTAACCAGCCATCTTCAGTCCGTACTTCTTTTGAATGCATCCTGAATCACTGGGACTCCTTTGAAATAAATGTCTTCTTTTTCATCTTCTGTCTTCTCTTCATGGATGGGTAATTGTGTCCCTGTACCACAGGATACTGCCCTTGGATGCATCCCCCAAACTGTGAAAAGTTTAATTTCCCCAAACCTTAAACTGCTTGGCTTAAAATTGAACTGGGAAGGGAACCCAGAAGCCTGACATGCCAGTAAAAGAGTAAAAGTTCTTACCAGTCAGACTTCTGGCCTCTTTCTCCCTGTGCAAACCAGTAAAAGGAAGGATAAAAATCACTGTTTATTCTTCTGTAAAGTTTTGATTAATGGAAAAAAGGATTTGTGAGGCTAATCTTAAGCTGTAGCCAATCTGCTATGCTTTGTGTGTCTTTCTGTACAGTTCTGTCATAAGGAGTAAGACAGGATAGAACACAGACCTAGGACCCCATAAGCCCACTGTTCAAGCCAGCCATGCAAACTAGTCAGTTACAGACTTTGCTACAGGTCTCTGAAGGAAAAAAAACTGAATAAGGTCTCCATCTTGTTTTATGTCCTTGGGAGCTTGACCTTGTAACCACGTGGCAGTACTTTCTTTTGGTCTCTGCCATTTTACAATGGAAGCCCTGGTTCAATCCTGGCTTAGGGAATGAGTACTTTCTGGCTAATATCTGTGTGACTTTTATCATTTGCTGATTCTCTTCCCCTCCATGAACAACTTCTAGCTTCCTTTCTTAAATCTTCCTTTCTCTGAGCTATCTTTAAAGATTCTAGATTTTGTAAAAACTGCTTACCATCTCTTTGAAAATACCTTGTACACAGGCAGTGAAGTCACAACCTTACTTAAGGCTTGTTGGTTTCACCTGTGAGGTTACTTTTGGTAAAGTTCAAAAGCCAGAAATATTGGCCACTTGGTGAGGCTAAAGTTGGGTAACAAGGGATTTAAAAGGATTTTTTAAAATAAGAGCACTATGGTCAAACGTCAGCTTAATTAAAAGTGGATATCCAAGCTATAGGCATATTTAAAAGGCCTCTATGTTTTCCTCTTCTTGCATCTTGTTTCACTGGAAAAAGATTTTCTTTTTCAGTCAACTGAATTACTTTTCTCCATTTTGTCTTGCCACTCTTAATGCACGCATGAGAGGCCCTAAGATAACTTCTGATGGCCTGGGACTCCCTGGAAAAAATGGAAGAGGCACCACTGACCCCATTTTAGAAAAAAACCTCTGTTTTCCTCATGAAACCCGAAGAATTAAAAGCAGATAAATCCCTCTCAAAATCTGTTTTTGTCTTCCAGCTATAACTATTTATTAGGCCCTAAAAACTGCATGCTTTCCTAGCCCTGCTCTTGACAGGCTCCATCCTGAGGTCAGTAATCTAATTAGGAGATTGGACAATGAAAAATCTTACAACTACTGGATCCTCTGTCTGTGTAGTTATATATGTGTAATGTGTGTGATGTTTGTATAAAAAAGAGCTCTAACTAATTGGCTTAGAAAAAAATAAGCACTTAGATCAAATATTTTTTGAAGGAAAAATAAAAGCTATAATACCTTTTAGTTCAAATGATTTTAATATTTGAAAAATAAAAAGTTTTAGAGATTATTGGTAAAATACAAATGTCTTCAAAATGTAAACATGTGGTCTAAATTATGCAGGTCAGATACTAGGTTTACTAAATGCTTTAAAGTTATAAACTGCTTCTTTGGCTTTTTTTCTCTTTTTTGTTTTTTCAACAGTATCACTCTGTTGTCCAGGATGGAGTGCAGTGGCATGATCTTGGTTGCCTCTGCCTCCCAGGTTCAAGTGATTCTCCTGCCTCACCCTCCTGAGTAGCTGGGACTACAGGCATACACCATAATGACCAACTAATTTTTTTATTTTTTTTAGTAGAGACGGATTTTCACCATGTTAGCCAGGCTGGTCTTGAACTCCTGACCTCAGGTGATCCACCTGGCTGGGTCTCCCAAAGTGCTGGGATTACAGGTGTGAGCCACCATACCCAGCCTGCTTCTTTGGCTTTTGAAAATTGTTCACCTTGCTTGCTTTACAGTTTTGTAAGGCCATATTACCAATAGCACACCAGAGTGGCTACAACTTAAGGTATAATTGGTAGCACATAATTATAATAACTTACCAGGCTTTACATTAAAATTAAAAATTGCTAAGGTTTACCATTATACCATGTAATTGAGACTACTGAAAACAGATTTACATCAAGGTGTGTAAGGAAAGTAAATGTGTTTTTAGTAAAGGATTATAAGAAGGCATGGGAATTTAAATTTTTGCCTAGTTTAGAGGATTAAATAATTGTTTTAAGTTGGATAAGATAAAGTTGAAGGTTTAAACAAGTTGTGGAAGGTTTGTAAAAATTAATCTTGCAAAAGAAATTCTGTGTGTGAACATATTGACTAAATTCAAAAGGGTATTACATGGCTTTTCTGTAAATTGAACATTAGAATAAAAAAACAAGGTTTTCTTAAGGCACTGATCTACTCTTTAACAAAAATTTGTAAAGGTTTATAAGAATCTCACCTCATGGTCAAACTGGTTAAGATTGGACAGAATTATCTAAAGATTTCATCAAAAAATAAAGGGTGTGGGAGAGACCAGAGATGGATTGTTTGTTTGGAAAGCTGTCTTCACTCTTAATGAGTAAAGATTTTTACCTTTTTAAAAATTTTCGAGTCATCATTTTGGCTAAATAAATGACTTATGGTAATCTGGAATTGTATTTCATAATATAAAGTGTTTTAAACCTCTAATGTACTTAACAGGCTTCCCAAAATCAAACTTCAGTTTCAAGGTTGTCTTTTCTGACCCCTTACTTTTGAATACTACAGAGGTCTCCTGGAGCATCCAAAAGAGAGGTAAACAGGATTAATTGACATGTTTAGTTATGTGGGATTGCCAAAATAAAAATAATGTTTAATCTTCTTCAGGTTATATTTTAATGAAAAATACATATGTTCCAAAATTCTATGAGGTTTCTAAAATTCTAATGTCTGAGTATATGCTATCAATCGTAATTAAAATTATTATGTTGTTATTGTAAAGCTCAGAAATAACCAAATTTCTTTGTCAATCATGGCTTTGACTGTTATTACCCAAAGACATTTTGTCATTCACAGACAATTGTCTTATTTTGATCCTTTTCAAAAGATGGTTTATAATCAGCTATGGGACTTTGACAGGTGCTGTCAAATGCAGGTTTCTGATAACTTTGGAGATTGTGACATTGGAATAGAGGGAAAATGTACAGGACTCATGAAGAGCTGAAATGTTCGTGAATATCAAGCAGAAGAAGAGTTAATAGAATGTACTGAACTAATAGAAAGCTGAAGTAATCTTTTTTTGCTTAAAACATTGCTGATCCTTGTTTTGTTTTTCAGAGTCAAGGAAACTTTCATGTTGAGCTATCTATAGCTTTTAACAATTGAGTAAGGTATACTCCAGTGAACAAAATTTGGAGCACATTTATTTCTTTCTGCTTGGTTTCCTCAGAACTTGGAAACTATTTGTGAGTATTCTTAATTTGCAGCAATACAGTTATTTGCATCAGTGCAGTAAGAATCCATTTTCTTTTGCAACAGGACACAACTGGAGAAACTGGTTGTTTTACCAAGGCTTTGACTGGAAGGGTGTGCTTACCTTTAAGAAATCAAGTTTGACTTGCAGAACCAATAAAAGCCCCTTGGGAAAACTGGCCTCATACTTTGTCTTCTACACAGTCCCTGTACAGAGTTCCTAATCTGTGGTGAATAAAGAATGTCACTTTCCAATAGGCCCAGGAACCCCATGTTATCTTGGGACCTCAAGAAGAGAGGAATTTACCCAACTCATAGGTATTTGAGGATACAAACCCATGGCTGGGCTCAGCTTTAAAAGGTCTTATCTGAAATTACTTGTGGAACAGAGTTCCATCAAAGCCAATTTTAAAAGCCTGTGTGAAAAATAATTATTCTTGCTGTACTTTATGCAAATAACCAGGCCAAATATAAGACTAAAGTTTATTCTGCAAATGACTCAGTCCTATCATGATTTGTTTTTAACAAAAATGAGGACTGGAGAGAGAAAAATTATGTTTCAAAATTTATCATACACTTTTCATTAAATTCTAGTCTCATTAGTTGTTTTTAAGTTTTTGTCTGCATTTTAGACTAACCCTGCTTATTTCTGTGAACCAACCAGTGATCATCAGCTGCAGCTCAGAAGAAACAAAAGGGATGGGTGATGTAAAAATCTGGATCAATATTCTAGTTCTGGGCAATTATCCTGCAAATCCTGCCAGGTGATAGGATAAACAGGGTGCCTGTAACCCAGAGGTTTCTTTGTTTGGGAAAATAAGACCAAAGAAGCTGACCAAAGCCGAGCCTCATGCACCCAAATCTTAGCAGGCATAACTATAGCCACCTGTTATCTGGGCATGCTGGCAGCCTTAGGATTTTTGAGCTGTCCTTACCCCCTTATTTTGTTTTGATACATGTCTTCTAATAATCTGGTTGTCTTCTCATTTTCAGGCCATTAAACTCCAGTCATGAAACTGGAGCCTCAGACGATGGCTCCCTTTTACTGGGGACCCTTAGATAGGCCTCTGAGGGAGATCTGACTGCCATTTTCCCAAAACAGCACCCCTGTCAGTAGGAAGCAGTTAGTATCAGTCATCATCCGTATTCTAATGGCAGTTAGATGTACCTCTTCAGAGGGGAGAACTGATAGCAGCAAGAGGCAGACAAATGCCTAGGCAGATAGGGGTGTAGGAACGGGTCCCTGGTGAAACCTGACCTTCAAGATGAAGACAGTTTAAAGCCTAGCTACAAGTCCCAGGCAAATCCATGGACTGGATTGAGAACCTGTCTTCCCATTTGGCATGCTTTCCTCTGATTGATCCCCACCCTCCACCTATTTTACACATACCTACCCTTTCTATTTTTTGAGACAGTGTCTCGCTATGTCAGCCAGGCAGAAGTGCCATGGTGCAATCTCGGCTCACTGCAACCTCTGCCTCCCAGGTTCCAGCAATTCTTCTGCCTCAGCCTACCAAGTAGTTGGGACTACAGGTGTGTGCCACCACACCCTGCTAATTTTTGTATTTTTAGTAGAGACGGGGTTTCACCATGTTGGTCAGGCTTGTTTCAAACTCCTGATCTCAGGTGATCCACCTGCCTTGGCATCCCAAAGTGCTGGGATTACAGGCACGAGCCACCATGCCAGGCTACATACCTACCCTTTCCTAATTGGTTTTCTACACTATCGCGCCCACCTTTGAATATTGTCTTCACTTTAACTTTTATTGCATACTCACAAACCAATCTGTACATGCTCCCCATTCTGAGTCCATAAAAAGCCCCAGACCCAGACCCACAGAGAGAGAGAGAAAAACCACCTGACTGTGGGGGTGAGGGACCACTCCGTGTCCCCTTAATGCTGAGAGTTGTTCCATAACTCAGTAAAATTCTTCTCCACCCATCCTTACACTTCAAATTGTCAGCATATCCTCCTTCTTTTTAGATGCATGACAAGAGCTCAGGAACCGCTGAACGTCGGTAGAAGCTATAGCACAGGTGGACCAAGTGAGTGGGGTGCCTTGGCCCATGGCCGAGTGAGTCCCTGGTTGGCAAAGTAGCTGAGAAAAATCCTGTGTTACCAGCACTTTGGGAGGCTGAGTTGGGCAGATCACCTGAGGTTAGGAATTGAAGACCAGCCTTCCCAACATAGTGAAACCCTGTCTCTACTTAAAAAAATACAAAAATTAGCTGAGCATGGTGGCACATGCCTGTAATCCCAGCTATTCAGGAGGCTGAAGCACAAGGATCGCTTGAACCCAGGAGGTGGAGGTTGCAGTGAGCTGAGATTGCACTACTGCACTCCAGCCTGGGCAACAGAGTGAGACTCTGTCTCAAACAAAAGAAGAAAATACTGGAGAAAATCTTTGTGATCTTGGCTTAGGCAAAGATTTCTTAGATATAACATCAAAAACCTAAATGCCCATACAAGAAATCAGTACAAGAAAATGTTGATAAACTAAACTTCATCAAAACTAAGAACTTCTCTTTGAAAGACACTGCTAAGAGAATAAAAAGACAAGCCACAAACTGAGAGAGAAGATTTGCAAATTACATATCTAGTAAGAACTTGTATATAAATTACATACAAAATTCTCAGAACTCAATAAAAACCAAACAACTCAATTTTAAAAATGGGCAAAAAATTTGAACTTTACGAAAAAGATATATAAATGGAAAATATGCCTATGACACCCAATATCATTAGTCATCAGGGAACTGTCAAATTAAAACAATGAAAAACCACACACATCACAGGATATCTAAAAATGACTAATCATACCAAGTGTTGGTGAGGATGTAGAGCAACAAGAACTTTCACATACTGCTACTGGGAATATAAAATAGTACAAACACTTTGGAAAGCAGTTCAGGAATTTCTTAAAAAGTTAAACATAAACCTACCATATGACCCAGCTATTCCTCCATTCCTAGGAGGTTCCCAGCCCCTGAGCCTAAGAGAAACCAAAGCATATGCCTATACAAAAACTTATATACAAATGTTTATAGCTGCTTTATTTCTAATAGTCAAAAAAACAGAAAGAACCCAAATGTCTATAAATAAGTGATTAGATAAACAAATTATGGTATATCTATGTAATGGGATACACAGCAATAAATAAGAGTGAACTATTGATAAATACAACAACATGTACATGCACCACATTCTAGTAATTCCACTCCCAGGTATGTACTCCAGAGAAATTTTGCACATGTGCACAAGGAGAAATGAGTAAGGATGTTCACAGAAGCATCTGTAATAGTAAAAATCTGGAAATAACCTAAATTGCCCATCAGCGGTAAAATAAATGAAAAAATGTTGGTATTAACATACAATGGAATACAGATTCACACATTTGTAGTCATAGCATAAAACATGATGGGAATAATTAAAGCAAATTTGGGATAGTGATTACCTGTGGGAAAGTGTGCATGAAGGGGATTAGGAATGGAGAAGTGTACACAGGGGACCACAGCTGGGCCTGTAATGTTTACATCTTTTTTTTTTTTTTTTTTGAGTCAGGGTCTTGCTTTGCCACCTAGACTGGAGTGCAGTGGCAGGATCACAGCTCACTATAGCCTCTGGTCAACTGATCCTCCCACCTCAGGCTCCCGAGTAGCTAGAACTACAGGTGCATGCCACCACACCTGGCTGATTTTTGTAGAGACAGGGTTTTGCCTTATAGCCCAGGCTGGTCTCTAACTCCTGGATTCACGTGATCTGTCCTCCTTGGCCTCCTAAAGTGTTGACATTACAGGCATGAGCCACTGTGACCAGCCTACATCTTTTCAAAACTGAGAATGTTAGGATCTGAGTAAAGAGTAGTGGATACGCAGAAAATACATTTGTTATGTCATTCTCTAGATTTTTGTTTGTTTAAAATATCGAGTAAATACAAAAAAATACTAAAGTTAATTTTCAGATCTTCGAAAGGTTATTTACAGCAGGGGTCCCCAGCCCCCGAGCCTGTTAGGAACCAGGCCACACAGCAGGAGGTGAGTGGTAGGTGAGCGAGCATTATCACCTGAGCTCCACCTCCTGTCAGATCAGCACAGCATTAGATTCTCATAGGAGCACAAACCCTATTGTGAACTGCGCATGCAAGGGATCTAGGTTGCACATTCCTTGTAAGAATCTAATGCCTGATGATCTGAGATAGAACAGTTTTATCCTGAAATCATTCCCCCTCCCATTTGTCAAAAAATTGTCCTCCGTGAAACCAGTCCCTAGTGCCAGAAAGTCTGGGGACTGACGATCTAGAGGAGGTAAAATCACTTCACCAGAAAAAAGCTAAAAATAGGGAAAATGTGCACTGTAATTGTCATGGCAGAAAAGTAATAAAAATAGATAAATATTAATAATAGGCAAATAATTTCAAACTCTTTTCATTATAAAGTTCACTTTAAAAATGACAGACTACGTTTTGCAAAAATAATCTTAAAACCAAACATCCCATTCCTCTGAAATTAAAACTTCTCTTCACATTATATTATTAATAGTTCTTTTAAAACATTAAATAAAAATACGATAGAATAGCTCTCTGTTATGCCCTCTCATTTCTGCATGCTGATAGCATTTCATGATGCTTTCAAATAAGAAAGTCATCTTTTTTGGCTATAAGTCAACATTCGCAACTAGGATCACAGTTCTTTTTCTTTTTTTCTTTTTTTTTTTTAGTCGGATATAGCATTGTAAGAAGGATCATAGTACTGATACTCTGAAATATTTACCTACATAAACTATTTGGAATTCTTCTGCATGGGAGATTTGTCTAGTCTCCCACATTTATGTATTTATTCAATCACTTGTTTATATCATTATGGACTCATAGATATTTATTTTATACTTTGATTTAAATTCAAATACTTCTCTGTGGCATAGATCTGCCTTAAAACCACAAGTGGTCTGAAGTTATACTCTGTGGTTTCACTGATACTGACTACTTAGCTAACTTGTATCTTCAATTCTTGGAAACCTCATTCTCAGATGAAAACACCAAGTTTGGCCAGGCACGGTGGCTCATGCCTGTAATCCCAGCACTTTGGGAGGCCAAGGTAGGCGGATCACGAGGTCAGGAGTTAGAGACCAGTCTGGCCAACATAATGAAACCCATCTCTACTAAAAATACAAAAAATTAGCTGGGCGTAGTGGCAGGTGCCTGTAGTCCCAGCTACTCAGGAGGCTGAGGCAGGAGAATCGCTTGAACCCGGGAAGTGGAGGTAGCAGTGAGCCAAGATCATGCCATTGCACTCCAGCCCAGGTGACAGGACAAGACTCCATCTCAAAAACAACAACAACAACAACAACAACAACCAAGTTTTATCTCAATAGTACGATCAAAATGTGAAACTTTCCTACCTTTTAAAAAATAAACTTTTGGCTGGGCGTGGTGGCTCACGCCCATAATCCCAGCACTTTGGGAGGCCGAGGCAGGTGGATCACCTGAGGTCAGGAGTTCAAGACCAGCTTGGCCAACATGGTGAAACCCCATCTCTACTAAAAATATAAAAATTAGCTGGGTGTGGTGGTGCGTGCCTGTAATCCCAGCTACTTAGGAGGCTGAGGCAGGAGAATCGCTTGAGACCAGGAGGTGGAGGTTGCAGTGAGCCGAGATTTCACCACTGCACTACAGCCTGCGCAACAGAACAAGACTCCGTCTCAAAATAAAATAAAATAAAATACACTTTCATTTTAGAATAGTTTCAGATTTACATAACAATTGTGAAGACAGTACAGAGAGTGCCCATATACCTCATATCCAGTTTCCTCTATTATTAACATCTTACGATAGTATGTCACATTTGTCACAATTAATGAACTACTATTGATACATTATTAGTAACAAACGTCTATATTTTACTCAGATTTCCTCAGTTTTAACTAATATCCTTTTTCTATTCCAAGATCCCATACAGGATACCACATTATATTTAGTTGTCATATCTCCTTAGTCTCCTCTTGACTGTGACAGTTTGCCAGACTTTTCTTGTTTCAGATGACCTTGACAGCACTGAGGAGTACTTTTCAGGAATTAAGTAGCATGTCCCTCAATTAGGATTTGTCTGGTGTTCTTCCCATGATTAGTCTAGGGCTATGAGGTTTTTTGGAAGCACGACTACGCAAAGTGCCATTTCATCCCATTATATCAAGGAAACAGAGTGCAGTATCAACATGGCTTAGTGCTTTTGATGTAAACCTCGATCATCTGGGTGGGACAGAGTTTGCCAGATTCCTCCACTGTGAAGTTGTCTTCTTTTCCCTATTTATACTGCACTCCTGGAAGGAAGTCACTAAGAACAGCCCACACTTACAGGAGTGGGGAATTAATTATGCTCTGCCTCTTTGACAGTGAAGTATTTACCCATGTAAATTACTTGGAATTCTTCTGCATGGGGGATTTGTCTAGTCTCCCACATTTATTTATTTATTCAATCACTTGTTTATATCATTATGGACTCGTAGATATTTATTTTATACTCTGATTTAAATTCAAATACTTCTTCATTTTGTTGGCTATTGCGAACTCTTTCACATGGCCCCTGCGACCCTTTGACATACTCCCATTATTGGGGAGCAGTTTATTGTTTTTAGTTTTTGAGTACTCCCTTGCTTTCTGATATATAAGATGCTCCAGGCTAATCTTATATATTATCATCAGCCCTTTCTGCAAGGAGCCCTGGTTGTTTTTACTGGAGAATAGTATTACAAACCAAGATAAATGGTGCTAGGTGTGCTTGTTGCAACAGGGATGTCATGGCTTCTGCGCCCTCTTAGCCAAAGGAGGTAGAAAATACATGTGCATATACCAACCTATCTATGCATATCTATAAATACTTTCCACATGTAACCATCTGTATCTATATTAAGCTAAACATAAATTCATGCTGAGCATACTTATATACACCTCCAACTCTAATTCATTATCACATGGGTTATTCTAACTCCTTCCTTGCTTGTCTATAATCTTTCTTTACAGCAATAAAAAATCTGGGGACTTCCTACTTTTCACCTCAGAAAGTTACAAAAGTAAAAGAAGAAATGAATTTATGTTTTGAGAGGAAATCACTTCTTCGAATAACCACATTATTATGTTTTTTGGGCCAGGCGTGGTGGCTCACGTCTGTAATCCCAACACTTTGAGAGGCAAAGACTGGAGAGTTGCTTGAGGCCAGGAGTTTGAGACCAGCCTGGACAATCTAGGGAGACCCTGTCTCTACAGAAAAAAAAAAATGAAACAACTTTTCAAAATTAGCCAGTCACGGTGGCATGCACCTGTTGTCCCAGCTACTCGGAAGGCTGAGCTGGGAGGTCAAGGCTGCAGTGAGCCATGATCATGCCACTGCCCTCCAACCTGGGTGACAGGGCAGGGCAAGACCCTGTTTAAAAAAAAAAAAAAAAAGCCCTGTTGAAAGCAGTGATATTTAAAGAAGATAGGAAGATTGTGCAGTGTACCCTCTGTGTGTCACCTTAGATGAGGCCAGACTTAGAATCCATAACCCAGATGAGATCATCCTGGCCCCTGGTAGAACCACTCACCACTTTCAGAATTGTCTTTTTTTTTTGAGATGGAGTCTTGTTCTATCACCCAAGCTGGAGTGCAGTGGTGTGATTTCAGTTCACTGCAACCTCCACCTACTGGGTTCAAGCAATTCTCCTGCCTCAGCCTCCCAGGTAGCTGAGATTGCAGGCACTGCCACCACGCCCAGCTAATTTTTGTATTTTTAGTAAAGACAGGGTTTCTGATTTTTGTATTTTCAGTAGAGATGGGGTTTCCATGTTGGCCAGGCTGGTCTCGAACTCCTGACCTCAAGTGATCTGCCCGCCTCAGCTTCCCAAAGTGCTGGGATTATAGGTGTGAGCCACCGCTCCCGGCCTCAGAATTGTCTCTTGATGTCATGGCCTCATCTTTCATCAAGAGATGCTTAAAGAAACTGCCTGATAAAATCCATTATTACCTCCACTATAAGGCCAATGCCAACATTACTTCATTACCCAGCATCTCCTATAAGAAACAAAGGGGCAAAAAATACTTGCTTCCTTGAGTAAAGTAACAAGTAAATTGTGTCTTATTTAACCACATCCATCATGCTTCCCTTTTCATGTTGTTTGCCAGAAGCTTAGAGTCAAATTTGCTATGGGACTGTAACAACTATATAGGCCCTGACTGGTGATGTGTTTACATTCCCCCAGTCTTAACAACATATACTATTGTCATATTTTTCATGGTTGCTGAAATTTTATTTTCTACTCCTATCCTACTATTTTATTTGTGCAGTGTTTTATGCTTCTAAAAACTACCTCAAATCCTTTGCGGAATGAAATAATATAAATTAATGCACATATAATCCTGTTATTACTATAGTTGTTTAATCTTTGAAATAATAACAGGATTAATGGCCTATAGTGGGAAGCTAGTTAAGAAGAAAAATTTTTACAAGGTTCTTATATAAGATAATGAAAATATTCTCCAATATAGAGAGGAAATAATAAACTGTTCTTAACCTGAACATTATCATTTTCTCATAAGACTCTATAATTTTAAATTCTGGACCACCAGGAAAAATACTTTCCTAATTAGATCCCCTTCAAACATCTACTTTCTCTACACCCATTTCTGTACACCTCTTTTCCCCCAGTAGTGAACCTTTGCCTCTTTTGTTAACTGCAGAAACCATATGGGTGGTGGCTGGACCAAGATTAAAATCATAACCAATAATGATCAGGAAGCCTAAAAATATACTCAAAGCAAGCATCTTATCTTTGTAAGAAGAAAGGGAAACTAACATTTCTTGAGAACCTGCCACATGGCAGATGATGTTTAGGAGCACTTTATATATACGGTTTCATTCAATCTTTGAAGCAACCTCAGGTGAAACAGGCAAAGCTCAGAAGTTAAGTGATTTGCCTAAGGGCTCCCTGCTATTTAAATGGAAACTTCTAGATTCATACCCCAGCCTTACCTGACTAGCCCAAAAACCTCCTCTGTCAACTCCATCACTCCTTATAAGCAACCACACTACTTTTATTGTTTTTATTTAATTTTTTTTTTTGAGACAGGGTCTCGCTCTGTTGCCCAGGCTGTGTGTAGTGGCACAATCTCAGCTTACTGCAACCTCCATCTCCCAGGCTCAAGCCAACCTCCCACCTTAGCCTCCTGAGTAGCTGGGGCTAGAGGCACGTGCCACTGTTCCCAGCTAATTTTTGTATTTTTTGTAGAGGCAGGGTTTCACCATGTTGCCCAGGCTGGTCCCAAACTCGTGAACTCAAGAAATCCTCCCGCCTTGGCCTCCCAAAGTGCTGGGATTACAGGCATGAGCCACCACGCCTGGTCATGCTGCTTTTATAATTTCTTGCCAGTGCACCTAAGCTAGGGAACCTTTTAAAGATGGGAGAACAATTTAATAATGCTTAACAGAATAAGGACTCAAAAAAGCTATTTAAAATGCCTTTCTATGGAGGAATACTTCAGAACCCAGCTCTTTCAAACATGTTCCACCCTATTGGCTCTCAGCACCCTCTCTCTCCCTTGATCTTCCCCAGCACTTAATTACCACCATTGCCACTCATTGTCACTGACTTCAAAGTTCTTTACCCTGTGCATTTAAATTGCACACACATGCATGTGCACACACACACATTGTATCCCCAAATCTGGGTTTCTTAAATGTTGCCACCATGCCTTACACATGCATTTCCCTCTTCTATTCTTCAAATTGTAGTAGATGCACAAAAAGTATCAAATGATTGAATGAGAACACTCAGTCTTTGAAAGGGAAGTTACTGCTGGATATGTAATAGTTGACCTCTCTACCTTCCTCAAAGAAGGCTGTATCCAAATCTATCCCCTCGGTCCACAATAAGGCATTCCTCTCTTACTCCAACAGCATGTTCTGGAAAGCCAGAGAAAAGTACTTGCACGTAAAGTAAAATTACTTACAGCATACTATCAACCATTTCTATACTCTCTCACAATGAAATAACCCTGATTCATTAAGGTGTTCCTTGAATTTCTCAGTATAGCCTTGTTCTGTAAGATTCATGGAATTAACTCTTATGTGACAAGGAAGATTTTTAAAGGTTATCTCTAATAAAAATATTGAACAGAATGGAGCTAAGGATTAATATTTGAAAGAAAACCTAAGTTTTATTTATCAAATTTGTATGCAACACCTTCATTCATTCAGCAAATACTTTGTGAGTATCTATATGTGCCAGCACTATTCTAGATGCTGAGAAAACAGCAGTGAACAAAACAGACACTAATCCCTGTCTTCATGGAGCTGCCATTCTACCGGGGGACAAAAGCTAGAAAGAACTGTTGATATGCTGGTTGACAAAATTAGGACTCAAAATCCATATAAAGAGGAAACTGAAACCAATAAAACCAAATTTAATGGAGAAAAATACAGCATTTAGAGTTCAGAAATTAAATGGATAAGTATGAACAGGAAGGGGATATATAGCTTTATTCATGCAATACACATTTATTTGTAGGTTCTCTTCCCCAGGAGTAGTTACTGAGGGGGGTGGAAACAGGTCCTGCTCTGCTGGGCACTGGGGATCTCAGGTCCCTAATCTCAAGAAACTCATATTCAAGAGACACAAACAGCAACGGCAGAACAACAAACAGTGTGATAACTGACCAAGGTGTGTACTGTGTGTTGTGGGACAACTTAGGAGGGGTATCCAGCCCAGATGGGCAGGGAAAAAATAACCACTCTTTCCTCAGGGTAACACCCAAAGTGACATGGAGGAGGAATAGGCATTCATCAGGCAAAGGATGGGGGAAAGAGGAGGCAGGAACATTCCATGTAAAGGGAATAGCATATGCAAAATTAATATCTGCAAGTGATTCTCTAAGGATGTAGCCAGAATCACAGCAAAGCCATGTCAGTCATCCCAAGAAATACGGACTTTATTCTTTAAATGTCAGAGAGTCAACATCAGGTTTTTAAAACCCGGAATTACATGATCAAACGGTATTTTAGAAATTCCTCTTTGGCAACAGTTTGAAGAACAGAATGCTCAAAGGGGAGATTGGGAAGAAGGCAGCTGGAAGGCTGCTGCAAGTGACAAATGACAATTGTCTGAAATCAGAAGTAGCAAGATATCCAAGGAGACCGATTTGAGAGATGTGAGTGATGAAATCAACAGGACTTATGATCCATTAGATTAAAAAAGATGAACGGAGTGGCAATAGGTTGGCTCTTAAGAGATTTAGCTACGTGGTAAAGTGAGGGGAAGACAGATGCAGAGTTTAAGAATGAAGAAAATGAACAAGTTTGGGGAATGGGGAAAGGAGAGGTGATGAATTTGTTTGAAAATGAAGGCAACTTACTCAATATGCCTGAATATAAGGCAAATTTCTTTTCCCAAAATTATTCCTCAGAGGAAAAAAATAGTTACTTTACATTAAATTCTCTTTCAAAAGTTTCTCATCATGGGGTACTTTCCAAATTTCTGTATTTTGAACAAATTACTGTTTGGGAAAAACAAGCCAGAAACTACCTTTAATTGTTGCTGAGTATGTACGCTACTAGAGGTCACCTGATGGATGGAAGTGTCCTAAAAGGAGCAAAGAATTTTAACAGATATATAATTTTCCTGAGAGCATACCTCACATTTGCAAATTTAGATGTTATAAATTTCAAAAAGCAACACAGTGAGTAAGTAGTTATGTTGTGGAGATCAAAAATATGCACCCACAGAACAAATTAAAAAAACAGCTGTCCTAATATTGTACGAGTAGAGACTTGCCACAGGGAAACTCCTTAATTCCCTGGCTGCTATCCATTCAGGGACTTCTCAGTGGAGTCAACTCAGAGCCTGTTTCCACCCCCTCAGTGTCTACTCCTGGGAAAGAGAATCTGTCTGATTGAGGCCTTTGGTAGAAAGAACTGAGCATGCTCAGTCAGCTCCCTCTGGGCTTTTCTTGTCAGTGGCCTGTCATTAGGAGGTCCAAATTCTCTGATTATCCATGACACAAGTTTATGGCAAAGCCTATAGGAGAGGTTTATAGCCAACTAGCTCACTTATATTAATAACTGCTACACCAGCCCTCATCCTTTAAATGCACAGGGAGGTATTATACAGCCACAGATGATGATGATGATGATATTGATGATATCGATATCTGGGATTTAAAATGTACAATGTGCCAGACAGTCTAGATGCTTCATATATATTAAGTGTCTCAGTCTGTTTTTTGCTGCCATAACAGAATACCAGAGACTGGGTAATTTATAAAGAAAAAACTTTTATTTCTTACAGGTCTGGAGGCTGAGAAGTCCAAGATCAAGGAGCCAGTGTCTGGTAAGGGCCTTACTACTGCACTATAACATGGCTAAGGCCATCACATGCATGAGGTGGCAAGGAAAGGGGGTCAAACACTTCCTTTTATAAGGAACCCACTACTGCAACAACGGCATTAATCCATTCATGAAGGCAGAGCCCTTATAGCCTATTCAACTCTGAAAGGTCCCACTTCTTTTTTTTTTTTTTTTGAGACGGAGTCTTGCTTTGTCGCCCAGGCTGGAGTGCAGTGGCGCGATCTCGGCTCACCGCAAGCTCCACCTCCCGGGTTCACGCCATTCTCCTGCCTCAGCCTCCCCAGTAGCTGGGACTACAGGCACCCACTACCATGCCCGGCTAATTTTTTGTATTTTTAGTAGAGACAGGGTTTCACCGTGTTAGCCAGGATGGTCTCGATCTCCTGACCTCGTGATCCGCCCGCCTCGGCCTCCCAAAGTGCTGGGATTACAGGCGTGAGCCACCGCGCCCGGCCGGTCCCACTTCTTAACACATGCACTGGTGATTAAGTTTCCAACAAATGAACTTTGGGAGACAAATTCAGCCCATAGGATTAAGTCACTTAATATCAACAGCAATTCTATGAGGTATCTACTCAGTTGACAAAACTGAGACACTGACATTTTAAAGCTTGCTCAAAGTCACACAAAGTAATGGGTGGTGAGGCTGGAATTTGAGGTGAGCACCCTCACTCTTAAGCCACTATACTATACTGGCTTTTAATTGATTTAACCAAAAATTTTAACATCGCCTACATTAAGAGATGAGAAAAGGAGTAGCACAAAAAGAGTTAAATATTCATCTTCCATAAGGAAGTCTGTAGATAAAAATCTAAGTTTGAAAATTCAAATACAACCATATAAGCATGCTGTTTTGAAATATGAAGATAACCATAAGAAATGGCTAAAAGAGCTGAAAGCAGTTGATTTGGGAGTAAGGTGCCCAGTATAAGAGGGGAATAGGGCAGAGGAATGCTACTCTTTATTATAAGCCTTATAGAAATCTGATATTTTATACTGTATGCATATAAAACTTTGATAATCATAAAAAATTAATTTTAGGAAGAAAACATACCAACTTTGTTGAAATTAATCTGGGCATATGACCCAGGTCCTGCTTTTAAAAATCATATGATCCATTATGATGAACAAGACTTCACAAAACTACCTATCAAACAGCCTACACTGAGAATGACACTACCAGGAATAGGAGAGTCATGACAGTGGCATAGCCTTGCTGAGGATTTGAGAATTCTTATCAAAATTCCTGGGAATAGATTGGATCTGTAGGTCAGGTATCAAAGAAAGAAGCGGGTTCCTTAAACCAATGCAGAACATAGTTTCTCCTGATTGGGGTGGGTGGTTGGGGGACCAGGGAGGAGATTAAAAACAGTCTTATGTTCATAACTGGTTTTGTCTGACCTAGACTCATAGTTGAATTACTAACTTGCCAGAATGCTTGAAAGCATAAAGACATCATTCCTTTATCAATGAGAGTATCTGTAGTGTGAAGAATGAAATGGAAGGCTAAGGTAATAGCTACAGAGGAAACTAGAGAAGAAGGGTCCTGACTGAAATAGGCTGCTTTGTCAAGCAGTATCAATTCTACCATGGACGATCAATATCAGGCCAGTATAAGTAAAGGAGAGATGGGGTTTCATCATGTTGGCCAGGCTGGTCTGGAACTCCTGACCTCAGGTGATCCACCCACCTCGGCCTCCCAAAGGCTGGGATTACAGGCGTGAGTCACCACGGCTGGCCTGATTGAAGTATTCTTATTCTCCTTGTTCCAATAAAGAAACTGAGGCAAAAAGTGGTTGGTTAAACAACTTGCCCAAGGCCACACAGACACAGGGTGGAGGAAGGGAACCCAGTCTAGAGCATACATTGTTCATTGTTACACACTGTCCACCAGGAGCAGCCCAACTTCTGTAAAGAACTACAGCAAACCTTTGGAGACATTCGGAGTACACCTTCCTAAAGTTGTCATGCACAAACAAGCCTTAATATTCTAAAAACATATCAACCCACACAGACATGTTTCCACCTAACAGGCAGATTTCTATCTTGATGAATCAAATGCCTCCTTGCTCATAATTGTTGGCCTGTCAAATAGGTGACACCTTCTGTTCTAAGTACCAATTAAACAAAGATGCTCTGATAACAGCATTCTCTAGCCACAGGTAATTCTGCCAGGGAGTTACTTACTATTGAATAGCAAGAAGTTAAGAGATAAGAAAGAACATTAAACCTGCCAAGAAAAACCATAAATTGCGTACACGGGCTGAGTTGCAAGTCAATCTTACATTCCTCCTTGACAGTGGATGTGGGACCTGGATCCTCTTTTATATAGAAGAGTTCATTAGGAAAAATTGAGATAGATGATGAATAACTGAGAGAGAAAAAATAGCTTAGGAGAAAGATAGGATCCCAAGAGCATTCATCTTTTACTCTGTTCTACTGTGTCCTAGAAATCTTGATCTTCCTACCAGAGCATGAAAGAAAGATGTGTCTCAAAATTGTCTCTGCCATTCTGTTTAATCTCAAAATCAAATTTAAATAACAGGCATCTATTTAAAGTATAGTAGTGGGAAGGTACACTGATGATCAATAAGGCCTAAGGATGGGTGTGATGTGATCAGCAACACTCCTTCAGAGTCACGTAAGAGAAACCTGCCAATCACAAACACACACTCTCAAATCAAAGAACACATGGATGCTCAGCACTGACAGAATGAGACTCACAGACTTAATGGCGTTTGTGCTGGCCCCAGAGAAGTACAGCTCCACATCTGTTGTTCTATGTCCACAAAACAAAAAGGGATTTCATCTAATTGCCATAAAGTTATGGCTGTGCCACTGCCAAACTCAGAGACTGACACTGCATTAGTGTGTGTAGAGGATTTGAGCAGCAGAAGCTCTTAGGTTAGTGAAATATTAATTTATCAAACATTCCCCCTGAGAAGGCATGAATGCAATGAATTCTTGCATAATGAGGTTTCATTTCCAAATAGTGCTGAATGTTCATTTTCTTGCTTTTCTTCCTGTTCCAATTCATAGTTCTAAGTGTACTAATTAGTATGGTACTCACAGCTACCGTACACGAAAACATTTTGCAGTACTGACCAATCACATTATTCTTAAATATATACATATGTGGTGGACCCAACATGAGTAAAACATGATATTGTTTGTGTATTGCAAATTAATAAACACTGAATGCTAGAACAGTTTTGCTTTTATTAAACTATTGAATAAGACATATTTTAAAAGTAAATCAAATTTGGCTATAAATACTTTATATTTAAAAATTAAAATTCTTGAATTATACTCTGTATTTTGCCTTTGATTTTTTTCTCATGTAACTATTTTAATGAGGTATCATTCACATACCATAAAATTTAACTTTTTAAAAGATACAATTCAGTGTGTCTTAGTATATTCACAAAGTTGTACAACTATCATCATTATGTAATTCCAGAACACTTTTCTCACCCCAAAAAGAAACCCTGTACCCATTAGCAGTCACTCCCATTCCTCCTTCCCTCAGCCCTTGGCAACTACTAATCTACTTTCTGTCTTTATGGAATTGCTAATTCTGGACATTTTATACAAATGTAATCATGTACTATGTGGCCTTTTGTGGCTGGTTTCTTTCATTTAGTATAGTTTTCAAGGTCCATCCATATTGGATCATGTTATCAGTACTTCATTGCTTTTTGTGGCTGGATAACATTTCATTTATTAATATACCACGTTTTGCTTATCCATTCATCTACTGATGGGCATGTTTATTGGAATACTACTATGAACATCTATGTACAAGTTTTTCTGTGTATATATCTTTTTTTTTTTTTTTTGAGACGGAGTCTCGCTCTGTTGCCCAGGCTGGAGTGCAGTGGCGCAATCTCGGCTCACTGCAAGCTCCGCCTGCCGGGTTCACAACATTCTCCTGCCTCAGCCTCCCGAGTAGCTGGGACTACAGGCGCCCCCCTCCACCACGCCCAGCTAATTTTTTGTATTTTTAGTAGAGATGGGGTTTCACCGTATTAGCCAGGATGGTCTCGATCTCCTGACCTCGTGATCCACCCACCTCGGCCTCCCGGGATTACAGGCTTGAGCCACCACGCCCGGCCTGTATATATCTTTTTAATTATCTTGGGTATACACCTAAGAGTAGAATTGCTGTGTCATATGGTAAATCTCTGAGGAATAGCCAACTTTCCAAAGTGTCTGCACCATTTTACATTCCCATCCACAGTGTATGAGGGTTCTAATTTTTCCACATACTTGCCAACATTTGTTATTGTTCATCTTTTTTTATTTTAGCCATTCTAATGGGTGTGACTTCTATTTGCATTTCTCTAATGACCAATGAAGTTGAGTACATTTTCATATGCTCATTGGTGATTTATATGTCTTCTTTGAAGAAATGTCTATTCAAATCCTTTGAACATTTTAAAATTGTGTTACTTGTCTTTTTATTGCTGAGTTGCAAGGGTTCTTTATATATTCTGGACACCAGTCTTGTAAAATACATGATTTGCAAAAAATTATCTCCCATTGTGTGGATTCTCTTTTCACTTTCTTGGTGTGCCCTTTGAAGCACAGAGGTTTTAATTTTGATGAAGTCCAATTAATCTATTTTGTTGTTGTTTGTGCTTTTAATGCCATATTTAATAAACCATTGCCTAATCCAAGGCCACAAACATTTATACCTTTACATTTTGTGGAGGAGGGGTGGAGGAGACAAGGTCTCACTCTGTCACCCAGGCTGGAGTACAGTGGTACAATCATAGCTCACTGCAGCCTCTAAATCCTGGGCTCAAGCAATCCTCTGGCCTCGGCCTTCTGAGTAGCTAGGAATACAGGTATGCACTGCCATGCCCGGCTGATTTTTTTTTCTTTTTTAAGAGACGAGGTCTCAATATGTTGCCCAGGCTGGTCTTGAACTTCAAGCCTCAAGTAATCTTCTTGTCTCAGCTTATACTTAGGTCTTTAATCCATTTTGAGTTAATTTTTTTATATGGTGTAAGGTAGGGGATCTAACTTCATTCTTTTTCCTGTGGCTATGCAGTTGTACCAGCACCATTTGTTGGAAAAACTATTCTTCCCCCACTTAATTGTCTTGGCTTGCTTTTTATCTTAATAATATATTTTTAAAACTACGACATATATTATCTATCTATTTATTTTGAGACAAGGTCTCACTCTCTCACCTAAGCTGGAGTGCAGTGATGCAAACATGGTTTATTGCAGCCTCAACGTGCTAGGCTCAAGTGATCCTCCAGCTACAGCCTCCTGAGTAGCTGGGACCACAGGCCACCACCATGCCCAGTTAATTTTTCAGTTTTTTATAGAGATGGGGTCTTGCCATGTTACCCAGGCTGGTCTTATGCTGGGATTACAGGTGTGAGCCACAGTGTCTGGCCCTTACTTTTCTTTTAAATATTAAAAATTATTAAGATGGCCAGGTGCAGTGGCTCACACCTGTAATTTCAGCACTTTGGGAGGCCAAGACGGAGGATTGCTTGAGCCCAGGAGTTCAAGACCAGCCTGGGCAACATGGCAAGACCCTATTTCTACAAAAACTAATTTAAAAATTATATGGGTGTGGTGGCATGCACCTATGTGGTACCAGCTACTTAGGAAGCTGAGGCTGGAGGATCACTTGAGCCTAAGAGGTCAAGGCTGCAATCAGCACTCCAGTCTAGGTGACACAGGGAGACTCCGTCTCAGGAAAAAAGAAAGAAAGAATGTTTTTAAAACAAACAAAATTTTATGATTTTTAATTTTATAGAATTGTTATGCAATAAACTACATAAAGTATTCAACAAGAAATCTTGACATATGGATGTACCTGTGCCAACATCACTGCAATCAAGATAATGAATATATTTATTACCCCAAAAGTTTTATCATACCTCACTGCAATTCTTCCCTCTTGCCTCCAGGCAACTGCTGATCTATAGAGTAGTTTGCCATTATAAGTTAGTTTGCATTTTCTAGACATTTATACAAATAGAATCAGACAGTGATTTGTTTTTTATTTTTACATTTGTTTTAATTTACATCTTTGATAAAAATCATTCAAATAGGCCAGGCGCGGTGGCTCATGCCTGTAATCCCAGCACTTTGGGAGGCCGAGGCAGGCAGATCACGAGGTCAGCAGATCGAGACCATCCTGGCTAACACGGTGAAACCCCGTCTCTACTAAAAATACAAAAAATTAGCCGGCGTAGCAGCGTGCGCCTGTAGTCCCAGCTACTAGGGAGGCTGAGGCAGGAGAATGGCGTGAACCCGGGAGGCGGAGCTTGCAGTGAGCCGAAATCGTGCCACTGCACTCCAGCCTGGGGGACAGAGAGAGACTCCGTCTCAAAAAGAAAATAATAATAATAATTCAAATATTTTCCCTCAAATATAATTTTATTTTTTAAGACTTTTTTTTTTAAGAGCAGTTTTGGATTCACAGTAAAATTTAGAGGAAGGTAAACAGATTTCTCGTATACCTCCTGCCCCAACACATGCATTGCCTCCTTTATTATAAACATCCCCCACCAGAGTGGTACATTTGTTATAACTGAGGAACCTACACTGAAACATCATTATAATCCAAAGTCCATGGTTTCCTTATTTTTGTAGAGATAGGGCCTCACAATGCTGACCAGGCTGGTTTCAAACTCCTGGCCTCAAATGATCCTCCCATCTTGACCTCCCAAAGTGTTGGGATTACAGACATGAGTCACCATGCCCAGCCCCAAAGTCCATAGTTTATATTAAGGTTCACTCTTGGTATTATAGAGTCTATGGATTTGGACAAATATACAACGTGTGTCCACCATTACTGTATCAGAGTCATTTCACTGCCCTAAAAATCTTCTGTACTCCACCTGTTCATTCTCCCCTGACCAACTCCCTGACAATTCATCTTTTTATTGTTGCCTTCATTTTGCCATTTCCAGAATGTCTTATAGTTGAAATCACATGGTATGTAACATTTTCAGACTGGCTTCTTCACTTAGAAATATGCATTTAAGTTTCCTCCATAGCATGGGCCACATTGCAAGGCTCCATCTCTACAAAAATTTAAAAAAAAATTAGCTGGGCTCCTACTTGAGCCCAGGATCTTGAGGCCACAGTGAGCTATGACTGCATCACTACACTCCAGCCTGGGCAATAAAGCAAGGCCTTGTCTCTAGAAGAAAAATAAATTTAAAAAAGAGTCAGGCATAGTGGCTCACACTTATAATCCCAGCACTTCGGGAGGCTGAGGCAGGAAGATCACTTGAGCCCAGGAGTTCAAAACCAGCCTGGGCAACACAGCAAGACCCAATCTCTCAAAAAAAAAAAAATTAGCCAGGTGTGGTGACATGCACCTGTAGTCCCAGCTACTTGGGAGGCTGAGGCAGGAAGAGAGCTCAAGCCCAGGAGGTCAAGGCAACAGTGAGCCATAATTGTGCCACTGCATTCCAGCCTGGATGACAGAGCAAGACCCTGTCTCTAAAAAAATAAAAATATAAAGGTTCCTCCATGTCTTTTCATAGCTTGATACCTCATTCCTTTTTAGCACTGAGTACTCCATTTCTGGATATGCTACAGTTTATTTATTCATTTACCTATTGAAGGACATCTTGGTTGCTTCAAAGTTTTGGCAATTATGAATAAAGCTGCTGTAAGCAACTATGTGCAGGTTTCTGTGTGAATATAAGTTTTCAACTCCTTTGGGTAAATATCAAGGAGTGCAATTGTTGGATCATATGATGAGTGTGTTTAATTTTGTAAGAAACTGCCAAACTGTCTTCCAAAGTGGCTATACCATTTTGCATTCCCACCAGCAATAAATGAAAGTTCCTGTTGCCCCACATCCTCACCAGCACTTGGTGTTGTCAGTGTTTTGGATTTTGGCCATTCTAATAAGGGTGTAGTAGAATCTCATCATTTTAATTTGCATTTTTCTGATGAACTATGATGTGGAGCATCTTTGCATATGCTTATTTGCCATCTATATATCTTCTTTGATGAGATGTCTATTAGAGTGTTTGGCACATTTTAAAATCAGGTTTCTTTTTTATTGTTCAGTTTTAAGAGTTCCTATATATTTTAGATAAGAATCATTTATCAGATGTGTCTTTTGCAAATATTTTCCAAGTCTTCTCATTCTCTTGACATTGTCTTTCACAGAGCAGAAATTTGTATAGTTTTGTGTTTCACGTCTAAGTTGATGATCCATTTTGTGTTCATTTTTGTGAAGGGTGTAAGGTCTGTGTCTAGATTCACTTTTTTACATGTGGATATCCAGTTATTCCAACAGCATTTGTTGAAAAGGGTATCTTTCCTCCATTCTATTGCCTTTGCTCCTTTGTCAAAGATTAACTGTATTTGTCTGGGTCTATTTCTGGGCTCTCTATTCTGTTCCATCGACCTGTTTGTCTATTCTTTCACCAATACCATACTGTTCTGATTACTGTAGCTTTACAGTAAGTCTTGAAGTAGGACACTGTCAGTCTACAGTTGACTTGATATTGAAGAAAATGAGTTGATTTGATATTGAAGAAAATGATATTGAAGAAGAAGAAGTAGAGACTTTAACTTTATTCTGCTTCAATAGCATGTCACCTATTTTGGGTCTTTTGCCTGTCCACATAAACTTTAGAATCGGTTTGTCAATATCCACAAAATAACTAGCAGGGATTTTGATTGGAAGTGTACTGAATCTATAGATAAAGATGAAAAGGACTGACATCTTGACATTACTGAGTCTTCCTATCCATGAACATGGAATATCTGTCCATTTATTTGGTTCTTTTATTTCTTTCATCAGAGCTTTATAGTTTTACTTATATATCTCTTATACCTATTTTGCCGGATTTATACCTAAGTATTTCATTTTGAGGGGTGCTAATGTAAATGGTACTGTGTTTTTTGTTTCTTTTTGTTTTTGAGACAGAGTTTTGCCCCTGTTGCCCAAACTGGAGTGCAATGGTGTGATCTCGGCTCATCACAACCTCTGCCTCCCCGGTTCAAGTGATTCTCCTGCCTCCGCCTCCCGAGTAGCTGGGATTACAGGCATGCATCAACACAGCCAACTTATTTTGTATTTTTAGGAGAGATGGGGTTTTTCCATGTTGGTCAGGCTGGTCTTGAACTCCTGACCCCAGGTGATCCGCCCGCCTTGGCCTCCCAAAGTGCTGGGATTATAGGCGTAAGGCATCGCACCCAGCTGGTATTGCATTTTAAATTTAAATTCCACTTGTTTATTCTGGTTCCTATTATATTTTATTTTTTAATCTTTACATCATTACTGTGACTAGATCTTGTTACTAGAACACCAAAATATCTTGATTATGCTAACACACTGATTTTGCTAAAATAAAGGTAAATAATTAATTTTTTAGAATAACTACATAATTTTCAAATATATGTCTTTAATTTACTTTATTATTCACCCAAACATCACATCCCTATCAAAGGAATACTAAAACATGTGAAATATTAAATAATTGAATTATGTTGGGTGGGTATAGTGGCTCCCACCTTAAATCTGAGCACTTTGGGAGGACAAGGCAAAAGGATCCCTTGAGCCCCTGGAATTCGAGACTGGCCTAGGCAACATAGTGAGACCCTTACCTCTATTAAAAACAATTTAAAAATTAGCTGGATTTGGTGGCACATGTCTGTAGTCCCAACCACTTGGGAGGCTGAGGCGGGAGGATCACTGGAGCCCGGGAAGTTGAGGTTGCAGTGAACCATGATTGCATCACTGCACTCCAGCCTTGGTGACACAGAAAGACCCTCTCTCAAATAAAATAAAATAAAATAATTAAATAATTAAATTCTGTCATCTTTGATATTTTGCTTTCAATTATTTAATGCCATAACATTAAACATTTTCTAATTTTGTTATAAAGGTTTGTCAAGGTAGAAAGCATATTTTAATGGTTTTTTAATTTAATAACTTTAAATATTTAGACATAAGGTACAGAAGCCTCCACTGGCATACCTTAGCCTCCACTGACATACCTCCATGGACATAGGGTATGTGAATACTTTAGAAGTGGGTTGGTGATGACTTCATTAGAGTGGTGGGGGAGTGAAGAAGTGCAGTTGGGCTGGTAACATTCTGTTTCTTTTCTTTTTTTTTTTTGGAGACAGGGTCTTGCTGTGTCGCCCAGGCTGGAGTGCAGTGGCATGATCACAGCTCACTGCAGCCTTGACCTCCTGGGCTCAAGCCATCCTCCCAGCTCAGTCTCCCAAGGGGCTGGGACTACAGGTGCACACCACCACGCCCAGCTAATTTTTGTACTTTTTGAAGAGATGGGGTTCTGCTATGTTGCCTGGGCTGGCCTTAAACTCCTGGGCTCAAGTGATCTGCCCATCTCACCCTCCCAAAGTGCTGGGATTAGAGGCAATTAGCCTCTATGCCTGGCTGGCATTCTGTTTCTTTTAAAAAAAATTAGGTTTAGGGGTACATGTGAAGGTTTGTTACATAGATAAACATGTGTCACAGGGGTTTGTTGTACATATTATTACATTGTCCAAGTATTAAGCTCAGTAACCAAGAGTTATCTTTTTTGCTCCTCTCCCTCTTCCCACTCTTCCCACTCAAGTAGATCCCAGTGTCTGTTTCCTTCGTTACATTCATAAGTTCTTATCATTTAGCTCCCACCTATAAGTCAAAAAGTAACAGATGCTGGCGAGGTTGTAGAGAAAAAGGAATGCTTATATACTGTATGAGCGTAAGTTAGTTCAACCATTGTGGAAAGCAGTATCCTCAAAGAGCTAAAAGAAGAACTACCATTCAATCCAGCAATCCCATTACTGAGCATATACCCAGAGGAATATAAAGCAGTCTACCACAAAGACACATGCACGTGAATGTTCACTGCAGCACTCTTCACAATAGCAGACATGGAATCAACCTAGATGCCCATCAATGATAGAATGCATAAAGAAAATGTGGTACATATATACCATGGAATACTACACAGTCATAAAAAAAAACAAGATCGGCTGGGCGCGGTGGCTCACGCCTGTAATTCCAGCACTTTGGGGGGCCAAGGCAGGCAGATCACCAGGTCAAGAGATTGAGACCATCCTGGCCAACATGATGAAACCCAGTCTCTACTAAAAATAAAAAAATTAGCTGGATGTGGTGGCACGCGCCTGTAGTCCCAGCTACTCAGGAGGCTGAGGCAGGCGAATCACTTGAACCCAGGAGGCAGAGGGTGCAGTGAGCCGAGATCACGCCACTGAACTCCAGCCTGGTGACAGAGCGAGATGCTGTCTCAAAAAAAGAACAAGATCTCTGCAGGTCTAGATCTGAAAAAGGGCCAAAATGAAGAAAGAAAAAGAAAAAAATTAAGAAGAAAAAGAATAAGATCATGTCTTTTGCAGTAACATGGATGGAGCATTGTTTCTTAATAAGACTGTTAATAATTACTCTTCAAACTATACAGGTATGTTTTTGTACTATTCTGTATATAGGTTGTTTTTCACAGTAAAAAAAAAAAAAAAAAAAGAAGAAGAAGAAAAAAAAAAGCCAGCAGGGAGAAGGAAAGGGAATGGAGAGGGAAAAGTATCTCAGAAGGTCACAGTATGTGAGCCTGATGGACACCATAAATATTCTAGACTTTGTGTAAAGTATGGGTGAAATGCTCACTTTGTTTACTTATGAATTCAGCTTTTGGAGGATGTGAGGTGAGCTATGTAACTCTACTGCATCCTCTCTCCCTGAGGCAACCCAGTCCTTCTTATATACATAAGCCCCAAAACTGTCAGAAGAGCTAGGAAGGAACTAAGGAAAAAGAACATTCAACGAGCACTGCCGCCAGGCACAGTGGTGCATGCCTGTAGTCCCAGCTACTTGGAAGGCTGAGGCAGGAGGATCACTTGAGCCCCGGAGTTTGAATCCAGCCTCAGCAAGATTCAAGCAAGACCCTGTCTTAAAAAAAAAGAAAAAAAAAAAAAAGCACCAAATGGGCCAGGCACAGGACTAAGTGGTTTGTACATATACATGTTGTTAAATCCTTGCAGCAACCCTGCAGGACAGGGAGGACTAACTTCATTTCACTGGTAGGAAAGCTGAGGTTTACAAATATTAAGAAATTCTCCAAAGGGCCACAGAGCTGGTTAGTTGTAGAGCTGGCTCAAGGCCAGTTCTCTGAAGATTCACTTATCAAATATAACAATTTATTGCTTTGTCAACAGCAGAGCAATGATTTAGAAATTGGAAAAATAGGCAAATCATCATGATGAATAAGACAATCAGGCCAGGGGTTCAAAGACCAGATTCTAGTTTTAGTTCTTTATCTTGTATCTCTCTGCCTAAAACATATGCCTGCCATCCTCACTACCCACTTATTTATTCATTCCAACTCTTACTAAGTAATAACTTTTCTGAATTCCTCAAGTTTTCTGCAATGTTAGTGTAGGACTTTTATAATTAGAAAAAAAGTATTTGGCTTACTTTATGCTTACATAATGTTTACCATAAGTCACTCACTGTTTTTTTGTTTGTTTGTTTGGTTTGGTTTGGTTTTTGTGCAGTTGCAAGATTTAATAGAGTGAAAACAGAGCTCCCATACAAAGGGAGGGTACCCAAAGAGGGTAGCCGTTGCCGGCTAGAACGCCTGGGTTTATATCCTGATCATTGTCCCTCCCCCTGTGCTCTCAGGTGATAGATGATTGGCTATTTCTTTACCTCCTGTTTTTGCCTAATTAGCATTTTAGTGAGCTCTCTTTACTACCTCATTGGTCGGGTGTGAGCTACATTGCAAGCCCCGTGTTTAAAGGTGGATGCAGTCACCTTCCCAGCTAGGCTTAGGGATTCTTAGTCGGCCTAGGAAATCCAGCTAGTCCTGTCTCTCAGCAACCCCTCTCAGCAGGAAAACCCAAGTACTATTGGGGAGGTTGGCCAATGGCCGCTCTAACTGCTTCCTGCTGAACTGGTGCAACTAAGGGTCATGCACTTGAGATTTCCTCGGGAGGGGTGCCTTCGATATCATCAACATCAGAGCATGGACTAGCAGGCCGGTCCAAGGGTCCGCGGTAGATTTGAGTCATAGACTGCATCTGGGGATCCATTTGAAGAACCATTTGTAGCTTTACAGCTTCAATTCTGGAAGAGAAAAACTTAACAAGGAGGTTAAAGATTCAGGGATTGAAATGTATGGCCTGAAGTGCAGGGGATTATTTTTTGGCACACTTCACAGGCTCTGACTATCTGCTTCATAGTTTTGAAAAGGCCTGGTCCAGTAAATAATGATTTGGCCATCTGATGGGTGCTATCAATGCCTAAGTGAAGGGTTTTAAGTAATTTCCATTGGTTAGCTGCAGGCAAAAGTATTTTTCCTTCTTTGGTGGCTAGCCATCCTGAGGAGGAAACTATGTCCTCATGAGGTTTCCCATTCTATTTCTTCTTCTGAGTACTGGGGCTTGGTTTCCCGGAGGGGATTACCCCATACTAGGGGTTCTTCTATAAGCATTTCTAATGGAGGGTCCCGCCTTGTGGCTCTTTCGGCTTCAATATCCACTCGGCGGTTCCCTTCTATTTCCCTGTCCTTTCTTACAGCAGTGTAAGACTGCCACTTCTTTAGATTTCTGTGCAGCCAATAATAGTTTCTTAACGGCTTCCTGATGTTTGATAGGCGTTCCCTCGGAAGTTAGGAATTCCCTTTCTCTCCATATTGCTGCGTGAGCATGGAGGACTAGGTAAGCATATTTAGAGTCTGTATATATATTTGCCCTTTTTCCTTCTCCTAATTCTAGTGCCTGAGTGAGGGCTATTAGTTCTGCCAGCTGAGCACTAGTTCCTGGAGTCAGGGGATTACTTTCAAGTATTCCATTATCACTGACCACTGCACACTCTGCTTTTCGAAGTCCTTTTTCTACAAAGGAACTTTCATCAGTATACAAGTTGAGGTTGGGATCAGTCAAGGGAACCACTAGAAGGTCCCCTCGAGTGGCATAGGTTTGAGCAATTACTTGTTGACAGTTATGTTCTATCTTTTCTTCATTGTCTGGAAGAAATGTCGCTGGGTTAAGAGTTGCACAAGTGCGCAGTCACAGCACTGGCCCTTCAAATAATAGAGCCTGATATTTAAGCAAACAGTTGTCTGACAGCCACCAGTCTTCTTTAGCAGTGAGTATGCGGTTCACATCATGAGAGGTTCACACAGTAAGATCTCTTCCCTGTATTATTTTAACTGCTTCAGATACTAAGACTGCTACTGCCGCCACTACCCGTAAACAATGAGGCCAACCCTTTGCCACTACATCAATTTCCTTACTCAGGTATGCCGTGGGTTGCAAGCTGGTCCCTCGGACCTGTGTAAGGACTCCTAGAGCTATTCCTGTTTTTTCTGTGACATAGAAAGAAAAGTCTTGCCCCGCTGGCAAGCTTAACACTGGGGCTTGGGTTAGGGCGTTCTTTAGGGCCTGGAAAGCTGCTTCTGCTTCAGGTGTCCATCTTACTAAATGGGTATTGGCTTTCTGAGTTTCCTTAATTAGTGTATATAATGGTCTGGCTATTTCGCCGTACTTGGGAATCCATATTCAGCAGAAACCTGTTATGCCTGTTATGCCTGTTATGCCAAGGAACCTTCTTAGTTGCTTTAGGGTTTTGGGATGAGGATAAGCCAGTATAGGCTGGAAACATTCCTCACTGAGGGCCCTGGTGCCTTTATATAATTTTAGCCCTAAGTATTTAGGAATAAATAGCCCTCTGCTGTGAGCAGAGCTGAGCCTTTGGTTTGGAAACCTTGTAGCCACAGGTGGCGAGGAAATTTAAGAGCACTTGGGTGGCTTGATGGCACAAGGTTTCTGAACGGGCGGCTAAAAGTAAATCATCCGCATACCAAAGGACAAGAATATCCAGGTATGAGAACTGGCTCAAGTCTTGGGCTAATGCCTGGCCAAATAGATGGGGGCTATCCCTGAATCCCTGGGGTAAAACAGTCCAGGTGAGTTGAGATGCTGGGTTCGAAGGATCTTCAAAGGCGAACAAGAATTGAGAGTCAGCATGTATAGGAGTGCAGAAAAAGGCATCCTTAAGGTCCAGGACCGTAAACCACTTTGCTTCCTCTAGTATTTGGGAAAGCGGAATATAAGGATTAGGTACAGCTGGGTATAGAGGGACAATGGCCTCATTGATAATCCTGAGATCTTGCACTAACCTCCACTGTCTGTTGGGTTTCTGTACTCGTAAAGTTGGAGTATTGCAGGGGCTACTGCATGCTTTTACTAGGCCTTGGGCTTTTAGGTCCTTAACATCTTTTGGAGTCCTTGGTGGGCCTCCGGTCTAAGGGGGTACTGCCTTTGGTAGGGAAAGGAGGCAGAATCCTTTAGTTTAACTTGAACATGATGGGCATTCTTTGCTCATCCGTATTGTCCTTCTGTTGCCCAGACTTCAGGATTAATTCCTTCCTCCAGCAGGGGACAAATGGGTGTTCCTTCTCCTATGTTCAGGTGTATAATGGTCCCTGCTTTTGCTAGAATGTCTCTCCCTAACACGGGAGTGGGGCTTTCAGGCATAATTAGAAAAGCATGTGAAAACAGTAAAGTTCCCCAGTCACAACTTAGTGGCTGGGAGAAGTATCTAGTGACTGGCTGTCCTGGGATAGTGACAGATATGGAGGACAGTTGTCCGGGACAGGAGAGTAAGACTGAGAAGGCCACACCAGTGTCCAGGAGACAGTTAGCCTCCTGGCCCTCAATGGTCAAGCATACCCGGGGCTCTGTGAGGGTGATGGCATAGGCTGGTGCTTGCCCCGGGCACCCTCAGTCCTGCTGCTGGATCATCTGGTTAGTGGCTTCTGACTCAGAGGACCTACATCCCCTGGGGCAGTAGACCTTACAGTGATTCCCTTGATATAAGGGGCATGGACAACGGGGCGGCTTATTTCTATTTGGATAATCTTTTTTAAAGTGTCCTTGTAGACCGCACTTGAAGCAAGCCCTATTAGGCATTCTATTTGCCCAGCTTTTCCCTTTTCCAGAGCCTCCAAAGTCCGCTTGCCTGAGGGCCATGACTAAAGCAGTGGCCTTTTTTTTTATCCCATTTGTCCCATTCTGCCTGCTCATCCTGATCTCTATTATAAAAAACCGAGGTTGCCAAGTTCAATAGGGTTTCTAACTTTTGCTCCGGGCCTAAGGCGGACTTTGGAAGTTTTTTTCTAATGTCTGCAGCTGACTGAGTGATAAACTTTTCCTTTAAGATTAGTTGGCCTTCAATAGAGTCAGGTGACAGAGAGATATGCTTTGTCAATGCCTCCCTTAGTCTCTCCAGAAAGGCGGTAGGATTTTCTTCCTTTCCCTGTGTTATAGTGGACATCATTGAGTAATTCATAGGCTTCTTCCTAGTTTTCCTTAGTCCTTCTAGCACGCAAGTTAGCAAATGTCTGCGGCACCAATCTCCATCTTCTGATTCTGTGTCCCAATGAGGGTCTACACTGGGAACTGCCTGCTGCCCTGTGGGGAATCGTTCTCTTTCCTCTGTTGTCATCCTATCATTGACCTGACAGAGATACCAGAGATTGCCAAACTCTCGGGCTCCAGTTATGGCAGCACTTCTCTCATCTGAAGTTAGTGTCTGATTTAGCAGTAATATTATATCTCTCCATGTCAGATCAAAGGATTGTCCTAATCCTTGTAAAACATCAATATAGCCATCAGGGTTATCTGAGAATTTACCTAGGTCTATTTTAATTTGCTTCAAGTGTGAGAGAGAAAAAGGTACATGCACTCTGGCTGGGCCGAATTCTTCTCCTCCCACCGCTTGGAGGGTGCATAGCCAGGGAATATTGGCACTCTTTGGTTCATTGTTTACTCCTTTGTCTATGTCCTTTTGGACTGTTTGGGTTGAAAGGGGGGGTCCTTATTAGTTGGGGAAGGAGTCGGGGGGACGTCAGGTTAGGGAGGTAGATTCTGAGGGCTTCCTGTAGGGCATAAATCATACTTTTTACATAATTGCAAGTTGTCTCTTAATGAAAAGAAAGTTTGTACATATGGCACTTCACTCCATTTGCCTTCTTTTCTACAAAAGAGGTCTAGTTGTAAGATGGTGTTATAATTTATACTTCCCTCAGGAGGCCAGGTTTCTCCCCCTTGAAGAGGACATCATGGCCAGGTGGTACTGCAGAGGAATGTAAGTCATTTCTTTCTTAGCATCTGAGAGTCAAATTGGTCCCAATTCTCTAGAATATATCTTAGGGGCATTTTTGCCTTGGGGGGAACATTTCCTATCTGAGAAAAGGACATACGGATGCCAGCACCCCTAGTCATTTTCCAATAAGCATTAGTCCTAGAGCGTTCTCTATGGTCCTAATGTTTATTCCTTTCCAGGGTGTGTAACCACCCATGGACCTCTGCTTATCAGATTAGTTGCACTCACTGATGTGGCAGTCCTGCACCCCTTTTCCCGCCTTTCTTGACCACAAAGAAAGGGGTCCAGGCTGCTGGATTCTAGTGGTCCTTTACCAGAGTGCCCAACATTGCCTTTTTGCTCAGGGGTGAGTCCTGGAGCTGGGCTGGGTTCCTGAGTATTTCATAACAACCCAGTTGCCCCATCAAGATGCATTCCCATAAACAACAGTTCTTATGCAAATTCATTTCAGAGAGGGTGTAGGTAACCTTTTGAGTCAGGATTGAGATTGAGTTTTTTTGATTCTGTAAATACTTTAAGGCTTGGCTGAGTGCAAATAGCTCGCACGTTTGAGCAGACCAATTATTAGGCAATTTTCCTAACTCTGCTTCTACAAGAGTTTCCCTATCAATTACTAAATACCCATTGTGGTTTTTTCCCTCAATTACCCGGGAGGAACCATCTATCATCCTGTCCTGAAGGGAGTTCCTCCTAGGTCTGTTGGACCTTTGTATGGTAATTAAGATTTAAATCCCCTGTTAGGAAATCTGCTGGGTTAAGGGAATTTTCAGTGGTTAATAAGTTACCTTTTTTCTAACAGAATAGCCCTATATTTTAAGTTTTTCGAGTTAGTAAGTTACCTTTTTGCTTTTTTGACTTAGGATAGTTTTGAACTGGTGAGGTGTACTCACAATGAGGTTTCCTCTAAAGTTATTTTTCTACTTTTAGCAAAGCAGTTGCCGCTACCAACTGAATGCCTTTGGCCCATCCACGTGTTACTGGGTTACGGATTTTTGATAGGATTTTGATAGGTTGTCAGTGGTCTCACTGTTTTTGGGCTACACCCTTGTTTATGCTGACAATAAAGTGGTATTGGAGTGTTACAGGGTCAGGAGAAGACCTTCAATTATCAATTATAGGTTTTAAATTTACTCTGGCTTTTAAAGGAATAGGGCACACTATTTTTTCTTTACTACTTCTATCTTTCTCTTTCTTTTTCTCTTTGACTCCCTCTTTGTCTCTCTCTCTTTCTCTCCCCTCTGTCTCTGTCTCTCTCTCTTCTCCTAGCCCTTTACAAACCTGGGGCCCTGGCAAGGATGGTGGGGAACAGGTCCTATATAACTGCCCATGTTGAGAGCTGTATGCCTAAATTGGGAGGGACACCAGGGACAAGACTCTCTGGGTTCAGAGCCTAGGGGCTTAAGGACACGGCATAGAGCTTCCTTAGATCCCTTTGGAGATACAACTTGCTAGAGGAAATGAAGGTCTGAACCATTAGTACCTAGGAGGCAGGGATTGGAGGAAGTAGATTCAGAGGTAAGGAGAATTTTGGGGCTACACTTTCAAGCAAGTTGTGGTCAGGACCAAGAGGTATGGGTCAGAAGGAAAGGTAGGGGTGCACGCATGGGTGACTGTTGAGTAGAGACTTCTGGCTGTGCCATGATCTCAACCAGCTAACGCCAGGAGTTCAGGACAACAGCTTTCTGCCTCTAGTCGGCCCTCAGCTTCCCCAGGAAAACTGAAAGTGGAAGCTGGTTCCAGACAGCCCAATGCTCCCAACCCAGAAGGGTTGGGGGCTGTTAGAAAGCCCTTCCCCAGACAGCCTCACACCTGAGTCTTAAGTCTGGTGGCCATGCTAATTGTTTTTAACCAGCTGACAGGTGCCCGGTATTTTCCTCCAATTCCAATGAAGAATAGGGCAGAACAGCAAGCGAAAGTGGTCCCATATTACTCACCGCTTTGGAAGTCCCTTCATGGTGGCCAAAATTTTACCGGGGGGTCCTTGCTCTGAGAGCTCCCAAGATGGTGGCGGGCTGCTTCCAAGATGGCGGCAAGCCTCTTCTTCTCTGACCTGGGGTTCTTGGCCTCACGGATTCCAAGGAATGGAACCTTGGGCCATACAGTGAGTGTTACAGCTCTATTCAGCTCAATTAGCATGAACCCAGGGCACTTAGCCTGTGCAGGAACAATGGCAAGCCCCTAGCCCGATTGGGAGCGGCAATGGGCACCACCTCGCTGGACCAGAGGTGCAGTGGACACCCTGCCGGATCCAGAGGGGTGGAAGTCAGCGGCGGGTCTGCGATGGCAGCAAACAGCAGTGGTGGACAGCGAGCGAAAGCTCGGCTCGAGCCATAACAAACACAGACCAGAAGAGTGTGAAGTTGCAAGATTTAATAGAGTGAAAACAGAGCTCCCATACAAACGGAGGGGACCCAAAAGGGGTAGCTCAAGTCAGTCACTGTTTTAAGTGTTTTACAAATACTCACTCATTTAATCCTCATACCTACCCTATGATGGCATAATTAGTATCTGCTTTATGCCTAAGAAAATTAAGGCACAGAGAGATTGAGTAGTTTTCTCAAGATTACATAGCTAGTAACTCAGCCAGGATTCAAAATCAGACAGTTTGGATCATGCTCTTAACCATTATACATTGCTGTATGTCTATTTAAAAAACATTATGGTGGGGAAAAGCTACTTTATTATCCTATCAGATTATATCAGAGCAGAGATGGGCAGGTGGGAGCATGGATAATAGCCCAACGGACCCAGGTCCAAGGCCCAGGTGGTGGGAGGGTAACACACTCGAGGAAACAGAGGTGCTGGTAAGTAGCAGCAGAAGTGAATGGCCCTTCTGCCTGGTGAGGCTGCAGCATGTAATGCAGAGGTAATGCTACCAAGCCACAAGGAAGCTCCACGCACACATAACAGAATGTCTAGTGCTGAAAGTACAACAGTGCTCATTCAACTGATACTCCCCCAAAAAGGGGGAGTCCATCAAAAAAAGAACAGCTTGGGGAAAGATGCTTCTAAGCACTGTTTACATGTAAACATAAAGAAACTAGCAACATGTCAGTGAACAGATCCACTGAAGACCATCTCAGCTGTCTTCTAGAGGGCACATAAACAAGTTCCCATAGTAGAGAAGAATGCCTTCACATGAGTTTAACAGGAAGACCTTCTCCCCTAGAAATATTGTGTTGACTCCACTGTGATGGGATTTCGTTTAGAACACATTCCCCATGACTATACATGCTACAGTACTAACATGTGTCTCTTGTTTTTTGTTATGATAAAGTGTGGCAGGGAGCAGGTCTTAAAAGCACACAAATAAGTGTTAGAAGCAAACTACATACTCTGACATGATGACTGTGTCTCATAACCAAATATTCCAGTTGGTAACTCCAGTGTAGGTTTTCTTAAAGAAATGATAGCTTGAACTTAATGCAAAACCTAATTTTGGAATTCTAGTTGTATAAATTATTTTCTCAGGATTTTGGATTCTGCTGTGTAAGATGACCTCAATCAGACTAAACACAATGTGTCAAAGCAAAAAATAAAAAAAAAATCACTTTGAATTTTACTTATTTTATGAGGAAGAAAAGAGAAACAATTGTCTCTATCAGTTGTCTCAGGCCTTCTGCATTGAGATTTAACAGCATCTCTACTTTGTCCTGTGGCCTTTCACTCAAGTTATCCCTTGTCACATCCAGAGGCCCAAGAGAGAAAAGGCAATTTGGATATGGGGAGCTGTCAGTAAAGATTTTGAATATGGGATTCCATCCTAAGAGTGTCTGGAGTTATATCTTGGAGGCCTTTGAATGCCATATGGCTAGTCTATAGTTATACAAATGTAAAACTTAAAAACCACTTTGAGTTAAACTGAATTTAAATACAGAATAACAGCTTTATCACTAAAATAGCATTTGTCAAGAACTTTGTTCTTTCACTGATAAAACTGGCTTTATAACATGTAACTATTAAATATAAAGCCACTGACAAGAACAAAATATTGATAATTCTGACAAATTATAATGCATTGCCAATTCACTGAAGTGCTAACCTCAATTAAAGTACCATATCAGGTAGAAATTGTTTTGCTTTTCCTATTTTCTAACACTGAACTCAACCAGCTTGATAGTTTCACATCAGTTCCAAACCACTGTACTTTTCCACTTGTGCCCCCAACCCCCATCCCTTCTTTGCCCTTTCTTGGAAGCCTGACAGACTGCTCCAAGGTCCAAATACACAGCTGTTCCTTCCAAGGCCAGCTCCAAAACTGACATGGGCTGCCTGGTAGGCATCATTCCAATCAATTAGTAATGCCTCGTAACCTTTTCATGTTTCAGTCTTTTCCTTTTCACTGGAAAGACTTACTGCCTAACTTTAAAACCTGTTATAGCATAATGTTAAATGAAAAATAAGTAGATACTCTATAACTGTGTATAAAAATGAAAAAATATGAAATATGAAAAATATGAAAAAATAAAACAATAGAAATGAATATGAAAATTGTTTTATTTTTGAATATGAAAAAATAAAATGAATATGAAAAAATATGAATATGAAAAATATAAAAACAATTTGTTGGGGTAAAGATTTTTTCTTGATTTACAAATCTTTATAATTATTATTATAGTCTGTGCAATAAAAAACCACTAAGGAGGTAATCATCATAATCTGTCACTGGCAAGCCCCCTTCCATCTTCTATAAGGAACAACACACTCTCTTTTGAATACAGAGGTATTCGTTCTCTCCTCAATAAAAAGCCTTCCTTACTGCATCTGACTTCGAGTGGCACACAGGTGGAACTCGTCCAGTAGAAAGGTTTAGAGTGTGGTGTTATGGAATTAACATCTATATTTTTTCTTCAAACCAGCCAGTGTGTCTTGATCAGCCAGCCTTTCTTCTCCAATAGAAGAGCACCGCTCTCTCTTCTTATCAGACCACTAAATAATCAATAAGTAATCATTAAACACATGATTGTGAAGAAATAATTAAGAAAACAGTCTCTAGTGTAGAGTTAAGTGTGGGTTTGAACCCTGGCATCACTGACCTGCTACGGGACCTCAAACAGATTAATTAACCACTCTGTGCCTCATTTTCCTCATCTGTAAAATGAGAAGGAAAGTAGCAGAATAATGGAGATGAAAAAGCTTGGAACTGGCTCTTCATAAGCACTCAATAAATGTTTACTATAATTATAATTATTATTAGAATGCTAACCAATTGATGACAACAGTTAAACTGACAGAATGATTCAAAGAAACAAACTTCCAAGGAAATGAAACCCTGTTTTAAGAAGAAAATTCAAGGGTATCACTGCCCCTTTTGGCCTCAGTAGAGACGAGAAAAGCTACTAACAGTCTAAAGCCTCAGAGCAAAGGCAGCAGTAATCTTGGATTGGGCCTGGATTCAGCTTGGTGAATAGGGAAGACGACCCAGTCCACGCAGGTTCACTCATGTAATCTCAAGAAGCCACAGTTTCAACAATGTCCCTCTCCATGCACAACAGGATTTTGTTTTTTCTCCTAACCTCCACTACTTCCTAATCCCTATTTTGTGTCTAGTGTTTAGAAATAGCCTTTTCACCCCTTTCCCTCTACTCTGTTTCCACCCTTCATGCCCCTTCGGACTGTTAGAGCAAACAGATCCAATGATAGATAACTAGAACCATAATGCCACTTTAGAGATGACTGCTGCAAGAATACGTGATAAATATCATCCAATGATCAGATTAGGAGTACACCAGCAAGAACACTGCAGTTCTAATTGCTGATCAGCCACCACTAGTTGTATGTCACATAAGATTCTAGCAAGAAAGACATATTTCTTCTATACCTTTATTTCCTTCACAGTACCTGGCCTAGCGCCCACCCAAAATAAGACACATCACTCCCCTGCTCAAAATCCTACACTCAGAAGAAATCCAAGCTCTTTACCCTGGCCTACAAACCCTACACAATCCAGTCCCTCTACCTCCACACTTCACCAATAAAATGTGCCACCTGTGATCCTGCCTTTCGGCTTCTGTGCTTCTGTTTCCTCCTGGGAAGTGATTCCCCCAGGTATTCATGTGGCTATGGTCACTCAGGTCTCAGATCAAATACCACTTCGTGTGATAGGACTTCCCAACTAGCACCCTTCTCAAGCATTGTCCCGTTGTACTTTCCTCAAAGTCCTTGTCACTCCATAAAATTCTTGTTGACTCATTTACCATTTCTACCACTAAAATGTAAATTCCATCAGAGTAAGCACCCTACCAGGTTTGCCCTGTGCTCCTGATGCCTAGCACAATGACTAGCATATAGAAAGGGGCTCTCAATTTTTGTTGAGTTAAATGAGTAATAACCTCTGAAAATAATACTACCAATATTTATTGAATGCCTACTATATGCCTCCACTGTTCTAAATATCAGGTTAGTGCAAAAGTAATTGCGGTTTTTGCCGTTACTTTTAATTCTACCTATTATCTCATTTAAGCTACCCAACAATCCTACAAGGTCCTCCATTTTACAATGAGAAAACCAGGGCTTTGAGAGATTAAGTTGCTGCACCATCACTCAGCTAGGTAATTGGTAGAGCTAGTATTCTGGTCTGGTTCAGAATATATAATTCATATAAAAATATAAGAACTTCTATTATTAACCACAGTGCTATACTACCTCCAAGTCAGAGTTCTTCATTTGTAATATATTAATAACCATGTCATCTCACTAGACTTGACAGGCTTATAGTGAGGAAAAATATATAAAAACAAATTGAAAAGCATAAAGTACTATGTGGATTATATTATAACATCCTGAAAGTCATGGACTGCCTCACATGACTCTAACTAGATCAAAAAGAAACGTGGTAAGCAATAAAGTTCTTTAATCTCACACTTCACCTAGGTCACAGTGCTCAGTAGTAGCATGAATATGACGCTCCTAGATATAGTTCAACATTAGTCAATGCATATTTCTACCTACTTACCATTCAGCTGCAACTGTATAAGCATGAACTATAAGAAGAAGCTAATCAAAGGATTAGTGTGAAAAGGAGGATCCATAAATACCAAGAAACACCTCCTGGCGAAGTCAACCTGCCCTTTACAACCAAACACCAACCCCAATGGCTCCTCATTCACTACATGGAAAAAACTAAGGTAAAAAACTAAGGAAAAAAAAACTAAGGAAAAAATCCAGCCTGGAACACTGTTTTAAGCAGTCTTCAAAATCTTAATATTTATTATTCTAGGACTTTAAGATAATTCCTAATTCCTATTAAAGTAGAGGTTTCAACTATAAATTTAGAAATGGGCACTATCGATTATAAATCTGACATTTATGATGAATATTACACAGATATAAACATATACCATAAAATATGCATGTGCCTGTGTTTGAACAAAGCCACTACTGAGTCAAGTTACTAATTTCTATGTCTGTCTTCTCTAAGAATTTACAACAGAAATCAGTATATAACTGTAATTCAGTGTAGAGCAGTATTTGAGTTCAAAGATTTAGGCTTGTGTCCTAGGTTTTCCAGAAAACTCCTGTTTGATCTAGTCAATCTGAGCCTCAGTTTCCTTATCTGTACAATGAAGATAATAATAATACCATCCTGCCTGTTGGCCAAGTTAGAATTAGGGGTGTTACTTTATATAAAAATACACCAGAAGGTTTAAGGCAGTAAACAGACTTTACATTTTTTATATAGCAATTGAAAGGAATCCTAATAACAAACATACAGTATAAATATAAACTCTTATGGATATTCAAGAATAAAGAGAGTTGTAAAGGATATTTATTTAACCACAGAAAAATCCAAAAAAATTACATGCCTCTATTCAGACTGTCTAGAAAAATTTAACAGAGGCAAGGGAATTTCAGGGGCAGTTTGATGAGATGTGGATAGAACAGTTTTTTGGTAAACTCATTAAGTCAGAGTTTTTCAATGAGCCTTAATCGTTATGGTAAGATGTTATATCTTACCATAAATGTGTCCTGGTTTTCCGGATCACCTTTCCAGAAATTTCATGAGGAGGTAAGTGATAACCACTCCACACCCATATGCATTTATCAAAACATATTATTGTTTCTACAAAGGTTTACTCCAAACCACTCCCATTAGGCCTGGAGATGAACTAATAAATGTCTATAATTTAATGATAATGCTGCTTTTAATGATAATGTGAGCTTTAGTGTGGTAAATTATAGATGCAGAAAGATCTTTGGATTAAAATATGTCTTTGGCAGGATTCACGGATCTACTGAGATGTTACTGAGAATTCGGAAACAAAAATAAACACTAATTCAGGGTTTAAATAAATTTTATTAGTAAAATGTAAAATACTTTAATAAGATACTTTCCTAGTTGTATTTCACTGTCCCATTATAGCTGTACTAAGGTTAAAGTATGACTGTCTTTAAAGAATTGTGCCATGTAGTCATCAGCACTTAATGATTCAAAGTCTTACTAATTAACAGTGAGAAAAACTCCCAGAAAATGTACAATGAACTGACCTTGAACTCTGACAGTTATCAATGGATGAAATTGCAGAGGTAGGAAGAACAGTTGATAAGCAGATCTATAAACATTTATTTTTCCTATAGAAAGTCTGTAAAGAACTTTTTACTTCATGTTTGTAGAGGTTTATATAATGCTAAAGATTACACTGAAAATTATTACTCTCTGCCATTCCTACTCAATTACCTAAGCCAGAATAAAATTTTGAGAATTCAACAAAGGAAAATCATTCTGGCTGGGCATGGTGCCTCATGCCTGTAATCCCAGCACTTTGGAAGGCCAAGGCGGGCAGATGGCCCGAGCCCAGGAGTTGGAGACTATCCTGGACAACATGACAAAATCTCATCTCTGCAAAAAATACAAAAATTAGCTGGGTGTGGTGGTGCACACCTGTAGTCCTAGCTACTTCAGGAGGCTGAGGTGGGAGGGTCACTTGAGCCTGGGAGGTCAAGGCTGCAGTGAGCTGTGACCATGATTGCACCACTGCACTCCAGCCTAAGCAACAGAGCCAGACTCCGTCTCTTAAAAAAAAAAAAAAATCACTCTATTGGGGAAGAATTAATAAAAGTTCTTTAAGTTTTTTTTTTAACTATAAGTATAAAAGTTAATTTCTTAGCCACCAATGAACCCCAAATAATTTGGTTTGGTCCTAACTTCACAAGAGTTGAAAGCACAGAGTTCCCTATATTTCTATGGCCAATCCTATTACCTGCAGTTTACCTACTTCCTGCCAATCAAAAAGCCCATTACTAATCAAGAACCCCTCCATCTCATGTCATATGATGAAATCATCCTGGATTTAGAGCAATTTTCTCTTAGGACCTCAGAGTATTTGGTTTGCTCCTAATGCGGCCCTCAAGCCCTCTAAAGTAGAGCTACTGGAACACAAGGCCCCTTTCTCACCTCTGACTGGCGACTTTTCTGCCCCTTCTGATCCAGGATTGACCCTCAATTCTGGGGATTCTTGAAAATTTTAAAAGGAAAAGAAGAGGGGAGAGGATTAAAGCCAATGTCTCCCAGATGGTAACATAACACAAACCCTACTTTTTTTTCTGATGAATATCAGCACTTTCTTCAGGAGGGCATTTAGGTTAGAAAGGACTCCTTGAGTCAAGGGTCACAGAAGTTACTATTACGGAAGACAAAGACTCAAATCCAGTAACCCAGGGAAACCATCCCTGCCAAGGGGCTCAGATTCAGGCTCCTATTGCCCCTTAGACCTACATCAGAATATTACTATTACTGGTTATCTGACTACTGGAACACAAAAGATATTGTCACCTCCTGGCTCAAGGGCTTAAACAGTAAACCAAATAACTGACGCAGCAGCAAGTCTTAGCCAGTAGGTCTTGCCCTGATTCTGTCCTCACGAAATTAGACACTGAGGAAGTGGACTAATACCAGACAAAGACCCTTGTCTAGAGGGAGCCACAGTCTCAGAGGTAAACTAAACACATACCTGAGCATGGATGTGAATTACACAAGTAAATAAATAATTGATTCAGTAAGTAATGAGAGGTTGAAAGGGAATGGATTCTTTTACCCTGTAGTAATCTGAAGAGACTTCCTTGCGAGCATTAAAACAACCTGAGCTATGGCCTATACACTGGGATTATCAGGCACAGTTGCTCATGAGAGAATTATATTTGACAGGGAAGGGAAGAGTGGGTTAGAGAAGAAATAAAACTCCAAAAGCCAAGTGACTATGGAACCAGGCAGAGATCAACCCCAACAGGATGAAGACAGGTGGGAGGAATGGGCCAGAGTCCAAAGCAGCACCTGACGATAAAAACATACATGGTAATAAGATCCAGATCACATTAGGCTCCAAGATCATGCTGATCCTTTCAGTTAATATGCAATATGTGAGTGAAAGGCAAGTGTAAAAATATACCATGAACAGATGAGGCAATGTTTATTTTCCAAATGGAATGAGTCTCAGTAATGATGAAGAACTGGTAGTAAATAAAATACCAACAGTGATTATGCTCAGTACCCCTCTCCAGGGGATGAGTGACAGCAATGAAGAGTAAACTCCAACCATGCAGAAAAGCCTAAAACAGTTTTCAGTGCCTGCAGGGCAGGGTCTGGGAGGTGAGCTTCTGGCCTGGCTAAGGAGGTCGCTTCTCATCGTCCTCACCACTGCTTTACCACCCCCACTCCCCTCAATAATGCGGTTTGACACCTCCCACCACCACCAAAAAAGAAAAGCCTAAAACAGAACCTACCACTTCTCTCTGAGGAAGCAGGAAGCTGAGCTGAACATGATAAGAACCCGATAAGAACAAGAAGTAACAAGAGCCCTTACCTAAAGCAGGTGCTAGGTCTGCATGGATGAACTGTACCTCAAGGATCTCAATTGTGCCCTGGAAACTTTAAAGAGCACAGGGTTCTTTAAAGGCAAGGGTTCCTCCCCAGCCAGCCCACAGTGAACAAAGGGCACTAGTGGGTCATTAAATTTCCACTTGCCCGGAAAATCAGTGACTCAGCCCAGCCAGAATCTGAACTCCTTTCCAATTGATAGCATATGGGGTTCCATCTTTAAAATCCCAAAGCATATTCTTCTTTGTCTCTGCAGTTTAGGTGGGCTTCCAAGGAATGCTGAGAAGTGGACTAGACTAAAGCCAAGATACAGAGTCCAGTCCAGGGTCAGGACAAATCATCATGCCAGCAGCTGCTCATCAATATGCCAGCACGCTGCCAGCCTGGGATAAAATGACCACCACCACTCCCCACAACACTGTGAGTCACAGACGCCTGATCCCAACCCTCCCTGAGCTTGTACCCAGGACCCAGCAAGAGGTGGAGGGTGACAGCAGAACATGGGTTTCCTCCTCTCCCATGTGACCCAGTCATCACCCAAGGTGAGGGCAACAGTGAACATGGGGTAGGGGCCAAGAAGGGCCTGGGGTGCCAGGGTACAGAAAGCCAGCTGCTGAGAGCCCATCCTGGGGAGGTGGGAAGGATGTACGTCTCATGAGCCAAACCCAGACCCCTAGAACAGCCTCCATTGGCCCACTGGGCTTAACTTACAAAACAAGATTAAATATAAAATTATTAAAAATTTTCAAGATGCTGACAGCAGAGCATTAAGCCAAGTATGGGACCCTTCTGAGCAGAGCCCTGTGCAACTGCAGAGGACACAAGCCCAGGAATCTGGCCCTGGCTGGTTCTCTGCTATAACATGGAAAAAAAAAACAAAGGAAAAGGAGGTTAGTCTGTAGCTTTCCATAAAGTTTTTTTAAACCAAGCTGTAATGGAAATAGAAGAATAACACAGAATTTCTCTAAAAACTATGTTTTTCAAAACACAATACAATCTCTTTTGTTTGTTTAAGACAGGGTCTCACTGTATCACCCAAGCTGGGGTGCAGTGGCACAATCAGAGCTGACCACAGCCTCAACTTTCTGGGCTCAGGTGATCCTCCTGCCTCAGCCTCCCAAGTAGCTGGTACTACAGGCACACGCCACCATGCCCAGCTAATTTTTATATATTTTGTAGAGACAGGGTTTCCTATGTTGCCCAGGCTGGTCTTGAACTCCTGGGCTCAAGCAACAGGCCCAACTCAGCCTCCCAAAGTGCCGGGATTACCGGTGTGAGCCACCGTTGGCAGCCACGATAAAATCTGGATAATGCTGCTGCCAATGAACTGGACTAATCCAGGCCTACAGGGTTACCAGAGTGCCTCAATTCGTCCAACAGGGAGTAAGAGGCACATGTGTCATTACATTTTGCTGGTCATTATTTGACCTATGGCTCACTTAATGTGGAGTTATAAGAAGCTGGTTGTATTGTATATTCCAAAATTTCCTGGAAATAAACATTCCAAATATACTTTGAATGAATGAATAAAACAGAAATATTTGACAAAAATATATATTTTTTTCTATTAGGGAAATAAAGTGCCTACTTGGCTGCTATCTACCCACAGACTTATAAAAAATAACTTTAAAAATTATACATCAAAATAAGCTCTATTTCAGTGGAATTCAGTTTATACCGTTAGTACTAAAGAATAAAAATAACCCTAACACCTTAAGATAAATGTTTCCAAGTCAATTCTTAAAAAACAAACACACACTAAGCACTAAGCACTCCGCAATGATTGAGACATTGAGACAACCCTAATATCTTGCTCAAATATTAATAACCAACACTATGATATGATGTTCTCTTTAAAAACAGCCAAATAATCTACAGTATCTGCTGGCTCATGGTATAAGTGAAAGTCATCTGGACCAATGCTGAAAGTGGTTCATGGACAGGCACCAGTCTGAAAACTATTACGAGTTCACAAGATAACTAAAGAAACAGAGTGTTTAGAAATAGCAGTTTAAAAGAACAATTTTATATCTGATAAATCTAATAACATAAAATACAAATAAAAGTCATTATGTCTGATATTTTTGGAATTCTGGAATGGAGGGATGCACACATTAACAGAATCAACTGGCATTTTGGCATTTCACTTTACTTCCATTTAAGTTATAAAATGTTATGTTGTGTAGAAACTCAACTATAAAAAAGTATATTTGAAAGTGCAAAGACTTCCAGAGTTATCTAAGCCTGAACTAGTCCATAAGCTAAGTTAAATTTCTAAACAGTGTCATGAAGAACTGCCATTTATCAACTCCAATAAGTGCCTCTGATTTCAAGAATCCAAGAAAGGATTACTAAACACAGAAAAAGGAGAAATGGAAAAAAATGTTTCATGAAATCCAAACTAAGGATGTTGGAAGAATGACGTCAGCATGTTTCCCTGAGTGTCAGTGTGGTTCTGCAATGTGAGGACATAAGCAAATCTCTTTTTTGGGAAATGGATACAGACATTAGTCATGACCACACTTTTTTATATTTCTAGTCTACATTTCCAGTTAATTTCTAAGATGGATGTCCCCATTAATACTACTTAATGGTTTAAGCCAACTTCATAATTAAAGACTTCACCTAATAGTTTGAAAGAAATTCCCTTATCATACAAATTGGGTCTGGATACATAAAATACTCAAAAGAAGACATTCAAAATAACAAAAATGAAGACCAGCAAGCCTGCCAGTATTATGGTTTCTAAACCAGTAAGGTTACAATGTTCTGCATTTTCTCAATGAGTGTATCTGGTGTTTCTTCTTATAAGGACACTAATCCTATCTGATCAGGACCCCACCCTTGTGACCTCATTTAACCTTAAGTACATCTGTCAAGGTCCCATCTCCAAATATTGCCACACCAGGGGTTTGAGCTTCAAAATATGGATTTTGGGGGTCACAAACATTCAGTCCATAACATATGGCTAGCATTATATTTCTACTGGCAGTGATGCTATAGAGCAAAGATCAGCACAATGTGCCCTGCAGGCAAAACATGGTCCACTGCTCATTTTTGTACACCTCACAAGCTACAAATGCTTTTTACATTTTTAAATGGTTGGAAAAAATCAAAAGAATATGTCAAAACATATGAAAACTGTGTAAGATTCCAATGTTAGCATCTAACAAAGTTTTACTAAAATACAGTCACACTCATTTGTTTACTTGTTATATGAAGCTGAGTAGCTGCAAAAGAGACTATGCAGCCTACTCTAAAATATTTACTAAATGGCTCTTTACAGAGAATATTTTTGCCAATTCTTGCTACAGAGGATTAAAATGAAGCATCTCTATATGGTCTGACTGACTCACCTCTAAAATATGTAATGAACTTTAAAAAGCAATACTATTTATCACTTTTACCCGGTTTACCTCCAAACAGGATCTGAGGAGACCTATTTTTGTGTCAGCGATATTAAGTTCAAAGCTCTTATCAGAACTCCTGGGCTAGCTTAGCCCTTCAAAGGTATGGCACATTGCTTGCCAACAACAGATAACCCACTCAGTTACTGAAATGCACTTGGCCTCATTTCAAAGTCCCATCCCTGCCTTCTTCAGCATGACACCTTCCAGTGACTGTGCAGACTTTTGGTCCTGTTCCTACTTTGACTGTTCTTGTTCTTTGGCTTTGTCTTCCTGAGGATCCTGCAAAATCTTCTGAATAAGCATGAAAATATTTCCTCAGTAAGAGATGAACCAGCTTCTCTGGTTGTGTGTGGCAGGAAAGGCAAGTAAAATTAGGTGGTGATACCTATTCTCAACTGCTTTGAGTCCTTCACAGCTTCCTTCAATAGTGGTCCATCAATGCCATTTAAAACCTGAGATAATTCACCTTTTTTTTTTTTTGAGACGGAGGCTCACTCTGTTGCCAGGCTGGGGTGCAGTGGTGCAATCTTGGCTCACTGCAACCTCCACCTCCCAGTTTCAAGGAATTCTCCTGCCTCAGCCTCCCAAGTAGCTGGGACTACAGGCATGCACCAGCACGCCCAGCTAATTTTTGGATTTTTTAGTAGAGACAGGGTTTCACCATGTTGGCCAGGATGGTCTTGATCTCTTGACCTCGTGATCCGCCCGCCTCGGCCTCCCAAAGTTCTGGGATTACAGGCGTGAGCCACCACATCCAGCCAATAATTCATCTTTATAGGTGCTAGACAGAACTGAAGGGAATGAATAAAAAGAGGTTTAAAACTACTATAACTTTCAGAAAATTTATTGAGCAGGTTATACTTCGTCTTTTATCATTTGCATTTTTTTATGTTATAATTACATTTCCTAAAATTAGCGTAGATTGTCAACAAGAAGCCCTATGAGGCCAATGGTTTGAATAATAAAGCTCATAGTAAATGTTTTCTCTTGAGATAGCAATAGATATTTGTTATTTACATTTCTTAAATTATGTTGTGCATTCTTTCATGTCTACTGTATTTCTTCTTTGGTCAACTGCCTGTTTGTATCTTTTACCTATTTTTGTTTTGGAGTGGTAGTGTTTTTAAAAATTCTATAACTTAACATGATAATGACACCAAGTCCAATGTCCTATCCTTTCTTAAAAAGCAGCCTCTAAAATGTCAGTATTTTGGCTTTGCTCTCCCTCCAGTTCTCTCCTTGAAGTATAACAGAAAGTGCACTAGATTTGAAGTCCTAAGACACAGGTTCACTGCTGGGTCCCTGGGACTTGTTTACTTACCTGTAAAGTGAAGGGGCTGGATTAATTGTTCAGCAAGGCCACAGAGGTCTAAAATTCTTACAGTCTATTAGTTTTTCTATTCTCTCCCCATTCATCACCAGCTCCTGAATTCTATCTACGGTGGCAAGATGGCAGCTGTGAGTTAATTATAGGATCTGTGGGGTTTTGGTAGTCATAAATTGGTGGTGAAGCAAAAACCAAAAACAAGAAGTATAGAGAAAAGAAATAGTACTTCATGCCCTCAAAGGGTTCAATTTCTATTAAAATGATAAAATTAGTTAAGATGCTGCCATTTCAGGGTCAGACTTTGGCTCTGTTGAGGATGTTAATTGCATTATTGCAAACAAATAGCTTCAAAGCAAATAACCAAATATTGACTAAAGTAAAGTTGGTCCAAAAATTCGGTTTATTTGGTGGTACAAAAGAATAAACCTGCACATCGGCTTTGACCCTCCCACTTTTTTTTTTTTTTTTTTTTTTTTTTTGAGACGGAGTCTCACTCTGTCGCCCAGGATGGAGTGCAGTGGCTTGATCTGGGCTCACTGCAACCTCCGCCTCCCGGGTTCATGCCATTCTCCTGCCTCAGCCTCCCAAGTAGCTGGGACTACAGGCACCCAACACCATGCCGGGCTAATTTTTTTTTGTATTTCTAGTAGAGACGGGGTTTCAACGTGTTAGCCAGGATGGTCTCGATCTCCTTACCTCGTGATCCACCCGCCTCGGCCTCCCAAAGTGCTGGGATTACAGGCATGACCCACCACACCTGGCCTGACCTTCCCACTTCTTTTATCAATCCTCTTCAATATCCCAACTTCCATGTAATTGTGTTGGGCCAACTTTCTTCTAAAGGACGAAATTAAATAATCAATACATGTGCTGCTAAAGCAATTCCAGGCTTAAAATGCTTTAGTTTTATCTTCAAAGGGGGCACTACTTTTAGTTTTCTAGTATCCCCCATCCTACTGTCTGCCATTTTCTTAAAGAGAAATTCAAATTTACTTTTAAAAGATCTGGCTGCCCACAACGAATTAGGTACAAAAATTTTTACCAATAGTGGGGGGGAGAAATCCACTCAAAATTCTACCACCCTAACACAACTATGTCTTCATTTTTCTATATTCCCTTGATCTCTCCTCACATGCAAGCACATTTTGGAGTTACAGTCATGTGGTGCATCCTGCTTTCACCAAGTTCTTCCATGTTGCTGCACAGTAACCATTATCATTTGCATTTGCATCATAGTACATAAAGTAAGTCATCAGCATTTAACCATTTCTGTATTTGGGTGCATTTAAGTTGACTTCAAATTTTTACTTTTTTTGCCCAGGTGCAGTGTCTCATGCCTGTAATCCCAGCACTTTGGGAGGCTGAGGTGGGTGGATCACCTGAGGTCAGGAGTTCGAGACCAGCCTGGCCAACATGGTGAAACCCCGTCTCTACTAATAATACAAAAATTAGCCAGGCATGGTGGTGCATGCCTGTAATCCCAGCTACTCCGGAGGCTGAGGCATGAGAATTGCTTGAACCCAGGTGGCGGAGGTTTCAGTGAGCCGAGATTGCGCCACTGCACTCCAGCCTGGGCAACAGAGAGAGACTACATCTCAAAAAACAAAAAAAAATAACAAAAACAAATTTTTACTTTTTTATAGTAATGGTATAGTGAACCTCTTCATGCATTTAGCTTTTTCTTTCTTATGAGTCATTACGCGAGATGCTAGGGAGTGAGATTCTGAATCAAGTGATGTGACTATATTTGCCATTTAAAAAATTGGTCTTGCCCAAATTATTTTACTCTAACAGTAAGGACATTAAAACCTAAGTGTGATACTAAAAGAATATTATGGGATATAAGAAATATTCCTTTTTCATGGGTATAGGAGGTAAGGGGTCCCTACAAGTAGTATGATAAAACAAACACCCCTTCAGTCCTTTGATTCCTCACTGCCTGAGGAATAAGCAAACACTACTACAGCCCTTTCATCTGGTGACAGGAGGGAAAAACTGCAGACCTCTTTTTAGGTTTCAGCAAAGGGGTAAAAAAAAAAAAGTTTGTTAGCTTCAAGGCTCTATTTTAAAAGTGCCTCTTTATCAGATCTCTAAGCATTATACTACTGAGTTTTGCTCAACTTGTACAATAATTTTTATCAAGGTACTCCTGACCCTTTCTAGATACCACATGCCTGAGAAAGAAAGAATAAGGGAGCAACCAGAAAGCTGGCTTCAAAGCAACATATAATGGAAACATTTCTCACTGCTTATTAACAGCAAGAAATAATGCCAGCCAATCCTATTCATTCCATGACATCTTTACCATTAAAAACTTTTTCCAGGCCGGGCACAGTGGCTCACGCCTGTAATCCCAACACTTTGGGAGGCCAAGGCAGGTGGATCACCTGAGGTCAGGAGTTCAAGACCAGCCTGGCCAACTTGGCAAAACCTTGTCTCTACTCAAAATACAAAAATTAGCCGGCGTGATGGCAGGCGCCTATAATCCCAGCTACTCAGGAGGCTGAGGCAGAGAACTGCTTGAACACAGGAGGCAGAGGTTGCAGTGAGCCAAGACCGTGCCACTGCGCTCCAGCCTGGGCGGAGACTTCATCTAAAAAAAACAAGCAAACAAAGAAACCTTTTTCCTTGTTTGATGACTACTAAGATAATACATGATACTTGTCCAACTTTTAATTCAGACACAAAAATGGAAATGTGGAAAGCAATCTGTCCTCACTTCCACCAAAAAAGGCACAGCTATGGTACGATGGACATAGGAAAAAGTGTGGAAGAACATACAATTAAATACTATTAAAAAAAATAGAATCCACTACATACAGGCTTCTGCAACTTGCTTTGTATGTGACTTTTAAATAATGTAGCTTTAAGGAGGTTGCAGTGAGCCAAGATCGCACCACTGCACTCCAGCCTGGGCGATGGAATGAGACACTGTCTCAAAAAATAAAAAATAAAAATAAATAGATAACGTACCTTTAAAATATATACTTTTCATTATGAAATACTGAAAGCACTCAGAAAATTATAGGTGCTTACCAATTAATTTTGTAAAATCTTAACTCTGGTAATATTTGCTTTATAATTTTAAAAAATAAATTACAGAGATGAGGCCCCTCCTCTGGCCTCCCCCCTCCATTTCCCTCCCTCCCTTTATAGAGATTACCACATCCTGTATTGGCTAAATAGCATTCCTATGCATGCTTTTCTATTTTTATTACATAACTATGCTTCAATAAAATACATTTACCTTATTTCCTTTGAAATAATTTAATTAAATTTACCTTCAATTTAAAATGCATATTTTTAACATTATACAATTTCTAAAATGTAGATGTATCTTACAATCCATAATGAGACATTACATCACAATTTAATTGGCAATTTTCCCCCTTTCTCATTGTATATAAAATAATAGTGCATCTTAGCATCAGTATAGCCTTTTAGATTCTATGAGATGTGGCAGGATTGCTTTACATGACTTTTTAAGGAAATGGCATCACATCAGACATTTCACAACTTTGTCTTTTCATTCGATATGATGTTTTTGAGATTTACCAATGTAGTCACATGTATGGAACATCTTTAACGTCTCAACTAACTGTGACACATCACAGCATTAGAAGACATTTAAGTAAGACAGAAGTCCTATGCTTGCTAAAGGAAATGGTAATCAGTGATGTTCAAATGCTTGACTTAAACAAAGAAAAGGTATACAAAACAAGATGGAAATACAAAAAAAAGAGGGAGAGAAGAGAAAGAAAAAAATTCCCTGCTTGTTTGATCTGTATGTAGCTGGGAACAGCAGACGTCTGAATAACTAAACTTGATGACTCAGGGATAAAAACGACAAGAGGAACTGTTCCTGGAAATCTGTGCTGTTGCTACTCCAGGGCCCAGTCAGAAATGCAAGCTGCTCATATCAGCCACGCAGGCACTGAGACCTCAGACCTGGCTTTTACTCACTCAAGGTTGGCTGAAAACCAGCATCACCATAAGACAGCCAACAACAGTGGAGGGACAAAGAAAGGGCGACTGAGACTGCAGCCTCATTCACTGTTTCCTGTGACTCTGCTCTTCCCTGTCTCTCCTCCCTTATTTGTATTCCTCTTTTTCTCTATTACTTTAGCCAAGAAGTCCACTTCAAAGACCTGTACCCACTGTCTGTCTGCCTTACACGCTTAAACACACAAGTGTGTGCATGTACTCACACACACACAATCCCCACGATGAAAAGCCAAAGTAACCACTCAGTACTAGATTTTGCTGAATGTACATAAGAAATTTTCTATTACTGGTTCCTCAAATGAAACCCCAGTTTTAGCTTGAGAGTTAAAAGTGGCAAAACAAACAAACAACAACAAAAAAAAACCCTAGAGCTCCTGATAGCTTCTTCTTCCCCTTTCCATGTGATCGAAAAACACCTTGCTGGAGGCAGATTTAATTTTTGAAAAGGGCCTCCAGTGGCCTTTTTCACAAGCACACATGGAGCCCTTACCTTTCACAGAGGACACACTGTGATAACTCTTACAGGGGTGTATTAAATATTGTACTACTAATTCTTGTATGTGTAGTTTGCCCCTTTACTTCCATTTAACCATAAGCCAGTTGAAAAAAATGGCAATACTCTATCTAATTCTAGCTAACACAGAAATGCCCATATTTACTCATATTAAAGTATTAACAGAACTAAGTAGAATTCCTAAATTATTTAATTTGTTAATAGGTAAACTGCATCTTTTTATCTTTTAAAATTTAATATTTTAAATTCTAGTATATTTAATATAGAGTAATGGAACAAAATGACCCCCAAATCATTTTATTGGTTTTTCTTCCTCCAAAACATTCCTGGAAGCCAGAAAATCCACTGGAGTTCTTGTGTTTTGGGGCATTCTGCAACTAAAGTTCCTGTTACCTGCTGATATACTTGAAGTATGTCTGAACATAAATTATTGGAAGATTAAACTCTCAAATTTGATTAACTCACTTTCTGTCAAGTTATCCTAATTAACCTACAGCCTTCAAACTTTGGGATTATTGCTGCCAATTCTGTACAGCTATTTGTTTAGTGCACAGTCTGCTCTAATACCCTCCAAGGCAAAATTGCAAATAAAAACTCTTTTTGATTTCTACTAATTAAATAGACATTGGAATGTGCCATACCTATAATCTGTATTAATACGTGAATACAAATTTTGCCTACTTCATATGAAGCATTCAGAAAGAACTTATTAAACTGAAATAAATTCTTCTTGCAGCGAAGGACTTTCATTTGTTCAGAAACATCACTGAATGTCTACTATGTGTAAAGCACTGTGCTGGCCAGCGCAAATATAGTTGTAAACAAGACAGACACAGCCCCTGCACTCATGGATTTTCCATGACTAGGAAAGACAGACATTAACAAATAATTACAACCAAATAGTTAGAAAGCTAACACCACAATTTGTGCCTTGCACAGCACTTGCCAAAATTAAGCTCAGTATCAAAAATACAAATACTGGCCAGGCACGGTGGCTCATTCCTATAATCCCAGCACCTTGGGAGGCCAAGGCAGGAGGACTGCTTGAGCCTAGAGGCTTGAGGCCAGCCTAGGCAACACAGAGACCCCATCTCTAGAAAAAAAAAATTTTTTTTAATTAGCCAGGCATGGTGGTGCATGCATGTAGTCCTAGCTACTTGGGAGGCTGAGGTGAGAGGATTGCTTGAGCCTGTATGGTAGAGGCTATAGTGAGCCATGATCATGCCACTCACTCCAGCCCGGGCAACAGAGCAAGACTCTGTCTCAAAAAAAAATTTTATATCTATATCTATATCTATATCTATACATACATATATATACACACACACACATCTATACACACATACACAAATATTCTACTCAGTTAAGGACTTTGTTGAGTTTATAGATCAAGAATGGTACAAAGGATAGAAGAGAGATGACAAAGTCATGCCTCAAATTAAAATTGTAGGACAGTAGTAATGGGTGAACAGCATTCTGTATGTACTTAATGCCACTAAATTGTACACTTTAAAAATGGTGACAATGGTAAAACAAGCCAGGTACAGAAAGACAAATACTTACACAACCTCACTGACATGTAGAATCTTAAAAAGCTGATCTCATAGAAATAGAAAGTACAATGGTCTCAGAGGCTGGACTGGTTAGAGAGGAGAGGGAAATGGGCAGACGTCGGTTAAAGGATATATAATGACAATCAGGTAGGAAAAATAAATTCAAGAAATTTAGACAATATTGCATTCTTTTTTATTATTTTTTGTAGAGACGGGGTATCAGTATGTTGTCTAGACTGGTCTAGAACTTCTAGTCTCAATCAATCCTCCCGCCTTGCCCTCCCAAAGTGTTGCGATTACAGGCGTGAGCCACCATGACCAGATGATAAAATTTTATTCTTGAAAAATTTAAAGAGAGTGGATGTTAAAATGTTCTCACCACAAAAATGATAACTGTGTGAGGTAATGCATTTGTTAATTACCTAGACTTAACAATTCTACAATGTATATATGTTATGTATGACATATACATCATGTTATGCATAATATAAAACATCACATTATGCATGTTAAATACATACAATTTTATCTGTCAATTTTTTTTACAAAACATATTTTAAATGTCAAAACAAAAAAAGATTTATAGCATAAAATTTGCCCTTTTGGTAAATTTACCAAAATTAAGTAGAAATCAAAACAGGTTTTTATTTGCAATTTTGCCTTGGAGGGTATTAGAGCAGACTGCATTAAACAAATGGCTGTACAGAACTGGCAGTAATTTACAGTAAGTTGACCAAAATGGTAAATTTTATGCTATAAATGGGTTTCGGTAAATTTACCAGAATGGTAATTTTATGCTATATATATTTTATCACAATAAAAAACGTAAAAAAAAAAAGTTGTTAAATGTTTAATCAGCTTCACCAAAAACTCAAAACATATGAGTACTATATGAGAGAAGCTATATGGCACGGAAGTGAAAATGGATAGAAAACATGAAATTTCTTGGCTTTGATTATCTGCCAGCCTTACATCAATTGTATAGTTCACCTATCAGAGCACAGCTGGAGGTGGGTAAGGACACAATCTCAGAAACAAGTTTCACTACAAATGCATGGTTTCTAATCTTCATCGGATTCTCAAACCTTTTCCTTATCACTAATCAGCTCCCAAACTTTTGCCATTCTCTTTCAATCTGCTGCTCAACCCCAGGACCACATTTAATGACCTCTTCCCCTCCATTTCCTGATCCTCACCAAACCCACCTACATTTGCTCCCATTCTTACTTTCTTCTCTCCCAGTTCTGAATAGGGGTTTTGAATCTTGCCCCCCTAGCAAGAACCTTCCTTGTAAAGATCTGATCTGCTCATGAACCTTACCCCATCAATTAGCCCTTTAGTAACTTCACCTCCTCCCTCTCTACAGGCTCCTTCTTTAAGTTAGTTCTCAAGCTACTCCTATCTTCAAAAAAAAAAAAAAATTGTTACCCTCCCTTGACTCTAATCTTCCTCTAGCTACCACCCTACTTCTCCCTTTGACTTGACTTCCTCCCTTCTTAGCCTGTACCCCTATCTCTTCCTCCCATTCACTGCTCCACAGACTATAATCAGACTTCACTTCCCATATATCCAGGCCGATGAAAGCGTGCTGGCTGAAGTCATCAGAGATTTCCCACTGACTCATTTTAATGGACCCTCTTTGGTCTTTCTTAAATATAGGAAATATCAGCCATATTTAAATTTCTTTATTGGCAGCACCACTATTCATCCAATCCTCTAAACCAAAGCCCTGTAACTCTCCAGAGTCCTCTCACTCCTACTTTTTTATCTCCTTGTTCAGCCACAATTTTTTTAATTTCAAAAAAAAAGTACACAGTATTACCCACTTGAGAAATTTAAAAATACAAATAATACAGAACAAAATTTAAATTTAGATTTAATGTACAAAAGAGAAATAAAAACATACATCCCAACAAAGATTTGCACACAAATGTTCATAGCAGCTCTATTCATAATAGGCAACAACTGAAAACAACCCAATATCCATCAACATGTGAATCGATAAAAAATTGTGGTAGGCCAGGTGTGATGGCTCACACTTGTAATCCCAACACTTTGAGGGGCCAAGGCAGAAGGATTGCTTGAGGCCAGGAGTTTGAGACCAGCCTGGGCAACATACGGAGACCCCCATCTCTACAAACAATTTAAAAATTAGACAGACTAGCACACACCTGTGGTCCCAGTTACTCAGGTGGCTGAGGCAGGTGGATCACCTCAGTCTGGGAAGTCAAGGCTGCAGTGAGCCATGATCACACCACTGCACTCCAGCCTGGGTGTCAGAGCAAAACTCTGTCTCGAAGAAAAAAAAAAAAATGTGGCATAGGCATACAATGGAATACTACTTAGTAATAAAAAAGAAAGAACTACTAATACATACCACAACAAGGAGGAATCTCAAAAGCATCATGCTGAGTGAAAAACAGATACAAAAGAAAACACACTGTATGATTCCATTCATATAAAATTTTAGAAAAGGCACAGCTATAGTGACAGAAAGCAGATCAAGTTTTCAGGAGCCAGAATGTAAGGGAAAAAGACTAACTGCAAAAAGGATCACGAGGGTACATCCTGGGGTGATGGACACACTATATTATGATTGTGATGGTGGTTACATGATTGTATACAGTTTGTCAGAACTATCAAACTGTACACTTAAAATTTGTGAATTATATAATATCTAAGTCATCCCTCAATAATGCTGATTTTAAAAAATTAATTACATTTAATTAATTGCGCCTTCTAACATAAGATTTTTAAATCTACGTTTCTTTTCTAAAGACCTAATTTATATTTATTCCAGTTCTGCAGTGAATCAATCCCATATATAGTATTGTGTTGCTCATAATGACACAAAATTATGATTGGAAATAATACTTAGCTGAATTACTTTATCTCCGGGAAGCTTATCAAGGCAACAATTTACAATGTACATAAGCAGGTGAAGTTTGTTATGAAAATGGCATTATTTTGATTATGATAAATAAGCCATGTGCTCTTTGATTCTACCTGCATAGCAATCTCATTTATTCTCTTTGAGAACCTCCTGAATGGAAACCTCAAATTTCAAAGGGTGAATACTGGTCTGTCTTTCAGACACTGTACCTAGGCAGAAAGCACAGGGCTAGGACTTCCTCCTTTCTTTATTCCCTTAGGATTAAAACGTATACAAGGGGACCTCAAAAAATTCACTAAAAAATGAAATTAAAAGATAATGAAAATATACACTTCATTTCTCAACATAAGCTCCATCAAGTTCAAGATACTTTTGTGAGTAATGATACCAGCCATTAGTCCATCTCTAAAGAATTGAGGGTCCCAGGAATTTAATCATGTCAATGCAGTCCTTTTTACATTATTAACTGAAGAAAAATAGGTGCCCTTTAAATATTTTTTAAGACTAGGAAAGAAAAAGAAGTCAGATAAAGCCAAATCAAGACTGTAAGATAGGCCAGGCACAGTGGCTCATGCCTGTAATCCCAGCACTTTTGAAGGCCAAGACAGGTGAATCACCTGAGGTCAGGAGTTCAAGACCAGCCTGGTCAACATGGTGAAACCCCATCTCTACTAAAAATACAAAAAATAGCTGGACATGGTGGATCACGCCTGTAATCCCAGCTACTTGGGAGGCTGAGGCAGGAGAATTGCTTGAACCTGGCAGGTGGAGGTTGCAGTGAGCCAAGATTGCACCACTGCACTCCAGCCTGGGAGACAAAGTAAGACTCCAACTAAAAAAAAAAAAAAAAGACTGTAAGTGAATGCCTAATAATTTCCCATCAAAACTCTTGCAAAATTGCCCTTTTTTGATGAGAGGATGAGCGGGAACATTGTCCTGGTGGAGAAAGACTCTCTGGTAAAGCTTCCCTGGGTATTTGTTTTGCTAAAACTTTGGCTAATTTTCTCAAAACACACACAATAAGCAAATATTATCATTCTTTGGCTCCCCAGAAAGTCAACAAGCAAAATACCTTGAGCATCCCAAAAGTCTCTTATCATGACCTTTGCTCTTGACTAGTCTGCTTTTGCTTTAACTAGATCACTTCCACCTCTTGGTAGCCATTGCTTTGGTTGTGCTTTGTCTTCAGCATCATACTGGTAAAGCCATGTTTCCTCTCCTATTACAATCCTTCAGACATATGCCACAGGATCTCAATCCCACTTGTTTAAAATTTCATGTAAAGTTCCCTCTTCAATTACAGCATGAACAAGATTAATTTTTTCCTTGAAAATTGACATGGATGGTCTACTGCTGTGGGCTTCCTCTTCAACATCATCTCGTCCCTTCTTAAAGGATGTTAGCCATTTGTAAACTGCTGGTTTCTTTAGAGTATTGTCCCCATAAACTTTTTGTAAAGCATCAGTGATTTCACCATCCTTCTACCCAAGCACCACCACAAATTTGATGTTTGTTCTTGCTTCAATTTTAGCAGAATTCATGTTGCCCTGACAGGGGCTTTTTAAAAACTGGTGCGATATCATTTCTTAATGTCTCGAACTGTTCAGACATGTTGTAACAAGTTCAGACATGTTGTAACAAGTTAGTACAAGTTGATTTTGGTTCAAAAATATTTTGAAATCCATGCACAGTTTTTTTTTCATAGTGTACATTTTTTCCATGAACTTTTCCAAGACCCCTCATACGTTTCTTTATTCCCATACCCACCCCCAGCACCTAATAAATACAGTACTGAAACAATGTTGACTAGTTCAAAATATGTATCTATTTAATGCATAACAGAATTGCTGCCACCAAAAGACTCACTTCCTAAACAATCCACACTCAAACCAATTTTATAACACTAACTTACCTAATTCTAGTAACTGAAAATGCATACACAGGGTGCAAACCTTTAACTATGAAGGCAGCTTTGTTAATCCCCAGCTAGAGGAAAGGCTCTGAACTTTGTCTAAAGCCTATCTGAAAATCTACCACAAGACAGTGTATCAATGTATTTTCCCTGTTGTTCCATAAACCATTTCCAGAGTTACAGAATGATCATGCTGCAATGCAGGGAGGAAAGGGTTGAAGGCAACTAGTTTCTATTCACTTATCATTAAGCTTAGAAAAGCTGATCAGTTTTGACAGTTCTAACTCACTGACTTGCTTTCCAAAATACTAAGGATAGTTCCAGCTCAATAGAGTGATTATCCAAAGATTAGTGACCGCTGATTAATTTATCCTCTCAAGTAACCGTAAATAATAGGGATTACATTGCCTTGACGTTCTTCCATAACCCATTCTCAGTTGCCACCAGACACCCAAAGTCATCTTGATGAATTAAGAGGATGAAGACAGATTAATTAGATTAAGCATTACTTTTACCAGACTTTTTTTTCCAAAATAGTCTGCCTCTTGAAGTGGCTCAATATTTGTTTCCTAATCAAAGTACAAAAAATAACTACCACATATACAAAATTAATTATAACACCATACACGTAACAAATGAACACTAAATTATAGAACACCATGTTTTGAAGTCAATATAAAAAACTTACACTGTTCTTTTGATTCCCAACCTTTACTACTATCAAGTCTCTTCTTGTCTGATGTGTTGGCACAGAATTTAAAAGATTGCATGAATTCTATTTTTCAAACTCTGAGGAGAAAAATGCTTTAATTGGACTTTCCTTTTCTTCCCTTCCCTATAATTGTCAGAAAACATATTTACTAGTCAGTAAGGCAGTACTTCAGTTCACCCAGAAGGCACAACAGCAGACAAATGTGGTCAAAATACCACCTTACATGCTGACTTTTGCTTTAATACGGATTCTGTAAATGAAGCCAAATGATATTAAAAGATGAAACAATTACTGGAAGGGTAAAGGTGTCTTGGCTTACAAAAATCGGCAGATATCTATTCTTGCACAACTATCAATTCCCTTTCATCCACCCCCTGCTGTTACTGGTTCTTCCTCCAGGGTCACTGCACTTCCAGCACCTTCAGCTGGGCTTCAGTCACAACAGAGCAATTCAGGACCTGAGTCCTGAGAGATCACAGGACAGCACGTGAGTCAACACACACGCCCGCACACAGGCACCATGCCAACCTGCTCACTCACAACAGTGTGGACAGATCTGTAGTGCTTTATGCATTGAAAAGTACTTTGACATTCTCTTGAGTCTCACTGCTCAGTGTGTGACAGGTAACTAAGGCAAAACACACTTGTGTGTGGCCAGGTGGCTAGTTATTATCTCAATTAGGACTGACTCCCTTCCCAGCCAGAAAGTGCCATAAAGATGACACCTCCTCCCCTAACAAACCTCAAATGTCCATTATAAATGTGCAAAAACAGTCCATATTTCTTAATAAACTGTGCAATATTCCACCCCAGTCCTAGTCAGATAACTTAATTTCACTTACTCTATAATAGTATTATAGTAGCTCTCCTAGATAACTCTTTTAAAGAGTAGAATCTACACTTCCTTAAAAGAATCAGCTGTTTTCATTTTGAATTGTGAATGAAGTAGTTGGCTCAGTTACTAAACTCTGTGAATATATAAGATAACATCATCTGCTTGTTGAACAGGTTTTCACCACTGTCAATACTTTAAATTTAAAATACATAAATTAGTTGAAATGACTATAAGCTATTCTCACAGTCTCTTGGTCTAGAACATCTTAAAAATAAGACTTACAGACCAACTTAATTACATCACAAATGAAAGGAGGAGGAACATGCCAAAAGTCTTTAGCAGTCATGTCAAATTGAAGGAAAAAAATGACTAAGTCTTAAGACGAAGTTTTGGAAATACCTAAGACAGGGATAGTAAAAATATAATTTTGACCCTTGCGAAGACGCAAATCTGAATTAGAGAAATCCAAAGGCTAGAAAGACATTTTAAGGAAGTTCTATTACTTTTTTTTTTTTTTTTAAGACCAAAGCTAAGCGGTGGCAGCAGCTACAGTGGCCATCTCAGTGCGGCCATACTTTTAAATGTAATGATTTCAGTAGAAATGAAGTAAATTACCTAGAAGCAGCCCCTGAGTCCGCTCAAGGCAGGATTTCTGGGTTTCCATTATGTCATGTTCCTCTTAGAGATCCATGTTCTTTCCAAAGCCCCACCACTGGACTCAGCGTCACTCTGAGACTCCCAGTTTGCATTTCCAGTTACCTGCCTGACGTCGCCCTCGATGTCTTGCTGACCCTTAACGCTCCACATGTCTAAAATGTGAGCCAGCCTTTCCCTGGCAACTCCTTCTCCTCATGCCCCATACCTGTCCATGGCACCGTCTAGGGCTGTCGACATGATTTTGTGGGGCACAATACAAAATGTATTGTAGGTCTCCCTGATCAAAAATTATTAAGACACAGGCTCCAGATGTAGGCATCAATGCTGTTTCTGTGTTCTTCATCACTGTCCAACCCATTCTTTGCCAGAATTCCTGCAGTCTATCCTTTGAAATGTCTCACATCTGTCCCTTCATTCCCATTTCCATGGCTGCCCCTCAAATCTCACTCGGCTTTCGGTCGGGGCTTTGTAATTGGTGTTCCTCCTATTTCTTGCCTCTGCAACCCAGAGATCTTTTTAAAGCACTACTTAGAAACCCTCTTCAGAAATCCTCAGTATCTCCCCATTGCCTCTATTAAATAATGTCCAAGCTTACCTTGGCATTTAGATCTTCCATTCCCCAGCTCCACCATTCTTTTCCAGCCTTATAGTCTATGACCTTTCACTACATATCCTGGGCCCTCGACAAACCAAACTCCTTGTCATTCACTTAATAAGCCCAGTGTGGAGTCAAGTATAAAGAACCTGGGCCACGAAGCTGGAGACTTAAGTTTAAATCCAGCCTCACTACTTACTAGCCTTAGTAGCCCCACCTAAAACACACACATCATAATTGTTACATGAAAGGATTACTGGATAGATTAAACAAAATAACCTGAAATACATAGTAAACCACAGTCAGAACATTCAGCATTAGAACTGCCTCCCAACCCTTGCCCAGGCCTTACACTCTCACCTCGGATACCCTCTTCTGTTAGATATGCTGAGAAAAGTCTCCCAATCTCGTAACACCTAACTCAAAAACTGAAGCCTTCTCTAGTCAGCTCAATCAGAAGTTATTCTCCCTTCCTCTAAAATCCTATATCTTGCTTGCACAGCATTTAGCATGTGCAGCATATTCTCTCAGAGTTACTTATGTATCATTCTGTTTCCCCTCATGACCTCTCAAGAGCATGAAATAAGTCGAATTTGTTTCTTGCGTGGCTCTCAGTACATATTTTGTGCTCAAAAAATTAAATGGGTGGCTGGACATGGTGGCTCACATCTATAATCCCAGCACTTTGGGAGGCCGAGGCAGGTGGATCACCTGAGGTCAATAGTTTGAGACCCACCTGACCAACATGGTGAAACCCCATTTCTACTAAAAATACAAAAATTAGCCAGGCATAGTGGCGTGTGTCTGTAATCCCAGCTACTCAGGAGGCTGAGACAGGAGAATCGCTTGAACCCAGGAGGTGGAAGTGGCAGTGAGCCGAGATCGTGCCATTGCATTCCAGCTTGGGCGACAAGAGTGAAACTCCATCTAAAAAACAACAACAACAAAATTAAATGGGGAGCCGGGCCCGGTGGTTCACACCTATAATCTCAGCACTTCGGGAGGCTGAGGCAGGCAGATCCCTTGAGTCCAGGAGTTTGAGACCAGCCTGGGCAATGTGGCGAAACCCCGTCTCTACAAAAAATATGAAAATTAGCCAAATGTGGTGACATGCGCTTGTAGTCCCAGCTACTCAGGAGGCTGAGGTGGGAGGATCACTTGAGCCTGGGAAGTCAAGGCTGCAGTGAGCCATGAGCGTGCAACCGTATGTACTCCAGCATGGGTGACAGAGCAAGACCCTGTCTCATAAAAATAACTAAATAAATACATGCAAACAAAATTTTTAACATACCCCAAAATTAATTAATAAAATATTTTCAACGGAATTAGCTCAAGTCCAGAGGTTGATGCAAGGTGATAGCACTGAAAGAGATTAAGATATGGCTACTCTTGCAGACTTGATCCTCTGAAGGATGAGATGTCACCTGGAAGAATCACAAAGTCCTCATGCCCAAGTCTCTACATGGTTTATTTCCATTCCTATCCCCCGCCCTAAGACAGACCTTGATCAACACCTGGGCTAAGACAGCAGAGGAAACAAGGACATGGTCTACCTGCCAAGATGTGTCAGGTGAGAATCTAAGGCCTAAGATAATCTCAAGCGTTCCTTCATTACCTATGGGAATGAAGTTTTACTCTAATATATTCACTGGCATATGTCCTCTTGTATTTTCAAATATTATATATAATTGCCAGGTCATTTGCAGCTTCTAAAGGGCTCAAAAACTGGGAACACAGACTTATAAGCACTGAAATATGATTTTAAACTACTTTTAAAAAATATCATTAGTACTTATCAAATTAGCAAATACTAATAAAAATAAAACCAAACATTGGTAGGGTTTTCAGGAAGCCAGCACATCACTGGTGGCACAATAAACTGATTCAAGTTTTCTAAAGAATAATCTGGCAATGTGTAACAGGTGTTATAAAGTTGTTCATACCCTTTGAACCAGTAATCTCACTTTTGGACGTACACCCAAGGAAGCAATCCAAGAGAGGGGAAAAAAACAATTTGTTCGACGACATATACAGATATGCTACATATGTTGTACAACACTGCCTGCTACTCACTAAACAAAGGAGGCCTGGTTGAGTAACCTAGGGTAGACCAATATGGTAGAACATCACACTTACCGAAACAATTAAGCAGGTGCCTTATGAGATACAGAAAAATGTACCTTAAAAAACGTTTACTGAAAAACAGAAAACAAAAGCAAATACTGACATATAAATGTATAATTCTGCCAGGCCAGTGGCTAACGCCTATAATCTCAACACTTTGGAAGGCCAAGGCAGGCGGATCACTTGAGACCAGGAGTTTGAGACCAGCCTGGCCAACACGGCGAAACCCTGTCTCTACTAAGAATACAAAAATGAGCTGGACATGTTGGCACACTCCTGTAGTCCCAGCTACTTGGGAGGCTGAAGTGGGAGGATGGCTTCAGCCTGAGGTTGAGGTTGCAGTGAGCCATGATCGTGCCATGGCACTCCAGCCTGAGCAACACAGCAAGACTCTGTCTCAAAAAAAATAATAATTTATAATTATTTATTTGCAAATCTGAAAACCTAAACCCAAAGTTTTTGTAAGAGAATATCAACATTTAATTAGAAGCAAAACTTGATCTGAACTGACATGAAGCTACTCATGGTCTCTATTTAACTCACTTATCCATACATTTTGCTGCAGAAATGTTAATGTATTTGATTATAGGGTACCTGGGACTCTTCTAGGGGTGTCAGAAAATACAGGTGTCTGTACCAGGTTACTTTTTTTAAACTCTATTTACTTCAGTAGGGAGCAGGTTACTTTTTTACAATTCAAAAAAATCTAGGCTGGGCGCAGTGGCTCAGACCTGTAATGCCAGCACTTTCAGAGGCTGAGGTGGACAGATTGCTTGAGCCAAGGATTTCAAGACCAGCCTGGGCAACAAGGCAAAACCCTGTCTCTACAAAAAAATACAAAAATTAGCTACGTGTAGTGGCATGCCCCTGTAGTCCTAACTACTTGGGAGGTTGAGGTGGGAGGATCACTTGAGCCCAGGAGGTCGAGGCTGCAGTGAGCCATGATCCCACCACTGCACTCCAGCCTGGGTGACAGAATGAGATCCTGTCTCAAAAAAAGAAAAAAAAAAAATATATATATATATATATAGAGAGAGAGAGAGAGAGAGAGAGAGAAAGAGCGAGAGAGAACCCCAAGTTTCAGATAAACGATTACTATACTGATAGACTATCTATACTGATGATACCTATACATATATAACAACATATACATGTATGTATGTATGTATATATGCATACATGCATCAGTTATAAATTTAGGTAAAAGTGTTAAAGTTTGGCATTCCCTGGCTTTGTTGATAAAACCGCTTAAGGAGAGTGTATTCTTTAAGGAAAGCTAACCTCCTTATAATGATTCATCTGTGGGGGTGAGTAAAAAAAGACAACTGTAGGCCGGGCACGGTGGCTCACACCTGTAATCACAGCACTTTGGTAGGCTGAGGCGGATCACGAGGTCAAGATATCGAGATCATCCTGGCTAACATGGTGAAAACCCATCTCTACTAAAAATACAAAAATTAGCTGGGCATGGAGGTGCATGCCTGTAATCCTAGCTACTCAGGAAGCTGAAGCAGGAGAATCGCTTGTACACGGGAGGCAGAGATTGCAGTGAGCTGAGATCGCACCACTGCACTCCAGCCTGGCGACAAAGCGAGACTCCATCTCAAAAAAAAAGACAACTGTAGATAAACCAAATCCAAATCCCCAAATAATTACAGATTCAAAACCAATAAAACCAAATGTATTACAATTTATTTTTATTTAAATTCAAGTAGACATCTATAGATAATTTCACAACATTTCTTCAGAAAGTTCAGGCTTCAGATCTATTGAGCATCATTTACAGACACCCGTGTATTGAAAGAAGCAATAAACTCTCATGTTTTATAAAGAATCTTCCAGGTGACCCGTAAATAGACTAATCTAAAGTTTAAATCATTAGGAAGTATTACTTTAAATGTAGTAGTTTAAATGAACATTTGAAACATAATCTTTTCTTTCCCCTGCTTTGTCTATGCTGAAAAAAAATAACTTTTTTTTTTTGAGACAGGGTCTTGCTCTGCTGCCCAGGCTGGCAGGCAGTGGAGCAATCTTGGCTCATTGCACCCTTGACCTCTAGGGCTAGGTGATCCTCCCACCTCAGCCTTTTGAGTAGCTGGGACTACAGGTGCCTGCCACCACGTCCAGCTAATTTTTGTATTTTTCGTACAGATGGGGTTTCACCATGTTGCCCAGACTGCTCTAGAACTTCTGGGCTCAAGCAATTCATCTGCCTCAGCCTCCCAAAGTGATGGGATTACAGGCATGAGCCACTCTGCCCAGCCTTAATCATTTTTAATGCAGGTAAAAACCCTCTGAGATTCTGGCCAGCAACAAAATGTGGAAAAAATAGCCTATTTGCCCTCCCCTCTCCATACAAAATAGGATTTTTAGATCAGAAATTATTTATCAGCTGAACATGGTGGCTCACATCTATAATCCCAACACTCTGGGAGGCCAAGGCAGGAGGATTGCTTGAGCCCAGGAGTTCAAGACCAACCTGGGCAACGTGGCGAGACCCCATCTCTACAAAAAAACTTTAAAAATTAGCCAGGTGTAGTGGCACATGCCTGTGGTCCCAGCTACTCGGGAGGCTGAGGCAAGAAAATCGCTTGAGCCCAGGTCAAGGCTGCAGTGAGCTGTGTTCATACCCCTACGCTTCAGCCTGGGCAGCAGAGCAGGACCCAGTCTCAAAAATAAATAAATACATACATACAAATTATTTATCAACTCTGGACTTAATGTTTCCTATATAATTATGCATAAAAATACAAATATAAGTCTATTATCTCCTCTGACCCTTCTTTATGCCTCACCAGCTCCCCTGCCCCTGCAAAAAATGAACAAGAACTTAATGTGTAGTCACTGGCTGAGGCTCAGGTGTTACCACTACATTATAGAGCTCTTAACAATTGTGCATCTGATATTAAACATTTGTTTTGAACCAATATCAAAATATGGCCAAAGAATCTGATCTTATTAAAAATCAGATCCTTTTTTCAGTTTAAGCCTATTCCACAGTAACATTTTTCTCTGAGTAGAAGGAGACAAAACATAACACCTACAACTAAAACTCCATACATTTATCATTTATTCCTAAAAAACAACTTACTCTTAAGGGAAGTGTACTTACAGTCAATAACTACATGGCTGGGGTCCTCCTGTCAAAGTTTGAGTGCTACATTACTACAGGACAACAATGACAACTTCCTGCCCCATTCACACTAAAACATCAATTAACTTTGTGGAATGTCGTTGTTTAAACAACCACTGACAAATGTGAACCCTTTGAGATGCTGCTTTGAAGTTGCAACATAAAGTCAAAACTAATAAAAAGGATAATTAAGTAAGATGAAAAGGTTTTTATTAATAAAAACAGTCTCCAGACTAACCTACTTGACTTGGCATTATTACTTATCTACACAGAAAAGTCAATAAATATCACCATTTAATGAACAGGTAGTTTTCTATTTTTGTAATATTAAAACCCATCTCAAAATTGGTCTTGGATCCAATCTAAATGAAACACGAATATAAATTTTGGCTTTCTGAACACAGGCAGAACACTGCTGATACAATTTACTCTTTTTAAAAATTTTACTACACTTTTTAATGTTAATTTTATTTTAATTAAAAGTAGAGACGGGGTCTCACTATGTTGCCCAGGCTGTTCTTGAACTCCTGGACTCAAGCGATCCTTCCACTTAGGGTTTTCTCTTTTTTTGAGACTGAGTTTCACTCTTGTTGCCCAGGCTGGAGTACAATGGCATGATCTTGGCTCACTGCAACCTCCACCTCGCGGGTTCAAGCGATTCTCCTACCTCAGCTTCCCCAGTAGCTGAGATTACAGGCATGCACCACCATGCCCGGCTAATTTAGTATTTTTAGTAGAGACAGGGTTTCTCTATGTTGGTCAGGCTGGTCTCTAACTCCGGACCTCAAGTGATCTGCCCACCTCGGCCTCCCAAAGTGCTAAGATTTACAGGCATGAGCCACGGCACCCGGCCTCCATCAGGTTTTCAAAGTGCTGGGATTACAGGTATGAGCCACCCCGCCCAGCTGCAATTTAATCTTTAGCAAAAAATAGGTACTAGCTGAACTGCAGACCAATGCACCTTTCCGTAGGTGCAATGGACTTTTATCCATTAATTTAATCATTGACCTTTCGTTTAGACTTAACTATCTAAAGCATACCTTTAATTGAATTTAAAACTCCTTAGTGAGTGATTCTTAAGTGGAGGCACTGGAGGAGGAAAGCGGCACAGCTCCCCTCACTCACTAAGAGGCATAGATCAGAAGTTCTAGAGGGGTACATTTACTAATTTTTTTAAAGCACACATTCAATATTATAATTCTGTATTTAAAGAACAAGAAAATAATTCTAATTATATCCACAACATAACTAAAAGTAAAGCTTGGCCGGGCATGGTGGCTCATGCCTGTAATCCCAGCACTTTGGGAGGCTGAGGCGGGTGGGTCACCTGAGATTAGGAGTTCGAGACCAGCCTGACCAACATGGCGAAACCCCACCTCTACTAAAAATACAAAAAAATTAGCCAGGCATGGTGGTGTGTGCCTGTAGTCCCAGCTACTCTGGAGGCTGGGACACGAAAATCGCTTGAACCCAGGCATCGGAGGTTGCAGTGAGCTGAGATCACGCCACTGCACTCCAGCCTGGGCGACAGAGCAAGACTCTGTCTCCAAAAAAAAATACAAATAAAAATTTAAAAAATAAAAGTAAAGCTTGACAAAATTTTGGCTGATGGATAAATACAGAGTATGACATTGTCTTCTGCCACTCACAAGGAAAGGCAAACTACACTTGGATGTGCGCAACAAAATTCTGAAGTACCATGAGACTTTTATGTTTATCAAGAGGGGACAAAGGGAGTTACAAACACTGTTTTGGGGCCAGGCACAGTGGCTCAAACCTGTAATCCCAACACTCTGGGAGCCTGAGGTTGGAGGATCACTTGAGCTCAGGCATTTGAAACCAGCTTGGGCAATATAGAGAGACCCTCCCCCACAAAAAAATTTTTAAAAATTAGCCAGCTGTGGTGGTATGTGCCTGTAATCCCAGCTGTTCAGGGGGTTGGGGCAGGAGGATCCCTTGAGCCCAAGAGGTTGAGGTTATGGTGAGCCATCACATCACTGACTGCACTCCAGTCTGAGCAAGAGAGCAAGACCCTGTCTCTTAACAAAAAAAAGAAAAGAAAGAAAGAAAGAAAAAACATACACTGCTTTGGTCCACAAAGGAAACATTGCTTTGGTCCATATTCAGTATTTCTAATCTGTATTTCATACTTATGCCCATAATTAAAAATTAGTGAAATGAAAAAAGACGTCTTACTTGAAAATAAGGCAAGCCATTTCTTCATCGACTTTTTTTTAGTTCCTATATGCAAGGTGAGGAAATACTTTTGCTGTTAAAGAAGGCACTTTAACAAAGAGGTATGATCATACACATTTGGCATGTACGTTTGAAAGCACTGCTTTCCTCCATTCCTCCAGCCACTGATAGGCTATCTGTCTTATGTGGTGGGTCTGCGCAGTTCCCAGGTGTGCTGGAGTTTCCTGTTCTGAATCTCTGCCAATAAAAACATCCACAGTCCCTGTGTGGGTGGCACCAGGCAAGGCAGGTGCTCAGAACTGTGGTGAGCTGACTGTTCACGTTATGTTTAGGGTTTAGCTTGTTTTCGTTAAGGTTTGCTTAATTTGAATATAAGACCAGATTTCTAGCTAGGCAGTGATAACTCTGGAATTCTTTTCCAAAAATGACATCACAGCATTTCTGATGACTTGAGTAGGAGATACTATTGAGAAAATATTCTAAAGAACATGCAAGTAAATATGTAGTAAATAGTTTCAGGCTGGGGACAGGAGTAGGATTCTACTTTCAGGACAACTTTGACATAAGTACAACTTTTTTCCAGCCAAAAAGCTGCTCTTAAGTTCAACTTAATAAAAGTAAATACTGATATTAATCCTAATACTGTGCAAGTTGCAACTTTCTTATCTATCCATGGAGGTAATGACATACCACAAGGCTACTCTAAAAAATAATGTACATGAAAGCCTTTTCTTTATGGTAATGGAATGTATTACTCCATTTTCATACTGTTATGAAGAAATATCTGAGGCTGGGTAATTTATAAAGAAAAAGAGGTTTAATGGACTCACAGTTCCACATGGCTGGGGAGGCCTCACAATCATGGTGGAAGGTGAAAGAGGAGGAAAGGCATGTCTTACATGGCAACAGGCAACAGAAAGTGTGCAGGGGAACTGCCCTTTATAAACCATCAGATCTCATGAGACTTACTAACTATCACAAGAACACAGGAAAACCTGCCCCCATGATTCAATTACCTCCCACCAGGTACTTACCTCCCTCCCATGACAAGTGTGGATTATGGGAGATACAATTCAAGATGAGATTTGGGTGGGAACACAGCCAAACCATATCAGAGAATATAAAAATTACCACTTTAACAAATATGGATCATCTTTAAAATGGCTTTCACAGAATGCTTTATTAGAATAGGTTGAAATCAGGTTCTCTGTCTACCACTTTAAACATAATTTGTAACTTATTTGAATTCGTTCTCAAAACTCCAAAATGTAGCTACCCCCAATATTCCAAGTGCATCAAATACATAACAATTGCATAAAATCACTGTTTGTGTCCCAGGATTGTGACATAAGAATAAAATGGCCAACCATTTCATCAGAATCTCACAAGGACCAACCATCGCACTGAAGACAGGAGTGGCACACACAAAGGTACAGAGGCAAAAAGCAGCAAGACAAATTTGGGCCAGTGTAACACCTACAGGTTGGCTAGAACACAAAGACCAGTAAGGGAGAGAAGCAGGGGCAAGGCTAGAGGGCCAGGCAAGGGCCAGAGCTTGCAGGCCTTCGGAGTACGGAGTTTGACATTTTCCTAAAAGTAATGAGTGTCACTGGGCATTTAAACAGAAAAATCATATGGTCCAATCTTTTAGAAAAATCACTCAGATGTACAACTGAGGACAAGCAATCCTGTTAAGGGGTTATGACTAATTGTTGCCAATAGTAATGAAGGTGGCCAGGCACAGTAGGTCCCACCTGTAGTCCCAACACTTTGGGAAGTTGAGGCAGGAGGGTCGCTTTAGGCCAGGAGTTCAAGACAAGGCTGAGCAAAATAGCAAGATGCCATCCCCACACAAAAATTTTTTTTAATTAGCCGGCCATGGTGGCACATGCCTGGTGTTGCAGCTACTCAAGAAGCTGAGATAGGAGGATTGCTTGAGCTTAGAAGTTTGAGGCTGCAGTGAGCTATGATCATGCCACTGCACTCCAGCCTGGGGAACACAGTGAGGCCCTATCCCAAAAAATAAAATAAAAAGTAAATGAAGGCATGAATTAAGACACAGTAGTGAAAGAAAAGTGGGACTGATTTATGAGGCATTAAGAAGGTAAACACAAAAGAACTCTGATTTAACAAAACAGGTAAGGAAGGAAGAGAAATAAGAAGCTAAGATACATTCCAGGTTTCTGACTTAAACAACCAGAGGTATCATGCACTGAGAATTAAGAAGGAGGAATATGGATTCAGAAGAATGCCGACAAATGGGCTGTCATTTTTGGTAGTAAGGGAAGGTTGTATGGTGTAGCTGAAAAATGAGTTCACGTTAGTTTAGTATGATGTACCTGTGTACCCAAATGGAACTGTCCAGAAATAGTAAATAAGAGTCTTGAACACAGAGATGAGATTTGGAAATAACAGCCCCAAGACAGTGGATGGAAGAAGGCAGGAAAAGTGAAGCAAGTATATGGCCAGGGACTGAGCCTCAAGGAACTGCAACAAAAAGATGTAGCAAATCACATCAAAAGCAGAGTACAATTTATTCTAAAAGACACCTCAAAATCGCTCCTGAAGAAATGTGTTATGTTTTTCATTTTGGCTAATTGGGTTCTTTCAGCAGTTAATTTTATTGAAATTAATTTTTAATTCCATGAAAAAACACCACAGGAATCTCACATTGTTGTATTTAATTAGAATTCACTATATACGCTATTCAGTCTCGCACTGAATCCAGAAACATTCTGGAAATGAAGTATGAAACGCCCATACCATATTCACTATTATTCCAAAATCCTAGAACCATTTTTATAATCTTCTCACTTATTTTAGCAGGTAGTTTAGATTGGTTTATTGCCATAAGTGAGTTCTCTTAGCTTTTCTACCTCTCTTCCAGTGTAAATAACAATCAGGTATTTTTCTTATAGTGAAAGATGTATAGGACCATGAACCAGATTATTTGCTCACTGTAACTAGCTCAACAAAGGACTGTTACTAAAAACTTTTCTAAGATACAGAAATGGCTAGTTATACAGGCCGCTTTTCCTACTAAACAAAACAAAATCTCTTTAGCGTAAAGGCAAAACATAGCAGTTAATTTCTGAACTATAGCCAAAATTTCCTATAATCTAGGTGTCACAGACAACTGTACAATGTGGATATCAGTATAACTGTAAATGTGAAAACTTGGTGTGGGGGGAACAATTTCTGAGGAAGCACTAACTGACCTGAAGTTTCAGAGGGGCTAGCAAGATACATGGAGAGGTGCTGCAAGATTCATTCATCCCTAAATGCTACTGAAAATCCTACTTTGTGATTGTAACCATCTAAAAAGAAATCTGTCTCCATACAGGGAGTGTAGAGTTGCGTTAAAGATTATAGCCAAAGAACCTCCCTTTCAGGACCTTTTTGATAATCTACCTCCAAACTACTTAATTTTTAATGTTTTGATTTACACTTTTTTTTTTTGTGAGACAAAGTTTCTCTCTTGTTGCCCAGGCTGGAGTGAAATGGCACAATCTCAAAACAAATAAAAAGCCCTAGGCTCTTCATTAGTTCCATGGGTTTTCCAGTATCTAGCAGAGTTAAAACAAAGTTGCTCTTTCTTTTTTCCTTTTTTCTTTTCTTTTTTTTTTTTTTTGAGATGGAGTTTCACTCTTGTTGCCCATGCTGGAGTACAGTGGCGCCATCTTGGCTCACTACAACCTCTGCCTCCCAGGTTCAAGCAATTCTCCTGCCTCAGCCTCCCGAATAGCTGGGATTACACGCATCCGCCACCATGCCCAGCTAATTTTTTTGTCTTTTTAGTAGAAACGGGATTTCTCCATCTTGGCCAGGCTGGTCTCGAACTCCTGACCTCAGGTGATCCACCTGCCTCGGCCTCCCAAAGTGCTGGGATTACAGGCATGAGCCACTGCGCCCAGCCCAAAATTGCACTTTCTAAGGAAAAACAATGTTCCACTTAATTGTATTTCTTTGTATTCTTCCCCAGAGTGTCTGATTCCTCTCTACCTAGGCAAGAAGAATACACATGTGAACAGGTAAAAATTCAACTAAAAAGAGACAACCTGGCCAGGCGCAGTGGCTTATGCCTGTAATCCCAGCACTTTGGGAAGCCAAGACAGATGGATCACGAGGTCAGGAGTTTGAGACCAGCCTGGCCAATATGGTGAAACCCTGTCTCTACTAAAAATACAAAAATTAGCCAGGTGTGGTGGCACGCGCAGGTAGTCCAGCTACTCGGAAGGCTGAGGCAGAATTGCTTGAATCCGGGAGGCAGTGGTTGCAGTGAGCCGAGATGGTGCCACTGCACTCCAGCCTGGGCAACAGAGCGAGAATCTGCCTCAAAAAAAACAACAACAACAACAAAAAAAGAGACAACTCAAGCTCAGCTTGCTCCCTCAGACACAGCAGGATGTGTGAGACACTCCTCTGAGTGCCATGTCATTGGCAGCTGGGCACCATAATGGGACTGTGATGCCGTCAGCATTTTTCATTGGTTCTACTGCCCAACTTGGAGTTGGCTTACTTCCCCTTTCCAAAGTCTTAATTTCACCAAGTGAGATTTATAACCGTAGAGAAAGAGGCGTCAAATGCCTTCCCCACCCCCAACCCCACCAACTGTTGAAATGACCTTAGAATTTCAGCCTTTTATAGTAAAACTGAGTCCTGTTATATTGAAAATCCTTCAGGGAAATATTCTATTACTTCTGGTCTGTTATTAATTTGTATCCCACAACAGATCCCAAGCTACTTTGAAACAGCTGACATTTTCTCTCTCAGTCATTATCTCCAGTCCCCAGGACAGAGCCCAAAACAAAGCGTGTTAGATAACTTGGTAAACATTTGTATAAAGAGAATTAACAGTAAGATGTGTAAACTCACTTACACCTTAGTGTGAATGAACTTCTTCAGGCCCTTTCCTGAAAAATTTTGGGTAGATTATCCATCGCGTGGGAAGAGTTAACAGAGCCCTGAAGAGAAGTGAGCCTAAGAAAGGCTCCTCCTCAGTTCTGCCTAGAAACATTGTCCTGCTGTGGATCAATCTAAAAGTTCTTCAAAGGAAACCCCAGACTTTTGCTTGAACGGCATATGGAAGTATCTTGTTCTTCTATGGAAGTCTCTCTACACTTCAGAAATATAGTTTGAGACATTAATAATTTGCAATTGTTTATTCACCACAAAGTAGGACCAAGAAACAGGGACCCTTCTTTCTAATCCCAGAATGCATGGTAGAGCACTCAACCAATCACTAACACTTAATCAACAACATAAAAAACATCGTATTTGCAGAATGTTATCTAGTCAATGCAATATGATGAATGATTAAAACCCAGCTCCTGGTGCTTGCTTCAGCAGCACTTTGAACAACAATCTACTAAAATTGGAATGACACAGAGAAGATTAGCGTGACCCCTGAACAAGGATGACATGCAAATTCATGAAGCATTCCATATTTTAAATAAATAAATAATTAAAATAAAAATCCCAGCTCTTAGAGTCAGATAAGCCTGGGGTTGAATTCTGGCTCCACTTCTTACTTAAACTCTGTAAGCCTGAGTTCCCATATCTGAAAAGAAAGATATTAACAAAGTCTATCAGAGAATCGTGGTAAGCTTTAAATAGGAACGCATCTAAAGTGCTTAGCCACAGGAAAGTACTCAAGAAATGCGCACCATCATTTGGAGACCTAGATTCCATTCCACCACCACCTCCCTGTATATCCTTAGGCTAATCACTTGCTATAAAGAAGTAATGGAAACAAGGAGACAGAACTAGCTGTACTCTAACACCAGGATTATCCATCATGAGTACGGTAATAGAAAATAGACCAAAACTTTGAAAAATAAAAGGCTTAAACAAATTCCAGATATTCTTTGGCATGTATTTGAAGCTTGCATATGCTTGATCACAGATGACTCAGCATTCGAATATCAAAGTGAAAAAGTGTGACCAATCAAACTTCAAAGCAGATATTCTCAACAGTGACTGTGGTAGATGAGGGACTTCATGAAACACCTTTGTGTGTGTGTGTGTGTGCACTGAAGGAAAGAGAAACGGGTAGGGGACAGGGGAAGAGAGAGAGATCTCAACAATAACTGGCTTAAAGACTATCTTGTAACCATTTTTTCAGCACTAAGTTTAAATCTGTTTTCTTCCTCAGCCCTTAACATCTATCAGTCATATATGTATCACCTAGCACCCAAGTAATGGCCATTGTTCAATCTAGGTGCTGTGTTATACAGGGCCATTACAAGTGCATAGGGCCCTTCTGTAGGAATCAGACAAAGGGCACCCAGAGCCCAGGCTGGTTTTCAGTCCCCACTTACCCCTGAGTTGGGCACCCTTGTGCAATGGCACAACCATAAATAGATATACAGCAGTCAGGCAGAGAAACACAAAGATCTTCACACCTTTAACTAGCATACCTGTACAACTGTTTATATGATATATACCCACACATACACAAACATGACTGAAAAAGTTGTCAAAGACTGAACTGAGTAAAAAGAAAAAAGATATTCATCAAAATGGAAAACACAAAGTTCCACAGAGTGCAAAAGAAAAACCAGGTTCCTTCCCTCACTCTCAGCTACCCAGTATTGGGATATTGTAGCCAATTGGAACTTTGGGGACAAGTAGTAGGTAGAGACTTTGACACTGCAAAATTTTCATCCCTGGCAAAGCTATGGTCTCTCTGGCAATTGCTCTCTCTCTCTCAAAAAAAAAAAGAAAAAAGAAAACCCACCCACAGACACCAAAGGATCTACTTAACTGAATTTGCAAAAACAATGATAAACAAAAGACTGCTGTTGTCTTGACTGCATTAAAAAATTTGTAATCCCAGGCAGGAATATGGTAAATGTTGGAACTAGTCTTTAAATGTTAACTCTGTCAATTCTGCCTTGTTTTGGGGCTTTTCTCTCTGACACCCAATACTCATATAGAAAAGACAACAAACTATTTTTGTTTGCTATTATATATGCATATCTCCCCTGCTAAACTTTACAATGATTACTTCCCTTAAATGGTAAGGATATGTTACCACATTTTTAACACTTTTTGTACCTAGCCCATTGACCCGCATACCACAGCAGTTTCAATAGCTATTTAAAGAACAGAAATTCCAGGTTAAATATGGTACCGTATTCACATGCATAAAGAGAGTGTACAAGAATATTCATTGCAGCATTGTTTAGAATGAGTTTGGAAGCAATCTAAATGCCCATCAAAGGGAGAATGCATAGAGTATAATATAGTCAAACAATGCAAACCACGTAAGTTAAAATGGAAAGAATTTGAGTTATCAGTTCACACTGAGGTATTATGTGGATAAGTTACAAACATGATGCGGAATGGAAGAAAAGTTAAGTTGCAGAATGATACAAATAGTTTAATAGTATTTATATCAGGTTTTAAAACTCTCAGCATAACCCAGCATTACCTTTGTCTCAGAATTTATTACAGTCTTGCCTATTCCTCATATGCATACTAAAGACCTAAGAAATATTCACTCTAAAAATAATAGAAAATCAAGGTTAAAAAAAAGACTATTAATCATATAAAGTTACCCCAAATGATGGGGAGGGAGGTTGATTTAGTAATGGAAATCACTTAGCCCTTGAAGTCAGTTGATATGTGTTTTATTGCCATTCTACTACCCACCAAGACACTTTCACTGAGCTACAGTTTTCTCACCCAAATGGGGTTGACCGCGCTCACCCTGCAGGATAAAGTGAAAGAATTTATGTTAAAGTGTCATGCAGAAGGTCTTAGATTTGTTTTTTGCTTAACCAGCCAAAAAGTCATAATAATGCTCCACAGGGAGAAAACGCTGAATCTGCACCTTTTGTATCTAATTTACTATATGGTTAAAAAAAAATGTCAAAAAACACAACAGGAAGAGGGAAGAAGCAACCCTTCACCTTCCTCATCCTAGTCCCTAATCCGGCTGCCTCCCGTGTTTTCTACATTTAACCCAGAGGGCAAAAAAAGGCGGGGGGACGGGAACGCACGGAACCGTGACTCTTGCAGGGCCCCCTTTGGAACTCCAGTGACCTTCGTACAAATCTCTTTCATTCCTCCAAACTCCACCCCCCGCCCCGCCAACATACGCACACCCCTCTGCGGCCCAGGGAGGCAGGTGAAGAACTACATAACTGGCATAGTCACGAAAAAGACCACAAAAATGACAGGGCGATGACTGGGGTTGAAGGTTCTGGGGTTCTGTTTGTTTTCAAACAATAAAAGGAAGGGCTCCTGTGGACTGTTAGCGTCTGCTCTGCTGAGGAGAAAGGAGGACGATCTCGGCAAGTAAGTTCTGCGACCTGCTTGCAAACACACAGCTCTGCAGCTGGATTCCATATAAAGACGGGCACCCCGAGGCCCCAAAAGCGGCAGGCTCTGTCTGCAACTCGAAAGACCCCCCTGCTCGCACCCTCTGGCACAGGGACCCACCGACATGCACACTCGGAGGCAGACACAGCCCACACGCGGGATACGCTCGGGGGCCCCACGCGGGTCGCCCAGGCTGGCCTCGGCGGGCGCCGCGCCTCACCTGTCTTAAAGACCATCTTGTCATCGTCTTTGGAGCCGAAGGTTTCCAGCATGGACACGAAGAGCACCCCGCAAGCGTTCTGGATGCCGAACACCGACCCGTTGCACCACATGGCCGCCAGCATCACCAGCCAGCCCCAGCCGCCCTCGGGGGGTTCGGGGGGCTCACGGGGCTCCGCGGTCGCCGGCCCCGCCAGCTCCACCTCCACCTTCTCGACAGCCGCCTCGCGGCTGTCCGAGGGTCCCGGGCCGGGCGACGGAGCGGCCCCCGTGGGCGCGGGGCCGAGCGGCTGCGCCTCGCTTGTGCCCCGCGCGGAGTCCGGCTCCTCCTGGGAGAGCACCATGGCCCGAGGCGGGCCCCTCAGGCGCCGGAGAAGCGCGAGGGACGCGAGTTACCAGCGGGCTCCCGGAGGAGCTGCGGGGCTCCTGGCGGGCTAACGAGGCCGAGGCGAGGGCGGCGGAGCCCCTGGCGGGCGGGCGGGCGGGCGGGCAGCGCGCAGGCGGCCAGCGCGCAGGCGGCCGCGAGGACAGCTGGCGCGCGCGAACACCTCGGGGATCGACACCGAAGCCTCTAGGTCACAGCCCCGCACCCCCGACTGAGCCCACTGCCAGCCGCCTGTTCTTAAAAGCACCCCCCGCCCCGCCCGCTGGGGGCGTGGCCGGGAGCGGGACGTGCCCCCACAGCCTCCAGATGATTGGGCCTCGGAGAGCGGAGGCGGGGCGCCCCGCGGCGCGCGGCCCCAGGTGCCCGCTGCAGACGCTGTCTGCGCGCGCGTCTGCGACGGGGCCTCCTCCTGCTCAGAGAGGGGCACAGATGTGTGGGTCACCCCGCCTCAAAGCATGAGCAGAAGGGGCGCGTCTCCTAGGTGCGGGCGCGGTGGGCCTTCAGGAGAGCCACACTGGATCTTTAGCCTCAACTCACCGACACAGCGTCACAGTCACACTAACATTGTCTCGATTGTGTTTGTTTTATGTTTTGGCATTCACCTCTCAGTACTAATTATAATATGTAAGATTCGTTATGCCACCTGGCTTCTTAAATAAGTCATCTGAAGGATCAAAGCCCTTATTTTATTACTTCAGTTCCATTCTCTTGCATTCGTATACAATTTCCTTATGAATATTTGGCACACCAAAGATGCTTATTTTCAGTCCTCACTGGACTGCAATTCCGAAGTCTTCAACCAACAAACATTTTTAACAGACAGCTAGAAAGCATTACTTTTCAACTACATCAGAGTCGTTTTCACTTTAAACAAAAACTAAAACCTGTATTCAACTCCTCTGTCTCCCTGAAGCATGGAGTGCCATCCTATGTAAAAGAAAGGAAGAGTAACCTGCTATGCAATATTGAGGATGCTTCTTAATTTCTGTTATTCGTATTCTTCACTTCAATCAAAGTCAAAATATGCTAGTTACTTGATGTGCCCACCACTGTGATACAGTACACAGATGAGTGCGATTGATCTCGTTTCTGCCTCTTACCAGTTGATAAACTGGTAGGAAAAAAGAGTCCTGGGAGAGACTAGGAGGCTCAGATGATGTGTTATAATACATGTACAAAAGAGAGAGATGAGATAGTCCCTTAAATTCTCCAAACACTGTAGAAGAGCCTCTACAGCAAACAGCCTTTGGCCGAAGCCCTGATTCATACATACGACTTCAGTGGGTCAAGACAGGAAAAGAGCATTTCAGGTACAGAAAATAGCATAAACTAAGGAAAGCAAGCCGTGCTTGGTTGTGGAATGGGGAACATAGCTCAAGTGTAATCTGCCTTAGAAATGAGGGTAAAATAGTAAACAAAGGAATAGGCACATAAGTGCACAAAAATGGATGTATGAAGATGATACACCAGTATTGTTGGAAATAAGGAAAATTTGGAAGTATAATGTACATTGGTAGAAGACTGATTAGATACTTACTTTAAAACCTCTAAAAGTTCTGAAGGTCATCTGTATTTATTGACTTTGAAAGTTGTCCACAACATATTATTGGGCAAAGAAAGCACATCGATTATATATTTGCATGCACACAAACAAACACATATGTAAGAATTATCCACGAGTCAATACTGATGTAAGTAAATGATTAAATAAATAATGAGGAGAGAATAGACAAATCTCTCCTGCAGGAAATGTAAATACTTTATGAACATACTCCCTCCCTCATGGAGGTGAAGTACAATGGTTTACTCTTTAAGTGTGGGTATGCATAGTAACTTTCTTCCAAAGAGTATAGGATGGAAAGGGGAAGTGGGGGGAAGAAGTAACTTTAGGGTGCAAAAAATGGTACACAGTACCTCAACTAGATGATAATGTATCCCCGATATGATGTGATGAAAATGGTACTTTACCTCTGTGGTCTTCCTGCCAAAACCCATAATCCCTGGCTAACCATCAGAAAAACATTAGACAAATCCCAATCAAGGACAGTCTACAAAATACCCATTAAGTACTTTCATTACTGTAAAGGTCATCAAAAACAAGGAAAGTCTGAGAAACTGTCACAGTAAAAAAGAGTCTAAGAGGGCTGGGCGTTGTGGCTTATGCTGGTAATTCCAGCACTTTGGGAGGCCGAAGCGGGCGGATCACTTGAGGTCAGGAGTTCGAGACCAGCCTGGCCAATATGGCGAAACCCCATCTCTACCAAAAATACAAAAATTAGCCAGGCATAGTGGCGTGGGCCTGTAATCCCAGATACTCAGGTGGCTGAGGCAGGAGAATCGCTTGAACCCAGAAGGCAGAGGTTGCAGTGAGCTGAGATCGTGCCACTGTACCCCAGCCTGGGTGACAGTGAGATTCCAACTCAAAAAAAAAAAAAAGCCTAAGAGACATGATAACTAAATGTAATGTGATATCCTGGATGGATACTGGAACAGAAAAAGGACATTAGATTAAAAGTAAAGAAATATGAACAAAATGTGGGCTTTAGTTAATAATAATGTATCAACATTGGGTCATTAATTGTAACAAATGAGGCAAGGTGTGGTGGCTCAAGCCTGTAATCCCAGCACTTTGGGAGGCTCAGGTGGGAGGATTGCTTGAGGCCAGGAATTCGAGACCAGCCTGAGCAACATTGCTGAGACCAGCAACCAGGCTGGTCTCGAACTCCTGGCCTCAAGCAACATAAGTAATAATCCATCTCTTTAAAAAGAGAGTGTTTACTTCTAACTACCAATAAGCTATTGAATGGAGCAGAGTTTTAGGTGTCCAGGAAAACTACCTTCTATTTCTATGTCCACACTAATCAATAACTCACATTGTGTTATTGGATTGACCTCATCTTCTCCACCTGAAAATATGAACCTGTTTACTTATAACTACAGCATAGTGACATAGTGATGGTATTTTTTTTTTCCTGAGATGGAGTCTCACTCTGTCACCAGGCTGGAGTACAGTGGCCCAATCTTGGCTCACTTCAACTTCCGCCTCCCGGATTCAAGCGATTCTCCTGCCTCAGCCTCCTGAGTAGCTGGGACTACAGGCGTGCACCACCACACCCAGCTAATTTTTGTATTTTTAGTAGAGATGGGGTTTTACCATGTTGGCCAGGATGGTCTCGATCTCTTGACTTCGTAATCCGCCTGCCTTGGCCTCCCAAAGTGCTGGGATTACAGGCATGAGCCACCATGCTCAGTGCAGTGATGGTATGTTTTTAATGAGTTCCTATTTATTAAGTGCTTTGAGATCAGATAAAAAGATTTATAAAATTTTAAAAGGTATAATAGTTCATTAAATCTAAATGCCAACAGTGCTTTATGTAGGCCTTTTCATCTGTAGTTTATGTTAAACTTATTTATTAAATAAAACAATCCACTTGATTCCTTATTCTATTTCAAAAGACCAACCTTTCCTATTTAGGACAGTCTTATTTATTTATTTTTATTTCGTTTTATTTTATTTTTGAGACAGAGTCTCGCTCTGTCACCCAGGCTGAAGTGCAGTGGTAAGATCTCGGTTCACTGCAACTCCACCTCCTAGGTTCAAGTGATTCTCCTGCCTCAGCCTCCCAGGATGGTCTTGATCTCCTGACCTCATGATCCGCCTGCCTCTGCCTCCCAAAATGCTGGGATTACAGGTGTAAGCCACTGTGCCTCGCCTTTTTTTTTTTTTTTTTTTTTTTTTTGAGACAGAGTCTCGCTCTGTCCCCGAGGCTGGAGGGCAGTGGCACAATCTCAGCTCACTGCAACCTCTGCCTCCTGAGTTCAAGTGATTCTCCTGCCTCAGCCTCCCAAGTAGCTGGGATTACAAGCACGTGCCACCACACCCAGCTATTTTTTGTATTTTCAGTAGAGACAAGGTTTCACCATGTTGGCCAAGCTGGTCTCGAACTCCTCATCTCAAGTGATTTGCCCACCTCAGCTTCCCACAGTGCTGAGATTACAGGCGTGAGCCACCACACAGGGCCAAAAAATGCACTTTAAAAATGAGACTGAACTAATTCTCTCATCTCCACTTTTTTACCTCTCTTTCAGAAGTCCCCTCAACCTGATTTTCCTTTGGTATTACTCCTAATCCTCCCAAATCCAAGCTGAAACCTGGGTCTGCTTCCTAATATACTTTTCCCCTGGTTCTCTCAAACGCAATCCTGTCAACTCTAGCTCCAGAAGGTCTTTTGCCTGGTTCCCTACTCTCCATCCTTGCTGCTGGTTCCTTAATGATTCCTTATCATTTCTCAAGGACCATCATAATGACCTACTAATTAGTCTTGCTGCCAACAAATTCTGCCTGCACCAATTCATCCTCTACCCTATACCTGCCGAAACTCTGTTCTGCAGTCTTAAGGCCTGCTCCTCGTTTCAGGAACAAGTATAAACACCTCTATTCCTCCCTGCAGACCCTGCTTCTGAAATGACCTTCTCTCCCCTTTTCTGAATGGTGAAATCTCACTCAATCTTCAAGGCTCCACTCTAAAATGGAATTCACTTCTCTGAAGCCTTTACTGATCATTCCGCTAGGCTTCCATATTTTATTTATAGCAGTTTTTATGGTCAGTAGAATGGTTTTCAATCTCCTTGGCTAGGGTAGGAATTTTCAGACAGGTCAGATAGTCTTTCACAAATCTTTGAACCACAGCACCAAGTAGTGTTAGTGCACAACAAATATTTATTGAACCAAATTGAATAGAATTCAAAAATAATTTAAAGAACCACAAAGTGTGTAATTGAGAAGATTCCATATTTTCAGGTGAAAACTTTTACATATGTTTAAATCATGTGTTTCTTTTTTTAGTTATAGAAGTAATACAGAGCCTGGCAAGGTGGCTCACATCTGTAATCCCAGCACTTTGGGAGGCTGAGGTGGGCAGATTATTTGAGGTCAGGAGTTTGAGACCAGCCTGGCTAACATGGTGAAACCCCATCTCTACTAAAAATACAAAAAATTAGCCAGGCATGGTGGCATATGCTTGTAATCCCAGCTACTTGGGAGGCTGAGGCAGGAGAATCCTTGAACCCATGAGGCGGAGGTTGCAGTGAGCCAAGATCACGCCATTGCACTCCAGCCTGGGCTATAAGAGTGAAACTCAGTCTAAAAAAAAAAAAAGGCCGGGTGCAGTGGCTCACGCGTGTAATCCCAACACTTTGGGAGGCCGAGGTGGGTGGATCACCTGAGGTCAGGAGTTCGAGACCAGCCTGGCCAACATGGAGAAACCCCGTCTCTACTAAAAATGCAAAAATTAGCCAGGGGTGGTGGCGCACGCCTGTAGTCCCAGCTACTCAGGAGGCTGAGGCAGGAGAATCACCTGAATCTGGGAGGTGGAGGTTTCAGTGAGCCGAGATCGTGCCATTGCACTCCAGCCTGGGCAACAAGAACAAAACTCTGTCTCAAAAAAAAAAAAAAAAAAAAAAAGAATACAGGCCAGGTATAGTGGTTCACACCTGTAATCCTAGCACTTTGGTTTGGGAGGCCAAGGTGGGAGGATTACTTGAGCCCAGGAGTTCTAGACCAACCTAGACAACATGGTGAGACCCTATCTCTACAGACAAAAAAAAAAAAAAAAAAGTAATGCATGCTTGTTATAGCAAATGCCATAAAAACAATAAAGTTTAAATCATTTATTATAGCCCAGGCATGGTGTCTCAACCCTGTAATCCCAGCACTTTGGGAGGCCAAGGCAGGTGGATAACTTGAGGCCAGGAGTTTGAGACCAGTCTGGCCAGCATGTTGAAACCCTATCTCTACAAAAATTACAAAAATTATCTGGGTGTGGGGGCATACACCTGTAATCCCAGCTACTTGGGACGCTGAGGCATGAGAATCACTTGAACCCAGGAGGCAGAGGTTGCAGTGAGCCCAGATGGTGCCACTGCACTCCAGCCTGGGCAACACAGTGAGACTCTGTCTCAAAAACATATATATATATATTTATTACAGAACCACTCAAATAACCCATTTTAACCTTAATATTTATTAATTATGCATGTATGAGAGATACCATATTTGTTTTGTATTTTTTCTGTAAAAATGGTATAGTATCACCAAAAAAAATTAAGCAACTCTTTTGATCCTTAATTAAAATTGTTGCATTCAAGATGATAAGTGAAACATGAAGAAGCCTGATAAGATTAGGATGCCCAGAGGACAACTAGAGTCATTTATACATAGGGGTTCTGCCACAGGCCTTCTCCAGAGGTTCTTATGTCTCAAATCTATACATCAGCAAACATACCTACCGATTATCATATATTATGAACCTTCAGGATTGCTCAAAAGCCACAGGTCTACTGTATTTTCTTCTAGTCTTTGTTTCTATGCATTTTTAAACAAAATGAGAATCATAGTTTAATGGACTTAATTGTGTCCCCGTCCCCAAAATTCATATGTTGAAGCCCTAGCCCCCAGTGCCTCAGAATGTGACTGTACTTGGAGGTAGCACCTTCGAAGAGCTAATTAAATTAAAATGGGGTCATTATGGTGGACCCTAATCCAATATGACTGGAGTCCACATCAGAAGAGGGGATTGGAACCTAGAGAGTGACCAGGAAAAGGCCATGTGAGGACACGGGAAGGAAGACGTCTGCAAGCCAAGGAGAATGGCCTCGGGAGAAATCACACCTGCTGCTGATACCTTGATCTTGGACTTCCAGACTCCAGAAGTGTGAGAAAATACATTTCTGTTGTTTGAGCCTGGCACAGTGCCACGTGCCTGTAGTCCCAGCTACTCGGGAGGCAGGATGATCACTTGAGCCCAGGAGTCTGAGGCTGCAGTGTGCTATGACCACACCTGTGAATAGACACTGCACTCCAGTCTGGGCAACATTTCGAGACCCCCCCGATCTCTAAAAAACAAACAACTTCTATTGTTTGAGTCACTAGGTCTGTGGTATTTCATTTTGGCAGCCCTATGAAACCAATGCAACATAAAAAAAATTAGCTGGGCATGGTGGTGCATGCCTGTAGACCCAGCTACTTTGGAAACCTGAGGCAAGAGAATCACTTGAGCCTAGGAGGTCGAGGCTGCAGTGAGCCATGATCATACCGCTGCACTCCAGCCTGGGTGACAGAGTGAGACCCTGTCTCTTAAAAACAAAAACTAACACAGTACACATAATAAAGCACAATTTTGTATCCTGCATTTTTTTACTTATCACGTCATAAATAATTTCCCCATGTTATCAAATATTCTTCAAAAGAAGGAAGCAAATGGCTATAAAGCATTCTACTGTGGAGATGGACCATAATTTATTTAGTCACATCCCTATCATTGTACATGTAAGTTATTTCAGGTTTTCCACTATAATAAATAATACTGCAATAAACGTCTTTACACACAAATCTTTGTATCTCTAACAAGTTCTTAGAATAGAGTTCTAGATGTGAGATTACTGGTGAAAAGCAGTATTTTAAGGCTCCTAATACATTGCTAAATTTTAAAGAACTTTATCAATTCATACAACCACAAGTACTGTATCAGAATGCCCATGTTAGTGTACTCCAGGAAATTTTTTTTTTTTTTTTTGAGACAGTGTCTCACTGTGTTGCTCAGTCTGGCATGTAGTGGCATGATCTCAACTCACTGCAACCTCTTCCCCCCGGGCTCAAGCTATCCTCCCACCTCAGCCTCCCAAGTAACTGGGGCCACAGGTGCACACCACCATGCCTGGCTTCTTTTTGTTGTTGTTGTTAATTTATTTTTAGTAGAGATGAGGTCTCACCATGTTGCCCAGGCTGGTCTTGAACTCCTGAGCTCAAGCAATCTGTGCACCTCAGCCTCCCAAAGTGCTGGGATTACAGGCATGAGCCACTACACCTAGCAGGAAATCTTGAATAATATAATTATTTTTAAATCTTTGCCAATTTAGGATAAAGATGAAATTTCATTGTTAGTTTCTTTTTCAAATCTTTGGTTATCAGTGAGAAAGATCATATTTATTGACCATCTGTATTTTCTTTTTTATAAGTTGTTTCTTGGTAGTTGTTCTTCACATTTTCTAACAGAGAAATTGGCTTTTACTTAGTGATATTTATTAATATTTCTCCATGTAGATCCCATGCATTTCTTGTTAGGAGTATGTCAGGCATTTCATTTTCATGCTGCCAATGTTGTTGTCACTGCTTTTGGGAATGAATTTTTTTCCGTAAGAACTTCTAACTGGTTACTGCTAATGCAGTAAAAGGCAATTAAGTTTTTATATAGTTATCTGATCCCACCACTGTAGTATATTATATTTTTGAGAAATCTGGGGAAATTTAAATATAGTGCTTCAATTATCATTAAATGATAATTTTTCTTTTAGTCTGGCATTTGACAGTAAAGCCAGATCTCCTAGGTTAAAATAACACAGCCTTAAAAAATCTTTCTCTGGCAGCTAAGCTGTGAGGACTCAAAGGCATAAGAATGATATGATGGACTTGGGGGACTCCAGGGAAGGGTGGGAGGAGAGTGAGAGATAAAAGACTACCCACTGAGTACAGTGTACACTGCTTGGGTACACTGCACCAAAATCTCAGAAATCAAACTAAAGAACTTATCCATGTAACCAAAAACCACATGTTCTCCAAAAACTATTGGCATTTTTTAAAACTTTAAATGTTTTTCTCATTTTACAGTTTACGTTACATCTAAATCCTACATCTTAAATGAATACACTTTCTAAATTTTTATTTTTATGCAGCTACAAATGCCCAACCTATTTTATATTTCTAATGGAAAATAACTTCACCATTTCTTTTCTTTTTTATTTTTATTTTTATTTTTTTTGAGATGGAGTTTCGCTCTTGTTGCCCAGGCTGAAGCTCAATGGCATGATCTTGGCTCACCGCAACCTCCACCTCCCGAGTTCAAGCAATTCTCCTGCCTCAGTCTCCTGAGTAGTTGGGATTACAGGCATGTGCCATCGCGCCCGGCTAATTTTGTATTTTTAGTAGAGACAGGGTTTCTCCATGTTGGTCAGGCTGGTCTGGAACTCCTGACCTCAGGTGATCTGCCCCCTTGGCCTCCCAAAGTGCTGGGATTACAGGTGTGAGCCACCATGCCCAGCACCATTTCATTTTTTTAATGCAACGACTTCCGTCCTCAAACATTTTGGTTCTTATCTCAGATGTATTCAAAAGCAAAACATTGGGCATCGGTTTTTATGCTGTTAATTGTTCCATCAGATTTCTCCAGCCTTGTGCTGGGGTATGTCCATAGGACAGGGCAGAGAGCAGCCCAAGGCTCCCAGGACACCCCTCAGGCCCCCAGGACACCCCTCAGGCCCCCAGGACACTCCACCCATGGGGGTGTGATGTGGGCCCAGAGTCTGGTCTTCAGCTCTTTGTGTTCCAGAATTGAATTATCTCCCCTCACCAGAGCCATTTAGCCTCTAGAGAATGATTTAGTGAAAGCAAATTTACAGTAAAATGAATTGAGAACCTGCAATATCATTTTTAAATGTAATTTCATGTGCTGTCAGGCCAACTTGAGTATTCTTACGGGTTACACAGTGCCTTATTTTCTAAGGGGGAAAACTCTGTGTGACAAAACCTATTACTATAAAAAGGCTCTTAGGGGATTCAGAACCAGGTTAAAAAGATTAAATAATATTTAGAGAAAATGTCATCAAGCTATGCTACCCTGATGTCTCCCCAAGTCCACTATAGAAAACATCGGCTATAATGGCAAAAGCACTTGGGTTTTTTCTTTTTTGGGGGGTGGGGGGGTGGGGTGGTGTTTTGAGATAGAGTCTCACTCTTTCTCCCAGGCTGGAGGGCAATGGCACGATCTCAGCTCACTGCAACCTCTGCCTCCTGGGTTCAAGTGATTCTCCTGCCTCAGCCTCCCGAGTAGCTGGAACTATAGGTGCACACCACCACCCCCGGCTAATGTTTTGTTTTGTTTTGTTTTTAGTAGAGACGGGGTTTCACCATATTGGTGAGGCTGGTGTTGAACTCCTGACCTCAGGTGATCCACCTGCCTCGGCCTCCCAAAACGCTAGGATTACAGGCATGAGCCACTGCACCTGGCTTTTTTTTTTTTTTTTTGAGACAGAGCCTCACTTTGTTGCCCAGGCTGGAGTACAATGGCACAATCTCAGCTCACTGCAACTGCAACCTCTGTCTCCAAGGTTCAAGCGATTCTCCCACCTCAGCCTCCCGAGTAGCTGGGATTACAGGTGCCCACCATCACACCTGGCTAATTTTTGTAATTTTTGGTAGAGACAAAGTTTCGCCATGTTGGCCAGGCTGGTCTCGAACTCCTGGCCTCAAGCAATCCACCTGCCTTGGCTTCCCAAAGTGCTGGGATTACAGGGTGAGCCACCGTGCCCAGCCAGCATTGGGAATCAGATGAGCTTCTGTCACTTCACATCTGTGTGGCCGTGGTCCAGTCGCTAGCTTTCAAGAGGCTAGGTCTGTTGTTGTGCTTAGGGACCCACAACAATTCCTGGGCATCTAACCCCAATTGGTCCACCCCATATGCCATCATTCTATTATGATAGCGTTACCTCAGTCATGCTGTAGTTTACCTTAGATATACTTTAGTACTATTCATGAGGTTTGAAGAAACCCATATATATATATATATATATTTTTTTTTTTTTTTGAGAAGGAGTCTCACTCTGTTGCCCAGGCTGGAGTGCAATGGCATGATCTCAGCTCACTGCAACCTCCACCTCCCGAGTTCAAGCAATTTTCCTGCCTTAGCCTCCCAAATAGCTGGGACTACTGGCACCCACCACTACACCTGGCTAACTTTTGTATTTTTAGTAGAGATGGGGTTTCGCCTTGGCCTCTCAAAGTGCTGGGATTACAGGCATGAGCCACATAGTCTTTGAAAATATTCTGGAATGACAACTGTGGTTTAGATATTTAAACAGCTTCATTTGCATACAGCAACATTGCCTAACCAGGTCTCAAGCTTTGGGAATATGTCCTATCTGTGGCCTGTGGCTCCCCATGCTGTGTCCCCAAAGCATGGCTGCTCAACAAAGATCTCCCTTCAGCACAGATCCTTCCTACGATGTTTGTTGAAGTGTACTGAATAGAATTAAATTTACTGTCAGAAGAAGAAAAAACAGGTTTAAAAAATTTCTTAATTAGAGACAGTGTCATACTCCATCGCCCAAGCTGGAGTGCAGTGGTGCAATCATAGCTCACTGTAACCTCGCTCTCCTGGGCTCAAGCGATTCTCCCACCTCAGTCTCCCAAGTAGCTATGACTACAGGCATGCACTAGCTAACATTTAAAACTTATTTTGTAGAGACATGGTCTTGCTATGTTGCCCAGGCTGGTCTGAAACTCCTGTCCTCAAGGAGACTTCCTGCCTTGGCCTCCCACATTGCTGGATTACAGGGGTGAGCACCGTGCCTTACCAAAAAAGCATGTTTAATAATTTACATTTGGTGAAAATAATCGGTTTCCTTGTGGTATAGCAGAAGTTAAAAGGATTTTGGAGGAAGAAGATTTGAGCAAGTTGTGACTCAACCCCTCACAAGCTGCTGACCTCAGGCCTCAGGACTATTGAGGAAATGAAGCAGAAAAATGGCCAGAAGTTCTCTGTGACCCATGCCTCACTGTGAACTTGCTGCTGTTGTTGCAATTGCTGAAAATGATGTCCTTAGTTATAAATAGCTCTTGAAATGTTGTATTCATGGACTTATACAATATTACCTCTAGAGGAGGGAGTTTATTATTTTGTCTGACCTCCTGTTTAAGGCAAAAAACTCTTCTAAGGCATCATTGTAAAACTGAAGGGCCTACGCCATGCCAAGAAACTATGTCAGTGTATGTAAATGTCAGGGAGTCCACATTAACAACATGGCTCGCAGTTACACCTCACCCCCTCCTCTGCTCACCTTCTGAGGGGCTCTGCATGTCACAGGCTCAATACAAACAAAGACTGCCTGCTTGGGAGGAGAGTGTGGGATAGCATCATGGAAACTTGTTCTTCCAAATCACAGTGGAGGTGAATCCCCAAAGACAGCCTTCTGCAGAGACAGGGAAACCTAAAACACCAGGTGGAAGGAACCTCAAGAATCACAGATTCCTGTGTTTTTAAAACATTTTTTACCATAACTCATAGTTAGAAACACGCTGGATGTCATTACCCAGTACATACACGCAAACACACACAATTGGAACAACAGTCTAACAAAACAATGTTTACATTACTAAGTACAAGACAGCACATTCTGATGTTTTATTTCGTTTTTTGAAAACTGTTGATAAAAACTGTAAATTGATTCCACCACCTACTAATAGATTGTGCTTTGAGGTTTGAAGAACACTGATTCAGTCTAACCCTCCCATTTTGCAGATGAAGAAACTGAGGCTGGGAAAAATGAAATGATGGACATTTGACTACTCCCTGACTACACGGACGTCTACAGCATGACAGCAACAAGACCCCAGGCTTCCAGAGCCTCAGCATGGCCTTGCTTCAGTACCTCCTATACCTTCTTCTGTCCACGTGTAGAGACATAATATTTCCTATTTCTATTTTAAAAGAGAGGAGGTCAGATGAGCCTTCCCTCCTTCTCACCTACCCTGACCTGCCCCCATTGCTATGGCTTAACATACTAGTGACCACAGAAAAGAGCACCCTGTGGGGAATGGGGAATGTAGGCATCTTTTTCTCCTCAAATCTTACGTTTGTGGGGATTTTGTTCTTCCAATTAGTTAGCCAACCCCTGAGAAGGATCATCTGAAGCTTGACCTCTGAAAATTAAGATAAAAGATAGTTCCTTTCCATGGGGAGAAATGGGATGTGGAGAGAATCCTGCAGATAACTGGTCCATGACTAACCCTGGTTGATCAAGAGCCATTTGGGCCAACTGGGCAGCTATCTGGAAGTGTGATAACCCCTATCCCGGAACTAGTTGTGATGGATTTCAGAGAAGCAAAGCAGCATCTATTTGCCCTCAGGCAAATGGCTTCCTCTACCTTCTCATCCTAAGACCATCCTACCTCCTTCCTCTCTCCCTTCTTCCTGGCTTAGATGATGGGTAAAGGGTGTGTATTCTTCAAATGATAAACTCCTTATGAGATTGGCAGTATGTTACATACAGAATATACAGAAACCGTCATTGCCTGGTCCTGGTTATTTAAAGGAATCAGGAAAACAAATACAAAAACAAAATCAAGAATATCTTTTTGTTGGCTGTGTTTCCACAGGCCATATTTTTGAACATGAGGTAGAAGGCTGTAGATACATAAAAGAGAAGAAAATGGTTAGAGTAGACAGGCAAGTTGACTGCTAGCCATAAAAAAATGTATGATTGGGAGGATTTTTTTCTCTCTCTCAGTAAGAAAAATATATACTGTTGCTTTAGGGAGTTTGATCTGTTTTTCCTTAGAATTCCACAACATTTCTCTCAATTCCCCTTTCTCCTTCCCACCTGTCTTCCTACCTCTTCCCCACCTACCCTCAAACAATAAGACTTAAGACCAAGATATTGAACTTGAGATATGAAGTCTAGGACAGGAGCCAAAACCCCTACACTGGCAGATTAGAGCAGGATATCAGTTAGTGTTGGTGGAGATGCTGTGTCTTATCTCTCTTGGCTCTGACTCCAGCACAGTTCCTGCCTGGAACTTGAAAGGTGCTCCATATAAACATATAGAATAAATAAATGGCATATATAATGTAAGAACAAGCAGAAGACCTAAAGAATACCAGCTCAAAATCTGGATTCCAGACTTCAGGGTCAGAATCAGGAAACCAAGAAGTACAATGAGAAGAGAGTACTGAGCTAGACTCAGAATACATAGATGGCCACAAGTCAGAATTAAGAATGGTGGAAAACATGCCATTTTAACAGGCTAGCCAGGGAGAAACACAAAATAGGTTTCTCCTATAATATGACAATTGTACTTATATGACAACTAACAACAAACTGGCTTAGCATCAGTAAAGAATTAAGAGTTTTCAGAGAAGTAAGCTCAAGATGAACCTATGGCTACTCCAAAACCATGCAAAATTAAACTACATTATTACAAATATAACATCTAGAATTGTGCTGCCCAATGTGATCACTGCTGGCCATACACAGCTATGTAAATTTAAAATAATTAAAGTAAAATTAGGAGTTCAGTTCTTCATTCTCATTAGCCATATGTCAAATGCCCAATAACCACAGGTGGTTATGATTGGACAGCACAGATACAGAACATTTTCCTAATCACCGAAAGTTCTATTAGACAGCGCTGGCGTAATGAGCAGTAACAGTGACCCTCTGCTCTGGTGTATTCAGTCAGCCCTGCACATCACTCTAAGTGAAGCAGGGACCAAAAAAAATCAGAAGAGGGTAACCACAAAGCTAAAATTCATCATTTGTGAAATAGTTCAAAAGACTAGAGATATTAAGCCTGGAGTAGAGGAAAACTCAGTAGGGGATGTGAAGATTATCTTCAAATATTGGAGGACTAGCATGTGGATAAGGAAATGGTATTGTTACAAGTGACATAAGGGATAGAATTAAACTCATGGATCAGAGTTAGAAGGAAAAAGATTGCTATCTCAGCAGAAGGAAGAACTCCTTCTCCATCAGAGCTGTCCAAAGTCAGGGTAGACTGCCTTATAAAGGAGTGATCCGCCATCCTGGGGATCTCAGGCAAAGGCTGAGCGTAGGCCTGACAAACAGGTAGGACAAAACAGACACAGACAGGGTGCAGTGGTTCACGCCTGTAATCCCAGTGCTTTGGGAGGCTGGGGCAGGAGGATCACTTGAGCCCAGGAGTTAGAGGCTGCAGAAAGCTATGATTGTGCCACTGCACTCCAGCCTGGGCAACAGACCAAAACCCTGTTTCAAAAAAATAAAATAAAAAGAAATAAAAAACAACTTTTGGAAAGAAGGAAATTATTTATGTATCAAATATGTCAGGCAGGAGGGGAGACTTCAAACGTGAATGGTTAGAATAATCTTTGAAACCCTTTCAAACTCTGAGAACTTCTGACACCTCTGGTTGAGATTCAACCACTGGCTGAGAAATTCTGGAGGGTGAAGTAGGCAAAGGGTCTGGACTCTTGAACAAGATCAGGTGGAAACTCAAGAATATGACAGGTGAGAGAGAGCTCCAGAGCAAAAGAGGAGAAGAAAACAGTGATCAATTAAGTGGAAGTAAGTGGAGCAGAGGGACAGAGAAGGAGATATAAGAGGAGGGGGACATCTTGAGAAAAAGAAAGACTAAAAGACTTGGAGTGTGAAGGAAGAATGGAACAAGTGTGGGAGGTTTGTGACAAAAGGCACAAATAGAAGCTTCGATTTTGACTCTTCCCTGACTCAGACAGCTCTTCATGAGACAGTTTCTTAAATAAGAGTAGAAAAAATATGATGGGCTATGTAGCCAGAGAGCTTGATAAAGGGAGACAAAAACACATAAATAAAATAAACACAACACATTACAAAGCTTTTGAAATACCAAAGTGGAAAATATTTGAACACCGCCACCCACAGAGACAAAAGGATTTCATCTTCTACTGCCCACATACCCTCCAGACGTCCAATAGTCTAATAAAAAATAATATATTAGAAATTTTTTAAAATATCTTTTTTTTTTTTAACAGACAAGATCTCACTGTGTTTTCCAGGCTGGCTGCTCGAACTCCTGTGCTCAAGCAATCCTCCTGCCAAGGCCTCCCAAAGTGCTGGGATTACAGGTGTGCCACCGCAGCAGCCATATTGGGAACTATTTTGAAATGAGGATTGTACTGGTTTCCTATTACTGCTGTAACAAATCCCCACAATGTACTGGCTTAAAATAGCACAAATTGATTCTCTTACAGATTTGAAGGTCAGCAGTCTGAAGTCAGTCTTACTGGGCTAAAATTAAGATGTTAGCAGGGCTGGAGGCTCCAAGGGAGAATCTGTTCCTTGTCTCTTCCAATTTCTATTTATCATATAATGAAATATATTTAATTATTTTAATAAAAAATAGATCCTGGCCAGCACAGTGGCTCGTGACTGTAATCCCAGAACTTTGGGAGCCCACGGTGGGTGGTGGATCATTTGAGGCCAGGAATTCCAGACCAGCCTGGCCAACATGGTGAAACTCTGTCTCTACTAAAAATACAAAAATTCGCTGGGCGTGGTGGTGTGCACCTGTAATCTCAGCTACTCAGGAAGCTGAGGCAGGAGAATTGCTTGAACCTGGGAGACAGAGGTCGTAGTGAGCCAAGATCATGCCACTGCATTCCAGCCTGGGTGATAGAGTGAGACTCTGTCAAAAAAAAAAAAAAAGAGAGAAAGAAAGAAAGAAGAAAGAAGGAAGGAAAGGAGGGAAGGAGGGAGGAAGGAAGGAAAGGTCCTTACCATTTATGATGAGTTTAGCCTCAAAGAAATCTTTCTGTTGGGAAACCTAGATGTACTACTCAGTTTCTACAATAGTAGTGCATGTCTACACCACCTGATAGCTTTGAGCACTAATTGTAGTCATAAAGCATTTGTGAGATTTTAAGATTAAATTTTGACTCCTTTCCAACTCATTCTAAAATGTGGGGAGGACTGTTAAATCTTTCTGCACTGTGGTTTCTGGCCACATTTAAGTCTGGGCTTTCTTCCCTGACCTGGCACAAATTAAGAGTGATATGGGCTTTTATAGTCAAACGACCTTTTAAAAGGTTAAAATATATATATATATATATATATATATATATATATATATATATATATATATATATATATCTCCAATAATGGCCACCTTCTATGATATAAGAATTTGAGGGAGCAAATTTGGCACAATTCTCGTCAGTCTCTTGAAACTAGTACGTCTCAAAACTAGATAAGGTAATTAATTTCCAAATTAGATACTAATCATCATTGTAGCTTCCTGAAGGTCAACAGGAGAAAGACAGAAGCTCACGTAAGCACCAGCGTAAGGTTATAATTTAACTAGTAGTTCTCTTTTGTGGTGACCACATTCCTACACAGAAAAGGAAATGTTTGTTCAACAGTTTCATCTGTTTCATTTCTTACTGTGGATTTGAAGGGATTTACAGTTGAGAGGCAATTGTGCATTTTTCTAACTCTAGCTCCTTTCTTAAACTTTAGGATGGAGCCCAATTCACAAAGTATATCAAAGGAGGGGGTCTGATGATATGGTTGTAGTCCCTTGCTCAACCATAGAGAGATTAAGACACCACAGTCACACGGTTATGAAAAAAGCAAGGTTTAGAACATGAAGTTCCCAGTCTCTGAAATAATCAAGGAGCCCTGTTTAGTGCTGTATTGAATCACACAGATCCCTTTTTAGTTTTCAACCCAGACTGTCTCCAGTTCTCACGTATTATAGCTTGTTTAGTGCCTATGTTGTTTCAGTGCCTATCACTTCCTGCTCCTTATTCATTCATTCAACAGCCATTTTTGAGCACCTGTTCCATGCCAGCCATCATATTAAATGTTGGAAGAATAAACAACACGTTGTAGTGTTGTGCCATTTACAAGCCACTTTTACAAACACCATATCGTTTGGCAGTGTAATGTGAGCTATTCAAAGCCAAGAATCGAGACCCATTCATCCTCGCATCATCTGGGACTTAGTTTGGTGCCTGCTTAATGTTCATTTGTTGAATGAATGAATAAATGGAGGAGAGAATGAATGAATGAGTGAATACAGAAAGCCTCATATCCCTGGTCTATGCTATTAGTTTTCATAGGATGGTCAAACATTTACTTTTCTCTGTAACTCTTTTTTACCCTGGAAACACTTTGTGCTTCCTACTCATTTCTTTCTCCCCTAGAGAGCAACACCTCCTAATGATGCCTAGGGACAGTACCTGAGCTCAGCACAAGTCCCTAGACCTGCTGCTGCCTCTGCTTCTTTGCTGAGGCTGTTCCAGAGGCTAATGATCTCTGGGTGAGGAGTCACACTGTGTCAGCCCCAGTCCCATTCTGGCCTCTTTTTGAAACCAACCAACACTTTATGGATCATGATACAAATTGTATCACTCCTATTACTACTGTTGCAGAATAATTTTAATTGGGATTTTTAAAAGCTGTGTAACAAGACTTCCCTTGTTAACTTAGAAATCAAGAAAGCAACAAGCCAAGAAATCCAGAAAACAGTGGTGGAAACCATAAGCCAAGCTGATGCGCATTTAGTACTCAGGATGAGATCAACAGGCAGAATCAGAGAATGGATGGCATCCAGAGATTGCTAAAAATATTTCAAGCAGTATTCTACTAGCTTTGCAAACAGAATGCTCTTTTCCTCTTTTCCCTCTTATTAAAAAGATAATCAGGCCAGGCACGGTGGCTCATGCCTATAATCCTAGCACTTTGGGAGGTCAAGGAGGGGGTAGATCACTTGAGGCCAGGAGTTCAAGACCAGCCTGGGCAACATGGCGAAACCTCACCCTTGCTAAAAATACAAAAATTAGTTGGGTGTTGTGGCTCCTGCCTGTAATCTTGGCTACTCAGATGGCTGAGGCATGAGAATTGTTTGAACCCCGGTGGCGGAGGTTGAGGTGAGCAGAGATCAAGCCATTGCACTCTAGCCTGGACAAAAGAGCGAGACTCTGTCTTAAATAAATAATAATAAATAAATAACTAAACAATACCTTCCAGATCACCACAAATTTTTAAAACAGCCCCGAGCGCAGATAAGACTTCAAAAAAAACAAGGCCCTCCTTTCCTGCCTAAGCTGGCTGTGGTCCAGTTTCTTCGTGCACGCATCCAACAACTATCTGTTGAGCATGCTTGTTGGGCATTCTTGGGCACGCAGTGGGTTGTTTTGTTTGTAAATGACAGATAGGGATTCTGCTACGTGCTCAGGGAAGGAGATGACACTTCAGCTGAGACTGAAGGATGAGCAGGAACAGCACATGCAGAGATCCTGAGGTGAAAGGGGCTGGGCTGCTCCCCCAGCCAAGAGACTGCAGAGGGAGGGGTTTTGAGATGAGATCCGAAACAGAGGCAGGAGCCAGATGGAAGAGATCCTAAAGTCAGAGAGGGCAGCTAGGTATGATTCTGAGCACGAGGAGAGCCACAGGAAAACTAGATTTTCAGGTTCTGATGTGTTTTTCTCAGTGCCACCTACAGTGACATGAACAACATCAAGGTCCAATGGCCTCCTAAGTGGCACAAAAGTTATTGGCCACCCCTTTAGCCTTGTTTATTTGGATGCTTTAGAGGATTAGCTAGGTCATTATGTTTGTTATTTTACTAAACACTTCTTTTTTTATAAAGTTGTGCCAGGTTTTACCTACATGATCACATTAAGTCTTCACAAAAACCTTTCTTTATCAAGGTTACCAAAACCATCTTCAGGTCTTCTGACAAGAGAATTCAAAGACATCCCTATTCCGGTGCACCTACAGGTTGTTCCTATTTGAGATGACATTCCGATAAGGCAGTGGGAGGAGAGTCAAGATGAGGATCTGCACCCACTGCTGCTGCAACATCTTTCACTGCCAAGGCAGATAAAGGAGCTTGCAGATTTTGATCAGGAATAAAAGTAAACTCCTTCACTCAGCACATAATTATGGGCACTAGAGATATGAAAACAGATGGAGCACAGCCCAGTCCTTGTCCTTAGTCACGTTAGATGGAATCTAGTAAGAGCTCATACCTGTTACCCCTTTTTAAAATTTTTCTTTTAGTATTTTGAGTTGCTGCTTTATGGTGCCCCCTTTTTAATCACTCCTTCTCCACTGACACCCTCACATATTTTGGGATAGCTAGTGGGTTAGCCACACAGGGAGAGGGAGAATTGTGTCATGGACACAACACAGCTGGTGAACACACTCCAGAACCACTATGCATGAGATCAGGTGAAAATTGAGATCAAAGTTGATCTTGCTGGAGAAAGAAAGACAGGCTTGGCCGGGCACGGTGGCTCACGCCTGTAATCCCAGCACTTTGGGAGGCCTAAGCGGGTGGATCACGAGGTCAAGAGATCGAGACCATCCTGGCCAACATGTTGAAACCTTGTCTCTACTAAAGATACAAAAATTAGCTGGGTGTGGTGGTGGGCACCTGTAATCCCAGCTACTCGGGAGGCTGAGGCAGGAGAATCGCTTGAACCCAGGAGGTGGAGGTTGCAGTGAGCCAAGATCCTGCCATTGCACTCCAGCCTGGTGACAGAGCAAGCCTTCATCTCAAAAAAAAAGAAAAAAGAAAGAAAGGCAGGCTTGGCCGGGCATGGTGTCTCGCATCTGTAATCCCAGCACTTTGGGAGGCCAAGGTGGGCGGATCACCTGAGGTCAGGAGTTCGAGACCAGCCTGGCCAACATGGTGAAACCCTGTTTTTACTAAAACAAACAAACAAACAAACAAACAAAAACTAAAATTAGCCAGGCTTGGTGCTGTGTGCCTGTAATCTCAGTTAGGAGGCTGAGGGGGGGGAGCACTTGAGCCCAGGATACAGAGGCTTGAGCCAAGATTGCACCACTGCACTCCATCCTGGCCAACAAAGCGAGATTCTGTCTCAAAAAAAAAAAAAAAAAAAGTCGGGGGAGGAATAGTACCTAAGTGATTGGGCAGCTATAAGGACTGGATGAAGTGGTATGCAAAGCAACTAGCTCAGAGCCTGGCAGATTGAAAGTGTGCCCCAGAGAATAACAAAGGAGACTTAGAAGTGGAGGAGAGGAGCTGACCCACCACCATGCCTTGGAAGTACAGGAGAAGATATGTATGGTCTGGCAAAGATTGGTTCCATAAAGCCACACATGAAGCAAAGTTCACAGACTCATGCACTGTCTTGTACATATGCAAGCCTCAGGTCAGAGGGGAGGTAACAAGACTGTGGGCACTACTGGGAGAGCTGTTCTCTCTGACCCCTTCTCCCTTTCCCTGCCTAAATTGTCACCAGCTGCAACTCACTGAAAGCACCCACAGCATCCACTGGTAGGAGATCCTGGGAGCCTGGGATCTGTTGACTTGTTCTATGAAGGTGCTGTCCCTCTCAGCTCTTACGGCCCACTTCATTCATTCAGCTCCATGGGGAAAACAGACACCTAAACTGGGCCTGGTGGAACACAGTGTGGCCCAGGAGCAACCAACTTTGGAGTCTTTAAACTATATTTATAGAAAGTCTGTGATGATGTGCAAGGTCAGAGGCCCTGCTCTTGCCCTGCTACAGATCTGGCACAGTAGATATGATGGCACCAAACAGTACAGATACCTGGGGAGGACAAACAGAGCACTGGGACTTAGGTGGGGGAGAGAGGGAAGAGTGACTGCATCCCATTGAGGGGCCTGGGGAGGCCCCAGGAAGCAGGTGGCTTCTGAGTAAATGGGAAGGGAGGCCATAAAAACCGCAGAGCTATTTTCCAAGCAGCTTAGCTTGAAAAGAAAGAGAGAGTGAGATGGCATTAGCTAGAAAGAAGAGAGAGCTGAAGGCCCAGGGGGGCAGCTCCCCAAGGGGCTGTGGTGCTGAGCTGGCCTGTGCAGAGGGACAGCTCGTCCTGCGATATGGGAGACAGGAGTGTGTTTAGTTCTAAGTTGACATAAAAAGGAAGCAGGAGCAGGTTGTTCAATTTTTTCCATGAAGTAAGGAGTCAATTCCTGAGAGTCAGGAGGTTCTGTCGGGTGGGGCTTGGGGAGAGCAGGGAAACTTTGCAAGCCTCACTGAAGAACAATTTTGGCCATGGGGGGGCTCAGGTGCGACTGGAGAGGACAGAGGTTTTGTTGTGGTCCTAGTCCACACAGGAGTGTGGTTTCTTTTAAACAGAAGCCTATGCATCCTTATGGAGGGAGACAGGCTGCAGACACAGGATAGGAAGTCGGAGGAAGAGATGATAAGGTTCAGGTCATCAGGTGTGTGAATCAAGGTTAGATAGGAATATCTGGCCAGGTGTGGTGGCTCATGCCTGTAATCCCAGCACTCTGGGAGGCCAAGGGAGGGGGGTATTGCTTGAGTTCAGGAGTTCAAGACCAGCCTGGGCAACATGGCAAAACCCTGTCTCTACAAAAAAAAATACAAAAATATTAGCTGGGATCTGTAGGTGCACACCTGTGGTCCCAGGTCTTTGGGAGGCTGGGGTGGGAGGATTGTGTGAGCGTGGGAGGTGGAGGTTGCAGTGAGCCAAGATCGTGCCACCACACTCCAACCTGGGTGATAGGGTGAGACCCTATCTCAAGAAAAGAAAAAAAGAAAAGGGAATGTCTGAGGTCAACAGAGGACCAACAAAGTAGGGAGGCAGTCAGACTTCAGGTCCCCAAGAGGGAAGGAGAACACGTGAGAGAAGTGAGAAGGTGACAACTGGAAAGACACTGTACTAGATTGAAGAGTGTCCCCAAAAGCTCATGTCCACCCAGAACCTCAGAATGTGACCTTATTTGGAAATAGGATCTTTGAAGATGTAATTAGGTAAGATGAGGTCAGTCTAGTCTAGGATGGGCCCTAAATCCATTGACTGGTATCCTTAGAAGAAATCAGAAACACAGAGATATGCACACACAGAGGAGGGTGCCATGTAAAGATGGAGCCAGAGTCGAGGCTGATGTGTCTGCGAACCAAGGAATACCAAGTGTTGCCAGGAACCACCAGCAGCTGGGAGAGAGGCAGGGAACAGGTTCTTCCTCAGGGCCTCTGGAAGGAACCATCCCTGCCAACACCTTCATTTAGAACTCCTAGACTCCCAAAAGCTTATCCACCACGATCAAGTCAGCTTCATCCCTGGGATACAAGGCTGGTTCAACTTATGCAAATCAGTAAACATAATCCATCATATAAAGAGAACCAATGACAAAAACCACATGATTATCTCAATAGATGCAGAAAAGTCCTTCGACAAAATTCAACAGCCCTTCATGCTAAAAACTCTCAATGAACTAGGTATTGATGGAAAATATCTCAAAATAATAAGCGCTATTTATGACAAACCCACAACCAATATCATATTGAATGGGCAAAAGGTGGAAGCATTCCCTTTGAAAACCGACAAAAGACAAGGATGCCCTCTCTCACCATTCCTATTCAACATAGTATTGGAAGTTCTGGCCAGGGAAATCAGGCAGGAGAAAGAAATAAAGGGTATTCAGTTAGGAAAAGAGGAAATCAAATTGTCCCCGTTTGCAGATGACATGATTGTACATTTAGAAAACCCCATCGTCTCAGCCCAAAATCTCCTTAAGCTGATAAACAACTTCAGCAAAGTCTCAGGATACAAAATCAATATGCGAAAATCACAAACATTACTATATACCAATAATAGACAAACAGAGAGCCAAATCATGAGTGAACTCCCATTCACAATTGCTACAAAGAGAAAAAAATACCTAGGAATACAACTTACAAGGGATGTGAAGGACCTCTTCAAGGAGAACTATAAACCACTGCTCAACGAAATAAAAGAGGACACAAACAAATGGAAGAACATTCCATGCTCATGGATAGGAAGAATCAATGTCATGAAAATGGCCATACTGCCCAAGGTAATTTATAGATTCAATGCTGTCCCCATCAAGCTAACACTGACTTTCTTTACAGAATTAGAAAAAAAAAAACTGCTTTAAATTTCATATGGAACCAAAAAAGAGCCCGCATTGCAAAGACAATCCTAAGCAAAAAGAACAAAGCTGGAGGCATCACGCTACATGACTTCAAACTATACTACAAAGCTACAGTAACCAAAACAGCATGGTACCGGTACGAAAACAGATATGTAGACCAATGGAACAGAACAGAGGCCTCAGAAATAAAAACCATATCTACAGCCATCTGATCTTTGACAACCCTGACAAAAACAAGCAATGGGGAAAGGATTTCCTATTTAATACACAGTGCTGGGAAAACTGGCTAGCTGTATGCAGAAAGCTGAAACTGGATCCCTTCCTTACATCTTATACAAAAATTAACTCAAGATGGATTAAAGACTTAAATGTAAGACCTAACACCATAAAAACCCTAGAAGAAAACCTAGGCAATACCATTCAGGACATAGGCATGGGCAAAAACTTCATGACTAAAACAACAAAAGCAATGGCAACAAAAGCCAAAATAGACAAATGGGATCCAATTAAAGAGCTTCTGCACAGCAAAAGAAACTCTCATCAGAGTGAACAGGCAACCTACAGATTGGGAGAAAATTTTTGCAATCTATTCATCTGACCAAGGGCTAATATACATAATCTACAAAGAACTTAAACAAATTTACAAACAAACAACCACATCAAAAAATAGGTGAAGGATATGAACAAACACTTCTCAAAAGAAGACATTTATGCAGCCAACAAACTTATGAAAAAATGTTCATCATCACTGGTCATCAGAGAAATGCAAATCAAAACCACAGTGAGATACCATCTCACGCCAGTTAGAATGGCCATCATTAAAAAGTGAGGAAACAACAGATGCTGGAGAGGATGTGCAGAAATAGGAATGCTTTTACACTGTTGGTGGGAGTATAAATTAGTTCAACCATTGTGGAAGACAGTGTGGCAATTCCTCAAGGATCTAGAACTAGAAATACCACTTGACCCAGCAATCCCATTACTGGGTATGTACCCAAAGGATTATAAATCATTCTACTATAAAGACACATGCACACATATGTTTATTGCAGTACTGTTCACAATAGCAAAGTCTTGGAACCAACCCAAATGTCCATCAATGATAGACTGGGTAAAGAAAATGTGGCACATATACACCATGGAATACTATGCAGCCACAAAAAAGGATGAGTTCATGTCCTTTGCAGGGACATGGATGAAACTGGAAACCATCATTCTGAGCAAAGTAACACAAGAAGAGAAAACCAAACACCGCACATTCTCACTCATAAGTGGGAGCTGAACAATGAGAACACATGGATACAGGGAGGGGAACGTCAGACACCGGGGCCTGTCGGGGGGTGGGAGGCTGGGGGAGGGACAACATTAGGAGAAATACCTAATGGAAGTGACGAGTTGATGGGTGCAGCAAACTGCCATGGCACATGTATACCTATGTAACAAATCTGCACATTGTGCACATGTACCCCAGAACTTAAAGTGTAATAGTAAAAAATAAAAAATAAAAAAAAGAAGTCCTAGACTCCAGAACTGGGAGAGAATAAATTTCTCCATTTTAAAAAATATTTATTTATTTATTGAGACGTGGTTTGGCTCTGCTGTCCAGGCTAGAGTGCAGTGGCACAATCTCAGCTCACTGAAACCTCTACCTCCTGGACTCAAGCCATCCTCCCACCTCAGCCTCGCAAGTAGCTGGGACTACAGGTGCATGTCACCATGGCTGGTTAATTTTTGTTGTTGTTGTTTTGAGACAGAGTTTTGCTCTTGTTGCCCAGGCTGGAGTGCAGTGGCGTGATTTCAGCTCACTGCAACCTCCACCTCCAGGGTTCAAGCCTCAGCCTCCCAAGTAGCTGAGATTACAGGTGCGGCCACCATGCCTGGCTAATTTTGTGTTTTTTTAAGTAGAGATGGGGTTTCACCATGTTGGCCAGGCTGGTCTCAAACTCCTGACCTCAGGCGATCCACCAGCCTCAGCCTCCCAAAGTGCTGGGATTACAGGTGTGAGTCATGGTGCCTGGCCAGTTTCTGCAGTTTAAGGCCACCCTGTGGTATTTTGTTATAGTAACCTTGGGAAGCTCATACAGACATGGAGAAGATGGTGGTTGGAGAGTTGGGGTTGATGGCGGGCAGTTTTTACAGTCCGGCTTTGGTGCTTTGTGATTGCTGTGAGGGTGAAGATGTCAGCAGATGCTAGAGAGATCCTACGGGGTGGACTTGGTGGGACTTGGCAGCTCATCAGATGCTGAGCTGGTTGGGGAGGGGACGTGCACAAAAGAGGTAAAGATGACTCCAAAGCTTCATAGCTGCTGCCTTGAGAGACCACCTTTTTCCTGGTTCTGGGAATGGCAGTGCTATTCCCCCAGGGTAGATGGTGTGGTCTGAGAAGATTCAGGAGTCTTGGTGTCTTCCTGGAGAAGGACTGGAGGAGGGAGCCATCCTGCAGAGTGATGAGTGAGTTTGTGGTGAGGAAATGGAGGTGGTGAGAGATGATGACTGATATGGTTTGGCTGGGTCCCCACTCAAATATCAACTTGAATTGCATCTCCCAGAATTCCCACGTGTTGTGGGAGGGGCCCAGGGGGAGGTAACTGAATCATGGGGAGCAGTCTTTCCCGTGCTATTCTCGTGATAGTGAATAAGTCTCAAGAGATCTGATGGGTTTATCGGGGTTTCCGCTTTTGCTTCTTCCTCATTTTCTCTTGCCACCACCATGTAAGAGATGCCTTTTGCCTCCCGCCATGATTCTGAGGCCTCCCCAGCCATGTGGAACTGTAAGTCCAATTCAACCTCTTTTTCTTCCCAATCTTGGGTATGTCTTTGTCAGCAGCATGAAAACAGACTAATCTAGTGACTTTGCAAGTTTAGGAATGAAAGAGAGTAGGTTAATGTTTGCTAGGCCAGAAGGAGGCATGTTCTTTGAATGTCACTGTATTTTGGCTGCCAAAGGGCTATCTTGTCCTCAAAAAGGCAAATACTACTCTTTTTATTTCCTGCTCCCATCTCTGCTATAGCAAATTGAACCACTAATCTGCATCATAATCCTGGATATTATAATCATCTACCTGAATCTGAAACAGACAACGAAACAGGATTGGAAGAAGGCTAAAAGAAGGGGTGCATGTCTGTGACCATGTCTTTGTGTGTGTGAATGTGCATGTGTGTGCATGCATGTGCATGTGGGGAGGGGAGGGGGCAGGGAGTGCTTAGAAACTGTGCACCTCATCCCAACAATGCCCTTTGCCACACTTGTGTTGTCAATTTCTCAAGTGATGGCTCCCATCCTTCACCTGTCCCCACTCAGCCCACGTGATGATCATCCTATGGAGGTGTGACAATAGCAGTTGCCCACAGGAAGTCCTGGGCCTGGGTCTCCTCTAGTCAGCAGGGGCTGTGGCTCCAGAGAAGTTGGTTAACCACAGTCAGGGTCAGGGGGTACCTCCCCTCCTGCTTCTAGATCACAGCCATGGCTGCTCCTACTTCTTTCTTAATTTTTTTATTTCTAATGTTTGTGGGTACACAGTAGGTATATATATTTATGGGGTACATGAGATATTTTGGTACAGGCATGCAATGCGTAACAATCACAACATGGAAAATCGAATATCCATCCCCTGATGCTTCTACTTCTTGTCCTTACTGGAGAAGACCTGTCTTCCAGTGTTGTGTTGTGTTGTGTCTGAGTCCGACCGCAGATCATTGTTGCTGGTTTTTTGTTTTTGTTGTTTTTTAGGAAACAGGGTCTTCCTCTTTCCCCCAGGCTGGAGTGCAGAAGCACAATCATAGCTCACTGCAGCCTCCAACTCCTGGGCTTAAGCGATCCTCCCACCTCAGCCTCCTGAGTAGCTAGGACTACAGTCACGCACCATTATCCTTGGCTAATTTTTTAATTTTTTGTAGAGACAAGGTCTCACTTCTTTTCTAAGTACAACCCCTTGGCCTACATTCCTGGCACAGAAACAATGAGCTGGTTAACGCTAATACCTTATTGTAATGGAGTCCTGGAGATCAAAGCCAGAGGATCAGGGGCAACAAATCTCCAAGAGCCTGAAAGGCATTTTTCCTTCCGGCACAATTTTGACCCCCATCCCCTGTTTGTTCAGACACTTCTTAGCTGTAGTATAATCCTCTGGCTCCAATTGCAGCCTAATGCCAAGAAAGAATTCATGCTTGTTTATTAAACCTTTACAAAGAGTGGAGTTGAGTGGGATGAAAATTAAGAACATAATCAAATCAAAGGTTTAGCTGTTTTATCATGCATTCCATCATCCACATAGCCCAGGTCTGCTGATTGAGGGACAAGGGGAAAGAGATTGCCCCTCAAACCATTGAGGCAACCTTGAAAAGGTGAGTAGGAGATCACTAAGTATGAAAAACAGCAGTGTTCAAAAGTACAGAGTTGTACAAAGTACCAAGTTGTAAAGAACAGATTTTGTTTGGAGGACATTAAGAAGCTGAAGACTGGTATAATTTAGGCTGTGTTAGAGAATGCAGCCAGAGAGGCAGGTTGGGAATATATTATAAAGACTCTCTTCTACCGCACAAGAAATTTGGATTTTATCACATGAATGGAATTGTTAAGGAGGAGAGCTGAGAGTCCTTAAGTAGGAGAGCTGCTGGATCAGACTTTTATTTATAAATGACAGATTCTAGTAAAGGCTGGGAGACTGAAAGGTAAAGGATGATAGGCAGAGGGTATGGAGAGAAGGGGAGAACTGGCAGAACAGTGGGAGGGAGAGAGGGGTCGAGGGAGAGGAGAGAGTCAAGGTGAACGCTAAGATCCTGCCGGACGACTGGGTGGGTGGTAGTGCTATTAACAGAGACGGGGAATACAAAGTAGGCAGCAGGTTTGGCAGGGGAAACACATGCTTACTTCAAACCTGTTTAATGTAGCTGGGTGTTCTCCAGAAGACACCCAGGAGGTAGGGGACTTTAAAATAAGAGGTAGAGGCTAGGGACATTTAGCACAGGTAGGGACACACCTATAGATGGAGAATCAAAATGGACCCTATCGGCCAGGTGAGGTGGCTCACGCCTGTAATCCCATCACCTTGGGAGGCCGAGGCAGGTAGATCATCTGGGGTCAGGAGTTCGAGACCAGCCTGGCCAACATGGCGAAGCCCTGTCTCCACTAAAAATACAAAAATTAGCCAGATGTGGTGGTGTGTACCTGTAATCCCATCTACTCAGGAGGCTGAGGCAGGAGAATTGCTTGAACCCGGGAGATGGAGGTTGCAGTGAGCCAAGATGGCACTGCTGCACTATAGCCTGGGCAATAGAGTGAGACTCAGTCTCAAAAAAAAAAAAAAAAAAAAAAAAGGACAAGGAGCTAAGTGTGAACTTATGAGCTACCAACTAGAGAGAACTTAGAATGGAAGGTGATCCAAGCTGTGAGAGCACAGTAGATGGGAAAGCTTCAAGGAGGAGGTGTATGCAGACAGTCTCACTTGGCTCTCCTGCAGCACACAAACAGCAGTGGTGAAGGTGGAGAAAATGCCTCAGATGGAAGCAACTGAAATCCTTCCTCCTTTGTTTGACTCTGCCCACTGCCTTACAGCTTCATCTCTAGTCCAGATCTGTTTTATCTTATTTCTTTACAGATGGGGTCTGGCTATGTTGCCTAGGCTGATCTGGAAGTCCTAGGCTCAAGCAATCCTCCTGCCTCAGCCTTCTGAATACCTAGGATTGTAGGTGGGATTGCTCCACCATACCCAGCTTCTAGTTCAAATCTAGCCCTCTCCCCCACAAGGGGAGTCAAGAACATGTGAGTAGGTTAGTCCGCCTCTGGGCAGCTCAGTTGCTGCAACCTGGGAAGAAAAAATATAGTCATATGTCACTTAACAATGAGGATACTGTAAACCAAAATTAAAATTCCAAGTCCCCCAACAGACTGAATGGACACCCCCTCTCAGCCAAGGGCCTTCCAAAGAAACCCAAATAGCTAGTCCAGGCCATGATAGGATGGGGTTGCTGGACATGCCTCATTATACACTCTCCCTTTTAAAGTTCACACACAGCTGATCACCATTAACATTAAAATAGAGATCTTAAGACTGACAGAAGTCTGGGCGCAGTGGCTCACGCCTGTATCCCAACACTTTGGAAGGCTGAGGTGGGGGGATCACCTGAGGTCGGGAGTTCGAGACCAGCCTGACCAACATGGAGAAACTCCATCTCTACTGAAAATACAAAATTAGCCAGGCGTGGTGGCATATGCCTGTAATCCCAGCTACTAGGGAGGCTGAGGCAGGAGAATTGCTTGAACCCAGGAGGCAGAGGCTACGGTGAGCCGAGATTGCACCATTGCACTCCAACCTGGGCAACAAGAGCGAAATTCTGTCTCAAAAAAGAAAAAAAAAAGATATTATAAACTATGTTATTATATATGTCTCACGAATATCACTTTTAGGAGCTAATCATTTTGTTATATTTGTTATGAAATAATGTAATTACTTTGTTATATTTGTTATGAAATAATTTATTTGAATAGATTACAATATATATGGTAAAAAAGTTTAAAATGCAAAAAAAGTACAGTTGTCCCTTCCCATTCACAGGGGATTGGTTCCAGGATCCCCTGAGGATACCAAAAACCTGTAGATGCTCAAGTCCCTTAAATAAAATGGTGTAGTACATTCGGCAGATACGGAGGGCCAAGAAGAAAGATGTCTCCTCGCGTTCCCATCCCTGTCTTCCAACCATCCAGCTCTCATCAAACAGTTCTAGTCTGCCGTGTGTACTTCCAGAGATATTTTGTGTATGTGCAAAACGAATTTACAAATACATATTCTTCCTTCTTCTCCCCCTAGTGGCAGCAGACTATGCACACTCTCTGCACCTTATTTTTTTCACCTAACAGTGTATCCTGGAGCCTGTTCCAGATTGCCTAATTAAAGCAGGCAATTGGAATAGCTTTTTATTAGAATAGCAATTTCTTTGCGCACAACAAATGGTGGCTCTCCCAGGGGCATCCAGATCCTCCCTTGAGCCAAAATGACAGGAAGCAAGTGGCCCACCTACCACGTCTGCCCATGGAAACCAGAAATACAAACTCTGAGATTCCTGTCTCTTGCCCACAGCGTGAGGACGCTCAGGAGGCAGAATATCTCTTGTTAATAAATGGAGGCAGCATGTCCAGAGAAAACAAGACTGAAGAATGAACCCGAAATAAGGTTGCTTTCTGTCTCCTGCCCGCTGGCTTGTGCAAACCCAGGTGCTCTAGAAAACTGCCCCCCAATTCCCCAGCCTTCCATCTCTCAAATGCCTCAAATGCAGATGGGCTGATCCAAGGATGTTGTGACCAGGGCCAATAAACATCCCCGTCCCCCATCGCCCTACCATCACCTTGCCATGGCATTTTCCTCCTGGGGTTCTAGAAATTTCCTAGTTAGCGAGACAGTCTCCTGCCCTAGCTCAATCCTCTAGCGTTTTAAGGTGTGTGTTGCCTTAAATCAGATCAACTAGCCCATCTGTTGAATACTCAGAAAGGCACTAAAAATCTAAGATTTGACATAATAATGATAATACTAACAGTCCTATAAAGAGGCGGATTGTTGAAGAGAAATGTGGATGGCAGCCTGAAGTATTTGTTGGGGACAAAGTTTTCCTATTTGCCTAAACTACTAAGGACCATCTCCGCTCCCACCTTGACCCCAGACAAATGGAAAGGGTGCATTTATCATGTTTAATGTGTTGAGGAGATCCTAAAAGCCACATTGTATGGCTCTGGGTTTCAAGGAACATATAATCCCCTATTTGCCAGGCACAGGGCCAGGCACTACGGATACAGAGAGGAGCAAGGCAGGGGCTCATGAACCAGGAGGTAAGATGAGACGTTGGCATGAAAAATCAACTAGATGGGGAAGGTTAATGAGTACAAAAAAAAAAAATAGAATGAATAAGACCTACTATTTGATAGCACAACAGAGGACTATAGTCAACAATAACTTAATTGTAAATTTTATTTTTTACGTATTTTTGAGATGGAGTCTCACTTTGTCACCCAGGCTGGAGTGCAGTGGCGCAATCTCAGGTCACTGCAACCTCCGCCTCCCAGGTTCAAGCGATTCTCCTGCCTCAGCCTCCTGAGTAGCTGGGATTACAGGGCGTCCACCACCACACCTACCTAATTTTTGTATTTTTTAGTAGAGATGGGGTTTTGCCATGGTGGCTAGGCTAGTCTCGAACTCCTGACCTCAGGTGATCTGCCTGTCTTGGCCTCCCAAAGTGCTGGGATTACAGGCGTGAGCCACTGCTCCCAGCCAATTGTACATTTTAAAATAACTAAAAGAGTGTAATTGGATTGTTTGTGATACAAAGATAACTGCTTGAGGGGATGGATAGCCCATTCTCCATGATGTGATTATTTCACATTGCATGCCTGTATCAAAACATCTCATGTACCCCATAAATATATACACCTACTACGTACCCACAAAAAATGTTTTTAAGTCAACTATACAAGAGATATCACTGGGTGATAAAGAAAGATTGCCAAAAGAATAACAGAGATTGACTTTTAAACGGTGGGTCTTGACTCATAGATAATAAAAGCGAGTTTGGTGGACAGTGGATATGACCAGAAGTTTTTTTAATGGAGTAGAATAGAACGGAAAATATTAAGGCATACAGCACATACTTTGGATATTGTTTTGTAAAACCTTTGTTTTCAGTTTTTTGTCAAGTCACATATGTTCCAGTCATGATATGAAATATATTTTTTATTGTGGTTTACAGACACAAAGTTTGAAAACAACTGATATCACAGGAAGGAGTCACCAATGTAAATTTTAGAAACCTGGAAATAAATCCCTCAAAAGCACAGGATGTAGCACAGAGCAGGTGCTCCAAAAATGTTTATTGAGGCTGGGCACGGTGGCTCACCTGTAATCCCAGTACTTCGGGAGGCTGAGGCAGGCGGATCACTTGAGGTCAGGAGTTTGAAATCAGCCTGGCCAAGGTAGCGAAACCCTGTCTCTACTAAAAATACAGAAATCAGCTGGGCCTGGTGGTGCACACCTGTAATCCCAGCTACTCAGGAGGCTGAGGCATGAGAAACGCTTGAACCTGGGAGGTGAGGTTGCAGTGAGCCAAGATCATACCACTGCACTCCAGCCTGGGTGACAGAGCAAGACTGTTTTTAAAAAAAATGGTTATTGAGGCCGCACATGCTACAGGACTTTAAGATAAGGCCTATGAAAGCAAGGTGGACTCAATGGCCCTGAATAAGTGAGGGGAAATTCTTGGTATCTATGTGGGGGCTGCTCAGGCAATGTATTTTATATCCGGAATTCCTCTACTTTGCTCTGAGTTAACTGCCAGCACTTGTCTAGGTCTTTCTGATCTCTGCTATGGACCAATGAAAAGGCCTCCAAACTGGTAGTCCCTCTTCCACTCCAGCCCTCCGTATCAGCCAGGAGTCTGTTCAGCTGTAACAGGAATCCCTACGTCAGTGGTTGAAACAAGTAGATTTATTTTTCTTATGTAACAAAAAGTCTGGATGTGGACAGACTAGAGCTTATATGGCTGCTCAAGAGTGTCATTTGAAAACCAAGCTCCTATATCTGCCTGCTCTGTGTGTGTGTGTGTGTGTGTGTGTGTGTATATATATATATATATATATATATGTATATTGGCATGAAACTTTCACCCTCATGGTTGCAAGATGGCTGCTGCACCTCTAGGCATTGTATCCTTTTCCCAGGCAGGAAAAATGAGAAAGAGTATAGGACAAAGGCACATACCTTTTATCAGTGAAACAATAGCCATCACTGAGACTACGAAAGTCCTCTCAGTAGACTTCCAATTATATCTCATTAGCCACTTATACTATCACTTGGCCACCCCTGTGGCAAGGAAATAAGTCAATTTGCATTTTTGGCTGAACACATTGCTGCCTTCAACAAAATCAGAGTTTTGTTAGTAAAGAATTGATATCTGGGCAGGGCATGGTGGCTCACACCTGTAATCCCAGCACTTCGGGAGGCCAAGGCAGATGGATTACCTGAGGTCAGGAGTTCAAGACCAGCCTGGCCAACATGCTGAAACTCCATCTCCGCTAAAAATACAAAAATTAGCTATGTGTGGTGGCGCAGCCCTGTAGTCTCAGCTATTCAGGAAGCTGAGGCAGGAGAATCACTTGAATTCAGGAGGTGGAGGTTGCATTGAGCTGAGATCGTACCACTGACTCCAGCCTGGACGACAGAGCGAGACTCAGTCTCAAAAAATTAAAAATTAAAATAAAATTTAAAAAAACAATTGATATCTGGAAGTGTCTGCCACATCCCCTTCAATACAGTCTCTGCTTCAAACCCTTCAATGGTTTTCCACTGCTTTTAAGAGTAAATCTGAAATCTTTAAAGTTATCCTAAGTGAAATGACACAGAAAAACATTTTTTAAGTAAAAATAAAAATTAAAAAAAAAAATAGGCCAGGTGTAGTCGCTCATGCCTGTAATCCCAGTACTTTGGGAAGCTGAGATGGGAGGATCACTTGAGGCCAGGAGTTTGAGACCAGCCTGGGCAACATAGTGAGACTCTGTCTTTATAATAATAATAATAAATAAAAATGAATCCCTTAAAGTTACTCTATGGACTGAATTGTGTCCCCCAACCCCACAAAAAAAAAATTCACACGTTGAAACCTTAACTCTTGGTACCTCAGAATGTGACTGTCATTGCATATAGGGCCTTCAGTGAAGTAATTGAGCTAAATGGGAGTCTTTATGGTGGGCCCTAATCCAATCTGACTGGACCCCTATAAAAAGAGGATATTAGGACATACGGAGAGATACTAGGGATGTGCAGGCACAGGGAAAAGACCATGTGGATGAGACAGGAGAATTGGGTCTGGAGGCAGGGAAGCTAAGGCCAATTCACGCTGACTTTCTAGAACTAAATCAAAAGGAAGACCTCAACTTTCCACACCTAAGTAACAAAAGGACTGGAAGCTACTCCCTTTGCAAACTGCCCCCCACTTTTTATGCGTGGCAGATGGAATATTGAAAGTACCTCTGATTGGTTGCTTTCTGCAACCAATCAGATGTTTGCATAGGAGTGTAACTTGTAACTTCACTTCAGCTTCTGATTGGTTGCTTACCACAGCCATTCAGACTGATTGCAGGCCTTGTCTTCCTTTGCATAAAAGCGTAACTTTGTAACTTCATTTTAGTCTCTGAATGGTTGCTTTCCACAACCAATCAGACATTTGCAAATGGTGTAACCTTTGTAAATTCACTTCACTGATTGTGGGCCACTACTTCATTTGCATGGGTTGTACACCAAGTGACCAGTGGAAAACCTCTAGAGGATATTTAAACCCCAGAAAATTCTGTAGCTGGGCTCTTGAGTCCCTGTGCTTGGCCTGCTCCCACCCTGTGGAGTGTACTTTTGTTTGCAATAAATCTCTGTTTTTATTGCTGATTCTTTCTTGGCTTTGTTTGTCCATTTTGTCCAATTCTTTGTTCAGAATGCCAAGAACCTGGACACCCTCTGACGGTAACATGGAGACACTGAGAGAAGGTGGCCATCTGTAAGCCAAGGAGAGAGACCTTAGAAGAAACCAAACCTGCCAATACCTTGATCTTGGACCTCCAGCCTCCAGTCATGAGAAAATAAATAAAATAAATTTCTATGGTTTAACCACCCAGCCTGTGGTATTTTGTTATGGTAGCCCCAGCCGACTAACACAGTTGCTTAAGACAGCTGGGTGTGATCTGGATCCCTGCTAACCTAGGGTTCACTCTTTTGCCGTTCTCCTTTGCTCATGGCCCTCCAGCCACACTGGTCTTTTCTAGTTTCTAGAAGGTCAGCCCCGTTCCAGGCTCTGGAGCTTTGAATGCACTGTTCCTTCTAACTGTGCCCCATGCTTTTTAAGTGACTGGCTCCTTCTTGTCTCACAGGTCTCAGCTGACATATCATTTCCTCAGAAGTGCCTTCCTGACTACCCCGTGGAAGAGAAGTGTCTCCCTCTCCCTGATATTCTCTATCCCTGGCCATGGTTTGTTTCTTTACAGATTTTTATCATGTTTTGTGATAATTTTGTTTGTTTACTTTTGTCAAGTCTTTTGTTTGTCTTTCCAATAGTAGACCTTAAACTCCCATGTAGGCAGAAACATGCCTGTCTTACTCATTGTTATATCCCAGTGGCCTAGCACATTCTAGACCTTCAATAAATAATTTCTGAGTGAATGCAATGTATGTCATCTGGTATTTTCTGTTGCTTAAATTTATTATTTATTTATGTATTGAGACAGGGTCTCACTCTGTTGTCCAGGCTGAGTGTGGTGGTGCACTCATGACTCACTGCAGCCTCGACCACCTGGGCTCAAGTGATCCTTCCACCTCAGCCCCCTGAGTAGGTGGGACTACAGGTGCACACCACCATGCCTGGCTAATTTTTTTTTTTTTTGGACTGAGTCTCACTCTGTCGCTCAGGCTGGAGTGCAGTGGCACAATCTCAGCTCACTGCAGCCTCCGCCTCCTGGGTTCAAGCAATTCTCCTGTCTCAGCCTCCCAAGTAGCTGGGATTACAGGTGCACGCCACCACACTCATCTAATTTTTGTATTTTTAGCAGAGATGGGGTTTCACCATGTTGGCCAGGCTGGTCTTGAACTCCTGACCTAGTGATCTGCCCACCTCGGCCTCCCAAAGTGCTCGGATTACAGGCGTGAGCCGCTGCACCCGGCCAATTTTTTTATTTTTCTGTAGTGATGGAGTTTTACCATGTTGCCCAGGCTGATCTCGAACTCCTGGACTCAAGGGATCTGCTTGCCTCAGCCTCTCAAAGTGCTGGGACTACAGGCATGAGCCTGGCCAAACCACACCTGGCCACTTAAATTTATTTTATTTTTATTTATTTATTTATTGAAACAGAATCTCGCTGTCACCCAGGCTGGAGTGCAGTGGCACCATCTTGGCTCACTGCAACCTCTGCCCCCTGGGTTCAAGCCACTCTCCTGCCTCAGCCTCCTGAGTAGCTGGGATTATAGGCGCGTGCCACCACACATGGCTAATTTTTGTATTTTTAGTACAGACTGGGTTTCACCATGTTGGCCAGGCTGGTCTTGAACTCCTGACCTCAGTGATCTGCCTGCCTTGGCCTCCCAAAGCACTGGGATTACAGGCGTAAGCCACTGCGCCCGGCCTAAAATCTACATTAAAAGTTTTTTGTGGTTTCTTCCCCCAAAGTTTCTAGGCCTCTGAACATATCTAAGGGGAGCAAAAATACTATGTTTGCATGTTTCAAATAAATGAATAAAATATAGAGAGAATTGACTAACTGTCTCAAGAATTAGATCAGGACTTTTGCCTCTAAAATAAATCCAAATATTAGTTTTCCTGTTTTTCTCACTTTATTATCATAAATGGGCCTGATTTTCTTTCTTTCTTTTTTTCTGCGTCTGCTTGCTAGGGAAATGTGTGCCTTATTTTAAAAGTCCGTTGTGTTCCTTGAAGGCTGTCTGCAAACTATTTTTGGAAAGTGAATCATCTAATATCTAAAGATATCAACTATTTTAAAGATCCTTATACTGAATTTTGTTTGCAATAGTAAGAAATATATTTGTAATGCAAATATTCACTTTCTAGTTTTTCTATCTTTGAAAATTCAGATTTTAAAGGCTCAGATTTATGTGTCTCATAGATTCTGAAAGTTTATCACTATTAAAATAGTAAATAGCTGACAAAATACAAATGGCATGATATAAAGCACAGAAAGGAATTAAATCAGTGGGTGGAAATGTCTTAACTTTGTGCTGATTAAGAAGTAATATGTGAGAAGAACTGTTCTTTTCCTTTTTTAGCTTCCTCATCTCCCCTGTTATGTTTTCCTTCCCTCTCCCAGTCCCCTACTTCAGCAAGTTCCCAAATTTTAAACAAATCAGTCTCCTGTTTGGCAACTTTTCCTGACCATTCAGCAGTCAGAAAACAGGAAAGTTACTCTTCCCTTTGCCCTGTTTTTAAAACTTCTATTTCTACTAGGCAGCTTTTACCTATCACACTGGGCTTTAACAAAGTATCTGAGGAATTAACTCACACTAATGTAGAAAACACTGGTGGCAATTTTCCACGTCTGTTTTTTTTTTTTCTCTTTGAGATGGAGTTTCACTCTTGTTGCCCAGGCTGGAGTACAATGGTGCAATCTCGGCTCACTGCAACCTCCGCCTCCCGGGTTCAAGCGATTCTCCTGTCTCAGCCTCCCAAGTAGCTGGGATTACTGGCGTGTGCTACCATGCCTGGCTAATTCTCGTATTTTTACTAGAGACAGGGTTTCACCATGTTGGCTAGGCTGGTCTTGAACTCCTGACTTCAGGTGATCCACCCACCTCAGCCTCCCAAAGTGCTGGGATTACAGGCGTGAGCCACGGTGCCCGGCCTCCATATCACTTTTTTAAAGGTCACCCAGAGGCAACAATGTTTTGACTCAAAGGAACAGTTCATTAGTGAATGGATTCTCTAGAGGACTTCTGTTTTACATGCATTTATCTCTGCTCTCTCTCTAGTCCACTCTAACAAGAGTAAAGAAAAGAAGGCACACAGCCAAAAGGACAAAGAGACAAAGAAGAACAATCTATACCCAAAGCAAGCAGAAGGAAGGAAATAATAAGGATTAGTGCAGATATTAATGAGTAGAGAATAGAAAAACAGTAGAGAAAATCAATGAAAGCAAAAGCTGATTCTTTAAAAATACCAACAAAATGGACAAAACCTTAGCAAGACTGACCAAGAAAAAAAGACTCAATTACCAAATCCAGAATTGAAAGAGGGCTCATTACTACTAATCTCACAGAAATAAAAATTGTAAGGCAGCCAGGCAAGGTGGCTCATGCCTGTAATCCCAGCACTTTGGGAGGCCGAGGTGGGTGGATCACCTGAGGTCAGTAGTTCAAAACCAGCCTGACCAACATGGTGAAACCCTGTCTCTCCTAAAAATACAAAATCAGCCAGGCATGGTGGTGCACACCTGTAATCCCAGCTGTTCTGGAGGCTGTTGGCAGGAGAATCACTTGAACCCGGGAGGCAGAGGTTGCAGTTAGCCAAGATTGCACCACTGCACTCCGGCCTGGGCAACAGAGAGAGATTCTGTCTCAAAATAATAATAATAATAATAATAAATTATAAGGGAATACTATGAACAACTGTATGTCAACATATTACATAATATAATTTAGATGAAATGAACACATTCCTCAAAAGACACAAACTACCAAACCTGATTCAAGAAAGAACGGAAAATCTGAGTATACCTATAACAACTAAACAGGCTGAATTAATAGTAAAATAAAAGAAAAGTCTGAGCTTCACTGGTGAATTATACCAAGCATTTAAAAAAGAAATAATACCACTATGGTGTTATTCTATGATAGTATTATGGCATGGCGATTCCTCAAAATTAAAAATAGGATTACCATATAATCTGGAAAATCTACTTCTGGATATATATCCAAAAGAATGGAAAGCATGTTCTCAAAGATATATTATATTTCTTGTTCATAGCAGCAATATTCACAATAGTCAAAAGATGGAAGCAGCCAAAGTGTCCATCGAAAGATGAATGGATAAACAAAACGTGATGTATACCTACAATGGAATATTACTCAGCCTTAAAAAGGAGGAAAATTCTGATGCATGGTATAACATGAATGATCCTTGAGGACATTATGCTAATGTGAGATAAACCAATCACACAAAGATAAATACTGTGCGATTCCACTTATACGAGGTACGTAAGAGCAGTCAGAATCATAGGAACAAAGCCAGTTATGCATCTACAGTCTGAAGTACTTGGGAGGCTACTTCTGCCTTAGGGCAGAAGGATTGCTTGAGCATGAGTTCGAGGCTATGGTGCACTATGATTGTGCCTGAGAATAACCACTGCACTCTAGATTGGGCGACATAGTGAGATCTTGTCTCAAAAAATTTTTTTTAATTATAGAAACAGAAAATAGAACAGTGGTTACTAGGAGCAGGGAGAAGGGGAAATGGGAGGTTGTTTAATAGGTATAGAGTTTCCATTTTGCAAGATAAAAAAGTTCTGGGCCAGGTGCAGTGCTCATGCTTGTAATCCCAGCACTTTGGAAGACTGAGGCAGGTGGATCACCTGAGGTCAGGAGTTCAAGACCAGCCTGGCTAACATGGTGAAACCCCATCTCTACTAAAAATACAAAATTAGCTGGGCATGGTAGAGCATGCCTGTAATCCCAGCTACTTGGGAGGCTGAGGCAGGAGAACTGCTGGAACCCGGGAGGCGGAGGTTGCAGTGAGCTGAGATCGTGCCATTGCACTCCAGCCTGGGTGACAACAGTGAGACTCCGCCTCAAAAAAAAAAAAAAAGTTCTGGAAGCTGGTTGCACAACAATGTGAATATACTTATCACTACTAAATTGTAAACTTAAAAATGGTTAAGATAGAAATTTTTATATTAGTGTATTTTACCACAATTTTTAAAAGATAAATGATACAAATTCTTCACAAACTCTTTCAAAATATAGAAGAGAAGGGAACATTTCCCAACTCATTCTATGAGGCTGGTATTACCCTGATACCCAAACCAAAGACACCACAAGAAAGCTACAGACTAATATCTCTTACAAATAAGATGCAAAATCCTCAAAAAAAATTAGGAAGTAGAATTTGGCAATATGTAAAATGGATTATATACCATGATCAAGTGGAATTTATCCCAGGAATGCAAGATTGTTTTAATATCCAAAAGTCAATTGACGTAACACACCACATCGATAGAGTAAATGGGCCTTTCTGCAGAATCCACACTGACCAGCACCATGCCCGTGACACTGGGGTACTGGGACATCTGAGGGCTGGCCCATGCCGTCTGCCTGCTCCTGCAATACATAGACTTAAGCTATGAGGAAAAGAAGTACATGATGGGGGACGCTCCTGACTATGACAGAAGCCAGTGGCTGAATGAAAAATTCAAACTGGGCCTGGACTTTCCCAATCTGCCCTACTTGATTGATGGGGCTCACAAGATCACCCAGAGCAAGGCCATCTGGGGCTGCATTGCCTACAAGCACAATCTGTGTGGGGAGACAGAAGGGGAGAAGATTTGGGAAGACATTTTGGAGAACCAGCTTGCGGACAACCACGTGCAGCTGGCCAGACTCTGCTACAACCCAGATTTTAAGAAACTGAAGGCAGAATACCTGGAGGCACTCCCTGCAATGCTGAAGCTGTACTCACAGTTTCTGGGGAAGCAGCCATGGTTTCTTGGGGACAAGATCACACTTGTGGATTTCATCATGTATGGAGTCCTTGAGAGAAACCAAGTATTTGGGCCCAAGTGGTTGGACGCCTTCCCATACCTGAAGGACTTCATCTCCCGATTTGAGGGCTTGGAGATCTCTGCCTACATGAAATCCAGCTGCTTCCTCCCGAGACCTGTGTTCACAAAGATGGCTGTCAGGGGCAACAAGTAGTGCCTTGAAGGCCAGGAGGTGGGAGTGAGTTGCCCATACTCAGCCTGTTGCCCAGGCTGTGGAGAGCAGCTGGACTCTACACCCCAGCACCTGCCTTCTTGTTCCTTTCTCCTGTTTATTCCGCTCTTTACCCCCAAGACTTTATTGGCCTTCTTCACTTCCCCTAAACCCGAGTCCCATCCAAGCCCTTTAAAGCCTCAGCTACCCATTTTCCTTCACGAACGTCTCCCTCCCAATATTACCCTTCCCTGCACTAAAGCCAGCCTGACCTTCCTTCCTGTTAGTGGTTGTGTCTGCTTTGAGGGGCCTAACTGGCCCCTTGCCTGTGGAGCTCAGCCCTGAGATCCCAGGGCTGCATGAAAGAGCAGTACTGACTGGTTTACAGGCCCCTCTCCTGCAGCATGGCCCCTGCCTTAAATCTACCTGATCCAAGTAAAGCCTAACACACACACACACACACACACACACACACACACACACACTCTCTCTCTCTCTCTCTCTCTCTCTCTCTCCCCCACACACACACACTCACACACAAAGAATAAATGTCAAAATCCACAGGATCATTTCAGTAGATGCAGAAAAAGCATTTGACAAAATTTAACACCCTTTCATGATGAAAAAAAACACTCAACAAAGTAGGAATAGATGAGAATTTCTTCAACCTAATATAGGGCTTCTACAAAAAACCCACAGGTAACAGCATATTTAATGGTAAAATAACTGATTCTTTTTCAGATGAAGCATCAAGACAAAATGAAGAACAGGACAAAGATGTCTGCTCTCCCGGCTTCTATTCAACATTGTGAAGGAGGTTCTAGCCAAGGCAATTAGGCAAGAATAAGAAATAAAAGGCACCCAGCTTGGAAAGGAAGAAATAAAAGTATCCTATTAGTTGATGATGTGATTTTGCATATAGAAAATTCTAATGAATCCACTAAGAAACTATTTGAACTAATAAACAAGTTCAGCAAGTTTTCAGAATACAAGATCAATATACAAAGAGAAACTGTATTTCTTTATAGCAGCAATAAGTAAACAGAAAATGAAATAAAGAAAATTCTGTTTACAATAGCATCAAAAAGAAAAAATGCACAGGAATAACTTTAACAAAAGAGGTACAAAGCTTGTACACTGAAACCTACAAAACATCATTGAAAGAAATAGAAGATTTTAATAAATGGAAAGACATCCTATGTTCACAGATCAGAACACTTAACATTGTTAAGATGGAAAAACTCTTCAAATTGAACTAAGATTCTATACAATCCCTAACAAAAATCTTGGCTGATTTCTTGGCAAAAATTGGCAAGCTAATCCTAAAACTCATGGAAATTTAAGAAACTCAGAATGGTCAAAACAGTTTTTAAAAAGAACAAAGCTGTAGAATTTACATTTCCCAATTCTAAAACTCACTACAAACTTATAGTAATCAAGACAGAGTGGTACTGGCATAAGGACAGACATATCAATCAACAGAACAGAATTGAAAGTCCAGAAATAAAGCCTCACATTTACTGTCAATCGATTTTTGACAAGAGCACACAACCATTCAATGAGGAAAGAATAGTCTTTTCAAAAAATGGTGCCAAGACACTGGATATCCATATGCAAGGGATGAAGATGGACCCTCTAACTCACACCAGATACAAAAATGAATTCAAAATGGATCAGATACTTAAATCTAAGAGCTAAAACTCTAAAACTCTTCAAAGAAAAGACAGGAGTAAGTCTTTATGACCTTGGACTAGGCAGTAGTTTCTTAGATATGACACCAAAAGCACAAGCAAAAAAAAAGAAAAAAATGTGTAAATTAGACTTTATTAAAACAAAACTTTAGTCCTTCAAAGTACATCATCAAGAGAGTGAAAAAATTCCAATGCTCAACATCATTAATCATCTGATACATGCAAATCAAAACCACAATGAGATACCACTTTACATCCATTAGGATAACTGTAATACAAATGGAAAATATACATAAGTGGACTTGTGTTATATGGGGAAAAAATGGAAAATAGCAAGCATTGGTGATGATGTGGAGAAATTAGAACACTCGGCCAGGCATGGTGGCTCATGCCTATAATCCCAGCACTTTGGGAGGCCAAGGCCTGAGAATTGCTAGAACCTGGGAGGCGGAGGTTGCGGTGAACCAAGATCATGCCACTGTACCCCAGCCTGGGCAACAGAACAAGACTCCATCTCAAAAAAAAAAAAATAAATAAATAAATAAATAATAAAAAGAAAAGAAATTTGTAATTAAAGATGTGCTTTGTTGAGTTGGTATGCCACAAAGTTATATAGTACTAAAAATATGCCTGTACTCTTACCTGGCGACTCCAGAACTGAGGGAGATCATGGAAGGATGAAGGCAATAGGTTTCTCATGGCAGTGAATATGATTTTCTCCTTCAATTTTCCTTCTCCTTCTTGTTAAATAAAATTCCCCTGGTTGCAACTTCCTAATGAGAGGATTGATGACAATTGAGTTCTTTTGGAAGATCCATCTTTAGGCAGATTTTGGTTGTATCACTGAAGCTGTGACTGGGATGTCATATATGAGAAGATATATAGAATGAATCTATAGGTACTGCAGGCTAAGTCTAAAGTATGCCTTGATTTGGCTTCCTAGCCTAAAGAAGTTTTAAAATGTCCATTCTTAGAGTTCTTATCAAAAGTTCCAGCAAAGCTTTGCAGCAGTTAATGTTATAGAAAAAGAGAAAAAAAGTTCCAGCAGTCTGGGCGCAGTGGCTCACGCCTGTAATCCCAGCACTTTGGGAGGCCAAGGCAGGAGGATCACCTGAGGTCAGGGGTTCAAGACCAGTCTGACCAACATGAACAAACCCCGTTTCTACAAAAAATACAAAATCAGCTGGGTGTGGTGGCGCATGCCTGTAATCCCAGCTACTCGGGAGACTGAAGCAGAAGAATTGCTTGAACCTGGGAGGCGGAGGTTGCAGTGAGCTGAGATTGCACCATTGCACTCCAGCCTGGGCAACAAGAGCGAAATTCTGTCTCAAAAAAAAAAAAAGTTCCAGCAAAGCAAACTTAAAAACAGTCTGTGTGGTCATTCACTATTCCTGCTGCTCTACATAAGAGCAGCAGGATTATTTACATAAAATAATCAGGCTAAGTTTGATGAGACTAACCTTATTTTGTAAACACATTTGTCTTATTCTGATTATTTTTGGTAGAAATGGGAGTAACTGTAGAGAGAAAAACTGTTTCTGAAGAAAAGCTATAGTACACCTGCTATTAGGTTGTGGCTTTGCTCATTGTTTTCAAGTTTTTCTTATCTTCTTGTAGACTGGACTAGATTCTAGAATTCTCTTTTCCTCCAATATCTGACTACAATTATCCAACTAAGAACAAGAACTGCTCTGTACCCAAAGCCCTCTAAGCTGAAACCAGACAACTCGATGTAAATTTCAAGGGACAAGTGTCATTCCTGATGTGCTGGCCACACAGAGTTCACCAAAACGCCTGATGCCATAACCAGAGACATTCAAACTGCAAACCAGGGAAAGAGGTTGACAACTTCATGCTGTAAACAGCTTTTCCCAAGGTGTCAGCACAAGACTGCCTATCATAATAAGACTCTTGCCCCTCTGAACTTGTTTTTTTTTTTTTTTTTTTTTTTTGCCCATCTTTTTCGCTTGGCACAGTCAGCAGCTCCTGCGGGGGCAATCTGATGAACTGTTGGATCTGTCATGTGAAACCCAAATCTTTACATAACCTAAGAGCTTCTTTAGTCCATCTAGTGAGTAAGTTTAGCAACATCCCTAATGTAACTGTTGTTCAAATTGTACTAGTGGTCCCTTTAATAGGGTTACACTTCTAGATCCACTTGTTCTCACTCTCTGCTTTAATATAACCCAGTCATAGGATACCAGATTTCCTGCTAGCTGTATAGTATAGGAGTCTGTGCCATTGATAACACTTCTTGTTGTACATGGGTAGATACGTTGGGTATTACAGAGACTTGGTTGCAAAAAATGAACAGTCTGCTTGGTTAAAACAAGTGGACTCCTCATCTGGCTCATTCTTTGATCTATTCAATTTTAGTTGGTTTGGTTCATGGAGACCTGGCTAAGGAGCTTATGCCAAACTGCTGGTATTACCCTCCTGATGGTCATAATAGTAGTCTTGCTGGTGTGCTATATTCTCTCAAAGGTTTTAAATACTTACATGTAGCCATCCACCGAACATTGAATGATCTCTCTTCAGCTAGAATAACAAAAACTCAAAGAAATATGTGATCAGACCAGACATGATGGCTCATGCCTATAATCCCAGCACTTTGGGAGGCCAAGGCCAGCAGATCACGAGGTCAGGAGATCAAGACCATACTGGTTAACACGATGAAACCTTGTCTCTACTAAAATACAAAAAAAATTAGCCGGGCATTGTAGCGGGCGCCAGTAGTCCCAGCTACTCGGGAGGCTGAGGCAGGAGAGTGGCGTGAACCTGGGAGGTGGAGCTTGCAGTGAGCCCAGATCGCGCCACTGCACTCCAGCCTGGGCGACAGAGCGAGATTCTGTCTAAAAAAAAAAAAAAAAAGAAAGAAAAAGAAATATGTGATCCTGAGGACACCACAATCTAAGAATGGTACATCGAGACCAGAAACCCAGAATGATGGTAACTGAGAGCAGTGTGAATGGCCTAGGTTTTGGTCGCACTCTCACCTGGGTGACAGCCTGACCCAAATGGTGAAATTGTTTAAAAAAAAAAAAGTATAGGAGGCCATTGGTTTGGACTGAGCTCCTGCTCTAGGTCCAACAGATCAAACCAAAATGGAGTCAGTCATGCTAAAGTTTCACATCACCTAACTGAAACTAAGTTGTTTATCTAACATTCTGAGAAATCAGGCGAGAGATAATAGCTAAATCCCCAAACAAGCAATTTCAGCCAGTGTGATAAAGAAATCCCCTCTCCTTTAGCCTTTACAAGGAAAGTATAACTTTGAAACAATCAATCGACTTTTTGTTTTCTGTTTTGGCTTTCCTCAGCCTTTTTCTGTCTATAAAACCAACCTCCTCTGATTAGAACACTCATTGTACTTTTTTTTTTTTTGAGACCGAGTCTCGCTCTGTCGCCCAGGCTGTAGTGCAGTGGTGCGATCTCGGCTCACTGCAACCTCCGCCTCCTGGGCTCAAGCAATTCTCGTGCCTCATCCTCCCGAGTAGCTGGGATTACACGTGCGTGCCACCATGCCTAGCTAATTTTTGTATTTTTAGTAGAGATGGGGTTTCACCATATTGGCCAGGCTGGTCTCAAACTCCTGACCTCAGGTGATCCGCCCGCCTTGGCCTCCCAAAGTGCTGGGATTACAGACATGAGCCACCACACCTGGCCTTATTGTATTTTATAGTATGAGGTGTTGCTCAGTTCTAGAATTACAAAAAGCCAATTAAGTTTTTAAGCTAAATTTGTTATAAATTTGTCTTTTGCAACTCTTCTTTCTTCTCCTCCTCTTCTTCCCCCCCGCCACCTTTTTTTTTTTTTTTTTTTGAGATAAATCTCGCTCTTGTACCCCAGGCTGGAGTGCAATGCCATGATCTTGGCTCACTGCAACCTCTGCCTCCCAGGTTCAAATGATTCTCTTTGCTCAGCCTCCCACTATTCACCTTACAGGCACCTGCCACCAGGCCTGGCTAATTTTTGTGTTTTCAGTACAGATGGGGTTTCACCATGTTGGACAGGCCGGTCTTGAACTCCTGACCTCAGGTGATCTGCCTGCCTTGGCCTCCCAGAGTGCTGGGGTTACAGGCATGAGCCACCGTGCCCGGCCTTTTCCCCTTTCTTTTCTTCCATTTTTGTTCTTAAGTTTGCACAATAATTGGGATAAATAAGCGTTTATAAAATCAGTTATAATTTAGTCTTCTAATACATATTCCAATTGTGTTGTCACATCTTTTATCCAGATTAATACCTTGGTACATATCATTTAATTTTATCAATAAAAGTTAATTATTATTTTAATTACTTTATTTATTTATTACAGAAGGGGTCTTGCTAGGTTGCCAAGGCTAGTCTTGAACTCCTGGGCTCATGCAATCCTCCCATCACTCAAGTAGCTGGGATTATAGGCATGAGCCACCATGCCTGGCTTGTCTGCATGCCCTTCTTCCTTCTTTCCTCCCTTCCTTCCCTTCCTTCCTTCTTCTTTTTTCATTTTCTCTCTTTCTTATTTATTTTCTGATTTATTGGTAGAAATAGGGTCTCACTGTGTTGTCCAGGCTGGTGTTATTATTTGTAAATGGGCTGATTTAGGTAAATGATGGATTATCACCCCTTCTTTTTTTTAGAGATGGGGTTCTGCTATGTTGCCCAGGCTGGGCTCAAACTCCTGGGCTCAAGTGATCCTTCTGTCTCAGTTTCTCAAGTAGATGAGACTACCAGGCTCACACCACTGTGCTCAGCTTCCCCCATTTTTATTATTAACATTTCCTCAGCCAGGCATGGTGCCTCATGCCTGTAATCCCAGCACTTTACAATGTCGAGGCGGGCAGAGCACTTGAGCCCACGAATTTGAGACCAGCCTGAGCAACATAGCTGGGTGTGGTGGCGCGTGCCTGTAGTCCCAGGTATTTGAGAGACTGAGATGGGAGGATTGACTGAGCCCAGGAGGTCAAGTCTGCGGTAATCATACCACTGCACTCCAGCCTGGACAACAGAGTAAGATCCCATCTCAAAATAAACAAAAAAAATTTTCTCACACTTTCTTATATACTAACTATAGACTATGTCATTTGACTGAAAGAGAATAGTACATTCTTCTTTTCTTTTTCTTCTTTTTTTTGAGATGGAGTCTCACTCTATCCCCCAGGCTGGAGTGGTACAGTGGCATAATCTCAGTTCACTGCAACCCTCGCCTCCTGGGTTTAAGCGATTCTCCTGCCTCAGCCTCCTGAGTAGCTGGGATTACGGGCATGCGCCACCACAACCGGCTAATTTTTGTATTTTTAGTAGAGACGGGGTTTCACCATGTTGGCCGGGCTGGTGTTGAACTCCTGACCTTGTGATCCGCCCGCCTCAGCCTCCCAAAGTGCTGGGATTACAGGCGTGAGCCACCGCATCTGGCCTAACATTCTTCTTTTCTCAGCCTTTTAATAAACACTTGAATGTTTTCTTTTTTTTTCTTTTTCTCCCCCTCGAGATGGAATCTCGCCCTGTCACCCAGGCTGGAGTGCAGTGGCGCAATCTCGGCTCACTGCAACCTCTGCCTCTTGGGTTCAAGTGGTTCTCCTGCCTCAGCCTTCCGAGTAGCTGGGATTACAGGTGTGCGCCACCAAACCCAGTTAATTTTTGCATTTTTAGTAGAGACAGGGTTTCACCATGTTGGTCAGGCTGGTCTTGAACTCCTGACCTAGGTGATCTGCCCACCTCAGCCTCCCAAAGTGCTGGGTTTACAGGCGTGAGCCACCGTGCCTGGCCAAAAATCTTGAACATGTTCCAAGTGCTTATTGTTAAAAATAGATAGTAGAAAAAATATACTTTCTTTTTTAATCAGTTGCCTTATAAATTCGTTCAAAATTACAACAGTTGGTTTCTAGGCTAGATTTATATTTGCTCAGTAATTCATTTTGAGAACTCAAAATCACAAGTTTGGTTCCAGGTCTATCTAGTTGTAGTTCTTATTTATATTGGTAGAAAACATCTTTTTTTTATAAAAGGGAAAAAAGAAAATGAAACCTCCACAACAAAAAATAACTTAAAACCTGGTCATTTTCCTATCCCCAGATGTCCCCAAATCACAGAATCTCAGCTGGGGAGTGCATCTGGTCTCGTCTCCTGCCTTCAGCCATATTCCTCTCTCTAGTATCTCTCTTGTCTATGTCCAATCGCAGAAGCCTCACTGCCTCCCCAGGCAACTCATTTCAGTCATGAGTAGCTCTACCCACAAAAAGGTTAGACTGAACTGAAAACTTTCTCCATCTCACTTTCACTCATGAGTTATAAATATGCCTCTAAATTTCTTAGAATAAGTGTAATTCCTTTTCCACTTGGTTTTCCTTCAAATGTCTGGTGACAACTATTACATCCTTAAGTCAAATACTTTCCTTCCTCAAGGACTTGACATTGGTAGTTCTGAAGTGTGCTCTCCCAAATTTTCACATACTAACAACTTCTTGATATTCAGGACTCAGTTCAGCCCATATATTACCTTTCAAAAAGCTCTTCCCTTGCCATTCTTGTTAAAGTAGCCCCTCTTGAGTCGCTCTCTGTCTACTCTTTTATTGTTCTTTGTTGTTGTTGTTGTTGTTGTTGTTGAGATGGAGTGTCACTCTTGTCGCCCAGGCTGGAGTGCAGTGGCACGGCCTCAGCTCACTGCAACCTCTGCCTCACCGGTTCAAGTGATCCTCCTGCCTCAGCCTCCTGAGTAGCTGGGATTACAGGCGCCCGCCACCATGCCCAGCTAATTTTTGTACTTTTAGTAGAGATGGGGTTTTGCCATGTTGGCCAGGCTGGTCTCGTACTCCTGACCTCAGGTGATCCACCCACCTTGGCCTCCCAATGTGCTGGGATTACAGGCGTGACCCACTGTGCCCGGCCTCTTATATTGTTCTTATATCACTTATCACTTTCTGAATGTATTCTATTTGTTTATATGTTTTACCACCTCTTTCCCTCCACTAGAAAGCGAGCCTTCTGGGGACTGGGAACCTGTCTCTTGTTCATTCAGTTCCTAATGTGACCCAGGCATTCTATTCCTAGGTACTACCCCAAAGCAATGAAATCACTTCACCATACAAAGACTTGTAGCAAAAATATTCATAGCATCTTTTTTTGTAACAGCCAAAAAGTAAAAGCAACCCAAGTGTCCGTAAACAGATGAATACATTAAAAATCTATAAGAAATCCATATTATGGTCTACTACCTATAGCAACCAACTACAGATACATGTAGCAACACGTATGAACTTCAAAATATTCATGCTGAGTGAAAGAAGCAAGTCACAAGAGTTCTTCTCTTTCATTCCATTTATACAAAATTCCATTAAACATAAATTAATTTCTAGAGACAAAAAGCAGATCAGTGGTTGCCCGGGACATGGGGTAGAGGGAAATAAACAGGTATGAATTTTTTGAGTGAGATGAAAATATTCTGCCTCTTGATTGTGGCAGTGTTTTCGTAGGTATTCACAAATGTCAAAACTCACCAAATCGTACACTTTAAACAGGTGCATTTAATTGTACATAAATTAGGCCAGGCACAGTGGCTCACATCTGTAATGTCAGCACTTTGGGAGGCTGAGGTAGGAGGATTACTTGAGCCCAGCAGTTCGAGACCAGCATGGGCAACATAGTAAGACGTTTTCTCTATTTTAAAAATAAACAATTTTAATAAATTTATGTAAATTATACTCCAATTAAGTTGATGGAATCAAATTTTGTTCAGTAAATACTTTTTTCTCCAGGTAAATGATCCCTGCCTAATCTGACAAGGTTTCAAGATTTTTTCATTACTTTCGCCATTACCAAGTAGCTCAATTTCTCCAAGGATGGTGCCCAGAAATGAAACCAATATTATAGATATGAACAGGTTAGAGTATATTGGGTCCCTGTTACTTCCACTTTTTTATTACTGTACATTTGAATCAGGATTTCTTGTTTTTAGACTTCAAAAAATCTCATACAAATGATTTTAATCAGCCTGAATGTTCTACTTCTGTCAGTGCAGCTTAAATTTAGGGGGACATTTCAGAAGCAGGCTTACATGGATGTCTGACACTGGGTTTGCCTCCAGGGGCATTTCCCAACTGTAGAACAGTCTCCTTTATCCTAACTACGTGTATATTTCTCCCCCAGGTTCTGAACTTTTCTTTGTGTCTTTTTTTTGTCTTCATGAAAGTGGAAGAACACCGTTTAAAGAGACAAAGGTCAATAGCAGCCCTGAGGCTTGTCAGTAAAGATCTGCTTTCTGGATGCCATGGATGTATTCATCATTCATCAATACCCTTTGGGTGTAGTTGTTTAAATTGCTATGAATTGGCCTGGGTGCTGATTAGTTACATCATTTCTCCATGTGATTCACATGAATACTGTGAGACACTTAAGACATCTTGCTGAGAATCCACTAGATTAGGAATTAGAAGACTTGAGTTCTAGGCCCAGATTTACCTCTTTAAGTTGTGTAACGTTGGACAAGTTTACTTAATCCAAGCCTCTGCTTTCTCGACTGGAAATTGTATAAAATACCACCTGCACTATTCAGTTTATGGAATATTTAAAATATCAACTGAAAATACCATGTGAAAGTACTTTCAAAAAAAGACTGTGCTTATCAGCCGGGTACGGTGGCTCACGCCTATAATCCCAGCACTTAGGGAGGCCAAGGTGGGCGGATCATGAGGTCAGGAGTTCGAGATTAGCCTGGCCAACATGGTGAAACCCCGCCTCTACTAAAAATACAAAAATTACCCAAGTGTGGTGGCGGGCGCCTGTAATCCCAGCTACCTGGGAGGCTGAGGCAGGAGAATTGCTTGAACCTGGGAGGCGGAGGTTGCAGTGAGCCGAGATCATGCCACTGCACTCTAGCCTGGGTGACACAGCAAGACTCCATCTCAAAAAAAAAAAAAAAAAAAGAAAAGAAAAACAGATTGTGCTTATCATATTATTTATAATAATATCAACAGGAAATGCCATTAATGCCCAACAATAGAATGACTAAAATAAATAACATATCCACGTAATCAAATATTACAGAGCCATCAAAAATAGTGTTTAAAAAATAACTGATGACACAAGAAACTGCTTACATATAACATTGATTTTAAAGAGCAGGGCAGGCCAGGCACAATGGCTCACACCTGTAATCCCAGCACTTTGGGAAGCTGAGGCAGGAGGATTGCTTGAGCCCAGGAGCTCAAGATCAGCCTGGGCAACATGGCAAGACCTCTGTTGTAAAAAATTAGCTGGGCGGTGGCACATGCCTGCAGTCCGAGCTACTAGGAATGCTGAGGTGGGAGGATCACCTAAGCCTGGGAGGTTGAGGCTGCAGTGTGCTGTGATCATGCCACTGTACTCCAGCCAGGGAGAGTGAGAATCTGTCTTAAAAAAAATAAAGGGCAGAGCACCTAGTAAACCCTTGGGCAAGGACTAATGATGGGAGCAGGTACAAGGGGACTTCTGTCGGTCTTTACAATATTTCTATTTCTTTTTCTTTTCCAACTTAGATAAAGGGGGTACATGTACAGTTTTGTTACCTGGGTATGTTGCATGATGCTGAAGTTTGGGGTGTGATTGATCCCATTACCTAGGTATTGAGCACAGTACCCAATAGTTTTTGAACCCTTGGCCTCCTTGCTCCCTCCCCGCTAGTAGTCGGTCCCCAGTATCTACTGTTGCCATCTTTTTTTTTTTTTTTTTTTTTTTTTTTATTGATCATTCTTGGGTGTTTCTCGGAGAGGGGGATTTGGCAGGGTTACAGGACAATAGTGGAGGGAAGGTCAGCAGATAAACAAGTGAACAAAGTTCTCTGGTTTTCCTAGGCAGAGGACCCTGCGGCCTTCCGCAGTGTTTGTGTCCCTGGGTACTTGAGATTAGGGAGTGGTGATGACTCTTAACTAGCATGCTGCCTTCAAGCATCTGGTTAACAAAGCACATCTTGCACCGCCCTTAATCCATTCAACCCTGAGTGGATACAGGACATGTTTCAGAGAGCACAGGGTTGGGGGTAAGGTCACAGATCAACAGGATCCCAAGGCAGAAGAATTTTTTCTTAGTACAGACAAAAGTCTCCCATGTCTACCTCCCTCCACACAGACGCGGCAACCATCCGACCTCTCAATCCTTTCCCCACCTTTCCCCCCCTTCCACTCCACAAAACCGCCATTGTCATCATGGCCCGCTCTCAATGAGCTGCTGGGCACACCTCCCAGACGGGGCGGTGGCCAGGCAGAGGGGCTCCCCACCTCCCAGCAGGGGCGGCCGGGCAGAGGCGCCCCCCACCTCCCGGACGGGGCGGCTGGCCGGGCAGGGGGCTGACCCCCCCACCTCCCTCCTGGACGGGGCGGCTGGCCGGGCAGAGGGGCTCCTCACTTCCCAGTAGGGGCGGCCGGGCAGAGGCGCCTCTCACCTCCCGGATGGGGCGGCTGGCCAGGCAAGGGGCTGACCCCCCCACCTCCCTCCCGGACGGGGCGGCTGGCCGGCGGGGGGCTGACACCCCCACCTCCCTCCCCGACGGGGCGGCTGGCCGGGAGGGGGGCTGACCCCCCACCTCCCTCCCGGACAGGGCGGCTGGCTGGGCTGTGGGCTGACCCCCCCACCTCCCTCCCGGACTGGGCGGCTGGCCGGGCTGAGGGGCTCCTCACTTCCCAGTAGGGGCGGCCGGGCAGAGGCACCCCTCACCTCCCGGACGGGGCGGCTGGCCAGGCGGGGGGCTAACCCCCCACCTCCCTCCCGGATGGGGCGGCTGGCCGGGCGGGGGGCTAACCCCCCCACCTCCCTCCCGGACGAGGTGGCTGCCGGGCGGAGACGCTCCTCACTTCCCAGAGGGGGTGGCTGCTGGGCGGAGGGGCTCCTCACTTCTCGGACGGGGCGGCTGCCGGGCGGAGGGGCTCCTCACTTCTCAGACGGGGCGGTTGCCAGGCAGAGGGTCTCCTCACTTCTCAGACGGGGCGGCCGGGCAGAGACGCTCCTCACATCCCGGACGGGGCGGCAGGGCAGAGGTGCTCCCCACATCTCAGACGATGGGTGGCCGGGCAGAGACGCTCCTCACTTCCCAGATGTGATGGCGGCCGGGAAGAGGCACTCCTCGCTTCCTAGATGGGATGGCGGCTGGGCAGAGACGCTCCTCACTTTCCAGACTGGGCAGCCAGGCAGAGGGGCTCCTCACATCCCAGACGATGGGCGGCCAGGCGGAGACGCTCCTCACTTCCCAGACGGGGCGGCGACCGGGCAGAGGCTGCAATCTCGGCACTTTGGGAGGCCAAGGCAGGCGGCTGGGAGGTGGAGGTTGTAGCCAGCCGAGATCACGCCACTGCACTCCAGCCTGGGCGCCATTGAGCACTGAGTTAACGAGACTCCGTCTGCAATCCCGGCACCTCGGGAGGCCGAGGCTGGCCGATCACTCGCGGTTAGGAGCTGGAGACCAGCCCGGCCAATACAGCGAAACCCCGTCTCCACCAAAAAAATATGAAAACCAGTCAGGCGTGGCGGCGCGCGCCTGCAATCGCAGGCACTCGGCAGGCTGAGGCAGGAGAATCAGGCAGGGAGGTCGCAGTGAGCTGAGATGGCAGCAGTACCTTCCAGCTTCGGCTCGGCATCACAGGGAGACCGTGGAAAGAGCGGGAGAGGGAGACCGTGGGGAGAGGGAGAGGGAGAGGGAGAGGGAGAGTACTGTTGCCATCTTTATGTCCATGCGTACCAATTGTTTAGCTCCTACTTACAAGTGTGGTATTTGGTTTTCTGTTCCTTTACGTTAATTCACTTAGGATATTTCTATCTCTTGATCTGGATAATTATGCAAGTGTGTTCACTTGGTAAAAATTCGTCATGTTTTGCTCTTATGAACACTTCCATACATGTAGGTTTTAGCTATATATGTATTTAAAAATAAAAAAGCAGAACTCAAAATAAGACCACAGTTTTATTTTATGTATTTTATTGATTGATTTATTGATTGATTGTAACAGAGTCTCATTCTCTGTTGCCCAGGGTAGAATGCAGTGGCATGATCTAGACTGACTGCAACTTTTGCCTCCAGGGTTCAGGCTATTCTCCTGGCTCAGCCTCCTGAGTAACTGGGACTACAGGTGCGTGTCACCATTCCTGGCTAATTTTTGTATTTTTAGTAGAGATGGGGTTTTGCCATGTTGGCCAGGCTGGTCTCAAACTCCTGACCTCAAGTGATCCGCCCGCCTCGGCCTCCCAAAGCGCTGGGATTACAGGCGTGAGGCACCGTGCCCAACCCCATAGTTTTATTTTTAAATTTGGGGTTTTTTAAAAGATATATATTTTAAATATTTTTTAGAGACAGTGTCTTACTCTATCACCGAGGCTGGAGTGCAGTGGCAAAACAACAGCTCACTGCAGTCTCAGACTCATGGGCTGAAATGATCCTCCTGCCTCAGTCTCCAGAGTAGCCAGGACTATAGGCATGCACCACTATGCCTGGCTAAGTTTTTAAATTGTTTGTAGAGACAGGATCTTGATATGTTGCCCAGGCTAGTCTTGAACTTCTGGCCACAAGCAATACTCCTGAAATTACATGTGTGAGCCACCGTGCCTGGTCCTATTTTTATTTTTTTAGAGACAAGGTCTTGCTATGTTACTCAGGCTGGAGTACAGTGGCTATTCACAGGCATGATTATAGCATACTAAGGCCACCTGGGCTTAAGGAACTCTCCTGCTTCAGTCTCCTGAGTAGCTGGCGAAATCCCCTTTGCGATTATAACTGAGGAAATTGTGACAGTGAAAGAAATCAGACCTAAACAATTCCATCTTGCTTCTAACCTTTAAGCTGTCCTTGTTCATCCCTGGGCATAGGCTGAACTAACTTTGGGAAGGAATTCAGTTCATGGTTTGACTCTAAAACAAAATTGGTAATAGCTCTTTCCTGAAACGACCCCCTTCTTGCCTGGGGACCAGTCTGCCTTTGCAGGACTAACAAATTAGCTACAAGGCTAGAAATTACAGTTTAGGGGTCATGCAGCCTCTGGCTCCAAGAGTCTGAACCTTCCCACATTGCTCCTGGGGATAACATCACCATTGTAAAACCTACGATCAGAGCTATTGTGCAGACCCAGAACTCGATGGATCAGCTGACACCACCCAGACGGCAATCTGGCTCAACCAGTTCTACCATCCCACCCAGGAACAGAACAGAGCAAGAAAAATTCACTTCCGCCCCCTATGAGTCCATCTCCAGCCTGACCAATCAGCACTCCCCACTTCCCAAGCCCCTACCCGCCAAATTGTCTTTGAAAACTCTGATCCCCAAATGCTCAGGGAGACTGATTTGGGTAATAACAAAACTCTGGTTTCCCACATAGCCGGCTCTGCGTGAATTACTCTTTGTCCACTGCAATTCCCCTGTCTTGGTAAATCGACTCTGTCTAGGCAGCCGGTAAAGTGAACCCTTTGGGCACTTACACTGGGACTACATGCGCACCACCACACCCAGCTTAAAACTATGCATTTTTTTCAGTGGTAAGAAATACAGCAAAATGTTAATGATGGTATCTCTGGTATTACCTGAGATTACAGATGACTTTTATTTTCATCTTTGCAACTTTCCCTTTGATTATCAGAAAAAAAGTTCGTTTTTTTTAAAATCAGAAAAATATTCCTTGCATTTGAAAGAAAATGCTTGGCCTGGTGTGGTGGATCACCCCTGTAATCCCAGCACTTTGTGAGACCGAGTCGGGCAGATCAACTGATGTCAGGAGTTCCAGACCAGCCTGGCCAACATAGCAAAAACCCATCTCTACTAAAAATACAAAAATTAGCCGGGCATGGTGGTGGGCGCCTGTAATCCCAGCTACTCAGAAGGCTGAGGCAGGAGAATCACTTGAACCTGGGAGGCGGAGGTTGCAGTGAGCCAAGATCCGTGCCACTGCACTCCAGCCTGGGGCGACAGAGCAGGACATGTCTCAAAAAAAAATAATAAGAAAAAGAAAAACAAAAAAGAAAGAAAGAAAATGCTTTCTAAATTGTAAATATATACAGTGTCAGGTGTTATTCCCAATGCCTGAAACATAATAATGCTTGATAAATGTGGAGTGATTGGTTATTGCCCTGTGAAAGTTGATCCATAAGAATTGGGTCATTCTTGTCAGATCCAACTAAAACAGAGTCAAGAAGCTAGGAGGAAAAAGCATTCAGGGTACAAAGCATTGCTCCAAGAATAGAGTTTCTTTGCAAGCCTGGATGCTGAAGCTGCTTGTTGTAAGCTGAAACCAGTTTTATCTATAGCTTCTGAGATAACTTGCTACAATTCTAGGACTAATTTTGCCCTCTGCTGTTGCTCACCGATCAGAGCTCCCAGCTCCCCAAACCCATAGTGCCAACGAACTTTCTCAAAGAGCAATACATAACATTTCTCCTTTTTAATAAAACCTCTGGCCTTTTCTTTGTTCTTCAGACGTTCCGAAGACCACCCAGTCTGCATGTATGTCTGAACTTATAAATTCTGAAACCACCCTCACAGGGTCGACAAGAATTGCATGTTAGGTTCTGGCCAGAAATGTAGTTATAATTTATCATTAATCAAGCTGCTCTTTGGCCCACTTCCTTGTTGCTAAATCACATAGCACTAGATACTGACCATCTGCATCCCCACTGTATGATGGACAGGATTTCTGACATCAGGGTCATAAGACTAAGAATTGACTTGCATCCCCATTGTTCCTACAGGGTCTCTGAACATTAGATCATAACACTTTTGTTTAAGGATCACTTAAAATGTTTTTCAGGGGGAGGTGTGGTGGCGAGAGCCTGAAATCCCAGCACTTTGGGAGGCCAAGATGGGAGGACTGCTTGAGGCAGAGTTCAACCAGCTTGGGGAACGTAGCAAGACCCCGTATCTGCCTACAAAAATATTAAAAAATTAGCTGGCCCTGGTAGTGCGTGCCTGTAGTTCTAGCTATTTGGGAGGCTGAGTTTGGAGGACTGCTGGAGCCCAAAGAGTTCGAGGCTGCAGTGAGCTATAATCACACTGGGTGACAGAGCAAGTCCCTATCTCAAAAAACAAAAACAAACAGAAGATGTTTTTCAGACCCCGAATTCCAACAAAACAGCTGATGCCAACCAGCTTGAAGATCCCACCAGAGGAAGGGGATCAGTATGAGAATAGTTTCTTCATCTCCCTGTCCTATGACTTCACTTTGCACTCTTTCATCAATTAACAATCTCTAAAACCCTAAAAAATCCTAACCTCAAATTCCTTAGAGTTGTATCTGAGGTTTCTTCCCATCTCCTCATTCAAATTTTTCTTTTCTTTTCTTTTCTTTTTCTCTTGAGACAGGGTCTCACTCTGTCACCCAGGCTGGAGTGCAGTGGCGTGATCTCAGCTCACTGCAACTTCCGCCTCCTGAGTTCGAGCGATTCTCCTGCCTCAGCCTCCTGAGTAGCTGCAATAAATAGCGTGTACTACCGTGCCTGGTTTATTTTTGTATTTTTAGTAGAGATGGGATTTCGCCATGTTGGTCAGGCTGTTCTCGAACTCCTGGGCTTAAGCGATCTGTCTGCCTTGGCCTCCCAAAGTGCTGGGATTATAGGTGTGGGCGACCATGCCCGACCTCCTGGTTCAAATTTTTATGATTCTTCTTCTTTCTCTGCTGCAACCTGGTGTCTCAGCGTATTGACTTGCTGTGTGCCTCAGGCAACAAATTTATTATGGTTACAATTCTTTCTCCCAAGTAAAACAAATTTAGAGATTCGTCTCTACAATTTTGACTTCAGCGCTCTACTGGGAAAGTACCTGTTTCAAAAAAGGAAATGGGTTAACACTCTTAACTCTCAGGGAACCCAGGCTGGCTCCTAGAGATGACTATTTCCAATTCTAAGTAAGAGCTCATGAGGCACCTACATGATTCTTCTTATAATTTTGCCAGAGTCAGAACTAGAAGATATCTGTCACCAGTTCTCTGCCTCATTCTACGTCCCCATAGTTCCTTCAAGATTAACTGAATGTGCATGTTTGGAATGGAGACTCAGTTATTTCCAGCGGCCAGGTGCTTTGCATGCCATATTTCACCCACCTTGAGGTTAGGATAGAATTACTTTCGGGAGCCCTATTTCTCAATCATGATGGCTACTCTTCTCATTTTCTAAGAATGGAGATAACATGGGAATTTCATCAGCCAGTATTATACCAGTTGCCTTATCAAGTCCCCTTTTAAAATTCTTTGTCATACTGCTACTACTACTACCACAAAACAAAGCCACATTGATTGCCCTTTGCATTTCTTGAGTCTGCAAACATTTTCACTTTTCTTAGAGAACCATATTACTAATTGGTGTTGCCCATGGTTTTATGCACTGTATCTTTTAATTGTCCTTTTAAATCTCAGCTGAGCTCTCAGAGTAGCAGGCGAGGGTTGTGTCGGTTTAATGCCACACTCCTTCCCACAACACTGCCCTGTCTGCCACTCCCACATACTCTCCTGCCCGTATGGTGATGCTGCTTTTGAGGAGCTCTCATGCCACTTGAGCTTTGATTGATTTTTCAAGATTCTGTCTAATCTTTCCCCAAGGTCACCCTTAATGGAGGAAGGTGCTGGGGGTAAAATTCAAAACATATTTGTGGCATTCACTAGCTTTGACTGGGGAGCCAGATGGATGAAACGGGGCCTCATGGGGACAGTAAAGAATTCTCACGCTCTCCCAGTGCCATAAACCCAGAGCGGCCTCCGAAAGGCTGAGCCAGAGGTGCTGTTGCAGGTGGTGTCATCTAAACTGATGTCTCTAATCAGTCAATCACTATGCTATTTGCTTTGTCAGATAAGTGACTCTGGGGAAATCAGGTAGGAGAGTGGGAAAATAAATTGCTCAAGCTGATAAATGTGAATCTTCAAAATCTATTTCAAATGCAGAAATTAAATAAGCTTGCCTTTCAGGAACCTCTTTCGTAACTCATCCACAGTGTGTGAGAGGGACAGAGGGAGTTACCAGAACACAAGTTCAACTTTAGCTTGGCTCTAAGTCTGGTTGCAGGTTCCCCCTCCTACTCGGTGATCTAGTGTCCACAGATGGTGCCTATGCAGCCCTGGGTTCCAGCTGGGTGAGAGGGCAACGCCTCACGGAGCCAACATCTGCCACTCTGTGTCTGTCTGAGCCCTCAGAAGCCTGGTTTTCAGTTTGAGGAATCAATCCAGTAAAGCACTTACAGCTCTGGGGCTTTGATCTTTGCTTGGCAAGTGCCCTAACTGCTGAGTTCTACATACTTTGCCATTTCTCCCTTATCTGCCTTCTTTCATACAAGCCCCGGCTTGTATGAAACCAGAGCCAGAGTTTTCTCCCTGTTTGGAACCCACTTTCTGATTCCTTGAACATGTGTGAGAGGAATGGGGGTGGGGGTGAGATGGGTTGGAGAAGGAAGGACAGAAGTTTACTTTATTTATTATTTTATTTTATTTTATTTTATTTTTGAGACGGAGTCTCGCTCTGTCGCCCAGGCTGGAGTGCAGTGGCGCGATCTCTGCTCACTGCAAGCTCCGCCTCCCGGGTTCACGCCATTCTCCAGTCTCAGCCTCCCGAGTAGCTGGGACTACAGGCGCCCGCCACCACGCCCGGCTAATTTTTTCTATTTTTTAGTAGAGACGGGGTTTCACCGTGTTAGCCAGGATGGTCTCGATCTCCTGACCTCATGATCCGCCCGCCTCGGCCTCCCAACGTGCTGGGATTACAGGCGTGAGCCACCGCGCCCGGCCGAGAAAGGACAGAAGTTTAATGGAAAAACAGGAACAGAATTAAAACGCATTTATGGGCTGGGCACTGTGGCTCACACGTGTGATTTCAGTGCTCTGGAAAGCTGAGGCGGGAGTATTGCATGAGGCCAGGAGTTCAAGACCAGCCTGAGCAACATAGTGAAACATCATCTCTACAAACAAAACAAAACAAAACAGAAAAACTAGCCCAGCTGTAGTGGCACCTGCCTGTGGTCCCAACTACTTGGGAGGCTGAAGCGAGAGGATGGCTTGAGCCCAGAGTCTGATGCTGGAGTGAGCTACCACTGCACCACTGCACCCCAGCCTGTGCAACAGGGTTAACACCTGATTTCTAATACATAAAATGTATTTATGCTATATTTAAAAACTTTCTCAGCTGGGCGCGGTGGCACACGCCTGTAATCCCAGCACTTTGGGAGGCCGAGGCAGGCAGATCACTTGAGATCAGGACTTCAATACCAGCCTGGCCAACATGGCGAGACCCAGTCTCTACTAAAAATTAGCTGGGCGCAGTGCGCATGCCTGAAATCCCAGCTACTCGGGAGGCTGAGGCACGAGAATCGCTTAAACTCAGGAGGCGGCAGTTGCAGTGAGCTGAGATCGCATCACTGCATTCCAGCCTGGGCAACAGAGCAAGACTCTGTCTCCAAAAAAATAATAATAAAAACTTTTTTCCAAAGAGCTCTGAAATGGAAAAAGAGTGCAGAATAGCTTCAATTCAATGATGGCAAAGTTAAAATTCCTAACATGGTCTAACTGGCACACTCTGAATGATACGAGAAACACAATGACATCCTTGCTGTTTTTAAACTTGAGCAACTCGAGTTGTTGATATGAGAGACAAACAATTAACATCTAAATGCAAGCTGACTTTCTTTTCACAGCTAGCATATACCTCAAGTAAGCAAGCCCATTTCATCTTCTTTTTCAGAATAGCTTCTTTCAATGAATATGAAACAGTATTCTCTACAATTTCATAACGTATATACGCTAGGATGCATTTGTCTTAAATGCAGTTATGTTTTGACTATTTCTAAGTAAAAGTGCATTAAAAACATAATGAAGCCCGTATTTTTTGCACTGTCTCTTAATTTTATGGTGGACAAAGCACCAATTTCTGAAATTCAATAAAAGCAAACCTTCCTTTGTTGTTCAGATCTTAGCAATGGGTTTAGTAGTTTTAACTTCTTCCATTTTGAAGCCTTCCATTTTTAGCCTTAAGTAGCTAAACATAAAAAGGAAAGGAAGGAGAGATCATGTAAGTAGCTAATCAGATAAATGAAAACTGACTTGAAGTTAAGTTTTACTAGCCCTTTCTTTTCTTGAATTGAGTAATAACATCTCTACTTTGGATTATGTTCAATAACCAAGAAAACAAACAGCACTTAAGTTTAAAAAAACAAAAAAAAAGAAACCCAAATTCCATGAAATAATAGCTTGGTAATAGTATTAATATTCCAGAAAAAATATAAGAAGTTTGGTATTTAAAACAAAACAAATAACCAAACTGCTTTCCTCATCTACCAAAACCCAACATTAAGTAAAACTTAAAACAGGCAATTTACCACCTCCATTGAAATGAATACATAGTCTCCAATTTATGTATGTTGTATTCTAAAGTAAGGACAACTGAAAATCAAGATGTGCTCTCCACAAAAAGTGATATAAATGGCAGCTCAAGAGTTCCAGATAGTACAACACTACAAGGTGTTCTCAACAAAAAGTCTTTGTTAGACTTCAATAATACTATTTGGTATTTCTATCAGCAAATAGGAAGCATTCCAATACTTATTAGATCCTCTACCATCAGACACAGAAATTACCTATAAAACAGAAATGTATTGCCAAATCTCAAACAAGAGGGCTACTGATTAAAACAAACAAAAACACCCTTAAGACATCTCACATACAGAAAACATGGCCATCTTTGGGTTAAGATTGGCTGATTTTCCAGTAGTGCTGGGGTAGGTCTTCCTGATAGAGGGGTCCAGGCATGGCAGGGTCCCGTAAGCGGCTGGTGAGGAGGACCCACTGCTTTACCTCCTACCAGTGACGAGCGAGGCTTTGGGGAAGGACTATGCATCCATCACTCCTGATGTTCTTTTCATGGCTCCCCTTCTCAGCTATTGTCCATCTACCTCCAGATGGCAGCAAACAACTTATCTGAGCCCCTTCTTCTCATTTAGATATAAAGTGCAAATGTCTGATTCAGATGTATGGTCTTTGGTTAAACGTATAATCAAACAAAAAGTATAAATGATACCAGCTCCTTCATTTTTCTGGCAAGAGGAGAGTAACAGCTATCTGGAGAGGACTAGGGAAAGCTAAGGAATGGATTCAAAAGAGAAGGGAAAGGGTAGAAGGTAAAGCTGAGGCTCGAACTTTTGCTTAGTGCCAGCATTGTTGATCTGTAGCTGAGCAAGCTTACATAAATGCATGTATACACAGGCACGGAGCTCTCTAACATGGAATTGAAGTGAAACCCTGTCTCTACAAAAAATCAGCCAGGCGTGGTGGTGGGTGCCTGTAATCCCAGCTACTCGGGAGGCTGAGGCAGAAGAATCGCTTGAACCTGGCAGGTGGAGGTTGCAGTGAACTGAAATCGCGCCACTGCACTCCAGCCTGAGCGACAGAGCGAGACTCTGTCTCAAAAAACAACAAAAACTAAAGCACTGGTACTTCATGTAACAAATTATGATTTGCGTATGTCTGTACCTTTACAACATAACTGGCACTTGTGTAAAGGAGATTCCTTGTCAAGGACTGAATCAAGGAACTTAACACCCTATTCCAGAAAAACAAGTATGCAATACTAGTAGAAGGAAGTAGAAAACTTCTGTTTTCCTAGGCACAAGGCCTGTCTTCAAGAAACTTTCAAAACAAGTAGTTAGGCTTTGGCTGGCTTCTACACCATCTGCAAACACCCAGGGCCTTCATGTAACCTTTAGCTACCTAGGGCTACCCAGTACCCTAAAGTGCCCTGCACCTTAAAACTCACCTGTTTTCTCCTTTTTCATTTCTGCCCCTATCAAAACTTCTTTTCTGCCAGGTGCAGTGGACTAACATCTGTAGTTCCAGCTGCTCAGGAAGGTGAGGTGGGAGGATCACTTGAGCCCAGGAATTTGAGTCCAGCCTGGGCAACACAGCAAGACCTCATTGCTTTAAAAAAAAAAAAGTAGGGCTCAGTGGCTCATGCCTGTTAATCCCAGCTACGTAAGAGGCTCAGGCGGGAGGATTACTTAAGCCCAGGAGTTCAGGGCTGCAGTTAGCTGTGATTGTGCCACTGCACTCCACCCTAGGTGACAGAACAAGACCCCATCTCTTAAAAACAAACCAACCAAAAAACACAGGTTTCCTCTCAGAGAAGTGGGGTGGGCTCTACTTAGTAGTAGAATCTCTTAAAACAATCAACAGTAGTGTAATTTATCAATAATCAGATAGCAGACATCCCTCTCAGAGATCTATATATTTTCAGCCACAAAGCTTAAAATCTCAAATGTCAACTAGTAGGATTTCAGGCAAAATAAAAGAAAAGTAGAAAATAAAAATCAGAATGTAGATCCATGTTGGGAGAGGAGGTTAACTTTCCAGGTAATTCATACTGAGAGTGTCTACACAGCTCCTGCGGGTCCTGCTTTCTGTGGCTTTCTTTAGCTAAGGCCAGAAATTCAAAAAAATCCCAGTGGTTATGGAGATCCCTCCTCACCCATCCATCCACCCAATGAGAAAGAAGAATTTGTGGAGGGCAGGGGATATCACAAGAGAAAATGGCACACCAGGGTGTAATGTCTCAAATAAAAGGCTTACTTTACACTTAATACTAGTATATTACTGTTCATAATAATATATCGTAAAATTATCATGTTATAAAAATATATAATAAGATCTTATAAGAAACTCTGAATGGACTGATGCTTGATAATTCTCTTAAGTAGAACACAATGAAACAGTAGTGGCTGGCTAAGTTCCATCAATTTTTTTTAATTCTTTTTGACTTTTTCTCGTGGTCTTCTGTTATCCTTTCTGCAGGTCGCTTCTTCAACCCCTTCATTTTCCTGGTTTGTAGTTTGCTTAGGTCTTGCTTCTGCATATGAATCCTTCCATAAGTTGTACCAAAAGTATCATGGGAAATATTTTTCTTCTTCTTTGGCTACGATAAAAGAATATGTATATATTTAATGGCCTTCTACTATAATGAGCCAGTAAAAACCTAGTCTGTAACAACTATCTTAGTAGCAATTTCCTTTAGTGCCTGCCCCTCCAGTGACACAGTATATATAGCCCTATACCCTTTTCTCCTCAAACTTAAGTGTGCATACAAATCACTTGGGATCTTGCTAAAATACAGATCCTAATTCAGTATGTCTAGGGTAGGGCCTGATATTCTGCACAATTCCCAGGTAAACTGTCAGGCCACACTTTGAAAAACAAAACTATAAACTACACTAACCACTGTCACACATCAAGAAAATATCCTGTGTTTAGCTTAAGGAGTTGTGACTATCGTTTCAATTTCTATTGGCATTTTAGAGATTACATTTCTTCTTGTCTTTTAAAACTACTTAAAAAGTCAAAACACATTTTATGCACATATGGTTTATATACCCTGTACTCTAAATCCTTAGCCTTTACAGTGTACCAAACAACTCTCTTTCTTTTGCTGAAAACAGCAGTCTTGACTATCAGAAGGCACTTAGCCAAACCTCATGTCTAGGTTTTGCAACTCTTTTATTATCCCTTATTGTTGGCTTATTTGGTTCTCTCCTTTTCCTGGCTCCGTGAGTCCTAGTTTAATCTATTGTATTGATCTCTTTATGTATGTCCTTGTGTTTTTTTTTTTTTTTTTTTTTTGGCTCGCTCTGTCACCCAGGCTGGAGTGCAGTGGCGCGATCTCTGCTCACTGCAAGCTCCACCTCCCTGGTTCACGCCATTCTCCTGCCTCAGCCTCCCAAGTAGCTGGGACTACAGGCGCCTGCTACCACGCCCGGCTAATTTTTTGTATTTTTCATAGAGACGGGGTTTCACTGTATTAGCCAGGATGGTCTCGATCTCCTGACCTTGTGATCCACCCACCTCGGCCTCCCAAAGTGCTGGGATTACAGGCGTGAGCCACCGCGCCTGGCCTGTCCTTGTCTTTTAATATAATATGCCACAAATTCTTTTTGGAAAGAAAAAGGATTAAAGTAGAAAATACAAATAAATATGGTACCAAGCTCTAAGTTATATACCTTGAGAGCTTTTGGCATTTTCATAGATAATTTATAAAGGTCATCCGATGCCAGGTGTGTCCTCCTCAGAACCAGATCCAATGAGGGTCCCATCTCTTCCAATTCAATCCGTGGTGTTCTGCAACCAGATTTCTTCAACAGCAACCTTTAGGAAATAGGTAAAAAGAAATGTTGCTTTGACTTTCATAAAAGTCCTCTCCACCAAATATTTTTTGTTCAGGGGATTTACAATTCCATTAAATGATATAAAATGTTTAGAAAGACTTACTTAAATACTTCATACTATTCAAGCCAAGTGTATCCTTTGGTTCACATTTTCTTTTATAAATTTTTTTTTTTTGAGATGGAGTCTCGCTCTGTCACCCAGGCTGGAGTGCAGTGGCGCGATCTTGGCTCACTGCAAGCTCCACCTCCCAGGTTCACGCCATTCTCCTGCCTCAGCCTCCCGAGTAGCTGGGACTACAGGCACCCACCACCACACCTGGCTAATTTTTTGTATTTTTAGTAGAGATGGGGTTTCACTGTGTTAGCCAGGATGGTCTCGCTCTCCTGACCTCATGATCCGCCTGCCTCGGCCTCCCAAAGTGCTGGGATTACAGGCATGAGCCACCACACCCGGCTTTTCTTTACAAGTCATTTATCCCTTTTTGAGCTAAAGGGTCACACAAATATCAAATTAAATTTTTTTTTTCCCTTTGAGGTCAAGGGCAGTTTGCTTATTTTTAAAAATCAGAAATAAAATTACACAATATTATTGAGAAACCGCAAGTGAGATACAAAATTATTCTCAGAAATGAAATAAAATCCTTTGATTTGACTTCTTCATCTTACTCATAGATTTATGTATGTATAAAAGTAATTATAATTGGCTTTTTCTTTGAAACAGTATGTTTATACGATTAACAAGTTCTTATCTAAGACTGTAGGAGTTAAACCAACCCATTCAGAATCAACTTTTCCTCATGGCACAGACATTTACTAACTTCCTTACATTGAAGTGAACTTTAAAATCTTAAAATAACAAAACCACAACTTTCTGAATACCCTATGTCTAAACAGCTCTGGATCTGGAAACACTGGTGGAGGAGAACTGGGGAATACAGGCAGGATAAAGTGATGGTGGAGCAGCCAGGCGCGGTGGCTCACGCCTGTAGTCCCAGCACTTTGGGAGGCTAAGGCAGGCAGATCACCTGAGGTCAGGAGCTCCAGACCAGCTGGCCAACATGGTGAAACCTCATCTCTACTAAAGACACAAAAAATTAGCCAGGCGTGGTGGCACATGCCTGTAGTCCCAGCTACTCGGGAGGGTGAGGCAGGAGAATCGCTTAAACCCGGGAGGCGGAGGTTGCAGTGAGCCGAGATTGCGCCACTGCACTCCAGTCTGGGCGACAGGGCGAGACTCCGTCTCAAAAACAAACAAACGAAAAAAGAAATCAGGGACATGTATTTTAATTTTCAACTAAAATTTTTTCTTCCACTTAAAACTGCTAATTTTCAGCTAGTTAGAAAACTTGTCAATTCAAAACAGCTCATGGCATATCCGATAGATTCAAATCACCCAAGTACTACTATACACTGCCAAAAGCACCTTTTAATTAACTGAAGCACCTTTTAATTAACTAAAAATAATTTTTAAAATTGATGCATAATAGATGTACATAGTTTCAGGGTGCATATAATAATTTAATATTGTGCCTTTTTATTCACACAAGCGTCCTAATGAATTGAGTGGTACATAAAATTAAGATTTCCAAATAACTATGTATAATTACCTATGTTGCTATTTCATTAAAGAATTAAGTACAATGTCATACTTTTCTGTGTAGATGATCTGATCTTAATCATTTCAGTGAGTATGTTTACTGGAAGATCAAACTGATTTAAGGAAATATTCTCCAGCTTTTAGTTATCTGCAAACAGAACCCAATTCTTTCTCTCTCAGATGGGCTCAAGCTGGTAGATATGCTAACTGGTAATTTCTACATATTTTTAAATATTATTTGTCTATTTCTTGAGGAAGAGTGACATTACCACTACTGTTCAAATTGTAATTTCCTCATTTTTCTCCCTCTCATACACTTCTCTGGCTGAAAGTCTGTTTTCATTAAGTAAACTCCTCTATTAGAATGTTGTGTTTGCTTTTCAAAGTATGCTACCACTTTGTTTTGCATATTTTCCCCCCATAAGGCCTAACCATTGTGCAAAGGCATATGTGGCATTACTAACGATTTTGTTTCATATTAACGGCTCTGACTCCATAGTGAATAAAATTTCCCAACGGATATAAATAGTCACTCACATACAAGGAATAATTACTATAGGATGTATAGGAACAGTGGTCAATAACACTATGATTTATTCACCCAAAAGATCATGTTAAAGGTTATATTAATATAATTTCCTGTTTAGAGTTCCTTTCATCCAAAAAGCTCAAAACCATTTTATAAACCTCATCAATCTTCACAAATAAAGTGTGTGAATATTAAATATTACCATTTTCAAATTGCATAAGGGCTAATTTGCAGTAAGAGCGAGGGAAAGGGTTCCACAGTATAGCTAGCCCAAAGAATGCCTGGGGAGCCAAGTTAAGTCAGACATACTTTCTGGTATATATGCCCATCTATGAGTACCTCTTTACTCTTATAAAGCAGTACTGTCAATCTTAGGGGGACCTCAGAATTATCTAAATGGTATTGCTATAGTTTGCAGAGGAAGAAACAAAGACCCTGAGAAGTGGTGACCTGCCCATGTCACGTGGCTGAGCCCAGCTCAGAGCCAGGTCAGTAGGCTCAGAGGTGATGCTGAATCCCTGGACCACCCCTTCCTCCCATCCTCAATGCTCCCCAAGTGTGGCACAGCCTCTGGAAGCTAAGCTGATCCACATGTTTAGTGATTCTTTCAAGTAGCAGCTCACTCTCAATCACACTGTCCATTTTTTATTTCAAATTAATAGCTAACAAGTATTACAAGGCACATATGGAACATCTAGTGATCAAAATTACATACTAGGGTCTCTGATTTTAAAAATTCAAACTTTTTTTTCATTATGAAAGATGTCATGCTAGTGTAAAAGTGATTCTAGCAATCGGATTTTTGGTGGATCTATGTATTATAGTTACACTGCTAGTTTTTTATTTTTGTTTTTATTTTTTTGACACAGAGTCCTGCTCTGTCACCAGGCTGGAGTGCTGTGGCACAATCTAGGCTCGCTGCAATCTGCGACTCCGTGGTTCAAGCAATTCTCCTGCCTTGGCCCCCTGAATAGCTGGGATTACAGGCATGCGCCACCATGTCCAGCTAATTTTTTGTATTTTTAGTATAGATGATGTTTCACCGTGCTAGCCAGGATGGTCTCGATCTCCTGACCTCGGGATCTGCCCACCTCAGTCTCCCAAAGTGCTGCTGGGATTACAGGGATGAGCCACCGTGCCTGGCCTTACTGCTAGTTTATTCTTTTTTTTTTTTTTTTTTTTGAAATGGAGTCTCGCTGTCACCCAGGCTGGAGTGCAGTGGTGCGATCTTGGCTCACTGCAACCTCTGCCTCCCGGGTTCTCCTGCATCAGCCTCCTGAGTAGCTGAGATTACAGGTGCACACCATGTTGCCCGGCTAATTTTTATGTTTTTAGTAGAGACAGGGTTTCACCATGTTGGCCAGGCTGGTCTCAAACTCCTGACCTCAGGTGATCCACCCATCTTGGCCTCCCAAAGTGCTGGATTACAGGCATGAGCCACCACGCTGGGCCAGTTTATTCTTGTTCTAAAGTCTGACTTGATAATTCTCTATTTTGTTTTATTTTCTCTGTATCTTTCTTTACAAATAAACCCTTTTCACTAAATACAAGTGAATACTTTCTGTGAAACTGTTCAACACAGAAGAGTTTTAGGCTACTGTTATTATTCATTTCTTACTCTCAACGATTTTTTATCGTTATATTTTTATCTCCCTTGTATCCCCTCTATGTTTAACACAGAGGGCATACATACCCACCTGAGGCAGGAGAATCGCTTGAATGCGGGAGGCAGAGGTTGCAGTGAGCTGAGATTATGCCACTGTACTCCAGCCTGGGCAACAGCAAGATCCTGTCTCAAAAAAAGAAGTGTTCCAGGTCGGGCGCAGTGGCTCATGCCTGTAATCTCAGCACTTTGCGAGGCCAAGGCGGGTAGATCACGAGGTCAGGAGATCGAGACCATCCTGACTAACATGGTGAAATCCCGTCTCTACTAAAAATACAAAAATAAAATTAGCCGGGCATGGTGGCGGGTGCCAGTAGTTCCAGCTACTTGGGAGGCTGAGGCAGGAGAACGGCGTGAACCCGGGAGGCAGAGGCTGAAGTGAGCTGAGAATGCATCACTGCACTCCAGCCTGGGCAACATAGCGAGACTCCGTCTCAAAAAAAAAAAAAAGAAAGAAAAGAAAGGTGTTCCGGATTTCTGTTTTTTTTTCAGAGTTTGAAATACTTGCAAACGTATAGAGATATCTTGGGGATGAGACCCAAGTCTAAACACAAAATTCATTTATGTTTCATATACAGTTTATATACATAGCCTGAAGGTAATTTTATACAATTTTTATTTTATTTTATTATGTCTGAGATGGAGTTTCACTCTTGTTGCCCAGGCTGGAGTGCAATGGCATGATCTCGGCTCACTGCAACCTCTGTCTCCCGGGTTCAAACAATTCTCCAGCCTCAGCCTCCCGAGTAGCTAGGATTACAGGCGCCTACCACCATGCCTGACTAATTTTTGTATTTTTAGTAGCGACGGTGTTACGCCACGTTGGCCAGGCTGGTCTGGAACTACTGACCTCAGGTGATCCACCTGCCTCAGCCTCCCATGTGCTAGGATTACAGGTGTCCAGCCAACATAAGTTTTGTTTTGTTTTGTTTTTTTCAGACAGTCTCACTCTGTTGCCTAGGCTGGAGTGCAGTGGCACGATATCAGCTCATTGCAACCTCTGCCTCCCAAGCTGAAGCAATTCTTGTGCCACAGCCGCCTGAGTAGCTGGGATTATAGGCATGTGGCCCAGGCTCAAGTAATTCTCATGCCACAGCCTCCCAAGTAGCTGGGATTACAGGCGTGCACCACCATACCCAGCTAATTTTTGTATTTTTTAATAGAGACAGGGTTTCTCCATGTTGGCCAGGCTGGTCTTGAACTCCTCAAGTGATGCGCCCACTCTCTGCAACCTCTGCGTCCTGGGCTCAATTGTCCTGCCTCAGCCTCCTAAGTAGCATGGAGGCCAGTGCCACCATGTCCAGCTAATTTTTGTATTTTTAGTAGAGACGGGTTTCGCTGTGTTGGCCAGGCTGGTCTTGAACTCCTGGCCTCGAGCAATCCACCCACCTCGGCCTCCCAAAGTTCTGGGATTACAGGCATGAGCCACCATGTCCGTCCTGAGTACTTTTTTATATTAGTGATTTTTCATCTTTTATTTCTTGTTCTCTAAATAACAGTCATCTACTGTATAGTATAATACATACTTAGAAGCTCCCAAATCACATATGGAAACTCAAACAGGAGACTTAAGGGGCTTTCAATCTTAACCAGCTAAAAATTACTATAAAGTCTCTAATTACATCTTATGATCATTGGGTATTTTACTGCATTTTGCCTTATTATTTTATTTTTAGTGAGAGGAAAATAGAAAAACAGAAGTGGTGGTATTAATCATATGGAGAAAAAGAACTAAATGTCTCTGATTTAATACAGTTGAGCCCAAGATGGAAATTATCAGCTAAAAGGTGAATATTTAAGTTTCATTTGGACATTCATAGGACATAAAGCTGGTCAGTCATGTATTTTCATTGTGAAGGAAAACAAAAACCATGTACGAAATGCTAGATACAAATGGTTGGACAAACAACACTACTGTACAGAAGACACTGTCAACACCAAGCTGTCAGCTCTCAGGCTGCAACACCAGCCACACCATAGCTCAAAATGTACAGCAAAGTCTAAACTCAATGTACAGAGAAAGGCAATTTATGGGAGTCAGTGTATTCTTTAGGAAACTGTGGGCTCTGTCAGCCAGTACCAACGCCTTAAAAAAGAGAAGTCACACACTTATCTCAAGAACCACAATTACAGCATGTCATTAACTCTTTAATAAACATAGAATCTGCTTAAGAGTATTTTTTTTTTTGAGACAGGGCCCTCACTCTGTTGCCTAGGCTGGAGTGCAGTGGCACAATCATGGCTCACTGCAACTTCCACCTCCCAGGTTCAAGCGATTTTTGTGCCTCAGCCTTCTGAGCAGCTGGAACTACAGGCATGTGCCACCACGCTGGGCTAATTTTTCTGGTTTTTTTTAGTAGAGATGGGGTTTCGTCATGTTGGCCAGGCTGGTCTTGAACTCCTGGCCTCAAGTGATCTGCCTGCCTCAGCCTCCCAAAGTGCTGGGATTACAGGTGTGAGCCACCATGCTTGGCCTGCTTAAGATTTGTATTTATATTGTGGTAGGGGTAGAAGGCCTAGGCTAGAGAGACAGAGTGAAATGAATCTAGCCACTGAATCTTCTTATTCCTTTTAGACTCAATTGTTAAGACTTAGGGTTTTGAGATTTGCTTTGCCTAGCCAAGGATTTGTGGCTTAGTGCTGTAAATCCAACCAAGAACAATAAAGAGATGCTGCATAAAGCTAGGAAGGGTTGGTGCACCTGGCTCAGCGACAGTGCAGCATCAGATGCTCTGGGGCACTGGAAAAGTAGGGTTTCAGAGGCAAAGGACTGAGGATCAGCACAGAGCTGCTGCCACTGCTATCCTGCCAACTCTCCAAGAAACCTTTTGGCCAGATACCAATTCTAAGTTTGGGCTCTAAAAAACAGTCACACAGTTTTAAACACTAACCCTGAGGATTAAGAAAATATGTGAAGAAATGCACTTACTTATAGCTTCGAAAGTAAATCTTCCCATTCAGTGCAGTGAAGTGCAGAACATACTCTAATCCAGCCAGGCGGATATTTGATACTGTGGGGCCTCTGAAGAAATCTAAAAGCACATATTAAATTATTAACAAAACAAAACAAATACTTGCAAAATTCAGTTACAAAGAACTGCACTCTAAACAGTTTTGCTCCAATACTTACCTAAAAAAGCACAAAAAATGATTCCTGAAAAATGTCTGAAGGTCCCACCCCTTAAGCATTTAATCTCATGACTTTATTTTGGTATTTTGGTGTTCAGTTCACTGAGACATTTAATGTTTCAGTTTTGAAGTTCTTCCTCTGAGTCAGCTCAGCATCAAAAAATCATATCCATTAAAAATACTAACTTTTAAAAAATGTAAATCAAAGCATAAAATTTTAATCTACTGGTAGACGAAAATAGCAAATTTCTATAAAAATGGCTGTTCAAACTGACTATTAAAATCAAATTAGCCTTAATTTTTTTTTCTATGAGGGAGGCCAACAAGAAAAAAATTCTAATAAGAAATCTTGATTATATGAACAAAGGATAAGAAACTTTATAAACTGTTAATGCCAGAAAAGAACCTTGCATATCAGTGATAGGCTTTTTTCTCACAAAGTGGTAATCATACCACCGGTGGCACATGAGAGCATTTTAATGATACAAAGCCAGATACAATTTACTACGTTATTTATTTTATCCTGTACCATTCTCCATTTACAATAGGGACATAAAGTTTCCTTTTAAAAAGAGTAGTCAGCCATGCACAGTGGCTCATGCCTGTAATCCCAGCACTTTGGGAGACTGAGGCGGGCAAATTGCTTAAGCTCAGGAGTTTGAGGCCAGGCTGGGCAACATGGTGAAACCTCATCTCCACTAAAAGTATAAAAAATTAGCCAGGTTGTAGTCCCAGCTACTGGAGAGGCTAAGGTGGGAGGATTGCTGATCCCACCACTGGACTCCAGTGAGAATGACAGAGCAAAACCCTGTCTCAAACAATAACTTAAAAAGAGGAGTCAATTAAAAGAAAATCTCCAGTGAACTGCACGCTAAGGATACTACACAGACTTGGCTATGAAAGAAGTTTGGAAAACAAGTGTGATATCTTAATTTTACAGCTGAGAAAATCGAACCTCAAGGAGGCTAAACGGAAATTCATGAATAACATTTGGCTAAGATAAAAGGTCTATATAAAAGTTTATCCAAGTTTGCTTAGGAAGAGCTGCCCAAGACAGGTGATGTAGTAAGTGGGAAATTCTGTTCTAGTCCCATTCTGTAGCCACCTAGCATTTTCCTTCCTGTTTCCCATTAGCCCATAAGATGCAGATTATCTCCATGTGCACAGGTGTACACATCTTTTGTTGTCTGCTTTTCCTTTCTTGTGCTTAACCAAAAGAAAATCACAGGCCAGGCGCAGTGGCTCATGCCTGTAATCCCAGCACTTCGGGAGGCCGAGGCGAGCAGATCACGAGGTCAGGAGATCAAGACCATCCTGGCTAACACAGTGAAACCCTATCTCTACTAAAACTACAAAAAATTAGCCAGGTGTGGTGGCATGTGCCTCCCTAGCTACTTGGGAGGCTGAGGCAGGAGAATCACTTGAACCTGGGAGGCGGAGATTGCAGTGAGCCGAGATCGCGCCACTGTACTCCAGCCTGGGCGACAGTGTGAGACTCAGTCTCAAAAAAAAAAAAAACCCCAAAAAATAAAAAACACAGCATTAACGTGTATAAAACAAACACAAGTGGGCAGGCACATTTATACACCACCCTTCTCTACTCCCCCAAACAAGAAAAAAAAAAAAAAAACTAATGAACATTTTTAATTTTAAAAAAGTACATATACTACATATATTTATACATATATTATGTACGGATGGGGTCTCACTATGTTGCCCAGGCTGGTTTCGAACTCCTAGACTCAAGCACTCCTCCTGCCTTGGTCTCTCAAAGTGCTGGGATTACAAGCATGAGCCACCACGCCCGGCCTGGGACATTTTTATAAAACAAGTTTGTACTTTTCAAGATATTTTAATCTAAATATCATAATAAAGAGCTTTCCCATGATTTTGCCAAAGCCTGACTCTCCTTCAGCGGCCAAGTTAATAAAGCTCACTCATTGGTGTGGCATTACTGAAGTCAGAGTACTTCTGGGGAACAAAATATGTACATTCCAGTCTGCTCTGAAACAACTTTCATAATGCAAAATTTTCAGGACATCTGTGCTTTGGGAGAAAACTTTAGGAACATAATAAGCACATGGAAAAGTACTCTTTATTAAGTCAAAATTTCTAAGACTAAAGGATTTTCAGTCTGTATCCAATAGTTCTAACCAGCCATCCTTTTATTACAACATTTTCTCTTAACTGCCAAACTGAAATTTCACTAAAGTTTGCAAATCATCAAGGTAACACAAACAAGTAATGAATGGAAACGGGAGGGCATAAATGGTAGTACTTAGTAACCGGAAAGCAAATACATTTAACAGCATGATATTTTCTGGCTAGAACACAACAGAGTATTGTTTACACATGAATACCATTGGCAAGAATCCATTCACTTAATAAATTGTACCAGAGCACCTATTATGCAAAGTGATAAATGACATATAGCATTTTTCTATCGGGGCTCTGCATTCTAGGTAGATATGAATACATACAAACAACTGCAATTTAAAGTAGCACATTAAAAGGAGAACAGTATAAACCATTCTGGAAGTTCTGAGGAGAGAAAGACCATTTCTAGTTGGGAAAGACCTCATGCAAGTGGTATATACACTGTTAGGATTTTGACCAAGAAGTATGATAAATAACTTTATAAACTTGATAACCTAAAGTATAATAATACTGTATAAATAAAAGCATGGCTGGGCACGGGTGGCTCATGCCTGTAATCCCAGCACTTTGGGAGGCCAAGATGAGTGGATCACCTGAGGCCAGGAGCTCGAGACCAGCTTCACGAACATGGCGAAACTCCGTCCCTACAAAAAATACAAAAATTATCCAGGCATGGTGGTGAATGCCTGTAATCCCAGCTACTCAGGAGGCTGGGGCAGAAGAATCGCTTGAACAGCTGATGCAGAGGTTGCAGTGAGCCGAGATTGCTCCATTGCACTCCAGCCTGGGTGACAGAGTGAGACTCCATCTCAAAAAATAAACAAATAAGAAATAAAAGCATGTACTTTGGAGAGACCTAAGTTCAAAACTTTAATATGCCACTTGGTAAATGCATGACCTTAGAAAAGCTACTCACCTGTCCAGGCCTCAGTTTTCTCAACTGTATAATGAAAATCAGAATTAAAAATTCCTCTACTCCAAATTTAAAAAAAAAAACACATATATAATATGCTACCATTTAAGAAGGGAAGACTAGGCCAGGCATGTTGGCTCACACCTCCAACTTTGGGAGGCTGAGGCTGGAGGGCTGCTTGAGCCTAGGACTCTGAGACCAGCCCAAGCAATGCAGCAAGACCTCATGTCTACAAGAAATAAAAAAAATTAGCTGGGCGTGGTGACGTGTACCTGTGGTCCCAGCTACTGAGGGGAATGAGGTAGGAGGACTGCTTGAGACCAGAAAGTTGAGGCTACAGCAGTGAGCCATGATCTTGCCACTGCACTCCAGCCTGGGCAACAGAGTGAGACCCTGTCTCAAAAAAAGAAAAAAAGAAAAAAAAAGATGTAAACAAATTAAGAATGAACAAAATGGGTATCTTGCATGAAAAAAAGTTAACTTTTCTTTTTGGTCAATTAAGAAAAAAAAAAAAAAGGAACTTCCTAAACGAAAGCCCTTCATACATTTCTTGCTCCCTACTGATATTTCATTTGAACACACAACATAAACCAAAGAGCAGTTGTTTTACTTCATATTTATACTGAAAACTCAACTTCCCTTGGTGCCCTATAGTCTGAATCTGTTCCTCTTCTACCTTTCTGCTTCTGTCCAGATTCCTTTTTGGTTTTCACTCCCTTCCCCTCACCACTGCATTATGTGATCATTCCTGCCATCTAGTGGAAGCACAAAATAATGAGAAGGTGGGGCTTATTAAAATACAAAAAACATTTAAACAAATGCAAACAAAAGCTCTCTCTGTTGTAACAAATTATAAGTATCTGCCTCACTGACAATAAACAATTATATGGGAGACCTAGGGGAAAGAGAAAAAGGCAGAAAATCTAGGTCAATGGAGTACAAGTAATGGAAATCTTAGCTGAAAATCTGGCTGACATTTTGGCTGGAAAAACACCCTTGACCAGCAACGGTGGATCACACCTATAATCTCAGCACTTTGGGGAGGCTAGGGCAGGCAGATCACTTGAGGTCAGGAGTTCAAGACCAGCCTGGCCAACATGGTGAAACCCAGTCTTTACTAAAAATATAAAAAATTAGCCGGGTGTGGTGGCATGCACCTGTGGTCCCAGGTACTAAGGAGGCTAAGGAAGGAGAATTGCTTGACCCTGGGAAGTGGAGGTTGCAGTGAGCTGAGATCATGCCAGGGCAACAGAGTGAGACTATGTCTCAAAAAAAAAAAAAAAAAAGAAAAAAGAAATGAAGAAAAATACCCTTGATAATTTGGGATATATAATATTGAGAGAAGGAAATATTAGTCATTGTCTTTCATGTATGAATTTAATTCATGGAAAATGTGGATAAGAACCTATAAAGATTCTAGAAGGGATCACGGGAATATGTTTACCACAGGCAAGATGGACAGTAGGGGAAGAAAAGCTCAGGCTTTGGAAGCGTTGGGTTTCAACTTGGCCTTACCTACTTAATAGCTCTCATTTAACTTCTCAGAGCCCCTGTTTGTTTTCCCATCTGTGAAATGGGAATGTCATCAAACTCAAGAACTTTTGTAAAGATTAAACAGATAATAGTGGTTCTTAGTTTCTTTTTTAAAAAGTAGCTATTACTAATACGGGAATAAATTCTAAAAATTATAATCCCAAGAATGGGTGACGGGTTTTTTTTCCCCTAAAAATTATAATCCTGACAATAAAGACCATAAATAATCCCAAAAAGGGAAATGAAAGCAATGTATTTGTCACAGTTTTTTTGGTGGGCTCAGATTTGTAAAGCATGTGCATACAACTTAATTTTATACCCCATCAATTTTTCAAAAGTGATCTACAGCAAAGTATATAAAAATTTAAAACAAGGGTAACAAAAAGTGTAGCATAAGCTTGTAAGCATGGTGCAAGAAAAGCTCAAATGGAATAAAGTAGACAAGGCCACTGAGCATCAGATGGAGGCCTCGCGGCTGTCAACACTAAGGTGAAATAGGACCATAAAGGACTGCTGCTTTGAGAGTATCAGTGTACTATGCAGGAAAAGCTGAATCTCTCAATCCCCATGAGGGAAAAGAAGCAAAAAATTCAGTAAGAAGATTTTCTTAAATTGGAGAGAGCTAGGTGTGGTGGCTCATGCCTGTAATCTCACCACTTTGGAAAGCTGAGGCAGGTGGATTGCTTGAGCTCAGGAGTTTGAGACCAGCCTGGGCAATATAGGGAGACCCATATCTCTACAAAAAATTAAAATAAAAATCAGCTGGGCATGGTGGTGTGAACCTGTAGTCCCAGCTGCAAAGGAGGTAGAGGACTGCTTGAGCCCAAGAGGTCGAGGCTGCAGTAAGACGTGATCACACCAGTACACTCCAGCCTGGGTGACAGAGCAAGATGCTGTCTAAAAAGAAAAAAAGAAAAAAAAAAAAATTGAGAGACAGAAAGACAGACCCGAGACCCTTTAAATTAGTACCAATCTCTTGGAAAATTAAATTACTTTCCAGAGTTATAAAAGAGCTGGCAAATATAATTGCAGAATGCTAAGTACTAATAACCTTTTAAAAATCATGGAGGCTGGGTGTGGGGGCTCACACCTGTAATCCCAGCACTCTGAGGGGCTGAAGTGGGAGGATTGCTTAAGCCCTGAAGTTCAAGACCAGCCTGGGCAACACAGTGAGACCCCATCTTACAAAAAATTTTAAAAATTAGCCAGGCAAAATGGCATGTGCCTATGGTCCCAGCTACTTAGGAGGCTAAGGTAGGAGGATCACTTGAGCCTGGGAGGTTGAGGCTGCAGTGAGCCATGATTGAGCTACTGCACTCCAGCCTGGGCATCAGAGCACGACTTGCCTCATAAAGGAGAAAAAAATAGAAAAGGATGTAGTCCTTATATTCATTACACAAATCATTTAGAACTAGCATAGTTCGCTAGGTGTGGGTTATCTGTAGAACAACCTCACAAGGTTCTTGTTAGAATGAAGCAGTGTATATGAAGTGCCTACTATATGCCTGGCACTTAGGATGATGATGGTAATAAAGTAAAAATGAGCCAGGGCCTGTCACAGTGGCTCATGCCTGTAATCCCAGCATTTTGGGCGGCCAAGGAGGGTGGATCGCCTGAAGTCAGGAGTTCAAGACCAGCCTGGCCAACATGGCAAAACCCCGTCTCTACTAAAAATAAAAAAAAAAAATTAGGCCTGGCGCGGTGGCTCACGCCTGCAATCCCAGCACTTTGGGAGGGCGAGGCGGGCAGATCACGAGGTCAGGAGATTGAGACCATCCTGGCTAACACAGTGAAACTCCATCTCTACTAAAAATACAAAAATTAGCTGGGCATGGTGGCAGGTGCCTGTAGTCTCAGCTACTCGGGAGGCTGAGGAAGGAGAACGGTGTGAACCTGGGAGGTGGAGCTTGCAGTGAGCCGAGATCGCACCACTGCACTCTAGCTTGGGCGACAGAGCGAGACTCCATCTCAAAAAAAATTAGCCAGCATGGTGACGAGCACCTGTAATCCCAGCTACTCGGGAGGCTTAGGCAGGAGAATTGCTTGAACCCGGGAGGTGGAGGTTGCAGTGGGCTGAGATCACACCATTGTGCTCCAGCCTGGGCAACAGGGCAAGACTCCATCTTTTAAAAAAAAAAAAAAAAAAAAAGGAGCCAGGAAGGTCACTGAGGGCTTCCTGGAAAAGAAACTTGATGATCTGACACTTAAATGAATAGTAGAAACTGGATAAATAAGAGCAATATCAGAATACACAATAGAAATGTGAATAATATATTGGCAATAAACCCTTTCTAATGGAAAAAAAGAAGGCAATAGGAGATCAAGAAGGCCAAGCTACATTGGTTATATACTGTGAAAGGCCTTGTATATTCAACTCAGAAAAACTAATTAAGGTTTTTGAGTTGGAAGTCGGTGATACATACAATCTTGAAATTTTAATCCCTCAACTTTCTAAATTTAATTTTAAATGATGCTAGGAATGACAGGAGATGGGTGCAGGAATTTTATAAAACACTATACAAGTAATACCTAAGTTACTAACACATCCAGAAATAATCATCTACACAGTACAACAGCTGCTTTAACTCTCCCGAGATACTTAGGTGCTTTCCTGCTGCTGGTAAGGGAAAAAAAAAAAAAAGAGAAAGGTCCAAAAAAAGGAGGAAAAAGAAGTTGTGCTCGCTTCGGCAGCACATATACTAAAACTGGAACCATACAGAGATTAGCATGGTCCCTGCGCAAGGATGGCATGCAAATTTGTGAAGCACTCCATTATTTTAAGTATACAAATATTATTTTTAAAATAAGAGAAAAAAGAAGTTACAAACCTAAAGTAGCAAAGTGCCACCAGTGAGAGTCTGAGACTGCCTTCCTGAGCTACCCTGAAGATAATAAATACTGAAATACTTACCAATAAGAAGACTTTTTAGTCTTCTATAATCTTCTGTTACATCGAAATCATCACCAGCAAATATTAGCATGGGTTTTGTTCCCTCAGGACATTTACTGTTCTAAAAAAAAAAAAAAAGCAATTATATAATTACCAAAGTCTAAACTGTTTATATATTGATTTTATTTTTTATTTTTATTTATTTTTTTTGAGATGGAGTCTCACTCTGTCATCCAGGCTGGAGTGCAGTGGTACAATCTCAGCTCACTGCAACCTCCACCTCCCGGGTTCAAGCGATTCTCCTGCCTCAACCTCCTAAGTAGCTGGGACTACAGGTGCACACCACCATGCCTGGCTAGTTTTTTTGTATTTTTCTTACAGACTGGGTTTCATCATGCTGGTTAGGCTGGTCTCAAACTCCTGACCTCAAATGATCCGCCTGCCTTAGCCTCCCAAAGTGCTGGGATTACAGGTGAGAGCCACTGTGCCTGGCCTATACTGATTTTAAAGTAGTCAATACTTTACACTAATTTATTTTCACATTTTATTAACTGTTCCAAAATGATGTCTGTGAATACTGACATTAGAGGTAAAAACAGAGGTGGGTTTTTTTTTTTTTTTTTTTTTAAAGAGACAGGGTCTCGCTGTGTTGCCTAGGCTGAACTCAAACTCTTGGGCTCTAGGCATCCTGCAAGTAGCTGGGACTACAGGTGCAGGCCTGGCTAAGATGACATTTTTAAGCTTCTAGACTTCTATACTAAAAAAAAAATTCTTTGTTCCATTCATTTACATTACCAAATAAAAGATGGCAAAAGAATGATGTAAAGGGCTTTTTTAACATTAGTCTATGCAAAGAATAAAATTAAAAGTTACTCTTGCAAAAGGAAAACAAAACAAAACAAAACATAACACAACACAACCAACCAAGCAACCAAAATAGACTTCTGATGGCCAGCAACCCTGAATCAAAATAAATTTAAGGCCAGGTGTGACGGCTCATGCCTATAATCCCAGCACTTTGGGAGGCCAAAGCAGGAAGACAGCTTGAGGCCAGGAGTGAGTTCAAGACCAGCCTGGGCAACACAGTGAGACCTCATCTCTACAAAAAACCTTTTTTTTTTTGAGACGGACTTTCACTCTTGCTGCCCAGGCTGGAGTGCAATGGCGCTATCTCGGCTCACCGCAACCTCCGCCTCTCAAGTAGCTGGGACTACAGGCATGTGCCACCACGCCTGGCTAATTTTGTATTTTTAGTAGACACGGGGTTTCTCCATGTTGGTCAGGCTGGTCTCAGACTCCTGACCTCAGGTGATCTGCCCGCCTTGGCCTCCCAAAGTGGTGGGATTACAGGCATGAGCCACCGCACCTGGCCAAAAAAAACTTCTAAAAATTAGCTGGGCATGCTGGTGAGTGCCTATGGTCCCAGCCACTCGGAGCGTGAGGTAGGAGGATTGCTTGAGCCTAGAAGGTGGAGGCTGCAGTGAGCCATGATCGTGCCACTGTACTCCAGCCTGGCTGACAGAGTAAGACCTTGTCTCATGAATAAATAAGTTCAATTATAATTTATTTGTACCACTGTGCCTTTCCCACTATACCCTATAAAAAGTATTTTAAAATGAAGGCTATGGGCTGGGCACAGTGGTTCACGCCTATAATCCCACCACTTTCAGAGGCAGAGACGGGCTGATCACTTGAGGTCAGGAGTTCAAGACCAGTCTGGCCAACATGGTGAAACCCTGTTTCTACTAAAATTAGAAAAAATTAGCTGGGCGTGGTGGTACACGCCTGTAGTCCCAGCTACTCCAGAGACTAAGGTAGGAGAATTGCTTGAACCCAAGAGACAGAGGTTGTAGTGAGCCGAGATTGCACCACTGCACTCTAGCTTGGGTGACAGCGAAATGCCATCTCAATAAAAAAAAAAATGAAGGCTATAGGCTAGGTGTGGTGGCTTACACTTGTAATCCCAGCACTTTAGGAGGCCAAGATGGGCAGATCGCTTGAGCCCAGGAGTTTGAGACCAGCCTGGGAGACACGGTCTCTACTAAAAAATACAAAACAGGCTGGGCACGGTGACTCACCCTTATAATCCCAGCACTTTCGGAGGCTGAGGCAGGCGCAGCACTTGAGGTCAGGAGTTTGAGACCAGCCTGGCCAACATCATAAAACCCTGTCTCTACTAAAAAACACAAAAATTAGCCAGGTGCAGTGGCATGTGCCTGTAGTCCCAGCTAGTCGGGGCTGAGACAGGAAAATCGCTTGAACCCAGAAGGTGGAGGTTGCAGTGAGCTGAGATAGCGCCACAGCACTCCAGCCTGGGCGACAGAGACTCCGTCTCAAGAAAACAACAACAAACAAACCAAATACAAATACAAACAAAACAATTAGCCAGGTGTGGTGGTGCACATCTATGGTCCCAGCTACTTGGGAGGCTGGGGTGGAAGGATCACTTGAGCCCGGGGAAGTCCAGGCTGCCATGAGCCGTGCTCTTGCCACTACACTCCAGCCTGGGATACAGAGTAAGACCCTCAAAACAATAAATAAATAAAAATAAAATGAACGCTAAATTAAACTACCAACTGGACATTCACATGAGAAGCAATATAATTTTACATAAGCTATAGAAAGTATAGGCCAATTCTCATCAGCAGTGTTGAAACTCTTACTATAAAAAGTATTTTCACCAGTTGTAGATTTTCTACACCAAATAGAATGTGATGTGATTAAAAAGAGGATTTAGAAGCCACCAAAGAGGAAAAAATGAAATAGTAAAAATTCTTTAACTGGATGAGTAATTTATGGAGGAAGGTGAATGACTGTTGGTCTGAGCTTCCTATAAATTCTCTGTTCTGACCAAAAATCAAGGACTATCCAAAATCCAGCAACAAAAGAAAACAAAAAAAACAGTACAAAAACCAAACACCCTCTGCCCTAGGACCAGAGGTCACCTGTTGCTTTGCTGCTCACCATGACCACTCTTGTTGACATTCTCTACTTCCAAACCCGGAACCTTAACGGTCTATATTTAGGAGATGGAGATGTGCCTAACATCTGTCTGTCTGATACAGAAGCTGAAAGGATGTTCCAGATCTAACAAGTCTTCCATGCTTCAGCCACGCCAGTCTGACCCTAGGTCTATAGGGTCTATTTAGGTGTACAGAAGAGAACAAAAAGCACAGCATCATCAACAACAACTTTTGGTTTTCAAACCATCCTGACCACAATGCATAGTAATAAAAAAAAAAAAAATTTGAAGTTGTCACCCAGTATACACATCATACAAAGACAAATAAAAGTTATGTGAAACAATACTTGGCCGGGCATGGTGGCTCACACCTGTAATCCCAGCACTTTGGGAGGCTGAGGTGGGTAGATCACTTGAGGTGAGGAGTCCAAGACCAACCTGGCCAACATGGTGAAACCCTGTCTCTACTAAAACTACAAAAATTAGCCAGGTGTGGTGGCTCAACCAGCTACTTGGGAGGCTGAGGCAAGAGAACTGCTTGAACTTTGGGGTGGAGGTTGCAGTAGAATTGCTTGAACCTTGGGGTGGAGGTTGCAGTGAGCTGAGATAGCACCACTGCACTCCAGTCTGGGCGACAAAGCAAGACCCTGTCTCCAAAAAAAAAAAAAACCCCAATACTTAATACATACAGCACTGATATTTTTTACTCTATTCCATTTTTTAAAAATACTAGTCACGGCTGGGCACAGTGGCTCATGCCTCTAATCCTAGCACTCTGGGAGGCTGAGGTGGGTGGATCACAAGGTCAGGAGTTTGAGACCAGCCTGGCCAACATAGTGAAACTCTGTCTCTACTAAAAATACAAAAAATTAGCCGCATATGGTGGTGTGTTGCCTGTAATCCCAGCTACTTGGGAGGCTAAGGCAGGAGAATCGCGTGAACCCAGGAGGCGGAGGTTGCAGTGAGCCGAGATCACGCCACTGCACTCCAGCCTGGGCGACAGTGTGAGACTCCATTTAAAAATAAAAATAAAAATAAAATGCTAGTCACATGCATATGATGAAGACCCTGAACTAGGCAGGAGTCTACAATAGATGAGCTGGCTGGGCATGGTGGCTCACATCTATAATCCCAGCACTTTGGGAGGCCAAGGTGGGTGGATCACCTGAGGTCAGGAGTTCGAGACTAGCCTGACTAACATGGTGAAACTCCGTCTCTACTAAAAATACAAAAATTAGCTGGGTGTGGTGGCGCACACCTGTAATCCCAGCTACTCGCACACCTGTAATCCCAGCTACTCGGGAGGCTGAGGCAGGAGAATCTCCTGAACCTGGGAGGCAGAGGTTGCAGTGAGCCCAGATCACGCCATTGCACTCCAGCCTCAGCAACAAGAACAAAACTCCGTCGGTGGGGGAGACATGAGGCCTCACTCTGTTACCCAGGCTAGATTGCAGTGTAGCAATCATAGCTTACAGCAACCTTAAACTCCCGGGCTCAAGCAATCCTCTCACCTCAGCCTCTCAAGTAGATGGGACTACAGGCACATGCCACCAAGCAAGGCTAATTTAAAAAAAAATTTTGTAGAGACAGGGTCTCACTATGTTGTCCAGGCTAGTCTTACTCCATTGAATATAATCATCCTTTGACATATGGCCATCTTGAGGAAACAGGCTCCTAGAATACTCACTCAATTTCCTGGTAGAGTCTAATGTTAAATATTCTCAATGAGCTTGTTCAAAGAGTTAAATATTCTCATTGTCTCTACTAAAAATACAAAAAAATTAGCTGGGCGTGGTGGTAGGCACCTGTAATCCCAACCACTTGGGAGTCTGAGGCAGGAGAATTGCTTGAACCAGGTAGGTGGATGTTGCAGTGAGACAAAATCGCGCCACTGCACTCCAGCCTGGGTGACGGAGCAAGACTCTGTCTGGTGAGGGTGGAGGGGACGGACAAGTTAGCAGAGGAATGAGGGCTGGCAACAAAAGTAGGTAGGTGAGGTAAGAAATACCTAGCAAAACATCTTAAAAACAAGGGAGAAGTAAAGGGAAAATAAGGGAAAGTGTACCAAAACAAATTAAAAATATAAACCTGTAACCAAATAATGGGGTATTGGTGACACTGGTGTTAGAAAATTAAAAAAAAAAAAAGGAGGGGGGGTAAAAAATGAAAGACTAGGGCTGGATACGGTGGATCATGCCTATAATCCCAGCACTCTGGGAGGCTGAGGCGGGTGGATCACCTGAGGTCGGGGTTCAAGACTAGCCTGGCCAACATGGTGAAACCCCATCTCTACTAAAAATACAAAAATTAGCCGAGTATGGTGGTGGGTGCCTGTAATCCCGGCTACTCGGGAGGCTGAGGCAGGAGAATTGCTTGAATCCGGGAGGCAGAGGTTGCAGTGAGCCGAGATCATGCCACTGTACTCCTGCCTAGGCGACAAGAGCAAAACTCCCTCTCAAAAAAAAAAAAAAAAAAAAAAAGACTGCCTAATAAGTCTGAGTACATGTAGGAATTGCCAATGTAAGCACATTCTCAATTAATAAAATTTATAGTTATATGTACACTCCATGAGTGAAAATGTAGTGTTCAATTTAAATGGTTCTTGTTAAGAATGAGACCTGGGCTGGGTGCAGTGGTTCATGCCTGTAATTCCAGTGGTTGGGGAGGCCAAGGCGGGAGGATCGCTTGAACTCAGGAGTTTGAGACTAGCCAGGGCAATATAGTGAGATCCCATTTCTTAAAAAAAAAAATGTAGCTGGGCATGGTGGCACACACCTGCAGTCCTAGCTACTCAGGAGACTGAGGCAGGATAGCCTGAGCCCAAGAATTCAAGGCTGCAGTGAGCGGTGATCCCACCACTGTACTCCAACCTGGGCAACAGAGTGAGACCTTGTCTCTAAAAAACAAAAAAAGAAATGAGACCTGACAAACAATAATGGTTTTGTGGTCCAGTTAACTTTTTTATTTTTTTAGACAAAGTCTTGCTGTGTCACCCAGGCTGGAGTGCAGTGGCATGATCTCAGCTCACTGCAACCTCCACCTCCTGGGTTCAAGAGATTCTCATGCTTCAGCCTCCCAGGTAGCTGGGATTACAAGCGTGCACCACCATGCCTGGCTAATTTTTGTATTTTTAGTAGAGATGGGGCTTCACCATGCTGGCCAGGCTGGTCTCAAACTCCTGAGCTCAGGTGATCTGCCTTCCTTGGCCTCCCAAGCTACTGGGATTACAGGCGTGAGCCACCACGCCTAGCCGGTTTACTTTATACATATATGAGACAATGTCTCACTACGTTGCCCAGGCTTGTCTCAAATTCCTGGCCTCAAGCAATCCTCCTGCCAGGGCCTCCCAAAGTGATGGGCTTACAGGCGTGAGAGCCTGGACTGTGGTCTAGTTTAGAAGCTGCACAATGACTGAAGTATTTCATTGCTTTGGAAGTGAAATGGAAAGAGTAGAGGGGCTGGAACGTGTTCATCAGCCAGTGCTCCCTTCCACTAAGCTGGTGATAAGCTAGTGGCAGTGGTAAAGGTGAAATGGGGTTATGCTGGTCATCTCCAGAGATTCGTGCATGGTCCCAAAGAGACACTATAATAATATGACAGCTGGGCACCCCAGCACTTTGGGAGGCCGAGGAGGAGGATCTCCTGAGCCCAGGAGTTTGAGACCAGTCTGGGCAACACTGTGAGAGCTTGTCTTTACAAAAAAAAAATTAGCCAGGTGAGGTGGCACACACCTACAGTCCCAGCTACCTGGGAGGCTGAGGTGGGAGGATTGCTTGAGCCCAGGAGGTCAAGGCTGCAGTGAGCTGAGATTGCGCCACTGCGCCCCAGCCTAGGTGACAGAGCAAGACCCTGTCTCCAAAGAAAAAAAAAACAGAAAGAAAAATAATATGAGGGCTTCCACCACAATCAAGCATCACAATTTATGTACTTTACAAAATACAAAATATTATCTTTACTGATAAGCATTTTCACATATATTATTTCATTTGATGTTGTTATACTTATTTTACATGCGATTGCAACTGAAGGTCAAGGAAGCCATTGACTTGTCAGGTCACAAATGTCATCTAAATAGCCAAGACAGGCCTCAAATCCAAGTGTTCTGCCTCTAAATCTAATTTCAGACCACTGTTCCACCTGTACCTGAGGAAACTGGGGTGACTGACTAAATAGGGATCTGGTAAGAACCTTTTTTTCCAAACTCACGGGATAAAGTTGCTTAGTACAGGAATTCTACCAAACCTGGAAAGCATGTCCTCCTCTTAAAGTCAGGAAAAGAGTAATTATACATTTTTGCTACAATACTTCCAACTAGACCATGAGCCTCAAAAACCCATAAACTGAGAGCAGTTATATAACTTTCTATTACCAACAACAATATCACTTCTCTCAAAGCCCTAGAGTCCTAATCTTGGTTATACTGACCATATGTGTGATTCCAGTTCACCAATGAAACCCCTATGGGCCTTCAATCTCCCAATCTATACAAAAAAGAAAATTACTTAGGCCTTACCCAGACTGCTATGAGGTCTAGGTGAAATAATGTATTTGATAAGATAGATTAAGCCTGAAGCAGAGTTCTGAGGGAACAGAAGCCCAATTTGTACCCAGGAGCTGAGTTAGAACACTCTTCCTGCCTTTCTAAGAGTATTTTTACTACCATTTACTACTTTCTATTTCAAAATATCATTAAAACAAAGATGCAACTCCCCAAGGGTGAACTGACCTGCCATTTGGTGGTTAGTAACCAACATACTATAGAATCAGCCAGAGCTTCCTGGGTTCAATTTGAAAATTCTACAGGTTTTTCTAAGGTTCCATAAAATAGGTGCTGTGATAATTCAGAGGAAGAGGACAATATTTAAACTATAGACCTACAGGTGCTTTGGCTCACACCATGGTCAGGAATTTGAGACCAGCCTAGGCAACATGGGAAACATGACAAAACCCTGTCTCTACAATAAAAATACAAAACAATTAGCTGGGCGTGCTGGCATGTGCCTGTAGTCCCAGCTACTTGAGGGCTGAGGTAGGAGAATTGCTTGAGCCCAGGAGGTCAAGGCTGAAGTAAGCCATGTTCATGACACTGCTCTCCAGCCTGGGTGACAGAGTGAGACCCTGTCTCAAAAAAATAAAATAAAATAATAAAAAATAAACTCAAACTATGAAAAAAGCAAAAAATAAAAACAAAAAATAAAAAAAAAACTATGGCCTAGACAAGAATTAGTAACCACAGTCTGAAGTCCAACAGCCACAAGGTCCACATATGTTGCTATTCGCTACAAATATATTCCTCTTTTTAAAAGAAAGGTAAAATAAAATTGTATTTTTATCCTGGAGCATGTCAAAATAAAAACACAAAGTTCTTGATCTACAAAACTGTATCAGTACTCTTCACCACAAGATGTCACTACTGGCCAAGAGAAGCATTACAAAATACTTTTCATTTCTGAGTATCTTACCTTAATGTCTTTTAGAGAGACAAAATTCTCAATACCTAATTCAATCATATCCAGCACATGGTAGTCATACATACGACCTGGAAGGAAAATGTATTTTTAAGCATGTATTTTTCCCAAAGAGCCACCTTACATATACCCACAAGAGCTGTGTATTCAAAATGTCCTAATATCTGCCTCTTTTTTCTCCCTATACCCCCGCAAACATATCCCACTTTCTTACATTTTCAACTCTACTTATTGATTGTTATGATATTAGTCATGGAAAGGATCTCAGATATTACTTAGCCCAACTCCTTTATTTTATAGAAGAATAAATGACAGCTCACAGAAGGTAAAGGGCTTGCCTAAGCCAGTGAGCATGCCAGGCTCAATCTCAATACACTGAGGCTAAGGTTCTTTTTCAAATCTATTTATTCAATAGATATTAGAGAAGGATTAATTTATGTGGGTCGATACATTTTTTTTCTAATATTGATTTAGTACATATATATATATTTCATATGAAAAAAATATCTACAACTTAGGATAATTTTCCCCCCCAATTCCAATGGATCCATGCTATTTGGGAGCTCAGAGACACTCAATGCAAGTATAAAGTAATTGTGTTGCATCTACAACTAAGTAGGCAGGGATGCTGAGAGCCCGAAGAGACCACGCTTCCCGTTTAAACCAGAATTTGATTCCGACAGAGACAGAAGGAAAAGGCATTCTAAGAAACATGAATTACCAGGGAATCTTTTCATATTCTTTCTTACTTATGGCACTTCACTGTATTGGTAGGGTCATATTTATATGCCCCATTCTTTACTTGCTGACCGACATAAATTTTTTTTTTTTTGAGATGAAGTCTTGCTCTGTTACCCAGGCTGGAGTGCAATAGCATGATCTCGGCTCACTGCAACCTCTGCCTCCCTGGTTCAAACAATTCTCCTGTCTTAGCCTCCCGTGTAACTAGGATTACAGGTGTGTAATCTATTTCTTGGGAGCCTGCCTCTCCTTGGCACTGGCTGCAACCAATTATTATTTTAGAGAGACAGTTAAACAGCTGCCTGACTGTCACCTGATGGTCGCCTGACATTCCTGGTTGGGGTCGGGTGAGTGGGCAGCCTCTCCTGTCCTGTGCGTGTCTGCCTATCTACTGTAACAAGCTCTGTGACTCAGATTAACTGATGGTATTGAGGAATCAGGAGTAATCAATAAGCTGTAAACTAGTTTGGTGGGGCTTTTTGGTTTTGTTTTCACCTTGTGACATTGAATAAAAAATTTTTAGATCAGGCCGGGCACAGTGGCTCACGCCTGTAATTCCAGCCCTTTGGGAGGCCAAGGTGGGTGGATCAGCAGTAATCAGCAGCTAGTAATCAGCTGCTTCCCAATAAGATCTCAGGAGTTGGGTGGGTGGGCTCAAGCATGCACACTAGGAGGCAAAATGGCTGACTTCAACTGGTAATATGAACTTGCTCTATGCTTCAAATAAGCATACGTACAACTCCAATAAACACACCGTGCATGTGGCCCCTCCCAAGTGCTGGCAGGCCACTGCACAGGCAGACAGCTCATCCCAAGGAAAAATCAAGGTAGGAGGCTAGGCATGCTGGCTCACACCTGTAATCCCAGCACTTCAGGAGGCCAAGGTGGGTGGATCACTTGAGGTCAGGAGTTCAAGACCAGCCTGGCCAACATGGTGAAACCCCGTCTCTACTAAAATTACAAAAATTAGCTGGGTGTGGTGGCGGGCACCTGTAGTCCCAGCTACTCGGGAGGCTGAGGCAGGAGAATTGCTTGAACTTGGGAGGCGGAGGTTGTAGTGAGCCGAGATTGGGCCATTGCACTCCAGTCTGGATGATGGAGCAGACCAAGACTCCGTCTCAGGAAAAAAAAAAAAAAGAAGAAGAAGAAAAGAAAAATCAAGGGAGAAGAGACACCAATCCCCCTGAAGCATACCAACACATATAAAGCCCCCAAGTCAAAGGTCAAACAGCACACTTGAATCTCTCAAGTTGCATGCTTGGCGCTCCAAGGGTACTTCACTTCCTTTTACTTCCTTTTGTTCCTGCTCTATAACTTTTTTTTCCTTGAGACAAGGTCTCACTCTGTCACCCAGGCTGGAGTACAGTGGCACCATCTTGGCTCACTGCTACCTCCATGCCTCAGTCTCCTGAGTAGCTGGACTACAGGCACGCGCCACTACACCTGGCTAATTTTTGTATTTTTAGTAGAGATGGGGTTTCACCATGTTGGCCAGGCTAGTCTCGAACTCCTGGCCTCAAATGATCCACCCATGTCGCCACCCAAAGTGCTGGGATTACAGGCATGAACCACCATGCCAGGCCCCTGCTCTAAAACTTTTTAATAAACTTTCACTCCTGTTCAAATACTTCCCTCAGTCTCTTACTCTGCCTATGCCCCTTGGATGAATTATTTCCTCTGAAGAGGCAAGAACCAAGTTGCTGCAGACCCATATGAATTCGCTGCTGCTAACAAATTGACTCTATCAGTGAAAACATTAAAAGGTAAATTATACTTACCTATTACTAGATTATTTGGCCGCTTCTTATTATGGGAGCCAAACATGAATAAAGAACAATCTGACTTCTTTGAAAAGAATTCCTATAAAACCAAATAAATCCCATTTAGTCAACGCATAAATTTAAGAACTTTAAGAATCTTACCTTTAAAAATCTTACCTTCAGGCCAGGCACGGTGGCTCACACCTGTAATCCCAGCACTTGGGACGCCGAGGCGAGTTGATTACTTGAGATCAGGAGTTTGAGACCAGCCTGGCCAACAAGGTAAGACCCTGTCTCTACTAAAAATACAAAAGACAGCCAGGTGTGAAGGCACACGCCTGTAATCCCAGCTACCTTAGTGGCTGAGGCACAAGAATCGCTTGAAACCAGAAGGCAGAGGTTGCAGTGAGCTGAGAATGAGACACTGCACTCCAACCTGGGGAACAGAGTAAGACTCTGTCTAAAAAAAACAAAACAAAACAAAACAAAAAACTATACCAGTTTTTTTCTTTCAGTGGAAGTTAATGAAGACTTAATGAACCAGAAAGAAAAATACAGAGGAAAAGTATTTCCAGCTTTTTACTTCAAGTTTCCTGATTTGGGGTATTTTGGGAAAAGATGTATATTTCAAGACTAAGAATACATGAAAACTATTCAGTTAATAAATAAAATGAAACCATTTATTTTGTTATGCTGTCATTTTGGAATAGCACACCAAGTGTTTCATTTGCTGAACAAATTCCTTTTACTCGCAGGATATCACTACTATCATTGCATACATTCAAAACACATGAGGCCCAGTAAGGTGGCTCATGCCTGTAATCCCAGCACTGTGGGAGGCTGAGGCAGACGGATCACCTGAGGTCACCTGATGTCAGGAGTTTGAGACCAGCCTGGCCAACATGGTGACACCCTGTCTCTACTAAAAATAAAAAAATTAGCCAGGCGTGGTAATGCATGCCTGTAATCCCAGCTACTCAGGAGGCTTAGACGGGAGAATTCCTTGAACTTGGGAGGCGGAGGTTGCAGTGAGCCAAGATCACGCCATTGCACTCCAGCCTGGGCAACAAGAGCATTGCATACCAGCCTGGGCGACAAGAGCACTGCACTCCAGTTTGGGCAATAAAAGCAAGACTATCTTAAAAAAAAAAAAAAGTTATCTGGCTGGGTGCAGTGGCTCATGTCTGTAATCCCAACACTTTGGAAGGCTGAGGTAGGTGGATGGCTTAAGATCAGGAGTTTGAAACCAGCCTGAACAACATAGTGAAACCCTGTCTCTACGAAAAATACAAAAAATTAGCTGGGTATGGTGGTGAGCATCTATAGTCCCACCTACTTGGGAGGCTGAGGTGGGAGGAAGGATTGCTTGAGCCCAGGAGATCAAGGCTACATGCAGTGAGCCGTGATGGCACCATTGCACTCTAGCCTGGGTGACAGAGTGACACCATCTTGGAAAAAAGAAAGAGAGAGATCTTATCCATTTGGTTCTCAGAAGTACAGACTTCCATTACAGATTTCAGAGTAGTAAAAAAATCTAGGTGTGGGGTTCTAATCCTAGACAGCTCTTTTTACATTATGCCTGTAGTCTCCACATCCCACATGCTTTGATTCAGTTTACTGAGATCACCACTTTTAGCACGAAAATTAGAATCAACATGTTTTAGTCCAGAAATCAATTGGAAAGCCTCTTAAATTAATATTAAAAAAAAAAAAAAACAGATGAAAGAGTCATAACCCTCCATTTTTCTTTACTCCTTACAAGACTCTCCGAGGTATGGGCCCCCTAGTTTGGTTATCATTCATTCTAGCCTCTAAACAGAAGCATAAATGGCAAACAACTACCCACCTGGCCTGTCCACAACCAGAGTGGGGGAGGCAGAGTCAGAAAGTCCAAGAATTCAGGCTCTGCCACTAAATATCTGGACAAATAATCTTTCCTGAGAATTAACTTTATCAATAGGGATAATACCACCTCCTGCAAAAACTTGCAAAGGCCACATGAGATGTCATATGTGAACACACCTTGTACAATGTTGTACAATGTCCTGAACAAAGTAGGTGTCCAAAAAATATTTTCTATGGCCAGGTGTGGTGGCTCTTGCCTGTCACCCCAGCACTTTGGGAGGCTGAGGTGGGTGGATTGCATGAGCTTAGTAGTTGGAGACCAGCCCAGGCAATGTGGCAAAATCCCGTCTCTAGTAAAAATACAAAAAAAATCCGGGTATGGTGGTATGCACCTGTGGTCCCAGCTACTCAGGAGACTGAGGTGGGAGGATCGCTTGAACCTGGGAGGCGGAGGTTGCAGTGAGCTGAGATGGCGCCATAGCACTCAAGCCTGGGTGACAGAGTGAGACCCTGTCTCAATTAAAATATATGTATTTATTTTGTATGTCTAAATCAATGGAATTACTTTCTTAAAATTTTAAAAACATTTTCATAGTATGACTAACATCCCAAAGCTTTCTGTAAAACACCCCTCATATATACTTGAGTGTTTTATATACATACTCGTGTGTGAATGTGTGTGTGTGTGTATGTATATGTGTATATATATATATATATGTATATATATATATATATATATATATATATGTATATATATATATATATATATATATATATATATATATATAAACTCATCCCATTCTCCACAAAGTCTGCTTTTTATTTCTTAAAATTCTAGAACAGGGGTAGTCAAATTACCTGCAAAAAGCCATATAATAAGTATTTTAGGCTCATTCTTTTGTTTTGTTTTTAGCCAACTCTTCTTTTTTTTGTGAGACAAGGTCTCACTCTGTTGCCCAGGCTAAAAGTGCTGTGGTGCAATCATGGCTCACTATAACCTCAAACTCCTGCACTCAGCTGATCCTCCACCCTCAGTCCCCCAGATAGTTAGCACTTGGGCTCCCACCACCATTTCCTGCCAATTTTTAAATTTTTTTAAGAGATGGGATCTCAATATGTTGCCTAGGCTGGTCTAGAAATCCTGGCCCCATGCAATCCTCCCACTTCATCCTACCAAAACAATGGGATTAGAGGTATGAACCATGGTGCCCAGCCTAACCAACTCTTTTTTTTTTTTTTTTATTGAGATGGAGTTTCACTCTTGTTGCCCAGGCTGGAGTGCAATGCCGCAATCTTGGCTCACCGCAACCTCCGCCTCCCGGGTTCAAGTGATTCTCCTGCCTCGCCTCCCGAGTAGCTGGAATTAAAGGCATGTGCCACCACGCCTGGCTAATTTTGTATTTTTAATAGAGACAGGGTTTATCCATGTTGGTCAGGCTGGTCTCGAACTCCTGACCTTAGGTGATCCACATGCCTTGGCCTCCCAAAGCGCTGGGATTACAGGCATGAGCCACCACGCCCAGCCTAATCAACTCTTTAAAAATGTAAAAACCATTCTTAGCTCATGAGCCTCACACAAAGAGGGATTTGATCTGCAAGCAGTATATTTTTGCCAACCCCTCTCTAAAGCAGCAAAACTCATTTATCCAAGATTGTAGTAAAAAAAATGTGTGGAGAGGGTCAGGAGGAGAAAATTGACCACTATTTCCAACACAACCACTCCTTCCATAGCCATTTTGAGCTCCGTAGGTCTGGGATTCAGATAGCTAATAAATATATACTATAACTGGAGGTGGGAGATCAAAGAGAGGGAATGTCACAACCTCAAGTGTAAGAAAAGCTGTTGTCAGCTTTTATCAACACTAGACTAAAAAAGCTCAAATGCTACAGCTTTCACTACGTAACACTGCCACAAAGTGGTCATGCAACTAAAAGCATTATGGTATCACAAAAACAAAACCAGGCCTTGATTAAGTACTATATGAAAGAGAATTCTGAGATAAATCTTATATTTTTACTTTCATGATCTTTTCAACAAATGACTGTAAAAAACCTGAGACAAATAAAAGTAATTTGAAAAAAACTGAGTAAAATGCATTTTATCAATACTATCTTAATTTTCACTGCAGTTAGTTACAATAAGATTATTTGATTTTAATCTAATCAATCATTGAGATTAATTTCTTTTTTTTTTTTTTTTTTTTTTGAGACGGAGTCTTGCTTTGTCGCCCAGGCTGGAGTGCAGTGGCGCGATCTCGGCTCACTGCAAGTTCCACCTCCCGGGTTCACGCCATTCTCCCGCCTCAGCCTCCCGAGTAGCTGGGACTACAGGCGCCCACTACCACGCCCGGCTAATTTTTTTTTTTGTATTTTTAGTAGAGACGGGGTTTCACCGTGTTAGCCAGGATGGTCTCGATCTCCTGACCTCGTGATCCGCCCGCCTCGGCCTCCCAAAGTGCTGGGATTACAGGCGTGAGCCACCGCGCCCGGCCGAGATTAATTTCTTTCTTTTAAATTCACTAACTAAAAGAAAAAAACATTAAAAAGGTCAAGTGACCTTAAGAAAAAAAAAAAAACAAATAATGGGTTCCTGGTTGGGTGTGATGGCTCACACCCATAATCCCAGTACTTTAGGAGGCCAAGGCGGGCAGATCATTTGAGCTCAGGAGTTTAAAACCAGATTGGGCAACATGGCAAAGCCCTATCTCTACAAAAATTAGCCAGGGATCGTGTCGTGCACCTGCAGTCCCTGCTTCTGACATGGGAGAATGGCTTGAGTCTGGGAGGTGGAGACTGCAGTGAGCAGAGATCATTGCAATGCACTCCAGCCTAGGCAACAGAGCCAGACCCTATTTCAAAATAAACAGTGGGTTCCTATCAAGAAAACATAATCATATTAAGTTTTTTTATTTTTATTTTTTAAATAGAGACAGGGTCTTGCTACGTTTTCCAAGCTGGTCTCGAACTCCTAGGCTCAAGCAATCCTCCTGCCTTGGCCTCCCAAAGTGCTGGGATTACAGGCGTGAGCTACTGTGTCTGGCCCCTGATGATTTTCTTAAGGAAGAAACCAATATCATCACATACTGAAAGTACATTCATCATTCTCCATTTACTATAAACAATCTTTGATTTCACTTACCAGTTTTTTCATTTAGTTTTGGTTGACTATACACTCAAATAAGAATCTGATTAACTCTAGGAAAGCAACTGACATCTGTTAGCAATAATTCAGGTAGTGTTCCTTGTTTTAAAAGTATCCAATTGTGTGTGATGGTGTACACCTGTAGTCCCATCTACTTGGGAGACTGAGGCAGGATGATTGCTTGAGCTCAGGAGTTTGAGACCAGCCTGGGCAACATACCAAGACCCAATCTTCAAAAAAAAAAGAGTAAAAACATCTGAAGGAAGAGTCATATTTTTAAAACTCAAACTTGCTTTATAAAAACAGATCTATAACAAACTTCCTTTTGAAAATTCATTATGTCCTTTAAATGCAACTCAAGTTAAAAATTTTTTTTTTTTGAGCCGGAATTTCACTCTTGTTGCCCAGGCTGGAGTGCAATGGCGTGATCTCGGCTCACTGAAACCTCTGCCTTCCAGGGTCAAGTGACTATCCTGCCTCAGCCGCCTTAGTAGCTGGGATTACAGGCATGTGCCATCACGCCCGGCTAATTTTTTTTGTATTTTTAGTAGAGACGGGGTTTCTCCATGTTGGTCAGGCTGGTCTTGAACTCCCAATCTCAGGTGATCCACCTGCCTTGGCCTCCCAAAGTGCTGGGATTACAGGCGTGAGCCACCGCGCCCAGCCAAGTTTTAAAAATTTTATCAATATATTTGCAGGCAATGAAAAATACATTTCCCAGCCATAGTGAAATGAAAGATCTATAGATATTTTTTAAAGTATTTCCTCTCCATTTTACACAAAATTCCCTCACACAGGATGACTTCTAATGTTTAAAAAATCACAAATTTGGAGTACAAATGAATTAGTCTGAATAATTACTACTTATATGCTTTCTTAAATCATAAAGATTATTATACTTACCAGTGATGTCTGATCCTCAAAAGGTCTTGTAATATTTTTCCTAAGAATATCAAAAAAGTGACAGTTTTAATAATCTAAATAAGTATATACAATTAATATATTAAGGTAATTTTATATTCAGATGATAAAACAATTGAAAGGATATTCATCCATTCAAATATTTATTCAGTGCCTGTTATATGCCAGGCTACCATTCTAGGAGCTAGTGATACTATACTACTACATTAAACAAGATGCTTGCTTTCATGGAGTTTATAGGCTCGTGGAAAATAAGTAGTCCTTTGTACATATGGATTCTGCATCCTTCTGCATCCATGGATTGATTTGACCAACCACAGATTGACGGTATTCAATAGACAAAGAAAGTGTGTTAAAAAAAAAAAAAAAAAAAAGCAGGGGGCGCCGAGCACAGTGGCTCACAACAGTGAAATATGATCATGCACTGCACTCCAGCCTGGGTAACAGTGAGACCCCGTCTCTAAAAAAAAAGTTAAGAAATAAAAAGAAAAAAGAACAATAAAAAGCAGGATAAACCAGAAAATATAGCATTATAACTATTTACATAGCATTTACATTATATTAGATATTATAAGTAATCGAGAGATGATTTAAAGTATATGCAACTTACTTTTATGGGAAGCATTTTTTAAAAAAAGGATACAGGAGGATGTGTGTGGGTTATATGCAAATACTAGGCCATTTTATGTAAGAGACGAGCATACCCAGATTTTAATAAGGGGAGGTTTCTGGAACCCATCGCCCACAGATACTGAGGGATGACTGTAGCTTATTCCAGGGCTGTGGTAAGGAAAAAGACAAGATGAACCCAGATAATTTTGTGATGTTAGAAAGTAAGGAAGTGCTCAAAAACAGGAGGCATGTTGAAAGGCCATAGGAACCAACGTAAAAGAGTTCCCAGCTGGGAGCAGTGGCTCACGCCTGTAATCCCAGCACTTTGGGAGGCTGAAGCTGGTGGATCACCTGAGGTCAGGAGTTTGAGACCAGCCTGGCCAACATGGTGAAACCCTGTCTCTACTAAAAATACAAAAATTAGCCAGGCACCTGTAATCCCAGCTACTCAGGAGGCTGAGGCAGGAGAATCGCTTGAACCCAGGAGCCAGAGGTTGTGGTGAGCTGAGGTTGCACCACTGCACTCCAGGCTGGGTGAAAGAGTAAGACTCCGTCTCATACTAAAAAAACAAACAAACAAAAAAAAAGGGGGGGGTTCCCAATTGCCAAACAGAACAATTTAAGCAACAAAATTAAGAACACTGGATTATAATCCAGAAGAATATATGAGGAAAGCACACATTTTTGTAGTGTTCTTGACAAACATGCATAACCTCAATCAATTCATGAGAAAATTTAAACCCAAATTGAGGGATAATTTACAAAATAACTGACAAGTACTTGTCAAAAATGTCAAGGTCATCAAAGACAAGGAAAGACTAAGGAACTGTCACAAATTGGAGAAGACTAAGGAGGCATGAAAACTAAATGCAACATGGGATCCTGGAAGAGAAAAAGAGTATTAAAACGAAAACTAAGGCCGGGCACGGTGGCTCACGCCTGTAATCCCAGCACTTTGGGAGGCCGAGGTGGGCGGGTCACCTGAGGTCGGGAGTTCGAGACCAGCCTGACCAACATGGAGAAATCCCGTCTCTACTAAAAATACAAAATTAGCCGGGCGTGGTGGCGCATGCCCGTAATCCCAGTTACTCGGGAGGTTGAGGCAAGAGAATTGCTTGAACCCAGGAGGCAGGTGTTGCAGTGACCTTAGATCATGCCACTGCACTCCAGCCTGGGCAACAAGAGTGAAACTCCATCTTAAAAAAAAAAGAAAAGAATGAAAAAAGAAACTGGGCCGGGCGGGGTGGCTCACGCCTGTAATCCCAGCACTTTGGGAGGCCAAGGCGCGCAGATCACCTAAAGTCAGAAGTTTGAGACCAGCCTGGCCAACATGGTGAAACCCTGTCTCTATTAAAAATACAAAAATGAGCTGGACATGGAGGTGCATGCCTGTAATCCCAACTCAGGAGGCTGAGGCAGGAGAATCACTTGAACCAGGGAGTCAGAGGTTACAGCAAGGCGAGATCATGCCACTGCACTCCAGCCTGGCAACAAAGCTAGACTCCGTCTCAAAAAAAAAAAAAAAAAAAACCACACAAAAATTAGCCAGGCGTGGTGGCACGTGCCTATAATCCTAGCTACATGGGAGGCCAAGGCAGAAGAATTGCTTGATCCCAGAGTTAGAGGTTGTAGTGAGCAGAGATCATGCCACTGCACTCCAGCTGGGTGACAACAGGACTCCGTCTCAAAAGAAGGAAAAAAGAAAAACTGGTGCTAATCAAATATGTCTGTCATTTGATTAACATGAGTGAATCGGTGTTAATTTATTAGTTTTGATCATTGCATTATGGTTATGCAAGATGTAACATTAGGGGAAGCCAGGTGAAGGGTATATAGGAATTCTGCATTATTTTTGCACTTTTCTGTAAATCCGTATTTCAAAATAAAATATATATGCTATGGTTACAACTATGCAAGGACATTCAATACAAATGAAAAAAACAGACCAAAAGAAAGAAATTACAATATTAATAACTGCAAGGAATTTTAATATCTTTAAAAAAAGTTTTTGTTTTCCAAATCTTCCATAAAGTGGTTACTTTTATAATGAAACAAAATCATTTAAAATACAGTAAAAGAAATCATGACTTACTTTTTATATAGTACACCATATGGTTTTTTCAGTGCATACTGTAAAACAAAATTTATAGCTTTCAAAACAAAACACATTCTGAAAAGCAGAAATAAAAATAAAGCATCATAACAGTCACTCTCCAAGATTGCTCTGGGGCCTCAATCTTATTCTGAGGGCTTCTGCCTGGCTCCCATTTCATCACTTACAGTAACTTGAAATGTAAGCTTAATATTCTTGGACTAGACTTTCCTATTTAAAAGTTTCTATGCCCTGTCAATAGTCTATCCAACTTAAACAATTTCCTTCATTTCTTTAAACTCGACTTAGTCCAGTCTCTCTCTAGGGAAACAATGCCAGGTGCAGTGGCTCACGCCTGTAATCCTAACACTTTGGGAGGACAAGGCAGATCACTCGAGCCCAGGAGTTCGAGACCAGCCTGGGCAACATGGCAAAACCCTGTCTCCATAAAAAACTGCAAAAATTAGCCAGGCATAGTGGTGCATGCCTGCAGTCCCAGCTACTTGGGAGGCTGAGGCAGGAGGATCACCCGAGCTCAGGAATTCGAGGCTGTGGTGAACCGTGATTGCACCACTGCACTCCAGCTCTGGTGATAGAGTGAGACCCTGTCTCAGAAAAAAAAAAAAAGTAGTAGACAAAAACAGAAAAAATAAATTATATCACGAAAGGCTGATAGATTGAAATAATGTTGTGTGGAGATCAGAAAACTTAGAAACAGTCACAATGATGACAATTAGAATACTAGCCAGAGGTTAAACACAGCTCTTTAAAAAATGCCTATTATTCAATGTTCTTCATTTTTTTCCTAGTTCTACCTATCCACAAATAATCATTCATTTTATTTTATTTATTTATTTTTGACACAGGGTCTCACTCTGTTGCCCAGGCTGGAGTGCAATGGCGTGATTAAAGCTTACTGCAGCCTGAAACTCCAGGGCTCAGGTGATCCTCCCATCTCAGCCTCCCAAGTACAGACACATGCACCACACCCAGCTAATTTTTGTATTTTGAGTGGAGATGGGGTTTCACCATGTTGTCCAGGCTGTATTTTATTATTTTTTTAAATTTAATTTATAGAGATGGGGTCTCACTTTGTTGTCCAGGCTGTCGTCCTAGGCTTAAGTGATCCTCCCACCTCAGCCTCCCAAAGTGCTGGGATTACAGGTGTGAGCCACCACACCTGGCCTATAATCATTTATTACTTGTATGGCCAGTACTGCTCTACCATAGAGAATAACAAAGATGTCATCAGGTACTACCTTGCATTAGAGAAATGGGTAAATGAGGGAAACAATGAAAAATAAGGTGTAATAATCATTCATCAACTATCAGAGTTGGTGAACAAAGAAAATGCAACAGTAAAATCTACCTTTTTAAGTACTAAAACTTTTGATGATTCTTGGCCAACTATTTCCCTGTTTCCGTGTAATAAACATTGCCACCTCTTCTTGATGACTCAGAGTCATCATGATGAATTTTAATTATTGTAGTAATCTGTAATATTGTGCTGCTTTTAAAGCTTACTTAAATATGCAGGGTCATTGTGCTGATGGATACTAGAAGGAGAGGGGCAGTTTCCCGTTAGCACAATGAAATTCAGACAAACATTTCAAAAAAGGGATGGGCCTATATAAGGCATTCAGACATCTGAATTGATTATGCTTATCAGGCATAGAGTTTGGTCAAGTTTAAAATGTATTCAAAGCCAGGCGTGGTGGCTCACTCCTGTAATCTCAGCACTTTGGGAGGCCGAGGTGGACAGATCATGTCAGGTCAGGAGTTTGTGACCAGCCTGGCCAACATGGGGAAACCCTGTCTCTACTAAAAGAACACAGAAATTAGCTGGGTGTGGTGGCTCCCAGCTACTTGGGAGGCTAGAGGCAGGAGAATCGCCTGAACCCGGGAGTCAGAGGTTGCAGTAAGCCAAGATGGCACCACTGCACTTCAGCCTGGGCAACAGCGTGAGACTCCACCTCAATAACAACAACAAAAATGTATTCGATTACTTAATCGATTTAATTCAAAGATCTATTGGCTGTACTCAAGGCCTAATTAGTCAAATAACCTACTAGATATCTCCACATACTATGCCTTTTTTTTTTTTTAGTTGGAGTCTTGTTCTGTTGCCCAGGCTGGAGTAAGTGCAATGGCGTGGTCTCAGCTCACTCCAACCTCCATCTCCCAGGTCCAAGCAGATTCTCCTGCCTCAGCCTCCCTAGTAGCTGGGATTACAGGCACCCACCACCATGCCTGGCTAATTTTTGCATTTTTAGTAGAGACAGGAGTTCACCGTGTTAGCCAGGCTGGTCTCGAACTCCTGACCCCATGATCCGCCCACCTCGGCCTCCCAAAGTGCTGGGATTACAGGTGTGAGCCACCGCGCCTGGCCCATACTATGCCTTTCTTTCATTGATTACATATATATTGAGTACCTACTATGTCCAGACACTGGGCTGTACACTAGGCTACAGAGGTAGAAAAAACAAAGCTTTTATTTTCATTACTTAAATTACATGTCCCAAACTGAACCTTTCACCTTTCCCTCCAAACCTGCTCCACTTGATACATTTTCTAATTGGCATTATTGCCCATCAGGCACTCAAGCCAAAAACCTGGGAAGTCATACTTTTCACTAGTTCCCAACTCTTCTTTCCTCAACATCTATTCTTTCTGGTCATTTCTCATTTTCATTGCCACCACTGGACTCCAGATGCTCTTCACCTAGCTGGCAGCAATGGCTTAGTTTCCTACATTTGCTCTCAACCCTCTCTAATCAAGCCAATTAAAAGGACTGATGGTATCTCTTGCTTAATATCTTTCAATGACTACACGGAGCTTTCAGATTAGAATTCAAATTTCATGTTACTATGTGACCCATGCCTCCTCTTCTAGCCTCATCTAGCCCACTCTCCTTTGGCCATGCCCAATTATTTACAGTTCTCCAAATGCATCAATGCTCCTTCATATTCCCTTTTGCACAAACTTCTTTCTCAGCCTCAGAGGGTCTTCTCTTTCTCTCCCACTTCTTGCACCAACTTCTCGTTCAAAATGAAGCTGCAGTGTTATCTCTGGGGGAACCTACCCTGTGTGGGGGTCCCCCTATGTGATTTTTTTTTTTTTTTTTTTGAAATGGAGTCTCTCTCTGTCACTCAGGCTGGAGTGCAGTGGCACAATCTCGGCTGACTGTGACCTCCACTTCCCAGGTTCAGGCGATTCTCCTGCCTCAGCCTCCCGAGCAACTGGGACTACAAGCGCCCGCCACCACACCCAGCTAATTTTTGTATTTTTAGTAGAGACGGGGTTTCACCATGTTGGCCAGGCTGGTCTCGAACTTCTGACTTCGTGATCCTCCTGCCTTGGCCTCCCAAAGTGCTGGGATTACAGGCGTGAACCACCGTGCCTGGCCTCCCCTATGTGATTTTAACTGTTTCCCACCCTACCCTGTCCATGCCTCCAGCACAGCACAATGTAAGAACTTTTCACATGTCTATCTCTCTAAGCTCACTGAAAGAACTGTGTCTCACCTATTAATTCCCAGCACAGGCACAGTAACCGGTGTTGTTGAATGACTAAATATACAGGAATATGCAGTCACTTCTCTTTACAAATTAGATTTTTTCCTAAAATGTAAGTAAGCCAAATTCTAGTAATTGAAAACAGTTTAAATTTACTAAGGGAGACCTTTACTCTACCAGACCCACCTGTGCTCCTAAAAAACAATAATAAAATTTACTAAGAGAACTAGTTGCTTTAAGAAAAGGTGCCACGCAAGGTAAATAAACCCCCAACTTTAGCTCTTCTCTAAGACTAGTAGCTCTTATGGTAAGGCAAGCTTATCTACGTATTTCTCCGACAGCCCACCCTAGCATGCTGAAAATTCTAAAATGACTTCAACACCTTTTAAAGATTAAGTATATATACTTACCACATCTTTAAGTACTTTTGTCACTGTTGCATTTGCATTTCCCCCTTTAATCAGCATGGCATTTTTAATATTTTCATTGAGTTTCGGTTCTTTCTTCTCAAGGAATCTCTTGGCTCTTTTCGTTTTGGGCTTTCTGTTCAGAAAAGCACAATTCATAACTATTTAAACATTTTCCTCACATTGCAAAGCCATGACTTAACTAATATGAAAATTCTTAAAAACATATTTGTCACTTAGGGTTCCACCCTTAAAAAAAAAATCTCACTTTCTTTTTTTTGTTTTTTTTTGAGATGGAATCTCACTCTGTCACCCAGGCTGGAGAGTGATGGCACAATCTTGGCTCACTACAACATCCACCTCCTGAGTTCAAGCAATTCTCCTGCCTCAGCCTCCCGAGTAGCTAGAATTACAGGCACACACCACCACGCCCAGGTAATTTTTGTATTTTTAGCAGAGACAGGGTTTCGCCATGTTGGTCAGGCTATTCTCGAACTACTGACCTCAGGTGATCCGCTCGCCTCGGCCTCCCAAAGTGCTGGGATTACAGGTGCGAGCCACAAGGGCTGGCCAAAATCTCACTTTTTTGGGAGATATTAGTAAAAGATATTTCCTTATTATTGTTAAATAAGTGTTTTGATAGCTTTAAAAAAAAAGCTTTCATTTTTGTATTCCCACCATTCTTTATTACTGCTCTTTCCAATCTTTTTTTTAAGTAAAAAAAGGCTCAAGTAAATACTGTCGCTGTTTTTTTTCTCTTACTCTTCCTTACTCTTCTTTTTTCTTCAAACTTTAAGTAGTCAAACTGTATCCTGTACCCTAATACAAAGAATTGAGCATCAACTGCTGATCAACCTGTGGACATTTACTAAACATAAGACTAATGACTGCTGGCCGGGCGCGGTGGCTCACGCCTGTAATCCCAGCACTTTGGGAGGCCGAGGCGGGTGGATCACGAGGTCAGGAGATCGAGACCATCCTGGCTAACACGGTGAAACCCCTTCTCTACTAAAAATACTAAAAATTAGCCGGGCGTGGTGGCGGGCGCCTGTAGTCCCAGCTACTCGGGAGGCTGAGGCAGGAGAATGGCGTGAACCCAGGAGGCGGAGCTTGCAGTGAGCCGAGATCGCGCCACTGCACTCCAGCCTGGGCGACAGAGCGAGACTCCGTCTCAAAAAAAAAAAAAAAAAAAAAAAAAAAGACTAACGACTGCTTATTTTTCTTTTAGGTTTAAGACCACAACGCCTGCCAGGAAGTATACACTGTTGCACTCCAACATCATTGCTGAGAATGCCAATATTATTGCCAACAATGGGGAATAATAAGGCTGATGTTTACATGGAGTCACTCTATTAAGGCTTAATCTTCACCACAATCCTGAGAGTTACAATTCTTATTTATTTATTTTTTATTTATTTTTTTGAGACAGAGTCTCGCTCTGTCGCCCAGGCTGGAGTGCAGTGGTGCGATCTCGGCTCACTGCAAGCTCCGTCTCGCAGGTTCACGCCATTCTCCTGCCTCAGCCTCCCGAGTAGCTGGGACTACAGGTGCCCGCCACCACGCCCGGCTAATTTTTTGTATTTTTAGTACAGACGAGGTTTCACCGTGTTAGCCAGGATGGTCTCGATCTCCTGACCTCATGATCCCCCCGCCTCAGCCTCCCAAAGTGCTGGGATTACAGGCGTGAGCCTCCACGCGCGAGTTACAATTCTTATCTTCACTTTACAGATGAGGCAATTGAACAGACAGGTAATGTGCCCAAGATCACACAGCAAGTAAACAGGCCAATTTTTAAAATGAGCTAGGGCTGGGAGGTGGCACATAGCCTGTAATAAAAACACTCTAGGAGGCCAAGGTGGATGGATCACTGAGCCCAGAAGTTCGAGACCAGCCTGGGCAACACTGCAAAACCCTGTCTCTACAAAAAATACAAAAATTAGCTGTGGTGGTGTGCGCCTATAGTCCCAGCTACTCAGCAGGCTGAGGTAGGAGGACTGCTTGATCCCAAGGAGGTCGAGGCTGCAGTGAGCTGTGATCGGGCTACTGCACTCCAGCCTGGGTGACAGAGTGATATCCTGTCTCAAAAAAAATTTTTTTTTTAAATCTAGATTTAAAAATTCGTCTAGATCAATTACCCTGTAAAATATGAAGGGAAAATAAATTCTTTATTCTGACTTTATGATGTGACAGTAGGAGTGGCATGTTTTTACACACTTCTGTTCAAAAGAGGGGCTTCACCTCTGCTTCCTCTACAATGAGCACTTTGCTTTTCAGACAGTTCTCTGCCATCTACTGAAAGAATTCTTCCTCCCAAATAATTATGACCCTCCCTCGTCCAGTCCCATGGACACTTTGGGAAGAAAAAGAGACTATACATACACTTAAGTTTCCCATGTAGATTTTTAAAATACTCCTCCAGATAAAATGTCACATATAAAACTTCTAATCATTTACTGGTTGATAAAGATACAAATTATTCTATCTTTTGTATCTCATTAAACAGCAACAAATGCAAATAGCAATTAACATGTTTTATTAGCTGCCTGCTCCTAATTGAGGTGTGAACTAGTCCCAATACCTAGTAAACTACTCTTTGTAGTCCAAACAGCTAGAGGCATAGCAGGTGTGCAAAATCTCTGAATGACTAAAACTGTCGTTTTGGATACATGTTAACCTAGGTAAATAGCAAGAAAATCACAGCAAGTAACAGCAGGGCTGTTTAGCCCAAATGTTCTTGAACAAATTTAAAACAGGTATCATTCAAGGATAACTCAGAGGAGTGTACAAAGTTGGAAGGAAAAGAAAAAACTAATGAACATTTCTAAGTGCTGCAGCAAAGGCTCTACATACATTCTCGAAACTAACCCTCACAGCTCTATGAAGTATGACTATGGTGAGCGCTATTTTACAGAGTAAACTGAGATTTAGAGATATTTAATGACCCAAAGTCACAAAGCTTTAAGTGGACGCGCCAAACTGTCACTCAGATCTGTCGGATTCCGAGGGCTGTGCTCCTAACCCCACTCTACCATCTGTCTCATACTTCGGAAGTCAGACGTTTTTCAACTGGCTAGGATAAAAGCGGCCAACGCTTCAATCCCACATCCCTCCCATCCCACGGCTCCCACTTGAGAGCTTCCCCACTGTCTCCTGGCAAGCAACTCGCGCTGAGGAGGACCCGGGCTGGTGATCGATTGGCCCCCACCCAGGTAATTAGAGGGGTAACCAGGAAGAGTGAGAGGCCGAGACAGTACCACCCCCATCACGGGACCCTTTCACCCCAACGCTCCCCGGGGCTGAGACCCAGCGCACTTACACAACTCGATCCAGAGTGTCCATCGCTACCGCTACCTGCAACTCTTAACCAGGGGGCAGGCACGTGCACTCGGCGATTAGGTGCGCCGGAACAGGCGGAACCGGAAGCTGCGCGTAACGCCACTTCCGGGGACGGCCTCGTAGAGGGCGTCTAGAGGCGCTGGCGGCCATCTTGATCGGAATCGCGCCCTGTTCCCTTGGTTACGGATTTTTGCCCCGGCTCTTTGCCGGAGTTACAGGTGCGAGGTAATACTTTTAAGTAACACTGGCCGGGCGTGGTGGCTCGCGCCTGTAATCCCAGGATTTTGGGAGGCCCAGGCGGGCGGATTACCTGATAACAGGAGTTCGAGACCAGCCTGGCCAACATGGCGAAACCCCGTCTCTACTAAAAATACAAAAATTAGCCGGGCGTGGTGGCGGGCGCCTCTAACCCCAGCTACTCGGGAGGCTGAGGCAGGGAGAACTGCTTGAACCCGGGAGGCGGAGCTTGCAGTGAGCCGAGATCGCGCCATTGCACTCCAGCCTGGGTGACAGAGCGAGACTCTGTCTCAAAAATAAAATAAAAATAAAATAAAATAACATAGACCCTCGCAGTTTGATGTACGCGCTAGTGTGTATACCTGGAGTCAGGTATTCAGAAACCAGATTTTATTCTTCAAGGAATCCCAGGATGCTAGAAAGGTTGATTGATTGCACGGTAGGTACTCACATAAGCACTAAAAACATTAATGTGAAAGGGGCACTATTGACAACTGTGCGATCAGTGTGATCAGAGTTTATGACTACCACAGTTGCCTAGTACATAAAAGATGCGCAGAAAATGTACTGCTGATCGTGATTTTTCCCCAGTTTTTAAGTTACCATATAATTCACATACCATAAAATGTACCCCTTTACAGTGTACAATTCAGTGATTTTTGGTGTATTCACAAAGATGTGCAAATATCACCACTAATTCCAGAATATTTAATCACCTCAAAAAGAACCCCCCGACACACACACCCAGTAGCAGCCCATGCCCCACTTCCCCCTCCTGCCAGCCCTTGGCAACCAATAATCTACTTTATGTTCAATGGATTTGCCTATTCTGAACATATATAAATGGTTTCGTGCAACGTATGGCCTTTTGTGTTTGACTTCTTTCACTATCTGTTTTTGAGGTTCATACATGTTGTAGCGTGGATCAGTACTTCCATTTTGTTAGGACTGAATAATATTCCTTTGTATGGATATACCACATTTTGTTTATACATTTATCAACCTAGGTACTTTTTTTTTTTTAGACATAGTCTTGCTCTGTCGCCAGGGCTGAAGTGCAGTGGTGCCATCTTGGCTTACTGCGCCGTCCGCCTCCTGGGTTCAAGCAGTTCTGCCTCATCCTCCCAAGTAGCTGGGATTACATGCACGCACCACCACACCTTGCTAACTTTTGTATTTTTTAGTAGAGACAGGGTTTCACCATGTTGGCCAGGCTGGTCTTGAACTTCTGAGCTCAGGTAATCCACGCGCCTCGGCCTCTCAAAGTGCTAGGAATACAGGCGTGAGCTACTGTACCCGGCAGCTTATGTACATTTGAATGGTTCCCATTTTTTGGCTATTATGGATTATGCTGCTTTGTGTTTTTTTGTTTTGTTTTGTTTTGCTTTGCTTTGTTTTGTTTCTGAGACAGAGTCTCACTCTGTCACACAGGCTGGAGTGCAGTGATGCAATCTCAGCTTACTGCAACCTCCGTCTCCTGGGTTCAAGCGATTCTAGTGCCTCAGCCTCTCGAGTAGCTGGGACCACAAGCGCGTGCCACCACACCCAGCTGCTTTGAATATTAGTGTACAAATTTTTGTGTGGACATATATTTTCAATTCTCTAGGAGAAAAATTGCTGGGTCATATGCTGACTCTTAAGTGTAACATTTTGAGGCACTGGTAAACTGTTTTCCAAAGCACCTGCACCACTTAAATTCCCATAAGCAATGTAAGAGAGTTTGGTATTAGTTTCCTATTTCTGTTGTAACAAATTATCACACATTTATTATTTTATACTTCAGGAAGTCAGAAGTCTGAAATCAGTTTTGCAGATCTAAAATGTAGGCCGGAAGCGGTGGCTCACACCTGTACCAGCACTTTGGGAGGCTGAGGTGGGCGGATCACGAGGTCAGGAGATCAAGACCATCCTGGCTAACACGGTGAAACCCCATCTCTACTAAAAATACAAAAAATTAGCCAGGCGTGGTAGCATGCCTCTAGTCCCAGCTATTTGGGAAGCTGGGGCAGGAGAATCACTGGAACCCGGGAGGTGGAGGTTGCGGTAAGCTGAGATCGCACCACTGCACTCCAGCCTGGGCAACAGAGTAAGACTCCATCTCTTAAGTAAAAAAATAAAAAAATAAATAAAATGAAGAAGTCAGTAGGACTACATTCCACCTGGAGGCTTCAGGGGAGAATCGGTTTCTTGGCTTTTTCCAGCTTCTATAGACTGTCTGCATACTTTGGCATTTCTCCATCTTCAAAGATCATCAGTTGAACTTCTCCTTCCATTGTCACATCTTTTTCTCTGATGCTCTGACACTCCTAACTCCCTCTGGCATCACCTGGATAATCCATGATAATCTCAAGATCCTTAATCGTATAGCAAATTCCTTCTGGGCATATAAAGTAACATATTCACAGATACCTGGGGGTTCTCAACATCTTTGGGCTGGGAGTTGAAGGAAGCATTGTTCTATCTACCAAAGGTTCCAATTTCTCCACTCCTCACCAAAACTTAGCATTGTCTATCTGTTTTATTAAGCCATCGTAACGGATATGAGTGGTATCTCATTGTGATTTTCATTTCCTTGATGACAAATGATGGTGAGCATGTTTTCATGTGCTGATTGATTACCCATTTTTATATCTTCTTTGGGAAAATGCCTATCTAAATCCTTTGCCCAGTTTTTAAATTGGGTTGTCCTTTTATTGTTGAGTTCTAATATTTTCTCATGTATTCTAGATATAAGTCCCTTACCTGATACATAATTTGCAAATATTTATCCCATTTAGTAGGCGTTATCTTGTTAATGTCCTTTTCAGCACAGATCTTTTGAACTTTGTTGAAGCCCAGTTTACCTATTTTTTCCTTTTGTTGCCTGTGCTTTTGGTATCATATCTAAGAAGCCATTCCCTATTCCAACATCACAAAGATTTACCCTATGTCTTCTTTCAAACATTTTTAATTGCAGCTTTTATATTTAAGCCTTTGGTCCATTTTTATTTTGATATATGGTGTGAGATAGGGGTTCAACTTTATTCTTTTGTATATGGATATCCAGTTGTCCCAGCATCATTTGTTGAAAAGATTATTCTTTCTCCATTGAATTGTCTTAGCATCCTTTTGCAATATCAATCGACCATAATTGTAAGGGTTTATTTCTGGACCCACAATTCTATTTAATTGATCTGTCTGGTTTTCATTATGATAGTTCCACACCTTTGATTACCATACAGCATTGTAGTAAGTTTTGAAACTAAGAAATGTGACTTTTATGATTTTGCTCTTTTGCAAGATTGAACTTCCATATGAATTTTAGGGTCAATTTCTCAATTTCTGCAACAAAGGCAGCTTGGATTTTTCTTTTCTTTTTTTTATGTTATTTTATCAATTTATTTTTTTTTTTGAGATACAGTCTCCCTTTGTTGCACAGACTGGAGTGCAGTGGTGTGAACACAGCTCACTGCAGCCTTGACCTGGGCTCAAGCAGTGCTCTCACCTCAGCCTCCTGAGTAGCTGAGATCACAGGCATGCACCACCACGTCTCGCTAATTTTTAAATTTTTTATAGGGATGGGGTCTCATGTTGCCCAGGCAAATCTCAAACTGCTAGGCTCAAGCAATCCCCTTGCCTCAGCCTCCCAAAGTGTTCAGATTATAGAAGTGAGCCACAGCACCCGGCCTGACTTCTTTTCCTAGTTTGTTGAATGCTTTTTATCATGCAAGTGTGTTGGATTTTCTGTGTGCTTTTTCTGCATCTATTGAGATGATCATGTTGTTTTGTCCTTTATTCTATTAACATTTTGTATTACACTGATTTTCATATGTCCAACCAACCTTATATTCTTGGAATCAATCCTATTTGGTCATGGTGTATGATCCTTTTTATATGTTACTGGGCTCAGTTTGTTGATATTTTGCTGAGGATTTTTGTGTCTATATTCATCATATTGGCCTGTAGTTTTCTAGTGGAATCTTTGTTTGGCTTTGGTATTGGATTAATACGGGCCTAATAGATTGAGATGGGATGTAATCCCTCCTCTTTAGTTTTTTGGAAAAGTTTGTGATGTCTGCTGTTAAGTGGCAGGACTGGTGGTGATGTTAGTGAGATTTTGCAGCGGTTATTAAGGATTTTTTTTTTTTTTTGAGATGGAGTCTCACTCTGTCACCCAGGCTGGAGTGCAGTGGTGTGATCTCAGCTCACTGCAACCTCCGCCTCCCAGATTCAAGTGATTCTCCTGCCTCAGCCTCCCTAGTAGCTGAGACTACAGGCGCCCACCACAACACCTGGCTAATTTTTGTATTTTTAGTAGAGACGGGGTTTCATCATATTGGCCAGGCTGGTCTTGAACTCCTGACCTTGTGATCCACCTGCCTCGGCCTCCCAAAGTGCTGGGATAACAGGCGTGAGCCACCGCACCTGGCTAAGAATTTTTTTTTTCAGTAAAACTTTATTAACCCACTCATTATTATCAGAATACAAATAGGAGTACACTGCACAGTGAAGAATTTGCATAGCAAATGAATGACATGAACAAAATATTCAGAAGTGTCACACACTTAAATTGATTAATTCAAGTATTTATTTTCGTGAAAATAATTTGTGAATGGCATGGTCCCTATCATTCTCCCCTTAATAACTTTTCAGTAACATGTTGTACTGACATGTTCAGTAATTGTTGTAAGTTAATACAATTGTATTTCATTTATCCTTAAATTGTAGTTGTTTTGATATATACATGTAATTTGAACTGGCCTCTCCTGAAAAAATTCCAAATGAGTATTTAACAGTACAAAGTTACTAATCACCATTTAAAAAAATGTACGATACAGCTGAGTAAAAGTATAGAAAATATTGTTATATTTTATAAATCTAAATATAGGTCAAGTTATTCTTGACAAATTCTTTGGAAAGAAGCTAATGCAAACAAATACTAGAGCAGCACCCCCTATAAGAAAGTACATGGTCCTTAGCACTTTGGGAGGCCGAGGCAGGCAGATCTCCTGAGGTCAGGAGTCCAAGACCAGTCTGGTCAACATGGTGAAACCCAGCCTCCACCAAAAACACAAAAATCAGCCAGGCATGCTGGCAGGAGCCTGTAATCCCAGCCACCCGGGAGGCTGCGGCAGGACCAGCTAAGAATCTTTAAATAGGGAGATTATCTTGGATTTTCCAGATGAGCACCAATCTAATGACAATGGACTTTATAAGAGGGAGGTAGAAGTTTAAGAGTCAGAGAAGGAAATGTGATAATGGAAGCAGAGGTCAGAGTGAGAGAGATAAGATGTAATGCAGCTGGCTTTGAATATGGAGGAAGGAGCTACAAACCAAGGAATTCAGGCAGCCTTTAGAACCTGGAAAAAGCAAGGAAAGAGATCTTGATTTTAGCCCCGTAACACTGGAACTTACAATTGTTTTTTGTCTTTTTTTTTTTTTTTTTTGAGATGGAGTCTCACTCTGTTGCCTAGGCTGAAGTGTGCAGTGGCATGATCTCAGCTCACTGCGACCTCTGCCTCCTGGGTTCAAGCAATCCTCCTACCTCAGCCTCCTGAGTAGCTAGGATTACAGGCATGGACCACCATGCCCGGCTAATTTTTTTTGTATTTTTAGTAGAGAACGGGGTTTCACCATGTTGGCCAGGCCTGTCTCAAACTCCTGACCTTGGCCTCCCAAAGTGCTGGGATTACAGGCGTTAGCCACCACGGCCCAGCCTTGAACTAAGAATTTGACCTCCAGAACTGTAAGATAATAAATTGATGTTGTTTTAAGCCACTAAGTTTGTGGTGATTTGTTACAGCAATAGTGGAAAATAATACAGTTCCCAAATGGGAGCATGAAATAAGAGTACAAAATAAAATTTTTCAGACATGATAGTAAAAGAGATCTTATTTTGCATCTGAGAAAACTAGAACCTCTACTATTTTCACCTTCTTATTAATGATACACAAGTATGGCCGGGCTCCGTGGATCACACCTGTAATCCCAGCACTTTGGAAGGCTGAGGGAGGTGGATCTCCTAAGCTCAGGAGTTCAAAACCAGCCTGAGCAACATGGTGCAACCCCATCTCCACCAAAAAATACAAAAAATTAGCTGGACGTCATGGCATGTGCCTGTGGTCCCAGCTACTTGGGAGGCTATGGTAGGAGGATCACTTGAGCCTGGGAGGCAGAGGTTGCAGTGAGCAGAGATCGTGCTACTGCACTCCAACCTTGGTGACAGTGTGAGACTCTGTTTCAAAAAAAAAAAAAAAGATGCATGTGTATGGCTGCCTTGAACCCATATACCAACTATCAGTAACTACCAGCTACAAATTGACATTAACAAAGGTGTATATTTACTTTGTACTGTATTAATAAAGTAAAATGTACTTATAGGCAATTTTATAAACAGCATTTTCTCATTCCACAGGGAAATAATGGTCAAAGTCATAAAATATAGCAAATTCATCTCCAAAATCAATACAAACATTTCTGGAAGATAATTCCATGTAAACCTTAGACATGTTAGGAAAGTTGAATATTTTCACATAAGCTATTGGAACAAGAGGAAATAAGAACAGATTCTAAAAAATTAAAAACTGCTGCTATACGAATAGAAAAGTATATATCGTCAGTAGTTTCACTGAGCTGGCTGTCTATCCATAAATTTATGATCAGCCGTGCAGTACATAATGAATAAATGAGTGGAGTTGCAAACATTTTTTTTTGAAACGGAGTCTCGCTCTGTTGCCCAGGTTGGAGTGCAGTGGCGTGATCTCGGCTCACTGCAACCTCCGCCTCCTGGGTTCAAGCGATTCTCCTGCCCCAGCCTCCTGAGTAGCTGGGACTACAGGCGCATGCCACCACGCCCGGCTAAATTTTTTGTATTTTTAGTAGAGACAGGGTTTCACTGTGTTAGCCAGGATGGTCTCGATCTCCTGACCTCATGATCCACCTGCCTTGACCTCCCAAAGTGCTGGGATTACAGGCGTGAGCCACCGTGCCCAGCTGCAAACATTTTTTATAATGGGCTTAAGGAATAATTCTCCATGATGCACCTTAACAATACAATCTTTTTTTTTTTTTTTTTTTTTTTGAGACGGAGTCTCACTCTGTCGCCCAGGCTGGAGCGCAGTGGCGCGATCTCGGCTCACTGCAAGCTCTGCCTCCCGGGCTCACGCCATTCTCCTGCCTCAGCCTCCAGAGTAGCTGGGACTATAGGCACCTGCCATGACGCCCGGCTAATTTTTTTGTATTTTTTACATGGGGTTTCACCGTGTTAGCCAGGATGGTCTCGATCTCCTGACCTTGTGATCCGCCTGCCTCGGCCTCCCAAAATGCTGGGATTACAGGCGTGAGACATTGCGCCCGGCTTTTTTTTTTTTTTTTTTGAGACAGGTTTTGCTCTATTGCCCAGGCTGGAATGTAGGGGCATGATCACAGCTCATTGCAGCCTTGACCTCCCTGGGCTCAGGTGATCCTCCTACCTCAGCCTCCTGAGTAGCTGCAACTACAGGTGTGCAACACCACACCCAGCTAATTTTTATATTTTTTGTAGAGATGGGGTTTCTCCATGTTGTCCAAGCTGGTCTCGAACTCCTGGGCTCAAGCAATCTGCCTACCTTGACTTCGGCCTCCCAAAGTGCTGGGATTACAGACGTGAGCCACTGCGCCCAGGCAACGATATGATCCTTTTAAATTGAAAAGTATTGTTTGTCAACAAAAGCAATCCACTGCATTCAGTGTCAAAAGTAGTACTTAGTGGGAGGCTGAGGCAGGCAGATGGCTTGAGCCCAGGAGCTCAAGACCAGCCTGGGCAACTGGCCAAACCCCTTCTCTATTTTTTAAAAATAATATTACTTAATTTTTTTTTTAAAGTAGTACTTAGTGTGATAGCTATACAGGGACTCTGGTTCTAACATTAGCTTTTAAGTAATCCTAGTGAGTTTAAGGCAATTAAACGGCAAAGAAATTCATAAATGAAATTCTAGTCTCACAAAATATTACATAGTTAAAAAATAAGACTTTATTTTACTAAATTTGAAACACTTATAAATAGGTAAGGAGCTTAACATGTATAATGTTTTCGTCAGAATTTAAGATTTTATTTTCCTCTTCAATTTAAGGTAGAACTACACTATTGCGTAGATGGGTTTCTTTTGCAAGATTACAAATCTCAAGAATATTCCACTTCTTTATACTTTTAATAGAGATGAGGTCTTGCTATCTTGCCCAGGCTGGTCTTGAACTCCTAGTTTAGGCAGTCCTCCTGCTTTGGCCTCCCAAAGTCTGGGATTACAGGCATAAGCCACCACGCCTGGCCTACTTTTTAATATTTTTCATGTTTTCTAAAATACATATGTATCAGGCCGGGTGTGGTGGCTTACGCTTGTAATCCCGGCACTTTGGAAGGCCAAGGCGGGTGGATCACTTGAGGTCAGGAGTTGGAGACCAGCCTGGCCAACATGGTGAAACCCCGTCTCTACTAAAAATACAAAAAATTAGCTGGGCATGATTGTGCACGCCTGTAATTCCAGCTACACGGGAGGCTGAGGCAGGAGAATTGCTTGAATCCAGGAGGCAGAGGTTGCACTGAGCCGAGATTGCGCCATTGCACTTCAGCCTGGGCGACAGAGTGAAGACTCCGTCTCAAAAAATAAAAATAAATAAATAAAATACATATGTATCAATTAGTATTATGTTTGGCTATTACAGAGAGTGACCTAACGAAGAGAGTAGCTTATTTCTCTCTTAGGTAGAAAGTGCCAAAGCCTCTGCCTTCTCTGCCTAAACAGCAGCAATAGCTACAGGTTTGGAAAGACATTCACAATCACAGGACCCCAATAAGCCTTGTGGAACCCAATCTGGCACCCAGCTCACTCAGTATTCCAGGATACAGAACAAGGAACAGCACAGCAACACAGTAGCATGAGACTTATTTCTGCAGGAGTCTTTACTCCAGCCTCCCAAGTGTCAGCTGGGGGGTAAAGAAACAAGATCATTTTCGGTGGGTGCAGAAGCCACCTGGCTTAGAAGCTTTATGCTCCAGAAAAACCAATTCCTGTTGAAACAGGACATGAGTATTGCTTCCAGAAATATTTGCAATAAGGAACACCACACTTAAGGAATCCCAAAGCCCATGTTTTGAATGGGCATTTGTAGTATGTGTTAGTCTTCCTGGTCCAGATAGTTTACCAATAAGGTGTCTTTTTTTTTTTTTTTTTTTTTTTTGAGACACGGTCCTGCCCTGTAGTACAGTGGCATGGTGTGATCTCGGGTCACTGCAACCTCCACCTCCTAGGCTCAAGCAATCCTCTTGTCTCAGCCTCCTAAGTAACTAGGACTACAGGCGCGCACCACCATGCCCAGCTACTTTTTTGTGTGTTTTTTAGAGAGGGTTTTGCCATGCCACTCAGGCTGGTCTCGAACTCCTGGATTCAAGTGATCCACCCATCTTGGCCTCCCAAAGTGCTGGGATTACAAGTGTGAGCCACCATGCCCAGCTAAGGGCTCATTTTTAATCATAAACAATATTGCCTAATATTACAGCTGACATTCCATTATTAACTTGCCTAGTAGGTTTCCAGAGAAACAGTGCTGAAAGCCAAATTCGAGGTCATTTCACCAGGGAGAAAGAAAGGATTTTATTAACCCTTTACTCATAGCAGTACTGGGTAATGTCACAGTATCAGGACCCAGTCTTCTATATTGCTGCTCTGCCATTCATGGCTTCTATTTCCAAAGTTACTTTGAAGTCCAAGAATGCTGCTGGATGGAGCTCTAGCTACCACATCCGTGTTCCAGTAGGAACAGATGAGCCCTGCTGCTTCCTCTTAAGCCTTTAAGTTAAAGGAAACTTCCCAGAAGCACCAGTCAGCACTTGTTTTTTTCTTGGTTTTTTGTTTTTGTTTTTTGTTTTTTTTCCATCACTCAGCACTTCTTATTCCATGTCAATGCCAGAACTTAGTCATATGACCACATATATCTGCAAGGAAAGCTAGGCACGTTGCTAACCTGAATACATTCTGGGATTCTGATACAAAGCCAAAAAGGGAGAATAGATAATTGGGTCAGGCAATTAGCATTCTCTCCTATACATACATATAGGGGGAACAATAAGCTGTTCATTAAAAGCTGAGACTAAAAAAAAGTCATATAAATTATTAGCTGGGCATGGAGGCATGTGCCTGTAATCCCAGCTACTTGGGAGGCTGAGGCATGAGAATCGCTTGAACCTCCGAGGTTGTGGTGAGCCAAGATCGTGCCACTGCACTCCAGCCTGGGCTGAGTGACTATCTCAAAAGTAAAAAAATTAAAAAGTCATATAGACATTGGAAAGATTATGCTTATAATCATCTGCTTATGATTTGAAAATGCTTTTTATTAAGGTAAGTTATTTTCCAATTAAATACAAAACTTTTTAAAGAAAAAATTCTTTGGGCCAGGCATGATGGCTCACACCTGTAATTATAGTACTTTGTCAAGGCAGGAGGATCACTTGAGCTCACTAGTTTGAGACCAGCCTGGGCAACATGGCAAAACCCCATCTCTACAAAAAATACAAAAATAAGCTGGGTGTGGTAACACACCCCTGTAGTCCCAGCTACTAGGGAGGCTGAGGTGGGAGGATGGCTTAAGCCCACGAGGTGGAGGTTGCAGTAAGCCCAGATTGTGCCACTGCACTATAGCCTGGGTGATACAGCCAGAACTTGATTTAAAAAAAAAAAAATTCTTCATCCTAGAACATTAGCTCTTTAATCTGTTAAAATAGCTATATCTCCATCAATTGTGAGATGTAATTAACATGAGGTATGTTTTAACTTACTGGTACTAGGTTAAACTATAGGAAATTGCTGTTGTTTTGTAGTTGGAAACAATCAAATATTAGCAATTTTACACAGCTCAACCTGTAACAAAGTATCGAAGAGTGAATAATTTACTTAAAAAATATAAACTAGCACAGATTTATTTTACTGCCATAATAAAATGACTAATACAGCTGACTTCCAATAATCTTTCTCAAGTGGGAATTATTTTTCTTGATAAAATACTTTGTTGTAGACTAAAAATAGGCCCCAAAGATTTCCATGCCCTAATCCCTAGTATTAATGCCTGTGTATGTTAAATGACCTGGCAAAAGAGACTTTGCAGATGGAATTAATGTTTTTTGGTTTTTTGGGGTTTTTTTTTGAGATGGAGTCTCACTCTGTCACCCAGGCTGGAGTGCAGTGGTGCAATCTCAGCTCACTGCAACCTCCGCCTCCCAGGTTCAAGCAATTCTCCTGCCTCAGCCTCCTGAGTAGCTGGGATTACAGGTGTGCACCACCACACCTGGCTAATTTTTGTATTTTTAGTAGAGATGGGGTTTCACCATGTTGGCCAGGCTGGTCTCAATCTCCTGACCTTGTGATCCGCCCGCCTCGGCCTCCCAAAGTGGTGGGATTACAGGTGTGAGCCACTGCACCTGGCCAAAATTAATGTTATACACCTTTGGCTGGGTGCAGTGGTTCATGCCTGTAATCCCAGCACATCGAGAGGCTAAGACAGGAGGATCACTAGAGCCCAGGAGTACAAGACCAGCCTGGGCAACATAATGAGACCCCATCTCTTCAAAAAAAATAAAAAAAAAACCAGCCAGGCATGTTGGTGCGTGCCTGTAGTCTCACCTACTCAGGAGGCTGAGGTGGGAGGATTGCTTGAGCCTGGGAGTTCAAGGCTGCAGTAAGCTGTGGTCACACCACTGCACTCCAGCCTGGGTGACAGAGCGAGACCCTGTCTCAAAAGAAAAAAAAAAAAGTTGGCCGGGTGCAGTGGCTCACGGTTGTAATCCCAGCACTTTGGAAGGCTGAGGCAGGCGGATCACGAGGTCAGGAGATCGAGACCATCCTGGCTAACACGGTGAAACCCTGTCTCTACTAAAAATATAAAAAATTAGCCGGGCGTGGTGGCAGGCGCCTGTAGTCCCAGCTACCCAGGAGGCTGAGGCAGGAGAATGGCGTGAACCTGGGAGGCGGAGCTTGCAGTGAGCCAAGATCGAGCCACTGCACTCCAGCCTGGGCAACAGAGCAAGACTCCGTCTCAAAAAAAAAAAAAAAAAAAGTTATCAACCTTAAAATAGGGAGATTATCAGGCCAGGCACAGTGGCTCACACCTGTAATCCCAGCACTTTGGGAGGCAGAAGTGGGTGGATCATGAGGTCAGGAGGTCGAGACCATCCTGGCTAACACGGTGAAACCCCGCCTCTACTAAAAATTAAAAAAAAATTAGCCAGGCATGGTGGCGGGTACCTGTAGTCCCAGCTACTCGGGAGGCTGAGGCAGGAGAATGGCGTGAACTCGGGAGGCGGAGCTTGCAGTGAGCAGAGATCTCGCCACTGCACTCCAGCCTGGGCAACAGCGTGAGACTCTGTCTCAGACAAAAAAAAAAAAAAGAGGGAGATTATCCAAGTGGGCCCAGAGTAATCAAATAGACATTTAACAGTGGAAATGGAAGACAGAAGGGTAGGTCAGACAGAGGGATGATAGAAGTAACAGGAATGTTTCAAAATGGGAGAGGGACTTCACCCACTATTGCAGGCTCTGAAGAAAAGGGGATCATGAGCCAAGGAATGAAGGCAGCCTTCAGAAGCTAGAAATGACCCTCAGCTAACAGAGAAGAAGGAAAGGAGACTTTGATCCTTTAACTGCAAAGAACTGAATTCTGCCAACAACTAAACAAACAAGGAAATGGATTTGCCCCCTACCCCAAAACCTCCATAAAGGAATGCATTCCTGCCAGCACCTTGAATTTAGCCCAGGTAAGACCCGCGTCACACTTCTCACCTACAAAACTATAAGACAGTACATTTGTGTTAAGTCACTGAGTTTGTAGTAATTTGTAACAGCCTCAAAGGAAAACTTTATATACTTACCTTAATACAACCTTGAATTTAAAGGACTCAGAAGGGTCCCTAAAGTAATTTAAAAATATTTCATTTTGCTCTCTCCCTCTCCCTCTCCCTCTCCCCACGGTCTCCCTCTCCCTCTCTTTCCACGGTCTCCCTCTGAAGCCGAGCCGAAGCTGGACGGTACTGCTGCCATCTCAGCTCACTGCAACCTCCCTGCCTGATTCTCCTGCCTCAGCCTGCCGAGTGCCTGCGATTGCAGGCGCGCGCCGCCACGCCTGACTGGTTTTCGTAATTTTTTGGTGGAGACGGGGTTTTGCTGTGTCGGCCGGGCTGGTCTCCAGCTCCTAACCGCGAGTGATCTGCCAGCCTTGGCCTCCCGAGGTGCCGGGATTGCAGACGGAGTCTCGTTAACTCAGTGCTCAATGGCACCCAGGCTGGAGTGCAGTGGCGTGATCTCGGCTCGCTACAACCACCTCCCAGCCGCCTGCCTTGGCCTCCCAAAGAGGCAAGATTGCAGCCTCTGCCCGGCCGCCCCCCCGTCTGGGAAGCGAGGAGCATCTCCGCCTGGCCGCCCACCGTCTGGGATGTGAGGAGCCCCTCTGCCTGGCTGCCCAGTCTGGAAAGTGAGGAGCGTCTCTGCCCGGCCGCCATCCCATCTAGGAAGTGAGGAGCGCCTCTTCCCGGCCGCCATCACATCTGGGAAGTGAGGAGCGTCTCTGCCCGGCCACCCATCGTCTGAGATGTGGGGAGCACCTCTGCCCTGCCGCCCCGTCCGGGATGTGAGGAGCGTCTCTGCCCGGCCGCCCCGTCTGAGAAGTGAGGAGACCCTCTGCCTGGCAACCGCCCCGTCTGAGAAGTGAGCAGCCCCTCCGCCCGGCAGCCGCCCCGTCTGAGAAGTGAGGAGCCCCTCCGCCCAGCAGCCACCCCGTCTGGGAAGTGAGGAGCGTCTCCGCCCGGCACCACCTCGTCCGGGAGGGAGGTGGGGGGGTCAGCCCCCCGCCCGGCCAGCCGCCCCGTCCGGGAGGGAGGTGGGGGGATCAGCCCCCCGCCCGGCCAGCCGCCCTGTCCGGGAGGTGAGGGGCGCCTCTGCCCGGCCGCCCCTACTGGGAAGTGAGGAGCCCCTCTGCCCGGCCAGCCGCTCCGTCCGGGAGGGAGGTGGGGGGGTCAGCCCCCCGCCCGGCCATCCGCCCCATCCGGGAGGTGGGGGGGTCAGCCCCCCGCCCGGCCAGCCGCCCCGTCCGGGAGGGAGGTGGGGGTGTCAGCCCCCCGCCCGGCCAGCCGCCCCGTCCGGGAGGGAGGTGGGGGTGTCAGCCCCCCGCCCGGCCAGCCGCCCCGTCCGGGAGGGAGGTGGGGGGGTCAGCCCCCCGCCCGGCCAGCCGCCCCGTCCGGGAGGGAGGTGGGGGTGTCAGCCCCCCGCCCGGCCAGCCGCCCCGTCCGGGAGGGAGGTGGGGGGGTCAGCCCCCCGCCCGGCCAGCCGCCCCGTCCGGGAGGGAGGTGGGGGGGTCAGCCCCCCGCCCGGCCAGCCGCCCTGTCCGGGAGGTGAGGGGCGCCTCTGCCCGGCCGCCCCTACTGGGAAGTGAGGAGCCCCTCTGCCCGGCCACCACCCCGTCTGGGAGGTGTACCCAACAGCTCATTGAGAACGGGCCATGAAGACAATGGCGGTTTTGTGGAATAGAGAGGGGAGAAAGGTGGGGAAAAGATTGGGAAATCGGATGGTTGCCGTGTCTGTGTAGAACGAGGTAGACATGGGAGACTTCATTTTGTTCTGTACTAAGAAAAATTATTCTGCCTTGGGATCCTGTTGATCTGTGACCTTACCCCCAACCCTGTGCTCTCTGAAACATGTGCTGTATCCACTCAGGGTTGAATGGATTAAGGGCGGTGCAAGATGTGCTTTGTTAACCAGATGCTTGAAGGCAGCATGCTAGTTAAGAGTCATCACCACTCCCTAATCTCAAGTACCCAGGGACACAAACACTGCGGAAGGCTGCAAGGTCCTCTGCCTAGGAAAACCAGAGAACTTTGTTCACTTGTTTATCTGCTGACCTTCCCTCCACTATTGTCCTGTGACCCTGCCAAATCCCCCTCTGCAAGAAACACCCAAGAATGATCAATAAAAAAATTAAAAAAAATAAAAATATTTCATTTTACTTTTTTTTTTTTGAGACAGTGTCTTGCTCTGTCGCCCAGGCTGGATTGCAGTGGCGCGGCTCACTGCAAGCTTCACCTGCCGGGTTCACGCCATTCTCCTGCCTCAGCCTCCCAAGTAGCTGGGACTACGGGCGCCCCCACCACGCCTGGCTAATTTTGTGTATTTTTAGTAGAGACGGGTTTTCACCGTGTTAGCCAGGATAGTCTTGATCTCCTGACTTCATGATTCACCCACCTCAGCCTCCCAAAGTGCTGGTATTACAGGCGTGAGCCACCGCGCCCGGCCTCATTTTACTTATTTTTTTGAGACGGTCTCACTGTGTCACCCAGGCGAGAGTACAGAGGTGCAAACACAGCTCACTGCAGCCTCGAGTTCCCAGTCCCAGGCCATCCTCCCAGGTCAGCTGCCCAGTAGCTGGTACCATAGGCGCACGACACTATGTCCAGCTAATTCTAAAAAATTTTTTGTAGAGACAGGGCCTCCCTATGTTACGCAGACTGGTCTCAAACTCCTAGGGTGCTCAAGTGATCCTCCCACCTCAGCTTCCCAAAGTGCTGAGATTACAGGTGTGAGCCACTGCACCCAGCCTAAACTGTATTTTAAAAATCCAACTCATGTCTGGTCCCAAATGATTCTGGTAAAATAAGTTGTGTTATGACTGGATATGTGTGTATAGCCAATAAAATGCAATAAAATATTAAAAGACTGAAAGCTACACAGCAATTATTTTTATGTAACAACTCTAAAAAGTTCTTGACAAGTTATTATGAGAAACATTTCATCTAGGAGTGATTTCTAAGGCAGCATTTGAGTTTCCATAAAAACAGAACCTTCTGTCTCAGAAGGTATATCAATAAGAGGACCAGAATCTTCTATTTCCAAGTGCATTGGTTTCTCCTGTTCACAACTCAGGTTTGAACTGTCGTTCATTTGAATCTCTTCCTCTTCCAATTCCAAAGATTTATCTGGGGCTGAAGCTATCACTTCTTCATCTTCATTTTCATGTAGAAAGTTACAAATCATGTTGGGTCGATAGGAGAAATCATTATCCTTTATTTGCAGCCATTCCACCCCACCTAATTTGGAGGGGATGAGGAATAAACAAAAAAAGAAACAAAAAATGAATTTTAGTATATTTTTCTTTAATTTAAATTTCTATCCTATGAATACATGTGAAACTGAAAGCCTAACATAAACCAAGAAATATGGTGTCTGTAACTACTGATAAAATATAATTTGCATCTTCTCTGGAGACCTTGGAATGCCTATTAGGTAGGTACCATCAAAATCACTACACGTTACCAACTTTGATTACTATTCCATGCCTTTTTCCAGAATTCATTTCTCAGCTCATTCTAAGAAATAATTTGAGCACTCTCTGCCATCTCATGCCTTCAAGGAAACTTATCACTTCCCTACAATTTTTTTTTTTTTTTTTAAGACAAAGTCTCACTCTGTCACCCAGCCTGGAGTGCAGTGGGTACGATCTTGGCTCAGTGCAACCTCCGCCTCCCTGGTTCAAGCGATTCTTGTGCCTCAGCCCCCTGAGTAGCTGGGATTATAGGTGTGTGCCACCATGCCTGGCTCATTTTTGTATTTCAATAGAGACGGAATTTCACTATGTTGGCCAGGCTGGTCTCAAACTCCTGACTTCAAGCCATCCACCCGCCTCACCTCCCAAAGTGCTGGGATCACAGGCATGACCCACTGCACCTGGTTATTAGTCCTTTTTCTTCCAATTCAGCTTCAACTATAGATGTTCATATTTTTTTCCTGCAATAACATTGTTCTCCTAGTCAGCCAGGCTCAAAATCTTGAAGCTTTCCTTTATTCTGTTATTTAGTATAGTACTTAAAATAGAATGAATTTGATGTTCACTCTTATTCATCCATGTCTGTTTCAATGTAATTTACTTTAGAATGCAAGTTCCTAGAAGGTAAGGGTCACACTTCCTCTGTCCTGTTTTGCCTCCAGCATGTAGCCGTGTTTGGTAGCCAGACTGCAAGATGGTCCCCAATGATCTTCACCTTCCTGGTATTCATGCCCCTGTGTAGTCCTGTCCCATACTGAATAGGATATTGTGGAAATGACAAGACTGTGACTTTTTTTTTCTTTGAGATGGAGTCTCGCTTTGTCACCCAGGCTGGAGTGCAGTAGCATGATCTCGGCTCACTGCAACCTCTGCCTCCTGGGTTCAAGCAATTCTCCCACCTCAGCCTCCCGAGTAGCTGGGATTACAGGTGCATGCCACCATACCTGGCTAATTTTTTGTATCTTTAGTAGAAATGGGGGTCTCACCATATTGGCCAGGCTGGTCTTGAACTCCTGACCTCAAGTGATCCGCCTGCCTTGGCCTCCCAAAGTGCTGGGATTACAGGCGTGAGCCACCACGCCTAGCCAAGACTGTGACTTCTAAGGCTAGTTCATAAAAGACACTGTGGCTTCTACCTTGTTTTCTTGGAATACTTTATCTGAGAGAAGCCAGCTGCCATATCAGGAGGACATTCAAACAGTCTTGTGAGGAGGACAACATGTCAAGGAACTGAGGCCTCCTGCCAACAACCAAAACAAATTTACAAGCCATATGAATAAGCCATTTTACTTCCAGCATTAGTCAAGCCTTCAGATGACTGCAGCCTAGATAACATTTTGACTGCAACCTTATCGGAGACCTGGAGCCAGAACCACCTACCTAAACTGCTCCCAAATTCCTGATTCACGGAAACTGTAAGATACTGGTTTTTTGTTGTTGTTTTAAGCTGTCAAGTTTAGGGGTAATTTGTTATGCAGCAGTAGGTAACCAATGCAGACTCGAATTGTTGGTTGCTCATTTATTTGACTAAACAAAACACCCAAATATTCCCAAAGATCTGTCAGATTATTAAAGACTAGGAAGAGGAAACTCACTCTAATAAGAATATCCCAATGATAGCTAAGCTTATGACACAAGTCAGCCTTTCAAGTTTATTCTAGAACCTAGTACCTCTTTCTTCCTATAATTATTACAAGGTGCCTAAAAAAGGGGATAGTTCAGGGATATACATAATAGGAACAAGGGTTTATTATATAGTTGTATATAGGTGATACAATTAATTTTATAAGATCAATGTACCTTCAAATGTTCATTCCTTGTTAAGCTATAAATACTCATCATGAGAATCTTATTTACTAGAGTTTCAAATATGTTGTTGAGCAGTGAACTTTTAAACCAACAAATTATTATTTGTTCAACTCCACAAACATGTGTCTGCTTCAGGTGAAAGAAGCACTAGTCTAAAAGTCTCTAGTATGTGGTGACTAGCAAGTGAAGAAGAACAAGTGGATGCAAATTAAGAACTCATCACTGTAATCCCAACACTTTGGGAGGCTGAGGCGGGAGGATCACTTGAGCCCAGGAGTTTGAGACCAGCTGGGTAACATAGTAAGACCCTGTCTCTATTTAAAAAAAAAAAAAAAAAAGGTTGGGTGCGGTGGTGCACACCTGTAATCCCAACACTTTGGGAGGCTGAGGTGGGTGGATCACTTGAGGTCGGGAGTTCGAGACCAGCCTGACCAACATGGAGAAACCCCATCTCTCTACTAAAAATACCAAATTAGCTGGGCGTGGTGGTGCGTGCCTGTAATCCCAGCTACTCAGGAGGCTGAGGCAGGAGAATTACTTCAACCCAGGAGGCGGAGGTTGCAGTGAGCTGAGATTGCACTACTGTACTCCAGCCTGGGCAACAAGAGCGAAATTCGTCTCCAAAAAAAAAAAAAAGAAAAAAAACTCCATCTCTACTAAAAATTAGCCGGGCATGGTGGTGGGCACCTGTAATCCCAGCTACTCAGGAGGCTGAGGAATGAGAATCACTTGAACCTGGGAGGCAGAGGTTGCAGTGAGCTGAGATCACGCCACTGCACTCCAGCCTGGGGGATAGAGTAAGACTCTGTCTCCAGAAAAGAAAAAAAGAAAAATGTCAAAAGAAAAAGAAAGGCTGGGCACAGTGGTCTCTTCAGGAGTTCTAGGCAAGCCCGGGCAACAGGGCGAGACTCCATCTCTACTAAAAATACAAAGGCCGGGTGCGGCATCTCACGCCTGTAATCCCAGCACTTTGGGAGGCTGAGGCAGGCAGATCATGAAGTCAGTTCCAGACCAGCCTGACCAACATGGTGAAACCCTGTCTCTACTAAAAATACAAAAATTAGCTGGGCATGGTGGCATGCGCCTGTAGTCTCAGCTACTCAGGAGGGTGAGGCAGGAGAATCGCTTGAACCTGGGAGGTGGAGGTTGCAGTAAGCAGAGATCGCGCCACTGCACTCCAGCCTGGGCGACGGAGTGAAACTACATCTCAAAAAAAAAAAAGAAAAAAACAAAAAAAGAAATAGCCAGGCATGGTGGAACACACCTGTGGTCCCAACTACTGGGGAGGCTGAGGTAGGGGGATCGGGGGCAGAGGTCACAGTGAGCCAACATCGCACCACTGCATTCCAGCCTGGGTGACAGGGTGAGACCCTGTCTCAAATAAAACAATTAAATAATAATAATAACAACAAAAACTAGACTGAGGACTAACAACTGTGGTCCTACAGTCTCCCCCACATTTAAAGCCAGGTTTTGGCCAGGGGCGGTGGCTCACACCTGTAATCCCAGCACTTTGGGAGGCCGAGGCGGGTTGATCATCTGAGGTCAGGAGTTCAAGACCAGCCTGGCCAACATGGCAAAGCCCTGTCTCTAATAAAAATACAAAAATCATCCAGGCCTAGTGGTGCATGCCTGTAATCCCAGCTACTCGGGAGGCTGAGGCAGAAAAATCACTTGCACCCAGGAGGTGGAGATTGCAGTGAGCCAAGATGGCTCCACTGTACTCCAGCCTGAGTGACAGAGCGAGACTGTCTCCAAAAAAAAAAAAAAAAAAAAAACCCAGCTTTTTCCAGCTGTGAGCCTGCTGAAGGCTGCTGCAGCTGCCAGAAGTTTCCAGGGGATTTCACCTTGGGAATTCAGAACTATTGTGATCATATCCACTTTGCTCACAAGGAAGTTTTTTCCCCCCACACATCAGACAGGTAATATGCTGACATCATAACAAGGTTTGAGGGAGGCACATCTTACACATGAATGTAAAAACATAATCATCATGCTTATGAACTACAAAAAGATACAAGGAAGTTTTTAATTAAAGAGGGGAGAGGGGGAAGGAGAAGAGAGAGACAGAGAACCACTACTGAATTCCCTAGGGCTTAGATACCAAGTTTCTTCAAAAACTCCTCAGTCATTTCCAATGCCAAGCAGATAAAAGATTTCTATGTCCCCAGTGCCCTAAGCTATATGAGAGTTCAACTGAATTTTAACTCTGCTTGGTACTTTAGATGGAGTACCCTCAATTTTAATATATTAAACATATTATGAGGCCAGGCACAGTGGCTCACACCTGTAATTGCAGCACTTTGTAGGCCAAGGTAGGTGGATCACTTGAGGTCAGGAGTTTAAGACCAGCCTGGCCAACACGGTAAAATCCGTTCTCTACTAAAAAAATTAGCCGGGCGTGGCCAGGCACCGGTAGCTCACGCCTGTAATCCCAGCACTTTGGGAAGCCAAGGCGGGCGGATCATGAGGTCAAGAGATCGAGACCATCCTGGCCAACATTGTAAAACCCCGCCTATACTAAAAATACGAAAATTAGCTGGCCCTGGTGGTGCGTGCCTGTAGTCCCACCTACTCTGGAGGCTGAGGCAGCAGAATCCCTTGAACCCGGGAGGCAGAGGTTGCAGTGAGCCGAGATCGCGACACTGCACTCCGGCCCAGGCGACAGTGCGAGACTCCGTCTCGATAAGAAAAAAGAAAAAAAAAAAATTAGCTGGGCGTGGTGGTGGGTGCCTGTAATCCCTGTTGCTCAGGAGCCTGGGGAAAGAGAATTGCTTGAGCCCAGGAGGCGGAGGTGGCAGTGAGCCGAGATTGTGCCAGTGCATTCCAGCCTGGGTGACAGAGCAAGACTGTCTGAAAAAACAAAAATCATGTATAGTTATTACTAAAAAGTACAAGGACTGTCCTGGCATCAATGTATCATTGTCAAAGCCAGGATCACCTATTTTCAGAGAATAAGGGAACTAACCTATGTTTTCTTCTCCTTCCTTCTTCTCTGTCAGGAGAGTTCTTGTCATGCTGAGCTTCTTCATTGTATGGCATTTATATTTTAGCACTGTTTTATTATTGCCTTCTGTATCAGCTAGAACAGAAATGAACAACATTATTATACTTCTTATGCCATCAAATAAAACAAAGATGAAGCCTTAGTAATTCCAGTGTAGGGAGTCAGATTAAACTACTTCCTGTCAAGATAGTGTAGTAAATTCAAGGTATAACTCATCCCTCCTGCTCCAAGCATAGAAAAATGATAGATAAAATACATTAACAGGCTGGGCACGGTGGCTCACACCTGTAATCCCTGCACTTTGGGAGGCCAAGGCGAGTGGTTCACCTGAGGTCAGGAGTTTGAGACCGGCCTAGCCAACATGATGAAATCCCATCTCTACTAAAAATACAAAAAATTAGCTGGGCATGGTGGCACACGCCTGTAATCCCAGCTACTCGGGAGGCTGAGACAGGAGAAATGCTTGAACCCAGGAGGCGGAGGTTGCAGTGAGCAGAGATTGCACCACTGCACTCCAGCCTGGGCAACAAAAGCAAAACTCTGTCCCAAGAAAAAAAAAAAAATACGTTAACAGTTGAAAGCACAACTGCATTCAAAAGTAACAAACATCTTCAAGGGACAGAAACACAGAGTTATGAGTGAGATTAAACCCATAGGTCTAACAGGCTTCATCCTTGAAATGGAAATTGGGGCCAGGAATTTTACCCTACAGCGTACTGGGATCTAAAATTCTACCAATCAAATTAAGGACCAAAGTCAGACTTAACTACCTGAAGCCAAAGTATGGAGTAGGGACATTCTCAATCATGAAAGCCTGAGGAAAAAAATTGCTGCCAACCTGCTGCCTGGAGTTGAAACTTTCAGAAAACTGTATGCCTAGGCAGGAGGGAGGATGAGGCCCTTGAGCCAAGGATATGAAGCACAGACACTTCCATACATTGCTACTGTGAGTGTAAATTGATACCATACTTTAGAAAGTAGGCTGCTTTGCCTATGAAGTAGCCCTTCTTTTATTCCTTGGCCAGGAGCGGTAGCTCACACCTGTAATCCCAGCACTTTGAGAGGCCAAGGCAGGCAGATCACTTGAGGTCAGGAGTTTGAGATCAGTCTGGCCAACATGGTGAAACCCCATCTCTACTAAAAATACAAAAATTACCCAGGCGTGGTGGCAGGCGCCTGTAATCCCAGCTACTCGGGAGGCTGAGGCAGGAGAATTGCTTGAACCTGGGAGGTGGAGGTTGCAGTGAGCCGAGATTGCACCACTGCACTCCAGCCTGGGTGACAGAGTGAGACTCTGTCTCAAAAAAAAAAAAAAAAAAGAATTCAGGAGAGTGATCATCTCTGAAGACAGAGGGAAAGAAGTAAGTTTGGAAAGGGGGATAGAAGGACTTCAAATGTATCTGGAATGGGTTTTTTTGTTTGTTTTTGGGATACAGTCTATCTAGCTCTGTTGCCCAGGCTGGAGTGCACTGGTGCGATCTCGGCTCACTGCAACCTCCACCTCCCGGGTTCAAGCAATTCTCGTGCCTCAGTCTCCCGAGTAGCTGGGAAGCACATGCCACCATACCCAGCTAATTTTTGTATTTTTAGTATAAATGAGGTTTTGCCATGTTGGCCAGGCTGGTCTCGAACTCCTGGCCTCAAGTAATCTGCCCGCCTTGGCCTCCCAAAGTGCTGGGATTACAGGATTGAGCTACCTGGCCCAGCCTGGCATGTTTTTTTTTTTTTAACTATAATCTGAGTCACGTTTGGGAAAATGATAGGATATGATACAGCTAGACAGTGGATACACGAGATATTTAATATTTATTATGCTTAAGTATGATTGAAATAGTTCGTATTAAAAAGGGCTGGGCTAGCAATCACTTACCATGTTCAACATTTTCTTCAAATATAACACAGGTCCCAAGAGTGTCTGCAGAAAAATACAAAGGCAAATTGTTGAGAAGAGCTACCATCTCTGAAAAGCCCATATCAGAAAGAGTTCCATCTATCTGACATCCTCCTACCTTCATACTCCCCAGCAAAGACACAGCTGTCCACTTGCAGAATGGGCCTCTCAGTGTCAATGCCCTACAACAGAATAAAGGATCATAAAAAAAAAACATCATTAGAAAAAGGCTTCAACATTGTAACCTTGCTACCAAGGAAACTAATCTCCAAAACTGGGGAACCTCTAGAGCATCTTGTCCTACCAAGTACAGGATAAACTACAACTGCTCTGATCACAGCAGTTACAACCTGAAGACTACTTAATTCATACTCAAGTAACAAGGTTTATTTCAATCAACATCCTGTTCAAGAGTAAGCTAAAAACAGAGGAAGTTTTGTCAACAGTAGTGCAAAGAGTCTATCTGTCATCTATTTATTTTTTGAGACAGTGTCTAGCTCTGTCACCCAGGCTGGAATGCAGTGGCATGATCATGTTCAGGCAATCCTCCCACCTCAGCCTCCTGAGCAGCAGGGACCACAGGCGCATGCTACCATCCCCAGCTAATTTATTATTATTTTTATTTATTTTTTATTTATTGAGATGGAGTTTTGCCCTTTGTTGCCCAGGCTGGAGTACAGTGGCGCGATCTCAGCTCACTGCAACCTCTGCCTCCAGGGATCACGCGATTCTCCTGTCTCAGCCTCCCGAGTAGCTGGGATTACAGGCGCCCACCACCATGCCTGGCTAATTTTTGTATTTTAGTAGAGACGCGGTTACACCATGTTGGCCAGGCTGGTCTCGAACTCCTGACCTCGTGATCTACCCGCCTCGGCCTCCCAGTATTGGGATTACAGGCGTGAGCCACCGCGCCTGGCCATTTTTTATTATTATTATTGTAGAGAAGGGGTCTTGTTATGTTGCCTAGGATGGTCTCCAATTCCTGGGCTGAAGTGATCCTCCCACCTCTGCCTCCCAAAGTGCTGAGAATACAGGTATATATGTACTGTTCCATATCACAATGTTACTTCTTCCAAATCTGTAACTTTCTCTTCAGCCACACATTCAAACAGGCAAGCAAAGTTAGCCATTTTCTCCTATCTGCTCCCATAGTCCCCGCTGTACTTCTACATTATACTTAATTATATATTAATTAATTATACTTAGTATACTTCTTATCCTTAGAGTTCACTACTTTGTAAGGTGAAATAAATATATCAATACTTGCGGATAGGTATTTCACCATTGATTCTTGTTTTACATTTAAGAAACTCTAGAACAATCCCCCCAAGTCTAGAAAACTCACCAAAACCTTGCATTTATTTTCACATTTTGAGAGGAAGTCTGAATCAATAATTCCTGATAATTCCACCAGAACCAACTGCTCCTGGTGAAAGAAAGAGGGGTTAACATGCTAGCACGCGAGCGGGCAAGAGGGAGCAACTAGCAAAAGAAGCCAAATTTCCCACATTTGTGAAAACCGGACCCTGTTTTCAGCAAGAGGAAACTACGCTACCTAAGGTAACTTCCCGGTACTTCCCATCCCAAGTACGGGGTGACGATTAGGGCTAAGGTCCCAAGCTGCCCGGCTCCTCGCGCCCAGGAGCAAGAAGCCGGTGAGGAGCAGCGGGGCCTCCCTCCGGCCCGCAGCCCCTCAACTCCCTTCCCCACACACAGCCAGCACAGGCATCACCGCCACTGCGGTGCAGGCTTTTGGCGTAGCGCTTACTACCTCCTCTTCCTCGTCTTCTCCGTCCTCTGGACCCCGCTCGTCCGCCGCCGCCGCCATGGTCCCGCGGCGCCTCGCCTCCTAGTCACTGGCCACGCCCGCCCGGAGCCGCCATCTTGAGTACGGGCTTCAGTTCCGAGGTGAAGCAGCTTATTGGGTTCCTGCCGCTCCGCTCCTCGCCGCGCAAATTGCTTCTGCCAGAACTCGAGATGTCGGCTTCCGGCGGGCGGGTGGCTACGGGCGCCGAGAGCGGCGGTACCCACGTGGAGACTCGCCACGGGCCTCCTCCTTTCTCGGTACCTCAGAGCAGGGGCTGGGGGTGGGCTGCCGTAGGCAGCGGAGCCCGCTCGGTCACGCAAGAGAGGCCCTGCGACCTAGGGAGTCGCCGGGCTCCCGGCCCCGCTGGCGGGGAGGACTGGCAAGGCAGAGGGGGTAAAGGTGAAAACAAGGAAACCATGGTTTCAGGCGGATCATGGACAGAAAGGCCTTGTGTTTGACCCGAGCACATTTCTTGGAAAGAAATTCTTAATATTGTGTGAGCGCTCATCCTCAATTCAACGTACCCCAAGCCAAGTTAAAGGCACATTCAGTTTAACACTAGTGAGCGCCTACACAGTAAAAAGCACTGCACCAGGAGCTATGAAAAATAGAAAGTGGGCTTAAGTTTCAGGCCTGCAGGAGCATAAGATCTGTGAGAGGTACATAAATGGATCCAAGCAAGTGCTGTAAGAGATACACATTGTTATAGGAACACAGAGACCTGGGCAAGAGAAGTTTGAACAGAATTTTCAGAAGTATCCCATAGATGTTTCTGATTATGAAAGAAACCGTCTTCGTACTTGCGATAGCGTAATCTAGTGGTTAAGATCATGAGCTTTGGATTTTTATTTATTTATTTATTTAGAGATGGAGTTTTGCTCTTGTTACCCAGGCTGGAGTGCAATGGCGCAATCTCGGCTCACTGCAGCCTCCACCTCCCGGGTTCAAGTGATTCTCCTGCCTCAGCCTCCCCAGTAGCTGGGATTATAGGCATGCGCCATCACGCCTGGCGAATTCTGTTATTTTTAGTAGAGACGGGGTTTCTCCATGTTGATCAGGCTGGTCTCGAACTCCCGACCTCAGGTGATCCGCCCGCCTGGGCCTCCCAAAATGCTGGGATTACAGGCGTGAGCCACCGTCCCCGGCCTGAGCTTTGGATTTTAATACCAGTCAAGTTCTGCTGCATTATTAACAGCAAGGCTTTGGGCAGATTGGTGGTTGTGAGGATTAAATGAGACAATACATATAAAATAAATTTAGCCCAGTATTCAGCACATAGTAAGCATTTAAAGTGCATTTAATCTATTATTAGTAGTAATATATAAATTTTTTAGTATGATGCTCTTTCTCTCTTTTTCTTTCTTTTATTCTTTCTTTCTTTCTCTCTTTCTTTCGTTTCTTTTTTGTGACAGGGTCTGGCTCTGTCGCCCAGCCTGGAGTGCAATGGCGCCATCGTAGCTCCCTGTACCCTCAAACTCCTGGGCTCAAAGGGAGCCTCCTACCTCTGCTTCCTGAGTAACTGGGACTACAGGTGCACGCCACAGCGCCTGTCTTTACATAATGGTTGTATGAGTGTGCCATAACTTGATCCTCTATTTTTTAACACATAGGTTATTTACAATTTGTGGATATTGTAAATAACACTCTTTTGTGTATATTTTTGTCCAGTTGCCTAATTAAATGTATAGGATTTCATAGCTTAAAAAAGTAGAAGGAACACTGGACCTGTTAGAAGTACATTTCAATTCTAGCTCTGAAGCTTAATAATTGTGAAGTTTTCCAACCTCAGTTTTCTTATCTATTATATGAGGATGAAAATAATTATACTTAACACCGGGTGCGGTGTCTCAAGCCTGTAATCCCAGCACTTTAGGATGCTGAGGCGGGCGGATCACAAGGTCAGGAGATCGAGACCATCCTGGCTAACACGGTGAAACCCTGTCCCTGCTAAAAACACAAAAAAATTAGCTGGGCGTGGAGGTGTGCACCTGTAGTCCCAGCTACTCCGGAGGCTGAGGCAGGAGAATGGCGTGAACCCGGGAGGCGGAGCTTGCAGTGAGCCAAGATTGTGCCACTGCACTCCAGCCTGTCTGACAGAGCAAGACTCCGTCTCAAAAAATAATAATAATACTTACTGTGTCTTTTCTGCTTGGAAAGCAAAAATTCAATCGTATATCTAAAAATACTTGGTAAACTGAAAAATTACATAAATTGTCAGATTTTGAGGGAGATGTGGGGAGAATAAGGAGGAGTGGATAATCCAAGCTGAGGGAACAGCAGAAACAAAGGCTTGAGGAATGAAAATATGTGCGTTTTGAAAGGTTAGTGTGTTATAACTCAAGATGTCCCTTTAAAATAAACAAGCCTCATACTTCTAGCAAAAGTTATTGTTTGGTATTTATGAAGTAATTAGTTTTATTTACTTTTAATGATTTACAAAAGAATACACAGTTAAAAGGGAGCTTTTTTTTTTTCTTTTCTCTTTTTTTTTGAGACGGAGTCTGGCTCTGTCGCCCAGGCTGGAGTGCAGTGCCGTGATCTTGACCCACTGCAATCTCTGCCCCCTGGGTTCAAGCAATTCTTGTGTCTGAGCCTCCCTAGTAGCTGGGATTACAGGTGTACGATACCACACCGGGCTAATTTTTGTATTTTTAGTAGAGACAGGTTTCACCATGTTGGCTAGGCTGGCCTCGAACTCCTGACCTCAAGTGATCCACCTGCCTTGGCCTCCCAAAGTGTGAGCCACCATGCCCAGCCAGAAAGTGAGCCTTCTATCCCCGTCCCCCAACCATTTGTACTAGTTTCTTTTATATCCTTTCAAAGATATTCTGTGTGTTTACAAAAACACGTGTATATAAAATCTGTGAAATAATTTTTATTTTTTAATTTTAATTTTTATTTTTTTGAGACAGTCTCATTCTGTCACCCAGTCTGGAGTGCAGTGGCACCGTCTCAGCTCCCTGCAACCTCTGCCTCCTGGGTTCAAGCAGTTCTCTTGCTTCAGCCTCCCAAGTAACTGGGACTACAGGCGCCTGCCACTATGCCCAGCTAATTTTTGTGTTTTTAGTAGAGACAGAGTTTCACAATATTGGCCAGGCTGGTCTTGAACTCCTGCCCTCAGGTGATCCACCTGCGTCAGCCTCCCAAAGTGCTGGGATTACAGGTGTGAGCCACCATGCCCAGCCAATAATTCTAATATTATAATGTGGCTTGCAGACTGGAAAACCATTCCCTTGGAAGGAAGGAGGACATCATAGTAATGACTCCATGATCTAGAGCTTGTACCCTGTGAAAATAAGCTTAAAGTTGGAAACATCTCTCAGCTCAAAACAGGAGCTTATTAGGCACAATAAGCATTCATAAGCATCCATAGGCACCCATCAGCATCAGCTTTGAAAGGAGACAAGCCTTTTGGTGACTGGGAGGAATTTCCGCAATCTAACAGTGGGACTCCATTCTTAATACAGTCTACTCTCAATGACTTAGAATTCCTAAAAAGATTAAAAGGAGCCGGGTGCAGTGGCTCAGGCCTGTAATCCCAGAACTTTGGGAGGCTGAGGCGGGAGGACTGCTTAAGCCCAGGAGTTTGAGACCAGTCTGAGCCATATAGTGAGATCTCGTCTCTACAAAAAATTTTAAAAATTACCCAGGTGTGGTGACGCATGTGTTTAGTTTCAGGTTCTTGGGGGGGCTGAGGTGGGAGGCTCGCTTGAGCCCAGGATCTCGAAGCTGCAATGAGCTGCAATCATGCCACTTACTGTACTCCAGCCTGGGTGACAGAGTAAGAACCTGTCTCAAAAAAGAGAAAACATTGTGCCAAGTGAAAGAAGTCAAGACACAGAGGACCACATACTGAATGGTTCCATTTATATGAAATGTCCAGAATAGGCAAGCCTATAAAGAGAGATAGTAGGTTGGGCGTGGTGGCTCACACCTATAATCCCAGCTCTTTGGGAGTCCAAGGTAGGAGTATCCCTTGAGGCCAGGAGTTTGAGACCAGCCTGGGCAACATAGAGAGATCCCATCTCTATCTTTAAAGAGAGAGAGAGATTAGTGGTTGCCAGGGGCTTGGGAGGATGGTGGAATGAGGAGCGACTGCTACTGGATGAGGAGTTCCTTTTTTTTTTTTTTAAGTAAAAGCAAGTTTATTAAGAAAGTAAAGGAGCCGGGCGTGGTGGCTCACACGTGTAATCCCAGTACTTTGGGAGGCCGAGGCAGGTGGATCACCTGAGGTTAGCAGTTCGAGACCAGCTGGCCAACATGGCAAAACCCTGTCTCCACTAAAAATACAAAAATTAGCTGGGTGTGGTGGCGGGTGCCTGTAATCCCAGCTACTTGGGAGACTGAGGTGGGAGAATCGCTTGAACACAAGAGGCAGAGGTTGTGGTGAGCCAAGATCGCGCCCCTGCACTCCAGCCCGGGCTACAAGAGTGAAACTCCGTCTCAAAAAAAAGAAAGTAAAGGAATAAAGGAATGGCTACTCCATAGGCAGAGCAGCAGCTTGGGCTGCTCTACTGATAATAATTAAGTTCATTTTTGATTATATGCTAAACAAGGGGTGGGTTATTTATGAGTTTTCCAGGAAAGGGGTGGGCAATTCGCAGAACTGAGGGTTCCTCCCCGACTTAGACCATATAGGGTAATTTCTGGACATTGCCATGGGATCTGTAAACTGTCATGGCGCTGGTGGGACTGTCTTTTAGCATGCTAATGCATTATAATTAGCATATAATGAACAATGAGGATGACCAGAGGTCACTCTCATCACCATCTTGGTTTTGGTGGGTTTTGGCCAGCTTCTTTACTTCATCTTGTTTTATCCACAAGGTCTTTATGACCTGCATGTCGTGCTGACCTCCTATCTCATCCTGTGACTTAGAATGCCTAACCTCATGGGAATGCAGCCCAGTAGGTCTCAGTCTTATTTTACCCAGCCCCTATTAAAGATGGAGTTGCTCTAGTTCAAACGCCTCTGACATATTCCCCCACCCTTTTACAAGGGAATCCTTAATCCTAAGGGTTGTAGAGGGATGAAGATCCATTTTCTGTCACTTTTTGAGGATGAATAGGGGCAATTATATTCCTGCCTAACTATGAGGGGCTCTTGTATTCAGAGTAGAGAGGAGCTTAGTCAGAAAGCATCAGTATGGTGAGGGCCACTCATAACTCTTGAGTTCTGACAAAAGGTGATATAGTTTCCAAATTCTAGAGAAAACAGGTAGAGAGAAACTAATATGCTCCAAAGTTTGTTCACAGGAATATACTTTACTCAATTTTTAAAAGCTATAAATAGCTCAAAGGAAAAGTTTTCTTGATTCCAAAGTCAGCCAATTGTGGTGCTTTGGTCTATTTCCTTTGGGTTGGGGGTCTCCTCAGTTTAGTCGCTTCATGGTTTGCCAGGAAGATGTTACTGGAAAGGGGTCCTGATCCAGACCCCAAGAGAGGGTTGTTGGACCTCACACAAGAAAGAAGTTGGGGAGAGTCCATAGAGAAAAGTGAAAGCAAGTTTATTAAGAAAGTAAAGGAATAAAGAAGGGCTACTCCATAGGCAGAGCAGCCAGGAGTTTCTTTTTGGGTGATGAAAATGTTCTGAAATTAATGGCAATGGTTGCACAGTTCTGTTAATGTACCAAAAAAAAAAAAAAAACCAACTGTATATTTTTAAAGGGTGATTTTTATGGTATATGAATTATATCTTGATAAAGCTGTTTTTTTCCTTTTGTTTTTTGTTTAAAAAAAAGAATAGAAACACTTTTAAACTGAACAGAGCAGAGGAAATTTGCTTGGGGCGATCAAGGAAAAATCTTTGAAAGCTAGATAAGGGCTAGAACCATGGTGGCTGCACAGAAATATAATTTGGCTCTGGATCCAAAAAAGATGGCTTAAGGACCCATGGCTGAGAGGAAGAAAAGTTGGAAAGGGTCAAGTGTTATTAGTTTGCTTTAACTGAACCCACTTTAAGCCTTGTCTACTGAAACTAAGGCTGCTGAGGCAGAAATAATTTGAAAAACATTTATTGGAAGCCAAATGTGAGGATTGAACTGGGAAGACACACCAACCAGAGTTAGGAGTGTTCTGGAGTCTGTTACAAGTTACTGGAACAGGCTTTTAAAAGGACGGCCTTTTTTAGGAGAAGGGAGGAGAAGGAGAGGGAGGGAAGGAGAAGGGAGGAGTACTCCTTATACCAAAGTTATTGGAGCGTACAGACAATACAGAAGTTATAGTCATTGGCTACAGATTGCAACATGCAGGATAAAATGTCTGTGTGCAAGACAATCAGTAAAACTTTATGATCAGAAGTCAGTGTCCTTTCCATTGTCAATAAGTTATGCATTAATCAGTATGTCAACAATTTGAAGAACGCACAGATTCTTTACTCAGGGATAGGATGTTGCCGTGAGTCACAAGACCTCCCCAAGGCAAGTTAATTTGGAAGCCAGTTTACTTTAAAAGTAAACTACCAAGTGTGACATGTAGGTTATCAGCCTCATGACAATCTCAAAAGATAACTATTATCAAGAATGACATTTAATGAATTATCAAGATTATTTAACAATTAACTAGCAGGGCACAACGACTCAGCCATACTGGGGTAGGGTCCTGGGAAAGTTGGATCATGGGGAGGCCTGGAGTGAGCTAAAGGCTTGCGGTGGTTGCTTGTTACTGACTGATATGGGAAAAATGTCTCTAATTTAACAACTGGTATGTTTTTAATCAGTGCATACAAGCTAAATATCAGCCCTCATTAGTCTAACTTCCATTTTACACTTTGGGAAACTGACACTTAGAAAATTAGGAAACTTGGCCGGGAGCGATGGCTCACGCTTATAATTCCAGCACTTTGGGAGGCCGAGGCGGGTGGATCACAAGGTCAAGAGATCGAGACCTTCCTGGCCAACATGGTGAAACCCCATCTCTACTAAAAATACAAAAATTATGCTGGGCACAGTGGCTCACGCCTGTAATCCCAGCACTTTGGGAGGCTGAGGCGGGCAGATCACGAGGTCAGGAGATCAAGACCATCCTGGCTAACACAGTGAAACCCTGTCTCTACTAAAAATATAAAAAATTAGCCGGGCATGGTGGCGGGTGCCTGTAGTCCCAGCTGAGGCAGGAGAATGGCATGAACCCGGGAGGCGGAGCTTGTAGTGAGCCGAGATCGCGCCACTGCACTCCAGCCTGGGTGACAGAGCAAGACTCCATCTCAAAAAAAAAAAAAAAAAAGCAAAAATTAGCTGGGCGTTGTGGCATGCGCCTGTAGTCCCAGCCGGGAGGCTGAGGCAGGAGAATCACTTGAACCCAGGAGGCAGAGGTTGCAGTGAGCCAAGATCATGCCACTGCACTCCAGCCTGGCAACAGAGCGAGATTCCGTCTCAAAAAAGAAAGAAAGAAAATTAGGAAACTTATCTGACTTTCTACACTCTATTGTCTTTTCTGGGAAAGCAGGTAGAGATGCCAACCTCTGCATCAGGCTAGTTAAGAGTCAACAGAATGAGATTGAGCATCCAGCCTTAATAGAGTTGAAGGGGAGTTAAAGAGCTAGGGAGCTGCACACCTGATTAAACTGGGTCAGCCACATCATTCTATGGTAAGACTTTAATGACATTAGGATCAATAACCCTTGTTCTGTAAACACATCTATTGCTATGTTCTTCATCTCTTTCTGCTTTGTTTTTCACTGTATTTCCTGGGGTGTGAACTGCAACCACGAACTTTGATATTTAAGAAAAACCGTGTTTCCTTATTTTCCTTAAATTAAGCTTGACTCTGAGCCCCTGTCACATCAAGCTGGCAGGAAAATTTAATCTCAATTTCCTCTCCTTTACATTCCCAGATCAGGCATAGTATTTGAAGAGGCCTCTCCAGTCTTTAATCCATATTGGTTACTACTGAGATTCCCATGGTTCTTGAAGCCACACAGACCCTTCAATTTCAGGCACTATGTTTCAGTAAAGCATGGGAATCCCTGCTGTTTGGAAACCCTGAAGTTTAGAGCAGGCCTTTCTGAGGCTAGACTCTTAGGTCTTGGCACTACTTCAGGACACTGCTGTGAGAGAAGAGACACACCAGTCCTTTCCCAGCCTAAGGAAATCTCCATTTCCTCTTGTAGTTTTTATTTTTTGTTTTAGATACAGGGTCTTGCTGTGTTGCCCAGGCTGTAGTGCAGTGGGGTGATCACAGCTCACTGGAACTCCTGGGCTCAAGCAATCCTTCTGCCTCAGGCTCCTTAGTAGCTGGGACTACAGGCATGCATCACCATGCCTGGCTAATTCTTCAGTTTTTTTTTTTAATTTTTATATATTTATTTATTTATTTAGAGACAGAGTCACGCTCTGTTACCCAGGCTGGAGTGCAATGGCACAATCTCAACTCACTGCAACCTCTGCCTCCTGGGTTCAAGTGATTCTCCTACCTCAGCCTCCCAAGTAGCTGGGATTACAGGCATCAGCCAATACGCCTGGCTAATTTTTTGTATTTTTAGTGGAGACGGCGTTTCACCATGTTGTCCAGGCTGGTCTCGAACGCCTGACCTCAAGTGATCCACCTGCCTCAGCCTCCCAAAGTGCTGGTATTATAGGCATGAACCACCACACCCAGCCAGCTTTCCATTCTTTTAAACATCACAGATAAAGAAATACAAACTGCCTACCTGCCTGCTTGGAAGGGATAAAGGGGGAGAATGTAGGGTATTAGTGTCTCCATAAATTACCCTGCCATATCAGTAAAAGCCTTTGAATCGCTTCAGCCAGGGAGTTGGAGGTGGCAGTGAGCTGAGATTGTACCACGGCACTCCAGCCTGGAGACAAAGTGAGATTCCGTCTCAAAAAAAAAAAAAAAAAGTCATGAAAAATTTCAGAAATATGATTTCTGAAAAATCAAGTGTTGTGCTCTATATTTAAAAGCCTGCCACTAGGAGGAGACAAATGAATTAAAAATTGTTTAACCTGTTCTTTTAGAATACATTTTCTTTTTTTTGTTTGTTTTTGAATTTTTTTTTTTTTTTAGAGACAGGATGTCGCTTTGTCCCCCAGGCTAGAGTGCAGAAACGCTATCATAGTTCACTGCAGCCTTGATATCCGGGGCTTAAGCGATCTTCCCACCTCAGCCTCCACAGTAGCTGGGACTACAGGCTCATGCCACCATGCCTGGCTAATTTAAAAAAATTTTTTGTAGAGATGGAGTCTCACTATGCTGCCCAAGCTGGTCTTGAGCTCCTGAGATCCAGCAATCCTCCTGCCTCAGCCTCCCAAAGCACTGGGATTACAACCGTGTGCCACCTCACTTTGTCTTAAAAATCAACATTTTACACTTACGTAGTAGTTTATATTCCATTTAAGGACAATACGAGCTTTTAAAAATGTATCTTATTCTGTTTTAGATTGAAAACTAAATGTTAATCGACTGGTTCTCAAACTTCAGCTGTATCAGAATCAGCTGGAGGGCTAATTAAAATGCAGACTGCTCAAGCCCCACCCCCAGAGTTTCTGATTCAGCAGGTTTGATATAGGAGAGGACAGAAAATATGCCTTTTTTTTTTTTTTTTTTTTTGAGACAGGGTCTCACTCTGTCACCCAGGCTGGAGTGCAGTGGTGCGATCTCTACTCACTGCAACCTCCATTCCCTGGGTTCAAGTGATCCTCCCACCTCAGCCTCCTGAGTAGCCATGCATCACCATGCCTGGCTATTTTTTTTTGTATTTTTAGTAGAGACATGTTGCCCAGGCTTGTCTCCTGAGCCCAAGCAATCCGCCGGCGTCAACCTCCCAAAGTGCTGGGATTACAGGCGTGAGCCACTGCGCTCGGCCGAACATACGCCTTTCTAACAAGGTCTCAGGTGATTCTGATGCCCTGGTCTAAGGAACATGCTTTGAGAACCACTGTGCTAGATGACAGTAGACATCAACACCACCTGCCAACAATCAGATTCAATTAAATATTGAGAACACACTAAGTGAAGTATTCCAGTTTGCTAGAAAGTAATGTAGTGTTAGAAATAAGACTGGAATTACCGTCTTTGAAGGCCTTGAATTCAAAAGAAAGCACTTGGCTGGCGTGGTGGTTCACGTCTGTAATCCCAGCACTTTGGGAGGTTGTGGCAGCGGATCACCTGAGGTCAGGAGTTCTAGACCAGCCTTGACCAACATGGTGAAACCCTGTCTCTACTAAAAATACAAAATTAGCTGGGCGGGGTGGTGCATACCTGTAATCCCAGCTATTTGGGAAGCTGAGGCAGGAGAATCGCTTGAATCTGGGAGGCGGAGGTTGCAGTGAGTGCAGGTTTTTGTTTTTTTTTCTCTGAGACAGAGTTTTGCTCTGTCACCCAGGCTGGAGTGCAATGGCATGATCTCAGCTCACTGCAACCTCCTCCGCCTCCCAGGTTCAAGCAATTCTCCTGCCTCAGCCTCCCAAGTAGCTGGGAGTACAGGCCCTGCCACCATGCCTGGCTAATCTTTGTATTTTTAGTAGAGATGGGGTTTCACCATGTTGGCCAGGCTGGTCTCGAACTCCTGACCTCAAGTGATCCACCCGCCTCAGTCTCCCAAAGTGCTGGGATAACAGGTATGAGCCACTGCACCCATCCCATTCCTTTTATGTTAAAGCAAAAATACATGGAGAAGATTGCAAAATCTGCATAACTTTTTTTTTTTTTCTTTCTTGAGACAGTGTCTCACTCTGTCACCCAGGCTGGAGGGAGTGGCACTATCTCGGCTCACTACAACCTCTGCCTCCCGGGTTCAAGTGATTCTCCTGCCTCAGCCTATCGAGTAGCTGGGACTACAGGCGCTTGCCACCACACCCAGCTATTTTTAGTGGAGATGGGGTTTTACCATGTTGGCCAGGCTGGTCTCGAATTCCTGACCTCAGGTTATCCACTCACCTCAGCCTCCTAAAGTGCTAGGATTATAGGCGTGAGCCACTGCACCTGGCCAAATATAATTTTTTTTTTCAAGTTCCAGTTCCAGAGTCATCTTTATTTAAAAAAAAAAAAAAAAAGTTGAAGCTTTTCCTAAAGCATGGTCCTAAGGTTCAGATAGGTGGGTTCCTTAAGGGAATGGGTAGGAGGTCGTGGTAGAAAGGAAATATAAGGCTGGGCTTGGTGGCCCACGCCTGTAATCACAGCCCTTTGGGAGGCCAAAGTGGAAGAATCACTTGAGCCCAGGAGTTCAAAACCAGCCTGGGTAGCATAGTCCCGATCTCTACAAAAAATTAAAAAAATAGCTGGATGTGGTGGCGCACAACTGTGGTCCCATCTACTTGGAAGGGTGAAGCAGGAGGATCATTAGAGCCTGGGACATTGAGGCTGCAGTGAGCTGTGATGGCACCCACGCACTCCAGCCTAGGTGACAGAGCAAGACCCTGTCTCCAAAAAAAGAGAAAAAAGAAAAAAATATATATCAATATGGAAAAACAAATTTGGACATTTAAATATTGACTTAAGGCCAAGTGCGGTGGCTCACGCCTGTAATCCCAGCACTTTGGGAGGCCCAGGCAGACAGATCATTTGAGGTCAGGAGTTCAAGACCAGGCTGGCCAACATGGCGAAACCCCGTCTCTACTAAAAATACAAAAATTAGCTGGGTGTGGTGGCGAGCACCTGTAATCCCAGCTACTTGGGAGGCTGAGGCAGGCGAATGGCTTGAACCTGGGAGGCGGAGTTTGCAGTGAGCCGAGATTTGCGCCTCTGCACTCCAGCATGGGCAACAGAGCAAGACTCTCTCTCTAAATACATGAACAAATAAATAAAAGTAAATAAATATTATTGACCTAAAAGCAAAAGTTTAGAGGTGTTCCAAAATTTAACTTAATGTGATAACCAAAGGTGGCCGATCGATGGCCTTGAGGGAAACCATAAGCATTTGAGGACTGTCAGTGGAAGGGTAATTTGGCAGCTGCGGGTCTAGGGCAGCTTGACTCAGGAAACTTTTCTGTGGTCCAGGTACGGGGAGATGAGACCCTGGATGAGGGCAGTGACTGAGGAAGATAAAGGGAAAGGTCAGAGACATTCCACAGTTATAAATCATAAGACTTGGGTGACTGCCTAAATGAGGAGGAAAAAAATCTCCAGTTATGAGCCTGAGAGTCAGTTCAGAAATATGGTACTAGCAACATGAGGTAGCTTGCCCCAGTTGCTCTGTCCAAACAGATAAAAGGATGATTAACCAGACCAGTGGTTCTCAAGTGTGGTCCCCAGATCAGTGTAGTCAGCATTACCTGGGATTTTGTTAGAAGTGCAAATTTGCAGGCTGTACCCCAGATGACTAAATCAGAAATGCTGGGAAGGGGTCCTACAACTTGTGATTTAAGCTCTCCAGATGATTCTGATGCATATTATTATTATTATTATTATTATTATTATTATTATTATTTTGAGTCAGGGTCTTGCTCTGTCACCAAGGCTGGTGTGCAGTGGTGTGATCACAGCTTACTGCAGCCTTGACCTCCTGTGTTCAAGTGATCCTTCCACCTCAGCCTCTTGAGTAGCTGGAACTACAGGCACACATCACCATGCCCAGCTAGTTTTTGTATTTTTAGTAGAGATGGGTTTCGCCATGTTGGCCAGGTTCTGATGCACATTTAATTTTGAAAACTGAACTAAGCCAGTCAAATTTTTTTCTTTTTTTTTTTTTTTAGATGGAGTCTCACTCTGTCATCCAGGCTGGAGTACAGTGGTATGATCTTGGCTCACTGCAACCTCCACCTCCCAGATTCAAGTGATTCTTCTGCCTCAGCCTCTCGAGTAGTTGGGATTACAGGCACGCGCCACTACGCCTGGCTAATTTTTTTTTTGTATTTTTAGTAGAGACGGGGTTTCACCATGTTGGCCAGGCTGGTCTCAAATGCTGACCTCAAGTGATCTGCCCACCTTGACCTCCCAAAGTGCTGGGATTACAGGCGTAAGCCACCAAGCCCAGTCATATATATATATATATTTTCAGATGGAGTTTCGCTCTGTTTGCCTAGGCTGTAGCGCAATGGCGCGATCTCGGCTCACTGCAATCTCCACCTCCCGGGTTCAAGCAATTCTCCTGCCTCGGCCACCCAAGTAGCTGGGATTACAGGCATGCACCACCACTCCCGGCTCATTTTGTATTTTTAGTAGAGACAGGGTTTCTCCACGTTGGCCAGGCTGGTCTCGAACTCCTGACCTCCGGTGATCCGCCCACCTCAGCCTCCCAAAGTGTTGGGATTACAGGCATGAGACACCGCGCTCGGCGTTTTTTTTTTTTTTTTTTTTTTTTTCTTTCAGGAATTTGGGCTGGGCATGGTGGCTCATGCCTGTGATCCCAGAGCTTTGGGAAGCCGAGGCAGGAGGATTGCTTGAGCCCACCAGTTCAAGACCAGCCTGGGCAACATAGTGAGACACTGAATCTACAAAAAATTAAAAAATTAGCCAGGCGGCTGGACAAGGTGGCTCACGCCTGTAATTCCAGCACTTTGGGAGGCCAAGGTGGGCGGATCACCTGAGATTGAGAGTTCAAGACCAGCCTGACCAACATGGAGAAACCCTGTCTCTACTAAAAATACAAAATTAGCTGGGCGTGGTGGCGCATGCCTGTAATCCCAGCTACTCGGGAGGCTGAGGCAGGAGAATCACTTGAACCCGGGATGCAGAGGTTGCGGTGAGCCAAGATCATGCCGTTGCACTCCAGCCTGGGTAACAAGAGTGAATCTCCATCTCAAAGAAAAAAAAAAAAATTAGCCAGGCACGGTGGCACAGCTATAGTCCCAGCTACTCAGTAGGCTGAAGTGGGAGGATTGCTTAAGCCTGGGGTGCCAAGGATGCAGTGAGCTGTGATCACGCCACTGTACTCCAGCCTGGGTGACAGAGTGAGACTCTGTCAAAAAAAAAAAAAAAAAAAGAAGAAAAAAAGAAAGAAAAAAAAGAGAAAAAGAATTTGAAGTTGATTATACAGAGAATCAGTCTGTTGAATGTGGGGAGAGAAGCTGAAAGTGGTTATAAGTGGTTATAGAGAGACATGATATGAGTAAACTGGCATTATGACTAAGCAGAAGCTATGACTAAATGAGGTAGTTGGCTGGTAGTCATAGAGACAGAGAGAAATGGTGATACACACCCTCGGGGTTGGGGAGTACTGCATGACTCCTGCCACTGAGAGTGACACTTAACTCCATCTGTAGGTGTGCATAGAATTTGTTGTCCACTTCCATGTTCATTTTAGTTCCCAACTGCAGTCTAACCACTTGGCTGTTCTTAAGTTCCTATGATATTCTCATCTTTCTTGTCATGTGTATCCTCAAAATAGACTTCCTCCCAGCTACTCAGAAGGCTGAGACGGGAGGATCACTTGAGCTCAGGAGTTTGAGACCGGCTTGGGCAAGATAGCAAGACCCCCATCTCTTTATAAAATATGTGTATAGGAGACTTCCTACTACTTCAGATGGCAGGAGTAAATCTGCGTTCCTAAAACTTGAAAAGTTGATACAGGTTAAGCAACCCTAATCCAAAAATCTAAAATCCAGAATTCTCCAAAATCCAAAGCTTTTTTTTTTTTTTTTTGAGGTGGAGATTCGCTCTTGTTGCCCAAACTGGAGTGCAATGGTGTGATCTCAGCTCACTGCAACCTCTGCCTCCCTGGTTCAAGTGATTCTTCTGCTTCAGCCTCCCAAGTAGCTGGGAGTATAGGCATGTGCCACCACACCCAGCTAATTTTGTATTTTTAGTAAAGATGGGGTTTCTCCATGTTGGTCAGGCTGGTCTCCTGACCTCAGGTGATCTGCCCATCTCGGCCTCCCAAAGTGCTGGGATTACAGGTGTGAGCCACCATGCCCGGCCCAAAATCCAAAACTTTTTGAGTGCCAATGTGATGCCTCAAGGGAAAACTCCACACCTGACCTCATGTGATGGGTCAAAGTCAAAACTTTGTTTCAGGCTGGGCACAGTGGCTCATGCCTGTAGTTGCAGCACTTTGGAAGGCCAAGGCAGGTGGATCACTTGAGGCCAGGAATTCCAGACCAGCCTGGCGAACATGGCGAAAACCCATCTCTACTAAAAATACAAAAATTAGCTGGGCATGGTGGCACACACCTGTAATCCCAGCTACTTAGGAGGCTGAGGCATGAGAATCGCCTGAACCTGGGAGGCAGAGGTTGCAGTGAGCCAAGACTGCCCCACTGTACTCCAGCCTGGGTGACAGAGTGAGACTCTGTCTCAAAAAACAAGAACAACAAAAAGAACTAAATAAATGGGAAAGCATCCCATGTTCCTTGATTGGAATGCTTGAAAATTTTTTTGTTTGTTTGTTTCAGAGGAGGGGAAGGAGAAAAAAAAAAAGAAAGAAAAAAACTTTACTTCAACCAGCACATGGTTTATGCTTGTTATCCCAGTGCTTTGGGAGTCTGTTGCACGAGGATCACTTCAGCCCAGGGGTTCAAGACCAGCCTGGGCAACATAGCAAGATCCCATCTCAATTTAAAAAAAAAAGAAAACTTTATTTTGTGCACAGTTATTTAAAATATTATATAAAATTACCTTCAAGCTATGTGTATAAACTGTATATGAAACATAAATGAATATTGTGTTTAGACTTGGGTCTCATCCCCAAGATATCTCATTATACATATGCAAGTATTTCAAACTCTGAAAAAAGCAGAAATCTGGAACACTTCTTTTTTTGAGACAGGATCTTGCTCTGTCACCCAGGCTGGAGCGCAGTGGCATAATCTCAGCTCACCGCAACCTCCACCTCCCACATTCAAGCAATTCTCCTGCCTCAGCCTCCCGAGTAGTTGGGACCACAGGTGCACACTACCACCCTCAGCTAATTTTTGTATTTTTAGTAGAGATGGGGTTTCACCATGTTGGCCAGGCTGGTCTCGAATTCCTGAGCTCAAGGGATCCACCCCCCTTGGCCTCCCAAAATGTTGGGATTAGAGGCGTGAGCTACTGCACCCGGCCAGAAATCTGAAACACTTCTGATCCCAAGCATTTCATATAAGTGATACTTAACCTGTATAGCTTCAAAGTAGATTGAGCAAAAGTTTAAATTAATAAAAACAATTACTTTAAAAATTATGGGCTTAGGCCGGGAGTGGTGGGTCACGCCTGTAATCCCAGCACTTTGAGAGGCCGAGGTGGGTGGATCACGAGGTCGGGAATTCGAGACCAGCCTGACCAACATGGTGAAACCCCATCTCTACTAAAAATACAAAAATTAGTTGGGCGTAGTGGTGCGCCTGTAATCCCAGCTACTCGGGAGGCTGAGACAGGAGAATTGCTTGAACCCGGGAGGAAGAGGTTGCAGTGAGCCGAGATCGTGCCATTGTACTCCAGCCTGGGCGACAAAGCGAGACTCCATCTCAAAAAAGAAAAAAAAAATCATGGGCTTGGCTGGGCATGATGGCTCACGTCTATAATCCCAGCACTATGGGAGCGAGGTGGGTGGATCACTTGAGGACAGAAGTTTGAGACCAGGCTGGCCAACATGGTGAAACCCCATCTATACTAAAAATACAAAAATTAGCTGGGTGTGGTGGTGCACACCTGTAGTCCCAGCTACTCAAGAGGCTGAGGCAGGAGAATCGCTTGAACCCAGGAGGTGGAGGTTGCAGTGAGCTGAGACCACACCACTGCACTGCAACCTGGGCAAGAGAGTGAGACTCCATCTCAAGGACAAAAAAAAAAATACATATATATATATATATATATATATATATATATATATAGAGAGAGAGAGAGAGAGAGAGAGAGAGAGAGAGAGAGAGAGAGAGAGAGAGAGAGAGAGCTGGCCAGGCAAGGTGGCTCACACCTGTAATCCCAGTACTTTGAGATGCAGAAGTGAGCAGACTGCTTGAGCTCAGGAGTTTAAGACCAGCCTGGTCAACATGGTGAAACCCTGTCTCTACAAAAAAATATATAAGAATTAGCTGGGCATGGTGGTGCAGGCTTGTAGTCCCTGCTACTCAGGAGGCTGAGGCAGGAGGATCACTTAAGCCTGGGAGGTGGGAGGCTGCAGTGAGCCAAGATGGTGCCACTACACTCCAGCCTAGGTGACAGAGTGAGATCCTGTCTTTAAAAAAAAAAATTACAGGTACTTTTTAGTTCTTTTTTAAAATAAAGTTTACAATCTTAACCAACTTTAAGTGCACAGTTCATTAATGTTACATGTATCCACGTTGTGCAACTGGTCTCCAGAACTACTTCATCTTGCAAATACTTTTTTTTTTTATTTTTGAGACGGTGTCTCGCTCAGTTGCCAGGCTGGAGTGCAGTGGCATGATCTTGGCTCACTGCAACCTCCGCCTCCTGGGTTCAAGCGATTCTCCTGCCTCAGCCTCTGAGTAGCTGGGACCACAGGTGCACACTACCACTCCCAGCTAATTTTTGTATTTTTACTAGATGGGGTTTCACCGTGTTGGCCAGGCTGGTCTCAAATTCCTGAGCTCAAGGGATCCACCCCCCTTGACCTCCCAAAATGTTGGGATTACAGGTGTGAGCCACTGCACCCAGCCAGAAATCTGAAAACCTGCTGATCCCAAGCATTTCATACAAGGGATAACTCAATCTGTATAGCTTCAAACCTGTATAGTACAGACAGAGTTTCACCATGTTGGCCAGGATGGTCTCCATCTCTTGACCTCATGATTCGCCAGCCTTGGCCTCCCAAAGTGCTGGGATTATAGGCATGAGCCACCTCACCTGGCCTCAAATAATTACCTTTCTTTGTTTTTTTTTTGTTTGTTTGTTTTTTTTGAGACAGAATCTTGCTCTGTCGCTCAGGCTGGAGTGCAGTGGCATGATCTCAGCTCACTGCAAGCTCCATTTCCCAGGTTCACACCATTCTCCTGCCTCAGCCTCCCGAGTAGCTGGGACTACAGGCACCCACCACCACGCCCAGCTAATTTTTTTGTGTTTTTAGTAGAGACAGAGTTTCACCGTGTTAGCCCGGATGGTCTTGATCTTCTGACCTCATGATCCGCCCGCCTCGGCCTCCCAAAGTGCTGGGATTACTCTTTTTTTTTTTTTTTTTTTAAGAAATGGGGTCTCACTATGTTTCCCAGGCTAGTCTCGAACTCCTTGACTCAAGTGATCCTCTTGCCTCAGCCTGCCCAAAGTGCTGGGGTTACAGGTATGAACCACTGTGCCTGGCCGAGTTACTTTTAGATGAAATGTGTTGTTACCTTTCCCCTTGAACAACCACCACTTCTAAATTAACCTTCACTTCTGATGCTGGGGTCACAGTTGGAAATCTTTATTTTTCTCTTCTCTTATGGCCTCCTTATTCAGGCAGTCACCCTGAAAATGTAGTACAGGTAATACTTTCTCAACTGGAATGTCTCTTAATCTCTCCTCTATTTCTCTCAACCACTGCCCCAATCCAAGTCTAAACTTCCCATCCTTAATTTCAACATCTTCTGTGTATAGTGTCTTTGTCTTTTCTTTAATTTTTTATATGTTTCATATTTTTCATATTGATCTTCAAAGAATAACAGTCGTGTAATTCGGGTAGAGTTGTGAACACAAAGATTCCATCAACTGTTAGTAAATGAGGCAGCAGTGTTGTCTGGCATTGTCAAAACTTTAGACAGGACCCTATGTTGCCAGGAGTCTTAACTTCTTATCTGGTAAAAGAGAGGTTGAATTAAAAGAGATATCTCTAAATTCCTTTTCATCCGTGACATTGCCTATACCATTTTATTTGCTCTATCATCTTGATGGCATTGCTCTTTAGTCTATTTACAAAATATTACTTATTTAAATAGCTTGGTCTAGGGCTGGGTGTGGAAGCTCACGACTATAAACCCAGCCCTTTGGGAGGCCCAGGGGAGTTTGAGCCCAGGAGTTTGAGACCAGCCTGGGCAATATGGCGAAACCCCATCGCTACAAAAAATTAAAAATTAGCTGAGCATGGTGGCACATGTCCGTGGTCTCAGCTATTTGAGAGGCTGAGGCAGGAGGATCACTTGAGCCCAGGCTGCAGTGAGCTGTGTTTGCACCACTGCACTCCAGCCTGGGTGGCAGAGCAAGACCTTGTCTCAAAAATAAAAATAAAAAAATAATAAATAGCTTGGTCTTACAGAATGTTTTATTACCAACACATTTCAAGAAAGGAAGTTATAAGAGCAAAACTGTTGCACTTAGGGTGTTACGAATGTTTTCATTTGTTATGACAGTTTGACTTGTATCAGAACCCACCACACCTTATCAAACCTCACACTCTTCCTTTTCACCCACCAACTGGCCCTTTTGTTCCAACCAAGATGATTTATTGAAACTCTACATCCTGCCTTATATTCTTTTTGCCACTGGGCCTTTGCTAATGCTGTTTTCTTTGCCAGGCTGACTTTTGCTTCTCGGTCTTTGACGATTATGTCTCTCTTTTTTTTTCACCACATGGGTTTAATCTTCTCACATCGTTAATTAGAGTAGGTAGTCTTGAGCGGCAGTGTCTCCATCATGTCACCAGTGTCTCTTCTTCTTGTATCTTATGTTTTCTGTCTTCTATTCTGCTCATTGTCTCTCCTGATCAAAAGATGGCCTTTGCACCCCAGCCCCACGTGTCTGTGCCAGGGAAGTAGAAGAAAGCTGTAAGGAGAAAATAAAATAGAAAGTCCTTGCCTGGCATGGTGGCTCATGCCTGTAATCCCAGCACTTTGGGAGGCTGAGGCAGGCGGATCACCTGAGGTCAGGAGTTTGAGACCAGCCTGGCCAACATGGCAAAACCCTGTCTCTACTAAAAATAGAAAAATTAGCTGGGTGTGGTGGCATGCGCCTGTAATCCCAGCTACTCGGGAGGCTGAAGTAAGAGAATCTGGGAGGCGGAGGTTGCAGTGAGCCGAGACTGCGCCACTGCACTCTAGCCTGGGAGACAGAGTGAGACTCCATCTCAAAAAAAAAAAAAAAAAGAGAAAGTCCAGTAGAGGCTGGGCGTGGTGGCTCATGCCTGTAATCCCAGAACTTTGGGAGGCTAAGGCAGGTGGATCATTTGAGGTCAGGAGTTAGAGACCAGCCTGGCCAACATGGTGAAACCCTGTCTCTACTAAAAAATACAAAAATTAGCTGAGCGTGGTGGTGTGCACCTATAATCCCAGCCACTTGGGAGGCTAAAACACAAGAATCCCTTGAACCCCAGGAGGCAAAGGTTGCAGTGAGACAAGATGGCGCCACTGCACTCGAGCCTGGGCAACAGAGTGAGACTGTCTAAAAAAAAAAAAAAAATTACAAAAAGAACATCCAGTAGACTTTCATATAAGTCCCATTGACCAACACTGTGGAATATGGCCACCCTTGGGCTGTGAAGGAGGTTGGAAAATGTAGTTCTGTGGTTAGCAATATTCCTGCTCTCTCAGAAAGAAAAAAATAAATAAATAAAAAGACAATGAATTGAGGGAAGGCAGCTAGTAGTGTCTGCTCCAGTCTCTAAAAATAGAAAATTTTCAGGCTGGGCACAGTGAGTCACACCTGTAATCCAGTATGTTGGGAGGCTGAGGTGGGAGGATTGCTCAAGCAAGTTTGAGACCATCCTGGGCAACATGGCACTACCTCATCTCTACAAAAAACTTTTTAAAAAAAATTAGCTAAGCGCGGTGGCATGCGCTTATAGTCCTGGCTACTCAGGAGGCTGAGGTGGGAGGATCACATGCACCCATGAGGTTGAGGTTGCAGTGAGCTGTGTTCATACCACTGTACTCCAGCCTGGGCAACAGAGCAAAACCCTGTCTCAAAACAAACAAACAAACAAAAAACATTTTTTTCATAGAGAAGCGTTGTCACTGCGTTGCCCAGGCCGGTCTCGATCCCAGCACTTTGGGAGGCCACAAGTGATCCTCCCACCTCAGCCTCCCAAAGTTCTGGGATTACAGGGGTGAGCCACCTTGCCTGGCCTTCCAGTCTCTTCTTGTTCATCTTGTGGGGTGGGGTTACCTCATTATTTTCCCAATAGGACACCTAATAATAATGACCACCAGTTAAGTAACTATCATAAACCAGGAAGTTTGTCAAATCCTTGATGTTCATTTTTTTCTTCAGTTCTTACAAGAAGCCTGAGGGTAGATTATTACCACCCTCAGTTTACAGATGGAGGAATGGAGACTGACAAATGTGTCTTGTCCAAGGCTTCATGTAGGCAATAGGTGACAAAGTCTAATTTTTCTTTTTTTTTTTTTTAGATAGGGTCTTGCTCTGTTGCCTGGGCTGGAGTGCAGTGGCATGATCTCAGCTCACTGCAGCCTTGACCTCCTGGGCTCAAGCAATCCTCCCACCTCAGCCTCCCAAATAGCTGGGATTACAGGTGTGTGCCTCCATGCCTGGCTAATTTTTTTTTATTTTCTGTAGATACAGGGGTCTCGCTCTGTTGCCCAGGCTGGTCTTAAACTCCTGACCTCAAACAATCCTCCTGCCTTGACCTTCAAAAGTGTTGGAATCACAGGCATGAGCCACTGCACCCAGCCATAAGGTCTAAATTTTAATTCTGATCTCTCTGACCCTAAAATCTAACTTTCTGCTATAACTCAGTATACATCTTGATTATTGCCTCAGAGGAAGGGCTGGTGCTAAGAGATTTTCATGCTGAAGGTTCTTCTTCCAAATCCAGCATCCTTTGTTATGCTCCTCTGATGCTTTGTCTCATTAGCTTTCTCTACTCACTGATGTGAACAATCTGATATCCAGGCTCAGCTGGCCATCTGCTTTATTTATTTATTTATTATTTTTATTTTTGAGATGCAGTCTCACTCTGTCACCCAGACTGGAGTACAGTGGCGTGATCTCAGCTCACTGCAACCGCTGCCTCCTGGGTTCAAGTGATTTTCGAGCCTCAGCCTCCCGGGTAGCTGGGACTACAGACACACACCACCATGCCTGACTAATTTTTGTATTTTCAGTAGGAACAGGGTCTCATCAGCCAGGCTGGTCTCGAACTCCTGACCTCAGGTGATCCACCCGTCTTGGCCTCCCAAAGTGCTGGGATTACAGGCGTGAGCTACTGCGCCCCGCCCATCTGCTTTATTTTGTATTTTGCAAACAGTTTTGTACCAAAAGTCCTTTTCAGTCTACACATACCAACTTTACAATTAATACAATTGTAAGTTTACAGTGCGTACTTAATAAATACTTCTTGAGTGAGTGAGTAAATTACAAAGAAAAATTTTTTTCCCTTACAAGAAAGAACCCTCTTTGGCTAAGTCAGTATTTCTCAATGTGGTACTAGACCCTCTGTAATATAATCACTGAAATGCTTGTTAAAAATATAGATCCCAGGCCGGGCGTGGTGGCTCACGCCTGTAATCCTAGCACTTTAGGAGGCCGAGGTGAGCAGATCACCTGAGTTCAGGACTTTGAGACCAGCCTGACCAACACGGAGAAACCCCGTCTCTACTAAAAATACAAAATGAGCCGGGCATGGTGGTGCATGCCTGTAATCCCAGCTATTCATGAGGTCGAGGCAAGAGAATTGCTTCAACCCAGGAGGCGGAGGTTGCAGTGAGCCGAGATGGCGCCATTGCACTCCAGTCTGGGCAACAAGAGCAACAAAACTCTCTCTCAAAAAAAAAAAAAAAAGGCTAGATAGATGATAGATAGATAGGTAGGTAGATAGATAGATAGATAGATAGATAGATAGATAGATAGATAGACAGATAGATAGATAGATCTCAGCCCTGTAATCCTAGCACTTTGGGAGGCCAAAGTGAGGCTTAAGCTCAGGAGTTCAAAACCAGCCTGGGGAACATGGTGAAACTCTGTCTCTATAAAAAATACAAAAATTAGCCAAGTGTGTTGGTGTACACCTGTGGTCTCAGCTACTTGGGAGCTGAGGTGGGAGGATCACTTGAACCCAGGAGGTTGAGGCTGCAGTGAACCAAGATCACACCACTGCACTCCAGCCTGGGTGACAAAGTGAGACCCTGTCTCAAAAAAATATAAAATATTAAATATGGATCCTTCAGTTAAACCACAGACCAACTAGAATCAGAATGGGGAGGGAGGGTTGGTGTATGGACCAGAAATACGCACTTTTAACAAATGCTTCAAGTAATTATGATGCTTTTTAAAATTTGAGCACCACTGCCCTAAGTATAAGGTAAAACTAATAAATAAGGCTCAGAGGTGGCCAGGCGCAGTGGCTCGCGCCTGTAATCCCAGCACTTTGGGAGGCCGAGGCGGGCAGATCACCTGAGGTTGGGAGCTCGAGACCAGCCTGACCAACATGGAGAAACCCCGTCTCTACTAAAAATACAAAATTAGCTGGGCATGGTGGCGCATGCCTGTAATCCCAGCTACTTGGGAGGCTGAGGCAGGAGAATCGCTTGAACCCGGGAGGCAGAGGTTGCGGTGAGCCAAGATCATGCCATTGCACTCCAGCCTGGGCAACAAGAGCAAAACTCCGTCTCAAAAAGATAAATAAATAAGGCTTAGGAAGGGAGCCGCTCAGCAGTTAAGAGGATGGGCACTGGAGCTAGACTTCCTGGATTCATCTAACTAAGGATTTACTAAATGTACAATCTGATCACACTAACCTCCCTGTGCGTCAGTTTTCTCATCTGCAAAATGGGCAAAACAGCATAATTACCTCATATGGTTGTTGTGAAAGTTAAGTGAGTCAATGTATGTAAGGTACTTGGAACAGAGCCTGACACAGTGTAAGCTCTATGTATATATTTGTCATTATCAGAATTTTAAGTATCTACTTTCTATCAAAATAGTACATTTCTCAGGCTGGGCATGGTGGCTAACGCCTGTAATCCCAGTACTTTGGGAGGCTAAGGCAGGCAGATCATTTGAGGTCAGGAGTTCAAGACCAGCCTGGCCACCATGGTGAAACCCCATCTCTACTAAAAAATACCAAAATTAGCCGGGCGTGGTGGCAGACACCTGTAATCCCAGCTACTCGGGAGGCTGAGGCAGGAGAATCGCTTGGACCAGGAGGTAGAGGTTGCAGTGAGCAAAGATTGTGCCACCGCACTCCAGCCTGGGCGACAGAGCGAGACTCCATCTCAGAAAAAAAAAGTACATTTCTTTATAAAGCCTATCTTATTGTAGAAAACCTAACCTATAGATTTTGTCCTTTCTTCTTTTCTCCTTTTCTGTTTTAGAGAAGTGGCCACTTCAAACCAGAATATTTCCTTATTGTGGGGTCAAACTGCACAAAGAAAGCTAAGATGATTACCATATGCTGATGAGCCAGAGGATCAGAGGTCAGTCTTTGTACCGCTTCCCCATGATTAAGATCACATAAAAAGGGCAGGGATTCAAAATGAGCCTATGTTTTCTCACTTACCAGAAAGTGCTGGGGTAGTTACAAAGGATAACAAAACACAAAGCCTATTGTAGCAACAATCCTTTGGCCAAGTCATCTCCTGTCCCAAGTCTCTGTGGAGACTCTCTTGACTCCAGGGCCTCTTCTTCCTTTCTACTCCTGTCTCCAGGAGGTTTGTGAGCCTCTGATAGATGGAAAACATTCCCAAGAGCAAACTAGAAGGTTTAGCACTTCCATTCCCCACCCCTTATAGAATGAGATGAGCTTTGGCAACTGATCACTCGAGGATGATCCTTGAGAGCAGGTGTGCCTCGGAAGTTTAAGACAGTTTTTCTACAATGGGCTTCTTGTTGGTGTATGAATCCAGACTGGATATGATTAATTGACTCTTTTATCTTTTTTTTTTTTTAACTTGTCACTGACTTGTAGCTAATAATTGACTCTTTTAAAATTAGGCTTTCCTTTTATCATGTGACTTCTTCAAAGTTACTTAAAATTAGACTTTCTATTTCCCTATTTGTAAAAAGGAACTTGTAATAGAATGTTAGTGCTAAAGGGAATTTCTAAGACAACTTAATATGACTCCTTGCATTTTATAGAGGCTAGATTCAGAGAGGTTGAGGGACTTATTCAAGGTCCAAAGAGCTTGTAAGTAGTAGGGCCAGGAATAAAACTTGAGGATTTAGTTAATTTTGCAGTTGACATAATTGAAGCTGAAATTGGAGAATTACTGAAATTTTTGCTTGAAGGCCAAAAATTTAAGAGCCATTGATATTCTATTTTGGTATTAATTATTTCTCTGACAATCTAGCTAAAAAACACAAAGTGGTCAGGCACAGTGGCTCATGCCTGTAATCCCAGCACTTTGAGAGGCTGAGGCAGGTGGATAGCTTGAGCTCAGGAGTTTGAGACCAGCCTGGGCAACATGGTGAAACCCCATCTTTTTTATTTTTTGAGATGGAGTCTTGCTCTTTCGCCCAGGCCAGAGTGCAGTGGTGCTATCTCGGCTCACTGCAAGCTCCGCCTCCCTGGCTCACACCATTCTCCTGCCTCAGCCTCCCGAGTAGCCAGGACTACAGGAGCCCGCCACCGTGCCTGGCTAATTTTTTGTATTTTTAGTAGAGACGGGGTTTCACCGTGTTAGTCAGGGTGGTCTCAATCTCCTGACCTCATGATCCGCCCGCTTCGGCCTCCCAAAGTGCTGGGATTACAGGTGTGAGCCACTGTGCCTGGCCTGGTGAAACCCCATCTTTACCAAAAATACAAAAAATTAGCTGGACATGGTGGCATGTGCCTGTGGTCCCAGCTACTTGGGAGGCTGAGGTGGGAGGATTGTTTGAGCCTGGAAGGCAGAGGCTGCAGTGAGCCAAGATCACAACACTGCACTCCAGCCTGGGTGACAGATCCAGACCCTGTCTCAAAAATAACAAAACAAAACAAAACACAAAAACTCCACAAAGTATAATTCTCTAGTGTTTTATCTAATGAAAGTATAATAGAAGCTTTGCTGTTAAACATAAGATATAAAGAGCCTGTGAATACATATTTTTCTTTTTGTTCTTTTTTAATACATATTCTGCTTATGTAATATTTTTCATAATTACTTTGGATCATAATAATTTTTTTGAGATTAAGTCTTACTATTTGGCCTAGGCTAGCCTCAAACTCTTGGGCTGAAGCGATCCTCCCTCAGCCTCCTGAGTATCTAGGACTGCAGGTGGGCACAGCAGGCCGTCAGGATCATAATAGTTTTAGTTGATGTTTTAATGAATCTTGATTCTTTTTTAAAATAATGACATGGTATATGAATTATCTATCAATTTAAAAATAATTATAATTTTCTGTCACTCATCAAATGTATAATCCACTTGCATGAACCTTCATTCTAAGTTAAATATAATTTCAGATATACAGAAACATTGCAGGAACAGTACAATGAATTTCCAGATAGCCTTCACGTTATAACATTATATACATTTCTTTATAAAGCCTAATTGTAGAAAAGCTAACCTATAGATTTTACATAGGTTAGACTATACATATATATGTCTTTTTTTTCCTGAGCAATTTAAGAGTAAGTTGCAGACATAATGCCCTTCTAACCTTAATTCTTAACTGGAAAAAATATACCACACCCAATTAACTATACAGTAATCTAAGTATCAGTCTTTTCAGCAACACTCAATTAGATAATAATCATTGTTGATAGCATCATTTTCAAATTGTAGCATCTTCTAACTTGAAAATGGTAGGTAAAGTCTAGCTATAGGAGTAATTGATATAGTCAGCCGGGCGGCGCAGTGGCTCACGCCTGTAATCCCAGCACTTTGGGAGGCTGAGGCGGGCAGATCACGAGGTCAGGAGTTCAAGACCATCCTGGCCAACATGGTGAAACCCCATCTCCACTAAAGATACAAAAAATTAGCCAGGCATGGTGATGTGTGCCTGTAATCCCAGCTACTAAGGCAGGAGAATCGCTTGAACCCGGGAGGCGGAGGTTGGAGTGAGCCGAGATCGCGCCACTGCACACCAGCCTGGGCAATAGGGTGAGACTCCATCTCAAAGAGACAAAAACAAAAAACACACACACAAAAAAACAAAAAGTAATTGATATACTCTTTTATCTCAATAAATACTAAAGAGTAAGTGTTTTAGCTGGGCACAGTGGACGTGCCTGTAATCCCAACTATTCAGAAGTTCGAGGTAAGAGGGTTGCTTGAGCCCAGGAGTTTGAGACCATCCTGGGCAACATAGCGAGACCTCTGTCTCTACCAAAAAAAATTTTTTTTAATTAGGTGTGCATGGTGGTGCACGCTTGTGGTCCCAGCCACTTGGGAGGCTAAGGCAAGAGGATCGCTTGAACCCAAGAGGTTGAGGCTGCAACTGCACTCCAGTTTGGGTAACAGAGTAAGATCCTCTGTCTAAAAAAAAGGGACATCTTTACTATGAGCAGTGAACACCACTCCTTCATGTTCTGTTTTTCAGTTTATATTTGTTTTCTCAGGTGTTACACAGCTGTTTTTATTTTTTTTTTAAAGGAAGGAGCTGCTTGCTTCAGTAACACAGTATGCTATAGTAATTCATCACATAATTTTCTATATGGAAGTCACTGTCAACTTGGGAGCACAAACAGGCATCATTGGTGGCTTTTCATAAGCCCCTGATAACTTTGTGTTGTTTTCCTTTGTGTTTTTTGTTTGTTTGTTTTTGTTTTTGAGATGAGTCTCACTCTTGTTGCCCAGGCTGGAGTGCAGTGGTACGATCTCGGCTCACTGCAACATCCACCTCCTGGGTTCAAGTGATTCTCCTGCCTCAGCCTCCCAAGTAGCTGGGATTACAGGCATTTGCTACCATGACCAGCTCATTTTTGTATTTTTTTTTTTTTTACAAGAGTTGGGGTTTCACCATGTTAGCCAGGCTGGTTTCAAACTCCTGACCTCAAGTGATCTGCCTGCCTCAGCCTCCCAAAGTGCTGGCATTACAGGCATGAGCCACCACGCCCGGCCAGCCCCTGATAACTTTGGATACACTTTAGGAAGAAGACTTTTTTTTTAACCTGCATTTCAGTAAACTGACAGGATCTATTTGTCTTTCATGAACCTTTTGTTCCATGAAACACTGCCCACTATCTGATAAGCAATATGAGAGTACAGACCAGTCTTCTTATTGTGTCCTTTGATGTCAAGCATAAGACAATACACATTGCAGGAGTTAGATATTTGATGAGTTGGAGCAAAATCCAGTTTGCAGATAAAGATTCAAAATAGTGGCAAAAAAGAATTAACTTGGGGGAAAAAAGCAACTTCAGTTCTTCTAATATTCTTACCATTAAAACCACATACATTTCTATTCAGAAGCATATTACCAAATCCAGTGGGGTATTATTTAAAGTTGAAACTTGGAAAAAATAAAATATACAAAGAAAAAGTAAATTTATATTTCTTATATATTGTTGTGTTTGATAGTATTGACGTTCTCCTGGGAGAAATAACAAACGTTCTTTTTTAACTGGCATGAAAAGAAAGTTTTGTCTGGGTGCGGTGGCTCATGCTTGTAATCCCAGCTCTTTGGGAGGCTGAGGAGGGTGGATCACGAGGTCAGGAGATCAAGACCAGCCTGGCCAACATGGTAAAACCCTGTCTCTACTAAAAATACAAAAATTAGCCGGGTGTGGTGGTGCATGCCTGTAATCCTATCTACTTAGGAGGCTGAGGCAGGAGAATTGCTTGAACACGGGAGGAGTAGGTTGCAGTGAGCCGAGATCTCACCACTGCACTCCAGCCTGGCAACAGAGCGAGACTCTGTCTTAAAAAAAAGAAAAGAAAAGAAAGAAAGACAGTTTTATACTACTAATGGGGATGTGGAGATGGGCAGCAGAAATTTCATAGAGTACTTAGTTATGTCAGCATTAACTTTCTGTCATAGATGTTACATCCTGGATTAGTCATGAAACAGGAAGTTTAAGAAATGTCTAAAATGACAAGTTGTAATATAAAAGTAACAAATGCCTCTCTCACTTGTTTGTTTTTCTTTTTCTTTTTTTTTTTTTTGAGACAGAGTCTCACTCTGTCGCTCATGCTGGAGTGCAGTGGTGAGATCTCGGCTCACTGCAACCTCCACCTCCTGGGTTCAAGCGATTCTCCTTCTTCAGCCTCCCAAGTAGTTGGGATTACAGGCACTCATCACCATGCCCAGCTAATTTTTGTAATTTTAGTGGAGGCAGCGTTTCACCATGTTGGCCAGGCTGGTCTCAAACTCCTGGCCTCAAGTGATCCTCCCAGCTCAGCCTCCCAAAGTGCCGAAATTACAGGCATGAGCCATCACGTCTGGCCTATAGGTACCTTTCTTATTAAAGAAATGAATGAAAGAAAAAAAGCCTTATGACCTTAAGCAAGTTCCTTAACAGACCTCAGCTGCCCATTTATAAAATGAGAAAATTGGATTGGATAATACTAAGGTCCTTTCCACACATCACAATGTTTTTTCAGAAACGAAAAGGTCTCATGTGACAGGAACTGACCAAAACAAGCTACAGGCCAGGCGTGGTGGGTCACGCCTGTAATCCCAGCACTTTGGGAGACCAAGGTGCCTTTGCAGATAGTGGATACTCAATCAAACCCCATCTCTACTAAATACAAAAAATTAGCTGGGCTTGGTGGTGCATGCCTGTAATCCCAGCTACTCAGGAGGTTGAGGCAGGAAAATTGCTTGAACGCAGGAGGCAGAGGTTGCAGTGAGCCGAGATTGCGCCATTGCACTCCAGCCTGGGCAACAGGAGTGAAACTCCGTCTCAAACAACAACTACAACAACAACAACAACTAGCTACAATGAAAATAATGATAAGGATGGGTAGAATAAAATATAGCATAATTCATTCAGTAATGCAAAGCACAGGCACTCTGTTATTCACCTGCTGTCTCCACAATTATCACATTTGTCAGAATTTGCTGTTAAAGGGATTTGTTGTGTTCTAGACTACACAACACTGTGGCAGTCAGGAAACCTTTATGCTACTCTTGGGGTTCCAGATCTCTGAGCTTCCTTCATTCTGCAAGTTACTAGTCAGCTATTTACATGTTGTATTCTTTACTATATTGTAATCTCTGGGAGGGCAGGGATCACATCCTATGCATGTCTATACCCCATTCTACCTTGTCTAATACTTTGCAGATAGTGGGTACTCAATAAATGTCATTTGATGATCTCTTTGTCTAGTAAATAAATGTGAAACGTGGTTTTTAAATGGCATTTCACATTAAATAATATAACACTTATATAATGTCCATCACCTAAAATATTTGCTTTTCCTCATGCTCATTAAATATTTGATCTTTCTTCAGGGGTCAGATGAGGTTCATCCTTTTCTATGAAGTACTAATTGGTTGTTACAGCACTTAATTATGGCGTTTTCTTATTTATTGTACCATTCAGGTGGCTAAGTATTTTGGGTGGGGTCTCTATCACCACACTAGATTTTTATTTATTTACTTATTATTTATTTATCAGAGACAGTGTCTCCCTATGTTGCCCAGGCTGGACTAGAACTCCTGGGCTCAAGCGATCCTCCCACCTCAGCACGTTAGATTTTTAGTTCAGCACAGGAAGAAGCATGTAATTTCTCCTTGTATCCTGTAAGCATGGTGCCTTCATAACAAAGTTGCTAAATAAATATTTGATGATGATCCTGATGATCAATAATAAGTGATTTACTGTTAAAGGTTTACTAGTTGCTTATATCAACCCCCCAAAATACTTCAGATACAAATTTTCTAAAAGGAACGCACTTTGGGAGTGACAGCTTTGCTCTCACCTAGGTACAGGCTCCCGCAGCCTGTCTCAGACCATACCCAGGCGCAGCCTTTTCTGTATTTTATTGTCTTCATTTTCCTGGAAGCCAGGGGATTTGGAGGATGATCAAATGGAAGGAAGGAATGAAGGCAAGGAGGGAGGGAAGGAGGAAATGAAAATATATTTGTGTACATTGTGAATATAATGTACAAGATGTAATGAAAGAATAGACAGGCAGATTTTGAAGACATTATAATGTACTGGAATAATCTGGATACACACAATTGAAAATATATCAAAGTATGTAAATGGTGAAACCCCGTCTCTACTAAAAATACAAAAATTAGCTGGGCATGGTGGTGGGCACCTGTAGTCCTAGCTACTCAGGAGGCTGAGGCAGGAGAATAGCTTGGAGGCAGGAGAATAACTTGAAGTCGGGAGGCAGAGGTTGTGGTGAGCTGAGATCATGCCATTGCACTCTAGCCTGGGCAACAAGAGCGAAATGCCATCTCAAAAAAAAAAAAAAAAAAAAAAGAAAGAAAAAAAAGAAAAAAACTGGTTGAGTAAGTAGGAGGAGGAGCTAAATTGATAAGGAGATTTAGGGCTCAGTGTAAATAATTTACAGTTTCTATAAGGAGCTGCTAAAAGCAATTAAAGGTTTATGAAAAAGGGCTTCATATTCAAACAGTGTTTGAGGAAGATTATTCTTGCCATAGTAATGACATTTATTGAACATTTCTTATATGTCTTATATGTAAGTGCTTTACATATTAGCCCATTTGATCTTACAACTACCCCATGAGGAAGACACTGTCATCTCTGTTGTGCAGGCAAGGAAACTGAGGCACAGATCCTGGGTAACTTGCTTCCTCAAGGCCCCATTGCTTCTAAATAGCAGACCTGGAATATGAACTCAGGCTGTCTGAGTCTAAACCTGGTGTCTCTTCTAACCATCTCGTGACATGGCTTCTCTTTCCATAGAGCTATGTATCTATGTGGGAGACAGATAGGAGATTCATCAGGAGGTAGCAGTGGTCTAAGGCATGTAGTGATTAGACTGAGTGGGACTGTGATCACAGAAAAAGCAAGGAAGGGATGAAGCTGAGAAAATTCACATGAGAGAATTAGACTTGCTAGGTATATTTGGAAATGGAGGTAAGGGATAGGGAGATAAGGATATTATTTCATTGCAAAAAGATTTATTATTTTTTTTGTGTGACAGGGTCTTGCTCTGTCACCTAGGTTGGAGTACAGTGGCGTGATCACAGCTCACTGCAGCCTCGAACTCCTGGACTCAAGCAATCCTCCCTCCTCAGCCTCCCAAGTAGCTGGGAAGACAGGTGCATACCACCACATCTGGCTATTTTTTAAATTTTTTGCAGAGATGGGATCTATATTGCCCAGGCTGGCCTCCAACTCCTGGACTCGAGCAATCCTCCCGCCTCAGCCTCCCAAACTGCTGGAATTACAGGCGAGAGCCACTGCTCCCAGCCCCCCAAAAGATTAATGAACATTTACTATGTGCCAGGAACTGTGTTAGGTACTGTATTCGGTTAAGAAACAGTGAACCAGATAGACAGAGTCCCTGCATTTATGGAGCAAGATTGTGTTATTAGTGGAAAACAGGCTCTATATGCATAGAAAACACAACAAACTGGAAACACTGGTTGTTTAGGAGAACTAGATGGAAGCAGAAACGTAGAAGAGAAACCTGTTGAACTTTACAGTTCTATTAGAATTTGTCTAAAGGTTTTCCCCTCCTAGGCAGGGAGGGAACAAAGGAAACATTGAATTTTAGCACATGAATATGTTAACTATTTTAAAAATAGGGTTTTTTAAAAATATAATAAGATCTCATGATGTAAAAATTGTGTAGTTTTTTGTTTGTTTTTTGAGACAGTCTCACTCTGTTACCCAGGCTGGAGTGCAATGGCGTGATCTTGGCTCACTGCAACCTCTGCCTCCCAGGTTCAAGGGATTCTCATGCCTCAGCCTCCCGAGTAGCTGGGATTACAGGCATGCACCACCACACTCAGCTAATTTTGATATTTTTAGTAGAAACGGGATTTCTTCATGTTGGCCAGGCTGGTCTTTAACTCCTGGGCTCAGGTGATTTGCCCCCACCAGCCTCCCAAAGTGCTGGGGTTACAAGCATGAGCCACCATGCCTGGCCTATAGTTTTTTGTTTTTTAAAAAAACTGAGATACTGCCAGGCGAGGTGGCTCATGCCTGTAATCCCAGAACTTTGGGAGGCCGAGGCAGGTGGATCATGAGGTCAGGAGTTTGAGACCAGCCTGACCAACATGGAGAAACCTCATCTCTACTAAAAATACAAAAATTAGCTGGGCGTGGTGGTGTGTGCCTATAATCCCAGCTACTCTGGAGGCTGAGGCAGGAGAATCGCTGGAACCCAGGAGGCAGAGGTTACAGTGAGCTGATACTGTGCTATTGCACTCCAGCCTGGGCAACAAGAGTGAAACTCCATCTCAAAAAAAAAAAAAACCAACCGAGATACTAAGACTACGTGCTGTGTACACACACACACACACACACACACACACACACACACATATGCCTGTATACGCGCAGACTTTCTGACAGTTCATACAAGAAAATGGCAAAACTGGACCCCTTGGGGAAGGGAATTGGGTGGAAATAGAGGTGAGAGACTTTACCCTTTTGTACCATTTGTGTTTTTATGAATTCAATTATTGAATATACTTTGTACAAGTATTTACTTAATAAAAGCAAATGAGTTTTAAAAATAGCAATCAGAAACCTAGGAATTAATAGAGGTTTTATGGAGAAAGAATCCCACAAGTTTGAAATATTTTACATACCAGCGTGCTTTTCTTTAAGTTTTAACTTTTACCAAAATTAGCATTCAAAGAAAAAGTATATGTGTGTGCATGCGCAGTAGAAGGAAACCAATTAAAACTTTGGTGTTTGTGGAAATAAGAGAATTAAAATATTTTGGCATTTGGCTAATGTGGGAAAAACTCCTCGGCTATCAAAATTCTCTAAATAAGTTTTCAAAAAATGCCTAAGGCAGTTTCACTTCTTACAATAGACACTGTTGAAACAGGTTCAGGTGGTGGCCAACCTCCACCCATAGGTTGCAGGGTTTTTGTGATTTCTTGTAGAACTAACTAATCCTGACATGACAGTTTGTACTGTGTTTTAAATGGGAATTGATCCCCTCGGTTCCAAACAAAATTTGGATGATGAAACCTATTATTCTTTTGCAGAGTGAGGGCCAATTTGGTTGAACCATGATTAGAAAATTTAGTTGTATTTCTGGAGATATTTTAACTTTCAGGATTTTTTTTTTTTTTTTGAGACAGAGTCTCTGTTGCCTAGGCTGGAGTGCAGTGGCGCAATCTCAGCTCACTGCAACCTCTGTCACCCGGGTTCAAGCGATTCTCCTGCCTCAGCCTCCCGAGTAGCTGGGATTACAGGCGCCTGCCACCATGCTGGGCTAATTTTTTTTTTGATAATGTCAAGTTTAATCTGCCAAATATACAAGTTGAATTTGTGGAGCATGTTTTGCCCAGGTGCCACACAGTAAACAGAGGTTTCTTTTTTCTTTTCTTTTCTTTTTTTTTTTTTTTGAGACGGAGTCTTGCTCTGTTGTCCAGGCTGGAGAACAGAGGTTTCTTGAAATGATCAATGGGTCGGGTAAAAAATGGGCACTGGCCCTGGCCAGATGGGTAGGAACCAGGTGGGGAAGGGCAGAGAGGCGAGGCCTTGGTCAGACAGGACTGACTGAAACAAGCCATGACCCTCGAGGACCCAGGGGCACAGGCTCCCAGATGACAGCCCCTCTCTGAATGAGCTCCCAGGCAACACAGTCCAGGGCTGGGTGTAGCAAACCCATCAGCAGCTGCCTCCTGGCACGACCACTCCATTATGTGCTATCTACCAGACAAATGAAAGCTCTTCTTACCTGATCTCCCAGGCACCCCCGAGCAGGGGCTCTGAATTCTAAAAGCAGCAAAAACATTCAAATGGTTCCATATGAAATGCTGTCCTGCATCTTTCTGTCTCAAAGATAACAGCTGCCCCTCCCCCACCCCACCCCCACATCCCTCAAACAATTTCTGTGCCAAGATGAAGAGGAGGCCCCAGGCCATGTGGGGGGGCTCCTGGCTGTGAGGGGCTGTTGCAGCAGTGCCAGGGCACAGGGTGGGCGAGACACAGCAGAGGTCCTGGCAGTACAGCCCAGGTCCCCAACATCTCTTCCCATGGGTCGCGGTTACTTATTCAGGGAGAGCGACTGCATTCGTTTTCCTGACAATGTGGCATCGTCTTTTGCTTTCCTTTCCTCTTCCTTCTTCTGGGCAGTGTCCTCCTGCTGTTTCCAGATGATGACCAGCCAGGCCAGGTTGACCTTGGTTTGCTATCTCTTCCCAGCCAAGTGCATTTTCATGTAACGCTCTTTTGCCCTCTGCTTCTCAATCTCCTCTTGTTCTCTCCTCAAAAGCTCCTTTGGCCCGTCCAGATCCAGTTGTGTGAACTTTTTGGTTGTCTGTGCCACCCGGTTGGGATTCTCGATGTCAATGAGCCCTTCAACACCTTTGCGCCTTTGCTGGTAGTCGTCTTCATCCTCACTCTCATCTGAGTCTAGAGATTTCTTCTCCTTTTTGGGGTCACCTGCAGCACCGTCTCCACCTTCTTTTTGCTCCTCTTCTTCCCTGGCCTTCTGCTTCTCAGACTGCAGCTGCGTGTCGATCTCCTCAGGGCTTGTATATTGCCTCGCCCAGCCTTTGTGGCCTCCCTTTCTCCCTCCTTTAGGTATCATGGCTCCAGCAGTGGCAGCGGTGACTTAAACTGACACCAGAACTGGAATTTTTGTATTTTTAGTAGAGACGGGGTTTCACCATCTTGGTCAGGCTGGTCTTGAACTCCTGACCTCGTGATCCACCCGCCTTGGCCTCCCAAAGTGTTGGGATTATAGGTGTGAGTCACCGCACCCAGCCAGGATTTTAAAAAATTTTTTCAGACAGGGTCTCGCTCTGTTACCCTCACTGCAGCCTTGAACTCCTGGGCTAAATGGATCCTCCCCACTCCACCTCCCAAGTAGCTGGGACTTCAAGCATGTGCCACCACTAACCTGGCTAATTTTTAATTTTTTTTGTAGAGATGAGGTCCACCTATGTTGCCCAGACTGATCTCAAACTCCTGGGCTCAAGCTATTCTCTGACCTCAGCCTCCCAAAGTGCTGAGATTATAGTTGTGAACCACTGCAGGCAGCTACTTTTGGAATTTATATATATGCATACCGAGACCAGCTTGGTCATGGAGACCCTAACCCAGTGGCATTAGAGGAATTAAAGACACACACACAGAAATATAGAGTGTGGAGTGGGATCAGGGAGCTGACAGCCTTCAGAGCTGAGAGCCCCAAACAGAGTTTGACCCACATATTTATTGATGGCAAGCCAATGATAAGCATTCTTTCTATAGACTATAGATTAACTAAAAGTATTCCTTACAGGAAACAAAGGGATGGGCCAAAACAAAGGGATAGGCTCTGGCTAGTTATCTGCAGCAGGAACATGTCCTTAAGGCACAGATTGCTGATGCTATTGTTTGTGGTTTAAGAACACCTTTAAGCAGTTTTCTGCCCTGGGTGGGCTAGGTGTTCCTTCCCTCATTCTGGTAAACCCACAACCTTCAGTGTGGGCGTCATGGCCATCAAGAACATGTCACAGTGCTGCAGAGATTTTGTTTATGGCCAGTTTTGGGGGCCTGTTCCCAACATGTCTCCCTTTTTTGTTTTGCAAAGCAATAAAAGCAAAGGCAGCTGTGTCTTGGTGAGCTACTTCTCACAGGAGCTGGGATCTGCATCTGCAGACTATACAAAGACAAACAACACAGATTAAAAGCACAATCGTCATTGAAATAATAGAGCCTCCAAAAGTGTCTTTATCTATTCTAATGGATTACTAGCTGCTAATCTGTCTGCCGCTCCTGCAAGCACTCCAGTTCCTGGCATTAAGATCAGGTGTGCCTGGGATGCTTTAAATATTTGTTCCTTTGATTTTGCAATGTCCAAAGACAAGTTTGTAGAGTGTCCTTCTAGATGCTTTTTTATTCTTTCCCAAATTTTGATCTTATTAAGAGCCATTAATAGTTTCCACAAATCCTTATGTTTAGCTCCTACAACAGGCCATATCATTTGAGGTTGAGGTGCCACTATACCGCCATGGTTCCAGATAATAGGAACTCTTGCCATACTTCCTACCGTTTCTACCATCTGACCATTTTGTTCACACCAGCTGAACATAGTACAACTGTGGCACTCAGACTGAGAGGTGCAATTCAAGCTAAACATCCCCTTAGGGGACCAATCAGTAGTGATTCCGTAGGAATCATTGCGCAGCACCTCTGCCCATTCTGCAATGCAATCTTCCCAAACAAGTAAGTTCATTATTTCTGGCCAGGTTCAATTCTGTTTGCAAATAGGTTTTTGAGGGTTGTATACCTCAATTATAGGAGCAGATTTATTATGGTAAATACTGAGATCAGAAAGCATGTGTAACTGTCATAGAGTGATTACATCCAGGCATTATTGCCAGCCAAGATTGATAAATATAGCCAATAACTATAATTGTTCTCTGTGTCAGCCCTTATTGAAGGAATACTCATGGCAGTGGTGATAACTGCTATCATAGCTATCATTAAATTATTCGTTTTGACTGGTTGTCCCACTTTCCTCAGGTTTTCTTCTGCCATCTGTGACAGCTTCTTGATCTGTCCCCAGGTGGGTGGCTGTGTTCGATGGGTGTTGCTCATGACAGTTGGGGTCCTCCTCAGCATCAGTCTCAACATGGCTGCAACCGGGGGGTCCTTGGGATCCTCTCGGAATCTTTTCCTTGGCATCTGGATCATGATAAAGTTTCAGGTGTCTTGATGGTATCCAAATCAGCTGTTGATTTGGTCCTGGAGAAACACAAGCATAACCTCCACCCCAAGTTATTATTTTACCTATTTCCCAACTTTTTGTTATCAGATCTCTCCACCAAACCAGTTGTTCTGCTTCTGTCTTTGCAGCTGGTTTCTGTAGATGTTGTTCAGCAGCTGATAGCATCTGGCCTTTAGGCAGGCTCAAAAAATTTAAAGTCAATAATGCTAGATTCAGTTGCATATGGGGTGTTCCATAATCCCTATTTCCCCCTTTCTGCTTTTGCAATTGTCATTTTAGGGAGAGATTCATTCGTCCTACAAAGGCTTGTCCTTGAGAATTATATGGGATGCCAGTAATGTGTTTAATATTCCATACTGAGAAAAATGTAGCTAGAGCTTGGCTAGTATAGCCTGGGGCATTATCTGTTTTAATAGAAGCTGGAATGCCCATCCCTGCAAAACACTGCAAAAGATGACATTTAACACAGGCAGAAGACTCTCCTGGCTGGCATGTAGCCCAGACAAAGTGAGAAAAGGTGTCCACACATACATGTACATAAGCTAGTCTCCCAAACAAGGGAACATGTGTGACATCCGTTTGCCAAAGAGAATTAGGTTCCAATACTCAAGGATTAACTCCTCCTGTAAAAGATGAGGAATGCACCATTTGGCAAGTTGGGCTTCACTGGATAAGAGCTTTAGCTTCTTTCCAGGCAATGCTGTATGTGCATTTGAGACCAGAGGCATTAACATGGGTTAAATTGTGAAAGTGTCTAGCATTAGATATTGCAGTAGCAACTAGATGATCAGCCATTTGATTCCCTGCAGTCAAAGGTCCTGGAAGAGGTGTATGAGCCCTAATGTGAGTGATGTAAAAAGGGTGCATTCTACTCCTAACTGCTATTTGCAATTGGGTAAATAAAGTCATCAGTTATTCATCTGTATGAAATCGTAACTGAGCATTTTCAATTAACTGTGTGGAATGAACCACATATGAAGAATCAGAAATCACATTAGTAGGCATATCAAAAGCAGTCAATACCTCAATTACAGCTACAAGCTCTGCTTTTTGAGCTGAAGTATAGGGCGTCTGAAAAACTTTACCTTTCGAGCCAGAATAAGAAGCTTTACCATTACTAGACCCATCTGTAAAAACATTTTCAGCACCTTCAATTGGTTTAAATTTAGTTATTTTAGGGAGAATCCAATTAGTTAATTTCAAAAATTGAAATAATTTTGTTTTAGGGAAATGATTGAGAATAACCACAAAGTCAGCTAAATGGGTTTGCCAAGTAAGACTATTTATAAAAGCTTGCTGTATTTGTGCCCTTGTGAGAGGGACAATGATTTTTCCAGGATCATATCCATGTAATTTAACAATCTGAGTTCTCCCATTTCCTATCATAGTAGTGATTTGACCCAAATAAGGAGTTAGAGTTTGTGAATTAGTATGTGGAAGAAAAAGCTACTCTACAAGATCTTCCTCTTGAACAATAACACAAGTAGGTGAATGCTGAGTTGGAAAAATTAGCAAATCTAGAGTCTTCTCTGGATCTATTCCATTTATTTGAGCTTTATCGACTTGCTTTTCGATTAGCTGCAGCTCTGCCTCAGCTTCTCTTGTTAATTGCCGAGGGCTGGTGAAACTAGGATCTCCTCTAAGGATAGAAAATAGATTACTCATGGCATAGGTAGGAATGCCTAGAGCAGATTGTATCCAATTAATGTCCCCTAGTAATTTTTGAAAGTCATTTAATGTTTTCAATTGATCCCTACATATGGTTACTTTCTGTGGCACAATGGTAGTGTCATTTACTAAGGTCCTCAAGTAGGGGTAAGTAGTTGTAGTGTGAATTTTGTCAGGAGCTATAATTAAACCAGTGCAAGAAATTGAATTTTTCAAGTGGTCATAACAGTGGAGTAATATTTCTTGAGTGGGGGCAGCACATATTATATCATCCATATAATGAATAATGTAACACTGTAAAAATTTTTTACCAGTAGGTTCAATTGCTTGCCCTACATAAGTCTGGCAAATTGTTGGACTATTTAACATGCCTTGTGGCAACACTTTCCAATGAAAACGCTTAGCAGGCTGTAGGTTGTTTACTGCAGGAATTGTAAATGCAAACCATTGACAGTCTTGCTCAGCTAAGGGGATAGTAAAGAAACAGTCTTAAATCTATGACTATTAAAGGCCAATTTTTTGGAATCATAGCAGGAGAAGGCAGTCCTGGCTGCAATGTCCCATTGGTTGTATAACTGAATTAATGGCTCATACGTCAGTTAACATTCTCCATTTACCTGATTTTTTATTAATTACAAAAATTGGAGAATTCCAAGGGGAAAATATTGGAGCTATGTATCCTTTTTCTAATTGTTCATTAACTAAGTCCTCTAAAGCCTCCAGTTTCTCTTTACTTAGCGGTCATTGTTCTATCCAAATTGGCTTATCTGTTAACCATTTAAAAGGTGTAGGTTCTAGAGGTTTAACAATGGCTGCCATCAAAAATGATATCCTCAACCTTGGCGGGAATTTTGTCTTTCCACTTGAAGTGGTTCCTTCAAACTTTGCAAATTTTTTCCTAGTCCCATACCATGGACATACCCCATTCATGCATCATATGTTGACTTTGAGGGCTATATAATTGCTCTGGAATTAAAACTTGTGCTCCCCATTGTTGTAATAAATCTCTCCCCCATAAATTTATAGGCACAGAAGTTACAATTGGTTGAATAGTCCCAGGTTGTCCATCGGGCCCTTCACAATGCAAAATATAACTACTTTGGTGTACATCAGGGGCTTTACCAACTCCAACTATGTTAAATTGAGTGGGTTGAATTGGCCACGTGGACAGCCAGTGCTGTAGAGAAATGATTGAAATGTCTGCTCCTGTATCTACCAAACCTTTAAATTTCTTTCCCTGAATAGTTATTTCATAGGTAGGATGTTTATCAGTAATTTGATTCACCCAGTAAGCTGCTTTGCCTTATTTATTTGTGCTTCCAAATCCTTCTGTTTGTTTAACTTCACTTTTCCCCATTTCCACATATGGCACAATCAGGAGCTCTCCTGGCTCTGCTTTCCAGGGAACAGAAGTAGATATAACAATTTGAATTTCCCCATTGTAATCTGAATCAATGATGAATTGATTTGTAATCTGAATCAATGATGAATTGATGAATTTCCCCATTGTAATCTGAATGTACTTGCACTCCTTTTAAATTTAAACTAGATCTACCTAGAAGTAATCGTATCGTCCCTGCTGGCAAGGGTCCACAGACCCCCGTTGGAACTTTTTGCGGGGGTTCTCCAGGTAGAAGGCTCACAGCTTTTGTGCAGCAAAAATCTACTGCGGCACTACCGGCTGTGGTGGGGGACAGGCATTGTACAGAGGTGGGGGAATGGCCTGAGCTGGAAATGCCCCGGTTTGGAACGGGGCCCAGGACAGGCCTCTCATGGCATTTCCCGAAATCGAGTTCCCATCTTTATCAAACTTAGAGTGACACTGATTAGCCCAATGTTTTCCTTTTTTACACTTCGGGCATAGACCTGGTTCATACTGATTGATAGCTTGTTTAAATTCTTTGAGTAATTTAAAAGGAAAAGGCACAAATGTAGCTATAATATTTCCCTGTTGATCTGGGGGATGTATTCTAACAGGGAACTGCCAAGCCTCTAAATCACCCTCTCTTCTAGCTTACTGGATTCCTGCCTGAGTAGAACTGAAAGCAGTCACTTGAGGTGCTGCTCGAACAGTCACTGGGGCAACTACTTTTTGCCCAGTGTCCTCCAGAAAAGAAAGATCTGGAGGGTCAGGCCACTCTTTTTCTTCAAAATAATGAGAGGATGCAGAAGGGTAGGGATGAACCTCTTCCTCTTTTGCTGCTTTAGCTTTAGCTGGCAAACAAACCTGCTCTGTCACCTCTTCTGCTACTTCATTATACTTTCCTTCCTCCTCATCATTAGTGTGAAAAGGTTCCAAGGTGGAATGAATCAGAGCCCACACTTGTCCCATTGTTACCCTGATGCTTCTGAGCTCCCTTTCTCACTCACCAGAGGGATTGCTTAAGAGTACTCAGGTGTCCTCTAGCTTAGTTCCTTGTTCTCCAACTGTCGCTTCGGCAACCCTTCGACCCAGGTTCGAGCCCCACGTATGGGCACCACTTGCTGAGACTCGGTCGTGGAGACCCTAACCCTGTAGCGCTAGAGGAATTAAAGACACACACACAGAAATGTAGAGTGTGGAGTGTGATCAGGGGGCTGACAGCCTTCAGAGCTGAGAGCCCCAAACAGAGTTTGACTCGCATATTTGTTGACGGCAAGCCAGTGATAAGCATTCTTTCTATAGATTATAGATTCACTAAAAGTATTCCTTACGGGGAAACAAAGGGATGGGCCGAAACAAAGGGATGGGCTCTGGCTAGTTATCTGCAGCAGGAGAATGTCCTTAAGGCACAGATCGCTCATGCTATTGTTTGTGGTTTAAGAATGCCTTTAAGCGGTTTTCTGCCCTGTGTAGGCCAGGTGTTCCTTGCCCGCATTCCAGTAAACCCACAACCTTCAGTGTGGGCATCATGGCCATCACGAACATGTCACAGTGCTGCAGAGATTTTGTTTATGGCCAGTTTTGGGGCCAGTTTATGGCCAGATTTGGGGGCCTGTTCCCAATATGTGTGTGTGTGCATATATATATATATATATACATTTTTTTTTTTTTGAGATGGAGTTTTGCTCCTGTTGCCCAGGCTGGAGTGCAGTGGTGCAATCTCAGCTCACTGGAACAACTGCCTCCCGGGTTCAAGCCATTGTCCTGCCTCAGCCTCCCAAGTAACTGAAATTATAGACACCCACCACCACGCCTGGCTAATTTTTGTATTTTTAGAAGAGATGGAGTTTCATCATGTTGGCCAGGCTGATCTCAAACTCCTGACCTCAGACTCCCAAAGTGCAGGGATTACAGGCGTGAGCCACCATGCCTTGCCCAGAATTTTTAAAAACCACATTATTGAGGTATAACTGACACACAACAAATTACTCATATGAAAAAGTGTACTACTTAATAAATTTGCATGTGTAAAGCTGTCACCACAATCAAGATAATAAACATATCCATCACCTCCCAAAGTTTTCTCCTGTATTTTTTTTTCTTCTTCTTTTTTTTTTTTTAAATAGAGATGGATTCTTGCTCTGTTGCCCCAGCTGGTCTCAAACTCCTGGCCGCAAGTGTTCCTCCTGGCCTCCCAAAGTGTAGGAATTACAGGTGTGAGCTGCTAAGTCCAGTGGCATACAGGAATCCATGTGATAAAATTGTATAGAACTAAAAACACTCAAGAATATAAGATCAAGGCTGGGCATGGTGGCTCATGCCTGTAATCCCAGCACTTTGGGAGGCCAAGGCGGGCAGATCACCTGAGGTTAGGAGTTCAAGACCAGACTGACCGACACGGAGAAACCCCGTCTCCACTAAAAATACAAAATTAGCCAGGTGTGGTGACACATGCCTGTAATCCCAGCTACTAGGGAGGCTGAGGCAGGAGAATTGCTTAAACGTGGGAGGTGGAGGTTGCAGTGAGCTGAGATCACGCCATTGCACTCCAGCCTGGGCAACAAAAGCAAAACTCCATCTTAAAAAAAAAAAAAAAAGAATATAAGATCAAAGGGCCAGACGTGGGGTGGGTGTGGTAGTGGCTCATGCCTGTAATCCCAGCACTTTGGAAGGCCGAGGTGGGTGGATCATTTGACGCCAGGAGTTGGAGACCATACTGACCCACATGGTGAAACCCTGCCTCTACTAAAAATACAAAAAAATTAGCCAGGTGTAGTGGCAGGTGCCTGTAATCCCAGCTACTCAGGAGGCTGAGGCAGGAGAATGGCTTGAACCTGGGAGGCACAGTGTGCAGTGAGCTGAGATCTCACCTCTGCACTCCAGCCTGAGCGACAGAGTGAGACTCTGTCTCAAAAAAAAAAAAAAGAGTATGTGATCAGTAGATTGTATCAAGGTCAATATCCTGGTTGCGATGTTGTACTCTAGTTTTGTAAGATGTTAACATTGTGGGAAACTGGGTAAATGGTACAGAAGAGCTCTCTGTATTATTATTATTATTATTTTGAGACGGAGTTTCTTGCTTGTTGCCTAGGCTGGAGTGCAATGGCGCAATCTTGGCTCACTGCAACCGCCGCCTCCTGCGTTCAAGCAATTCTCCCTCCTCAGCCTCCCGAGTAGCTGAGTTTACAGACTTGTGCCACCATGCCTGGCCAATATATATATATATATATATTTTTTTTGAGACGGAGTTTTGCCCTTGTTGCCCAGGCTGGAGTGCAATGGCCCGCCTCCCAGATTCAAGCGATTCTCCTGCCTCAGCCTCCCGAGTAGCTGGGATTACAGGCACACACCATCACGCCCGGCTAATTTTGTCTTTTTAGTAGAGACTGGGTTTCACAATGTTGGTCAGGCTGGTCTTGAATTCCTGACCTCAGGTGATCTGCCCACCTCGGCCTCCCAAAGTGCTGGGATTACAGGTGTGATATTATTATTATTTTGAGACAGGGTCTCAGTCAGTCGCGCAGGCTAGAGTGCAGTGGTACAGTCATGGTTCCTGAAGCCTTGACCTCCCCTTCATATGATAAAGCCATTCTGTATTTTTTTTTTTTTTTGTAGAGTTGGGGTTTCACCATGTTGCCCAGGCTGGTCTCAAACCCCTGGACTCAAGCTATCTGCCTACCTTGGCCTTCCAAACTGCCTGGGATTACAGGCATGAGCCACCGTGCCTGTGAGACCCCATCTCTAAAAAAAAAGAAAGATACAGAATGGCTTTGTCATCTTAAGGGTCTCATGTTGCCCTCTTTTAACTTCATCCACCTGCCTACCACACCCTTTATGTGAGTCTATTTCTTTTTCTTGCTGAGCAGTATTCCATTATGTGGATTATACAATGACTTGTCTATTCTTTACCTATTATTGACAGACTTTGGGTTGTTTCCAGAGTTCAACTATTACAAATAAAGCTGCTATAAACATTCATGTGCAAGTCTGTGTATGAACATATACTTTCATTTCTCTTGGGTAAATATCTAGGACTGGATTGGCTGGTTCATATGGTACATGTATTTTTAACTTTTTTTTTTTTTCTTGGGACAGAGTCTCGCACCGTCACCCAGGCTGGAGTCCAGTGGTGTGATCTCGCCTCACTGCAACCTCTGCCTCCCGGGTTCAAGCGATTCTCCTGCCTCAGCCTCCTGAGTAGCTGGGGTTACAGGTGCCCGCCACCATGCCCAGCTAATTTTTATATTTTTTTAATTAGAGACAGGGTTTCACCATGTTGGCCAGGCTGGTCTCGAACTCTGACCTCAAGTGATCCACCCTCCTCGGCCTCCCAAAGTGCTGGGATAACAGGTGTGAGCCACTGCGCCTGGCCGTATTTTTAACTTTTTAAGAAACTGACAAACTCTTTCAAAGTGGTCGTACCTACCAGCAGTGTATGAGAGGTCCAGTTCCAGTATATATTCTCTCCAACATGCCAGCCTTTTCTAAAAACATAGTTCTATTGAGATATAATTCACATACCATACAATTTGCACATTTAAAATAAAAAATTGGCTGGGTGCGGTGGCTCACACCTGTAATCCTAGCACTTTGGAAGGCTGAGGCGGGTGGATTGCCTGAGCTTAGAAGTTTGAGAGCAGCCTGGGCAACACAGTGAAACCCCATCTCTACTAAAATAAAAAAAATTAGCCAGGTTTGTCAGTGTGCGCCTCTAGTCCCAGTTACTTGGGAGGCTGAGGCAGGAGAATTGCTAGAACCTGGGAGGCAGAGGTTGCAGTGAGCTGAGATTACACCACTGCACTCCAGCCTGGGCACAGAGCAAGACTCTATCTGTAAAAAAAATAATAATACAAAAAATAGCCGGATGCAGTGGCTCACACCTGTAATCCCAACACTTTGGGAGGCCGAGGCAGGTGGATCACCTGAGGTCAGGAGTTCAAGACCAGCCTGGCCAACTTGGTGAAACACTGTCTCTACTAAAAATACAAAAAATTAGCTGGGTGTGGTGGCGCGTGCCTGTAATCCCCGCTACTCGGGAGGCTGAGGCAGGAGAATCACTTGAACCTGGGAGGCAGAGGTTGCAGTGAGCCGAGATCACGCCATTACACTCCAGCTTGGGCAACAAGAGCGCATCTCCATTTAAAAAAAAGAAAAAGTAAAACATTGTTTATTGTATTTGCAGAATTGTGCATCTATCACTACAACCAATTTTAGAACATTTTAAAAAAGAAAACCCCCATACTATTTAGTGGTAACACCTCATTCTTCCCCCAGATCTTTTCCCCCTAGTCCTATGCACCCACTAATATACTTTCTCTCTGTGGATTTGCCTATTCTATACATTTTACATTAAACAGAATCATATGATACAAGGTCTTTTGTGACTTTCTTTCACTTAACATATTAGGTTTTCAGGGTTCATCCATGTTGTAACATGTAGCAGCACTTTATTTTTATTGCTGAATAATATTTAATTGTATGAGTATTTTGTTTATCCACTCATTAGCTGATGGACATTTGAGTTGATTCCACACTCCCATCTTTTAAATTGTAGCCCTTCTAATGGGTGTGTAGTGATAATCTCATTGTGGTTTAGTTTGTATTTCTCTAATTATTAATGATGCTATATGTCTGAAACCTATCTTACTTAGGTTTTTGAAAGATATTTTTGTTGGGTAAAGAATTCTATGTTGATGGCCGGGATCAGTGGCTCATGCCTGTAATCCCAGCACTTTGAGAGGCCAAGGTGGGAGGATTGCTTGAGCCCAGAAGCTCGAGACAAGCCTGGGCAACATGGCAAGACTCTGTCTCTACAAAAAAATAAAAATAAAAATAAATAAAAATTAGCCAGGTGTGGTGGCATGTGCCTGTGGTCCCAGCTACTCAGGAGGCTGAGGTAGGGAGGATTGGTTGAGTCTGGGAGGTCGAGGTTGCAGTGAGCCATGATTGGGCCTCTGCTCTCCAGCCTGGGTAAAAGAGCAAGGCTTTTTTTTTTTTTTTTTTTTTTTTTTTTTTTTGAGACAGAGTCTCACTCTGTCGCTCTGTCGCCCAGGCTGGAGTGCAGTGGTGCGATCTCAGCTCACTGCAACCTCTGCCTCCCGGGTTCAAGCGATTCTTCAGCCTCCCTAGTAGCTGGGACTACAGGCATGTGCCACCACGCCTGGCTAATTTTTTGTATTTTTAGTAGAGATGGGGTTTCACCATGTTAGCCAGGATGGTCTCTATCTCCTGACCTCGTGATCCACCCACCTCAGCCTCCCAAAATGCTGGTATTACAGGCATGAGCCACCGCGCCTGGTTGGCTCTGCCTTAAAAAAATAAAAATTAAAAATAATAATAATAATAATAATAATAATAATAATAATAACCAAACCACAAAGAGCAGGGCATGGTGGGGCTCACTTCTGAATCCCAGCACTTCTTTGGGAGAGTGAGGCGGGTAGATCCCTTGAGCCCTGGAGTTCAACCTTGAAGTGAGCCATGACTGAGCCAGTGCATTCCAGCCTGGGTTACAGAGTGAGACCCTCTTTTTTTTTTTTTTTTTTTTTAAGATTCTGTCTCTTAAAAAAAACAACATTGGTTAGAAATGAGCCATATCATGTTAGAAAGATATGTTGAAAGCCCTAGTGGTTCTTTTTCTTTTTTTAAACGCATCTCAAAATCAATAAAAGCAATTAATCTATAAGGAAATGATAGTATTAACTAATATTTATAAAGTGCTTATAATCTGCCAACGACTGTGTTAAGCACTATACTTGAAATATTGCATTTAATACTCACAGTGTTTAAAGCAGGTGCAGTAAATAGTGCCTCTTCATTTTATCCTTCATTCATTTTAGACTTTTTGCAGATATCAAGGAAAATGAGGTTTAATCAGCTTAAGATACTTGCCTGGTGGCCGGGCGCGGTGGCTCGCGCCTGTAATCCCAGCACTTTGGGAGGCCGAGACGGGCGGATCACGAGGTCAGGAGATTGAGACCATCTTGGCTAACTCGGTGAAACCCCGTTTCTACTAAAAATACAAAAAATTAGCCAGGCGTGTTGGCGGGCGCCTGTAGTCCCAGCTACCCGGGAGGCTGAGGCAGGAGCATGGCGTGAACCCAGGAGGCGGAGCTTGCAGTGAGCTGAGATCACGCCACTGCACTCAAACCTGGGGGACACAGCAAGACTCCGTCTCAAAAAAAAATAGTTGCCTCAGGAAACACAGCTAATAATTATCAGAACCATGAATTGATCCAAGCCTGTCTCAATAGTTGAAGGTTTTTTTTTTTTTTTTTTTTTTTTTGAGACAGAACCTCGGTTTGTCGCCCAGGCTAGAGTGCAGTGGCATGATCTCGGCTCACTGCAACCTCCGCCTCCCAGATTCAAGCAGTTCTCCTGCCTCAGCTTCCCGAATAGCTGGGATTACAGATGTGCGCCACCACGTCTAGCTAATTTTTGTATTTTTAATAGAGACGGAGTTTCGCCATGTTGGCCAAGCTGGTCTCCAGCTCCTGGCCTTAAATGATCTGCCCATCTCCGCCTCCCAAAGTTGTGGGGATTACAGGTGTGAGCCACCGTGCCTGGCTGCTGAGCTCTTATCTGTGTTAAAATGCTATAATTCCTGTCCTGTGATTTTTTTTCTTTCTTTTTTTTTTAATTATACTTCAAGTTTTAGGGTACATGTGCACAACGTGCAGGTTTGTTACATACGTATACATGTGCCATGTTGGTGTGCTGCACCCGTTAACTTGTCATTTACATTAGGTATACCTCCTAATGCTATCCTTCCCCCCCCATCTCGCCCCAGGACAGGCCCTGGTGTGTGATATTCCCCATCCTGTGTCCAAGTGTTCTCATTGTTCAATTCCCTCCTATGAGTGAGAACATGTGGTGTTTGGTTTTCTGTCCTTGCAATAGTTTGCTCAGAATGATGGTTTATAGCTTCATCCATGTCCCTACAAAGGACATGAACTCATCATTTTTTATGGCTGCATAGTATTCCATGGTGTATATGTGCCACGTTTTCTTTTTTTTCTTTTCTTTTTTTTTTTTTTTTTTTTGAGACAGAGTCTCTCTCTGTCATCTAGGCTGGAGTGCAGTGGCGCGATCCCGGCTCACTGCAAGCTCTGCCTCCTGGGTTCATGCCATTCTCCTGCCTCAGCCTCCCAAGCAGCTGGGACTACAGGCGCCTGCCACCACGCCCAGCTAATTTTTTGTAGTTTTAGCAGAGACGGGGTTTCACCATGTAAGCCAGGATAGTCTCGATCTCCTGACCTCGTGATCTGCCTGCCTCGTCCTCCCAAAGTCTTGGGATTATAGGTGTGAGTCACGGCGCCTGGCCGTGCCACATTTTCTTAATCCAGTCTATCATTGATGGATATTTGGGTTGGTTCCAAGTCTTTGCTATTGTGAATAGTGCCATAATAAACATATGTGTGCATGTGTCTTTATAGCAGCATGATTTATAATCCTTTGGGTATATACCCAGTAATGGGATGGCTGGGTCAAATGGTATTTCTAGTTCTAGATCTTTGAGGAACTGCCACACTGTCTTCCACAGTGGTTGAACTAGTTTACAGTCCCATCAACAGTGTAAAAGCATTCCTGTCTCTCCACATCCTCTCCAGCACCTATTGTTTCCTGACTTTTTAATGATTGCCATTCTAACTGGTGTGAGATGGTATCTCATTGTGGTTTTCATTTGCATTTCTCTGATAGCCAGTGATGATGAGCATTTTTTCATGTGTCTGTTGGCTGCATAAATGTCTTCTTTTGAGAAGCGTCTGTTCATATCCTTTGCCCACTTTTTGATGGGGTTGTTTGATTTTTTCTTGTAAATTTGAGTTCTTTGTAGATTCTGGATATTAGCCCTTTGTCAGATGGGTAGATTGTAAAAATTTTCTCCCATTCTGTAGGTTGCCTGTTCACTCTGTTGGTAGTTTCTTTTGCTGTGCAGAAGCTCTTTAGTTTAATTAGATCCCATTTGTCAATTTTGGTTTTTGTTGCCGTTGCTTTTGGTGTTTTAGTCATGAAGTCCTTGCCCATGCCTATGTCTTGAATAGTATTGCCTAGGTTTTCTTCTAGGGTTTTTATGGTTTTGGCCTAACATTTAAGTCTTTAATCTGTCTTGAATTAATTTTTGTGTAAGGTGTAAGGAAGGGATCCAGTTTCAGCTCTCTACATACATATGGCTAGCCAGTTTTCCCAGCACCGTTTATTAAATAGGGAATCCTTTCTCCATTTCTTGTTTTTGTCAGGTTTGTCAAAGATCAGATGGTTGTAGATGTGTGGTATTATTTCTGAGGGCTCTGTTGTGTTCCATTGGTCTATATCTCCGTTTTGGTACCAGTACCATGCTGTTTTGGTTACCGTAGCCTTGTAGTATAGTTTGAAGTCATGTAACGTGATGCCTCCAGCTTTGTTCTTTTGGCAGGACTCTCTTGGCAATGCGGGCTCTTTTTTTGTTCCATATGAACTTTAAAGTAGTTTTTTCCAATTCCGTGAAGAAAGTCATTGGTAGCTTGATGGGGATGGCATTGAATCTATAAAGTACCTTGGGCAGTATGGCCACTTTCACGATATTGATTCTTCCTATCCATGAGCATGGAATGTTCTTCCATTTGTTTGTGTCCTCTTTTATTTCATTGAGCAGTGGTTTGTAGTTCTCCTTGAAGAGGTCCTTCACATCCCTTGTAAGTTGGATTCCTAGGTATTTTATTCTCTTTGAAGCAATTGTGAATGGGAGTTCACTCATGATTTGGCTGTTTGTCTGTTATTGTTGTATAGGAATGCTTGTGATTTTTGCACACTAATTTTGTATCCTGAGACTTTGCTGAAGCCTGCTTATCTGCCTAAGGAGATTTTGGGATGAGATGATGGGGTTTTCTAAATATACAATCATGTCATCTGCAAACAGGGACAATTTGACTTCCTCTTTTCCTAACTGAATATCCTTTATTTCTTTCTCCTGCCTGATTGCCCTGGTCAGAAATTCCAACACTATGTTGAATAGGAGTGGTGAGAGAGGGCGTCCCTGTCTTGTGCCAGTTTTCAAAGGGAATGCTTCCAGTTTTTTCCCATTCAGTATGATATTGGCTGTGGGTTTGTCATAAATAGCTCTTATGATTTTGAGATAGGTCCCATCAATACCTAGTTTATTGAGAGTTTTTAGCATGAAGGGCTGTTGAATTTTGTCAAAGGCCTTTTCTGCATTTATTGAGATAATCATGTGGTTTTTGTCTTTGGTTCTGTTTATATGATGGATTATGTTTATTGATTTGCATATGTTGAACTAGCCTTGCATCCTAGGGATGAAGCCAACTTGATTATGGTGGATAAGCTTTTTGATGTGCTGCTGGATTTGGTTTGCCAGTATTTTATTGAGGATTTTTGCATCGATGTTCATCAGGCATATTGGTCTAAAATTCTCTTTTTTCATTGTGTCTCTGCCAGGCTTTGGTATCAGGATGATGTTGGCGTCATAAAATGAATTAGGGAGGATTCCCTCTTCTTCTATTGATTGGAAGAGTTTCAGAAGGAATGGTACCAGCTCCTCTTTGTACCTCTGGTAGAATTTGGCTGTGAATCCATCTGGTCCTGGACTTTTTTTGGTTGGTAGGCTATTAATTATTGCCTCAATTTCAGAACCTGCTATTCGTCTATTCAGGGATTTAACTTCTTCCTGGTTTAGTCTTGGCAGGGTGTATGTGTCCAGGAATTTATCCATTTCTTCTAGATTTTCTAGTTTATTTGTGTAGAGGTGTTTTTAGTATTCTCTGATGGTAGTTTGTATTTCTGTGGGAGCGGTGGTGATATCTCCTTTATCATTTTTTATTGCGTCTATTTGATTCTTCTCTCCTTTCTTCTTTATTAGTCTTGCTAGCGGTCTATCAATTTTGTTGATGTTTTCAAAAAACCAGCTCCTGGATTCATTAATTTTTTTAAGGGTTTTTTGTGTCTCTATCTCCTTCAGTTCTGCTCTGATCTTAGTTATTTCTTGCCTTCTGCTAGTTTTTGAATGTGTTTGCTCTTGCTTCTCTAGTTCTTTTAGTTGTGATGTTAGGGTGTCAATTTTAGATCTTTCCCGCTTTCTCTTGTGGGTATTTAGTGTTATAAATTTCCCTCTACACACTGCTTTAAATGTGTCCCAGAGATTCTAGTATGTTGTGTCTTTGTTCTCATTGGTTTCAAAGAACATCTTTATTTCTGCCTTCATTTCATTATTTACCCAGTAGTCATTCAGGAGCAGGTTGTTCAATTTCCATGTAGTTGAGCGATTTTGAGTGAGTTTCTTAATCCTGAGTTCCAGTTTAATTGCACTGTGGTCTGAGAGATAGTTTGTTATAATTTCTGTTCTTTTACATTTGCTGAGGAGTGCTTTACTTCCAACTATGTGGTCAATTTTGAAATAAGTGCGATGTGGTGCTGAGAAGAATGTATATTCTGTTGATTTGGGGTGGAGAGTTCTGTAGATGTCTATTAGGTCTGATTGGTGCATAGCTGAGTTCAATTCCTGGATATCCTTGTTAACTTTCTGTCTCATTGAACTGTCTAATGTTGACAGTGGGGTGTTAAAGTCTCCCATTATTATTGTGTGGGAGTCTAAGTCTCTTTGTAGGTTTCTAAGGAATTGCTTTATGAATCTGGGTGCTCCTGTATTGGGTGCATATATATTTAGGATAGTTAGCTCTTCTTGTTGAATTGATCCCTTTACCATTATTAATGGCCTTCTTTGTCTCTTTTGTTCTTTGTTGGTTTAAAGTCTGTTTTGTCAGAGACTAGGATTGCAATCCCTGCTTTTTTTTTGTTTTCCATTTGCTTGGTAGATCTTCCTCCCTCCCTTTATTTTGAGCCTATGTGTGTCTCTGCACGTGAGATGGGTTTCCTGAATACAGCACACTGATGGGTCTTGACTCTTTATCCAATTTGCCAGTCTGTGTCTTTTAATTGAAACATTTAGCCCATTTACATTTAGGGTTAATATTGTTATGTGTAAATTTGATCCTGTCATTATGATGTTAGCTGGTTATCTTGCTCATTAGTTGATGCAGTTTCTTCCTAGCATCAATGGTCTTTACAATTTGGCATGTTTTTGCAGTGGCTGGTACCTTTCCATGTTTAGTGCTTCCTTCAGGAGCTCTTGTAGGGCAGGCCTGGTGGTGACAAAATCTCTCAGCATTTGTTTGTCTGTAAAGGATTTTATTTCTCCTTCACTTATGAAGCTTAGTTTTGCTGGATATGAAATTCTGGGTTGAAAATTCTTTTCTTTAAGAATGTTGAATATTGGCCCCCACTCTCTTCTGGCTTGTAGAGTTTCTGCCAAGAGATCCGCTGTTAGTCTGATGGGCTTCCCTTTGTGGGTAACCCGACCTGTCTCTCTGGCTGCCCTTAACATTTTTTCCGTCATTTCAACTTTGGTGAATCTGACAATTACGTGTCTTGGAGTTGCTCTTCTTGAGGAGTATCTTTGTGGCATTCTCTGTATTTCCTGAATTTGAATGTTGGCCTGCCTCGCTAGGTTGGGGAAGTTCTCCTGGATAATATCCTGCAGAGTGTTTTCCGACTTGGTTCCATTCTCCCCGTCACTTTCAGGTACACCAATCAGATGTAGATTTGGTCTTTTCACATACTCCCATGTTTCTTGGAGGCTTTGTTCATTTCTTTTTACTCTTTTTTCTCTAAACTTCTCTTCTCGCTTCATTTCATTCATTTGATCTTCAGTCACTGATACCTTTTCTTCCACTTGATCAAATCAGCTACTGAAGCTTGTGCATGTGTCACGTAGTTCTCGTGCCTTGGTTTTCAGCTCCATCAGGTCATTTAAGGACTTTTCTACACTGTTTATTCTAGTTAGCCATTCGTCTTTTTTCAAGGTTTTTATCTTCTTTGCGATGTGTTCGAACATCCTCCTTTAGCTCGGAGAAGTTATTACCGATCATCTGAAGCCTTCTTCTCTCAGCTCCTCAAAGTCATTCTCTGTCCAGCTTTATTCCATTGCTGGTGAGGAGCTGCCTTCCTTTGGAGGAGAAGAGGTGCTCTGATTTTTAGAATTTTCAGCTTTTCTGCTCTGGTTTCTCCCCATCTTTAGGGTTTTAGCTACCTTTGGTCTTTGATGATGATGACGTACAGATGGGGTTTTGGTGTAGATGTCCTTTCTGTTTGTTAGTTTTCCTTCTAACAGTCAGGACCCTCAGCTGCAGGTCTGTTGGAGTTTGCTGGAGGTCCACTCCAGACCCTGTTTGCCTGGGTATCACCAGCGGAGGCTGCAGAACAGCAAATATTGCAGAACAGCAGATGTTGCTGCCTGATCCTTCCTCTGGAAGCTTCGTCTTAGAGGGGCACCCAGCTGTATGAGGTGTCAGTTGGCCCCTACTGTGAGATGTCTCCCAGTTAGGCTACTCGGGGTCAGGGACCCACTTGAGGAGGCAGTCTGTCCATTCTCAGATCTCAAACTCCATGCTGGGAGAACCACTACTCTCTTGAAAGCTGTCAGAAAGGGATGTTTAAGTCTGCATAAGTTTCTGCTGCCTTTTGTTCAGATATGCTCTGCCCCCAGAGGTGGAGTCTACAGAGGCAGGCAGGCCTCCTTGAGCTGCAGTGGGCTCCACCCAGTCCAAGCTTCCTGGCTGCTTTGTTTACCTACTCAAGCCTCAGCAATGGCAGACGCTGCTCCCACAGCCTCGCTGTCGCCTTGCAGTTCAATCTCAGACTGCTGTGCTAGCAGTGAGCACAGCTCCGTGGGAGTGAGACCCTCCAAGCCATGCGCGGGATATAATCTCCTGGTGTGCCGTTTGCTAAGACCGTTGGAAAAGTGCAGTATTAGGGTGGGAGTGTCCTGATTTTCCAGGTACTGTCTGTCATGGCTTCCCTTTGCTAGGAAAGGGAATTCCCTGACTCCTTGTGCTTCCCGGGTGAGATGATGCCCCACCCTGCTCCATGGGCTGCACCCACTGTCTGACAAGCTCCAGTGAGATGAACCTGGTACCTCAGTTGGAAATCCAGAAATCACCCATTTTCTGCGTCGCTTACACTAGGAGCTGCAGACTGGAGCTGTTCCTATTCAGCCATCTTGGAACCTCCCCTCTGTTCTGTGTTTTTGGAGTCTTACAAATAATTCTGAGGAGGAGGGAGGGACGAATAGAAGGAACACAGTGGATTTTCTGTGCAGTAAAAATACTCTGCATGATAATATAATGGTGAATACATGATATTATACATTTGTCTAAACCCATCAACTGTGTGACAATAAGAGCAAACTCTAATGTCAACTACAGACCCTTGGTAATGGAATGTGGGCTTATCAATTGTAACAAACGTGCCACTCTGGTGGGGGATGTTGATAATGAAGGAGGTTATGCATGTGTGGGGAAGACAATGTATAGGAAATCTCTGTACCTTCTGCTCAGTTTTGCTGTAAACCTATAATGGCTCTCAGGAAAGAAAAATTAAAGATAATAGGGAAAAAAGACTGCATGAAAAATACAAAGATGTTGGAGAGATCTACAGTAATTTAAAGACTTGACTGGGTCTAGAGGACCTATTCCTTAGATGCCTTTTATGACCTATCTTTGGAATCATACTCTCTTATTTCTGCAACAACCTACTGGCCACATAAGTCAGCCCTATCAGTGTGGGAAGAGACTACAGAAGGTTGTGAACACAGCACAGTATGTGGTCATTACTAGGGCTATCTTGGACCTCAATGCTTGGGAAATAGAAACAAAGCAGATATAAATCCCTGTCCTCAGAAAGCTTACATTCTAGTAGAGGGAGCTGGACAATAAAAGTAAGCATGATGAATACTTAGTATCTAAAACACACTAATAGAGATGAGGGGGATTAGGACTGTTTGGGGGTCAGTTTGCAATATAAAATATGATGGTCAGGGTATGGTATGTCTCAGTAAGACTTTTAGCAAAGACAGACTGGTGAGGGAGTGAGCTATGTAGATGCCTAAAGGAAGAGCATTCCAGAATACAGCTAGCACAGAAATCCTAACACAGAATCATGCGTGGTGTGCTCTAGGAAGAGCAAGAAGCCAGAGTTCCTGGAGAGGACTGAGCAAGGAGGAAGCAGGTCAGGGACACGAGGAGACAGGGCAGCCGAAGGTGGGGAGGATGTTTTGAGGCAGGAAAAGCATAGTGAAACCTTCAGACAACACTACATAGTTACAAATAATTAAGGAATACCATTAAGATAACTCACAAGTATACTCTGAAAAAATGTGAAGTCCAGGTGAAGTGTGCACCAATATTTTTAAAAAAGAAAAAATGTGAAGTAATTTAATTTTAACACCACACTTTTACAGCTGGGACTTTATCTTCATAAATTGCCTCTACTATGTAAAAACAGAAGTCTAGGCCAGGCATGGCGGCTAGCTCCTGTAATCCCAGAGCTTTGGGAGGCCAAAGCAAGAGGATTGCTGGGGTCCAGGAGTTGGACACCAGCCTAGGCAACACAGAGGCCCCACCTCTAAAAACAAAGAAATTTTAAAGTCTCTAGTCCACTGAATTACTCTCTTTTGAATGGAAAGGATGCTTCCTTTTGTTTACTGACAACTCTTGATTATTTCTTATATTATGTCCACATAATAAACAGCACATCACAAATATGTACTCCCATTTCACAATACAGTATTTGTGAAAGAATTCACAATGTTAACATAGGGCATTTTGGTAAACCGGAATTTACCAAATTTCTTTCCAGAGCATAGAACAGTTAGTTATTAGATTAGGGATTTATCAACCTAAGTGCCTACTGCAAGAAAGGTCAAATTGTGAATCAACTGCTTCAATTAGTTTCTATGTCCTTGAGGAGTCTTGCCCTAATATAGTTAACAGTAATGATTTCAAATAGGATGATCTACATTTCAGCCCTAAGAAACTAAAACTTTGTTCTACTGTGAATTGTACTTTATTTCACATGCATTTTAACATATTTTATGTCTAATACATACTTCTAAAAATTACACAGTATTATTCTGCCTTAGCAGAGAGTTCACCTCCTAAGGAGGCAGTACTGGCAGTCAATTCTTTTGAACAACTTTGAATAAGTGAGCTGTGTCGTGGGGGAAGCCTCTGGCCCCAGATGCCATTTGGATTCCTGTTTCATCAGGGTGACTTGGCCTGCAGCTGATTGTGTGACCCGTATCGTCATGTCTCCCCTTCTCCCATGTCCTGGCTTCTACACTCTACCACCAATTGTGGTCTGTTGACTGGTAGCAGTCCCAAACTATATCAGTTTGTTTGTTTTGAGGTGGAGTCTCACTCTGTCACCCATGCTGGAATGCAGTGGTGTGATCGCGACTCACTGCAACCTCCCAGGTTCAGGCGATTCTCCTGTCTCAGCCTCCTGAGTAGCTGAGATTACAGGTGCACACCACCAAGCCTGGGGGTTTTTTTGTACTTTTAGTAGAGATGGAGTTTCACCATGTTGGTCAGGCTGGTCTCCAACTGCTGACCTCAAGTGATCCGCCTGTCTCTGCCTCCCAAAGTGTTGGGATTACAGACATGAGCCACCACGTACAGACTATATCAGTTTGTAGTGAGATAAACACAGGAATTAAAATACGAGAAGTATCTCTTACATCTAAAATGCTAAAGGTGGCTGGGCACGGTGGCTCACATCTGATAACCCAGCATTTTGGGAGTCTGAGGCAGGCAGATCACTTGAGGCCAGGAGCTCGAGACCAGCCAGGCCAATATGGTGAAACCCCGCCTCTACTAAAATTACAAAAATTAACCAGGCATGGTGGCAGGGGCCTGTAATCCCAGCTATTCGGGAGGCTGAGGCAGGAGAATCACTTGAACCCAGGAGACGGAGGCTGCAGTGAGCCAAGATCGCACTACTGCATTCCAGCCTGAGTGACAGAGCAACAGTCTGTCTTTAAATAAACAAATAAAATAAAATGCTAAAGGTGAGGCTGAAGTCAACAGAACCAAACATGCTACCAAAGATGAGGAATTCTTAAACAGTAAATAAAATAGGAGATGAAATCATTGAATTCCGAAGCTTTAAGAAGATTAAAAGATTTAGCTGAGAGATAACAGTGACTGAAACAACAAACTCTAGCCTGCCAGAGTTTGAATCTGGGCTCTATCATTTCTAGTTTCTCTAACCTTGGGCAGTTACTTTTATTTTTTAAGACGGAGTCTCCCTCTGTTGCCCAGGCTGGAGTGCAGTGGCATGATCTCGGCTAACGGCAACCTCTGGCTCCCGGGTTCAAGCAATCCTCCTGCCTCAGCCTCCTGAGTAGCTGGAACTACAGGCCCCTGCCACCATGCCTGGCTAAATTTGTATTTTTAGTAGAGATGGGGGTTTCACCATGTTGGCCAGGCTGGTCTTGAACTCCTGATCTCGTGATCCGCCCACCTCAGCCTCCCAAAATGCTGGGATTATAGGCTTGAGCCACCACACCTGGCCACAAAGTTACTTTAAACCAGAGAACTACCCAGGTGCCTTTACACTTTTTTTTTTTTTTTAAGTGAAAGCAAGTTTATTAAGAAAGTAAACGAATAAAAGAATGGCTACTCCATACACTTCCCTTCTTGTCTCCAATGGTAGAGGGCCTGTTTAGGTCACCAGGTTCCACTACCTAACTCCTTTCATTCTGAGGACAGAAACAGTATCTAAAAAAGCATACAAACCATGATCATCTCAATGGAGGGGAAAAAAGTGGGGGGGTAGGGATGTGATATCTTCCATTCATAAGAACCCAGCTAACTAGAAGGGAACTATCTCAATCTAATAAAAGGCATTGATCTAGACATCTACATAAAACCAGTAGAGGCCAGGTGAGGTGGCTCACTCCTGTAATCCCAGCACCTTGGGAGGCTAACACTTGAGCCCAGGAGGTGGGGACCAGCCTGGGCAATATGGCAAAACCCTGTCTCTACTAAAACATAAAAATTAGCCAGGTGTAGTGGTGTGCGCCTATAGTCCCAGCTACTCGGGATGCTTAGATGAGATCACTTGAACTTGAGAGGTTGAGGCTGCAGTGAGCCATGAATGCACCACTGCACTTGAGCCTGGGTGACACAGCAAGACACTGTCTCCACAAAGCAAAACAAAAACACCTACTAGCAAACACTCTTGATGGAATATTCAATGCTTTCTTCCTCAAACCGGGAACAGGGCAAGGAGGTAAGCCCTTAATACAGGAACAGCACATGAGACCAAGCAAGTAAGGTACAAGTGCAAGGGAGGGAGCAAGTACAAGGATGTACTCCCACTCAGATGCCCACTCTATGCTTCCACTGCCCTGACGGTGTCTCCTTACATTTTATTACATACCTCACTTTAGTCACAGTCTGCTCTTACCTCTTCTCACCATGGAAGTCCTAACCAGTGGAATAAGGGAGGAACCAACCAACCACCCACTATTGGCAAAGTCTCATAAGTCAACATTTTTAAAGCTGCCTTTCTATAAACTAGTACCAGTTGGAAAAAGAAACCAATTCCATTTAGACTAGCATCCAGAAACCAAAAATGCTCAGGAATTAACAAAAAACTAGCCGGGCACGGGGGCTCACACTTATAATCCCAGCACTTTGGGAGGCCGAGTTGGGTGGATCACCTGAGGTCAGTTCAAGACCAGCCTGGCCAACATGGTGAAACCTCATCTCTACTAAAATAAAAAAAATTAGCCGGGCATGGCGGGAGATGCCTGTAATCCCAGCTATTCAGGAAGCTGAGGCAGAAAAATCGCTTGAACCCAGGGAATTGGAGGTTGCAGTGAGCCGAGATCGCGCCTTTGTGCTCCAGCCTGGGCCACAAGAGCAAAACTGTATATAACAAAACAAAACAGAACAGAACAATTCAACTTAATTATAATAATCCCATCAGGCTTTTAAAAAAAATTGAAACTGACAGGTTTATTGTCGTATTTATATCAGCGTCTAAAGGACAGAGTAATCTACAAACGTAACAAAAGTAGACCACTTGACTTCAAGACTTTAAAGCTCAGCAGTCAGTATTGTATGGGCACATGGACAGATAAAGTGGATCAATGAAAAAGAATACACTCCAGAAGGCCAGGTGCCTTCTGGACACACCCAAAGTGGCTCTCACCTGTAATCCCAGCACTTTGAGAAGCTGAGGTAAGCGGATCACATGAGGCCAAAAGTTCAAGACCAGCCTGGCCATCATGGCCAAACTCCGTCTCTAATAAAAATACAAAAATTAGTCGGGCATGGTGGCATACGCCCGTAGCCCCAGCTACTTGGGAGGCTGAGGCAGGATTGCTTGAACCTGGGAGGCAGAAGTTGCAGTGAGCCAAGATCGCATCACTGCACTCCAGCCTGGGCAACAGAGCAAGATTCTGTCTCAAAAAAAAAAAGAAAAAAAAAAAAAAAAAGCGAGAATATACTCCAGAAATAGATGGAGAAAAGAATCTTTCCCACAGTGTTAGAATAACTTGACGGGGGGAGAAAAATGAACCTCAAGCCCTACCCTACATCACTACAAAAACTTACTTGAGATTGGTAATAGACCTAAAAACATAAAAGCTTAAACATTTTATGAGAAAATACCACCATAACAATCTGGAAGTAGGCAGATTTATTTAGAAAAAGTCCACTTAAAAATTGATAAATTAAGACTCCAGTGGAAACTTCTGCTCAAAACACTATAAAAAAAATCAAGAGTCAAGACACACAATGGGGAAAATATTTGCAAAATAACTGACAAGGAATTTTATTCAAAATAGAGTTCCTATAACTTGGTAATAAAAACGAACCTAATTTAAAAATACACACTCAAAGACATATTAATGGCCAATAAACACGAGAACATGTTCATTAGTCAGAGAAATGCAGACTGAAACCACAAGATACCACTACATGCCCAGAAGTCACAATATTTGTGTGCAAATGTTCATAGCAGCTTTACTCACACTTGCCAAAAACTAGAAACCAATAAAATGTTCACTAACAGGAAAACAGATTAACAAATTATAGTATATTCATACAATCGAGTCCTACCCAGCAATAAGGACTGTTGAACCTCAACAATGTTTATGCTGAAAGAATTACAAAGCTCCAGGGAAGGAAATAGAAATGAACCCTAGTCTATGATGAAAACATTTGAGCTTGGTGGTGGTGGGAGATTGCTTAATTGCCTGGGTAGAGTAAGTAAGCTCCTTTTGTCCTGGTAAGGTGTGGGCAAAGGAGAACCACTTACCAAAATTATACCTTAGATGTGTATATATATATATATATATATATATATTTTTTTTTTTTTGAGATGAAGTCTCACTCTGTCGCCTAAGCTGGAGTGCAGTGGCAATCTCGACTCACCGCAACCTCAGCCTCCCGGGTTCAAGTGATTCTTCTGCCTCAGCCTTCTGAGTAGCTGGGACTACAGGCATGCGCCACCACTCCCAACTAATTTTTGTATTTTTAGCAGAGACAGGGTTTCACCATGTTGGCCAGGCTGGTCTTGAACTCCTGACCTCAGGTAATCCACCCACCTCGGCCTCCCAAAGTGCTGGGATCACAGGCGTGAGCCACTGTGCCCAGCTGGATTTACGTATTTCAATGTAAAGGTTTAGTGTACCATTTTGTTTACTTTGTATGTTTGAAAATTCTCCATGTTAAAACTGGGTGCAGTGACTCATGCCTGTAATCCCTGCACTGTGGGAGGCCGAGGCGGGCGGATCATCTGAGGTCAGGAGTTCCAGACTAGCCTGGCCAACATGATGAAACCCCATCTCTACTAAAATTACAAAAAATCATCCAGGCGTGGTGGTGCGTGCCTGTTATCCCAGCTACTTAGGAGGCTGACGCAGGAGAATCACTTGAACCCAGGAGGTAGAGGTTACAGTGAGCCAAGATGGCGCCACTGCACTCCAGCCTGGTGACACAGCGAGACTCCGTCTCAAACATACACACACACACACACACAAAACCCTCCATATTAAGATGTTTACAAATCTAAAATCTGTTGTCTGGGCCCCTAGGCCAGATATCCAACAATTTATCAGACATCCCTTGACAAGTCTGTTTGATGGTTTTCTTACCATCTTGAAGTCACATACCTCTAGCTTTGTGTTTCAAATGTCACCACAGGGTTCTATTGAGAATCCAGGAAAACTGTGGCTATTGCACAAGTCACGATTTTTGTTTTTGAGACAGGGTTTCACTTTTGCTCGGGCTAGAGTACAGTGGTGCAATCACAGCTCATTACGGCCTCAACTTCCTTTTATTTATTGTAGAGACAGGGTCTCACTATGTTGCTCAGACTGGCCTCAAACTCCTAGGCTCAAGCAATCCTCCCACCTCAGACTCCCAAACTTTTGATATTACAGGTGTGAGCCATGGTGCCCAGCCCAAAGTTCAGTTTTGGAGTAAGAATTTGGACACTTGACCAGGTGCAGTGGCTCATGCCTGTAATTCCAACACGCTGGGAGGCAAAGGTGGGCGTATTGCTTAAGGACAGGAGTTCAAGACCAGCCTGGCCAACATGGTGAAACTTTGACTCTACTAAAAATACAAAAATTAGCCGGGTGTGGTGGCGCATCCCTGTAGTCCCAGTTACTTGGGTGACTGAGGCATGAGAATCACTTGAACCTGGGAGGTGGAGGTTGCAGTGAGCCGAGATCACGCCATTGCACTCCAGCCTGGGTGACAGAACAAAGTCTTAAAAAGAAAAAAAATTTTTTTTGGACACTTGCCATCATTCAAGGCACTAGCACAGAGGCCTGTGGAGGGCCCTAAGGGAAGAAAATCAGAAAATTCAAACTAATGGAAATGTTTTAGGAAATCACAGGACAGTCTCTGAAAGCAGGAAAGGATGGAACCCAAATTAGCAGCACCTCTTCCATTATGACAAGAGGAAGGGCAAAGAAGATGAGATTGCAAAGCCTGAAGCCCGGAACCCAAAAAATCCATCACAATTGTCCATCCAGGAGAATAAAATAATATCACATTTCCAGTTATGTGTCTGTGACAGAAACTTGGTGACTGCTTACTAATGAACCCCCAAATTCACTCACCTGTTTTTGGCAAATGAATCTTGTGAATTACATATTGCACAGATATGTAATATTTTGCTTTTCTAGGAACACCATCTGTTTTTAATGAAAATTGAGGAAATATTTTCTAACGGAAGCATATTCTGAGAAAGATCAGAATATACATTTTCATAAGATTTTTCAGCTTATTACATATTTGACTGTGGAACTAAAATGTTGCCAAATAAAGAAAATGACAAAGCCAAGTGTGATGGCAGAACCCTGCATTCCCACCTACTTGGGAAGCTGCAGCAAGACTGCTTGAGCCTAGGAGTTCAAGGAAGCAGTATGCTATGATCACACCTGTTAACAGCCACGGCACTCCAGCCTAGACAACAGAACAAGATCCTAAGTTAAAAAAAATAAAGAAAATGATCAAGGTTATAAATTTTTTTCTACTTAATAGAAATAACCATGAATGAAATAAGGAAACTTATTTGAGTCTGATCATCCTCAACCAATGTTTTAAGAGTCTAGTCTATAATAAAAGTTGGGATCTAACACTTTTAAACTTCTGTCTAACTCCAAACTCATAAATACACATTGTTGTATTGATTTTAAACTTCAGATATATAGTATTTGGTCAAGTAGGCTACTTTAAAAAACAGGGCAACAGAAAAGTTTCTGAATGTCACTAGACAATTAAACTTTTATTGAAGCGTAAATTGTGGTACAGAAATACATTTCAACTGATTTAAGTCCAACACCAGTGAAAGGAGAAATTATGGCACCAAAACTTTCCCTCTTCTATCATACCATGATTTAGATTATGATTCAAACTACATTTCTCTTTTCTAGGCTTTGTCCCATAAAAATTTGTGCAGTTTTTCAACATTAGAATTCTTAATTCTATTGGAAAAAAAAAACAAGACAAAACAAAAACAAAACCAAACCAGACCTCAAGTCAACAATCTATTGGTATATTGTTTACGAACAAAGTCCACCTTAAGCATTGGTCCTCAAAACAGAGCTCCTCAAAATATTAGGTGCTGTGCTCATTACAGAATCAAACTGATCACACTGATTGAAAACTTCCTCAATGAAATTTTCAATCAACAACATGCTTCAAATAAAAGTCAAACAGTGTTCCAACCACTTGATTTCAAACCAAGTAGATTTTAGGTTTAGAAACACTAAAAAAAGGTGTTTCATTTATAAATACGGAAGGAACAAAAACATCACTGCATCAATCCAGAAATTATCAAAATATTTAGAGGACAAGAAATATAAAATTTAGTCAACTTTGCTGTTTTCTCAGTTCCTTAAAATCCCAGAGTATCTGCAAATATAGCTAAAAGGTACCAACTCTTGAAAGCCTGTATTACTAGTCATTTCCCATTGAGTATTTTGGAATTTTATTATTCTATTTATTCATATTCTACTTATTTATTCATGTATTCTGCTTTATGATGTTTATCTGAATAATCTGGACAAATTCTCATTCTGGGCAGTCATTCATCTCATCCTATGAATGCCATGGTGAGGGAAACACCGTAGTTAAGAGGAACAGATGAAGTCAGAACACTCACATGCATCACAGTCACAGAACTTTAAGTCACAAGATGGAAAAGACATTGATTCTGCTTTGGATCAATGTTTATAGAACACTACTTAATGGAAACTAGTGGAAATGGCTGCTAAAGGAAAAGTTAAGGTGAATGATCCAAGCTGACTTGATTTACTGAATCCAGAACAAAATTATGCTAAATCTCTCTGGTAATTAACTAAATAAAAATGATTTTATACTACTACTAAGTTAGTAAAGGGGTGCTACTCATTAGACGCTAATCTCATTTACTGAGGAACACAGAATTGTATGTTTTCCACAGTTCAGCCAGTACACCCTAATCTCAATCTACAACTCTGGGTCTTCCCTGCTAACCAACTATTTTCCAAAAGAGCACATTACAATAAAAGAGAGGCTAAATTCCCATGCCCTTTAAAGAATATTAAGCCCAGGGACCATCTCCCCCATTCCCCATCTGGGGTATAGAATTAGTATATAAACCCACAGTGTTAACAGTGTATTGCTTTATTTGGGGTCTTGGGGGAGACACCAGGAAGAGGGAAGAAATCAAAGGACTATAAATGCAGCGTCCAATAATGTTAAAATAGCAAATATGCAAAATGAGTAACTGGAATCATTTTCTTAAGGACTCAACTCATGGAAGAAAAACTTTAATTGCTATTTCCAAAAACATCAGTATGAAGTAGAAATTGGTTTCAATAACATTAGTAAAGAATATGTTCTAGAAAGTGGAGGTAACTGGATGTAAAATTCTGGCAGCAATTTAATAGAACAGTCCTAGAGGGTTAGGCTGAGGCCAACACCTAATGAGGACGAAAGCCTTGTCTGTGGGGAATTTTGGATGATACTTGGAGAAATATTACACTGTGCATAAACCAAATTGAGTTGCTTTCACAAGTGTTGTAAAGTTTCATATAGTAAAAGGTTTTTTCTACATGCACTTCAATTTCACAGCAAGAGTGGCAGAGAATACCTAAACACAGAAGAGAGCATTCATGCAAGATATCTAACTCCTTGATATAATAATGCATACAATTCAAAATGATTACACTATCATTACATCTAGGGCTTTCTGCAACTACACAGTGGTGGTTATGGAAAGCACTGCCCCCAGCATCGACATCTAGAAAGCATCCACCACCTTCTACATGTGTTCTCTTTTTGCGTTTTTTCTTCATTTTTCTTAATCAACTCTGCTGTTGTTGCTGCTTCTTAGCAAAACTGGTAAAAACAAAATTGTAATCATTGAACATAGCACTCTGGCAATCAAGACGCTTAAAACCTTCAATCTTCTGGGGTGAAGCAAGCACTGTGCGACATTTAGAACTCTGGGGGAAAAAATTAAATAACTGTTAGTGTTTGCAATCCAGAGAAGTATTTTCAACCAAAACAGTTAAGTGACAGACTTTTATCTTAATGAAACTAAGACATCTGAGTTATTTTAGCTGCCTTCTTATGTGCTGGAGGGACCAGGGCATCTTATGGTTCCTCCCACCAGAGGCCTGTCAATAGCAAGACAGGAGGAACCCATCAGTTTGGCTAGACAGAAAATAAGGACTGACACAGGTCTAATGAAACAAAGCTTCTCAGCTACCAGTAACCTCAAACAATATTATTTCTGGATATCTGAGTGGCTGGTATATGTGCTATCTCAGAATACATCTTAGGCCTCACTGTCTCATTTCCTTTAAGATTTTAAAAATCAAATAACCTGATTAATAATAAAATATTAAATTACCTGATTAACAAACAAGGTGGTCACAAATTTTCCTGGCTTGAAGACTTCTACAACTTTCCTGATCAGGTCATCATAGGAGGTCTGACTTAAGTTTGTTTCAAAGCTAACATAAGAAAATTCTGGTTCTGGAGTGATGTGAATAGTCCAATAAGTTCCCTGAGAGAAAAAGTTCACAGTGTTAAGAATGGAAAGACTATTACACACTTAAATAATTATTGAAGCAATATATAACTACTCACATCCGATTTCATTCCATTCATCGAATACCCACAAGGATTGAACATTGTGGCATCAATGACAGAACCTGGTATCAGGTCACGAATTCCACTCTCCTGGGGGGGGAAGACTGAGTTTAACAAGGGTTTGACAAATAAACTTCAAATGAGTCCAAAATTTAGTCCCAGGGTGGGAGGAGGGAGAGGACCAGGAAAAATAACTAATGGGTACTAGGCTTAACACTTGGGTGAGGAAATACTGTGTACGACAAACCCCCATGACACAAGTTTACCTACGTAACAAACTTGCACTTGTTACCCTGAACTTAAAAGTTACAGAATGAAAAATAAAATTTAGTCCCCACGCAGAAGAGTCCAGCAACAATTATTACTAAAAATGCTTACACGAGTGACATCCTTTGCAGTAACACCATCTTTCATGTAGAACTGGTCCATAACTGCTGGGTCAAGCTCACTCATCAGAATTTCCAAGGTTTGATCTGGCTGACTGATTACCCGACTCTCTGGGAAATCCAGAGTATATAAGTACCTAAATAAAAATTAAAAATAGTTCCTAAAAATGACAATTGGCAGTTTAAATCTTACATAGGACAACAAAAATCCACAAAATTGCATTAAACATACCAACAGTCAGAATTCATACGTCCCATACAATATGCTGCTCCATCTGTTGAGGGAAGAGAACGCAAAATAAATATAACACATCCATTTAATAGGATGGTTTGTTACTACCCTTCCACAATAAGCAGAATGATACTATTTGCCACTTATTAGAAATGTCATCCATCAGTGGACTGGGCATAGTAGCTCATGCCTATAATCCCACCCCTTTTGGGGGGGAGGCAGAGGTGGGCAAATCACTTGAGGTCAAGAGTTCGAGCCTGGCCAACATGATGAAACCCCATCGCTACTAAAAATACAAAAAGTAGCTGGGCGTGTTGGCACATGCCTATAATCCCAGCTACTTGGGAGGCTGAGGCAGGAGAACTGCTTGAACCCAGGAGGCGGAGGTTGCAGTGAGCCAAGATCACGCCACTCCACTCCAGCCTGGGTGACAGAGTAAGACGCCATCTCAAGAAAAAAGAAATGTCATCAGTGAAAGGAATGGAAATAGTAGGTGAATTCCCAGATAAGCAGGATCCACTGACTTGGCGGGTATTTGCAGTAAATACCCAACACTCTGATTAGCCTGGTTTGGTTTCATATTAGTAGATGTGCTAAGTTCAATTTTCATGCTTATGAGCGACTTTGTGCAAAGTTACTAAATTATCTTAGGTTTTCAGCCTTATCTAGGAAGTAAGGATGTTATCAGATAACCTTTAGTTCCCTGACCTCTATAAATAAAAGCTTAGTAAATGGATGAAAGAAACCCTTACGAATTTCATTCAAGAATCACTAATTTACACTGTGCAATTTTAAAAAGCCAGGTCAATTATTATATAAAATGCTGGAGCAGAGCACTAGGCATTTTTCTGAAGGGAATCATATCCTTCTTCATATTGTCAAAGGACATTATGATCTATATGTTAAGAACCACTGAGGCTGGAGGACTGCTAGAGGGCAGGAGCTCAAGACCAGCCTGGGCAACACAGCGAGATTCCATCTCTACTAAAAATAAAATAAAAATTAGCTGGGTGCTTGAACTCAAAGAGTTTGACAATGCAGTGAACTATAATGATGCCACGGCTCTCCAGCCTGGGAGACAAAGTGAAACTTGTCTCAAACAAACAAAAACGCAAAAAGAACCACTGAGTGAGACACAAAGTAGAGTGACTGGCCAGATGAAGATGAACTCTTCTTTCTATGCTATATGAAAAATCAGAGGTGGCAGGTGATCAATTCTACATTTTAAAATTCCATCATTTAAACAGCACTGATTTATGATACACAATTATTTTTACATGTGTATACATAATTTGCAATAAGCTATCTATTAATCTTAACTAAAAATATTTTATCTGATATTTTAATGCTCTTTATAAATTCTGCATATTTTGAATTACAGGCTATATAAAGATCACTACTGTACTCCCAAAACATCTAAGTCAAAGTAAATATGGACCAGGTGCAGTAACTCACACTTGTAATCCTAGCACTTTGGGAGGCCAAGGCAGGTGGATCCCTTGAGCCCAGGCGTTCAAGACCGGCCTGGGCAATATGGCAAAACCTTGTCTTTACTAAAAACTAAAAAAAAATTAGCCAGGTGGGGTGGCAAACATCTGTAGCCCCAGCTACTAGGGAGGCTAAGGTGGGAGGATCACATAAGCCTGGGATGTTGAGGCTGCAGTGAGCTGTGATCACACCACTGCACCAGCATGGGTGACAGAATGAGACCCCTGTCTAAAACAAACCAAAAAACCCACAAGAAAAGCAAGTATTAGTGTGTGTGGAATGCTATATATGCATAAGTATGCTCTCATATAGAAAGATCTCTGAGGTTGCACTTTCTATCTTTAAGAAGACAACAGGTTTATATTTTATTTAAACTTACTTGGGAAAATTGCATTAAGAAACTCTATTTCTTCCTGGAAATTCCGGTGTGGGTACCCTTGGTGAGAAGGCTTCATGAAATTCTTACGAGAATAAAAGAAGCTCTTTATTAAAAAAGAAAAGAAAGAAAAAAAAAGATGACTTTTAGATGTAGAATTCTATCACTTTTCGAAGCTAATCAACTATTCTCCACATATCAAAACTCAGCAAAATCAAAACTCAAATATTTTAGCTTGGCATGGTAGCATATGCCTGTAGTCTCGCTATTAGGAGGCAGGAGGATCACTTGGCCCAGGAGTCCAGCCTGGGCAACATACTGAGGCCCCATCTCTCTCTCTCTCTCTCCTTCTCTTTTTTTTAAAAAGCCCAGTCTAGTGATGATGGGTCATAACAACTATTAACACCAAGTATATTCCTTTCTAGAACAATAGTTTCTAAACTGAGCTTATTAATAGTCATATAAGCAAAAATTTGGGGGGAATAACATATTAGTTTTAAGCATCGGTTAAGCACACATTGCTTTAGATTTCTTACAAGGATCAATTCATAACAACAAAAACTGTACTGAGTACTAATGACAATCCATCCTTTCCTTATGAAGTTAAAGATTAAAATTCAGGCCAGGTGCAGTGGCTCACGCCTGCAATCCCAGCACTTTAGGAGACTGAGGCGGGTGGATCACCTGAGGTCAGGAGTTAAGAGACCAGCCTGGCCAACATGGTGAAACACCGTCTCTACTAAAAATACAAAAAAAATTAGCCAGGCGTGGTGGTGGGCACCTGTGATCCCAGCTACTTGGGAGGCTGAGGCAGGAGAATCACTTGAACCTGGGAGGTGCAGATTGCAGTGAGCTGAGATCGTGCTATTGCATTCCAGCCTGGGAAACAAGAGTGAAACTCCATCTCAAAAAAATAAAAAATAAATAAATAAATAAAATGTAACAACTGCTAATCAGAAAATTATACCCTAGGTAAAAACACCTTAGTTGTTGAAAAGTATAAGAATTTAACTCAATACTGACTGTTGCTCTTCATCCTAACTCTTCATTATAAAGACTGGACAATTTCAGTAATGACATTTTTCTTGCTTTTCCTTCTTTTCTTACCATTTCTCTATTATTATAAGTAGCCATGTTAAGAAATTAACTACTGGAAGTGTCTGGCTTCTTCATTTCTTTCTCCCATTTGAATTTCATCCTAACTCATTCTCTGCTTCCTTCATATTTTCTGCTTTCTTGAGAATCAGATCTCTTCCTAAGGTATGAACACCTTACCACGTGTTTGCATGCATTGTAACAAAGGCAGTAAGTATATAAATTTATTTACTTCGCATATTACAGGATAAGAACGCTAACATTTATGCCTGAAAAAATATTTAAATGTTTGCTTACTTACTTGAATTGAGTCAAACCCACTGTAATCCCTAGCAAGCTTCAACAGGGGAACCAGTGCTTTCAGCAAGAGGGTGGTACCACATGTCTTCAAAATGAAACGTCTCTTGGAGACAAACATGCTACTCTCACTGCAGTTGAAAAAAGTCACAATATTATAACAATACTAATGTACTACTGAGGGTGCAATCAACCAATTTAATTATCATTTACAATTTTGGCTAGTACTTTTAAATATTAGGATCTCAAGGAAGCAAGTAACACATTATTCTTTTCTTTTTCTAGTATACAAAACATCCCCAGGGCTTGGCACATGGTAAGCATTTTGATAAACATTCGTATATTTGTAATATAAACTTAGTTTAAAAAAAAAGAGAGAGGCCAGGCACGGTGGCTCACACCTGTAATCCCAGCACTTTAGGAGGCCGAGGTGGATCACCACGTCAGGAGTTCAAGACCAGCCTGGCCAAGATGATGAAACCCTGTCTCTACTAAAAATACAAAAATTAGCTGGGCACAGTGGCAGGCGCCTGTAATACCAGCTACTTGGGATGCTGAGGCAAGAAAATCGCTTGAACGTGGGCGGCAGAGGTTGCACTGAGACGACATTGCGCCAATGCACTCCAGCCTGGACAGACTGAGACTCCGCCTCAGAAAAAAAAAAAAGGGGGGGGGGCTGTTTAGTCCAGTATCCCCCTGCAAGGCCCATCACAATATATACTATAAGCATTCAAAGTATTTATTGAATAAATTAACTCTGCAACTACAAAAAAGGTGATGAGCTTTTATATACCAATTAGACAACTGTATTTGTATAGAGAAGCTAACTTTCCCTTTGCCTGAACTTCTGATTAAGAGGTCCTTCTTTACCAATTGGGAGGAAAAGATGGCAACCACCTTGAACTGTCCGGTGAGGCTTCAAAACCTATGTCCTAGAAACATCCACATTACACTAAATGTTTCCTTTTATGCCATATTTTTAAGAATAATGTAAAAAAAAAGGCTGGGCGCAGTGGCTCACATGTATAATCCCAGCACTTTGGGAGGCCGAGGCGGATGGATCACCTGAGGTCAGGAGTTCAAGACCAGCCTGGCCAACATGGTGAAACCCCGTCTCTACTAAAAATACAAAAATTAGCCGGGCATGATGGAAGGTGCCTGTAATCCCAGCTACTCAGGAGGCTTAGGCCGGAGAATTGCTTGAACCAAGGAGGCGGAGGTTGCAGTGAGCTGAGATCGCGCCATTGCACTCCAGCCTGGGTGACTGAGTGAAACTCCGTCTCAAAAAAAACAAAACAAAACAAAAAAACCCCCACAACTACAACTGAGAGGAACTTAACTGTTTCACATTATGATTAGGACTGAAATTAGCTACCTAACACTTGTTTTACAGGACTTACCTGAGTACATAAGCTTCCTGCTTGTCAGTTTTTGTCACACTTATGATTGAACATTGCACATCCTTCAAAAGTATGTCCCACTCAGATCTATCATTTAACAAAAAAGTTATGATTAATCCACAATAGTACCCACCTACTCATAAAAATTACAAAGCTCACACTTTTTCTCATGAAGACCACATTTTTAATTAATATTGTACACCAACTTTTAGTTTCTTTCAAAATAATCTATATTGACATACCCAGATAAATGATAGGTATATTATGCTATATATGAAACAAAAATTGGTCATTATACTATGTATTTACAAATTACTTAAAGAAAAATAGGCAAAAAAATGTTCAAGGTCCATAAACCAAGGTAAACCATTTAACTAATCAATGATTATAGAAATTCAATGGGATACTTTGTCTGTAAAATGTGCAGATTTTTAACCTTAAGAAACACTTAAAAAAATGAAGAGCATAATTTTACCAATCTAATTGGCATAGAAATTTAAAAGCCTGTCTGTCGGGACAGAGTGAGTGATGTTACTCTTATAGCACTCACAAAAAACTGGAATGACTGCCAATTACAAGCATACCTAGAAGATTTTGGGAATACTACGCAGCTCTCCAAATGCAATGAGAAAGCCCATTTAACAGGAAATGTGCAGTACAAGCAACCATAGCAATGAAGGTCATATGGACATGAAGAAACTAGTCTTAATTTGCCTGAGAATAGAATTAGGAAAGTGTTCATTCTTTCATTAGTGTGCCCATTATAAAAAGACAATGTAATTCCATGGAACAGCTTAACATGACAGATATTATTATTATTTTTTGAGACAGGGTCTCACTCTGTCGCCCAGGTTGGAGTGCAGTGGTACAATCACAGCTCACTTCGGCCTTGACCTCCCAGGCTCAAGCAATTCTCTTGCCTTAGTCTCTCAGGTAGCTAGAACCACAGGCATGTGCCACCATGCCCAGCTGTTTGCCAGAAATATTTTTTAGGCCAGGCGTGGTGGTTCACGCCTGTAATCCCAGCACTTTGGGAGGCCAAGGCGGGTGGATCACTTGAGGTCAGGAGTTTGAGACCAGCCTGACCAACATGGTGAAACCCTGTTTCTACTAAAAATACAAACATTAGCCGGGCGTGGTGGCAGGTGCTTATAATCTCAGCTACTCAGGAGGCTGAGGCAGGAGAATTGCCTGTAATCCTAGCACTTTGGGATTGGGATGGCTTAAGCTCAGGAGTTTGAGACCAGGCTGGGCGATAGAGCAATACCCTAGTCTTTAAAAAAAGAAGAAAAATTTTTAAGCCCTATGATATCTGACAGGCCATTGCTCTACACTCACAAAAATGGCAAATCTTTTTTTTTGTTTGTTTTTGAGACTGAGTCTTGCTCTGTCACCCAGGCTGGAGTCCAGTGGCATGATCTCTGCTCACTGCAACCTCCACCTCCCAAGCAGCTGGGATTACAGGCATGTGCCACCACGCCTGGCTAATTTTTGTATTTTTAGTGGCGACAGGGTTTCACCGTGTTGGCCAGGCTGGTCTCGTACTACTGACCTCAGGTGATCCGCCTGCCTCGGCCTCCCAAAGTGCTGGGATTACAGGCATGAGCCACCGTGCCCAGCCGGCAAATCTTTTGTTAACCAGATAAGACCTTTTGAGCGAAATCCAACAGCAAAATGTTTTTATTCGTTTGTATTAAAAAGCAAACACAACACCAAACATGCCTGGTAGAATTTTGTGCCTGTCTCACCATTTTGCTACAAGAAACTGTTACTGACCCATCTGCGTACCAATACCCATCCAAAAATCTTTAATGTGAAAGGCTTGCTAATGATTACAGAGCTGAGTTCCTGTATTTGACTATAACATGACTAAGCAACTTTTTAAAAAGAGCTACTAAAAAGTTTTAAGGTTCTTTAATAAGGGTGCTAACAATTTGTTCATATATGGAAAGAATACATATGTGGGACATATACTGTGACAACCCTTGAAATTACCCCTGGCTTGTGTGGTGGCACACGCCTGTAATCCCAGCTACTCGGGAGGCTGAGACAGAAGAATCACTTGAACCCTGAAGGTGGAGGTTGCAGTGAGCTGAGATCTTGCCACTGCATACCAGCCTGGGCAACAGAGGGAGACTCCGTCTCAAAAACAAACAAAACAACAACAACAACAAAAACTTGGCCAGGCACAGTGGCTCATGCCTGTAATCCCACCACTTTGGGCAGCCGAGACACATGGATCACCTGAGGTCAGGAGTTTGAGACCAGCCTGGCCAACATGGTGAAACCCCATCTCTACTAAAAATACAAAAAATTAGCTGGGCGTAGTGGTGGGCGTCTGTAATCCCAGCTACTCTGGAGGCTGAGGCAGGAGACTGAACGCGGGAGATGGAGATTGCAGTGAGCCGAGATCGCACCACTGCATTCCAGCCTGGGCGACAAAAGTGAACCTCCATCTCAAAAAAATTAACAAACTACTCGTGGGAATGAAATCCTGCTTCGCTTGACTAAGATAAATTTACAAAATCCTTGCAAAAATTATCTACTATTAAGACTCCCATTCCTGAATATGAAGGTAAATAAAAATACCCACTATGATTTAAGTATTAGAAGCATTACAATTTCAGATTTTTTAAGAGCTTATCTAATTCAGGTCCATCAATAATGCTACCTGCTTAAGTCATCACCTACTGACTTCCCACTATAACTTATTCTTGCACATACTCCTTTTTACCCACTGGACGCACTAACAAATCCCACCCTCCCTTTCTCAGTTATATTCACCATTTCTATTAAGACTTTTAAACACGTTCCATGGCTGAACTAAACAGTATAACAGTCTTTTCCTTTCTTATTTTTGTTTTCTCTTTTTTTAAAGGCTGTTGTGGCCAGGCACTGTGGTTCAGAGAGGCCAAGAAGGAAGGATCACGAGGCCAGAAGTTCAAGACCAGCCTGGGCAACACAGCAATAGCCAGTCTCTTAAAAAGAAAAAAGGCAGCTGGGAGTGGTAGTGCAGGTCTGTAGTCGCAGCTACTCGGTAGGCTGATGTGGGAAGTTTGCTTGAGCCCAGGAGATGGAGGGTGCAGTGAATCATGATCACACCGCTACACTCCAGCCAGGGTAACAGAGCAAGACCCTCTCTTAAAACAGAAAGTATTCACCCTTACAACTTGTAGCACAGATACTTTAAAGTCTTGGTCCATGTCACCTTGAGGTTGGTGTCTGCTGTCTTTTCCTCTGAGATGTTAAGATTTTCCTGGTTTTGAGTATGTTGACTAATTTAGGATGGCGTCCTGGATATTTTGACATGTTACATCATTCTAGGTCTTGATTTTTAAAAACTTTCAGCAGACAATCTGGTTTGGTTTAGGCTTCAAGTTTTTACTCAATGTTTGTAGGTTGTGTTATGGTTCCAACGTCAGGTTTGTTATGAACTCCTTTGCTATGCTATTTGCATCTGCCCCACTTATTTGCCACCCAATGGCCAGGCTGGCCCTGGAGAGGCAGTCTATTGTGTATTCTAGTTTTCAAAGCCTCTGATGTGCTGTTTAGGGTCAGATCCATGCAAAATGGCTAAGGAGTGTTCATATAAAACTTTATAGGTTTACTACTTTCTTCAACCTTCCATAATCTCTCTGACAATGCCTGACTCACATAGGGGGTAGGGGAAGGACTCTTCTTCATCCACTATCTATAAAAACAGGGCTTTGGCCGGGCGCAGTGGCTCACACCTGTAATCCCAGCACTCTGGGAGGCAGGAGGATCACGAGGTCAGGAGATCAAGACCATCCTGGCTAACAAGGTGAAACCCCGTCTCTACTAAAAATACAAAAAAAAAAAATTAGCTGGGCGTGGTGGCAGGCACCTGTAGTCCCAGCTACTCGGGAGGCTGAAGCGGGAGAATGGCATGAACCCGGAAGGCGGAGCTTGCAGTGAGCCGAGATCGTGTCACTGCACTCCAGCCCCAGCTACAGAGCAAGACTCTGTCTCAAAAACAAACAACAAACAAACAAAAAATGATTCCCTTCTCTCGTTGTTTTAGACATCTGCCTAACTGCCACAGCTGCTAAAGGCCTACAAGGGGATTGGGGCAGAATAGAACAAAACAAAAGCAAAAAAGAGATTTCTTCCACTCTGATTCAAAGGGGCCTCTCATTCTTTCTTTGCAGAGGAGAACTAGAGAGCCTTTCTTGGAACTATTTTTGCCTGCCCCTACTTTTCAGTTCTGGGTTTCTGGCAAGCCAAGGAGAAATCAGCAAGGAGATACCACAGGGGAAAAAAAACAGGAAATTCACTGCTGGTTCAGTGGAATTTAAAGTTCTGGCTTTCTTCTCCATTTCACCTGCTAAAATTTACTTCTCAGAGTCCTTGGATAGCTGCTCAACAATGCATTCTGTCCAGGGTTTATTAATTGCATTTTAATAAGAGAAGACAGCGTAGCATGCTTCTTCTGTAATGGCAGAGAAATAACCTTTTGTTTTCTGAGCCAGTCTCACTGTCACCCAGGCTGGAGAACAATGGCACAATCACAGCTCACTGCAGCCTTGGCCTCCCATGCTCAAAGAGATCCTCCCACCTCAGCCTCCCAAGTAGCTGGGACCACAGGGCATGTATCACTACACCTTACTAATATATTTTTAATTGTTTTGTAGAGATGAGGTCTCCCTATGTTGCCCAGGTTGGTCTCAAACTCCTGGGCTAATGAGATCCTCCCATCTCAGCTTCCCAAAGTGCTAGGATTATAGGCACGTGCCAACCCATTGGCTTCAAGATGCTCTTATACTCACTCATCATCAGTTAATAAAATTCTCCATTCAAACCTTTCCTCAACTAATAGTAATGCTCCAGTAATCAGAATTTTTCAATCATAGTATCAAAAGAAAGCAATTACTTTAAGCAACCTAGGACAAACAGTTAAACTGTCTATCAACCTAGTGATGATAAAGGCATTTACCAGAGCTGCTAAGCTCAAGAAAAATAAATCAGAGGGCAAAATAGATGAAAGAAAAAAGAAGTCAATACAATGCTATACATGTACATAAAAGAGGTGAAAAACTCTGCAACAGCTGAAAATTTCAGCACAAATTATTTCTATCACATTTCTGTGGGAAAAAATGGCCTGCTTTTGTAAATAAAGCTCTACTGGAATCTAGCCACACCCATTCATTTATACATTGACTATGGTTATTTTCTCCCTATAAGGGCAGAGCTGAGTAATTGCAACAGACTATCTGCCTTGCAAAATTTAAAATTTACTCTCTAGTCCTTTACAGAAAGTTTGCTGACTCTTGTTTTGGAGGAAAGGTTTTCAGTGGTCTGCTTTCTGATCAAATTAATGATGGAAAAGACAAAGTGCTTTATACACTCAACAGAGCCATTTTTAAAATCAGGTTGCAGTGAGCCAAGATTGTGCCACTGCACACCAGCCTGGGCGACAGAGTGAGACTGTGTGTCAAAAATAAAAAAGATAGTATTAAGCTAGAATGTTTTATCAGGCTCAGTAGTGATAGTGGTCTTGTCTCTGCTTCACTCCCAAATACACTACACACTGAGACTTTGAAACACTAGTCTATTATAAACTATTTATAAAACTGATCTATTTGGCAATCCTTGCTATTTAAAGAGTCAATAAATCAAATTGACGGATATAAAGCAGAATCAAGAGAAGCAAGATAGCAAGATGATTTTGGGATTTGTTCACATTACAGATCACATAATACTGATCTAGTCATTAGAAATTATTATAAAGCTATTCAAGCACACAATTTTTTTTTTTTTTTGAGATGCAGTCTTGTTCTGTCACCTAGGCTGGAGTGCAGTGGTATGCTATCAGCTCACTGCAAACTCCGCCTCCCAGGTTCAAGCAAGTCTCCTGCCCCAGCCTCCCGAGTAGTTGGGATTACAGGCATCTGCCACCATGTCAGGCTAATTTTTTTTTTGTATTTTTAGTAGAGAAGGTGTTTCACCATGCTGGCCAGGCTGGTCTCGAACTCCTGACCTCAAGCAATCCACCTGCCTCGGCCTCCCAAAGTGCTGGGATTTGGGATTACAGGCATGCACCACCATGCCTGGCCCGAAGCACACAATTCTTAGGTGCTTATAAAACACAAAGAAATATGTAGATTGAGTATTTCCCGATTTGAATTCCTTTTTCTCATCTTAAATGCCACCTCTTTGATCTAACTCAGTGGTTCTGAACTTGTAGTAATTTTGCCACCCAGAAGACATGTGGCAACATTTGGAGACATTTTTTATCACAACTGGGGTGGTGGTGGTGTTGCCAGCATGCAGTGGATAGAGGACAGGGACACTGCTACACACGGTATAATTAACAGGATAGTCATTGACAACAGTGAATTATCTGAATCAAAATGTCAAGAATGCTGAGGTTGAGATACCCTAATTTCACTTAAAGACTAGATACTAAAATATTAAATATAATCAGAGATCATGATAAATGATCCCAAAGAAAAACAGATGTTCTATATTAATAACAGCACACAAATTGTATGTCTGAAAAACAACACTTTAGTGGCATGCCACATTTTATATTTAAAACATTTTCTTAGAGGCTGAGGTCTAATAAAAATAGAATTTAGAAATGTCTACAGAGACAAGATAATTATATTATAACAAGACTTCTCTATGTCACCTGATTAAATGCATTTTGGGAGCCTGAGGCAGGCGGATCACTTGAGGTCAGGAGTTCAAGACCAGCCTGACCAACATAGCGAAACCCGCCTCTAGTAAAAATACCAAAAATTAGCCAGGTGTGGTGGCGCAGGCCTGTAGTCCCAGCTACTCGGGAGGCTGAGGCAGGAGAATCACTTGAACCCAGGAGGCAGAGGCTACAGTGCACCAAAAATCACACGACTGCACTTCAGCGTGGAAGACAGAGCAAGACAAGCGTGTCTCAAAAAAAGAAGTAAATAACTGAGCTCAAGTATCTTGAACAAGAGTCCCAAGCCTACATAACAGGGAAAAACATCTCTTCCACAAATAGTGCTGGGAAAAAATGGATGTCCACGTGCAAACAAAATTAAGTTGGACTTTTACCTTACATCATGAACAAAAATTAACTCAAAATGGATCAACGACCTAAACATTAACAGCGAATAAAACTCCTAGAAGAATACATAGGGTAAATGCTTCAGGGCATTACATTTGGCAATGATTTCTTGGATATGACATACAATAAAATCAAAAACAGACAAATGGAACTTGAAAACCTAAAATGTAAACATTTCTATACATCAAGAGTGAAAAGACAACCTACAGAATAAAATACTTGCAAGTCACCTCATAAGGGGTCAATATCCAAAGTAAAAGACACACCTACACACAACTCAACAAAAAGTGATTAAAAAATGGACAAAGGGACCAGGGGCGATGGCTCAATCACTTGAAGTCAGGAGTTCAAGACCAGCCTAGCCAACATGGCGAAACCCTGTCTTTTACTAAAAATACAAAAATTAGCCAGGCATGGTGGCGCATACCTGTAGTACCCACTATTAGGGAGGCTGAGGCAGCAGAATCACTTGAACCTGGGAGGCAGAGGTTGCAGTGAGCTGAGATGGCACCACTGCACTCCAACCTGGGTGACTGAGACTGTCCAAAAAAAAAAAAAAGACCAAGAACTTAAATACAGAAGGATCCCATTAGTGCAGGGTTATGCTCTAATCACCTGAAAACTGAATACATAGATGCTATTCCCATACCCAGTTAGGTCAGACACTTTCTGAGGATGATGCCTGCAAATTTTTATTTGAAAAGCTTCCAGGTCATTAGATTACTCATTACTGCCTAATGTAAAACCAGCTGGTTTCAGAGTTCATGTAATTTATCCAAAGTCACTGCAGCTTCTCAATTCTGCTCTTACCTCATATTTTTAGGTCTGTTTTAGAGGCTTTCATTACAGTACATTCATCAGGGTGCCTCTACCCCAGGTAGTAAGCAGTCTTTAGGTAAAAGGCATCCTAAAACCAGATCATTCTTGAGTAAAGCTAGACTGACCAGAAGTTAGATTCTGAGGATGCCTTCTTGTGGCAGTGAATTCAGATACCCTGAGAAATAAGCCTCCTCCCTTTTGTTCAAAGATATGAACCTATTATCATCACATTATTGTTTCTCTATCTCAAATTTTTATCCCAAATCGGGATACTCCTCTCAGTTTTCTGCTACTTTCAACATGTGCTTCTTAAAGATACATGGTTTGTAAACAACAGTTGAAATATTTTCATTGTTGTTGAGAGGGTTTCGCTCTGTCACCAGATGGAGCGCACTGGTGCAATCTCATTTCGCTGCAGCCTCGATCCCCCAATGGCTCAAAAAAATCCTCCCACCTCAGTCTCCTGAGTGGCTGAGATGCAGACACGCACCAGGATGGACCAGCACGCACAGATAATTTTTCAATTTTTTTTGTAGAGTCAGGATTTCACTATGTTGCCCAGACTGGGTTCTCAAACTCCTTGGTCTCTCAGAGTGCTGGGATTAGACATGAGCCACCAAGCCCAGCCATGAAACCTTTTTGAAACTGCTGGGAGGAATGTAACGAGAAGCTTTATTCTTTAGTAGGAAGTATTTCTACTCTGAAACATTACACTAAAAGGTTTTTTGGCAATGGGTTGTAAATTCCTTCAATGTAAATTACTGATATTGCAATAATACTGCATAATGATGTAGTCAAATAAGTCATGAGTTTGGGGAAAGTTAAGCTGAGGTATGACTATCTTTGCAACTGCCCCAATCCGTTACTAAAAATTATGTTTTAGTTTATAAAATCTGAGTAAAGCACAGTAATATAATTTCCAGTCCTGAAAAATCACTCTTTTCTCAGCAAAATTTTCTATTTTCTAACAGATTTCCTCCTTACTACTCTCACCCTCCCTAAAGCTGCCATGTCTTATAAAAAGTTTTTGTTTGTTACAGCACTTTGATCGAACAACTAAACCATTTTTTAAATGGTCACCGATTTTTATTCAACATCCCTAAAATCTGAAAAATCAGAGAAAACTGCAGGTTACCCCTAAGAAACTGCCTCTCCCTTAATTGTCCTTCATTCATCTGGATATACCTGGACTGCTGCTTTTCTCCAACAGTATTGTTTAACCCAAGCTATATCATAAAAGATTTTTCTTTGTTAAATTGCTCAGTATTACATAATTTGTTCACTTAAGATAAAATATCTTAAATGGTCTACAAGAGGGAAGCAGTGTTTAGTAAAAAGGTGTACATTCAGAAAAGATTCCAGCTTAACTTGGCATTAAAGCTTTGATGAGCCAAGTTTCTTTAAAGTGTATTCTCTCACACCACACACAAAATCAATTCCAGATGGATTGCAGATCTAAATATGAAAGGTAAATATCGTGTAGGAGAAAAAAATATTTCAGACTTTGGGATGAGAAAACCAGGGGAAGTATGTTGTTTCCCAGAAGGATGCGTGAAAAAAGTTGGATATTTTCTCCCTTGAATTATACAGAACACTCCAGTGAAATCATCTGGGCCTAGATGATTGACTGATTCAAGTTATTTAGGTGTTCTAGGACTGTTTTAGGTTCTCTATTTCTTCTTGCATTAGTTTTGGAAAGCTATTTTTCCAGGATTTTTTTCTCCCTCATATCCTTATCTTGTTATCCTTGTCTTTAGCATCAATACTAATGCTCTCTTTGGACATTTAAGCCTTTCACTCTCTTAATCGTTTTTATGTCCCTATGTTTATTATGCTTTATAAACAGATTTGTTTATTTTAATTCCGTCTGTTCATCTTTTAACCTACTTTTAGTTTATTCACATCTTAATAGAGCCCAGGAGGTCAAGGCTGCAGTGAGCCATGATCCTGCCACTGCACTCCAGCCTGGGCTATAGAGGGATCCTGTCTTTAAAGTGTTAAAGATAACACTTTAAGTACTACATATAAAATATTAACTTATTTATTCTTCACAACTTCCATGAGCTATGTACCATTATTGTCTCCATTTTACAGATGAGGAAACAGCTCACACAGCTATTAAATGCTGTTTGAATTCAAATCTTGTTATTCCAGAGGCTATGCACTTAATCACGTCATTTGAGTAAAACATGTCACGCTTTATTCTTCTAGATGACCGATTATCCTTCCCTGGGGTCTCTGGGGCTGGCCCCATGTCCCCACCGACCGGACTCCGTCCATGATACTCTCTTTGCTAGGCTGTTGATTTTAGGTGATTCAAGGAACACCTACTATTTCAGGCTTTTTTTTAACATCCTGGTAAATAACCTAACCACTTGAGTGGTCACTGAAAAATGTTCCAACGAAGGTTATCACGGGACCTTAGTTAAATCAACAGATTTTTCAGTTCTTGCTTAACTTGCTTTATCTACAACAGTTACAATGTGGCAGTATACTACCAATAGTTGTTCAATGAATGTTACATGTCCACAAAATGGATGGCACTAAATCATCTACACAAGGGAATATTTTGTCCTTCAAAGTTTAACTTTGGCCATGATTTTAAGAGCCACACTGGAGCAGTAAAACAATTTGGGCTGATTGAAGTACAAAGTAAAAAGGGTTCTTAAACATTTAAAGAAAGCAGGCTGCTTTGTAAAAAGCCTCTTCCTCCTCTCTCCACTTTGACTCAGGAGGCTCTAAACAGCCAAACCGCCAAGAACTTGGGGAGAACAAAATCTTCTTCCCTTTATTAAGAACATGTACTTACTATTATTTAAGGGCTCAAACATTTAAAAAGCCAAAGTGACAACTTCTGTTATTCGTTTTCTAGAACTGTTCTTACCCAAGATTTTCTAGGTTCTTGCCAAGATTTTCTAGGTTAATTATCCTGATCACAATCGTTTTACCAAACATCTATCACAAATACCATCTTTCTCATCTGTGAAATGAAGGAAATACTAAGCTTCTCCATGACCAAAGTCCGCTTCCTATAATCTCACCTGAGCCTGGCACGTAGTAAGCGCTATAGACATTTTAAGTGTCACACGAAGCTTGAAAAAAATGAGACGTGTGACATTTTAGCTATCACTAGTATTTTTTTCTACAACGGAATCGTTCAAGATATACTGCTAGAAACCGGGTTTCCCGTCGTGCCTTAAAGTCTCGGTAGCACGTGTCTGCCTGGATTCCCTTTTCCAGTTGCTTTTTGTCAAGGGACAGCTCCAAGAACAGCTAACACTCCTAAAACGCCCATTGGTCCACACCCTGGGGCCAGGCTCTGAGTCCGGCCCAGGAGCCCATTGGTCGCCGCCTCTCAATGAAGCTGGCCACGCCGGTTACTCCGCTGCACCGCCACCCTAGCCGCACTTGTGCGCAGAGGAGCCAGGGATCCGGTGGCAGGGCCTAGGAAGGCCATTGGTGGCCACCGGTGCGACCGCCGCCAGGAACAAGGCCTAAGCATCCACGGGATCTCTGGGCTTTTATATAAGCATGGATTTCCACAGCAATACCAACTAAAACGCCTCTTCGGCGCGGTCAGCCCAAGTATCTCTCGCGTGACGGCCCGCAGTGGGAGTGGGCCCCAGATTCCTTTGCTCAAGCTTAAGGCATTAGAGGCATTATGTCCTGGGGCAGGCGGGCCTCCCTCCACCCGCACCTCTCCCGCCCCGCTCCGCCGGCTCCGTAGCAGGTTACACAACCCAAGGTCAAAAGATTGGGGAGCAGCCCCCGGCGGCCTCAGCGGCCGTGTCGAGGGCGGCCCCGGGGACTGCGCCGTCTGCTCAGCCGCCCCGAAAAGGCTCTGGCGCAGAGCATGTTAGGGCAGCGGTGGGGCCCCGCCACTGCGACATAACTGCTCCCGCCCAATCCCCGCCGCCCGAACGCCACATGCTGCCCGCGGCCGCCGCGGGTGGGAGGCCTGTTCGCCAGCCCCTCAGACAAGGCCGGGAGGGCCCCTCCTATCCGCGCCCGAGGCAAGAACAAGCGCCGCTCCCGCCCTCCATTCCCCGAAGCGGGCACGCCCGAATTAGCGCCTGACTAAGCCCGCCGAGCCACACCTGCCGGAGGCAACCCGCGCAGGCGCCCCCGACCCCCACCTGGGGCCCCTGCCGCCAACTACTACGGAGGGGAATGTCGGGAGGCGCGGGCCGCAAAACCACCCCGGGCCGCACCGCCCGCCGCCCAGCGCGGGACGTTACCTGAGCACGCGGCCGCGCCGGCCTCCTCCCCTCCCCCAGGGCAATGCCAGGCGCGGCAACCACGGCGGGAGAAGCCGGCTCCGGCCCGCGTGGACATGGCCGCTCTCCCCCAAACCGCGCACCTTCCAAGGCCGCCGAAGCGACCCCCGGCCGCAGACTTGCCCCCACCTGAAAGCTGAGGGAACTCGGGCCCCACCCGTGGCTGGTGCCTCGGCGGCGGCGACAGCCCCCAGGCCCGGATGTCAGCGAGCGCCCCGGGGACCCACCTTGGGATAGTGCGAAGATCCCCAGATCCTTGGTTTGCGTCGGGCTGCTGCCGGGAGAACCAAACCTCCAGCAGCTTCTCGGTCCCTTCGAAAAAATGTGCAGCTTCCATCACCGTGAGACTAGCGAACAACCAACAACCACAGAAAATCAACTAAATTAAACCTCTTCTCCCGCCGCTGCCGCCGCCGCTGCGGATTGTTCCAGCTGTGTTACTAAAGTTCAGGTTCCTTTTTTTTTTTTGCTATAATTTTATATTAACTTTTTTAAAAAAAGGACTAATAAAATTTTCCCGGCTTTGTGTGAGCGAAAGTTGAACGTGAGTCTTTTGGAAATAGAGGCAGATACAGTTCAGTCTCTTGTATTCCGCTGCTTTCCCGTTAGAGAGAGTAGAGCGAGCGCTAGCTAATGTCGCCGGCCATACTGTGTAAGCGAGAGCGCTGCGTGAGCACCGCCCTTATATATCCCGGCTCCCTCAAAAGACCAGGAAGTGACGCATCGTCCCACCTCCACGGCCCATAGCTGCTCCCGCCTGTCAATCACTCGCGGCCGAGTGGCGGCTGGCTGGCCGAGGGCCTGGCGGAGAGCGCGGGGAGCTGCCCACTGCGCTGCGGCTCGGGCTCTGCCCGGCTCCTGAGTGGGAGTTGGTGCTGTGATGTCCAGCTGGGGACTAGAAACCTCGGATCGAATGCAGAGTGGGTGGGGAGAGCGGGAACGGAATGAGGAAAGGCTGTGCAGAGCTGTTTAGAAAAAAAAAATGATTAGCAGAAAACATGGGTGGGTCCTTAGGGGTGTTGGCGGGGTTCAGCGGGGACGGTGGCCAGCGCTGGGTTGGCGTGGTGGTTTTGATCTTGTGCAGTTCACCGCGACTGCTGAGGTACTTGGCCATTCTTAGAAGTGTGTTTTCCCAAGGCGAACGCAGCCAGGCGTTAAAACTAAACATTTGTCCGTGACGCGCACGTTGCCAGGGGTAGAATTAGAAGGCGCTTTAATTCTGCTCACGCCTTGGCTGATGTGCGAATGAAAGCAGTCTTCGGCTGGTTTATACAATAGCCAGAAGCATTGTCTTCCTATTTCAGAAGAGAAAAGCAACGTGGCGCCCAGCCTTGGAGGGCCCCGGCTCTACCCACCTCCCACCGTGTGGCTCGCCATGCCTCCGAATTGGCTGAGCACAGCAGCCTCCGGGAAGCACTGGCAGCTCCGTTGCTCCATTAGCTCAACTGGTGGGAATTTATTCAGCAAAACTACTTCTAGAAACTGAATGTGTTAAATATAATCTGAACTTATTTGATCATGTTTTTCTTTGAATTTTATCAAGCTGATTTATTAATTGATGGAGGTTCTCCTTACCCCCCAAAATTTACAGTGCTATCTTCCCATGTGCTTAAGAAGGATTTACCTGGAAATTAATAAAACAGGGATTCCAGAGCTATCACTGGTGGTAACTTAAATAACTATCAGTCTAATATTTTATAAGTGTTAAGTATAAAATAGTCGTCAAGCCATGGTCAAACAGTTTAACCTCAGATGGCAAAACTGTGGTAACAAAGTTATGACTTTTACTTGGGAATACGGGAGGAAAAAAACCCAAGCTGACATAAAAATTGCTATTGTCACAAGACAAAAGGACTTTTCGCTATCATCCTTAGAAAAAAACTTTCCCCAAAGTGAAATAAGATGATGTCAACATGAAAAATCCACTGAAAAAGACATGGTTTGGGTTTGCACTCTAGATACCCTGTAGAATAGCACTTGTCTTACAAGAACGTGGTTCACGTGTCTCCGTGAAACCTGTTGAAAGAAGCTATGTTGTGAGCTAGGTACATAAACTACTCTTGCTATGTTTTGTTTGTTTGAGACGGAGTCTCGCTCTGTCGCCCAGGCTGGAGTTCAGTGGCGTGATCTCGGCTCACTGCAACCTCTGCCTCCTGGGTTCAAGCGATTCTCCTGCCTCAGCCTCCCGAGTAGCTGGGATTACAGGTGCATGCCAACACACCCGGCCAATTTTTGTATTTTAGTAGAGACGAGGTTTCACCATGTTTGCCAGGCTTGTCTTGAACTCCTGACCTCAGGTGATCTGCCCACCTCGGCCTCCCAAAGTGCTGGGAGGCCACCGCACCCAGCCCTCTTGCCATGTTTTATAAGCATCCAACTCAAACTGCGGATTGGGACAAAAGATAATAAATGTTGCTTATTTTATAATGATAAAAGAATGTGGTTACTCTACTTGGAATAAAGATAAAAGAAGTATTTCTGTGTTTTACAAGCTGTTCAATTATTTGATGGTTCTTACTGAAGAATCTGCCTACTAAACCACCTCAAACACTAATTGTGGTATAAACATAATTTGGCTTATAATTGCTTATAATTAGTTGCTTCTCAACTACTATTATGCTTTTTTCCCAGTGCAATTTAAGTTAATATAAAAGTGCCAAGAATCTTGGCAAAGTAAATCCTTCTTAATTTGATATAGGATAATTTAAATAGTCTACCAACTGGATTGGTCCTTTGTAAAATATATCATTTTTCTTGTTATCTTGAAGCTCAAAATTCCTTGTATACTCTGGTTTCTCTTCAGATCATAGAAATAATAAAAATAAAAATCCCTTGTACTAAGTTGGTTAATCTTCGCTTAAATATTTTCCTGAACTCAATATGTCCAAAATACATTTACCATTATTTCTAAAATGATTTCCCTTCTCAGCCCCATTTCTATCAAGAGTGACCATCTTTCCCCCAGATTTCCAGTTTTTTAAAAATGCCTCATTGGCTATAGCACTTTGCACATAAAACACTTAAAGGACTCCCATTCACTAGGCCTTCTTAAGATACCTCTGATTGTGCTTCTTCCCTTTATTCTCTTTAGTAATCATTCCTATTAAGATCTTACTCAAATTTTAAAAAATCCTTACTTGACCCCACTTCTACCTTCAGCTATCACGGAATTTCTCTGCTTCCCTTAACAGCAAAACTCCCTAAAAGACGTAACGACATGTCTATATGTGTGGTCCCTACCTCCTCATCTCTCCTTCAAATTCTCCAAATGGGTATTTATTCCTAGCACTTGACTGAAATGGCAATTCTCAAGGCCCACTTTTTGCCAAAGCCAGTGGTTGCCAAAGCCATTGAGACCAGTGAATGGTCTCAATCCCCATTTACTCAATCTTTCAATGGCTTCTGACACAATTAACTATGCCTTCCTTCTAGAAAAAAGTCTCCAGGCTTTCGTGACATCTCTCTTTTTTGGTTTTCCTTGGAAATTTTCTTCCCAATGCTGCAGTGCTCTTGGCTATGCCTCTGTCCTCTTTTCTACATACATTTTCTCCCTAGGTGACCTACCTCATCCAGTCCATGGCTTTATGACCTGCCCATAGTATTAATGACTTTCAAATTTATATCTCCAGCCCAGACATCTCCCTTGAATTTCAAACCTTTGAGACACTTGCCTGACTACTTGAATGCCTAACAAGCATATAGAAGCTAACATTATTAGAAAAGAGCTGTTCCTTTTCACAGCAAAATCTGCCTCCTCCCCACAAAAGCAAAACAAATTACAAAAACTCAGCTGTCTTCAACTCAAGCTTCCCGCTGACCTCTTTGTCTCCACTCTTATCTCTTCTTACCTCTTTGTGGTCTACCCTTTACACAACAAATCACCTCGTTATACAGCAGTTGCTTAAACTCAAAATCATCAATGATTCCACTCTTTCCTGCATTGTCCTACATCCAACTCATCATTAGCCTTGTTGATATTTCTAAAACATTTCAAGAATTTGTTCTCTCTGTCTTCATTTCTACCACCACCCTAGTTCAGAGCACAAAATTAGCTCCCCTGAACTATTGCAGTAGCTTTCTAACTATAGCAGTGTTTGTCTTCACTTTGCCACCTCACTTGGTTTAACACAGAGCAGCTAGAGTGATTTTTTTTGTTTTTATTTTTTAAATGTCTCCATAGCCCAAGATGGAATGATGTTTTTAAAACATAAGCCCAATTATGACACTTATTAAAATTCTCCAGGGGTTTCCCATTACAATTAAAATCAAAATTTCTTACCCTGGCCTTCAAATCCTTATGTGATTTGGTCCTGAATTAATTATCCTCCAACTTCATCTCTACCATTCACTTTCTGTACTCCATCCGTACTGACCTGTCTCCCTTTAGGTCATTTTCATTTATCTGAAATGCTCTTTCTCTCCCTCTTGGTATGGCTTATTCATTCTTGTCATTTAGATCTTAGCTTAAATGTTGCCTCTTCTGAGAAGTCACTAAGCTACTGTAGCAAAGAGATCCCCAAATACAATAACTCAAAGATTAAGGTTTATTTCTCTCTCACATAACAGTACAGAGGTAGACAGGTAGTCTAGGGTGAGTAGGCAGCTCTGTTCCATGAGATCATTCAGGGAACCAGGTTCCTTCTAACCCATTTTGACCATAGAGTAAAATCTTTATTCTCATTATTGAAGCTGGCTTAATCTGTCCACAGTCTAGCCTGGAAGAAGAGGAAAAAAAGAAAGGAACAAAAACTACTTTCCTTATAAAAACAAGATATGGAAACTTTTTTTGTTGACTTTGTTTTGTTATTGTTTTTGTTTTGAGGCAGGGTCTCACTCTGTCACCCAGGCTGGGGTGCAGTGGCTCCATCTTAACTCACTGTAGCCTCAACTTCCCCGGGCTCAAGTGATCCTCCCACCTCAGCCTCCCACGTAGCTGGGACTACAGGCAAGTGCCACCATGCCTGGCTAATTTTTGTATTTTTAGTAGAGACCAGGTTTCACCATGTTCCCCAGGCTGGTCTTGAACTCCTGGACTGATGATCTGCCCACCTCAACCTCCCAGAGTGCTGGCATTACAAGCGTGAGCCACCACACCTGGCCTTAGATTCAATTTAAAGTGACCAAGTAGTGTGCTGGAACTGGCTTCCTACTGTTTCTGACAGCTAATCGTTACACTCTCAGAAATTTGGGGAGTCAGTTGACATCACAGTGGTGGTTTGAAATTAGCCATGTTGTGAGTATTTACATCAGTGAAACTGGCAAACTACAATCAGGGTTCTCCATACCCTCAGCTGGGTGATTGTTAAACACTTACCGGTTGTTAAACGTTTACCAGCATGCCTCTGGTTTCACAAATCTGTCACATTGATGGTGCTGAAAACATGGTTTTCTTGGCCAGGCACAGTGGCTAATGCCTGTAATCCCATCCCTTTGGGAGGCTGAGGTGGGAGGATTGCTTTAAGCCCAGGAGTTCAAGACCAGCCTGGGTAACATAGCGAGACCCCCCGCATCTCTATTTAAAAAAGAAGAAAGAAAAAGAAAACATGATTTTCTCTAATGTCAATGCAAGTTTTACTGCCCAAGGCTGTTGTGGGACTTCAGAGATTATAAGTGAGAAAAATGTTTTAGAAACTGTAGGCCAGGCGTGGTGGCTCACGCCTATAATCCCAGCACTTTGGGAGGCCAAGACTGGTGGATCACCTGAGGTCGGGAGTTCGAGACCAGCCTGACCAAAAAGGAGAAACCCCGTCTCTGCTAAAAATACAAAGTCAGCCGAGCGTGGTGGAGCATGCCTGTAATCCCAGCTTCTCGGGAGGCTGAGGCAGGAGAATAGCTTGAATCCGGTAGGCGGAGGTTGGGGTGAGCTGAGATCGCACCATTGCACTCCAGCCTGGGCAACAAGAGTGAAACTCTGTGTCCAAAAAAGAAAAAAAAAAAAAAAAGAAACTGTAAAACACCATGTAAAGATACAGTACTGTTACTGCAAAATACAGAAGAAATAGAAGCTAAAGTAATGGGCTGGGCGCGGTGGCTCACGCCTGTAATCCCAGTACTTTGGGAGGCCGAGGCGGGTGGATCACGAGGTCAGGAGATCGAGATCATCCTGGCTAACACGGTGAAACCCCGTCTCTACCAAAAATTACAAAAAAATTAGCCGGGCGCGGTGGCGGGCTCCTGTAGTCCCAGCTGCTTGGGAGGCTGAGGCAGGGGAATGGCGGGACCCCGGGAGGCGGAGCTTGCAGTGAGCGGAGATAGCGCCACTGTACTCCAGCCTGGGCTACAGAGAGAGACTCCGTCTCAAAAAAAAAGAAGCTAAAGCTAAAGTAATGAAGAAAGAAACAACACTGTAATGCCTCAGATTACATTGAATTACATTAAATTTTTTGTTTTGTTTTGAGACCGAGTTTCGCTCTTATTGCCCAGGCTGGAGTGCAATGGCGCAATCTGGCTCACCACAACCTCCGCCTCCTGGGTTCAAACAATTCTGCTGCTTCAGCCTCCCGAGTAGCTGGGATTGCAGGCATACGCCACCACACCTGGCTAATTTTGTATTTTTTTTTTTTTTTACTAGAGTCAGAGTTTCTCCATGTTGGTCAGGCTGGTCTTGAACTCCTGACCTCAGGTGATCTGCCCACCTTGGCCTCCCAAAGTGCTGGGATTACAGGTGTGAGCCACCGCGCCTGGGCTTGAATTACATTAATTTAAGTTTAACTGTGAAACAAAAGTGACTATGTATAATCTGTCCCAAAAGCTGTTTGTCTTCTTTGGTGTAACTAATATGGATAGAGGAGATATACCGGAAGTGAAAATATAATTTTATTTGATAAGACTCAATGTTCAGTACTGTATTTCAGTTTATCAGACATAGGTGAAAGACAAGTAACAGAAGGAAGTGAAACTAATAAGAGAGAATAAAAGGCTCAGAATATAACACATTTAGTGATAATGTTTCCCAGGATGAATTAAATATTTAACAGCAGATATAAGATTAAAAATAAGAAAAGACGTCCGGGCCCAGTGGCTCACGCCTGTAATCCCAGCACGTTTGGAGTCCAAGGCAGGCAGATCATGAGGTCAGGAGATCAAGACCACCCTAGCTAACACGGTGAAACCCTGTCTCTACTAAAAATACAAAAAAATTAGCCGGGTGTGGTGGTGAGCGCCTGTAGTCCCCGCTACTTGGGAGGCTGAGGCAGAAGAATGGCATGAACCCGGGAGGCAGAACTTGCAGTGAGCCGAGATCGCACCACTGCACTCCAGCCTGGGTGACAGGGTGAGACTCCTTCTCAAAAATAATAATAATAATAATAAAATAAATAAGAAAATACAGGCCAGGTGTGGTGGCTCACACCTGTAACTCCAGCAGTTTGGAAGGCCGAGGCAGGAGGGTCACTTGAGGCCAGGAGTTCAAGACCAGCCTGGTCAACATAGCCAGAACCATCTCTACAAACAATAAATAAATAAGAAAAGATGAACAATGAACTTAATGGAAATGGACAAGGCCATTTATAAGCAATGTGGTTGACCATTGTCCTAGCAAAATATGCCAATGTAATTTTCCATTAGTAATTACTCATTTTCATCAGTAATTAAATATTCAGTAAACAAAGAATTTGTAATGTGCTGTTTGCAGATTTTATGTGGTTCATGAACACTTTCATTATTTCAGTTTTAAAATATTTAACCAGACAGCCTCTATGAATGTTTTTAAATTTATTTTTTCTTTTGAAATTTTTTTAACTGTTTTTGAATTCTGCTTTTGTATTTACTTTTTGTTTTGTTTTGTTTTGAGTGAGAGTCTCACTCTGTTGCCCAGGCTGGAGTGCAGTAGCACGATCCTGGCTCACTGCAACCTCCACCTCCCTGGTTCAAGCAATTCTGGAGCTTCAGCTTCTGGAGTAGCTGGGACTGCAGGCACCTGCCAACATGCCTGGCTAATTTTTGTATTTTTAGTAGAGATGGGGTTTTGCCATGTTGACCAGGCTGGTCTCTAACTCCTGACCTCAAGTGATCCCCCCTCTCAGCCTCCCAAAGTGCTGGGATTACAGGTGTGAGCCACCACACTTGGCCTGTATTTACTTTTTATGTTATAATCTCAACTATACTTATTCTGTTATTTAAATGATTAAAAAACTAATTGGGCTAGCACAGTGGCTCATGCTTGTAGTCCCAGCTATTTGGGAAGCTGAGGCAGGAGGATTGCTCGGAACCCAGGAATTTGAGGTTACAGTGAGCTATGATTGAGCCACTGTACTCCAGCCTAGGCAAGAGAGCGAGAGAGTCTCTAAAAAAAAAAGAAAAAAAGAAAAGAAAAAGTAATTGTTTAGAAAGTGTTGTTGGGCCAGGCCCGGTGGCTCACGCCTGTAATCCCAGCACTTTGGGAGTCCGAGGTGGGCGGATCACGAGGTCAGGAGATCGAGACCATCCTGGCTAACATGGTGAAACCCCGTCTCTATTAAAAATACAAAAAATTAGCTGGGCATGATGTTGGGCGCGTGTAATCCCAGCTACTCGGGAGGCTGAGGCAGGAGAATAGCTTGAACCGGGGAGGAGGAGGTTGCAGTGAGCCAAGATTGCGCCATTGCACTCCAGCCTGGGCAACAAGAGCGAAACTCTGTCTCAAAAAAAAAAAAAAGAAAGTGTTGTTGGAGCTCAGAAACCGATACCACCATATATGGCTTGGTGAACTGAGGAAGTCTCAAAGTCTCTCTGACTTACACCCCTCCCTTCCCCCACCCTCTGAAAAACAGGAGTTCCTCTATCTTCCTAAGATCCAGACCATCAAAAAAAATTAATTTTTTTCTCCTCCCTGGAAGACCAGGAATGTAACTACACCTGAACATAGCTTTTCACAGGATCATGTACAGTTTAATCCCTGTTCCCTAATCCATTCATTCTCCCTAGTACCAGAATTATTTTCCCTACTTCCACAACCTGTTTTGCTAGCGTGGTCTGTAAACTTCTGAATCACAATGGGGGTGGGCGATGACTTGTGATTTTCCTCTTGTGCTCGTTGTGTACTTGTTAAATAAATTTGTATGCCTGCTCTTCCATTAAACTGCCTCATGACAGTGATTTTCAGTGAACCTTCAGAGGGCCAAGGGGAAAGCCCTCTTTTGATCCCTACAGTGTATAAAATATGAATTAAGGTGCATGTTAAAAAACCTTTACATTTCCATTTTATATTACATTTCCATTATTTTATGGAAATTGTAAAATAATCAGGAAATTATTTTCAGATATTTCCAAAAGCTGTATTTCCTGTAACCTTGATTATCTATTAAAACTTTAAAACAATCAATAAATGAACTAAAATTAATAAAACTTAAAATTAAAATTATGTAGATAAGGCTGAAGTTTTTTAATTTAATTTTTTGAAAATTTAATGAAGACCAGGCACGGTGGGTCACACCTGTAATCCCAGCACTTTGAGAGGCCGAGGCGGGCAGATCACCTGAGGTCAGGAGTTCGAGACCAGCCTGGCCAACATGGTGAAACCTCATCTCTACTGAAAATTCAAAAATTAGCTGGGCGTGGTGGCAGGCACCTGTAATCCCAGCTATTCAGGAGGCTGAGGCAGAGGAATTGTTTGAACCCAGGAGGTAGAGGTTGCAGTGAGCCGAGATTGCACCACTGCACTCTAGCCTGGGCAACAGAGTGAGACTCTATCTCAAACAAAAAAAAAAAAAAGAAAAAAAGAAAATTTAATGAAAGCTTATTAAACATTTTAATAGAATTAAACTATCTGCAATTCAGGCCAGGCTGAGTGGCTCACGCCTGTGATCCCAGCACTTTGGGAGGCTGAGGTGGATAGATCACCTGAGGTCAGGAGTTCAAGACCAGACTGGCCAACATGGTGAAACCCTGTGTCTGCTAAAAAAATCCAAAAATTAGCCAGGCATGGTGGCATACGCCTGTAATCCGAGCTACTCGGGAGGCTGAGGCAGGAGAATTGCTTGAACCTGGGAGGTGGAGGTTGCAGTGAGCCAAGATCACGCCACTGTGCTTCAGACTGGGTGACAGAGTGAGACTCAAGAAAATAAACAAACAAAAAAAACTATCTGCAATTCTAACATTCCATGTCCCTTTTGCTACAAATGTGAAGAATCAGTATCATACTTTGTTACATCTATACAAACATTTAAGAATAATATAAAATTGCTCAGTTTTGCAAAATGTTCCTCAGCTACCCATCTGAAATTTCATCCTAATTTGTGAGTATCTCTGGTGTCCTAAGAAAAGCAAGAAAATGCTTGACACTAGGAAAAGATACTCTATTAAGCCAAAAGCTATTGCATTCACACTGAGAGGAAGAACTTATTTGACAAGCTAATTATTTTGTCTTTTATCTGTTTCTGCTGTTTGGAATCCTCCCCACATTCCAAAGCAAGGTCTTTCTCCTACTTTAACAGCTGCAGAAACCATAAAGCTTTATGGCATTTGTATTCGGTTGCCTTTTGTTTTGTAGACATAGAGCAAGTGATGTGAAGTGTTTCCCTGGGGTCTAATAGGTGTTATTTCCAGGAGTGGATGTTTAAGTTTGTAAGTCATACAATGCCAGCCTGTATGCTGGATTCCAAGTAACAAAGGTATCTGTGTGTTATTTAATAAATGCATTTTGGCATTTATTTGTGACATGCAGGGTTAAGGGCAGGGGCCCCTCTTGCTAGGTCTAGGGGTGATGCTAGTCAGAGTTTACAAAATGAAGTCACAAAAACTCCCAACACTTCCCTAGTCTTTCTAGGCCACTGGTAGACAAAGTTAGAAAGTTAAGGGGTCCCATTAATCACTATTGTTGGGGTCCGACCCCATGATTGGGGTTTCACCAATCACTATCTCAAAACATCTGTCAGATTGAAATTTAAAAGCCCATGTTTTCTAAGGACAAATATTTATACAAATTCAATTACTGAGTTTACTGCTCATAGTAAGATTTTTTTGTATAAAACATTTATAATTTATTGGTGTTTTGGGGGAATTAGATGCTTCACCACTGTATTACAACTGAGCCATTATTTGTAGCTTCATCAACATTAACTGGTTCACTTTAATGACGCACTGAGGAATTAGTTCTTCCTGCAGAGATTTTTTTAAAAAGGACTTTTGAGAAGTGTGCAGGTTCCTTTTGTATATTTACAAAAGCTTTATTTACTCTTAATTTTTTTGTCATTTATAATGTTTATCTTCTTAAAATTAGTGGTAACTCAGGCTGGGTGTGGTGGCTCACACCTGTAATCCCAGCACTTTGGGAGGCCAAGGCGGGCGGATCACCTGAGATCAGGAGTTCAAGACCAGCCTGGCCCGTCTCTAATAAAAATACAAAATTAGCTGGACGTGGTGGCGCACACCTGTAATCCCACCTACTTGGGGGGCTGAGGCAGGAGAATCACCTGAACCCAGGAGGCGAAGGTTGCAGTGAGCAGAGATCACGCCATTGCACTCCAGCCTGGGCAACAAGAGCGAAACTCCGTCTCAAAAAAGAAAGATTAGTGGTAACTGGTTTTGCTTTGTTTTTGGCCTTCATGTTTTTTTGGTTGGCTATGTGAAATACATTCCTGGACTTCTGCCCTCTTTATTTGTTCTTGGCTATTGTCTCTCACCAGGCCTTCAATGAACTTCTTAAGCTCCAGGTGATGCCATTTGTTTCATGGTAAGTTTTTAAGTCAAGTGTTATGGGAAATAAGTTCTTTAGAATATGTAATTTATAAATTCTTGGAGAAATCAGCCCTACACACCCTACCTTCTCAAAGTCTAATGTGTAATTATAGAAAGCAGAATCAGGCTGGGCGCGGTGGCTCATGCCTGTAATCTCAGCACTTTGGAAGGCCGAGGCGGATGGATCACCTGAGGTCAGGAGTTCAAGACCAGCCTGGCCAATATGGTGAAACCCTGTCTCTACTAAAAATACAAAAATTGGCCAGGTGTGGTGGCAGGCGCCTGTGATCCCAGATACTCAGGAGGCTGAGACAGGAGAATTGCTTGAGCCCAGGAGGTGGAGGTTGTAATGAGCTGAGATGGTGCCTCTTCACTCCAGCCTGGGAGACAGAGCGAGACTCTGTCTGAAAAAAAAAAAAAAAAAAAGCAAGCAGAATCAGGTTTATGTTTCCCAGAGTTAGGAAGCTTCTACTTTGTAGAAGTGAAGTAGCCCTAAGTAAAAGACGTGTATCTACAATTGAGACTCATTCCAACTTAAAAAAACGAACTTGGGGGCCAGGCGTGGTGGCTCATGCCTGTAATCCCAGCACTTTGGGAGGCCAAGGCGGGCGGATCACGAGATCAGGAGATCGAGACCATCCTGGCTAACATAGTGAAACCCCGTCTCTACTAAAAATACAAAAAATTAGCCGGGCGTGGTGGTGGGTGCCTGTAGTCCCAGCTACTCCGGAGGCTGAGGCAGGAGAATGGCGTGAACGCGGGAGGCAGAGCTTGCAGTGAGCCGAGATCACGCCACTGCACTCCAGCCTGGGTGACAGAGTGAGACTATGTCTAAAAACAAACAAACAAAAACAAACAAAACAAAAACAAACAAACAAACAAAAACAAACAAACAAAAAACTGAACTTGGTTTTCCTATCGTGAGGACCACAAGTCCACAAGCCAAGAGTTTGCAATCAGTTTGTAATGCTTCAAGCTTAAATACTAATGTCAGATATTTGAGGAGAGCCTTCAACATTAAAGAGAGAGAAAGATAAATCAAAGTAAATAGGCCAAGTGCAGTGGCTCACGCCTGTAATCCGAGCAGTTTGGGAGGCCGAGGCAGGCAGATCACTTGAGGCCAGGTGTTCAAGACCAGGCTGGCCAACTTGGTGAAACCTCACCATCTCTACTAAAAATACAAAAATTAGCCAGGCGTGGTGATGCAAGCTGGTAATCCCAGCTACTTGGGAGGCTGAGGCATAAGAATTGCTTGAACCCAGGAGGTAGAGGTTGCAGTGAGCTCAGATCTCAACAGTGCACTCCAATCTGGGCAACAAAGCAAAACTCTGTCTCAAAAAAAAAAAAAAAAATAAGTAAATAGGCAAAAAAGGAAACCAGAGGAAACAGAAATAATGCAGGAAGTAGAAGGAAACTTCCAAGGATAAAAGACCATTATTATACCCCATACAAATAAGAGAAAGCACTCTATCCATTAAAAAAAAAAACAAAAACAGAACAATCACACAAAACCAGAACACTATGAATAAGGAGAATTCAGAGAACAAAAAAGAATGCTAGGAAATTAAAGCTAGGATTGCTGAGATTTTTTAAAAATTGGAGACTGGGCAACATAATGAGACTCTATCTCTACAATATAATAAAAAAATTAGTGAAGCATGGTGGCACCTGCCTGTAGTCTCAGCTACTCCTGGGAGAATCACTTGAACCTGGGAGGTGGAGGTTGCAGTGAGCCAAGATCATGCCACTGCACTCCAGCCGAGGTAACAAAGTGAGACTCCATCTCAAAAAAAAAAAAAAAAAAAAAAAAAAGATTTTAAATCTTTAATAGGTCACAATCAAAGAACAAAGAATCAGAATGCATTGAACTTCTCAACAGCAACATTGGAAGATTAAAGACAATGGAGCAACACCTTTAACATTTTGAGTAAAAATTATTACTTTATTTTTCATTTTGTTTTATTTAATCTTTTTTGTGTGTGTGTGATGGAGTCTTGCTCTGTTGCAAGAGCAAGTGGCTGGAGTGCAGTGGCACAGTCTTGGCTCACTGCAACCTCAGCCTCCCAGGTTCAAGCAATTCTCCTGCCTCAGCCTCCTGAGTAGCTGGGATCACAGGCATGTACCACCACGCCTGGTTATTTTTGGATTTTTAGTAAAGATGGGGTTTCACTGTGTTGGCCAGGCTGGTCTCGAGCTCCTCACCTCAGGTGATCCATCCACTTTGGCCCCCCCAAAGTGCTGGGATTACAGGCATGAGCCACCGTGCCTGGCCTATTTTATTGTATTTTATTTTATTATTTTATTTTTTGAGATGGAGTCTCACTCTGTTGCCCAGGCTGGAGTGCAGTGGCATGATCTCGGCTCAGTGCAACCTCTGCCTCCTGGGTTCAAGTGATCCTCCCACCTCAGCCTCCTGAGTAGCTGGGACCACAGGCACACACCACTACATCTGGCTAATTTTTTTTTTTTTTTTTTTGAGATGGAGTCTCACTCTGTCACCCAGGCTGGAGTGCAGTGGCATGATCTCGGCTCACTGCAAGCTCTGCCTCCCGGGTTCATGCCATTCTCCTGCCTCAGCCTCCCAAGTAGCTGGGACTACAGGCGCCCGCCACTACACCCGGCTAATTTTTTGTGTTTTTAGTAGAGACGAGGTTTCACCATGTTAGCCAGGATGGTCTCGATCTCCTGACCTTGTGATCCGCCCACCTTGGCCTCCCAAAGTGCTGAGATTACAGGTGTGAGCCAGCGCGCCCAACCCATCTGGCTAATTTTTGTGTTTTGTGTAGAGACTGGGTTTCACCATGTTGCATGAACTCCTGACCTCAAGTGATCCACCCGCCTTGACCTCCCAAAGTGCTGAGATTACAGGCCTGAGCCACTGTACCCGACCAGCCAATTAATAAAAGCAAGGGATCACCACAAATTTAAAAATCAGAAGTAAAATGTGATTGTTTTCTGTGTGTGTGTGTGTGTGTGTTTTGTTTTGTTTTTGTTTTTTTTCTGAGACGGAGTCTCGCTTTGTCACCCAGGCTGGAGTGCAGTGGCATGATCTTGGCTCACTGCAACCTCCACCTCCCGTGTTCAAGGGATTCTACTACCTCAGCCTCCCAAATAGCTGGGACTTACGGGCACACGCCACCAAGCCTGGCTCATTTTTGTATTTTTAGTAGAGACGGGGTTTCACCATGTTGGGCAGGTTGGTCGCGAACTCCTGACCTCGGGTGATCCTCCCACCTTGGCTTCCCAAAGTGCTGGGATTACAGGCGTGAGTCACCTTGCCCATTGTGTGTGTGTGTGTTTTTAATCACATAGAATGGTATTATAATTAGGGCAATAGAATGAAAATATTAAAGAATTATTTAACTTCTGTTTATGGCTTATTCTGCGCTCTTCTTATTTGAGAAAGATAAAAGCTGGAATAATTGGAACAATAAACTATGAGTATAAATATATTATCTCTCAGGATATATATATATCTTTTTCTTCTTACCAACAGAGGTTTTACTGCGTTTGGTCCACAGTCGTATTTCACATTATCTCATGGGGTAGGGCCCCTGGGTGGGGGTCCCTGTGCAGTACTCGGTGGGGCGTGTGGCCAGGGGAGATGGAGCAGTATAGCTGGTCAGGCCCAGAAGGGGAGAAGGAGGGCTGGAGGCTCCTTAAAACCTACTGAGGGGCTGGGCATGGTGGCTCATGCCTGTAATTCCAGCACTTGGGGAGGCCAAGGTGGGCGGATCACCGGAGGCCGGGAGTTTGAGACCAGCCTGGCCAACATGGTGAAACCCCATCTCTAATAAAAATACAAAAATTAGCCAGGCATGGTGGAGCACCTATAATCCCAGCTATTTGGGAGGCTGAAGCAGGAGAATCCCTTGAGCCAGGGAAGTGGAGGTGCAGTGAGCCAAGATCGCACCACTGCACTCCAGCCTGGGCAACAACAACAACAACATCAACAACAACAAAACCTACTGAGGCCACAGTGGAGGGGGTGGTTAGCATGGAGAAGGAGTCAGGCTTAGCCCCAACAACGCAGAATTCCACTTCCTTCTACGGGCCTCACTTTCCCCACCGGGCCCCAGGGCAGGTCTGAGGGTCTGAGGTCTGTTGGTTCTAGGGAAATGCAGCCACTTGGGAGCCTAAGATATTTAGCACTGTGGCCAGGCACCCTTTCCCAGGGCACTCATTTCCCAGCACCCTCTACACTGTCCCCGCCCCATTCCTCAGGAAAAAAAAAAAGTATTTTTCTTTTGTTAATACTTCCTGAAACTTTTGCGGGTACAGAAACCACAAACTGATTGGCTGACAAAATGGGGAAGAGACAAGGGAACCGGAAACCTTCGGGGACTGGGTCCCTCCAAACCCAGGTCTCTCGGCCCAGCACAGCTCGGCCCACAGCCTGGACGTGCCAGCAGGGACCTTTACCCTACACGTATGGGGATACGGCTTTGACCCCTTACCCCACAGCCTGGTAGCTCAGTCCTGCGAAGGACCAAGGCAAGGGGGAAAAAAGACCTCCCTGATGCCACACCGCCACTCACAGATCCTGCGTTGATTGGCAGCACTGAACAGGTTAAGAAAAAAAAAGATGAAAACACAGAAAAACCCAAAAACTCAGACGGGGAGACGATATGGGGAGAAAGCGTGCTGGGAGCCTCAGTAGCCAGCCTCCTCCTGGTTGTAAGGGGGATATTCAGGGACCTCCCCCGAGCCTGCGCGCCCGAGAGAGCCCTGTCGGCCACTGTGCCTTCTGGGCAGAACTTGGGGTCATATATCTGCCGGCCCAGGCCAAAGACCTGGCCGCTTTGCTTGGTGCCCTGCGTGTAGCCCATCTGCAGCGACATGGAGGAGTTATCACACTTGTCGGTTCCCAGCTTGGTGCCAACCGGGTCCGGGGAGCCGTCATGCCCACCTGGCTGGCACACTTGTTTGTACCCATCTGGAGGCTGATGGTTAAGTGGTCCATAGGGGGCAGGATGTGGTTCTTGGGGTCGTAGAGATGCCTCCTTGTGCTGTACGCGGTCATGCCCGACTGGCTGGTGCATTTGTTGGTGCCCATCTGCAGCCCGATGGTGCACTGGCCAGCCTTCATGGTGGCGTCGTCGAAGTTCGGCTCCTGCTTCTCCGAGTACTTAAGGCCGATGTCCACCCCGCTCTGCAGCCCCTTAGTCTTGGCCTTACTCACCAGGGCGAGAAGAGACACCTGCAGCTGCGTCATGTTCCCACTCTCAAACAGGTCGTTGGCATCGAACAGGTCCACGGTGTTCATGCCGTAGCTGACCATGGCCTTGATGAAATTGGAGAGGTTTTCTAGTTGGTGCCAGTTCTGCATGGAACGGTTGATCTTGGTGACTGAGCCCGGCTGTAGCTTGTTCATGAGTGTCCATAAGCTAATCCCGTCCTTCAGGCCCTTCTGGAAGTCGGGGCCGATGGAGAGGCTGGTGAGTCCCTCGATCCAGCTGCGGAGCTCTACCTCCTTCTGGGGGTTATATTTGCACAGGAGCCGGTTCTTGATCTCGGCTGACAGCCGTACGAGGGGTCCTTGTTGAACTGCGTGGAGCTCATGGCTGGCGCGCGCTGCGGCGGGATGGGATGGGACGGAACAGGACGGCCTGGCCGGCGCGGGGCTGGTACGCACTCCTCTCGGGATATTTTTATGTGGTCTGGGCATGGTGGCTCACAGTTGTAATCCCAGCACGTTGGGAGGCCAAGATGGGAGGATCACTAGAGTCCAGGAGTTTGAGACCAGCCTGGGCAACATAGCAAAACCATGTCTCTACCAAAAAGAAAAAAAATAATAAGTTATTGGGGCCTGGTGGCAAGCGCCTGTAGTCCCAGCTACTTGGGAGGCTGAGGGGGAAGGACAGCTTGAGTTCAGAAGTTCTAGGCTATAGTAAACTATGATCAGTCTACTGCATTCCAGCCTGGGTGACAGAGCGAGACCCTGTCTCCAATTCAATCAATCAATCTATAGTGATATATATGTATATATATACCATCTATATATATATACATCGTCTATATATATATACCATCTATATATATATACATCATCTATATATATACCATCTATATATATATACACCATCTATATATATATACCATCTGTATATATGTACCATCTCTATATATATGCCATCTATATATACCATCTATATAGATATACCATCTATATATATATACCATCTATATATAGATGGTATATATATAGCCATCAATATATATATCATCTATATATATATACCATCTATATATATACCATCTATATATATATACCATCTATATATATACCATCTATATATATATACCATCTCTATATATACCATCTATATATATATACCATCTATATATATATACCATCTATATATATATACCATCTATATATATACCATCTATATATATATACCATCTATATATATACCATCTATATATATATACCATCTATATATATATACCATCTATATATATATACCATCTATATATATATACCATCTATATATATATATATACCATCTATATATATATAACTTTTTTTTTGAGACAGAGTTTCACTCGTTGCCCAGGCTGGAGTGCAATGGCACAATCTCGGCTCTCCACAATCTCCACCTCCCCAGGTTCAAGCGATTTTCCTGTCTCAACCTCCCGAGTAGCTGGGATTATAGGCATGCACCACCACGCCCAGCTAATTTTGTATTTTTAGTAGAGACGGGGTTTATTCATGTTGGTCAGGCTGGTCTAGAACTCCCAACCTCAGGTGATCTGCCCCCTTGGCCTCCCAAAGTGTTGGGATTACAGGCATGAGCCACTGTGCCCGGCTATAGTGATATTTTTATGTGGAGCTGAAGAACAAAAGCTATTCTGTTATCTGGACATAGGTTTTAGTTGGTTATTTATTTATTTTTTTGAGACAGAGTCTCTCTTTGTTGCCCAGGCTGAAGTGCGGTGGCAACAATCTGTGCTCACCGCAACCTCCGCCTCCCAGGTTCAAGTGATTATCCTGCCTCAGCCTCCCGAGTAGCTGGGATTACAGGCGCCCGCCACTACACCCAACTAATTTTTGTATTTTTAGTAGAGATGGGGTTTCTCCATATTGGCCAGGCTGGTCTTGAACTCCTGACCTCAAGTGATCCACCTGCCTTGGCCTCCCAAAGTGCTAGGATTACAGGTGTGAGCCACTGTACCTGGCCAGACCACTCAAATTTTTAATAAACCAAGCTATATGTGCCACACACAAATCCTGCCTTTTTTGGAATAAGGAAAATTAGCTGATATGATCTGACCCTTCTTCCCTCCAGAGCCTGAATCTCCAACTTGAGAGATAGAGACTGAAAAAGTCCAACTTAGAAAGTCCATTTCAGCCTATTTGGTGTCGAGAAATTTGAGATACTAATTGTCTTCTCCCTACCCACTTCCCCATCTCAGAAAATCTTCCCTGCCACAGAGTCCTTGGCAGGGGCAGCTATGCTACTTACCGTTAGACCTTGTCTCCCTAGCCACAGCTGATGGGATCAGAGAACACCTAATCCATTCAGATGCTTTTCCCTCCCTTGACATGGGATGCCTCACAAATCTGGGTGTCATCCTTGCGTAGTGACTATGCTTATCTTCTCTGTATTGGTCCAGTTTTAGTATATGTGCTGCTTATACGAGCACCAATCCAATTATTTTGCTTGCTAATTTGAACCCAGAGACTTTGACTTTGAGTAACTAGCTCAGTGGAGGACACCAGAGCTGGAAAGTCAGGTAGTGTGAGGAGTGGCAGCCATTTTTTTGATGTATGCATGCTCATAAATGAGGAAATCCAGTCATCAGAGATAAGCCATAGCCTGGATGTGTCAACAGATGCAGCAACTGTACAATCCCAGAGAAAGGTGGAGAGAGTAGTGGTCTGACAACTTTGACATCTGTGACTTCTACTTGGGATCTGTGATCTTCCCCTCTGGATTTCTGATCATCCCCTTTTAATTAATTAATTTTTATTTATTTTTTGAGACAAGGTCTCGCTCTGTTGCCCAGGCTGGAGTGCAGTGGTGTAAGCATGGCTCAGTGCAACCTCAACCTCCCAGGCTCAATTAATCCTCCTACCGCAGCCTCTGGAGTAGCTGGGGCTACAGGCATGTGCCACCATGCTTGACTAATTTTTAATTATTTTTGGAGTTGGGGGTCTCGCTATGTTGCCAGGGCTGGTCTCCAACTCCTGGACTCAAGTGATCCACCCTCCTTGGCCTCTCAAAGTGTTGGGATTACAGGCATGCATCACTGCGCCTGGCTGATCATCCCCTTTTAAGTTGGGTTAGGATACCTTTCTTTTACTTGTAACCAAAGAATACCTGATGGAACAGTTTTTAAAAGTCCATTTTTGTCACTCTACCTTTTTGCACCTTTCTCTCAGCCTCCAGATCCTATGGATTCCCTGTAATCTGTATAAACTGGTCGGGAGCAGGGAAATAGGGAGAAGACATTTACTTGAAATGTCCTAGACAAGAGACACCTGCATCCTTCTAGATGCAGGAATTCAGGGGTTCTTCAAGCCACAGCCTGGCTTGCAGCAGTTTTGGCAGCCTTTGGAAGGCACCAGATGGTCAGCCAAGTGATACATAATCTATGTAACTTAATGCCATTTATTACTTTATAATTGTATCAAACTATAATTTGTAAGCAGATTTTGTTTAAAAGCTATTAACTATGTTTTTCTAATTGTTTTGGTATACTTTTATAAAACAAGGCTATTAAATCCTGGTTGCAGGTTCTTAACCATCAATTTTTTGGTAGATTTAATATATAGTATATAGTTACAGAATTTTAAGTACATGTCGAAATTTTCAGAAATTTCTCATTTATTTCTTTGATCTCAAGGTTCTTAAAAAGCTGACATAGGCCAGGCATGGTGGCTCATGCTTGTAATCCTAGCACTTGGGGAGACCAAGGCCAGAGGATCCAACAAGGCCAGGAGTTCAAGAACAGCCTGGACAATTCTCTCAAAAAAAAAAAAAAAGAGAGAGAGAACTTTAAGCCATGCAATTAGAGAATGTGAAGATAATCTACCCAAGTAGATATTTATAAATAAACCTAACCTTCTCATTTTCCACATAACTAGTTTAGCATTATTTATTTGAAATCCACAATTGTAGTTTTCAACTCGGCAAAATCTCATATATACTGTGTATTTAGCACTATGTAATAAGAAAGCAAAAAATCAGGATCCTTCAAATATTACATACATAAAATTTATGAAACTAGGAGTTGCTACATTTCAATATAAACTCAATTAACGAATTTTATTCCAGAGAATGTAAGAATTACAAACATTCGGCCGGGTGCGGTGGCTCACACCTGTAATTCCAGCACTTTGGGAGGCAGAGGCGGGTGGATCACCTGAGGTCAGGAGTTTGAGACCAGCCTGGCCAGCATAGTGAAACCCCGTCTCTACTAAAAATACAAAAATTAGCCGGGTGTGGTGGGGTGGGGGGGCGCCTATAATCCCAGCTACCTGGGAGGCTGAGGCAGGAGAATCACTTGGACCTGGGAGTCGGAGGTTGCAGTGAGCTGAGATTGCACCATTGCACTCCAGCCTGGGTGACAGAGCAAGACTCTGTCTCAAAAAAAAACAAAAAACAAAAAAAAGAATTACAGACATTTAAAGAGGATATTCTATTGTCACCAGTGTAAAAGTGATACCTTTTTTTTAATGGGCACATATCAGATATTTATGGGTACTTTGGTATCTGTTCATATTACAACACGTATACTTTTTGTTTTTTTTTTGGAGACAGAGTCTTGCTCTGTCACCCAGGCTGGAATGCAATGGCATGATCTTGGCTCACTGCAACCTCTGCATCCCAGGTTCAGGTGATTCTCCTGCCTCAGCCTCCCGAGTAGCTGGGATTACAGGCGCCCACCACCACGCCTGGCTAATTTTTAAATTTTTAGTAGAGACGGGGGTTTCACCATGTTGGCCAGGCTGGTCTCGAACTCCTGACCTCAGGTGATCCACCCACCTCGGCCTCCCAAAGTGCTGGGATTACAGATGTGAGCCACCGTGCCCAGCCACAACACATATACTTTTAAAGTAGCTTTTTAAAAATGACTTTATTCTGTGAAGTATGAAAAAAGAAAAAAAGAAAACATGATGTTTAATTCAATTCTGACATCATAAAAACATGCATTTATTTATAAGTATTGGTTATACTGTTTACAATTATTAAATACTTATAAAAGAAAGGTAGATGAAAAATAAAAATCATCATTTTGGATGAAAGGAAATAAATTATTTCTGCCTTGAGTGGTTAAAAATTCAAGTATGGGGGGGAGGGGGGAGGGATAGCATTAGGAGATATACCTAATGTAAATGACTAGTTAATGGGTGCAGCACACCAACATGGCACATGTATACATATGTAACAAACCTGCACGTTGTATACATGTACCCTAGAACTTAAAGTATAATAAAAAATATATATATATATATAAAAATTCAAGTATTGACCAGGCACGGTGGCTCACACCTGTAATCCCAGCACTTTGGGAGGCCAAGGCGGGTGGATCACCTGAGGTCAAGGGTTTGAGACCAGCCTGACCAGCGTGGTAAAACCCCGTCTCTACTAAAAATACAAAAATTAGCCAGGTGTGGTGGTGGGCTCTTGTAATGTCAGCTACTCCAGAGTCTGAGGCAGGAAAATCACTTGAACCCAGGAGGCGGAGGTTGCAGTGAGCCGAGATCACGCCATTGCACTTCAGCCTGGGCAACAAGAGCAAAACTCAGTCTCAAAAAAAAAAAAATTAAGTATTTTACTATGAATTTAATTACATATGACTATTTAATTATTATAATTACTACTTTAATTGATTAACCAATAGATATTTTGCAGCTTAATTTTTTAAAGAAAGCAATTATGTGAACAAGGTTTTGCAGTAATTTTAGCTTAGCTTTGTCCATATAGGCTAGTGTTTATGTATTTGCTTTATCCCCTCAGAATTATAATTATACCAAGGTGTTATATAGAAAGGAGTGATTCTCGCTTCAACCTGGGAGGCAGAGGTTGCAGTGAGCTGAGATCGCGCCACCGCACTCCAGCCTTGGCAAAAGAGCGAGACTCTGACTCAAAAAAGAAAGAAAGGGCTGAGCCTGGTGGCTCACTCCTGTAATCCCAGCACTTTGGGAGGCCGAGGCTGGTGGATCACCTGAGGTCAGGAGTTCAAGACCAGCCTGGCCAACATGGTGAAATCCCATCTCTACAAAAATACAAAAATTAGCTGGGCATAATGGCAGGTGCCTATAATCCCAGTTACTTGGGAGGCTGAGGCAGGAGAATCGTTTGAACCCGGGAGGCAGAGGTTGCAGTGAGCCAAGATCGTACCACTGCACTCCGGCCTTGGCGACAGAATGAGACTCCGTCTCAAAAAAAAAAAAAAAAAAAAAAAAAAGAAAGAAAGAAAGAAAAGAAAGGAGTGATTCTTTTATCCTTTGTACTCATTTGTTTTCCTTTTCATGCACCTTGCTGCCCTACATAAAAGTTAGTTGTAACTCATTTAAATTAAGGTCTTCAGTGTGAAGTAGTGTATTGCTTAACTGGGCAGGGCTGTAACCTGAAGTGTAAGAAGGGGAGTGTCCCCATTTCCCAACACAGGTCTTTAGCAATAAAGGTGTGGTACCACCAGTGATAAAGAATACTATTCTAGTTAAACGTGTTTGTGTTCTGCATCTTCCATTGTGCAGTATACTCTATTATTTATAAATTCTAATCCTTCAGTAAAGAAAAAAGTAAGAAAGAAAAACAAAAACCACCACCCAAAACCAAAAGCCATCTACAGGCTTTGAAAATTCCTGGACATAAAGCATCAGTCACTGGATTTTCCTTCACCCCTGCCAAGTTCCACCATCTCAGAGCAGGCTTCCCAACAAGAGCTGGGAGAGCAGGGCAGGGAAATGTTGCTAAGTGACATAGGGTTTAGTCGTGCGATGGAGTATTAGAGGACACTTGACATTGAGCCTTGTGCTACTTCACAGCCATTCCACAATATAATGGAAGAGCTGCAACATTACGTAGATAATGGAGGATTGTAGACAGAGTGGCAAAATAGAGAATTCCTAGCTTCAACTGTTAGTTCCGAAAGGTCAGGTAGTTTAAGAATGATGTGTTTAGGCTGGGCGCAGTTGCTGACACCTGTAAGCTGAGCACTTTGGGAGGCTGAGGCGAGAGGATCGCTTGAGATGAGGAGTTCAAGACCAGCCTGGCCAACATGGTGAAACCCTATCTCTACTAAAAATACAAAAATGGCCAGGTGCGGTGGCTCACGCCTGTAATCCCAGCCCTTTGGGAGGCCGAGGCAGGTGGATCATGAGGTCAAGAGATCCAGACCATTCTGGTCAACATGGTGAAACCCTGTCTCTACTAAAAAATACAAAAATTAGCTGGGCATGGTGGCTCGCGCCTGTAGTCCCAGCTACTCAGGAGGCTGAGGCAGGAGGGTCGCTTGAACCCGGGAAGTGGAGGTTGCAGCGAGCTGAGATTGCGCTACTGCACTCCAGCCTGGGCAACAGAGCGAGATTCCGTCTCAAAATAAAAAAAAAAAAACCTACAAACCCCAAAATTCGCTGCACGTGGTAGTGCACACCTGTAGTCTCAGCTATTCATGAGGCTGACGCAGGAGAATTGCTCGAACCCTAGACGTGGAGGTTGCAGGGAGCCAAGATGACACCACTGCACTCCAGCCTGAGCGACAGAGTGAGACTCTGTCTCAAAAAAAAAGAAAAAAAGAAAGAAAAGAAAAAATAGAAATGCTGTTGTATGCAGGCATACCTCAAATATATTGCAGAGTCAATTTCAGACCACTCCACAATAAAATGAATATTGCAATAAAGTGAGTCACACACACTAAAAAAAAAAAAAAAAAAAAAAAAAAAAAGATGTGTTTAATTAGCCAATGATGCAAGTTCAAAAAAAAGGGAAAGACTGATATGGCTGCTTATATCTCTAAATTTTTCATGTTAGTTCCTTCCGCACCCCAGAATTATCTTAGGTTTAGAACTACTTAATTAACTAATTAATGAATTAAAATGTTTGTTCATTCAGAAAAATATTCATTGAGTACCTATAAGGTAGAGTGTTGGGTCAAAGTATGAAAATTGACTCTTACACTGATATTGTGAGGTTTGCATACGAAGTTTGTTGTAAAAATGAAAAAGTATGGAGACCAAAGAGAGCAATTCTTTGTATTGATTATTGTTTTATTTTATTTCTAAGACAAGGCAAGAGAATGTGCCTTTATTAGATATGACTATGGGTTCCAAAACTGATGTTTCCCAGTTGTTGAAGGAGGTGACCAGGAAGTCTTAACATGAATAGCTACATAATATTAAGAATTCATATGGGCCGGGTGCAGTGGCTCACGCCTGTAATCCCAGCACTTTAAGAGGCTGAAACGGGTGGATCCTGAGGTCAGGAGTTCGAGAACAGCCTGGGCAACAAGGTGAAACCCTGTATCTACTAAAATACAAAAAATTAGCCGGACTTGGTGGCGTGTGCCTGTAGTCCCAGCTACTCGGGAGACTGAGGCAGGAGAATTGCTTGAACCCAGGAGGCAGAGGTTGCAGTGAGCCAAAATCGTGCCACTGCACTCCAGCCTGGGCGACAGAGAGAGACTCCTCAAAAAAAAAAAAAAAAAATTAGCCAGGCGTGGAGGTGCATGCCTATAGTCAGTAGGGAGGATCACCTGAGGCTGGGAGGTTGAGGATGCAGTGAGCCATGTTCCCACAACTGCACTCCAGCCTGGGTAACAAAGAGAGACTCTTTCGCAAAAAAAAAAAAAAAATCTCGTTATGTTACAGAAGATTGCTAGAGTTCTGTTTTAAACCAAAGCTCTTGATTTTACTTTAAATAATTCAATTTATGCACATTTTAAAAAGCGTATTGTTAAAGTGAGCTGCACTTGTTACTTATTTTTTGCATATGCATTCACTATTCTGTGTCTAGGATATCCTTTATTTTTCTCCTGGCAAATAATGTGTCTAAGATAAATGAACAATGATCTTTATTAAGCACTTAATTTATGCAAGCTGGGGTGATGTTAAACACTATGTGATTAGAACCAATTTTGAGGGCCAGGTGCAGTGGCTCACACTTGTAATCCCAGCACTTTGGGAGGCCAAGGTGGGCAAATCGCCTGAGGTCAGGAGTTTGAGACCAGCCTGGCCAACATGGAGAAAACCTGTCTCTACTAAAAATATAAAATTAGCGGGGCATGGTGGTGCATGCCTGTAATCCCAGCCACTCAGGAGGCTGAGTCAGGAGAATCGCTTGAACCCGGGAGGTGGAGGTTGCCGTGGGTGGAGATTGTGCCAATGGACTCCAGCCTGGGCGACAGAGTAACATTCCATATCAAAACGACAACAACAACAACAATGAAAACAACAACAACAAAAACAAACAAACAAAAAACCCCATAACTTTTCAAAAAAGTACTTATGGCTTGGCATGGTGGCTCACACCTGTAATCCCAATATTTTGGGAGGCCAAGTCAGGGCGATTGCTTGAGCCCAAGAGTTCAAGACCTGCCTGGGCAACACAATGAGACCCCTTCTTTATTAAAAAAGAAAAGAAAAGGCCGGGCGTGGTGGCTCATGCCTGTAATCTCAGCACTTTGGGAGGCCGAGGCAGATGGATCACCTGAGGTCAGGAGTTCAAGACCACCCTGGCCAACATGCTGAAACCTCGTCTCTACTAAAAAAATACAAAAATTAGCCGAGCATGGTGGCACACGCCTATAGTCCCAGCTACTCGGGAAGCTGAGGCAGGAGAATTGCTTGAACCCGGGAGGTGGAGGTTGCAGTGAACCAAGATTGCACCACTGCACTCCAGCCTGGGCGACAGAGCTGGACTCCATCTCAAAAAATAAAATAAAATAACTTCTAAATATTATATAACCTTTTATTAGTTATAATGATCATATATTACCTCTGTATTTCAAAAATCATTTCTGAATATTTAAATAATTAATCTCAAATAGAACTAGAACCAAGATGCCTTCTTTCCAAGTAATCACCACGCTCAGTCCTCAGTCTAGGCTTCAGTGAACTAATCAAGCAAATACTTAGAGCTACCTCCAGCTGCTCCGCTTTGAACATTAAACTCAGAATCTCTAGTCAAAGCCTTGTATTGGTAAAATTTGCCCAATTCAGTGTTACATTGCGTATTCCTTTAACACTTCAGTGCATTCCCACAAATTTCCTAGGTTCCTATTAATAACAACTTGCAAGATTTTGCAATTATTTTGGTATGTAAAGCCTTATCTACTTGGAACACATATTTTAATTTTCTCCCCAAGGCACTCTGGGAGTGAACTGGTTTATGGAGGCAGGCAGGGATGGTTGGGGTGGGTCTTCAGGAGAACAGGCATCCTCTTGCAAGGTTACTGCCTTTGGAAAGGTTTAAACAGGGAAGCCAGTTTTCTGAGACAGTGAAGGAGTTCTGTTTTCACTGGCAAGGGAGGGTCAAGGGAATTTGGGGGTATAAGATTCCCAGCTTCGCCTGAGTCCACCCAAATATTCCCAACGTCTAAGAGTTTACTTCCTTCCCAAAACCCTCATCTTAACATGAAAGACTTGATGAAGTTGTATGTTATGTTTTAATTCTATAATCTGCAAAATTAAATTTGGGGCTTTGTCTGTCAGGAAGTTGCAAGAAATCCGTTCTTTTTTTAGTTTAATTTTATTGTAAATTAATGATTTATGGTTGTATATATGAAGAGATAGGCTCTTTTAACGTTATTGTGGAACTTCTCTGGGTCTCTATTCTTTGAACTGAGAGTTCAACTCCCTGTCATTTTCTTATTCTTTTTTTTTTTTTTTTGACAGTGTTTTGCTCTGTCACCAGGCTAAAGTTCAGTGGCAAGATCACAGCTCACTGCAGCCTCAATCTCCCAGGCTCAAGCGATTCCCCCCGCCCCCCCTCAGTTTCCCAAGTAGCTGGGACTACAGGTGCACCACCATGCCTGGCTAATATTTTAAATTTTTTGTAGAGATAGGGTCTTGCCATGTTGCTCAGGCTGGTCTTGAACTCACGGGCTCAAGCAATCTTCTTGCCTTGGCCTCCCAAAGTGCTAGGATTGCAGGAGTTAGCCACTATGTTTGGCAACATTTTCTTATTCTTACTGAAATATTCTTCTATTCTCCAGTGCTCCTAGAAGAAATCATCTTGTCTTTTTGTTTGTTTGTTTTAGAAACAGTGTAAAGAGGTTTTTTTTAAAAAAAATTGTGTAAATGTAACATTAGGCTAAATTATTTAAAGTCAATAAATTTTTATTCAAGGAATTCCATGTTGTGATTTGTTCCACTGTCCATCAAGGTGACTTTAGATCCTCTAAAGAGCTGGATTCAAAAGATTGATCTTCAAGTTAGCCCTTTTTAATGAAACTAATGCTAATTTTAATTCAGTTGTCCTGTCAGCCCATAATTCTTTTATTTTGGTTTCTGACATCTTTTAATATGGATATACTGATGAAGACTTCAAAATTCACCAAGAATCTTTGGGATCTAATTTCTTCAGCCAATTTAAGGTCCTTTTTACTGTAGGTGGTGGATCTGCCTGGTTCTCAATTTGACACCCTCTCTTAACATGAATGAGTTCAAATCATATTTATTCCTAAGCGATCACACTCAAGAATAGTACAGATGTGTGGAATACGCCAATACCTTTAACTCCAGACACCATGTTCTCAAGATAAAAGCCTTTAAAACAAAAAGTCATTGTCTGTATCACGTCAACATGAAATTGGAATGCAAAATTAATACTGCTGAGGATATCCCTCATATCCCATGCTGTTTAACTATCTCTTCTACAGTTCTAGAATCAATCTTTTTTTATTAAGAGACAGGGTCTGTCTTTGTTACGCAGGCTGGAGTACAGTGGTGCCATCAAAGCTCAGTGCAGCCACCAACTCCTGGCTCAATCCTCTTGCCTTAGCCTCCCCTTCCTGAGTAGCTGCAACTACAGGTACATGCCCCAATATCCAGCTAATTTTTAAATTTTTGTGGAGATGAGGTGTTTGTTATGTTCTTGCCCAGGCTCGTCTTGAACTCCTGGCTTCAAGCAATACTCCCACTTTGGTGTGGAGATTGCAGGCTTTAGCCATTGTGCCTGGCCTGGGACCAACCTTTATGGCTATCAATACTCCATCAGTTAACTGTCTCAGGTATCATAATATCCATTCTGATATGTATCAAAACTCATACTGAGCAACGAGTTCTGGGTTGCAAAAGAGGATTTATTTTTTGCACCTTTCCATAAGTCTTTGTCCACAAATTAAACAAAAACATACGTAAGTGCAGTTTTGTTGTTGTTGTTGTTTTTTGCTAACACGGAGTCTCGCTCTGTCACCCAAGGTGGAGTGCAGTGGCATGATAGCTCACCGCAACCTCCGCCTCCCAGGTTCAACTGATTCTCCTGCCTCAGCCTTCCGAATAGCTGGGATTACAGGTGCTTGCCATCACACATGGCTAATTTTTGTATTTTTAGTAGAGACAGGATTTCACCATGTTGGCCAGGCTGGTCTCAAACCCCTGACCTCAAGTGACCCGCCTGCCTCAGCCTCCCAAAGTACTGGGATTATAGGCATGAGCCACCGAGCCCAGCTGAAATCATCTTGTCTTTGGCTATCTTTATTATCACATTAGACAAGTTCTTGAATTCTCAAAGCCTTGTCCTTTTCAAGCTCTTCATTCCAAACAAACACAGCTCATGTTTTCAGGAATCATAATGTCATCATCCCATGATGTAATGGTTACTTGTGTTGACTTCACAAGGCTATAGTACCCAGTTAATCAAAAACTAATTAAGGTGTGGCTGGAAGGAAATTTGCTGGCCGGGTGCGGTGGCTCATGCCTGTAATCCCAGCACTTTGGGAGGCTGAGGCAGGTGGATCACAAGGTCAGGAGTTTGAGGCCAGCCTGGCCAACATGGTGAAACCCTGTCTCTACTAAAAAAAAAATACAAAAATTAGCTGGGCATGGTGGTGTGCACCTGTAATCCCAGCTACTCAGGAGGCTAAGGCAGGAGAATTGCTCCAGACGGGGAGGTGGAGGTTGCAGTGAGCCAAGATTGTGCCACTGCACTCCAGCCTAGGTGACAGAGCAAGACTTCATCTCAAAAAAAAAAAAAAAAAAAAAAACAAAGGAAATTCGCTGAAGGAATTTTGTAGATAGGATAAGCATCTACAGTTGACTTTAAGTAAAGGAGATTATCATCCATTAATTATCTGGGTGGACCTTATTCAATCAGTTAAATAGCCTAAGAGCAAAATGGAAGTTTCCCTAAGAAAGAAGAAATTCTTTTTTTTTTTTGAGACGCAGTCTCGCTCTGTCACCCAGGCTGGAGTGCTGTGGCGCGATCTCGGCTCACTGCAAGCTCCGCCTCCCGGGTTCATGCCATTCTCCTGCCTCAGCCTCCCGAGTAGCTGGGACTACAGGTACCCACCACCATGCCCGGCTAATTTTTTCTATTTTTAGTAGAGAAGGGGTTTCACCGTGTTAGCCAGGATGGTCTCAATCTCCTGACCTTGTGATCCGCCTGCCTCGGCCTCCCAAAGTGCTGGGATTACAGGCGTGAGCCACTGTGCCCGATCTTTAGAAAGAAGAAATTCTAACCTTGGGCTACAGTTTTAGCTTCTGCCTGAGTTTCCAGCCTAAGAGCCTGCCCAAGATTTCAGACTTGCTTAGCCAGCCCCCACAATTATGAAAGGTAACAAACAATTCCTTGCAATAAATTTATAAACTTATACACACACACACACACACCACACACACACACACACACACACACTTCTAGTTCTTTTTCTGGTAGAATCCTAATTGATATGCATACCATGCATTCAGAGATAGCTACATAACTTGCTTGGTGCATTGCAAAGTGAAAAATGTAAGGACCTTGTATAAAAAGCAGAAAAAAATGCAATTAAGATACTAAAATATAAAGCATTGTTCTTTTTTTTTTTTTTTTTTTTTGAGACAGAGTCTTGCTCTGTTGCCCAGGCTGGAGTGCAGTGGCGCGATCTCAGCTCACTGTGACCTCTGCCTACTGAGTTCAAGCAATCCTCCTGCCTCAGCCTCCCAAGTAGCTGGGACTACAGGCACACGCCACCACACCCACCTAGTTTTTGTATTTTTAGTAGAGACGAGGTTTCACCATGTTGGCCAGGCCGGTCTTGAACTCTTGACCTTGTGATCCACCTGCCTCAGGCTTCCAAAGTGCTGGGATTACAGGTGTGAGCCACCACACCAAGCCTACTTGAGATAATTTTTCTAAAAAGATTTAACTGTACATTTACATCATTTCATGTAAGTCTGAATTTAATCATAAATGTTAATTTATACAATGGCATTTAATGTTTCCTCTGATAGTTTCTGTAACTTGTAGATGTCAGTCATATAAGAAATTAAAAGTGGCTTCATGTATATAATTCAGGATAGCTATTTATGCATTCTACTATATATTCAATTAAAAGGAAAAAATTAATTTTAGATTTGTCTTCCTCATTAATGTTTTTTTCACCTGAGTTCCACATGAAAAGTGTTCTTTTCTGTTAAATGTGACAATCTTTAAATTCAGTTTTTGTTGTTGTTGTTGTTGTTTGAGACAGTCTCACTCTGTCACCCAGGCTGGAGTGCAGTGGCGTGATCTCAGCTCACTGAAACCTCTGCCTCCTAGGTTCAAGTGATTCTCCTACCTCAGCCTCCCAAGTAGCTGGGATTACATGCGTGCACCACCACGCCGGCTAATTTTTGTATTTTTAGTAGAGATGGGGTTTCACCATGTTGGCCAGGCTGGTCTCGAACATCTGACCTTGTGATCCACCCTCCTTGGCCTCCCAAAGTGCTGGGATTACAGGCGTGAGCCATCATGCCCGGCCTAAAATCTGTTTTTATTTGTATGCCTGTGAATATTTTCTTTCAAATGTTGCAGCAGGTTTCAAAACTGGTGTATTAGTCAAGGTTCTCTATAGGGACAGAACTAATAGGATAAATGTATATATGAATAGGAGTTTATTAAGGAGTATTGACTCACACGATCACAAGGTGAAGTCCCACAGTAGGCTGTCTGCAAGCTGAGGAGCAAAGAAGCCCGCCCGAGTCCCAAAACCTGAAAAGTATGGAAGCCAACAGTGCAGCCTTCAGTCTCTGGCCTAAGGCCTGAGAACCCCTGGCAAATCGCTGGTGTAAGTCCAAGAGCTTAAATAGAGAAAATTATTAGGAGTTTAATGACCCAACAGCAGGGTATTAAACTCAGTATGAGTCCCTTTTGAGACTAAGGCCTGGTCTGTATGCCCATGAAGCCAGCCCTGCATGAATTGCTAATATACTCATTTCACCATGTTTATGCTATGTTAGGTAAGCAACTCAATCTCCAAATTCCCTTTTTGATAGTCTGTTTACTATGTAATTGGGTCATGGGAGCAGATCTCTCATGAATGGTCTAGCACCATTCCCTTAGTGATAGGCAAGTTCTGGTTGTTTAAATGTCTGTGGCATCGGGCCAGGTGTGGTGGCTCATGTCTGTAATCCCAACACTTTGAGAAGCCAAGACAGGTGGGTCGGTTGAGGTCAGGAGTTGGAGACCAGCCTGGCCAACATGGTGAAACCCCGTCTCTACTAAAAATACAAAAATTAGCCGGGCGTGGTGGCTCACGCCTGTAATCCCAGCTACTTGGGGGGCTGAGGCAGGAGACTCTCTTGAACCTGGGAGGCAGAAGTTGCAGTGAGCTGAGATCATGCCATTGCACTCCAGCCTGGGCGACAGAGTGAGACACCATATCAAAAAAAAAAAAAAAAAGGTCTGTGGCACCTCCCTCCTCACTGTCTCGTGCTTGCGCTTGCTCTCTCTCTCTCTCTCCATGTGATTTGCTGGCTTCCCATTTCACCTTCTGTGATGACTAGAAGCTTCGTGAAGCTCACCAGAAGCAGATGCAGGCACCACATTTCTTGTACTGTCTGCAGAACCTTGAGACAATGAAACATCTTTTCTTTATAAATTACCCAGCCTCAGGTATTTCTTTTTTCTTTCTTTCTTTCTTTTTTTTTTTTTTTTTTTTTTTTTTCTGAAATGCAGTTTTGCTCTTGTTGCCCAGGCTGCAGTGCAATGGTGTGATCTTGGCCTACTGCAACCTCTGCCTCCTGGGTTCAAGCCATTCTCCTGCCTCAGCCTCCTGAGTAGGTGGGATTACAGGCGCCTGCCACCATGCCCGGCTAATTTTTTATTTTTAGTAGAGACGGGGTTTCGCCATGTTGGCCAGGCTGGTCTCCAACTCCTAACCTCAGGTGATCCACCCGCTTTGGCCTCTATAGGCGTGAGCCACTGCGCCTGGCCTACGAATTTCTTTATAGCAATGCCAAAATGGCCTAACACAGTCAGTTGGGTGAAGATCGGGTTATCCAGAAAGTAGCTGTCAAGGACTTAGTAGTAAAGTAGACTTTTTTGGTGACAATGCTTGTGAAAGATGAGTGGTGAAACAGGAGTAGACAGGGACAGCCTTCAGATTTTGTCATTCTTTGAGAGACGAAGTAGCTTTCTTTTCTTTTTTTTTTTTTTGAGACAGAGTCTCACTCTGTCACTCAGGTGGTGCAATGGCGCGATCTCGGCTCACTGCAAGCTCCGCCTCCCGGGTTCACGCCATTCTCCAGCCTCAGCCTCCGGAGTAGCTGGTACTACAGGAGCCCACCACCATGCCCGGCTAATTTTTTGTGTTTTTAGTAGAGATGGGGTTTCACCGTGTTAGCCACGATGGTCTCGATCTCCTGACCTTGTGATCCGCCCACCTCGGCCTCCCAAAGTGCTGGGATTACAGGCGTGAGCCACCACACCCAGCCCAAAAGAAGCCTTCATCTAGATATCATAAAAATACTAAACTTGGCCAGGCAAGGTGGCTCATGCCTATAATCCCAGCACTTTAGGAGGCCAAGGCGGCAGGATCACCTGAGGTCAGAAGTTTGAGACCAGCGAGACCAACATGACAAAACCCCGTCTCTACTAAAAATACAAAAACTAGCCAGGCACTGTGGCACATGCCTGTAATCCCAGCTACTCAGTCAAAAAAAAAAAAAAAGAGAGATTATAATTCTCTTTCTTTCTTTCTTTCTTTTTTTTTGAAGTAGGGACAGGATCTTGCTGTGTTGGCTACACTGGTCTCAACCTCCTGGGCTCAAGTGATCCAACTTGGCCTCCTAAAGTGCTGGGATTACAGGCGTGAGCCACTGCACCTGGGATTCTTGTATAGGTGGATTACTGCTTATAGGAGGCAGGATAATGAATCCTTAAACATATCAATGTCCTAATCTTCAGAATCTGTAAATGTTAGGTTACACAGCTAAGGAGGATTTAGATTGCAGATGGAACTAAGAATGCTAATCAGCTGATTTTAGGGAGATTATCCTAGATTATCTGGGGAGGCCCAATATAATCCCAAAGGTCCTTAAAAGTGGAAAAGGGGCCGAGCTCTGTGGCTCACACCTGTAATCGCAACACTTTGGGAGGCCGAGGCAGGCAAATCGCTTGAGCTCATGAGTTTGAGACCAGCATGGCAACATGGCAAGACCCCATTGCTACAAAAAAAACTACAAAAATTAGCCAGGTGTGGTGGTGCACGCCTGTAGTCTGCTACTCAGGAGGCTGAGGTGGAAGGATCCACCTGAGCCCGGTAGGTGGAGGCTACAGTGAGCCAAGATGGCGCCACTGCACTCCAGCCTGGGTAATAGTGAGACCCTGTCTCAAAATAAATGAATAAATAAATATATTAAACATATTTATTTTATATTCTGTATCTAAAATTCTAGCATCTGAAGTTTTTGAAGCTGCTTCCAACTCATAGTACTTTATTTTCTTGTGTGTTTTTTGACTTTTTTTTTTTTTCAAGATGGAGTTTCACTCTTATCGCCCGGGCTGGAGTGCAGTGGGGCCATCTCAGCTCACTACAACCTCTGCCTCCTCGGTTCTAGCAATTCTCCTGCCTCAGCCTCCCGTGTAGCTGGGATTATAGGCCTGCACCACTGTGCCCAGCTAATTTTTTTGTATTTTTAGTAGAGGCGGGTTTCTCCATGTTGGCCAGGCTAGTCTCCAACTCCTGACCTCAGGGGATCCGCCCGCCCAGGCCTTCCAAAGTGCTGCGATTTCAGGCGTGAGCCACCATGCCCCAGCCATTTTTTGACCTTTGACTAAAAGCATATGTTTTTTAGACTTTTTTTTTTTTTTTGAGAGGGAGTCTCGCTTTGTCGCCCAGGCTGGAGTGCAGTGGCCTGATCTCGGCTCACTGCAACCTCTACCTCCCAGGTAGAAGCAATTCTCCTGCCTCAGCCTTCCGAGTAGCTGGGACTACAGGTGCCCACCACCATGCCCGGCTAATTTTTGTATTTTTAGTAGAGACGGGGTTTCACGATATTGTCCAGGCTGGTCTTGAACTCCTGACCTTGTGATCCATCCCCCTCAGCCTCCCAAATTGCTGGGATTACAGGTGTGAACCACCGCGCCCGGTGGTTTTTTGACTTTTGACTAAAAGTTTTGGTTCAATATCTGTGGGAATTGTTTGAGGTCTAGGTTGAAGGGTGTTCTTCCAGAGAGGATTTTCTTTTCCTTATACTAGCTGTCTAGGGCACTACCAACCTAACACCAACTTAATTTTCATCACAAAGTGTTTGGGACCACATAGACATTAAAAACTATGAAGGGTCTGAGATTCTACTCTGCCATGGTTAGCCTGCCACAGTTGCTTGAATGTTGGCAGAAAACTACTACTACTACTATTACTACTAAGCTACTCTTTGGTCAGAGACAAATGACAGTTTATTACTCAAAGCAATAGCAGTAGTCAGAGTGTCAGCATTTGTGTTGGTTCTCCAAGTCCCAAACACAAAGTGGGGCAGGTGACATCTGTATATGCAGAGGGTTGTGTTATAGGAAAGGATCCCCAAATTTAGGGAACAAGAATGTTTTATAATGGACATTAAGCCTGCTGCCTTTTTCTCCCCAGCATAGGTAGTCATTATCCCTGTCTTCCAATGCTGTAAGCATATCTGCCCCCTGGTCTGGAGGGATATACCATCTTTATCTTCCAAGCCTGCTTACTACACAACTTGGTAAAAACATAGTGTGGAACAAAGGCAGTTAGTGCTGCTGCTCACCAGATGGGCAGAAATGTGAGAGACTCATGAACACTCTCTTGTCTCCTATCAATAGGTAGTTTGAGTCTGGGCTATGAACCCAGGCTTGTATTTAAGCAAATGTTTTGCCGGGCTAGATGGCTCATGCATATAATCCCAGCACTTTGGGAGGCTGAGGCGGGAGGATCACTTGAGGTTAGAATTTCGAGACCAGCCTGGCCAACATGGTGAAAACCCATCTCTACTACAAATGCAAAAATTAGCCAGGCATGGTGGTGCACACCTGTAGTCCCAGCTACCTGGGAGGCCGAGGCAGGAGAATTGCTCAATCCCAGGAGGCAGAGGTTGCAGTGAGTTGAGATCATGCCACTGCACTCCAGCCTGGGGAACAGAGTGAGTCTCCATCTAAAAAATAAATAAATAAATACATACAATAAAACAAATAAATGTTTCATGTATTCTATCCAGCATTTTAATTTTCCTTTTTTTTTTTTTAATGGGGGCATGGGAAGTTTATTCTTTGTATCTAACACACCTGAATAAAGGAGGGAAGCAATTTTTATCCCTTACGCAGCTTGTCCCTGCTACTGTGTCTTGTCTCCATTGGCTGGAGCCAGACTGCACAATCTAAACTTAACTCGACTGGCCAGAAATTTAAAATTTTCTTAAATAGGTAGAGGCAATGGAGAACAAAGGAAAAGAGGAAATTGCTTACGAAAAGATTTAGAAAAGTAATAAAAATTCCCAAATAAGGAAGGGGCATAGGCTGCGAGCTGGGACATGCCCGTGAGCACGCCCAGCACAGACATCTTGGTTAAAGTACAAGGACATTGAATGTACTTATTCCCTTATATCTAACAGCTACATAGGTTAGGGCTTAACAAAGAATTATTAGCACAAAGCAAGGAGGCTTGAAGGAAGTTAGTCTTTAAAAGAAACTATCATTTATAACACTTAAGATTTATTATTTAACAAGAAGGGAAACTTTGAGGAGGAACTTTTTGCTTTCCACAGTGGAGAAACCCCGTCTCTACTAAAAATACAAAATTAGCTAGGCATGGTGGCAGATGCCTGTAATCCCAGCTACTTGGGAGGCTAAGGTAGGAGAATCACTTGAACCCAGGAGGTGGAGGTTGCGGTGAGCTGAGATCGTGCCATTGCACTCCAGCCTGGGCAATAAGAGTGAAACTCTGTCTCAAAAAATAAAAAAGTAGGATTCTTATTTTGCAGGATTGTTAAGGGAATAAAAGGAAACATTATAAAAGAGTGCCTATGACAGTGCCTGTGGTATAATGATATATAATAGATATTGGTTTTTATCCCACAGTCCCTGGTTCATAACTCCCATATTCCTTGTTATAGTTTTTGTTATAATGTTGAGTGTGTTGGGCAGGCCTCAGGAAATGGAATCTCTCTGCCCTCCTGCCCTCCTTTCACTTGCCCCCTGAAGTGGGACTCTAATCTCCCTCCACCCTCCCAACCCTTTCTGACTGTGGGTCTTAAGACCCTCACCAGAGAGGGCCCTGCTCTATACCCTGGGAGAGTGAATACTGACATCATGAAGTTTCCATAAAAACCCGAGAGGACTGGTTTCCTAGAGCTTCCCAGAGCTGAACTCCTGAATGTTCCTGAAGGGTGGCAGGCCTAGGGTGAGCATGGAAGCTCTGAGCCCCTTCCCCCACACCTAGCCCTATGCATCTCTTCATCTGTATCTTTTGGAATATCCTATATTTTATAATAAACCGGTAAACGTAAGTGTTCTGTGAGCTGCTCCAGCAAATTAATTGAACCCAAAGAGTGGGTTGTTGGAACCCCACCTTGAAGCCAGTCGATCAGAAGTTCCAAAGGCCTGGACTTGGGACTGGTGTGTGAAGGAGGTGGTGGTCTTGGGGACTGAGCCCCCAACCCCTGGGATCTGACACTATCTCCAGGTAGACAGTGTCGGAATTGAATTGGAGGACACCCAACTGGTTAATAAAATAAAATTGCCAAGAAAAAAGCAAATGTAACTCTGGAACTATTATGAACAACTTAGAGAATCCTGAGAACGGCCAGGTCAGTGGCTCACACCTGTAATCCCAGCTACTCGGGCGGCTGAGGCAGGAGATCACTTGAACCCAGGAGGTGGAGGTTGCAGTGAGCCGAGATTGCACCATTGCACTTCAGACTGGGCAACAAGAGGGAAACTCCATCTCAAAAAAAAAAAGAGAATCCTGAGAACTTACTTCCCATGTATAACAGCCTTATATGGGGGTGATATTAATTAATCCCAAAGCAGGCACATTTTTGTGGAAATGTCCCAGTTAACTGAAAAACCTCATTTCCCAGCCATGTTGGCTAAGTACATTCTTTTCCGAACCTGATAGCCTCCTTGATAAAGAACAAAAGGTTGAACAGTCCTCAGCATTTATTCAGGTGGCTCACCATAGCCTAAGCTCCAATTATAATTGTCTTCCTGCATTTCAGCCACTCTGGCAGCATGGCAGATTAGATACAAGGAATAAACTTCCCATGCCCCCACTAAAAAAAAGGAAAACTAAAATACTGGATAGAATACATAAAACATTTGTTTATTTTATTTATTTATTTATTTTTTAGATGGAGGCTCACTCTGTTCCCCAGGCTGGAGTGCAGTGGCATGATCTCGACTGACTGCAACCTCTGCCTCCTGGGATTGAGCGATTCTCCTGCCTTGGCCTCCCAGGTAGCTGGGACTACAGGTTCACACCACCACACCTGGCTAATTTTTGCATTTGTAGTAGAGACAGGTTTTCACCATGCTTGGTTTATGGGGAAAAGCACCTACACCTTTGGTCAGAAACGTGTGTTATTGTGGTATGAGAGTAAAGAAAAAACACGGATTGAAGGTTTTTCTTAAGCAATGCCTATCACATAGTAGGTAGGCAACAAATGTTAGTTGACTTTCTTTTCCCTTTTCACTCCTTGCCTAGAGAGAATAACTTTTTTTTCCTATCATTCAGTGTGTAGAAAACAGTGTTTTATAAATCCATGAGAAATGTCAGATATTAACATGGTTAACATTTGCACATGAATAGAAAATATACAAATCATAAGTTTCCTTGAAGGATGAAATACAGTTTATAATACTAGAGATATACAAAAAAAGTTTAAATTAAAACAGAAGTTAGGGGCCAGGCACGGTGGCTCATGCCTGTAATCCCAGCACTTTGGGAGGCTGAGGCTCGTGGATCACCTGAGGTCAAGAATTTGAGACCAGCCTGGCCAACGTGCTGAAACCCCATCTCTACTAAAATACAAAATTATCTGGGTGTGGTGGCAAGCACCTATAATCCCAGCTGCTTGGGAGGCTGAGGCAGAAGAATCCCTTGAACCCAGTAGACGGAGGTTTTGCTGTTTCACTCAGGCTGGAGTGCAATGATGCGACCTCAGCTCACTGCACCCTCAGCCCTCCAAGTTTAAGCGATTCTCCTGCCTCAGCCTCTTGAGTTGCTGGGATTACAGGCACCTGCCACCATGCCAGACCAATTTTTGTGTTTTCAGTAGAGTCAGGGTTTCACCATGTTGGCCAGGGTGGTCTGAAACTCCTGACCTCAGGTGACCCACCCACCTCAGCCTCCCAAAGTGCCAGGATTACAGGCGTGACCCACTGCTCCCCGCTGGAAAGTAGTTGTTAACATAATAAAAATACAACTTTTAAGAGGTCCCTGGTGCTTCATACTAGCAGACTTAATATAGATGGAAAACAGTTTGATTTGTTTTCTTCTTCTTTCATTACTAAAACCCAGAGTTTGATAAGCTCTATAGAAGTGGATTATCTCTAATTCTTAAAAACTTTTGGTTTTTTTTTTGAGATGGAGTCTCACTCTTGCCCAAGCTGGAATGCAGTGGCACAATCTCAGCTCACTGCAACCTCTACCTCCTGGGTTCAAGCGATTCTCCTGCCTCAGCCTCCCGCGTAGCTGGGACTATAGGCGCATGCCACCACACCCGGCTAATTTTTGTACTTTTAGTAGAGGCAGGGTTTCACCATGTTGGCCAGGCTGGTCTCGAACTCCTGACCTCAGGTAATCCACCCACCTCGGCCTCCCAAAGTGCTAGGATTACAGGTGTTAGCCACTGTGCCTGGCCAGAAAACTTTCATGTATCAGAGGATTTTTTTTTTTTTTTTTTTTTTGAGACGGAGTGTCGCTCTTGTTGCCCAGGTTTGGAGTGCAATGATACAATCTCTGCTCACTGCCACCTCTGCCTCCCAGGTTCAAGTTATTCTCCTGCCTCAGCCTCCTGAGTAGCTGGGATTACTGGTGTGTGCCACCACACCTAGCTAATTTTGTAGTTTTAGTAGAGACGGGGCTTCACCTTGTTGGTCAGGCTGGTCTTGAACTCCTGACCTCAAGTCATCCACCCACCTCTGCCTCCCAAAGTGCTGGGATTAGAGGTGTGAGCCAACGCCCCTAACCCAGAGGAATATATATATATATATATATATTTTTTTTTTTTTTCTGAGATGGAGTTTCGCTCTTGTCACCACGGCTGGAGTGCAATGGCACACACTTGGCTCACTGCAACCTCCGCCTCCTGAGTTCAAGTGATTTTCCTGCCTCAGACTCCTGAATAGTTGGGATTACAGGCACCTGCCATCACACTTGGCTAATTTTTGTATTTTTAATAGAGACAAGGTTTCATCATGTTGGCCAGGCTGGTCTTGAACTCCTGACCTCAGGTGATCCATCTGCCTCGGCCTCCCAAAGTACTGGGATTACAGGCATGAGCCACTGTGTCCATCCAAGAATATTTTATGTATCAATTATGAACCTGGTAAAACTTCAGCCAGAATTATTGTAACCTGTATAGAAAGCATGTAGACAACTGAAAGAAAATACTTTTCCTTTTTTTTTTTTTTTATTTTTTATTTTTAAATAGAGATGGGACTCTATGTTGCCCAGACTGATCTCGATCTCCTGGGCTCAAGTCATCCTCCTGCCTAGACCTCCCAAAGTGCTAGGATGACAGGTGTGAGTCTTTTTTTTTTTTTTTTTTTTTTTTTGAGACACTCTTGCTCTGTTTCTCAGACTGTACTGCAGTGGTGGTATCGACTGTAGTGCAGTGGTGGTATCACAGCTCACTGCAGCATCAAACTCCTGGGCTCAGGCAATCCTCTCATCTCAGCCTCTCAAGTAGTTAGGACTACAGGCACTTGCCACCACACCTGGCTAATTTTTTAGAAAAAATTTGTAGAGACAAGGTCTCATTATGTTGCCCAGGTTGGTCTCGAACTCTTGACCTCCAGCCATGTTCCCTTCTCAGCCTCTCAAAACATTGGGATTACAGGTGTGAGTCAAGGTGCCTAGCCTGAAAACATTATTTCATATCTATCAACAGAGACCAGCTCTTCACCAGCCTATAAATAATCTCAACTTGCTATTCCCACTAGGTTCATTTCCAGTAAAATAAATAAATACAAGTACATTAAAAAACCTAACAAAACAAACAACCTTGGTCAGGACAGAGAAAAGTACAAAAAGGTTTTCTTAACTAAAAACAAAAACAAAAACAAAAACAAAAAACAAAAAAACAAAACTTAAGCCAATTGTGTCTTACTTATGTTTTATTAAGATTTTAGAAAGAAAATATTAGCATAGAAGTTTCCTGTGAATTTCCTAAGAGCTTGAAACAAAAATAAATGATCAGAAATGTTTGGGAAATACTCTAAATGAAAATATTTTGTCAAATTTTTTATATTCCAGTATTTAGTGACTCTGTTATCTATATACTGTTGTGTAGTATTTTTTTTAACTTCACAATATAAATGAACATCTTTTTCCATCAACACAAACTAGATCTACAACATTCTGTTACATGGCTCCAGTGTAGCCCACTGAAAGGTTATATTATTATTTATTTATTTCTATTTTTTATGATAAAAACAGTCATAGCCAACATCATACATAAATTTTTTTAACACCTCCAAAGATGAGCATTGATTTTTTGTTGTTGTTCATGTATCTTTGCACACTTGTCTAATTACTTTCTTAAGACTTATCAAAGTGGAACTGTTAAGTCAAAAGGGGTATTTTTGTATTCCTATTGCCAGATTGCCTTCAGGAAAGATTATATTGGTTTATCTTCCCTTTGAGAATATATAACATTGTTCAATTTCCCAATCTTTAGTGAAAACCGAGCTAGCTTCAGTGATTCTTTTTTTTTTTTTGAGTCAAGGTCTTGGTCTGTTGCCCAGGCTGGAGTGCAGTGGTGCAATCACGGCTCCCTGCAGCCTCAGCCTTTCTGGGCTCAAGTGATCCTCCTGCCTCAGCCTCCCAAGTAGCTGGGACTGATTTTTTTTGGGGGGTGGGGTGGGGGGATGGAGTCTTGCTCTTGTTGCCCAGGCTGGAGTACAGTGGGATGATCTCGGCTCACTGCAACCTCTGCCTCCTGGGTTCAAGCGATTGTCCTGCCTCAGCCTCTTGAGTAGCTGGGATTACAGGTGCCTGCCACCATGCCCAGCTAATTTTTGTACTTTAATAGAGACATAATTTCACCATGTTGGCCAGGCTGGTCTCGAAGTCCTGACCTCAGGTGATCTGCCCGCCTTGGCCTCCCAAAGTGCTGGGATTACAAGCGTGAACCACTGTGCCCGGCCTGATTTTTTAAATAATAGAATTTGCCAAGATTTGGAAGATCTGCATGACTCAGTGAAACACAATATTTTCCAATGACAAATGTCTGATGTCTGATGCTACAAATTAAGAAAAAGATTCATTCAAAGTGTAGGATAGACCAACGGATTTTAAAGTAACTAAATATAAAAACTTCATTACTATAGTTTCAGATTCCACATTATAACTAACTTTTGGGAAACATAGCACTTGTTGAGTTTTTATGTAGTATCATATAATAGTATCCACAGGCCGGGTGCGGTGGCTCATGCCTGTAATCCCAGCACTTTGGGAGGCTGAGGCGGGCGGATCACGAGGTCAGGAGATTGAGACCATCCTGGCTAATACGGTGAAACCCCGTCTCTACTAAAAATACAAAAAATTAGCCGGGCATGGTGGCGGGCGCCTGTAGTCCCAGCTACTTGGGAGGCTGAGGCAGGAGAATGGTGTGAACCCAGGAGGCAGAACTTGCAGTGAGCCAAGATCGTGCCACTGCACTCCAGCCTGGGCGACAGAGTGAGACTCCATCTCAAAAAAAAAAAAAAATAGTATCCGCATAATTATCTGAAAAGGCTATTAAAATGCCCTTCCCTTTTCTAACTATAGATTTTTTTTTTTTTTTTGGACGGAGTCTCTCTCTGTCACCAGGCTGGAGTGCAGTGGGGCGATCTTGGCTCACTGCAACCTCCACCTCCTGGGTTGAAGTGATTCTCCTGCTTCAGCCTCCCAAGTAGCTGGGATTACAGGCACGCACCACCACACCCAGCTAATTTTTGTATTAGCTGGGGTTTCACCACGTTGGCCAGGATGGTCTTGATCTCTTGACCTTGTGATCTGCCCTCCTCGGCTTCCCAAAGTGCTAGGATTACAGACGTCTTGATCTCTTGACCTTGTGATCTCCCCTCCTCGGCCTCCCAAAGTGCTGGGATTACAGACGTGAGCCACAGTGCCTGGCCGCCAGATATTTTTTTGGTGGATACAGGGATCTCACTATGTTGCCCAAACTGATCTTGAACTCCTGAGCTCAAGCAATCTTCCTGCCTTGGCCTTCCAAAGTGCTGGGAATACAGGCATAAGCCCCCACACTCAGTGAGATTTAAAAAAATATATACTTAACCAAAACAACATATTCCAATAGAATGACTGCAGAAGCAGATAAGGAAATCTACCTGTAGTCTATACATTTGATATAGAGATGTAAAACAATGACACATTTCTTACTATTTTTATTTCTGTTTTGGAAAGCACAATTATTTTCATATAAACATGCTAGAATATTATTATTATTTTTTAGGAGATGAGGTTTTACTCTGTCACTCAGGCTGGAGTGCAGTGGCGTGATCATAGTTCACTGCAGCCTGGGACTCTGGGGCACAAGTGATCCTCCCACTTCAGCCTCCCAAAGTGCTGAGATTATAGGCATGAGTTATCATGTCTGGCCTTGTTATTTCTGAATAATTAATAATTAACAAAAAAGTTATCAACCAGCCTAGGCAACAAAGTGAGACTTCGTCTCTACAAAAAACCAGACAAATTGGCTGGGCATGGTGGCTGGCGCCTGTGGTCCCAGCTACACAGGAGGATTACTGAGCCCGGGAAGTCCAGGCTGCAGTAAGCCATGTTTGCATCACTGCACTCCAGCCTGGGTGACAGTCTAAAAAAAAAAAAAAATTGTTTTTCCTCGTACACGAAATACTGATAACTATAACCCACATAAGCAAGAGTTCTTACATTCCACAAGTCTTTGATATTTTATTTTTATTTATTATCATTATTTCTTTTCGTAGAGACAGGATCTCACTATGTTGCCCAGGCTGGTCTCGAACTCCTGAGCTCAAACAATCCTCCTCCCTCAGCCTCCCAAAGTGCTGGGATTATAGGCGTGAGCCTCTGTGCCCTGCCTTTATTCTTCAGCTTTTAAGAGGGTAAAGAAAAGCAAAGGCCAAAGAGTTTGAGAGGAGTTAGTCTACTATGTGAGTTTTGTTTTAAAAAACAATTTTAATTAATCAAATTAATTTTTATAAAAGTATATAGGTATATATGCTGAGTTATACTTATAGAGAAATAAATAATAAAGTCACTGAGAAGATTTTAAACTAAACTATTCCTGAGAATATTTAATAGGCACATTGCAATTCTTTCTCCAGACTTACTGATCATGGCTCCTAGTTTCCATTTCAGTTTAACTGGCTCTTGGAATTAGTCTACCTGAAGTGTTCTTTTTTTCCCCCTGGTACATACAATCATTTTTGTTTAATTTTTCTGGATGTATTTGCATCATCAAAACTAGTGCTATATCCCAATTCTATCACCACATTCTCTTGGCCATTGTAGAAGGTAAATCAAACAGAGGAGGAAAACACTCTGGACAACTGAAGCATTCTTTTATTTCACAAATTATGAATGTCTATGGAGTACTATAAATTGCTAGGCACTATGTATTTCTTGGTGAATGAAATAGACATAGCCTTTGCCTTTATACTGTGATTCTTGCTTCTGGTTAAAAATAGGTGGATCAGCCGGGCACGGTGGCTCACGCCTATAATCCCAGCACTTTGGGAGGACGAGGCAGGTGGATCACCTGAGGCCAGGAGTTTGAGACCAGCCTGGTCAACATGGCGAAACCCCATCTCTACTGAAAATACAAAAATTGGCCAGGCGTGGTGGTGGGCGCCTGTAATCCCAGCTACTTTGGAGGCTGAGGCAGGAGAATCACTTGAACCTGGGAGGCAGAAGTTGCAGTGAGCCGACATCGTGCCACTGCTCTCCAGCCTGGGTGACAGAGTGAGTCTCTGTCTCAAAAACAAAACAAAACCTAAAAAACAAAAAGTGGATGGAACAAACATTTCCTGTGTTTCTCAAGGTATCACTGAAATAGATTCAGAATTACAAAGAGGGGTAACCTAAGAGTGAGAACACTAGAGGATGAGCTTTTAAAAATTACTATTCTGACTGGTGATAAGTTAAAATTTAAAAAGTAAATAAAAAATAAAGACAAATTATGTCTATAACACTGCTGATAGGTTTGTAGTAGCGTATAGGCAGCTATAGGTCTTGTCTACAAGGTTGGAGAGATGCAGGTGGTTTGTCACAGGCCTCTGAGTTCTGGGGCTATCAGAGTTGGCACAGGAGGGAGTGCAGGAATAGACTTCAGAGTTGGGACATCAATTGAAGAATTGCATGTAGGCCAGGTGTGGTGGCTCATGCCTGTTATCTCAGCACAGTGGGAGGCTAAGGTGGGAGGATTACTTGAGTCCAGGAGTTTGAGACCAGCTTTGGAAACATAGTGAGACTTCATCTCTACAAAAAATTAAAAAATTAGCCAGGCATGGGCTGGGCACGGTGGCTCATGCCTGTAATCCCAGCACTTTGGGGAGCTAAAGCAGGTGGATCATGCGGTCAGGAGTTCAAGACCAGCCTGGCCAATATGGTAAAACCCTTTCTCTACTAAAAATACAAAAAAATTAGCCAGGTGTGGTGGCATGCGCCTGTAGTTCAGGAGGCTGAGGCAGAAGAATCACTTGAACCTGGGGAGGCGGAGGTTGCAGTGAGCCGAGATCCTGCCACTGCACTCCAGCCTGGGCGACAGAGAGAAACTCCATCTCAAAAAAAAAAAAAAAAAAAAAAAAAAAAAAAATTAGCCAGCCATGGTGGCTTGCACCTGTAGTCCCAGCTACTTGGGAGGCTGAGGTGGGAGGATCGCTTGAGCCTGGGAGTTTGAGGTTGCAGTCAGCTGTGATAATGCCATTGCACTTCAGCCTGGGTGACAAACTGTGACCCTGTCTAAAAAAAAATTAAATTAAATTAAAAAAAGAATTGCATATAAAACAGTTGATTTTCTCTTATCCACTCCATTTCCCCTATGGGAAAAGTGTTGTCAAAGCAAAGCCATTAGACATTTAGCATCAAGCTGAAAACAGGAGTGGTGTTGTAAGACGAGAAATGCTAAGGTTCCCAATGCAAACATTGGCTCCTCAGAGGAAAGTGAAAGATGGAACTGACAAGAGGCCTTAAGAATCAAAGAGGTCCAACCTTTGACTAATGAGAGTCCTCAAGGCTGGGCGTGGTGGTTCATGCCTATAATCCCGGCACTTCGGAAGGTGAAAGTGGGAGGATTGCTTGAGCCCAAGAGTTAGAGACCAGTCTGGGCAACATAGTGAGACCCTGTGTCTATAAACAAAAAATAATAAAAATACTTTTTTTTTTTTTTGAGACAGAGTCTTGCACTGTCGCCCAGGTTGGAGTACAATGCCACGATCTCCGCTCACTGCAATCTCTGCCTCCCTAGTTCAAGCCATTCTCCTGCCTCAGCCTCCTGAGTAGCTGGGATTACAGGTGCCTGCCACCACGCCTGGCTAATTTTTTGTATTTTTAGTAGAGATGGGGTTTCACTATGTTGGCCAGACTGGTCTTGAACTCCTGACCTCGTGATCTCCCCGCCTTGGCCTCCTGAAGTGTTGGGATTACAGGCGTGAACCACTGCACCTGGCCATAAAAATACATTTCAAAAAATAAAAATGACAGTCCTCAAAAGAGTTGCAAAATTGAGTAGTAAAGTAATGATCATGGAGAGAAAGAAAGTAAATATCAGAGAAAATAACAGAGCAAAACGAATTAAAAATACCCACACCCAGACACATGCTTGTGAAACATTAAGTCTCCAAGATTAAAGAATCCTCAGCCTGGGCAACATAGTGAAATGCCATCTCTACAAAAAAATTAAAAATAAAAATTAGCCAGGCATGGTGGTATGTGCCTGTACTCCCAGCTACTGGGGAGTCTGAGGTGGGAGAATTGCTTGAGCCCAAGAGGTCAAGGCTGCAACGAACTACCATCAGGCATTGATGACGCAGAGCAGATGAGCCCCAAACTGGGGCTTAGCCTGGGAGACTTCTTGTCTTTGCCCAGGAAAGAATTCGAGGGCAAGCTGGTGGTGTTAGACAGCAGCTTTTACTGAAGCGGTAGTGTATAGCAGCAGCAGAGGTACTGCTCCTTGCGGAACAGGGCTACCCCATAGACAGTGTGCCCAGAGTAGCAGCTCAGGGGCAGTTTTGCAGTCATATTTATACCCAGTTTTAATCACATGCAAATTAAGGGGCAGGTTATTTAGAAATTTTCAGAAAAGCAGTGGTAACTTCTGGGTATTGCCATGGCAATGGTAAACTGCCATTGTGCTGGTAGGCATGTCTTATGGAGGAATGCTTTTGGTACTTCTTCCCTGTTTCAGCCAGTCTTCCATCTGGTCTGGAGTTGAGTCCTGCCTCCGACCTGAGTGGCACTCCAGCTTGGGCAGCAAAGTGAGATCCTGTCTCGAAACAAACAAAAAATAGATCCTGGCCGGGCATGGTGGCTCATGCCTGTAATCCCAGCACTTTGGGAGGCTGAGGTGGGCGGATCATGAGGTCAGGCCACAAGACCATCCTGGCCAACATGGTGAAACCCCGTCTCTAATAAAAATATGAAAAAATTAGCTGGGTGTGGTGGCATGCCCCTGTAGTCCCAGCTACTCAGGAGGCTGAGGCAGGAGAATCACTTGAATCCAGGAGGTGGAGGTTGCAGTGAGCCGAGATCGCGCCACTGCACTCCAGCCTGGTGACAGAGCCAGACTCTGTCTCAAACAAACAAACAAACAAAAACAAAGATCCTTAACATTTCTATGGGAAAAATAGGACACTTAAAGTGAGGTTAAACAATTTACAACACGTCTGAGCCACTGAATGTTAGAAAATACTGGATTAAAGCCTTCAGCGTTCTGAGAAAAATTCATTTATTTTTTATTATTTATTTATTTATTTATTTATTTATTTATTTATTTATTTTTGAGACAGGGTCTCACTCTGTCATGCAGGCTAGAGTGCAGTGGCGCAATCATGACTCACCGTAGCCTCAACCTCCCAGGCTCAAGTGATTCTCCTACCTCAGCCTCTCAAGTAGCTGGGACTACAGGCTTGCGCCACCATGCCTGGTTAATTTTTAATTATTATTATTATTATTTTTTGAGACAGAGTCTCCCTCTGTCGCCCAGGCTGGAGTGCAGTGGCACAATCTCAGCTCACTGCAAGCTCTGCCTCCTGGGTTCACGCCATTCTCCTGCCTCAGCCTCCCGAGTAGCTGGGACTACAGGCACCTGCCACCGCGCCTGGCTAATTTTTTTGTATTTTTAGTAGAGACGTGTTAGCCAGGATGGTCTCGATCTCCTGACCTCGTGATCTGCCTGCCTCGGCCTCCCAAAGTGCTGGGATTACAGGCATGAGCCACCATGCCCGGCCGATGTCCGGTTAATTTTTTTTTTTTTGGTAGAGATAGAGTTTTGTCATGTTGCCCAGGCTGTTCTCGAAGTCCTGGGCTCAAGGGATCCACCTGCCTCAGCCTCCCAAAGTGTTGGGATTGCAGGTGTGAGCCACTGCACTCAGCTGAAAATTCATTTTTCACTTAGGATTCTATACTCAGGCCCGGCACAACTGTAAAGAGGTCGGCACAGGGGTTGTTTGTTTGAAACGGAGTTTTGCTCTTGTCGCCCAGGCTGGAGTGCAATGGTGTGATCTCGGCTCACTGCAACCTCCGCCTGTCAGGTTCAAATGATTCTCCTGCCTCAGCCTCCCAAGTAGCTGGGATTACAGGCACCTGCCACCATGCCTGGCTAATTTTTGTATTTTTAGTAGAGACAGGGTTTCACCATGTTGGCCAGGGTGGTCTCAAACTCCTGACTTTGTTATCTGCACGCCTTGGCCTCCCAAAGTGCTGGGATTACAGGCGTGAACCACCGCGCCCGGCCAGCACAGGGCTTTAACAGCAGGACAGATGAAAGGCACCCAACCTAGTTGAGGGGAGGTAAGAGAAGACTTCCTGAAGGAGATGATCCTGAGCTCACCTTAGACCATGAGCAAACAGCTTGGTAAATCTCTTCAGTAAATTTCCCTGATCTAGATTAGACTGTGGTAAGAGAAATTTTACCTCCAGATTCAAATTTGACTTCCACATTGCTCATAAACTTATGATGAAGGGCATAAGCATTTAAATATAGTCATAATTTTGCTTAGTATTCCCATCACATATGCAGTGAACCTGACTTGCAAGATTTGCAGCTCAGTTCTCCTCATGACTAATCCGTTGATGCTGGGCACACCCACCTTTCCTTTAGACTTGGACAAACTGTTAAAACCATCACATTTTTCTTTTATTGCAGGTTTCTTTTTCTTTTTCTTTTCTTTTCTTTCTTTCTTTATTTTTTTGAGACAGAGTTCCACTCTTGTTGGAGTGCAATGGCGTGATCTTAGCTCACTGCAACCTCTGCCTCTGGGTTGAAGCAATTCTCTCCTGCCTCAGCCTCCCGAGTAGGTGGAATTACAGGTGCCTGCCACCCATACCCGGCTAATTTTTGTATTTTTAGCAGAGACGGGGTTTCGCCATGTTGGCCAGGCTGGTCTTGAACTACTGGCCTCAAGTGATCTGCCCACCTTGGCCTCCCAAAGTTTTGGAATTATAGACGTGAGCCACCGGGCCTGGCCAGCCTCTCTTTTTTAAAATCATCCCATAGTTCACTTCAAAATCTCTTTTCTGAATAAAAATTAAAATGTCCAAGCTCTGTGAAATTAGCATCAGCTTGATAGTGGGTTAATCAACTTTGCTTTTGTTTTGTAGCTTATTGTGTTACTGTGTGTATTATACATTTGAAGACATTCAATATTTTTCCACACAGGATTTAGGAAAAAAATGACAGTAAAAACAATAAAAGTTCTTATAATCTGTTGACAGAAAACACTAACCTAATGTTTAAGAATGAAATTTGTCTAACATGTTATGCTTTCACCATCAGAGTAGAGTAATACCACTAAAAGATGGAGAGGGTGTATTTTAGCAACATTCTCGTAGTATTTTTTTTTTTTTTGAGATGGAGTTTTGCTTTTGTGGCCCAGGCTGGAGTGCAGTGGCACGATCTCAGCTCACTGCAACTTCCTCCTCCCAGGTTCAAGCGATTCTCCTGCCTCAACCTCCCAAGTAGCTGGGACTACAGGTGCCCCTCACCACGCCTGACTAGTTTTTGCATTTTTAGTAGAGACGGGGTTTCACCATGTTGGCCAGGCTGGTCTCAAACTCCTGACGCCAGGTGATCCACCCACCTCTGCCTCCCAAAGTGCTGGCATTACAGGCGTGAGCCACCACACCCGGCCTCTTGTAGTTAGACTCTCCTTTATAGAAAGAAAACATGAGGTCCCAGTGAAGTGGCTCATGCCTGTAATCTTAGCACTTTGGGAGGCTGAGGTGGGAGGATTGCTTGAGCCCAGGAGTTAGAAACAAGCTTGGGCAACACAGTGAAACCCACCTTAAAAAACAAACAAACAAAAAAACTGAAAAAAAAGAAAGAAAAATATGAATAAGAAAGTCCTGTCCATGGATATCAAAGATGCCCTCCAATTCCCACTGAATGGCTTTTTCAGGATGGCCCCTCATTCAGTAACAGAGTCAAAGTTTGGACACAGCTTTGGGTTAAATGCTGTTCCCGTAAAATTTATGTTTACCTGGAACCTGTGAATGTGACCTTTATTTTGAAATAGGCTATTTGCAGATGTACTCAAGTTAAAATGAGGTTATGCTGGACTAGTGAGGGCCCGAAATCCATTATGACTAGTGTCTGTGGAATGAGAAGAGGGAAGTTTGGGCCTGGTGCAGTGGCTCACGCCTGTAATCCCAGCACTCTGGGAGGCCGAGTCAGGTGGATCATCTGAGGTCAGGAGTTAGAGACAAGCCTGGCCAACATGGTGAAACCCTGTCGCTACAAAGAATACAAAAATTAGCCAGGTCTGGTGGTGGCAGGCACCTGTAATCCCAGCTACACAGGAGGCTGAGGCAGGAGAATCGCTTGAACCTGGGAGGTGGGGGTTGCAGTGAGCCGGGATTTCGCCACTGCACTCCAGCCTGGGCCAACAAGAGTGAAACTCCGTCTCACAAAAAAAAAAAAAAAAAAAAAAAAGAAAGAAAAGAAAAGGGAAGTTTGTTTACACAAATACAGAGGGAAGACGGCCATGTGGAGACAGAGATTTGAGTTATGCTGCCATAAAGCAAGGACTGCCGAGGCTTGCAGGCAACACCAGAACCTGGGAATCTGCACAGAAGGATTCTCCCCTGTGGGCTTCAGAGAGATCATGGCCCTCCAGACATCTTGATTTCAGACTTCTGGCCTCCAGGACTGTGAGTTAATCAGTTCCTGTTGTTTAAAGCCACCCAGTTTGTGGCAATTTGTCACAGCAGCCTGAGGAAACTGACACAGGCATCAATCAAGCTCTTCTCATACCCTATCAGAAGGAGGTGGGCAACCCTTCCTTAGTCTGGGCTGCATCCTCATCCTACAGAGAGAAGTTTGATTCTTTTTTTGGATGGTGTCTCCCTCTGTTGCCCAGGCTGGAGTGCAGTGGTGCAATCTCAGCTCACTGCAACCTCCACCTCCCGGGTTCAAGCGATTTTTTTTTTTTTTTTTTAATGAGACAGGGTCTCTGTTGCCCAGGCTGGAGTGCAGTAGTGTGATCATAGCTCCCTGCAGCCTCGAACTCCTAGGCTAAAGTGATCCTCCTACCTCAGCCTCCTGAGTAACTAGGATCACAGGGCCATTCACCATGCCTGTCTAATTTTATAATTTTTTTGTAGAGACGGGGTCTTACTGTGTTGCCCAGGCTGGTCTCAAACTCCCGTCTCAAGCAATTCTTCCACCTTAGTCTCCCAAAATGTTGGGATTACAGATGTGAGCCACTGTGCCTGTCTAGATGTCTGATTTTTAATCCCACTGCCTCCCAGTCCTACTCCTCAGCTGTCCTGACAGCAGCTCTGTACTAAGTAGACTAGAATCTGTTTTCTGAACACTCTTCAAGCCTAAATCATCCTTATTTAATGGAGCTTTGTTCTCAGACTTTTAATCAATGTTTAAGTAGTCTGAATATCACTCCTGGAAGAGTAACAGGTTTTTACTTGGCAGCAAATGCTCTGAAATCTGATTGACTAGATAACTGTTACTGGCAGATTAGAAAGCGCAAAGGCAAGGAAGCCCTCTTATACTTACTGAGGCAATGAACATGTCAATGGCAGTGGCAGTGGTACCTACACGTTCTCTGCATTTCATAAGCCCCGTGACTCTTGCATACATGGAGAAGGGGTAAAAATGACTATCAATCAAATATGGAAAAAAGAAAGCAGAGGTGGTTTAACATATACAAAGTAAGATTTAAGACAAAGAGGATGGAATGTTTCAGTGGGATCATTTGATCTTGATAAATGGCAAAATCGATACAATAGTCTCCTCTTATCCACAGCTTTGATTTCCATGGTTTCAATTAGTTACTAGTTACCCATAATACAGAACAATAAGATGTTAAGACAAAGAGAGAGATGAAGAGAAAGAGGACCACATTCATATAATTTCTGTTATACGACATTGTGATAATTGTATTTTATTATCAGTTACTGTTGTTTTTCTCTTAACTGTTCCTAATTTATCAATTAAACCTTATAATCATAGGTATGCATGTATAGGAAAAAGCAGTGTGTGTATATGTATTTGAAGTTCAGTACTATCTGGGCTTCAGGGGGTCTTGGTGTGTATCCCCCAAGGACAAGGGGGGACTACTATACTGGGCATTGCAGTCTTTGCCCTCTATAGTCTTACAGACCTGAGGTTAAATCCTATCACTGTCTAACCGTAAAACTACAAAATTATCCTCCTGGAGCCTCAGTTTTCATATAGGTAAAAAGGAGATAAAACATACCTTCCTCATAGGGCAGCTATGAGGCTTGTATTAGCTAACGTATGCCTAGGATTCAATAAAAGTTAGCTCTCATGTTCACTCTACTTACTTTCCAAGAAACATACCAAAGCCATTGTTTCTTTCCTCAAGCCCTTTGCCCTTACCTTCAGTGCTTTTTTTTGTTACCAAATCTTTATGCTCTTTATAAAATTTAATTTTTATTTTTTTGCCTTAAGCTATGATGTTTGAATGTTACCAAAAACTTTAAATCTATCATTTACTGAAATAATTTGGTTTCATTAAATAACTTTTTTAAAAACATACATTTTAAAAATTTCAATAGTTTTTAGGATACAAGTGGCTTTTGGTTACATTGGTGAATAGTATAGTGGAGATGTCTGAGATTTTAGTGCACTGGTCACCCAAGTAGTATGCATTGTACCCAATATGTCATTTTTTATCTCTTAATCCTCTCTCACCCTCCCTTTTCTGAGTCTCCAGTGTCCATTATATCACTCTGTATGCCTTTGTGTACCCATAGCTTAGCCCTACTTTTAAGTGGGAACATACAGTATTTTGATTTTCCATTCCTGAGTTACTTCACTTAGAATAATGGCCTCCAGCCCCATCCAAGTTTCCTCAAAAGACAGTATTTCATTCTTTTTTATGACTGAGTGGTATTCCATGGCGTATATATACCACCTTTTCCTTATCTATTCATTGGTTGGTTGATGGGCACTTAGGTTGGTTCCATATCTTTGTAATTGTGAATTGTGCTGTGATAGACATAGGCATGCAGGTGTCTTTTTGATATAATAACTTATTTTCCTTTGGATAGATACTCAGTACAGGAATCGTTGGATTGAATGGTACATCTACTTTTAGTTCTTTGAGAATTCTCCATACTGTTTTCCATAGAGGTTGTACTAATTTACATTCCCACCAGCAGTGTATAAGCATTCCCTTTTCACCACATTATTTTCATTATCTTGATTCTTCTAATCTGTGAGCATGAGATGTATTTCCATTTGTTTGTGTCATCTATGATTTATTTCAGCAATGTTTTGTAGTTCTGTTGTTGAGATCTCTCACTTCCTTGGTTAAATATATTCCTAGTTATTTTATTTTTTTCAGATATTGTAAAAGGGATTGAGTTCTTCTAGAAAAGAACTCAATAGGGAAAAGACACCCTATTAAATAGTTTAGTTTAGGCATTGAGTTCTTTTCTAAAACACATCTCTAGCTCTCAAGGAACTAGAGATACAAGAATAAACCAAACCTAAAGGTAACAGAAGAAAATTCTTTTTCTTGAGTTCTTGATTTGTTCTCAGCTTGATCATTGTTGCTGTATAGGACTGCTACTGATTTGTGTACATTTATTTTGTAGCCTGAGACTTCACTGAATTCATTTATCAAACTAGGAGTCTTTTGGAGTTTTCTAGGTATACAATCATATCAATAGCAAACAGAGATAGTCTGACTTTCTCTTTTCCAATTCGGATGCCTTTCATTCCTTTGTCTTGCCTGATGGATCTGGTTAGCACTTCCAGTACTACATTGAGTAGAAGAAGTGAAAGTGGGCATTCTTGTCTTGTTCCAGCTCTCAGGGGAAATGCTTTCAACTCTTCCCCATTCAGTGTGATGTTGGCTGTGGGTTTATCATATATGGCTTTTATTATTTTGAGGTATGTTCCTTCTATGCCTAGTTTTTTGAGGGTTTTTATCATAAAGGGATGTTGGATTTTAGAAAATGCTTCTTCTGCATCTATTGAGATAATTGTATGTTTTTTTTTTGAGACAGAGTTTTGCTCTTGTTGCCCAGGCTGGAGTGCAATGGTACAATCTCGGCTCGCCACAACCTCCACCTCCTGGGTTCAAGTGATTTTCCTGCCTCAGCCTCCTGAGTACTGGGATTACAGGCATGCGCCACTACGCCCAGCTAACTTTTGTATTTTTAGTAGAGACAGGGTTTCTCCATATTGGTCAGGCCGGTCTTGAACTCCCGACCTCCAGGTGATCTGCCTGCCTCAGCCTCCCAAAGTTCTGGGATTACAGGCATGAGCCACTGTGCCCAGTCTGGTTTTTGTTTTTAATTCTGTTTCTGTGGTGAATCACATCTATTGACTTGTGTATATTGAACCATTCCTGCATCCCTGGGCTGAAACCCACTTGGTCATGGAGAATTATCTTTTTGATGTGCTATTAGATTTAGTTTGCTATATGTTGTTGAGGATTTTTGCATCTATGTTCATCAGGGATATTTGTCTATAGATTTCATTTTTTTTTAAGTAGGATAAGATTTCTTTTTTTTTAAATGTCCTTTCCTGGCTTTGGTATCAGAGTGATACTGGCTTCATAGAATGAGTTGGGGAAGATTCCTCCTTTCACAATCTTTTGGAATTGGTTCAGTAGGATTGGTACCAAAAATGTCTGCTAGAGTTTGGCTGTGAATCTTTCTGGCCTGGGCTTTTTTTTTCTTGGCAATCTCACTGCTTTTATTGGTCTGTTCAGGATTTCTATTTCTTTCTCATTCAAGCTAGGAGTGTTGTATATTTCCAGGAATTTATCTATTTCCTCTAGGCTTTCTAGTTTGTGTGCACAGAGTTGTTCATAGTAGTCTCAAATGATCTTTTGTATTTCGGTGGTGTTAGTTGTAATGTCTCCATTTTCATTTCTAATTGAGCTTATTTGAATCTTCTATTTTCCTGGTTTTTTTTCTTTCTGCCCAGGCTACAGTGTAGTGGTGTGATCTCGGCTCACTGCCACCTTGGCCTCCCAAAGTGCTGGGATTACAGGAGTGAGCCACTGTGCCGGGCCTTCTCTCTTATTTTCTTGGTTATTCTAGCTAATGGAATATTGATTTTGTTTATGTTTTCAAGGAAACACCTTTCTGTTTCATTGATCTTTTGTATTTTTCTTTCAATTTCATTTAGTTCTGCTCTGATCTTTGTTATTTCTTCTCTTCTGCTAGCTTCGGGTTTGGTTTATTCTTGTATCTCTATTTCCTGGAGGTATGACGTTAGGTTGTCAATTTGTGACCTTTCAGACTTTTTGATGTAGGCATTTAGCACTAAAAACTTTCCTCTCAGAACTGCTTTTGCTGTATCCCAAAGGTTTTGATATTTGATAACTTATGTCACTATTATTCATTTCAAATAATTTTATTTTATTTTATTTTGAGACAAGGTCTCATTCCATTGCCCACACCCACCTTTCCTTTTAACTTGAACAAACTGTTAAAAGCATTACATTTTTCTTTTATTGCAGATTTTTTCTTTTCTTTCTTCTTCTTCTTTTTTTAGATGGAGTTTTGCTCGTCTCCCAGGCTGGAGTGCAACGGCATGATCTTGGCTCACTGCAACCTCTGCCTCCTGGGTTCAAGTGATTCTCCCGCCTCAGCCTCCCAAGTAGCTGGGATTACAGGTGCCCGCCACCACACTCGGCTAATTTTTGTGTTTTTAGTAGAGATGGCGTTTCACCATGTTGGCTAGGGTGGTCTCTTGGCCAGGCTGGTCTTGAACTCTTGACCTAGTGATCCACCCGCCTCGGCCTCCCAAAGTGCTGGGATTACAGGCGTGAGCCACTGTGCCCGGCTTGTCTCAGTGTGTTTATATGTAAATGGGAAAAATAGAACACGTTGGGTCTCAGAAAACAGAACTCCAAAATATGGCACTTTGGCATGTTGAACTAAAGAAGCAGCCTCCAGCTGCTGCCTCCATGCCGCCACCATTTCTCAATCCTCTGTTCCTCCCAAAGCACAGGATGAGGCTATTCTCTGAAGTTCTCTTATCTACATAGAAACTGAAACTGCTGTAGAAGAACACAACTTTTAATTCTCTCCCTGGAATTTCATTAACCAGCGAAGATTAAAACTCATATCACAAAGGAAGACACCGAAAATTAAACACCACAGTAGAGACCAGATGAACTTTGTCCCACACTATGTTCTGTTGTCTGGTCCCATTTAGTTTCTTATTTTATTTATTTATTTTTGAGACGGAGTCTTGCCCTGTTGCCCAGGCTGGAGTGCTGTGGCACGATCTCAGCTAACTGTAACCTCTGCCTCCCGGGTTCAAGTGATTCTCCTGCCTCAGCCTCCCAAGTAGTTGGGATTATAGGCATGCACCACCATGCCCTGCTAATTTTTGTATTTTTAGTAAAGATGGGGGTTTCACCGTGTTGGCCAGGCTGGTCTCCAGCTCTTGACTTCAAGTGATCTGCCCACCTTGGCATCCCAAAGTGCTGGGATTACAGGCATGAGCCACCACGCTTGGCCCATTTAGTTTCTAATGATAATCATTTACTAACCATTTTGTGAGCATTGGGCCCACTCATTTCCCCTAAAAACGATTTACTACCAGCCGGGTGTGGTAGCTCATGCCTGTAATCCCAGCACTTTGGGAGGCCAAGGCAGGCAGCTCACCTGGAGGTCGGGAGTTGGAGACCAGCCTGATGAACATGGAGAAACCCCATCTCTACTAAAAATACAAAATTAGGCGGGCATGCTAGTGCATGCCTATAATCCCAGCTACTTGGGAGGCTGAGGCAGGAGAATCGCTTGAACCTGGGAGGTGGAGGTTGTGGTGAGCCAAGATCGCACCATTGCACTCCAGCCTGGGCAACAAGAGCAAAAGTCCATCTCAAAAAAAAAAAAAAGAAAGAAAGAAAGAAAGAATTTGGGGTGCGTCCATAGAGTAAAGTGAAAGCAAGTTTACTGGAGAAGTAAACAAAAGAATGGCTACTCCATAGGCAGAGCAGAGGTTTGGGCTGCTCCACTGAGTATACTTATAGTTATTCTTGATTTCATGATAAACAAAGGGTGGATTATTCACAAGTTTTCTGGGAAAGACATGGGGATTTCCCAGAATTGAGGGCTTCTCCCCTTTTTAGACTCTACAGGGTAACTTCTCAAGTTGCTATGGCATTTGTAAACTGTCATGGCACTGGTAGGATGTCTACTATAATGCATGCTAATGCATTATAACTAACATATAATGGGCAACAAGGAGACCAGGGGTCAGTGAGTAGACCAGAGGTCACCATCCTGGTTTTGGTGGGTTTTGTCTAGCTTCTTTACTGCATCTTATCAGTGGAGTCTTTATGATCTGTATCTTGTGCAGGCTTCCTGTTTCACCATGTGACTAAAAACACCTAGCTTCCTGGGAATGCAGCACAGCAGGTCTCAGCCTTATTCTACCCTATTCAAGATGGAGTCACTGTGGTTCAAATGCCTGACAGTTATTTCTATCTTGATGCCCCCATAGGTACTTCCAATTCGACATGCCCCAACCAAGCATATCTTTCTCTCAAAAATTGCTCCCATTCCTGTGTTTCCTAACTTTCTGAAATTTCTACCATATTGCTGAAGTCAAAATTCTCAAAGTTATCTTGGATTCTTCCCTCTCCTTTAGTCCCACATTTAATTAATTACTAAGTCTTGTTAAATTTTACTCCTAAATAATTATAGTATGTGCTTTTTTCTTATAGTGCTGCTCTTCCGTGGTTCAGATCCTTGTTTTTTGTTTGTTAGTTTGTTTTGAAACAGAGTTTCGATCTTGTTGCCCAGGCTGGAATGCAATGGTGCAATCTTGGCTCACTGCAACCTCTGCCTCCCAGGTTCAAGTGATTCTCCTGCCTCAGCCTCCTGAGTAGATGGGATTACAGGCATGCGCCACCACGCCTGCCTCATTTTGTATTTGTAGTAGAGACGGGGTTTCTCCATGTTGGTTAGGCTGGTCTCAAACTCCTAGACTGAGGTGATCCGCCCACCTCGGCCTCCCAAAGTGGTGGGATTACAGCCATGAGCCACTGCACCCGGCCCAGATCCTTGTTTTTACCGTACTATTGCAATATCTTCTTTGCTAGTCTCACCTTCCTCCAATTGAACCTGAACACTTTTGTCAGAGAATTTGCTTAATACTCAGGGCTGATTATAGTTCTCCTTAGCTCAAAAGTGTGTAATAGCTTCCTATTGCCTACAGAATTGAGAAAAGAAAAAAACTTTCATTTGAGGAATGTGAGGCCTTTTAAATTATAAGGCACAGAGAGACATTAAAATAATACAGGAATTAGGCTCATGCCTATAATCCCAACACTTTGCGAGGCCGAGGTGGGCAGATCACTTGATGCCAGGAGTTCAAGACCAGCCTGGACAACATGGCAAAACCCTGTCTCTACTAAAAATACAATTAGTTAGGCTTGGTGGCGCATGCCTGTAATCCCAGCTACACAGGAGGCTGAGACAGGAGAATCACTAGAACCCAGGAGGCAGAGACTGCAGTGAGGTGAGATCGTGCCACAGCATTCCAGCCTGGGTGACAGAGCAAGACTCTGTCTCAAAATAAATAAATAAATAAATAAATAAATAAATAAATAAATAAATAAGATACTGGAATCAGGTGGTACTTTCCCCTTGAGCTATGTATTCATCTCCTGAAACTGCTTGCTATTGCCACAAGTAGCTACAAATTAATCCAATAATGCTGCACCAGATGCTATAACCCACACCCTATATCTTAACAATGTATAGATCATTCATTAATCAATGTTATTCCTGTAAACCAATGAGAATTCCTCACAAACAACTTTGAGCCCACTTCCTATCCCCCTTTTTTTGCCTTTAAAAATCTACTTGCAACTCCTCCTGATTGGAGTGTACATTCAGGGCAACTTGTATCTATACTCCTGGGTTGCAATTCTAAAGCTTGGCTCAAATAAACTCTCTACTTATATTAATTTTACCCCAGCTTTTTCCTTTTAGGTGGACAGAATAATGAAACCTAAAACCTCTCCTTGACATAAATAGCTTTTCATAATTTGACCTCTGCTTATCTGTTTAGTATTTTCTTATCCATTACTTTTTCCTGTCTTAATCTGTAATATTCAAACTAGTTGCATTTGTCAGAATATACGATGTTCTCTCATGATTTATGTACATGCTGTTCTGCCTGAAATAATTCCTTGTTTCTTGCTCTTCGACTTGTCCTTCAAGTAAAGTCTTACTCATGCTTTAAATTTTGGCTCTCACTCAGCAGATGGGGCTGGAGTGAAAAAAAAAATTTGGCTCAAACCTACCTACTTCATGAAGTCTACCCTGACTCACTTAGAACCCCGCCTATTCTATCAGTGCTCTTTTAAACCACAGTTTATTTTTAATTTGCTTGCATATTTGTTTTTTCAGGTTTACTTCCCCAATGGAAAAAGACTAATTTTTTTTCCTGCTATCTCCAGCAGTTATTATAGTGCATGGCAACAAGAGCAACTGAGATTTTTCTTGATTAAAGATACCATTTTTTTTTGAGTCGGGGTCTTGCTCTGTTGCCCAGGCTGGAGTGCAGTGGCGTGGTCTCAGCTCACTGCAACTTCTGCCTCCCGGGTTCAAGGGATTCTCCTGCCTCAGCCTCCCGAGTAAATGGGACTACAGACACATGCTACCACACCTGGCTAATTTTTGCGTTTTTAATAAGAGGCAGGGTTTCACTGTCTTGGCCAGGCTGGTCTTGAACTCCAGACCTCGTGATCCACCCGCCTCGGACTCCCAAAGTGCTGGGATTACAGGTGTGAGCCACTGCACCCAGCCTGAAGAGACTCTTAAGGTCTAAGGAAGTTTTCCAGGAGTGGGTGATGTAGCAAATAAGGTAAATCATTCCCCCTCCCACTAGTTTTCCAAGTTTCTTTCAAAACCTAGCAGGCAGTTCACTATTCTTTCCTTATCTACCACTTTGGGTAGAATTGACAATTCCCTTCTTTGTCCTCCTAATGAATGTGTTATGTCCTATCCTAGCACCAATCATGTTTAAGTGTGTATCCCAAGCATTTGGGACATTAGGCTCACCATTACAGGGGAGGAAACCCTCCTAGGTTCTTCAGCTGGTGTATAAACTAAATTGATACCAGTCAGGTTAACAGGAGAAAAAGTTTTAATTACGTATGTATGAACAAGAGTCCCACAAAATATGAGACTCAAAGAAGGGCCAGATGTTTGACACTTATATTACATCCTGACCTCAGAAAGGAAGTGGGGCCCGGCATGGCGGCACGGACCTGTAATCCCAGCTACTCAGGAGTCTGAGGCAGGAGGATCCTTGAGCTCAGGAGTTGGACGCCAGCCTGGGCAACACAGCAAGACCAGTCTCTTCAAAATAAAAGTGGGGTTTGGGGCTTCCAGGAGTGGTGGAGACAAGTTAAGAGACGATAAGAGGAGAAAATATAAGGTGAATAAAGGTTGACTTTTATGCAGATAAAAGTATCTCAGATGATACAAGTTGACTAGCAGCAGCTCTCTTTCTGGTAAGATTCCTTTAATTATGAAAATTTCCTTTAGAAATGTAAATTTCTCTTTACAAAGGAAGAGTTATTCTTTATTTTAGGCAGTAGTGGGATAAGTGAAGCATTTTCCTGTGGTGGCTGGATCTTAATTTATTTTGCTAAAAGACATCAATATGCCAGAGTGGCGTATTTTGGGGTGGCATATTCTGGACTCCTTCAGTTATAATCTGGGGTAGTGTGTCCTGAGCCCCAACACAATGAAATCAATCAACGTTCATCCTAACTAAAGGGGCTTTCTTAAACATTCTAGAACCTCACCATCATGCACAGACCATAAAAAATCCTTTACAATTCAACCCAAAGGATCGTAAACGCGGCTTCCTCCAGGCACTTTTAATTGTCCTTAGACAGATGGCCAAAGCCTGGTTATGGGAACCGCATATGCTAAGAGAAAGCTGACTACAGCGCCAAGAAAATGATGATTGGCTGCTGGGGCTCAGAAGTTGCATGTTCTCCTCTGGCCAAGGCAGGCTCTAGGAAACTGCTGAAGGTTCAGTTTTTGAAATACGGTTTTTGCATCGTAAAGAAAAAAGATCAACCTATCAGGAAGAACCGAGCACATCCAATCACCAATCAAGAGCGGGAAAGAAGCCAAAGCCTGGGGATACCCACGCACCAACGAGGACGTCATTCTCCAGCCCCCGCCAATGAGCAGCGGGACAGGGGGCGGGGCAATAGGCGGACCCATTGCCCTAGAAAACAAACAAGCTGCGGTACAACTGTCCTCACCAGCCCTCGGCTTCCGAGTCACTGCAGCCAACCCCTCAGCAAGGTGCTGATTTAATGCTTTCCATGCTCTCTGCGTGGGGCTAGTTACAGTGAAGTATCCCCTTCCCACTAGAGTAAGGCACTTCTTTCCAGTGCCTTCCCGAGAACCGCAGAAAGCACACTGGAACTTCGAGCTTTCTATCTTCACAGGAACCGGGAGCCGCGCGCTACCTGAGGGGGAGGGGCGGCCCTGGTACGCAGGCGCGCATGCTTGGCGGGGGGGGGGGGCGAGGCTGTGGCGGCCCGAGGTAACCTGGGAGCTGTATTTCTTACGCCGGCAAAACCGCCCAGGCCGCTGAGGCCTTCGTGACTTCATTTCCCAGGAGCCTCCGCGACCATGGGGCGGGCCAGTGAGTTCGCTAATGAGCTCGAGGAAGCCACGGCGCGGCCCACCAGGTTCCAAAACAAGGAAATGAAGGGGGGAGGCGGGACTGGGGGTGCCTGCGGGAGCCGCCGCCGCCGTCGCGGAGGAGGAGGAGGAAGAGGTGGAGGAGGTGGCTGCTGCGGCCGCCGAGGAGTCCCTTGCTGAAGGCGGACCGCGGAGCGGCGGGCGGCGGGCGGCGCGCGCGCGCGCTAGAGGCGGCTGTTGGAGAAGTGGAGCGGCGGTCGCGGGGGGAGGAGGAGGAGGGACTGAGCGGCGGCGGCCCCCGCGTCCCGTGCCTCTATGGGGGAAGCAGACAATGGATTATGATTTCAAGGCGAAGCTGGCGGCGGAGCGGGAGCGGGTGGAGGATTTGTTTGAGTACGAAGGGTGCAAAGTGGGACGCGGCACCTACGGTCACGTCTACAAGGCGAGGCGGAAAGATGGGTAAGAGCAGGGGCGGGAGGAGTAGGCTCGCTCGGCTCCTCGCCCTACCCGCGACCCGGCGGGATGGGTGGGTCGGATCCCAGTCGGGCCGTGCCCGAGGGGCGAGGCGGAGGGGGTCGCGGGGTTGCGTCCGGACACCGACTCCGAGGGGCGCCCGTTCCGCCCGCCTCCGCCGCGCGGCCCCGTCGCGTCCCTCGAACTCCCGCGGCGCAGCCCGGTCCGAGGCGTCGGTCCCGTCCCAGAGGGGCGCCCTCCGAGTGCTCGGAGACGGCGGGGGGACTCGAGTTGGGACCGTGGTGGAGGAGGAGTTTGTGGGGTCTGGTCTTTTGGGGGAACGCAGCGGGCAGGCAGAGCTCCGCTGCGGAGTTGCCGCTCCGGCCCTGGGTAGTGACGGTCGTTGTGGAACTTCCAATCGGCTGAGCGCCTCGCGGGGGCGGCGGTTTGAAACCTCGCCGGGGAGCCTGTCGGGCGAACGCGGCCTGGGGTCCTCGCCAGCCCCGCGGCTCTGACCCGCTGGGCACCGCCGCCCCCAGCAGCGATCTCCGCCCTTCGGGCTGGCCGGCCCGTTGGCCCCTCTATGCAGTCCTCCCATCCCTGTTGTATGCCCGGCGTCCCGGGTTTCTCATTCTCACATTCTGAATTGCGTACCTTCCCCCTTCGAAGGAGACCTGATGGGCTAGCTGCGTTTCGCAAGCGGCAACTTAAGAGTTGGCTAAATTCTCTGCTACCCACCCTTTACCTCGCAGCCCCTTGGGTATCTTGGGTATTATGTCCTCCACTCCATCCTCTGCCAGATGACTGTGGGCTGGGGCTTATGGAGTACCTATATTATCAAGAAGGGAATACGGAGTGACAGAGCTGGGCCTGAACCTTTGTTTTCCTAGGAGTTGAGGGAGAACTGTAGGAACACCTTGAGAAGCCTTTACTGGTTGTCCTCTTAAGAAGAGCTGGATAATGTACTGAGAATACCTGTCCTTCCTTGGTCCTGGAGGGCAGACAGCAGCTACAGCAGGACTGGTGGAACCAGCTTCCTGGCAGGAATTACCCTCCCCCAAAGCTAGGGACCCAGGAAGATGCCATGTCCAGCATAGACTTTAAAGAGAGTCAAACTCTACGGAAGAGGATTGTAACGGACCATTTCTGAATAAAGTGATGATCAGCCACAATGACATTAGTAAAATTTGAAGTGCCGCTTATCTTTGTGCGCGCTGTTATAATTTGATGTGGTTGGTATATGAACTCTAGGACTAAAGTACGTTGTGTGCGTATGCACTAACTTCATAAAACAACTCTATAAAGTTTTGTCATAAGGTATCGTGAAAATTGCAAAGTGCTGTCCAAGTGTAAAGGATTATTATTATTGCAGAATTTTTTTTTCTCTTGTAACTGAACAGGCCTTAAGGTACTCAGTTGTTTCTCATAATTCCTTTAATTACCAGGTGTCCTTGAATGCTTATCATGGAATGTGAGATACTATAATTAACATATTTTGGTTTTGGAATATCCACTCCACCTGTTATACTAGTGTTCTTGTGGGAATTTTATCAGATATATTTGGGGAAAGCACATCCAGTTTTCCTGTTTGGACATTGTTAATAAATCTGAGGTGGGTTTTTCCCATACTCCTCATGCTAACTTTGTGGTATACTTTTGGTTTTAAAAAATGTATCTTAGTGTTTTTTTTGTTAAAATAGCTTTCTTTTATTAGGGAACTTTTGAGAAGTTAAAAATTATGCTTCTGAATTGTATTTGAATAGTATGGGCTTACAACAAAAAACCAGATAATTCCTGCTTCTATTCTTTTTGAATATTTTTCCCCTCTAATAAAGTACTTCATTCGAATACACTTCCTTTTTGAGTGAAATTTGTTAATTAGAATTAATAAAGCTTCTTTACTAGAGTAAGATTAGTTTGTGTGTCTTCAAAATATAATGCTCTTTTTTTCTAAAAAAAACCTCAGGATCTGAAAGCATTAGTTTAAATCACTGTATTACGTATAAGAAAAACCGTAATAAAGGCTTTTTTCCTGGATGAAAGATCTGGTTGAGATTTGCAACTTTACAGTAAACACCCACGTCTCTTGTGGGTTGGTAGTGGGATTAGTTTTATGTTCATCGATACCAGCAATTTGAAAGAACATCTGTGTCCTTTGGGTTCATGTTAAATTTTTTTTTTTTTTTTTTACTGTTTTAAACTGTGGGCAGATTTGCATAGTAAAGGATTTTACACTCCGATCATGGTAGATTACAGTTTAGCTCTTTCTAGATTTTATTTTGGTTAACTCAGAAAATGCATAATGCTATTTTAGGGAGCCAGAAATCACATAGGTTACATTAAAGAGAAATGATTCTGGTATATATAATGTAGTATATAACCGAAACGTTGTTCAGGTCTTTAGAAGAAACATTAGAAGAAATAAAATATCATTAGAAAAGTTTAATACTACAGTTTGCAAAATGTTATTTCCCTTGAAGTATGACTTTAGGCAATATTAATTATATCACATAAATTTATAAGAGGCTGGAAATGCAAGATTTACATCTGAGTTTTTCACCTTTAATTAAAAATGTTCTCTGGGTCGGGTGCGGTGGCTCACGCCTGTAATCCCAGCACTTTGGGGGGCTGAGGCGGGCGGATCACGAGGTCAGGAGATCGAGACCATCCTGGTGAACATGGTGAAACCCCGTCTCTATTAAAAATACAAAGGAAGTTAGCCGGGCGTGGTGGCGGGTGCTTGCAGTCCCAGCTACTCGGGAGGCTGAGGCAGGACAATGGCGTGAACCCGGGAGGTGGAGCTTGCAGTGAGCCGAGATCCCGCCACTGCACTCCAGCCAGGGCGACAGAGCGAGACTCTGTCTCAAAAAAAAAAAAAAAAAAAAAAAGTTCTTTGTTCACCTTTTTGTTTTGCAGGAAGAGGCTTTTGACCCAACTCTCCTTTTTATTTAATATTTATACTTTTGAATATTTTTTGTAGAGACAGGGTCTTGCTCTGTTGCCAGAGCTAGTCTTGAACTACTGGGCTCAAGTGATCTTCCTGTCTCAGCCTCCCAAAATGCTGGGATTACAAGTGTGAGCCACCATGCTGGACCTCCAACTCTCTTTTACTTAAAAAAAAAAAAAATCCGATTTAAAAGTTGTTCTTTTTTTGTTTTTTCGTTTTACAGACAGGGTCTTGCTGTGTTGTTCAGGTTGGTCTTGAACTCCTGGCTTCCCAAAGTGCTGGCATTACAGGCTCATGCCACCGCACCCAGCCAAATGTTACTCTTCAAGAGAAACAAGTTCAGAATATTTCTGAACTTTTTAATACAAGCAAGAATTCATAAAATAAATTTTCTTCATTATTAAGAAGTCGCACATGACAATTTATGGTTACAAATTTCAAGACTGCATTTTTCCAGTTAGAAACATTTAAAAATTTGATCGACAAAGGAATATTGTTAAAAAGTTCTTTTGTTGGCCGGGTGCCGTGGCTCACACCTTTAATCCCAGCACTTTGGGAAGCCGAGGCAGGTGGATCACCTAAGACCAGGAGACCAGCCTGGCCAACAAGACGAAACCCCGTCTCTTCTAAAAATACAAAAATTAGCCGAGCGTGGTGCCGCGCATGGCTGACACAGCTTACAGAGTTTGTTTTGTCAGGGTTTCAAATGAGTGGTTGATGACTACATAACTTAATGTATGTCATGAAATTCTTCACAATGAGTACATGTAGATGCATATAGCTAATAGGTACAATGGTATTTGCCTGTGTTTGATGGGTTTTTCACTATCGGTTTGTAGTTAGATTATTGTATTTGCATTTTTGTTGGACACTTACAGAAGATTAAAGATTTGTCAGTATCATCAGAGGATTAGAACTTTCCAAAGTTTTAGATCATCTAGTTCAATTTCCTCTTTTTACAAATGAGAAACCTAGAGCTTTGAGAAGTTAACTGTCATGCTCATAGTGTCACAGCAGAGATAGCCTGTAATCCACATCTAACTCAAGAGTTCTTGCATTTTCCTTCCTAATACCATGGGAGGAAAAACAAAAAAAGGCCATCTTACCTCCAGTCTTGATAACTTACTGTATAAACTTTTTTCCATGCCAAAAGTGTATTTATACAAAAAAAAATATGGAAAAGGGAAATTATCACATATACAGGACATTTACAAAGTGGGAGTGCAGGACTGTAGATTCTACTACATGTAGCTGCTGCTTTTCTTTTTTCTTTTTTTTTTTTTTGAGATGGAGTTTGCTCTTGTTGCCCAGGCTGGAGTGCAATTGTGCGATCTCAGCTCACTGCAACCTCTGCCTCTTGGGTTCCAGCGATTGTCCTGCCTCAGCCTCCCGAGTAGCTGGGATTACAGGCATGCGCCACCACGCCTGGCTGATTTTGTATTTTTAATAGAGATGGGGTTTCTCCATGTTGGTTAGGCTGGTCTCGAACTCCCAACCTCAGGTGATCCACCTGCCTCGGCCTCCCAAAGTGCTGGGATTATAGGCGTGAGCCAACTTACCCGGCCATGCTGCTGCTTTTCATCTGTTTTTTTCTTCATCCTCACTGTCAACACTTTTGGCCATTATTTCTGATTTGGATAGTAGCTGATTGGTCTCTCACTATAGTCCAAGATCCAAATTGCTGCTAGTGTCATTTTCCTATAAAATCAATCATGTCATATCTCTTTTTGGAAAGCTATACGTTTGCTATGGCTTATACTATCAGATCCAATCTCATCTCTTTCTCTCCTCTCCTTGCATGATTCATACTTGAGACTTAGATCCAATTTTAATTCCGTAGTTTGTCATGTAAAGACATTTGCATTCAGACCCTGAAGTCTGTAGTCTTTATACCTGCCACCATTTCTTTTTTCCAGTTGCATTTAAGCTATATACTTCTGTAGCATTGAACTCGTATTTTCTGGTACTTAAGTCCTTTCATGTCTCATTTTCTTTGTTCTACATTCGCTCTAGAATGGTGTTGCTGTGCCATTCTTCCCTCCCCCTTTTCCCTTACCCTTACAAACCTGTCAAACTCATACTTCAATACCCAACTCAAATAGCTTTCCTCCTTGAAGCCTTCTCTTAATCACTTGGTGTACTCCTCAGCTGTGTTTCTACCCCTTTGTTCTTACATATGTAAAGTCACTGTAAGTGATACTAATATGCCTCATAAATTACTAGCTGCAAAAGGATCATCATTCTATGTCCAGTGCCTTGTACAGAGTTGGTCACATAATACACAAAATTATATTCAATTAAAAATGCCTTTAATTGGTAAAGATGCTCCACTGATTTTAAAAGCAGACCAAATTCCTTTAAAAACACAAGTTTATTTACTTTTCTTAAAAAACTATGTTTTCAGTAATTGCTTTGAAAGCCTGAAATACAGTAATGTTATATGAAATAGGTGGTTAGATGTAAATACTTCTAATGTATTTTTTCTAAGAAATGTACTGCTTTTCCAAACAGTTGATAAATTTCGTTTTTCATTTTTTTCCCTTGAGACTGTCTCACTCTATCACCAAGGCTGGAGTGCTGTTGTGTAGTCGTAGCTGACTGTAGCCTTGAACTCCTGGGCTCAAGTGATCCTCCTGCCTCAGGCCCCTGCGTAGCTAGGACCACAGATGCACGTGCTGGCTAATTTTTGTTGTCGTTTTGTAGAGACGAGGTCTCACTGTGTTCACTGTGTTGCCCAGGCTGGTCTCGAACTCCTGGGCTCCAGTGATCCTTATGCTTCAGCCTCCCAAAGTGCTGGGATTACAGACATGAGTCACGGTGCCCGGCCCATTTCTTTTTTTTTTTTGAGATGGATGGAGTTTTGCTGTCTCCCAGGCTGGAGTGCAGTGGCGCAATCTCGGCTCACTGCAAGCTGCGCCTCCTGGGTTCATGCCATTCTCCTGCCTCAGCCTCCCTAGTAGCTGGGACTACAGGCGCCCACCACCATGCCCGGCTAATTTTTTTTTTTTTGTATTTTTAGTAGAGATGGGGTTTCCCCGTGTTAGCCAGGATGGTCTAAATCTCCTGACCTCATGATCCACCCGCCTCGGCCTCCCAAAGTGCCGGGATTACAGGTGTGAGCCACCACGCCTGGCCCCATTTCTTTGAACAGATATTAGATATTGCTAAGGAAAATAGGCGTATTTTTGAGAAATAAATATTTTCTCTTAGGCCAGCTCTTTTAGAATTGCTAGACTAGTAATCTGTCTTCTGTGCTTTTACTAGCTATTTTATAGAGATGCTTAGAAAATACCAGTATTTAAATACATTTTAGGACAAATTTTGGTTTTATGGGTTTATGGTAAAAAATTAAGTATCTTTAACACTTAGTAAATGAAGTAGACATCTGTTTATGTTTAACTAGTTTGTCATTTTTGTAATGCAAGCCTTCAAAAACTTTTTGAGGCCTAAGGGAAATTAATGTGTTCTTTTTCAATGAAATTTGATAATCTAGAGCAGTGATCAGCAAACTTTTTCTGGCAGATACTAAATATTTTAGGCCTTTTGGGCTTTACTGTCTCTGGTGCAATTACTCAACTCTATTGTAGTGCCAAAGCATCGACAGATAATACGTAAACCAGTATGGATAAGGATGGCTGTGTTCCAGTAGACCTTTATTTATACAAATAAGCAGTTGGCTGAATTTAGTCTGCAGGCTATAGTTTGCTGACTCTTGGTGTAGAGCAGTGATGTCCAATAGAACTTTCTGCAGTGATCTGAAAATGTTTAGCATCCGTGCTGTCCAGTATGCTAGCCACAAGCCACACATAGGTATCGATTACTGGAATGTAGTTAGTGTGATTGAGAAACTAATTAGTAGCTATCACATTGGACTGTGTAGGTTTAGAGTCTTTGGATGAGTGGCTTAGCAACAAATAATTCTCTGATCCATCAGGTGACCTTTCAATAAAAATGTTTAAATCAGGGTGTGGATAAATAGGAAAACTGTTATGTCTTTTTTCAAGTTACAGGAGAAATATTAAGGCTGAAATAGCTTGATAAAGCAAACCAGTACTTGAAGAACTATCAATTTATGAATGGAATCAAGGATATTTAACTACTTTTTCAAAAAAGTATTTTATGGCCGGATGAGGTGGGAGGATTGCTTGAGCCCAGGAGTTTGAGGCTATAGTGAGCTATGATGATGCCATTGCACTTCAGCATGGGCAGCAGAACAAGACTCTCTTAAAAAAAAAAAAAAGTATTATAAAAAAAAGTTTGTAAATAGTATATGTGTGTAAAAATATACAATGTGGCTGGGCATGGTGGCTTATCCCTATAATCCCAGCTCTTTGGGGAGGCCGAGGTGGGCAGATCACTTGAGGCAAGGAGATCAAGGCCAGCCTTGCCAACAGCGAAAACTCCGTCTTTACTAAAAATACAAAAAATTAGCCGGGCGTGGTAGTACACACCTGTAATCCCAGCTACTCGGGAGGCTAAGGCACAATAATTGCTTGAACCTGGGAGGTGGAAGCTGCAGTGAGCTAATATTGCACCACTGCACTCCAGCCTGGGTGACAGAGTGAGACTCTGTTTCAATAAAACAAAAATAACAAAAAACCACCAGTGTAATGTAAGTCATCCCTTTCCCAGCCATTCTTTCCCTTTTTTAGGGGCAGTCATTCTTGGTTGTCCTTTAAGAGGATTTTCTTTTGGGGTATGTGCGTGTGTGTTAACGATGTCATTAAATATGACATGCTAGTGTGCTGCACACTTTTCTATTTTTAGATCATGGCTCACTGCAGCTTTGGCTGCCTGGGCTCAAGCAAGTCTGTCTCTTGGGCTCAAGCGATTGTTTCACCTCAGCCTCCTGAGTAACTGGGACTACAGATGTGGGCCATGCCCAACTTTTTTTTTTTTTTTTTTTTAATTATTTGTAGAGATGAGGTCTTGCTACGTCTCTCAGTCTGGTCTTGAACTCCTGGCCTCAAGTAATCCTCCTACCTTGATCTCCCAAAGTGCTGGGGTTACAGGCATAAGCCATCATGCCTGGCCCTATTTTTATTTTTGTTTTTATTTATTTAATGTATTTATTGAGACGGAGTCTTTCTCTGTCACCCAGGCTGGAGTGCAGTGGGAAGATCTTGGCTCACTGCAACCACCACCTCCCAGGTTCAAGCAATTTTCCTGCCTCAGCCTCCTGAGTAGCGGGGACCACAGGCACATACCACTATACCTGGCTAATTTTTTGTATTTTTAGTAGAGACGGTGTTCACCATGTTGGCCAGGCTGGTCTTGAACTCCTGACCTCAAGTGATCCATCTGCCTCAGCCTCCCAAAGTGCTGGGATTACAGGCATGAGCCACTGTGCTTGGCCCATATTTTAAATCTTAAACATTGCTTAAACATTATGACATATCTATATACAGAGATGCCTTGTTTCTCTTAATAGTTTTGTGTATCTCATTGTATTGACTTACATCATTGGCTGTCTCCAGTCTTGCTAGTACTAACACTGAAGTGAATATCCTAGTAAGCACAGCATTTTGTACCTATTAATGTGTCTGTAAGTTAAAGTCCTAGAAGCCGTTTACCTTTGGAAGTAATGGCTTGGAATGGTTTACTAATATGGTGATGTATAAGATAGAAATATCTGAAGACTGGAGATGGGGGGGGGTTGGCTAAGAATAAGGAAGTGAAATGTTAAGACAATAATAATTTTTTTTTTTTTTTTTTTTTTTTTTTTTGAGATGGAGTTTCACTCTTCTTGCCCAGGCTGTTGTGTGATGGCACGATCTTGGCTCACTGCAACCTCTGCCTCCCGGGTTTAAGCGATTCTCCTGCCTCAGCCTCCCAAGTAGCTGGGATTACAGGAATGTGCCACCATGCCCAGCTAATTTTGTATTTTTTAGTAGAAACAGGGTTTCATCATGTTGGCCGGGCTGGTCTCGAACTCTTGACCTCAGGTGATCTGCCCACCTCGGCCTCCCAAAGTGCTGGGATTACAAGCGTCAGCCACTGCACCCAGCTGACAGTGATAATTAACACATAAAAATGAGCTATAAATCATTTGTTAAAGGAAGTACAAGTTACTTTCTTTCTTTCTTTTTTTTTTTTTTTGAGAAGTGTTATCCAGGCTGGGGTACAGTGGCACGATCTTGGCTCACTGTACCTCTGCCTCCTGGGCTTAAGCTACTTTCTCATGGCTACTGTTTTAGGAGCATGGAAAAGGCATGTCTCTGAGTTTTACATAGGAAGAGTAGATCCATGGAAAGGTTTTTAATGCAATCTATGTCAGTGTTGATGAATTAAGTATTTTTATTTTTTAAAGTATATAAAATATAGTGTCCTACATTTTTAAACTTAATATGCTAGACAAATAAGTTCATATGTGGTGTTATAAATTGTGTACAGTTGACTGTTGGACAGCAGGAGTTTGAACTGCATGGGTCCACTTAAAACCTGCGTATATGAGGGCCAACTTTTTGTATAGGTGGGTTCTCCAGGGCCAACTGCAGGACCTGAGTATGTGTGGGTTTTGGTATATGCAGGGGTCCCGGAACCAACCCTTCAGGTATACTGAGGGACATCTATTTGTTTTGAAAAATTATTCTATAGTGCAGGGTTAGATGACAATATAGAAGATTTTAAAACAATATATTACAATTTGCAGTTTTCTTGGTGGTAAACTATTAGAGTATTTGGATGTTTAAAAACTAATGTGTTTTTTTAAAGATCAACTTGTTATAATGTTGTGACTATATAATATTAGTGCTACTTTGGGATTCTAAAACAAAAGGACAAGATGAACAACTACCATGACAATTTCTTTAAAACCAGTAGTATCTAGAACCATAAAGAAGTAGCAGACAAAGCTATTTAAAGTTTTTTGTCCATTTATAAATAGCCGATAGTCCAACACTTCCTGTAATAGCTGTTTTGAATGTGCACTGTACAGGATAAAAGAGAGTCTCAAGAGAGAAGACAGGATGTAATTCAGGATACAAGTGTGCAGCAGTAGTTATTTATTGAGGGTTTGAGTTCTTATCCAGAAGTGAGTGATCAAAGAGAAATAAAAACCTGTAAAGTCCTCAAATAACAGGTGTCTTTTTTTTTTTGTTTGTTTTGAGACGAAGTCTTGTTCTGTCGCCCAGGTTGGAGTGCAAGTGGCGCTATCTCGGCTCACTGCAAGCTCCGCCTCCCGGGTTCACGCCATTCTACTGCCTCAGCCTCCGGAGTAGCTGGGACTACAGACGCTCGCCGCCACGCCCGGCTAATTTTTTTTGTATTTTTAGTAGCGACGGGGTTTCACCGTGTTAGCCAGGATGGTCTCGTTCTCCTGACCTCGTGATCCGCCTGCCTCGGCCTCCCAAAGTGCTGGGATTACATGTGTGAGCCACCGCGCCCGGCAACAGGTCTTTATAAAATATCTTTAACTTGGCGGGGTGTGGTGGCTCACGCCTGTTATCCCAGCACTTTGGGAGGCCGAGGTGGGCGGATTACGAGGTCAGTTCGAGACCAGCCTGGCCAATATGGTGAAACCCCGTCTCTACTAAAAAATACAAAAATTAGCCCAGCGTGGTGGCACGCACCTGTAGTCCCAGCTACTCAGGGGTCTGAGGCAGGAGAATCGCTTGAACCTGGGAGGCAGAGGTTTCAGTGAGCCGAGATCACGCCATTGCACTCCAGCCTGGGCCACAGAGTAAGACTCCATCTCAAAAATAAAAAAGAAAAAAAAATCTTTAACTTGAACTATAATAAGTCTTGCTAAAGGAAAAATACACTCTTCTTATAGAGGCTTTAAACCTATTGTGTATTTTCTATTTAAAAACATTTTTTTCGGTGAGGGTTTGTGATGGATGATCTCAGTTACTAAGCTGAATGTGATTAGGGAATGGATTTATTTACCAAGTAGGCCAGTTAACTTTGTTTTGTTCTGTAGTTATAGAACAAAACCTATTCATGGCAAAGTGTTTTGCTGATATTTGTAGATATTTAAATTTGGACAGAAAGGTAAGTCCATGGTTTCTGGAAAACTCCCTCCCTCCGTCCCTTTCTCTCTTTCTCTCTTTTCTTTTCCTTTCATTCTGTATTTCTTTCTTTCTTCTCTTTCTTTTCTTGAGACAGGGTCTTGCTCTTATCACCCAGGCTGAAGTGAAAGTGGTGCAGTCACAGCTCGCTGTAGCCTGGACTTCCTGTGCTCAAATGATCCTCCCATCTCAGCCTCTTGAGTAGCTGGGACTACAGGCATGTTACCACCATGCCTGATTAGTTCTTGCATTTCTTGTAGAGACAATGGATTTTTCCATGTTGCCCAGACTGGTCTCGAACTCCTGGGCTCAAGCCATCTACCCGCTTTGGCCTCCCAAAGTGCTGGGATTACAAGTGTAAGCCACTGCACCCAACCTCAGTGTAGTTATTGTAATTGCATTTTAAGAGTGACTTAAACACTGAGTAAATCCTATTATTTTAGGATTTAGGTGCAAATTTAAAAAAGGACTTTTCTGTTTTCTGAAAGGTTTTATGTAATTTGCTTGTCTTACTTACAAAACCAGAATTCTATTAACTGATTTTTCAGCAATCTGTTGATCTTTGTTGTATATTTGTATCAAAGTGGAAATAATTTTATGCTATTAAAATTATGAAACAATGGTTACACATGGTAAAAAACTTAGTATACTTGTATATAAAATGAAAAGTAAAAGTCTAGGCTGGACGCGGTGGCTCACGCCTGTAATCCCAGCACTTTGGGAGGCCAAGGCGGGTGGATCACGAGGTCAGGAGATCGAGACCATCCTGGCTAACACAGTGAAACCCCGTCTCTACTAAAAATACGAAAAATGAGCCGGGCATGGTGGCAGGCTCCTGTAGTCCCAGCTACTCAGGAGGCTGAGGCAGGAGAATGGCGTGAACCTGGGAGGCGGAGGTTGCAGTGAGCCTAGATGGCGCCACTGCCCTCCAGCCTGGGCTACAGAGCAAGACTCTGTCTCAAAAGAAAAAAAAAAAAAGTCAAAGCCTTCCTTCTTACTGTCTGTGCCGGAGACCGTCCTTGTCACATCTCAGAGGTAACCAGTGTTAACCATTTCTGTTTAAGTTTTGCTGTTGCTTACTGTTGCTTACCATTATAACTTTAAATAATATGCATATAATTCTGCTTCTTGATTTATCAACTTTAGGCAGTTTTTGTTAAGTTTCCGTCAGAAAAGCTGAGCAATTTCGTGAAATCCTACAACCCCCTTTTGTTTTCTCATCCTAACCTTCAAATTTATTGCTTCTATTTTAATTTGTTTCTAGTAAATACTTTTATGGCTTTAAATTATAAACTTAAATTTCTTTTTCATTATGTATCAATTTAGATACTATCTCTGATGTCAATGTGAATTTTTTTTCTTCTTTTAAATTTTAGATTTGGGGATACATGTGCAGGTTTGTTACATGGGTAGGTTTGTTACATGGGTATATTGCATAATGCTGAGTTTGGGCTTCTATTGAACCCATCACCAAATAGTGAACATAGTACCCAGTAGGTAGCTTTTCAACCCTTTCCCCTCTGTTTTTCCCCTTTTGGAGTCCCCAGTGTCTATCGTTCCCATCTTTATGTCTGTGTGTACCCATTGTTTAGCTCCCACTTATAAGTGAGGACATGTGGTATTTAATTTTCTGTTTTCTTACTTATTTCACTTAGGATAATGGCCTCCAGCCCAACCCATGTTGCTGCAAAGGACATGATTTCATTCTTTTTTATGGCTGCATAGTATTCCGTGGTGTATATATACCACATTTTCTTTTTAACTGTTGATAGACACCCAGGAGGATTCCATGACTTTTCTGTTGTGAATAGTGTTATGATAAATATATGAGTGCAGGTGTCTTTTTGGTAGAATGATTTCTTTTCCTCTGGGTAGATACCTAGTAATGGGATTGCTGGGTCAAATGGTAATTCTAGTTTTGATTCTTTGAGGAATCTCCAAACTGCTTTCCACAGGGGCTGAACTAATTTATATTCCCACCAACTGTATATAAGCGTTCCCCTTTCTCCTCAACCTTGCCAACATCTCTTGCTTTTTATTTTTGATAATAGCAATTCTGACTGGTGTAAGATGGTATCTCACTGTGGTTTTAATTTGTGTTTCTCTGATGATTAGTGATGTTGAGCATTTTCTCCCATGTTTTTTCGCTACTTGTATGTCTTCTTTTGAGAAGTGTCCATTCATGTCCTTCGCTTACTTTTTAATAGGGTTGTCTTTTTCTTATTTAAAAAAATTTAAAATAACTTTAAGGTTGGGTGTGGTGGCTCATGCCTGTAATCCCAGCACTTTGGGAGGCCAAGGCAGGTGGATCACGAGATCAGGAGATCGAGACCATCCTGGCTAACACTGTGAAACCCTGTCTGTACTAAAAATACAAAAAATTAGCCGGGTGCAGTGGTAGGCACCTGTAGTCCCAGCTACTCGGGAGGCTGAGGCAGGAGAATGGTGTGAACCTGGGAGGCGGAGCTTGCAGTAAGCCGAGATGACGCCACTGCACTCTAGCTTGGGCGATAGTGCAAAACCCTGTCTCAAAAAAAAAAAAAAAAACACAAAAAAAACCCTGTAATTTATTTTACTTTTTTGAGACAGAGTTTTGCTCTGTCACTGAGGCTGGAGTGCAGTGGCATGATCATGGCTCAGTGCAGTCTCAATCTGCTGGGCCTAAGCAATTCTCCCACCTCAGCCTCTTGAGTAGCTGGGACCACAGGCGTACACCATTAAGCCTGGCTACTTTTTAAATTTTTTGTGGAGACAGGGTCTCACTATGTTGCCAAAGCTGGTCTTGAACTCCTGGGCTCAAGCAATCCTCCCACCTTGGCTTCCCAAAGTGCTGCCGATGATAGGTGTGAGCCAGCTCCTTCCCCCAGCCCCCAGCCAATATTGCATTCTTGGTTTGGTTCTCAGCTTGAATGTTATTGGTGTATAGAAATGCGATTGATTTTTTATATGTTGATTTTTTATCCTGAAACTGTACTGAAGTCGTTTATTGCGTCTTGGAGTCTTTTGAAGGAATCTTTAGGGTTTTCTAGGTACAGGATCATATTATCAGTAAATAGATAATTTGACTTCCTCTTTTCCTGTTTGGATGCCTTTCATTTCTCGCTCTTGCCTGATTGCTCTGGCTAGGGCTTCCAATACTGTATTGAATAGGGGTGGTGAGAGTGGGCATCCTTGTCTTGTTTCAGTTCTTGGGGGAATGCATCCAACTTTTGCTCTTTCAGTATGATGTTGGCTGTGGGTTTGTCATAGATGGCTCTTATTATTTTGAGCTATGTTCCTTCAGTGCCTTGTTTGTTGAGCATTTTTGTCATGAAGGGAATGTTAGATTTGTCACATGCTTTTTCTGTGCCAATTGAGATGATCGTGTGGTTTTTGTTTTTATTTCTGTTTATGTGGTGAATCACATTTCTTGATTTGTATGTGTTGAACCATCCTTGCATCCCAGGAATAAAGCCCACTTGATCGTAGTGAATTATCTTTTCAATGTGCTGCTGGATTTGGTTTGTATTTTGTTGAGGATTTTTGCATCTATGTTCATCAGGGATATTGGCCTGTAGTTTTCTTCGTTTGTTGTATCTTTGCCAGATTTTAGTATCAGGATGATACTGGTTTCGTAGAATAAATTAGGGAGGAATCCTCCCTCCTTGATTTTTTGGAATAGTTTCAGTAGGATTGGTACCAGCTCTTCTTTGTACGTCTGGCAGAATTCAACTGTGAATCCATCTGGTCCAGGGCTATTTTTGGTTGGTAGGCTTTTAATTACTGATTCCATTTCATAACTTGATATTGGTCTGTTCAGGGTTTCAGTTTCTTCCTGGTTCAATCTTTAGAGATTGTGTCTTTCTAACATGAATGTTAAAGGAAGTAATACACCTTTCCCCCTCTTTAATGCTACTTCCCAATTTTTAAAGTATAATGTTTGTAATAATGTTTGTAGTATTTTGGTGTATTCAATGCTCTTTTGTCCATGGGTTGATTCTAAAAAGTGAGCACTTAAGCATTCAACAGCATTAAAATACTATGATTTTAAAATTTATTTACTGCTGAGTAGATGAATATGTTGAGACTCGTGGAGAAGGAAATGTAATCTTTAGTGCAGTCAGCCCTCTCTATCTATGGGTTCTGCATCCACAGATTCAATCAACTGTGTGTTGAAAATATTCAAGGTCAGGTGCTGTGGCTCACACCTATAATTCCAGCACTTTGGGAGGTCTAGGCGAGTGGATTGCTTGAGCTCAGGAGTTCAAGGCCAGCCTAAGCAATATAGTGAGACTTCGTCTCTACAAAAAAGTAAACAAAAAAACTAGCTGGGTATAGTGGTGCATGCCTGTGGTCCTAGCTAACTTGGGGGCTGAGGTGGGAAGATCACTTGAGCTGGGGAGGTTGAGGCTGCAGTGAGCCGAGATTGTGCCATTGCCATTCAGACTTGGCAACAGAGTGAGACCCTGTCTCCAAAAAAAAAATTAGAAAAAACTCCAAAACAATAAAAAATAATGCAAATAAACCCAGCATAACTATTTATAAAGTATTTACATTGTATTAAGTATTATAAGTAATTTAGGGATGATTTAAAGTATACGAGAGGATACATATAGGTTATATGCAAATACTGTGCCATTTTATATCAGGGACTTGAGCATTCTTGGATTTTGGTTTGGAAGGAACTGAAACCAACCACATGGTCCGCATACTCCTCCCCACACCATACTGAGGGATGACTGTATTAAATAAGTGCTGCTTGAAACAGTGTTCCAGGTATTAAGGCCTAATTGTTGATGTTAATTTATTCTGCCTTCAAGTCTTCTGGGTCATATTCAGCTAGTAGTTTTTCTTTGTATTCTATGTGTGGTTTTTCTTGGATTCTTTTCTTTTGGTTGTTTTTAGATGAGGATTTTTTTTTTTTTTTTAAATACAGGGTTTTACTCTTAACACCCAGTTTGGAGTGCAGTGGCATGATCACAGCTCACTGCAACCTCGACCTCCTGGCTCAGGTGATTCTCCCACCTCAGCCTCCTGAGTAGCTAGGCTTAAAGGCACCCACTACCACGCCTGGTTAATTTTTGTATTTTTTTGTAGAGACAGGATTTTGCCATGCTGCCCAGGCTGGTCTTGAACTCTTGGGCTCAGGTGATCCGCCTGCCTCAGCCTCCCAAAGTACTAGGATTACAGGCGTGAGCCACCGTGCCTGGCTGAGGATGTCTTTTTAAGTAGCATTTTCATATAGGATGTGTAGATTTTCTGAGTTCTTGCATGTCTGATAATGTATTTTGTTCTCATACTTGATTGATAGTTTGGCTGAATTAATACTTAAATATTAAGAATTTTTTTTTTCCTCTCAGCATTCAAAACTATTGCTTCATGTCTTCTGGTATATCTTGTTGTTCCTGGGAAGTTTCTTTCTTTTTTTTTTTTTTTTTTCTGGAGACAGAGTCTCACTCTTGTCGCCCAGGCTGGAGTGCGACGTTGCAATCTTGGCTCACTGCAACCTCTGTCTCCCGGGTTCAAGGGATTCTCTTGCCCTCAGCCTCTTGAGTAGCTGGGATTACAGGTGCCTGCCATCATGCCCAGCTAATTTTTGTATTTAAGTAGAGATGGGGTTTCACCATGTTGGCCAGGCTGGTCTCAAACTCCTGAGCTCTGGTAATCCACTTGCCTCGGCCTCCTAAAGTGCTGGGATCACAGGCAGGAGCCATCATCCCTGGCCAGGAAGTTTCTTTTTTCAAACTTGTATTTTCCCTCTCCAGAATCTCTTAGGATTTTTTACTTTTTTTGTTTTCCTGATTTTTCTTTAATACAGTTGCCATCTTACATAATGTACTATTAAGTGCCTTCTTAATAGCTTCTAATCTACCCTTCTGTTACACTGGGTGGCATCCTGGGATGGAACTCTTGTTACCACTCATGTTTGTGGAGTACTGTTCTTTAGTACGGTACATCTGACTCATATGGTCAGGCCATATAATTCATGGGTAGTGGTATTAATTTCTATAACTGAATTAATGCACACATCCAAACCATATATATTTCTTTCTTTTTCTTTCTTTTTTTTTTTTTTTTTTTTGAGACGGAGTCTTGCTCTGTCGCCCAGGCTGGAGTGCAGTGGCGCAATCTCGGCTCACTGCAACCTCCGCCTCCCAGGTTCAAGTGATTCTCCTGCCTCAGCCTCCCGACTAGCTGGGATTATAGGCATGCACTACCACGCCTGGCTAATTTTTGTGTTTTTAGTAGAGATGGGGTTTCACCATGTTGGCCAGCCTGGTCTCGAACTTCTGACCTCAGGTGATCCACCTGTCTTGGCCTCCCAAAGTGTTGGGATTACAGGTGTGTGCCACTGTGCCCTGCCTATATATTTTTCAACTTAGAGTTCATACAAAGTCTGTTTCCTTTCTATAGTAGCTATTGCTTCAGATTGTGGTTTAAGAATCCAAGAAGTGGGGAGAATGTCTTTGTTTTCAATGCTGCTTTCTTCCTTTTTTCTTTTCTATCTTCCTTCCCTCCATTTTCTTTCTTCCGTTCATTTCCTTCTTTCTTTTTTTCTTTCTTAATAAGAGGTTAACAGAAATGGGTTATTCAGGAAATCAAAGTCTAGTAAATGTTCAAAACATGAGATCAGAGTAGTCACAAACTCTTCTTTGTAGTGATGTTAAATTACTGACAAATGTTTTTTGAAAACAGAAAAAGTCTTTTTTTTCTTTTTTTTTGAGACGAAGTCTCCCTCTGTCGCCTAGGCTGGAGTGCAGTGGCGCGATCTCGGTTCACTGCAACCTTTGCCTCCCAGGTTCAAGTGATTCTCCTGCCTCAGCCTCCCGAGTACCTGGGATTACAGGCACCTGCCACCGTGCCTGGCTAATTTTTGTATTTTTAGTAGACACAGGGTTTCACTGTCTTGGCCAGGCTGATCTTGAACTCCTGACCTCGTGATCCACCCACCTTGGCCTCCCAAAGTGGTGAGATTACAGGTGTGAGCCACCGTGCCCAGCCAAAAATCCAATTTCTTATTTCAATTTATGTGTTTTTGTTTTTTTTTTTTTTTTTTGAGATGGAGTTTTGCTCTGTTGCCTCGGCTGGAGTGCAGTGGCACAATCTTGGCTCACTGCAACCTCTGCCTCCTGGGTTCAAGCAATTCTCGTGCCTCAGTCTCCTGAGTAGCTGGGATTACAGGTGTGTGCCACCACGCCTGGCTAATTTTTTTGTATTTTTCGTAGAGACGGGATTTCACCATGTTGGCCAGGCTGTTCTCGAACTCCTGACCTCAAATGATCATCCACCTTGGCATCCCAAAGTGCTGGGATTACAGGCGTGAGCCACCATGCCTGGCCATATATGTATATTTTTTCTCACAGCTGAGGCAAAGATCAATTTATGTGTATTTTTATTTATTTATTTATTTATTTATTTATTTATTTATTTATTTGAAATGGTCTCACTATATTGCTCAGGTTGGGGTGCAGTGGTACGGTCTCAGCTCACCGCAACCTCAGCCTCCTGGGCTGAAGCCATCTTCTGATTTTAGCCTTCCGAGTAGCTGGAAGGTGCATGCCACCATGTCCAGCTAATTTTTGTAGTTTTTGTAGAGATGGGGGTGTCACCATGTTGTGTTGGCTGGTCTCAAACTCCTGAGGTCAAACAGTCCACCCACCTCAGCCTCCCAAAGTGCTAGGATTACAAGCATGTGCCACCACTCCCAGCCTGTATTTTTATTTATTTATTTATTTGTTTGTTTGTTTGACAGAATCTCACTCTGTTGCCAGGCTGGAGTGCAGTGGTACAATCTTGGCTCACTGCAGCCTCTGCCTCCTGGTTCTAGTGATTCTCCTCCCTCAGCCTCCCAAGTAGCTGGGACTACAGGCGTGCACCGCCATGCCCAGCTAATTTTTTGTATTTTTAGTAGAGACCGGGTTTCTCCATGTTGGCCAGGATGGTCTCGATCTCTTGACCTCATGATCTGCTTGTCTTGGCCTCCCAAAGTACTGGGATTACAGGCGTGAGCCACCGTGCCCAGCAGTCTGTATTTTATTTTTGAATAATTATATGTTGTTTGGACATAAGTAGTTACTAAATTACTTTACCTAATTATGTAATAAATGGAATCATTAGGTATTTCCTTTGACCTAGGGTCCTGTGAACAAATTACTAAGATACTAAGGGTTCTGTGAATGAGTTTAAGATCCTCTAACTGTAGATATGATCGGTGTTTATCTATATTATCAAATTTTTTTAAGAACTTGATTTTTAGTGGATGTTTATACTCATATGAATATGCAATGCTTTACTGAACTCTCTCTGCTTGTTGAACATTTAAGTTTTTCCTAATATTTTGATAATATGTGTAATACTAATAGCTGTTGTTGTGTCTAAATCTTGGTCCTTAATATCTAATTCTTTCCTTAAAATAGCGTCTTATAAGTTAATTTGCTGTGTCAAAGGGTATTAGTTGTTTAAGGCTCTTAGTATTTATAACCTAATTTTTTTCATACATAGTTTTCTCCACTACTACTAACAATATATAAAAAGTGCCTCTCATCTCAACCTCAGTGGCTGTGAATGTTCTTTATCACAATTTGACAGTTGAAATGGTTTCTGCTTTAGCATGATAGTAATTAGAGCTGTTTCTCTATGATTTTCCTACATCTGAGCTAAAGATCTTACCAGTCTTACAATTTACATCTTTCTTAGCTCCTAGGACCTGTAGTTCATGGTTGAGGTACCACCCCTCTTCCAACCTCACTAGTCTTTACCCATTTTATAGTTGGTAATTATTTTTGACTTACTAAAAAGCAGGAAGTTTATGCTGGGCATGGTGACTCACACTTGTAATCCCAGCACTTTGGGAGGCCAAGGTGTGTGGATTGCTTGAGTCCAGGAGTTCCAGACTAGCCTGTGCAACAAGGGGGAACCCTGTCTCTACAAAAAATACAAAAATTATCCAGGCATGGTGACATGCACCTGTAGTCACAGCTACTCAGGAGGCTGAGGTGGGAGAAACACCTGAGCCAGGGAAAGTTGAGGCTACAGTGAGCCGTGATCGCACCACTGCACTCAAGCTTTGGCGACAGACTGAGACCCTGTCACCAAAACAAAACAAGACAGCAGCAAGTTTTCCTTGGAATATTTTATATTTATCTAATCTTGTCATCCACATTTTTCTACTTTTATGTTAAAGATATGTTCTACAATATAATTTACCAGGAAGTTTTCTAGTCATCTTAGTTTCCTACTCTTAATTTTTATTGGAAGAATGGGTGATTTTTTTTTTTCACAGATATATATATTATTCTGAAAAGTAGTGAAGAATAAACAAAGTTTCATGTTGTGTTTTGGTGTAGAAATTGTTAAAAGCATTTTAAAAAATATCAGGCCAGGCGTGGTGGCTCACCCCTGTAATCCCAGCACTTTGGGAGGCTGAGGCGGGTGGATCACGAGGTCAGGAGATCGAGACCATCCTGGCTAAGACGGTGAAACCCTGTCTCTACTAAAAATACAAAAAAAATTAGCTGGACGTGGTGGCGGGCGCCTGTAGTCCCAGCTACTTGGAAGGCTGAGGCAGGAGAATCACTTGAACCCGGGAGGCAGAGGTGAGCCAAGATGACGTTACTGCACTCCAGCCTGGTGACAGAGTGAGATGCGTCTCAAAAAAAAAAAAAAAAAAAAAAAAAAGTTTCAAACTACTGGAGAGGGGAGAGTGCAAATCTAGCTGTCATTTAACACTGGGAAGAACGGGCCAGGCACGGTCGCTCACAGGTAATCCTAGCAATTTGGGAGGCCAAGGCGGGCGGATCACCTGAGGTCAGGAGTTCGAGACCAGCCTGACCAAATATGGTGAAAACCCATCTCTACTAAAAATACAAAAGTTAGCCAGGCGTGGTGGCGGACGCCCTTAGTCCCAGTTACTTGGGAGGCTGAGACAGGAGAATTGCTTGAACCCGGGAGGCAGAGGTTGCAGTGAGCTGAGATTGCGCCACTGCACTCCAGCCTGGGTGACAGAGCGAGACTCCATCTTAAAACAAACAAACAAACAAAAAAACTGGGAAGAACACAACTATGGTGTTTATCATGTGTGGATTTGTCATTCTGGCTTTGTGCAACAGAAAAACCAATATTGTACAAATAAGGTGTTTATTTTCCTCTTGTAATGAAAGGTCCAGAGATGGGGCATGCTGGGCTGGTGCAGTTGTGCCAGGATATTAACAAGTATTCACCTCCTTTCCTCTGTCTGTTCAGTGGTTTTTGTACATGTGGTCCCAAATGATTGTTATGCCTCCCGGTATTTCTTTCACATTCTAGACAGGAAGAAAGGGAAGGGGCAAAGGCTGAAAGGCAAAAGAGACTGTGCCAACCAAATGGTAAGCAAATGCCTTCTATGGATTAGAGGAACACAAGGGAAAACAGGTTGTGAATGGCTCTGGGGAAGCCAGTCAGTAATAGTCTCTGCCACAGTGTGGAACAAAGGGTTCAATGAAAGGTGGGAAAGAAATCTTTGAGTTAATGTTAAGCAGTTAAAACCCACATTCTTAATGATAAGTACAATTTATGAACTATAACTGTCTCCCACACTGTGTAAAGACTTTTCATAATCAACCAAAACACATTTTGTTGACTTTCATGTCCATATAAGTATAAAGACTTAACATTTAGGATAATTTTTTTTAAGCAAAGCCTTATAATGCTGATGTTGTCCTTATCTTTTTAGATAAGTGATAGGAAAACACCACAGAGAAATTTGGTATTTATAATAGTGAAGAGAACAGAGTCATATTAGATTTTACCTTTGCTCTAAGCCGATTAGCCAAGGCTCCTTGTTTAGTTTACTGTCACAAAGACATTTTCTTTTTCAGCATTTGAATAAACAGTATTTTTTGGGGACTAAATGATTTGAATAATGTTTATTCCCTCTTAACAAACTACTCATATTTTCCGTTCTCGGGGAAGGATTTTTGCTCCTGATTCCTAGTAAATATACATACAAAGGAAAAACAAACTGTGATGTACCAAAATCTTTTGAAAACCTATTTCAAATCTCAGCTAATAAATACTGTCTAGCAGTGGGATTTTGGTAGTTAAATAATCTCTCTGTATCTCAGTTTCCCCATCTGTAAGATCTGTTGGATGACAAAATACTCCTCACTGATTGTTGCGAGGAGTAATTGAGTCAAAATGTATAAAAGTCTCCAGCAAAGCATTTGTTTATTTATTCGCTAAATCTGTATAGAGGGGTTTCAATGATAAATTTCCCTGAAGGTTAAGTTAGTAAATAAAAAGGGTAGATATTGAGTAAAAATTATAGTCAGTTTTTTGAGAGTGAGGATTAATCTGGTTAGATTCAGCAGGAAGATAGAATTTTATCCACATCTGTAATGAATTGTTATAAAAAAGTGTTCGCCATGAATGTCCATCCCTCGCCTGTCGCGGCGGGTGGATCACCTGAGGTCAAGAGTTCGAGACCAGCCTGGCAACATGGCGAAACCCCGTCTCTACTAAAAATACCAAAATTAGCTGGGCATGGTGGCACGCGTCTGTAATCCTAGCTACTCGGGAGGCTGAGGCAAGAGAATCGCTTGAACCTGAGAGGCGGAGGTTGCAGTGAGCTGAGATTGCGCCACCGCAGTGAGCCGAGATTGTGCCACTGCACTCCTGCCTGGGTGACAGAGCAAGACAACAACAAAAAAAGTTTATTATATTAGGAAAGAAAAATTGGTTTGATGATGGGCTCTTTTACTTTAGCCTTGAAAATAAAGAAAAAAGGTAAAGGAGAAGACCTTATCTTTTCTCAAATTAAATTAAAAAAATAGATAAAGGGCCAGGCGCGGTGGCTCACGCCTGTAATCTCAGCACTTTGGGAGGCCGAGGTGGGTGGATCACGAGGTCAAGAGATCGAGACCATCCTGGCCAACATGGTGAAACCCCGTCTCTACTAAACATACAAAAATTAGCTGGACATAGTGGCACGTGCCTATAGTCCCAGCTACTTGGGAGGGTGAGTCAGGAGAATTGCTTGAACCTGGGAGGCAGAGGTTGCAGTGAGCTGAGATCATGCCACTGCACTCCAGCCTGGCAACAGAGTGGGACTCCGTCTCAAAAAAAAAAAAGTTTAAGAAAAAATTAGAAAACATGCTGGGTGGCTGGGCTTGGTGGCTTATGCCTGTAATCCCAGCACTTTGGGAGGCTGAGGTGGGAGGATTGCTTGAGGCCAGGAGTTCAAGATCAGCCTAGACAACATAACGAGACCCTATCTCTAAAAATAATAATAGTAATTATTATTATTTAAAAAACCAAGCTGGGCACAGTGTGTGTGCCTGCAGTCTCAGCTACTCAGAAGGCTGAGGCAGGAGGATCGCTTGAACCCAGGAGTTTGAATTCAGCCTGGGCGACATAGTGAGACCTTGTCTCTATAAAAAAAAAAAATTAGGAAACAAAGATAAGCAAAAAGAAGTAAAGTTATTCATAGATAACCATTATGAATGGTGTGGTATGTTTTTCTACACTTCTTTCTCAGGAAATACCTACTTTTCTCCAAAATGGGATCATATTCTACATACTTTTTAGTAGCCTGTATTTTACATTTTACAATATATAATGAATATTTTTTCCATTTTACTAAACCTTCTTTTCCAATAGTTGTGTTCTGTCCTGTTTTCCTAAAGAAAATCTATACCATTTACATCTACAACCCTTCCATCAATAATATCTTTAATTATATGCAGTTATTCTTGTGAGTATGGGTAAAAATCTGCTTTCTGACCTCCTTTCCTCCCAAAATCACTGTTCTACATTTTTCTTTTCTTTTACTTTTAAAATTTGATTCTATTTTTCTTTTTTTCCATGACAGATCAGAACCAGTGTTCTACATTTTTATTTAATTAATTAATTAATTAAATTTTTTTTTTTTTTTGAGACGGAGTCTCACTCTGTCGTCCAGGCTGGAGTGCAGTGGCGCGATCTCGGCTCACTGCAACCTCCACCTCCCGGGTTCATGCTATTCTCCTGCCTCAGCCTCCCAAGAAGCTGGGACTACAGGTGCCTGCCACCATGCCTGGCTAATTTTTTGTATTTTTAGTAGAGACGGGGTTTCACCGTGTTAGCCAGGTTGGTCTTGAACTCCTGACCTCGTGATCCACCTGCCTCAGCCTCCCAAAGTGCTGGGATTACAGGCGTGAGCCACCGCACCCGGCCCTTGTTCTACATTTTTAATAACTATAGTCTGTATACGTGTACCTTTATTTGTTTAACCATTTACTCTGTTGATTGATGCCTATTTATAACTTTTTATTATTATAAATAGCACTGTGATCAACAGATGTCCAGTTAAAACTTTGTTTTTCTGAAAGAGAGAACTTTCTAAAGTAGAAATATGTAGAGGGATAGGAAAGAGTATGTAAATCAAAATGTACTTTAATTTGTCATGATAATTACTATAAAATTTCAAAGTGAATCTGTGGATCAATTTCTTATTACTATATTGGTTTACATAAAGTAGGAGTTTTAATAACCTATATAATTTATTTTTTATTTTTTATTTTATTTTATTATTTTTTGAGACAGAGTCTTGCTCTGTCACCCAGGCTAGAGCGTAGTGGTGTGATCCTGGCTCACTGCAACCTCTGCCTCCCAGTTTCAAGTGTTTCTCATGCTTCAGCCTCCCCAGTAGCTGGGATTACAGGCACCTGCCACCACGCTGGGCTAATTTTTCTATTTTTAGTAGAGACGGGTTTTCTCCATGTTGGCCAGGCTGGTCTTGAACTCCAGACCTCAAGTGATTTACCTGCCTCCACCTCCCAAAGTGCTGGGATTACAGGCGTGAGCCACCATGCCCAGCCTAAGAACCTATATAATTAAAAACTTAAAAATCTCCTCTTGGATGTGCTTACGGGTAGCAGTATAAATACAACATAAGCGTTTAGAGCTATGTGGAATCTTATCTGGTTCAAATTGCTTGCCTCAGAAGAAGTCCAGAAATATACAATGCCTTCCTTAATATCACATAATATGTTTCAGCATCTGATATATTGGTGCTGAGTACATGAATAGCTATATATTGGTTTTTCTAACTCCTACCCCAACGTTTAAGTCTGTAACGGGATTTATAAAGATAATGAGAACTACAATTGCTCTTTGAACAAAATTTGAACTGTGCAGGTCCACTTATACCTGAACTTTTTCTGATAAGTATGTAGAAAAATTTTTTGGAGATTTGCAACAATTGGAATAAATTGGTAAATGAATTGCATTGCTTAGAAATATGGAAAAAATTAAGAAAAAATTAGGTGTGTCATAAATGTATAAAATGTATGTAGATACTAGTCTATTTTATCATTTACTACCATAAAATAGACACAAATCTATTATAAAAAGTTAAAATTTGGCCAGGCATGGTGACTCATTCCTGCAATCCCAGCACTTTGGGAGGCCAAGCTGGAAGAATTCCTTAAGCTGAGGAGTTTGAGACCAGCCTGAGCAACATGGTTAGACCCTGTCTAAAAATAAAGTTAAAATTTGGCTGGCATGGTGGCTCACGCCTGTAATCCCAGCACTTTGGGAGGCCGAGGCAGATTAATCACAAGGTGAAGAGATTGAGACCATCCTGGCCAACATGCTGAAACCCCGTCTCTACTAAAAATACAAAAATTAGCTGGGCGTGGTGGCGCATGCCTGTAGTCCTAGCTATTTGGGAGGCTGAGGCAGGAGAATCTCTTGAACCCAGGAGGTGGAGGTTGCAGTGAGCCAAGATTGTGCCAGTGCACTCCAGCCTGGTGACAGGGCAAGACTCTACTTAAAAAAAAAAAAGTTAAAATTTATCAAAACTTATGCACACAAACACTTAAAGACCACACATGATGCCATTTGCAGTCCAGAGAAATGTAAACAAATGTAAAGGTATAGTACTGAATCATAACTACATAAAATTCACTGTTGTACATACTGTACTACTTAATATAATAATTTCATAGCCAATTCTTCTTGCTATTGCTGTGAGCTCAAGTGTTGCAGATATATGCTTAAAATGCTATGTGATGCTAATCATCTCCACATAAGCAATTTGTCTCTCTGGTAAGTTGGATGTAGCAGTAAAAAGTGATCACTTGTGGTCCTTGTGTATTTTTCATCATGTTAAGTGGAATACTGTAAAGTTTGAATAACACCATGGCACCCATATGGAGTGCCACTAATCATGCCAGAAGTGCTCCCAAGAAGCAGAGAGAAGTCATGACATTAGAAAAAAAAAGTTCAGTTCCTTGATATGTACTGTAGATTGAAGTCTGCAGCTGCAGTTGCTCAACCATTTCAAGATAAATGAATACAGCATAAGGATCATAAAAAAAAAGAAAAAGAAATTTGTGAAGCCATTTCTCCAGCTATGCCAACAGGTGTAAAAACCTTGCACTTTTTGCTAAATAACTTTTTATCTTGTATTGAAAAGATACAGCTTCTCTGTGGGTGCAGGATTGCTATAAGAGAGGCATACCTATAGATTCTAATGTGATTTGAGAAAAAAAGAATGCATATGACACCTTGTAGCAAAAGAAAGGTGAAGGATCTAAAGCTGGAGAATTTTATGGCAGCCAAGGATGGTTTGATAATTTTGGAAAGAGATGGCTTTAAAATTGTCAGGATAGGCTGGATGTGGTGGCTCATGCCTAGAATCCCAGCACTTAGGGAACCTGAGGCAGGAGGATCTCTTGAGACCAGGAGTTTGAGACCAGCCTAGGCAACATAATGAGACCCTATCTCTTAAAAAAAAAAATTAGCCAGGCATGGTGATGCAAACCTGTAGTCCTAGATATTTGAGAAGCTGAGGCAGGAGGGTCACTTGATCCCAGGAGTTTGAGGTTATAGTGAGCTATAATCTTGCACCACTTCACTCCAGCCTGGGCAGCAGATCAAGAGCCTGTCTCAAAAACAAACAAACAACAACAAAAAAAACAAAAAACAGGCTGGGTGTGGTGGCTCACACCTGTAATCCCAGCAGTTTGGGAGGCTGAGGTGGGCAGATCACTTGAGGTCAGGAGTTCAAGACCAGCCTGACTAACATGATGAAACCCTGTCTCTACTAAAAATACAAAAATTAGCCAGGTATGGTGGCGCACGACTGTAATCCCAGCTACTCAGGAGGCTGAGACAGGAGAATCATTTGAACCCGGGAGGCAGAAGTTGCAGTGAGCCAAAATCACGCCACTGCACTCCAGCCTGGGCAACAGAGTGAGACTACGTCTCAAAACGAAACAAACAAACAAAAAAACCGCAAAACCCAGTCAAGATAACAGTAAATGCAGCAGATAAGTTCCCAGATGCCAGTAAGGAAATCATTGAATTATGGAAGCTCAAAACAATAAATTCCTGCCAGGTGTCATGGCTTATGCCTGTAAATCCCAGCACTTTGGCAGGCCAAGGCAGGAGGATCACTTGAGCCCAGGAGTTTGAGACCAGCTTGGGCAACATAGTCAGACCCTGTTGCTACAAAAAAATAAAATAAAATATGGTGGCACGTTACCTAGAGTCTCAGCTACTTGTGAGGCTGACGTTGGAGAATCCCTTAAGCCCAGGAGGTAGAGGCTACAGTGAGCTGTGATTGTTCCACTGCACTCCAGCCTGGGTGACAGAGTGAGACCTTGTTCCCCTCTCCAAAACAAAAAAACAAAAAAAAAAAACATTGAGGAGAATGGATATCTGCCTGAATAGGTTTTTGTTTGTTTGTTTGTTTGTTTTAGACAGAGCCTTGCTCTGTCACCCAAGCTGGAATGCAGTGGCACAATCTCCACTCACTGCAAACTCTGCCTCCCAGGTTCAAATGATTCTCCTGCCTCAGCCTCCCAAGTAGCTAGGATTACAAACATGCACCACCATGCCCAGCTAATTTTTATATTTTTAATAGAGACAGGGTTTCACCATGTTGGCCAAGGCTGGTCTCGAATTCCTGACTTCAAGTGATCCGCCTGTCTGGACCTCCCAAAGTGCTGGGGATTACAGGTGTGAGCCACCGTGCCTGGCCCTGAATAGGTTTTTAATGTGGACAAAAGGGCCTTATTCTGGAAAAAATGCCACAAGGAACATTAATTAGTAATGAAGCAAGCCCCAGGATTTAAGGCAAGAAGGGATAGAAGGATAGAATTCTACCATTGTGTGCAAATGCAGTTTGGGTTTATGATTAGGACTGCCCTTATCTATAAAGCTGCTAACCCCTGAGCCTTGGAAGGAAAAGATAAACACCAGCTGCCAGTCTTTTCATTTTACTAAAGAAAGTCTGGACAATGAGAACCCTTTTTCTTGATTGGTGCCATCAATGCTTTGTTCCCTAAGGAAGTACCTTGCCAATAAGGGACTGCCTTTCAAAGTTCTTTTGATATTAGACAATGCCGTGATCCCCCATAGCCCAATGAGTTCAACACTAAAGGTGTTGAAGTGATTTATTTGCCCCCAAACACATTTCTAATTTAGCCTGTAGATCAGTGGGTCATAAGACCTTTAAGGCTCATTACACGCGGTACCCTATGGAAAGGATTGTCTACATTATGAAAGAGAAACCCAATAGGGAGAACATCATGAAAGTCTAGAAGGATTGCACCATTTAAGATGCTGTTGTTACAGCCACAGAAGCCATCAAGCTCAAAACAATACATTCCTGCTGGAGAAAACAGTGCCCAGATGTTGTGCATGACTTCACAGGGTTTATGACAGAGCCAGTTAAGGAAATCATGAAGGAAATTGGGGGTATGGAAAAAAGATGGAGTGAAGGGTTTTAAAATACAGATCTGAGAGAATTAAAGACCTAATAGATGGCACACCAGAGGAATTAATAAATGACTTGATGGAGATGAGTGCTTCCGAACCAGTACCAGATGATGAGGAAAAAGACACACAAGAAGTAGTATCAGGAAACAAATTGATGTTAGACAAGCTGGCAAAATGGTTCTGATTATTTAGGCTGCTTTGGACTTCTTTTACAACATCTCATCTTCTGTGATACAGACACTGAAACTAAAGCAGACGGAAGAAGGAATGGTACCATACCAAAACATTGCTAGAGAAATGAAAAAGCAAAAAAGTCAGGCAGAAATTATGATGTATTTCTTTTTATTTTCCTTTCTTTTTTTTTTTTTTTGAGATGGAGTTTCGCTCTTGTTGCCCAGGGTGGAGTGCAATGGCTTCATCTCGACTCACGACAATCTCTGCCTCCCCGGTTCAAGCGATTCTTCTGCCTCAGGCTCCCGAGTAGTTGGGATTACAGGCATGTGCCAGCATGCCTGGCTGATTTTGTATTTTTAGTAGAGACGAGTTTTCTCTATGTTGGTCAGGCTGGTCGCCAACTCCCAAACTCAGGCGATCTGCCTGCCTCGGCCTCCCAAAGTACTGGGATTACAGGTGTGAGCCACCGCGCCCGGCCTATGATGTATTTCTATAAAGTTACACTAAGTGTGCCTGCCTCTTCTGTCTCCCCTTCTACCTCCTCCGCCTCTGCCATCCTTGAGACAGCAAGACCAACTCCCCTCTTTCTTCTCAGCCGACTCAATGTGAAGACAATGAGGATGAAGAACTTTATGATGATCCACTTCTACTAATGAATAGTAAATATATTTTGTCTTTCTTATGGTTTCCTTAGCATTTTCTTTTCTGTAGCTTACTTTATTGTAAGAATACAGTATATAATAAAAATAACATACAAAATATATGTTAATTGACTATTTATGTTATCGGTGAGGTTTCCAGTCAACAGTAGGCTATGAGTAGTTAAGTTTGTGGGAGTCAGAAGTTGCATGTGGGTTTTTGACTGTGTGTGGGGTAAGCGCCACTAAGCCCTGTGTTGTTCAAGGATCAACTGTTTGCCTGTGGAGCAAGCAATGATCTCTAATGAAGGGAGACTGATGAAGGCAAATTGGTTATCAAAAATTGTCAGAATGTACTTTTCTATAAACATTCTAGGATATTGACTGATTGATGAATTAGTGCATTTTCCATTAGTTAAATGTTTGTTTAGGGCCTTCTAGCCAGGGGCTTTTTTTTTTTTTTTTTTGACAATTCAGTGGTTTTTAGCATATGCACAGGATTGTATAATTATCACCATTATCTAATTTTAGAACATTTCATCACCACAAACACTCTGTACACATTAGCAGTCACTCCTCATTTCCCTGGTATCCTCTAATGAACTTTTTGTGGCTCGTCTATGGATTTGTTTATTCTGGACATTACATAAAAATGAAATCATACTATATATGTTATTGTGTGTCTTGCTGCTTTTACTCAGCATAATCAAAGTTCACCCATATTGTAGCATGTATGGGTATATCATTCTTTCAAATGACTGTGTGGATATATCACGTTGTATTTATCCATTCATCAACTGATGAACATTTGATTGTTTCCACTTTTAGGCTATTATGATTAATGCTGGTATGAATATTTTTGTAGAAGTTTTTGTTGGGCCATATGTTTTCAGTTCTCTTGGGTATATATCTAGGAGTGGAATTGCAGCATAATATGTTAGCTGTTGATGTTTAACCTTTGGAAGAACTACCAGCCTCTTTCCCAAAGCAACTGTACCATTTCACATTTCCACCTGAAATGTATGAGGGTTTCAGTTCTCTACATCCTTGTCAGCATATGGTATTGTCTATCTTTCTGATTTTAGTCATCCTTGTGGGTGTGAAGTGGTAGCTCACTGTGGTTTTGATTTGCAGTTCCCTAATAACTTATGATGTTGAGCATTTTTTCATGTGCTTAGTGACCATTGCATATATTCTTTGGAGAAATACCTATTCAAAGTCTTTGCTCATTTTAAAATTGGGTTGTATTTTTATTGTTGTAAGAGTTCTTTTTATATTCTTAACACTGTGCTCTTATGTGATGTATAATTTGCAAATATTTCTTGTTTTTTTGAGTTGCCTTTTCACTTTCTTTTTTTCCTTTCCTTTTTTTTTTTTTTTTTTGAGACGAAGTCTTGCTCTGTCACTCAAGCTGGAATGCAGTGGTGTGATCTTGGTTCGCTGCAGCCTCTGCCTCCCCGGCTCAAGCAATTCTCCTGCCTCAGCCTCCCGAGTAGCTGATATTACAGGTGTGCACCATCATGCCGGCTAATTTTTGTATTTTTAGTAGAGATGGGGTTTCACCATGTTGGCCAGGCTGGTCTCAAACTCCTGACCTCAGGTGATCCACCTGCTTTGGCCTCCCAAAATGCTGGGATAACAGGCATGAGCCACTGTGCCCAGCCTGCCTTTTCAATTTCTTGATGATTCACTTCTTTGGTTTTGTGATTCACTTTGAATCACAAAAGTTTTTAATTTTGATGAAGTCCAATCCATCTCTTTTTTTTCTTTCGTTGCTTGTGCTAAGAAACCACTGCTTGATCCAAGGTTGCAAAGATTTACTCCTTTGTTTTCTTCTTAGAGTTTTGTGGTTTAAGCTCTTATATTTAGGTCTGGAAGTGCTTTTTTTTTTTTTTTTTTTGAGACAGAATCTCGCTCTGTCACCCAGGCTGGAGAGCAATGGTGTGATCTCGGCTCATGGAAACCTCCACCTCCTGGGTTCATGCGATTCTCCTGCCTCAGCCTTTGGAGAAGCTGGGATTACAGGTGTGTGCCACCACGCTCAGCTAACTTTTGTATTTTTAGTAGAGATGGAATTTCATCATGTTGGCCAGGCTGGTCTCGAACTCCTGACCTCTAGTGATCTGCCTGCCTTGGCTTCCCAAAGTGCTGAAATTATAGGTGTGAGCCACAGCACCCAGCTCAGATATTCTTAGTGTTTTCAAATTTAGCTTTGTTGTGCTTTTACTTGATGTGGAAATTTGCAACACTTGAAGTAAAGCTATTACACTCCGAAAAGTTGTGCAGCAAATTTAACGAGGGTCCTTGCCCTATATTTGTCTGCTGTTCCTGCCCCTACCCAAAGTTAGTACTCTGCATTGTGCTGCCTCCTCCCATGTCATCTCTCAGGCTATGGATGCAAAGTGTCATTTTATTTTATCCTTTTAAAAACATCAGTTACCCTGACCAGAAGGAAAGAATTTAGTATGTTGGTATAATGGTGGGACTGTAGGCCGCAGACTGTAGGAATAGTGTGCTGCAGGTGAGCAAGTGAAACTTCATTCTTAGATTAATAATTTATGATAGCTATTAGTGGGAGATAGATTGCTTATATGGAACAGACTCAAGATTATTGTTTAGTCTATGCGGAGGAAGCAAAATGTATAAAATTGTGGAGGAAAGAACAACAGCAAGTCATTCAGGATGTCTAGAGCAAAAATCAGGATGGAGGTTGGAGATGTGTTTGAGAGAGAGGGAGAGCATGATAATGTGTGCCAGGCTATAGAATTTGGTTTTTAACCTGATGGAGAAAGGGAGTAATAGATTCCAAGTGGAATAAATTATTTTAGTTCCCAAAATGGAAATAGTGATTTTTTTTTTCTGATTGTAAAGGGAATACATGTTTGTCATAACACGCAAACAAGTAATAAAAAAATAGGCAGTGAAAAGTCCCTGTAATCCCATTCACTAGAGATAACCACTGCTTAACAGTTTGCTGTATAGTTTTACAGAGGAGAATTTTGTGATCAGTTTTGCAGCAGTGTGGTTGGTGGAAAGGACAAAAGTTGGATGACATTGGAAGTAGATGGCTGTTAGGTCCAAATAGGAATGACGAGGACCTGTTTCTTAGTGGTAGCTGTGGGGGTAGAAAAGGTGCAGAACTGGGGAAAAGTCCAAGGGATTTATTTAGGAGCTAGGATTCAGTGATCAGTTTGGCAACTGGGTGAAGGACTGATAAGTGGCCAGGATGAGAGTTGATTGGATTTCCCAGAACCTGGGACCAAACTGTGACATCATTTGAGCAGGCATAAAAGGGACAAATAGCAGTTGTTGCCAGCAGCATAATTTCAGAGTAGAAAGTCTGTCCTTTTGTTCTTATTTTCCTCCTGTGTTTCTGGGTTTATTTAGAAGGGGAGGGTACAAGTAAGAATTCAATTTTGTTTGGACAGATAAAAGCTATTATATCATGCCCTTTTCTCTAATTGTTTCTTTTATTAGTTGAGTATAGCAGGTTTCTTTGAGAAGTTGCTTCTGTTTTAGTGTGTAATTATAGCATGAGCTTTTAAGCTTCACAAAGTTTATCCTGGAATCTTTACATTTTTATTCTGGGGAATTGGGATTGCGGTGGGGTGAGGGAGCCACTTTGGCAAGTTATTGACAGAGATTCTTTGACTCTAAAGTAAGAGCTGATTGTATCTCTGAATAGGTTTTTTTTTTTTTCATTTGAGACAGGGTCTCACGTTGTCACCTAGGCAGTGACATGATCTTGGCTCACTGCAGCTTCCACCTCCTGAGCTCAAGCAATCCTCCCACCTCAGCCTCCTGAGTAGGTGGGACTACCAGGATGTGGCAACACGCCTGGATAATTTTTGTATTTTTTTGTAGAGATGGGGTTTCACAATGTTGCCCAGACTCGTCTTGAACTCCTGAGCTCATGCCATCTGCCTGTGTTGGCCTCCCAAAGTGCTAGGATTAGAGGTGTGAGCCACTGCACCCAGCCCGAATCGGGTCGTGCTTTCACCAAGTTCTGCTGTGTTTCTTATTACTGGGAACAGGCAACTGTCTGATATAGTTTGGATATTTGTCCCCTCCAAATCTCAGGTTGGAAATTGATCTCCGGTGTTGGAGGTGGGGCCAACTGGGAAGTGTTTGGGTCATGGGGGCAGATCCCTTATGACTGGCTTGGTGCTGTCCTAGGTAATGAGTGAATTCTTGCTCTATCGGTTCCCAGGGAGATCTGGTTGTTCAAAAAGAATCTGGGATATCCCTCCTCTCTTTCTTGCTCCTTCTGTTGCCATGTGACACACTGGCTCCCCTTCCCCTTGTGCCGTGATTGAAAGCTTCCTGAGGCCCTCGTCGGAAGCAGATGCTGGTGCCATGTTTCTTATATGGCCTGCAGAACCATGAGCCAAATAAAATTCTTTTCTTTATAAATTAGCCAGTTTGAGGTATTCCTTTATAGCAATGCAAAATGGACTAATACACTAATATCTCACACATTTTCTGTCCTTACAACTTTTTGGATGGTTAATCAAGATAATGTGCATAAAGAACTACATAATGCTATGTGGTAGGCACTAAAAGACACTGGCTTCTTCTGTCTTACCTAAGAACAAACTTGAGATTATAAAAAAATGAAAAGTTAAAATCTCTTTCTTGCAAGTTTCATTTTTCCTTTAAAAAATTTTAAAAGTATATCTAAATGCCACCTCCTGTCTGCTTTCTCATCTCTGGAAGATGGGAAATCTTCCAGAGATGAGAAATGTCCATGATACTCCTCCTTTGCACTCATAGTACCTTGGAACATTCTTCTTTCAAGCAGCTCATCATTCAGTATTTTAATTGTGCAGTACAATGCCTGGCACATAATTGATCCTCAGTAAATATTTGTTGTAGAGATGTCTTGAAATGAGATAAAATGTTCTCCATTGCCTTCTCTTGAACAGCTGAACAACCGTACTGAAAAAAATAGGTTTGTTTATCCATTCAGAAGCTTGGTTTGTTTTGGAAGAAAAATGGTATTTTGTAATTAGGAAGTTTAAGTATTACCAACTGTCTTAAAATAAATTTAAATAAAAAAATAAATTCTGATGTATTCTGATCGATACCTTGATAGAAGATTTTATTTGTGTTGTGATTTGAAATGAAGGCAACAGCGTGACTTTTTTTTTTTTTTTTTTTTTTTTTTGAGACAGAGTGTCACTCTATCACCAGGCTGGAGTGCAGTGGTGCGATTTTGGCTCACTGCAACCTCTGCCTCCCAGGTTCAAGTGATTCTCCTGCCTCAATCTCCCAAGCAGCTAGGATTACAGGTGCATGCCACCACGCCCGGCTAATTTTTGTATTTTTTTTTTTTTTTTGAGATGGAGTCTCACTCCGTCGCCCAGGCTGGAGTGCAGTGGCGCCACCTCTATTCACTGCAACCTCCATCTCCTGGGTTCAAGTGATTCTCCAGTCTCAGCTTCCTGAGTAGCTGGGATTACAGACATGTGCCACTACACCCAGCTAATTTTTATATTTTTAGTAGAGACGGGGTTTTGCCATGTTGGCCAGGATGGTCTCGATCTCTTGACCTTGTGATCTGCCTGCCTCGGCCTCCTGACGTGCTGGGATTACAGGTGTGAGCCATCGCGCCTGGCCTAATTTTTGTATTTTTGTAGAGGCAGGGTTTCACCATGTTGGCCAGGCTGGTCTCAGACTCCTGACCTCAAGTAATCTGCCCACCTCAGCCTCTCAAAGTGCTGGGATTACAGGTGTGAGCCACAGCGCCCAGCCTCCTTTAATTGCTTGAGAATATGAGATTTTAAAAAATTTATTTATTTATTGTAGAGATGGGGTCTTACTATTTTGCCCAGGCTGGCCTCAAACTCCTAAGTTCAAGTGATCCTCTTGCCTCAGCCTTCCAAAGTGCTGGGATTACAGGTGTGAGGCACTGTGCCCAGCCAAGGTCTTTGAAGTACTTAAGAATGACTGTTTCTCTGAACTTCATTTATTCATCTAACATTTATTGAGTCTTCTTTATGCCCTAGTCTAGACCTTGTGCTAAGGGCTATGGAAAGTCAAAGAGTTACAAATGGTTTCCTATCCTCAAGGCCTTTCACTTTAATGACAGAGGAAGACCAAAACGTCTCCACATTACATTATAGTTTCATAGGTAAGGTAAGCACAAAGGAACATTGTCCATTCATATTTGGTGCACGAGTTTGTTGTTTATGCCTGTGTATAGGGTGAGTGCAGCAGGAAAGCTTTTTGGAGGAGCTGAGACTTGAAGGATACATGGAGAAAGACTGGGGAAAGGCATTTATTCCCAGCAAAGTGTATATACCTGTGCAAAGGCAGGGTGGTATTAGAAGTCTATAATTGGTTCTTTATGGCTGGAGGTAAGGCTGCAGATACAAGCAGAGGTCAAAGGAATCATGAAAGATAAGGCATCATGTGCCAAGATAAGGATTTTGACGATTCTGATTTGTATTTTAGAAAGATCACTGATACAGCAGTGTAAAGGTGGGTATATTAGATTTAGGTTCACCTACAATACAAAACAGGTGGTCTCAACAAAATAGAGGTATATTTCTCACACTGAAGTCCAGTTTTGGTATGATGACTGTAGGATCATCAAAGACCTGAGTTCCTTCTGTCTGCTTGGCTGTCCCTTGGCACAGCTTCCATTACCCTTATTGTCCAGAATGACTGCTGGAGTGCCATCCACCATATTTGAACTACAGACACACTTCTAGCTAAGTTCCCTTTAAGTAGCTATCTTGGAAGTGTCTCATCCAGTGACTTCCACTTCTAGCTTATTGACTAGTCGTAGCAGCGAGGAAGGCTGGGAAATGTACACTTTTACCTGGATACATGCCACCCAGAATAAAACCATGGTCTGTTCCTAAGGAAGAAAAGGAGAATGGGTGTATACTAGGCAGCCAGTAGTGTTGCCACAAAGAGGATGGATAACGGAGGTAGGGAGAACAATTTAGTACAATTTACCCAAGTAGTAATACGTGTGATTGCTTACACAAGACTGGTTTAGTTAATAATGCAAGAATTGAAACTCTGTAGTAACTCTGAGTAAAAGCCATTCTGCTGGGAAACCTAGAAGACTCCAGTGGTTATTTTGATAACATAACTGTTTTAGTGGGGCAAAAATTGTACTTTAATTATTTTAACCTTTGAATTAAAAGACTTGCAATTAAACTTTTAGTAAAATTAAATCAGTACTAAAGAGAATTAATGTTTTTAAGAAAGACATTGATAGGAATTCCTTTTTTAAAAAAGTGTATAGTATGATTTTTAAAAACTATATGACAATATACATTAAACGTTTACAGTGGTTTTTTGGGAGATGAAATAATTTTATTTTTCTTTTTTGCAATTCCTTTTTTAGATTTTCTATACTTAGCACATGTTACTTTTTTAAAAATTGTGATAAAATAAACATAACAAGAAATTTACCATCTTAACTATTTTTAGGTATATAGTTCAGTGGCATTGAGTACATTCATATTGTTGTGCTACCGTCACCACCATCCATCCACAGACCTCTTTCATCTTACAAATCTGAAACTCTGGACCTATTAAAGAATAAGTGCCCATTCTCCCCTTCCCCCAGCACATGGCAACCACGTTCTGCTTTCTGTCTCTATGAATTTGACTACTGTACCTACCTCATGTACATGGGATCTATAGTGTTTGTCCTTTTGTGAGGGCTTATTTGACCTAGCATAATGCCTTCAAGCTTGTTGTAGCATGTGTCAGAATTTCCCTCCTTTTTATGGCTAATATTCTGTTACATGTATATGCTACCAATTGTTTATCCACTCATCCGTTAAGGGAAGCTTGGATTGCTTCCACATTTTGACTACTGTGAATAATGGTGCTACAAACATGGGTATAGAAGTATCTCCTTGAGTCCCTGCTTTTCGTTCTTTTGACTCCATACCCAGAAGTGGAACTGCTGGATCATATGGTTTAATTTTTTTGATGAACTGCTATACTATTTTCCATAGCAACTGCACCATTTTATGCTCCTGCCAACAGTACACAAGGGTTCCAGTTTTTCTACGTCCTCACCAACCCTTCTTATTTTATTTTTTAGTTTTTCCTTTTTTAGTTTTTTGATAGTAGCCATCATAAGGTATGAGGTCGTATCTTATTGTATTGAGATTTTAAAGTTTACAAAATGTTTGAGTGAGTTATGTAACCAAATGACAGCAAGTTTAAAAAACTGAAATACTTAGTCTTGCTACTCTTACACCAATATTATTTGTTATTCGGATATATTGATTTTAAATTTTAAGGCCTTTTGTTTTGAAAAAGTTCTAATTCTTCTTTTAGTTTCATATCAAACATTTCTCATTTTGTTACATATTTTATACAACATCATTTTAATTGGAATTTTTTGAGAAAATGTTGCATATGCTGAGGAATATATAGCATGATTGAATACTTGAGAACACATATAATTGTTTGGCTTCTTACATATAGATAGATGCCGGTTTGTATGATTTTAATTTCATAGGCTGGATGATGTGGTGACGAAGAACATGTTTCTGGGAGTTGTCTGGGTTTAACTTGCCACTTCTGGCTGCGTGCTTTTGGGCAAGTTTCTTAAATTCCCTGTGTCTCATTTCTTCATCTTTGAAGTATAATAGTACCTATCTCAGAGTTGTGAAGACCGAATGAGTTAGTGCTTGTACAACTCTTAGAACTGTGCCTGGCACATCAAACATTCTATGTAAGGCTTTGCTGCTATTATTGTTTTAATGGATGGGAATTTATCTCTTTGGTTTTCAGGATTATATGTAATATTCAAGTAGTCACTGTGTTTCAACATAGTATGTCAAATGCACTTAACTTAGAATGTCACAAGCACTGCTTTAGAGGAGGGTGCAGTCTAGAAGACTGTTTTGGGAATTAAGAGAAGATACAGCTGAGGCTGGGCATATTGCTAAATTAGTAATTTGATATAATCATCTCTTGGGGACTGTGCTCTTCTGGCTGCCATTTAGCTTTCACAACTAACTATTCTAGGCTTTTTTGGCCAGCTCAAACTTTTGATTGCTTCTTCAGGCTTCCTTACACAGATCCCCAGATTATTTGGCTGGGCAAAGAATATTTTTCTCTGGTTCTTTTTTTTTTTTTGAGACAGAGTTTCAGTCTTGTTGCCCAGGCTGGAGTGCAGTGGCGCGATCTCGGCTCACTGCAACCTCCACCTCCCAGGTTCAAGCGATTCGCCTGCCTCAGCCTCTTGAGCAGCCAGGATTACAGTTGCACGCCACTGTGCCCAGCTGATTTTTGTATTTTTAGTAGAGACGGGTTTTTGCCATGTTGGCCAGGCTGCTCTTGAACTCCCGACCTCAGGTGATCCACCTGCCTCAGTCTCGCAAAGTGCTGGGATTACAGGCATGAGCCACTGCGCCTGGCTATTTTCTCTGGTTCTTAGTTAACAACTTTTGTTAAGTCGCTAATTTAAATAGAATGCACTGGCTTAAATTTTTGCATAAAATAGCACTCTGTGATTTATAACATTTTTAAAAACCTTGTTTCACTGATATTCAGTATAAATCTGAGAGATGGTGAAGGTGTCCTCATTGAACAACTCTGGTTATACTGAGGGATTAAGTGCCTGCTGTCACAAAGCAATTAAATGAGCTACCTTGGATTTGAACTCAAGTCACCTGGCTTCAGGGCCAATGTTTTAAAATACTGTTTTTTCCTTGACGTGTCATCAGGTTTTAAGACAATACTTTATTCCTTCTTTCCTAATTATTTGATGATACTTTTAAAGATTTCTAAATATTCCATGAAGATAATATGCCTCTCTCTTTTAAATGTAACAGCTGATAAAATTTATCTGATTCATTTTTCTCATACATCAGCTATGTTTTGTAGTCTTTTATCCCTATTACCAGAAAAGAATGAAATAAAATCTGAGCTCTAAATATTTTACCTGATTAAATCCTTAATTTTTTACATGAATGTTTTCCGAAAAGCCTTTCATATTTCATGATTATTTTTATTTTGATATTGGAACAAGGTAGATTTCTCCCATACTGCCTAGCATATGTAGTACCTTGCTTATTTCAACATTACTGTCAGAATTAAATTAAATTTTGCCACTAGAATAGCTTTACAGTGCTACTTTCTCCTTTTTTCTTTTACATTGTCCTCTTCTAGGTCTGTTTTTAATTGCTTTTCTCCGATATTCCCAATAATTTCTGGTTCTAAGAAGAGAATGTACCTTGAGCTGCAGGGTTTGCCATTCTCTATTTTGTGAAGTATATTTTTCCACCTAATTTCTTTTATTTTTTCTTTTCTTTCTTTTTTTGAGATGGATTCTCGCCCTGTTGCCAGGCTGGAGTGTAGTGGTGTCATCTTGGCTCACTGCAACCTCCGCCTCCAGGGTTCAAGCAATTTTCCTGCCTCAGCCTCCCGAGTAGCTGGGACTACAGGCGCGTGCCACCACACCCAGCTAATTTTTGTATTTTAGTAGAGATGGGGTTTCACCATGTTGGCCGGGATGGTCTTGATCTCTTGACCTTGTGATCTGCCTGCCTCGGCCTCCCGAAGTGCTGTGATTACAGGTGTGAGCCACCGCGCCCAGCCTATTTTGTATTTCTTTTGAAATAGGGTCTTGCTCTGTCGCCCAGGCTGGAGTGTAGTGGTGTGATCAGGACTCACTACAGCCCCAACCTCCTGGACTCAGGTGATCCTCCCACCTCAGCCTCCCAAGTAGCTGGGACTACAGGTGTGCACTGCCATGTCCAGCTAGTTTTTGTATTTTTAGTAGAGATGGGGTTTCGCCCTGTTGTCCGTGCTGGTCTTGAACTCCTGAGCACAAGCAATCCACCGGCCTTGGCTTCCCAAAGTGATGGGATTACAGGCATGACCCACTGTGCCCAGCCTTTAATTTGTTTTATATTCTTTATATAATTGTCCCTTTATCTGTGGTTTTGCTTTCTGCTGTTTTAGTTACTGACTTGTGGTCTGAAAATATTAAATGGAAAATTCCAGAAATAAAGATTTCGTGTTTCAAATTGTACCCATTTTGAGTAGTGTGATGAAATCTTGTGCTGTCCAGCACTGTCCTCCTCTGTCCCTTTGGGGACATGAATCATCCTTTTGTCCAGTATATCTATGCTGTAGACACTACCTGTCACTTAGTAGCCATTTTAGTTATTAGATTAAAAAACAGTCTGTATAGGGTGTCTGGTACTATCCCAGATTTCAGGCAGCTACTGGGGGTCTTGGAACGTATCCCCCATGGATAAGGGGGGACTACTGCATATGTATTGGCTCTCACATAATTTAAAAAGTTGAATTGTTACTTTCAGTGTATATAAATTCATACTTTATTGCTGCATTAGTTTTTCCAATAGTATAAATTGGTTCTTTTGATAAGAATATAATTAGTTAAGGCTCAACTTTTGGTCTTTTCATACAATAAGCTGCCTTATGTATAATTAATTGTGAATGTTACCTATATATTGTTGATATGCTCATTGTCAAATCTAAAATCTGAGTTCCTTGGCAGATATGTAGACTTGTGATAGGCATTTGGCATTTTATGTTTTGGGCAGTGTAACTTTAAATCTACATAAACTTCTCTGCCTTTTGCCTCTGCTGTGTTCATAGATTCCAGGAGGGCTTCGTGTATGGACCTCAAGCGTTGGAGGTAGCAGACTTTTCAGCAGAAGGTAAAGCAGAGTATTGCCTTCTGGTGTCATTGTGTGTGTGTGCTGGGGTGGGTATGTGACAGGTGAGAGCTTTTCACAAGTGTAATCACTAAGTAATTTATAATGATGCATTAAATGATTCACTTTCATAAAATTTAAAACCAAGATAATACGCGTACAGTTGTATTCAGTATTACTAAAATTCATTAAAAAAAGTAAGATTTAGATAGAACTAAAGACTCTAAATTTCACTTGTTTGCCATTAAGAAATAGTAGGAGTGAGTAGGAAAACAGCATTAGTATAATGTATGCTATATACCATGTAATTTTCTCAGACCTAGCTTTACTCTGATTTCTTTGTGGGAACTTGTCCAAGTCATAATTCATATGCTGCTCCTTTTACTGAAAAATTGCTTCACAATAGAGGGGCAGCCTAATCCATGACTCATGACTGGAAGATAGGCATTCATGCTATAGGTCCCATTTGCCAGAAATGTTAGTTTCCAATATGCTAGTTACCTGTCTCTTGATAACTTGTTTTTTTTTTTTTTTTTGAGACAGAGTCTCGCTCTGTTGCCAGGCTGGAGTGCAGTGGTGCGATCTTGGCTCACTGCAACCTCCACCTCCTGGGTTCAAGTGATTCTCCTGCCTCAGCCTCCCAAGTAGCTGGAACTACAGACACGCACCATCACGCCCAGCTAATTTTTGTATTTTTATTAGAGTTGGGGTTTCACCATGTTGGCCAGGATGGTCTTGATCTCTTGACCTCGTGATCTGCCTATAGTTAGTTCTCATCCCACACACTTGTAAAATATGTTTTTATAGAGACCTTTTTTTTTTTTTTTTTAAGAGACGGGGTTTCCCCATGTTGCCCAGGCTGGCCTTGAGCCCCTGGGCTCAAGCAATCTGCCCGCCTTAGCCTCCCAAAGTGCTAAGATTATAGGCATTGGCCACCACGCCCTGCTATGGAGACCTTCTTAATGAGTCTCTTTTTTTTGGGGGGAGGGGGGGGACAGGGACTCACTATTTCCCAGCCTTGAGTGCAGTGGTGCCATCACAACTCATTGTGGCTTTGACCTCCCAGGCCTAAGCAATCCTCCCACTTCAGCCTCCCAAGTGGCTGGGACCACAGGCTCACGCCACCACACCTGACTACTTTTTAAGTTATTTGTAGAGACAGGGTCTTGCTTTATTGCCCAGGCTGGTCTGGAACTTGTGGCCTCAAACAACCCTCCTGCCTTGGCAGTTTTGTTTTTTTTTTTAGAAAGAGATCTATAGCAGCTAACAATGTACTCTTAGACATAAAGTTAGTAATGTGACTAGTTTTTAGATAGATTCTGAATGGGAATCAGAGGAATGGTTTTCTTAGGGGCTTCTGGAAATTATAGTTGTTTAGATACCAAGTAAGTGTGATATGGTTTGGCTCTGTGTCCCCACCCATATCTCCTCATCTTGAATTGTACTCCCATAATTCCCACATGTTGTGGGAGGGACTCGGTGGGAGATAATTTGAATTAAGGGGGCGGTTTCCCCCCTACTGCTCTCATGGTAGTGAATAAGTCTCATGAGATCTGATGGTTTTATCAGGGGTTTCCGTTTTTGGATCCTTCTCATTTTCTCTTGCTGCCGCCACGTAAGAAGTGCCTTTTGCCTCCCGCTGTAATACTGAGGCCTCCCCAGCCGTGTGGAACTGTAAGTCCAATTAAACCTCTTTTTCTTCCCAATCTCAGGTATGTCTTTATTAACAGCGTGAAAACAGACTGATATAGTAAGTTGGTACCAGTAGAGTGGGGCGCGGCTTAAAAGATACCTGAAAATGTGGAAGTGACTTTGGCAGAGGTTGGAACAGTTTGAAGGGCTCAGAAGAAGATAGGAAAATGTGGCGAAGTTTGGAACTTCCTAGAGACTTGTTGAGTGGCTTTGCCCAAAATGCTGATAGTGATAAGGACAAGGTCCAGGCTGAGGTGTTCTCAAATGGAGATGAGGAACTTGTTGGGAACTGGAGCAAAGGTGACTCTTGTTATGTTTTAGCAAAGAGACTGGTGGCATTTTGACCCTGCTCTAGAGATTTGTGGAACTTTGAACTTGAGAAAGATGATTTAGGGTATCTGGCGGAAGAAATTTCTAAGCAGCAAAGCATTCGAGAGGTGACTTGGATGTTGTTAAAGGCATTCAGTTTTACAAGGGAAGCAGAGCATAAGAGGTTGGAAAATTTGCAGCCTGACAATGTTATGGAAAAGAAAAACCCAGAAAATGGGAGCCAGCTGTAAAAATTTGCATAAGTAACGAGGAGCAGAATGTTAATTCCCAAGACAATGGGGAAAATGTCTCCAGAGCATGTCAGAGATCTTCAAGGCAGCCTCTCCCATCATAGGCCTGGAGGCCTAGGAGAAAATGGTTTTGTGGGCTGGGCTAGGGGTCCCTGTGCTGTATGAAGTCTAGGGACTTGGTGCCCTGCATCCCAGTCACTCCAGCTGTGACTAAAAGTGGCCAAAGTGCAGTTCAGGCTGTTGCTTCAGAGGTTGGAAGCCCCAAGCCTTGGCAGGTTCCATGTGGTGTTGAGCCTGTGGGTGCACAGAAGACAAGAACTGAGGTTTGGGAACCTCCGTCTAGATTTCAGAAGATGTATGGAAATGCTGGATGCCGAGGCAAAAGTTTGCTGCAGGGGCGAGGCCCTCATGGAGAGCCTCTGTTAGGGCAGTGCAGAAGGGAAATGTGGGGTTGGAGCCCCTACACAGAGCCCCTAGTGGGGCACAGGCTAGTGGAGCTGTGAGAAGACCTCCAGACCCCAGAATGGTAGATCCACTGACAGCTTGCACCATGCACCTGGAAAAGCTGCAGACACTCAACACCAGCCCGTGAAAGTAGCCAGGAGGGGGGCTATACCCTGCAAAGCCACAGGGTTGGAGCTGCCCAAGACCATGGGAACCCACTTCTCACATCAGTGTGACCTGGATGTGAGACCTCGAGTCAAAGGAGATCATTTTGGAGCTTTAAAATTTGACTGCTCTGCTGGATTTCGGATTTGCATGGGCCTGTAACCCCTTTGTTTTGGCCAGTTCCTCCCTTTGGAATGCCTGTATTTACCCAATTCCTGTACCCCATTGTATCTAGGAAGTGACTAGCTTGCTTTTGATTTTACAGGCTCATAGGTGGAAGGGACTTACCTTGTCTTGGATGAGACTTTGGACTGTGGACTTTTGGGTTAATGCTGAAATGAGTTAAGACTTTGAGGGACTCTTGGGAAGGCATGATTGGTTTTGAAATGTGAGGACATGAGATTTGGAGGGGTCAGGAGTGGAATGATATGGTTTGGCTCTGTGTCCCCACCCAAATCTCATCTTGAATTCTACAACCATAATTCCCACATGTTGTGGGATGGAGCCAGTGGGAGACAATTTGAATCATGGGAGCAGTTTCCCCCATACTATTCTTGTGGTAGTGAATAAGTCTCATGAGATCTGACGGTTTTATCAGGGGTTTCTGCTTTTGCATCCTTCTCATTTTCTCTTGCTACCGCCATGTAAGAAGTGCCTTTTGCCTCCTGCTATGATTCTGAGGCCTCCCCAGCCATGTGGAACTGTAAGTCCAATTAAACCTCTTTTTCTTCCCAATCTTGGGTATGTCTTTATCAGCAGCACGAAAACGGACTAATACAAAGTAGCTGCATATTATATCATATATTTAGGATATACACCTTATGTGAAGTTGGATAGTATGTATTTATGAAATCTCTACTGTGTGCCCAACACAGGAGCACACCATTTTACAATGAACCAAATTTCACTATTCTTTCACTTCCTCCTATTCAGAAAGCTGTTTTTCTTAACTAGAAGAGATAGGTGAATTTCAGGCTGTTTATTGGGGTAAGCTACAATTTTACTTCCCAAACCTTTTTGCCTTTATTTTACTTTTTTCAGTAGCTATTTTGAGGATATTTTCTCTTTACCAATAATAGGTTGGAAGCAATTTAAAGCCTTTCATACATTTGCAGGCTAGTTGGCCATTTTCATCACTGTTGAATTATGCATTTTTATATTTGTTTAGCTAATCTGAGTGTGGTGTATTTTGCTACCAGTTGAGAATCTCAATAGAGTATCTGTATCAAGACATAGGAAGACTCCTCACCCAGCTCCCAACTCCAACTCAGTTTCTATGAGAAAGATGAGATTAAATGGATGGTTATGAAAATATTAAAAAAATTAATTGACTATTTTCTTGAGCAGTTTTAGGTTTACAGAAAACCTGGAGTAGAAAGTAGAGTTCCCATATACCACCCCCTGCTCCCCAGTTTTCCCTGTTATTATTATTATTATTTTTTGAGATGGAATCTCACTCTCTCACCCAGGCTAGAGTGCAGTGGTGCCATCTCAGCTCACTGCAACCTCCAGCTCCCAGGTTCAAGCGATTCTCCTGCCTCAGCCTCCCTAGTAGCTGGGATTACAGGCATGTGCCACTATGCCCGGCTAATTTTTGTGTTTTTAGTAGAGACAGGGTTTCACCATGGTGGCCAGGCTGGTCTCGAACTCCGGACCTCAGATGATCCACCTGCCTCGGCCTCCCAAAGTGCTGAGATTACAGGTGTGAGCCACGGTGTCTGGCCAATTTTCCCTATTATTAACATCTTGCTTTACTGAGACACATTTGCTAAATTGATAATTCAGTATCGTTGCATTATTGTTAACTAAAGTTCATAGTTTACATTAGGGTTTTTTTTTTTTTTTTTTTGAGACGGAGTCTCTCTGTCACCCAGTCTGGAATGCAGTGGTACAATCTTGGCTTACTGCAACCTCTGCCTCCAGGGTTCAAGCAATTCTCCTGCCTCAGCCTCCCGAGTAGCTGAGACTACAGGCACGTGCCACCATGCCAGGCTAATTTTTCTGTATTTTTAGTAGAGATGGGGTTTCGTCATGTTGGCCAGGCTGGTCTCAAACTCCTGACCTCAGGTGATCCACCTGCCTTGGACCCCCAAAGTGCTAGGATTACAGGCTTGAGCCACCATGCCTGGCCTTCATTTGGGTTTGCTCTCTACACATTAGGTATATTCTATGGGTTTTGATAAATGTGTAATGATATGTATTTAACCATTACAGTATCATACAGAGTAGCTCACTGCCCTAAACATCACCTGTGCTACACCTTTTCATCCCTGGTTCCCTCCCTGCAAGCCCCTGACAACCACTGATCTTTTTCTGTCTCTACAGTTTTGCCTTTTCCAAAATGTCATAGAGTTGAGTATGTAGCTTTTTCAGGTTGGCTTCTTGCACTTTGTAATATGCATTTGAGAATCCTCCATGTCTTGTCATGGCTTGATAGCTCATTTCTTTTTAGTGCAGAATAATGTTCTATTTCTGGACATATCAAGTTTATCCATTCACCTACTGAAGGATATCTTGGTTGCTTCCAGCTTTTGGCAATTATGAGTAAAGCTGCTATAAACATTTGTATGCAGGTTTTTCTTTAGACATGTTTTCATCTTCTTTGGGTAAATACCAAGGAGTGCAATTGCTGGATCACATGGCATGAGCATGTTTAGTTTTGTAAGAAACTGCCAAACTGTCTTCCAAAGTGGCTGTACTACTTTGCATTCCCACCAGCAATGAACGAGCATTCCTATTGCTCCACATCCTTGTCAGCATTTGATGTTGTCAGTGTTTTGGATTTTAGCCATGCTAATGGGTGTGCAGTGGTGTGTTTTAATTTGCAACCTCTAATGACATGAGAGTTGAGCATCTTTTCATGTGTCCTATTTCCCATCTGCATTTCTTCTTTGGTGAGGTGTCTGTTCAGATCTTTTGCTTATTTTTTAATTGAGTTGTTTGTTTTCTTTTTCTTTTTGTTTTCTTTTCAGAGCTCCTCTCAAGAAAGGAGGGCTGTCTGTTTTCTTATTGTTGAGTTTTAAGAGTTCTTTGTTTATTTCTGATACCACTTCTTTATCAGATATTTGTTTTGCAATTATTTTCTCCCAGTCAATGGCTTGTATTTTTGCCTTCTTGAAAATATCTTTCACAAAGCAAAAGTTTTAGTTTTACTCAAGTCTAACTTCCCAAATTTAAAAAATATTTTTAATTGATATATAATGATTTTACGTATTTATGGGGTTACATGTGATACTCCAGCACATGTATACAATGTGTAATGATCAAATCAGGATAATTAGCATATTCATCACCTCAAACATTTATCATTTATTTGTGTTGGGAACATTCAAAATTCTCTCTTCTTGGCTGGGTGCTGTGGCTCACACCAGTAATCCCAGCACTTTGGGAGGCTGAGGAGCACGGATCACCTGAGGTCAGGAGTTCGAGACCAGCCTGGCCAACATGGTGAAGCCCTATCTCTACTAAAAATACAAAAAATTAGCCAGGCATGGTGACGTATGCCTGTAGTCCCAGTTACTTGGGAGGCTGAAGCGAGAGAATTGCTTGAACCTGGGAGGTGGAGGTTTTTGGCCAGGCTGGTCTCGAACTCCTGACCTCAGGTCATCTGCCCACCTCAGCCTCCCAAAGTGCTGGGTTTACAGGCTTGAGCCACTGCGCCTGGCCAATTATTATTAACTATAGTCACTCTTCTGTGCTATGGAACACCAGAACTTATTCCTCCTATCTGTGATTTTGTACCTGTTAACCAACCTCTCCTTTTCTCCCCATCCCCTGGCCCTTCCCAGCTTCTGATAACCACTGTTCTACTTGGTACTTCCATGAGGTTAACTTTTTTTTTTCCTATTTATTTATTTATTTATTTATTTTTGAAGCAGAGTCTCACTCTGTCGCCCAGGCTGGAGTGCAGTGGCACAATCTTGGCTCACTGCAACCTCCACCTTCTGGTTCAAATGATTCTCTTGTCTCAGCCTCCCGAGTAACTGGAACTAGAGACACGCACCACAATGCCCAGCTTATTTTGGAATTTTTAATAGAGACAAGGTTTCACCATGTTGGCCAGGCTGATCTCGAACTCCTGACCTTGGTGATCTGCCCACCTCGGCCTCCCAAAGTGCTGTGATTACAGGCGTGAGCCACCATGCCCAGCCTTATTTGTTTATTTTCTTAGAGACAGGGTCTCACTATATTGCCCAGGCTGGTCTGGAACTCCTGGGCTCAAGCAGTCTTCCTGCCTCAGCCTCCCAAAGTGCTGCGATTACAGGCATGAGCCATTGCACTAGGTAGGATCAACTTTTTGTACTCCTACACATAAGTGAAAACGTGGTATTTGTCTTTCTATACATTGCATATTTTACTTAAAATAATGCCCTGCAGGGTCAGTGATGCTGCAAATGACAGGATTTCTTTTTTCTTTCTTTTTTTTTGAGACAGAGTCTCGCTCTGTTGCCCAGGGTGGAGTCCAGTGGTGTGATCTGGGCTCACTGGAACCTCTGCCTCCCGGTTTCAAAGGATTCTCCTGCCTCAGCCTCCTGAGTAGCTTGGATTACAGGGGCCTGCCACCACACCCAGATAATTTCTTTTGTATTTTTAGTAGAGATGGGGTTTCACCACATTGGCCAGGGTGGTCCTGCACCCCTGATGTCAAGTGATCCGTCTGCCTTGGCCTCCCAAAGTGCTGGGATTACAGGTGTGAGCCACCATGCCTGGCCTGCAAATGACAGGATTTCAGTCATTTGTAGCTGAATAATTTTCCATTATATATTTGCCACATTTTCTTTATCCATTCATCTCTTGAAGGATGTTTAGGTTGATTCCTTATCTTCAGTATTGTGAATAGTGCTGCAATAAACATAGGAGTGCAGCTATCTCTTTGACATACTGATTCTCCTTCCTTTGGATATATACCAAGTAGTGGGATTGCTGGATCATATGGTATTTCTATTTTTAGTTTTTTGAGGAATGTTCATACTGTTTTCCATAATGGCTGTATTAATTTACATTCTCACCAACAGTATATAAGAGTTCCCCTTTCTCTGCCTCCTTGCCAACATTTGTTATTTTCTCTTTTTGATAATAGCCATTTTAAACTGGTGTGAGATGATATATATCATTGGGGTTTTGCATTTCTCTGATAATGAGTGATGTTGAACATTTTTCATATACCTGTTCGTCATTTGTATATCTTTCCTTGAGAAATGTCTATTCAGATCATTTACCTATTTTTTAATTGGATTTGGGTGTTAAATTGTTCAATTCTCCCCATGTTATATTTATATATATAATATTTCCTTCCCCTCCCCTCCTTGTCTTTTTTTTTTTTTGAGATGGAGTCTTGCTGTATCACCAGGCTGGAGTGCAGAGGTGTGATCTCGACTCACTGCAGCCTCCGCCTCTTGGGTTCTCAAGCGATTCTCCTGCCTCAGCCTCCCAAGTAGCTGGGACTACAGGCACGTGCCACCACACCCAGCTAAGTTTTTGTCTTTTTAGTAGAGACGGGGTTTCACCATGTTGTTGGGCAGGATGGTCTCAATCTCCTGACCTCGTGATCCACCCGCCTCGGCCTCCCAAAGTGCTGGAATTACAGGCGTGAGCCACCGCGTCTGACCTGTTCTCTTCTTTTTGTTGATATGGATTCTCACTCTGTCACCCAGGCTGGAGTGCAGTGGTGTGATCATAGCTAATTGCAGCCTCAACCTTCAGGGCTCAAGTGATCCTTCTTCCTAAAATGTCAAAAATTTTTAATTTTTTGTAGAGACATGGTCCTGCTATGTTGCCTAGGCTGGTCTCAAACTCCTGGATTCAAGCAATTCTCCCACTTCAGCCTTCCAAAGTGTTGAGATTATAGGCATGAGCCACCATGCCTGGCTCTTCTTATTTTCTTTAAAGTGCCTTTCACAGAGCCTAAGTTTTTCATTTTAGTCAAGTCCCACTTCCCAAATTAAAAAAAAAAAAAGAATTGTGTTTTAGTACTGTAAACCCAAGGTCATCTAGGTTTTCTTCTATGTTATCACCTAAAATTTTTACTTATTTATTTATTTATTTATTTATTTTTGAGATGGAGTTTTGCTCTGTTGCTCAGGCTGGTGTACAGTGGCACTATCTTGGCTCACTGCAACCTCTGACTCCTGAGTTCAAGCAATTCTCCTCCCTCAGCCTCCTGAGTAGCTGGGATTACAGGTGCCCGCCACCACACCCAGCAAATTTTTGTATTTTTAGTAGAGATGAGGTTTTGCCATGTTGGCCAGAGTGGTCTTGAACTTCCGACCTCAGGTGATCCACCTGCCTCGGCCTCCCAAAGTACTGGGATTGGAGGCGTGAGCCACCGTGTCCGGCCTTCTCTAAAAATTTTATAGTTTTCCATTTTATATTAAGTCAGCAGTCCATTTTGAGTTAATTTTTGTGCAGGGTGTAAGGTCTGTGTCTAGATTCTTTTTTTTAGCATATGCACGTCCAGTTGTCCAGTGCTAGAACTAGCACTGTATGTTGAAACAACTTCTTTCTCCATTGCTGTTCCTTGTTCCTTTGTCAACGAACATGTGAGTATATTTGTGTGAGTCTATTTCTGAGCTCTCTATTCTGTTCCATTGATCTATTTGTCTTTTCTGTCACCAATATCACACTGTCTTGATTACTGTGGCTTTATAATAAGTCTTGAAGTTGGGTAGTATCAGTCTTCCAACTTTGTTCTTCTCCTTCAATATTGCATTGGTTATTCTGGGTCTTTTGTCTTTCCCCATGAGCTTTAGAATCAGTTTGTCAATGTCCACAAAACAATTGGCTGGGATTTTGTTTGGGATTATGTTGTATCTATAGATTAAGTTAGAAAGAATTGAGCTCTTGACAATATTGAGTCTTCTTAGACTTATATGTGGAATATCTCTCCACTTATTTAGATCTTTTTTGATTTCTTTTATCACAGTTTTGTAGTTTAAGTTTTCCTTATATATATTTTATGCTTTTGTTAGATTTATACCTAATATTTCTTTTTTGGGTTGCTAATGTGAATGGTATTGTATTTGTAATTTCCAACTGCAATTTTTTATTGCTGGTATATAATAAAACAATTGACTTTTTATATTAATCTTGTACCCTGCAATCTTGCTATAATTGTTTATTAGTTCCAGGAGTTTTTTTTTTGTTGATTCTTTGGGATTTTCTTCATAGACAATTATGTCATCTGTGAACAAAGTTTTATTTTTTCCTTTCCAATCTGTATACCTCTTATTTCCTTTTCTTGTCTTATATTAGCTAAGACTTGCAGTCTATGTTGATTAAGAGTGGTGAGAGCAGGCTGGGCGTGGCGGCTCATGCCAGTAATCCCAGCACTTTGGGAGTCCGAGGCGGGCGGATCACCTGAGGTTGGGAGTTTGAGACCAGCCTGATCAACATGGAGAAACCCCTTCTGTACTAAAAATACAAAATTAGCAGGGTGTGGTGGCTTATGCCTGTAATCCCAGCTACTCGGGAGGCTGAGGCAGGAGAATCGCTTGAACCCGGGAGGCGGAGGCTGCAGTGAGTCGAGATCGCACCACTGCACTCCAGCCAGGTGATAGAGCAAGACTCCATCTCAAAAAAAAAAAAAAATAATAAGAGTGGTGAGAGCAGACATCTTTGCTTTGTTCCTGATTTTAGGGGGAACGTATTTAGTTTCTCTCCATGAATTATAATAATCTCAATAGATTATTCTATTTGGTAGTATAAAAATTGTCAAGTACTGCTTATATCAGATCATAGGAGCACTCCATTCTCCTCCCCTCCATTCCTTCACTTTGCCTTAACTTTTATGAGAAAGATGGGATTACATGGATGGTCATAAAAGTATTTTAAATTATGGGATTTAGGCAGTTTTAATATATAATACCTTCTATTTTCTTTAGTTTCTCTATTCTGAACTTCTGGAGGGCAAAGACTATACCTCAGTATATTGTTGCAAGCCTTGTAGTGCCCAGTATGTACTACAATGCCCTGTTGAATGTAAAACCTAATTCTAGACTCTTATTGTAAACCTCTATCTTATTTGAAAAGGCAGATAGCCAGTGAAGTCAGTCATCTAATCGGTTAATCAATTCATCAAATATTTGATTGTTAGCTCCAAGGTATTACATTGGCTACAAAGATACACATGATAATGATACTTCCTCTCTGGAAACTTATTCATATAGGAATAATTTCAAGTGCTGTGTTCCATTTTTACTGGTATGTATTTGTCAAAAACTCATATTCCTGTATCTCTTCCCAAGTATTCTAATTGAAATGTCTATGTGTGAACTTCTTCCATAGTCCCTAAAAGGTTTACAATTTTGTTGGAGGAACTGATATTAATGAACCTGTAATAGGTGCTGGACACTGTGCTAGGTGCTTTACGTATTCTGCCTTATCTCATTTATCTTCAAAGCTGTTGAATAAGGTAAATATTCTTAATTTACAGGTGCAAAAACTGATAATATGAAGGTATAAGTAACCCATTCGCTGTGTGACTTAGTGGGATAGGTATATGAGGTATATAAGTCCATAGCCCAAGTTCTTTATGTCACACACTATGGAAAAGTTACCATACAAAGTGGTATATGATGAATGCTACTTGTATAGTGCATACACATGCTTGGTGAATGCAGAGAAGAGAGTTTTGACCTCAGGCTAGGGTGTTCACAAAATTTCTGGAAAGCTTAATCTTGTCTGATAGGAGGAATAGGAGGAAAGAGAGATCAGGGAGATCAATCAGTGAGAAGAAGATGGAGGGCCAAAAACAGTGAATATTTTGTGATTGACAGTATACACATTTCTACTGTGGCAATAAAATACACTGGAACAAATTTTGTCTTTTATTTTCAATGAGGATCCTTCTTCTCCATTTTTCTCTTAAACAAAATAATTTTTCCCTAATTTGCTTGTGGGGTATTGGGTATGAGAAAGTAGATCACAGAACCTTTGCATAACTCCAGAGTTATCAGTCCCCAAATTCATCTTTTTCCATTGGATTAGCACAGTCAGGGCAGCAGTAATTGAGGGAGCAAAAGCCTGGGGGGAAAATGGAAGATCAAAGGAATCCTAAGAAAAGGATTTTCCTAGTGTCAAGTGTATTTTATTTATCCCTTCTCCATATCTCAGTTGGTTAAGTACCTCACAAATACCCATAAATATGTGAAAAGCTGTGGAGTTACAGAGGCTTGTAGGAGGCATCATTGCTTTCAATGAACTTAGTATTTAGTTGGAAAGACAAAAGTAAAGTGAAATAATTGGTAAACCACTGAGCATCCTTAAATGAAATTTAAATGAAAAACATCCTTAAATGATGTTTTTCAGGATTCTTTTCTCCTAGTCTCATGACTTCAATTTCTAAATACTTTCACATCTCTATCTCTAGTCCACGTCTCCTGTCTAAACTATACGTGTGTCCAGATGCCTTTTGGACATCTTGGTTTGGGCAATACCACAGTCTTCTCAACTTCAGCTTATTTAAAACTTGCCCAATCTGCTCTTCTTAACTCAGTGAATGGTATCACCATCACCCATTGCCCGAGCTAGACACTGGGAATCAAGTTCTTGCAGTTCTTTCTCTTGTTTCTTCACCACATGTTCTGTTGACACTGTTTCCTAATTACCTGTAAGATCCATCCACTTCTTTTTATTGCCTCTGCTACTATCCTAATTTAGACTATAGCCACCTCTCATTTAAATTATTTGCAAAGGCCTCTTAACCAGTTGCCTGTGCTATCTTCACACCTTCAGACTACAAAAATCACAGATTGTGTGCTGGGCAGGGTAGCATGTACCTGTGGTCCCTGCTACTCTGGAGGCTGAGGCAGGAGGATGACTTGAGCCAAGGCATTCGAGACCAGCCTGGGCAACAAAATGAGACCCCCTCGTATCAAAAAACAAACGAAAACACCAACCCAGATTGCTTAAAATCCTTACCTGTGTTCCTACTTGTTCTGCTTCATCTGGCCCTTCTTGCTTCTCCAGCTTTAACTTGCTTTCCCCTACTTGAAACCAGCCTTACTGAACTTCAGATGTATCGTGCTGTCTTGCCTGTGAGACTGGACAGGCATATTCCCCGTCTGAGAAGGGAAATAATCACTATAGCGATTAAAGCACAGACTCTTTAGCCAGACTACTTAAGTTTGAATTCTGGATTGCCACTTAATGAGCTTTGTGATATAGAGCGAGTTACTTAGTCTGCCTGCTTTCAGTTTCCTCATCTGTATAATGGGGATGGTTAATAGTACCTGATTCATAGCATGTTGTAGGGATTGTAAGAGTTTTGTATGCTTTGAGACAAGGTCTCGCCCTGTCGCCCAGGCTGGAGTACAATGATGTGATCATAGCTCACTGCAGCCTTGACCTCTCAGTTCAAGCTGTTCTCCCACCTCAGCCTCCCGAGTCACTGGGACTACAGGCATGTGCCACCATGTCCAACTCATTTTTGTATTTTTTTGTAGCGACAGGGTCTCATTGTGTTGCCCAGGCTAGTCTTGAACTCTTGGGCTCAAGTAATCCTCCCGCCTCAGCCTCTCAAAGTTTTGAATTAACAGGCATGAGCCACTGTGCCCAGCCTAAAAGAGTTAATATAGTTGAGGCTTTTTTTTTTTTTTTTTTTTTTGAGACAAAGCCTTGCTCTGTGGCCCAGGCTGGAATGCAGTGGCACAATCTTGGCTCTCTGCAAACTCCACCTCTCAAGTTCAAGTGATTCTTGTGCCTCAGCCTCCTGAGTAGCTGGGACTATAAGGCACGTGCCACCATGCCTGGCTAATTTTTGTAGTTTTAGTAGAGATGGAGTTTCACTATGTTGGCCAGGCTAGTCTCGAATTTCTGGCCTCAAGTGATCTGCCTGCCTCGGCCTCCCAAAGTGCTGGGATTACAAGTGTGATGCACCGCGCCTGGCCTAGTTGAGGCTTTTAGTCGGTCCCTGCCATATAGTAAGTACCATACAAGTGTAGCTATTATTATAAATCTTATTGTAAATGTGTTGTATTGGATAGTATTACTTTTTGTTTTAATGTTGATTTAATGGTAAATGGAAAAATGCTGTTGCCCTCCATAAGTTCCCAGTTGATTGGCTCATTATTGTTGGTATTTATTCTGCTTTGGCAGTAGCTTTCTTTTCCTAACTTCTTGTTTTTCAGCTTTTTAGTGACTAGAATTTGGTCTTGGGTTGGCATTTCTATGAAATGGATCATTTAACGAGGTCAGGTTAACCTGAGCTTTCATACAGACGAATTCAGGTCAATTTATATGGAAACTTTTAAAAGAAAATGATTATTATACAAGTAGTTAATATTCATTATAGAAAAATAAAAAAGTATAGATAAGCATAAAGAAGGAAATAAAATTATCTCCAGTGTTAATATTTTATTTTACTTATTTATTTATTTTTTATAGCTGGGTTTTGCTATAATGCCCAGGTTGGCCTTGAACTGCTGGGCTAGAGTGCAATGGTGCAATCATAGCTCACTGCAACTTCGAACTCCCAGGATCAAGCTATCCTACTGCTGCAGCCTCCTGAGTAGCTGGGACTGCAGGCATGAGCTACTATGCCTGGCTAATTTATATATATATATATATATATATATATATATATATATATATATATTTTTTTTTTTTTTTTTTTTTTTAAGACGGAGTCTCACTCTGTTGCCCAGGCTGGAGTGCCGTGGTGCCATCTCGGCTCACTGCATGCTCCACCTCCTGGGTTCACGCCATCCTCCTGCCTCAGCCTCATGAGTAGCTGGGACTACAGGCACCCGCCACCATGCCTGGCTAATTTTTTTTTTTGTATTTTTAGTAGAGATGGGGTTTCACCGTGTTAGCCAGAATGGTCTCGATCTCCTGACCTCGTGATCCGCCTGCCTTGGCCTCCCGAAGTGCTGGGATTATAGGCGTGAGCCACCATGCCCGGCCAAAATATTTTTTTAGTTTTTGTAGAGACAGGGTCTTGCTACGTTGACCAGGCTGGTCTCAAACTCCTGGGCTCAAGTGATCCTCCTGCCATGGCCTCCCTAAGTGCTAGGATTACAGGCATGGGCCATTATACCTGGCCCATCATTTTTTTTTTTTGAGTATTTATTTTTCATTGATATTTATATTTGAGATGATTTCATGAAGACTTAAATCTTAAAATGCACCTAAGGGGAGCAGATTTTTGATTCAGTACTGTCTGATCTGATGATCTAGCTCTATCTGATCTGACAGGGTGGGATTTAAGAATGGCAAAATATTTATATTTTTCTCCTTCCCTCCAGAAGGAGGTACTTGCTTTTAGGTGAATTTCTAGATATAATTACCTTTACAATAAAAATACTGATGTTTGATCATCACTGTCATTTTATTTTTCAGAATATATATATTTTTATCTTTGGAGTATAGTTAAAAGACAGTTTTCTAGATTTTCTTATTACTGTGAAAATATTTTTTAAAATGACCAAGACTAATGAACAAGTTTATTTTGGTAACATGTTTAGTTCCTACTGTTTGCAAAGTACTTAGTTAGCTCCTAGAGAATATACAGAAATGAGCAAGATAGTCTCCTTCCTCATTTGGGGATGGGGTAAGGGAGATGAATCAATTCTAACTAATTATAATAAAGTACGGTAAGGTCCTTGAGAGAGTATTGAACAAAGCGCTTGCTCTACTAGTGATGCTCTCACAAATGTCATTAACTGTTAAATTCGATGAGCTCTTTTCCATTCTCTCCTATTTGACCTTGCTTCTACATTTGACACTTTTGCCCACCTACCCTTTAGTGCTTGTTTCTTTGCTTCTGTACACCCCTTTCTTATTGTTTTTCATTGTTTTTCTCTTTAACTCCTTTTTGTTGTGGGGAGGTGGGGGACAGGGTCTTGCTCTGTAGGTCAGGCTGGAGTGTGGTAGCGCAAACATGACTCACTGCAGCCTCAACCTCTTGGGCTCAAGCGGTCCCCAACCTCAACATCCTGAGTAGCTGGGACCACAGGTGAGCACCACCATGCACAGCCAATTTTTAAATTTTTTTTAGAGATGGGGTCTTGCCACGTTGCCCAGGCTGGTCTCAAAACTCCTGGCCTCAAGCAATTCTCCCACCTTGGCCTCCTAAAGTGCTGGGATTACAGATGTGAGCCACCATACTTGGCCTTCTCTTTAACTCTTTAACTGCTGCTTATTAGTTATTTCTCTCTTCAATTTTGTTATTAAGAAAAGTTTTGTAAAAGCAGAAAAGTTTACTTTAGAACAGTGAACACCTACATTCAGCTGCCTTGAATGCCTAGATTCAATTGTTATTATCTTTCTATAAGTGCTTTATCTCTATGTACATATATGAATGGTTTTTAATGTACTTGAACAACCTGAAATTAATTTGCTGTTGTCATTACATGTCACACACAAATAGCTGAACCTATATCTCTTAAGAATAAGAACATTTGCGTGCATTGCCATACCATTATCCTATATTTGACAGTTAATAAAAATTAAAAAATAAAATTAACCATATCATAATAATATTATGTAAATTCTGGTTCATAATTAAATTTCCCCAGGTGTCCCACAAGTAAACTTTTATAGCTATTTTTATTTGAACCACAATTTAGTCAAGTATTTCATGCATAGTATTGTATTGTTATATGCTTTGAGTCTCTTTTCATCTAGGTTATCCTTTTTTATGGCTCTCCTTTTCTAAGGGGAGGGGAGTCAACCCAATTTTCTTAGCGTATCCCACATCCAGATTTGCTACTATCGGGGAATTTTAATAGTTTCCCTTTCTTCAGCCTTTTGTAGGATGGTGTTTACTGAAGAAGGGTGCCTGTGGCATGGGTGCTGTGAATGGGTTATGGGTCCTGTTAATTAATCCTCTAAATTCTTTGGCAACCAGTGGGGTTTAGGGCAGTGGAAGCCCATGGGTCCTTTTCTCTCTGCCTGTGTGTGGTTTTGTCTGTTTCTACCCTGGTGTCCAGAGTAGAAATAATAGCATTATGTGAGTGCCATCATGTGAAAGAGGTTTGGTTGCACTGACCACTATCTTTAGCCCTTTGGTTCTGTGTTCTTTCCCTTTGTGATCACAGTTACTTCTGTGGTTTTAACAGTCACCTCTGTGGAGATGTTCTCTTTTCTGAACTCCAGTTCTGTTATTTTCTTTCATTCATATTCTACTGCCTCTTCAGTTGCTACTTCAAAATCAACATGTCCAAAATGAATTTATTCTCTACTTCCAAACTAGCCCATTGTCAGTATTATTTTTTCTTTTTTGTAAATGGACTTAATTTCACTGAGACAACACTTTGACTAGAAATCTCAGTTACCTTCAGCTGTTCTTTTGGCTGTCTGCCCAAGAAACATATATATACACATACACACACACACATAAATATACACATACATATATACACAAACATGTGCACACATATGCATACATATTCATTAAATATTTCTTGAATGCCTACAATGTACCTAAATATATTTGGCCACAGTAGATAATTTTTTTTTTTTTTTAAGACAGTGTCTTGCCCAGGCTGGAGTGCAGTGGCGCAATCTTGGCTCACTGCAACCTCCACTTTCCTGGCTCAAGTGATCTTCCAGCCTCAGCCTCCTGAGTAGCTGGGACCAAGGGGCGAGCCACCACACCCAGCTCATTTTTGTACCTTTTTTTTTTTTTTTTGAGACAGAGTCTCGCTCTGTCTCCCAGGCTGGAATACAATGGTGCAATCTCGGCTCATTGCAACCTCTGCCTCCCGAGTTCAAGTGATTCTCCTGCCTTAGCCTCCTGAGTAGCTGAGACTACAGACACGCACCACCATGCCCAGCTAATTTTTGTATTTTTAGTAGAGACAGGGTTTCACTATGTTGGCCAGGCTGGTCTTGAACTTCTAACCTCAGGTGATGTGCCTGCCTCAGCTTCCTAAATTGCTGTGATTGCAGGCGTGTGCCACACCCAGCTAATTTCGTATTTTTAGTAGAGACAGAGTTTCACCATGTGGCCCAGGCTGGTCTTGAACTCCTGATCTCAGTGATCTGCCTGCCTTGTTCTCCCAAAGTGTTGGGATCATAGGCATGAGCCACCGCATCTTGCCATAATAGATATATTTTTTTTTCTCTGAAATGCCTCTTGAGTCCATTCCCTCCATTCTGACTACATTTACTCTAATATTGGCCCTCATCCACCCTCCTCAAACTTCTACATTGATCCCCCTGCCTCTAGCTTTAAATCTTCTGATCTACCCTGCATACTATCTACTTACTGAGAATACCTGTTTGAACATGTTTCTTTGCTGGAAAACCTCTGATGGCTTTCAGTAGTACAGGAAAAGTGCCAAGTTTTCTGCATACCATACAAAACTATGCTGATTCTGTCTGCTTTGCTCTTTTCTTGTGTTTTTTCACCTCTTGTATTCTAGCTGTATTTGTCTTTGGCTAATTGCTTGGATATAGCATGGATCTTAATCTTTGGACTTGGTCCACACATTTCTGGTGTCTATAAGGCCCTGTCCTTTCCTCCTTTGCTCAGTGAAATCCTGCTTATCTCTCGGGACCCACTCAAATGTTCCTTTGAAAATTATTTACCTGATAGCAGTCCCTGTCTATCCCCTCCACCACAACCAAGCCCTTCTATTCACTCATTATCTGATGTTCTTTGCATGTTTTTCTGTTATAGCATTTATTAGATTGTACCCTTTGCTTGTGTGTCTCTCTGTATAAAGACTCACAAGGGGTTAGGCATGGTGGCTCGCGCCTATAATCCCAGCACTTTGGGAGGTGAGGCAGGCGGGTCACCTGAGGTCAGGCGTTCGAGACCAGCCTGGCCAACATAGCGAAACCCCATCTCTACCAAAAATACAAAAATTAGCTGAGCATGGTGGTGCATGCCTGTAGTCCCAGCTACTTAGGAGGCTGAGGCAGCAGAATAGCTTGAACCTGGGAGGCGGAGGTTGTAGTGAGTTGAGATTGTGCCACTGCACTCCAGCCTGGGCAACAAGAGCGAAACTTCATCTCAAAAAAAAAAAAAAAAAAAAAAAAAAAGATTCACAAGGGAAGGGATCAGCTCTTTCTAAAACTCCATCTCAAAAAAAAAAAATTCACAAGGGAAGGGATCAGCTCTTTCTTCCTCCTGTTCCTGGAACCTAGCACAGTGCTTGACACATATTATGTGCTTAGTAAAATATTTCTGAAATAAATGCCTCACATCGCTTATTATATTACCTTCTGTAGCAAGTAAGTCTGACTTAAGATTCATGAATTCTCAAAGTAAGATAATGTTTTCTATAAAAAATCTAGTTTAGGCCGGGCAGGGTGGCTGACGCCTGTAATCCCAGCACTTTGGGAAGCCAAGGCGGGCGCATCACGAGGTCAGGAGATCGAGACCATCCTGGCCAACATGGTGAAACCCTGTTTCTACTAAAAATGCAAAAAAATTAGCTGGGCATGGTTGCGCGTGCCTGTAATCCCAGCTACTTGGGAGGCTGAGGCACGAGAATCGCTTGAACCCAGGAGGCAGAGGTAGCATTGAGCTGAGATTGAGCCACTGCACTCCAGCCTGGTGACAGAGTGAGACTCCGTCTTGGAAAAAAAAATTTAGTTTAACTAAATATTTACTAATGATTGCAGTCTATTAATGATTAATGTTTTAAGCCTAAGCCTTAAAAGTAATGCCTGAAGTCTTAAGCATTACTGCAGATACATTTTTTAAAAATTCATTTCCCAGCAATAAGAATTTGCCATTTTTAGGCCAGGTGCAATGTCTCAGGCCTGTAATCCCAACACTTTGTGAGGTGGAGATGGGAGGATTGCTTGAGCCCAGGAGTTTGAGATCAACCTGGGCAACATAGCGAGACCCTGTCTTAAAAAATAAAAAATAAATAATTAGCTGGGTGTGATGACGTGTGCCTGTAATCCCAGCTACTTGGGAGGCTGAGGCGGGAGGATTGCTTGAGCCTGGGAGGTTGAGGCTGCAGTGAGCCATGATTACACCACTGCACTCCAACCTGGGTGACAGAGCAAGACCCTGTCTAAAAAAAAAAAAAAGAATTTGCCAATTTTAGAAACAAATTAAGCATTAAGTATTGATGATATGTAGTAATATATTTACCAATGCAACATTAAACTTGAGATTTTAGAAGTGCACTGACAGTTCAAGTAGTTGTTGACTAAAAAGTAAGAAGCTTGGGGAAATATTATCAACATATCCTAATTAATAAGATTTGAAGCATTAGTGGACCACTGGTGAAGTATATTGATGTGCAAATTCAATTCAGTGAATTGTTGTTTTTCATTAAAACTCTCCAAGATATGGTTGCATACAAATGTCAACTAAATATGAACACCTTAAAAAAAAAGAAATTATACAATTAAGTCATCAATGAAAACATTATTCTAAGCCAAGCATTGTGGTTCACCCCTCTAATCCCAGCACTTTGGGAGGCCAAGGCAGGAGGATCTCTTGAGCCTAGGAGTTTGAGACCAGCCTGGGAAACATAGTGAGACCCCATCTCTACAAAAAAAAAAAAAAAAAAAAAAAAAAATCCAGGTGAGGTGGTGCACACCTATAGCCTCAGCTACTCTGAAGCTGAGGTGAGAGGATTGCTTGAGTCTGGGAGGTCGAGGCTGTAGTGAGCCATGATTGTGCTACTGCACTCCAATCTGAGTGACAGAGACCTTGTCTAAAAAAAAAAAGAAAAAATTAGTTGTTTTGAAAGATTTTTTTGGCCAAACTAATAGGGATTTCTAAAATTTTATAATTTTAGAGCTTTTAAAATACTAAATATTTATCTGACTTGGAATTCTAAATGAAGGAAATAGTATATAATGAAGATCATTTTTAAGAGAAAGATAACTAACTAGGTGTGGTGGCTCACGCCTGTAATCCTAGCACTTTGAGAGGCCAAGGTGGGCAGATTGCTTGAGCCCAGGAATTCGAGACCAGCCTGGGCAACGTGGCACAACCCTGTCTCTACAAAAAGTACAAAAAATTAGCCTGGTGTGGTGGAGCATGCCTGTAATTCCAGCTACTTGGGAGGCTGAGGTGGGAGGATCATCTGACCCCAGAGGTCGAGGCTGCAGTGAGTTGAGGTTGTACCACTGCCTTCCAGCCTGGGTGCCAGAGTGAAGCTCTGTCTAAACAAACAAACAAATAAAAAACCAAAAACAAACAAAAAAAACCTGAGATAACTAGTCAATCAGTTTGTAAGAAAAAGGAGTAGGCTAGGTCAGTGGCTCATACTTGTAATTCCAGTACTTTGGGAGGCCAGGCAGGAGGATTGCTTGAGGTCAAGAGTTTGGGACCAGCTTGGGCAACATAGTGAGACCCTGTCTCCATACATACACAAAAACAGGAGTAAATAAAGGTAGTCTTCTAAGAAATGAAAGCAAAGACATAATCAAACTGTTGTCACATTTTCACGTTGCGAGGGAATTCTTAAGTTGAATAAAGAAGAATAGTACTGTATTTTGGTGATGTTTAGAGATGGAATAGGTGAAATATTTGGTGGATGAAAGCATAATTTCTGAAGCACATTTTTGTCAGAAAAGGAAAGGAAAGCATAAAGAGGGTGCTAGTATTATCTGACATCATTCATTAATAAGAGGAAAACAAAATAATAGCAGTACCTTATGTTGGAAGATTTTAAATGTTTCAGAATTACTTTAAAAGACTATTATTCAAACTAGAAAAATTCTTGATATTAAAGTGTTACGACATTGAACTATTTATGAATGAAATGGAAAGATGTCTGGGATTTGTTTCAAAATAATTAAGAAAAGTGGAGGCAGTAGAAATAAGGCTGTCCACGAGTTGATAATTGTGGGATGGGTACATGCAGTATTACTGTCATCTATTTATTTATTTTTGAAAAATTTCATCATAAAAAATTTAAATATGTTATTATGTAATAAAGAATACTGTTTCCAAATAAGGGATCATTACTACTAGGCTGGCTGAATATTGGGCTCATGATGATACTGAATAATTCAGAATGATACCCATATGAAACAAGATGATCTTTTTTTTTTTTGTTATTTCAAATTTTTATTCCACATTGTGTTTTAAAATTATTTTTCCATGTTGTGGAAGCCTCCTTCTCGGCTAAGCCAAATCATCACATAATAAAGGAAAGGGATACAACATTGATTTATTTCATCATTCTTCTTGAAGAAAAAAATGGTTGGCTCAGATGTCATATGATTTGAAGAATGTCTTTTTTTTTTTAATCTGACCAATGGATGCACATCACATAGTTTGAAGAATGTCTTATTAGTAACACCTAGTTGTAAAAACTGGTAATAGTGTCTTATTTTAGATACTGTATTTCTGATGATTTCATGATTTGAATTCGACTCATAAGGTTTAGAAAAAGCAAACTTCATAGAATCGTTTGTCTTCTAAGGCAGTGGTCTCCAACCTTTTTGGGACCAGGGATGGGTTTCGTGGAAGACAGTTTTTCCACAGACCCAGCAGGATGGGGATGGTTTCGGGATGATTCAAGTGCATTACATTTATTTTGCACTTTATATGTGTTATTATTACACTGTAGTATATAATGAAATACAACTTACCATAATGTAGAATCAGCAGGAGTCCTGTGCTTGCTTTCCTGCAACTAGATGGTCCCATCTGGGGGTGATGGGAGACAGTGACAGAACATCAGGCATTAGATTCTTATAAGGAGCATGCAACCTGTCTCTTGCACGTGCAGTTCACAGTAGGTTTTGCACTCCTATGAGAATCTAATGCCGCCACTGATCTGACGGGAGGTGGAGCTCAGGTGGTAATGGGTGTGATGGAGAGTAGCTGTAAATACAGATGAAGCATTGCTTGCTCGCCCACCACTCACCTCCAGCTGTTCAGCCCCGTTCCTAACAGGCCACCAACCGGTAGGGATCTGTGGGCCAAGTGTTGAGGACCCTGTTCTAAGGGATATGAAAGAGAAGTATTGGGCTGGGTGTGGTGGCTCATGCCTGTAATCCCAGCACTTTGGGAGTTCAAGGTGGGTGGATCGCTTGAGGCCGGGAGTCGAGACCAGCCTGGCCAACATAGTGAAACCCTATTTCTACCAGAAATACAAAAATTAGCTGGGCGTGGTGGCATGCGCCTGTAATCCCAGCTACTCCAGAGGCCAAGGCAGGAGAATTGCTTGAACCAGGAAGCGGAGGTTGCAGTGAAGCCAAGATTGCACCACTGCACTCCAGCCTGGGTGACAGAGTGAGACTCTGTCTCAGAAAAGAAAAAGAGAAGTATCTTCAGAACTGTTTCCTTCCCTTCCTCCCTCCCTCCAGTTCTTTCCTGGGCACTCAAAAGTCTTCTTATCTATGTGCTACTTCCTCTAGGCAATATCATCACATCTATGGACTCAAACTTTTCAGTCTGAAACTCTGCTATAGTAGATCCTTAGTAAATAAATATCTTCAGGACATCTCCTTTTTGAACTTCTGAGATATTTTCATTTTTGGTTGGGGTTTCTTTCTATGTAAGGGAATCATTTATAAGCTACAGAATCTTCTGAGATCTGATATGAACCTTGTTCTCAGTGGCATCATCCTTGCATCAGCCAAGCTCAAAACCTCAGACTCATCTTTGACTCTTCCTTCTTAATCTTTTCTGTTCATTTGGTCCCATCAATTCCTCCTTTAAAATGACCATCACAGGTGTCCCTTCTTTTCTCCTGTCTTATTACCCCTCTGTCATGAAGAATTGGAAGAGCTGGTCTTAGCTCTGCCTCTGGCTGCTGGCCTAGTTTCTTCATCACTGAAGTGAACAGATTATACAGGATTGTCTTAGATCCCTTTCAGAGCTAACATTCTGTTCTACTCATCCAGGTTTTCACCTTCTCACACTTACATCACAGTAACTTCCTAATTGTTTTTCATTCCTTTAATCTTAGTCCTCTCTAATAAGATTAACCTTCATATGTAATTTTCATTGCTTTTAGGATAAAATCTTAGGTTTCCAGGTCTTCATTTAGGTCATGTCATCATTTCTTTGGTTAATGGTGTGATCATTTGGCTGGGCGCAGTGGCTCACGCCTATAATCCCAGCACTTTGGGAGGCCAAGGCGGGCAGATCACCAGGTCAGGAGTTCGAGACCAGCCTGGCCAACATGGTGAAACCTCATCTCTACTAAAAATACAAAAATTATCTGGGTGTGGTGGCGGGCACCTGTAGTCCCAGCTACTCTGGAGGCTGAGGCAGAAGAATGCTTGAACCTGGGAGGCGGAGGTTGCACTGAACTGATATCATGCCACTGCCTCCAGCCTGGGCAATAGAGCAAGACTCTGTCTCAAAAAAAAAAAAATAGTGTGGTCATTCATACGATGAGGCAAAATAATGATTTCTATTTTTTGCACAGATGTGTGCTTTTTATATTTTCTACTCTCTATAGAATTGTTTCCATCAAAAATTTTCCAGAGCCAGGAGGGCGCGGTGGTACAGGCCTGTAATCCTAGAACTTTGGGAGGCCGAGGTGGGCGGATCACTTGAGTTCAGGAGTTCGAGACCAGCCTGGCCAATATGGCGAAACCCCATCTTTACAAAAAATACAAAAATTACCTGGGTGTGTGGTGTGTGCCTGCAGTCCCAGCTACTTGGGAGGGTGAAGTGGGAGGATCATCTGAGCCCATGAAGTTGACACTGCAGTGAGCCCAGATCATGCTACTGTACTTCAGCCTGGGGGACACATTTGTCTCGAAAAAAAAAGGAACATAGTGTCTCAGATGGAAGACCTAATAGAATTGGTCTGTGTCAAATTTATTTGTTCTATTTTGTTACGTAATGTTCATGTCAAACAATTGTTTTCATTGTGACTGCTGAGAGTGAAGTTTTCATGGTGTTGCTACATGTTATAGACATATAGAAGAAACATCGTGATATTTAACAATTCTATATAGCATTTATCCATGTTTATAGTACAAATACATGTACTTTTAATTCTTCTGGATGCATTTAGTAAATTCCTCTGATTAATTTCAATATGCAGTTGCTCTAATCATACTATCTAATATACACGAAAATGTAGAAAACAGTTTCTCTGAAGGCTTTGGAATTGCTTTGTCTATCTTTCTGTTATTTAGAAATAAAAGTAATTTGGAAATGAAATAGTTTTAAGGAGGAACTAAGCTGCCTCTAAAAGCTGGATTGTCATAGCAGTGTAGGCTAGGCAGGTTCACCTGCTTTTCAGCTTTGTCATGTAAAAGAAAAAATTGTTCTTTTATGATATTTAATATTACATGTGCCTGAAACATCTAAGCTGTGAGGTATGAATTCCTCTACTTGGAGGAACTCCTGGAGAGGGGCACTCACGTGGGATGAGAGCAATAAAGCTTCCCTGTCTCATGTGCCTAATCATTGAAATATTTCTAGACGTTGTGTTAAAGGATGCATGTTTTGTCTTCAGACTAAGGTGTTGGCATATGCCCAAAGACTGGCATTCACGTAGTACAGTGCCAAGGAGTCCCATATGCCCTCTGGGACCTTGCAACTTCTTCATATGGTGAACCTTAGATATGCCGCATCATCACTTACCATCTGACAGTTAGTTTACAAAGAGAAATAGTAACGATATATGTACTTTCTTTCATTCTCAATTTAAATGTTGCAAATAAATCTTAAAATTGCAAATTTTTTAGTATTTTATTTTAACAGGTGGAAGTTATATTTAAACTTATTAAGTGAAATAATTACTGGGTTTGTTCCTTGTTCCTGTCCACATAATTTAGAGTAAAAGGCCTATGCTCAGTCTCTTCTGTTCAAGCTTTCAAATTCCTTTGACAGCCTGGATGTGAAATTCAAAAGCCATTAATTTGATGTGTTAATTTTGCACTTTTTGACTTACTGCAAAGATCTTATAGTTTCCATAGCAACTATAACCTATCCAGATTGTGTAATATTCTTTACAGTATTAAAAATAAAACTATGCAATTACATGAGCTTCTGGACTACTTTGTCTAGGGGAACTGAGGATTGAAATGTTTCTGTTGAAAAAATTATAGTTTCATGTGAAAAATTTTTTAGAAAGCTTTTATAATTTTGTTTCAAGAATACATCAAACTTAAATATTTAGCAATAGATACCTGATAGATAACTTAATTATTAAATGTATAAAATTTACATCGTAAGCATTGTGTTGAGCTTCTCAGGCACATGTGCTCTCACTCATGTACCCACAAATACATTTAAGGCACAGGAGGGACACTTGGCTTTGATTACATTCAATCACCTGCAGTTTATGCTTCTTAATGGCTTCTGAGTGGTCTGAAAAAGTCTAGTTTTATGTCTGGGCAAAAAACAGGATGGAGAAAAAGGAAAAAATGATCATTTAAACTTTCCTTATTTTTGACTTTGCTCTTTAAAACATGCCTGAGCTATCACTTTGAAAATACTAAAGATTGTTTTAGTAGGTATTCTCAGGGTATCAATTTATTTTGGCTTTTTAAAGGCAATATAATATTAGCACTAAAGTTAGTTGACATAACTTCCTATATCTTAACGTAACTGTTGTTAATTTTTTGTATTGCCTTCAACGTATTTGTAGATGTATATTTTTATATAGTATAATTTGTGTATTTTCTCAGTAGTATATGGTAAATATTTTCCACGTTTCTAATGACCTTCTAGCCATCATTTAAAAAATTGCATCATAGTCCGTCTTGTTGACATACCTAGTATGTTTTATTTGTCAAAATACTGTTTAATTATTTCCTGAATGCTATCTGTTGGAAGAAAAATGGATATAGTTTTCAAACTCATTGTGAGGGAAAGTAACCATAACTCAATTATTTGCTTGAAGATGATTGTGAAAATCTTCAAAAGGGATGTAAAATGGTGTTTTAAAATGTGGATTTTGAATAACATCCTAAACTGCTCTATCTGCAGGTAAACATAGAATGGGGAAAATGAGGAATAGCTAAGACAGATGTGGCACTACTTTGGCGCTATATTTGACAAAAACGTCATGACATGGTGATACTTTGCTGAGGCTCTAATATGATCAAAAGACAAAACTTGGAAGGCATGGATTTAACTTCTCTTATAAGAACAGCTCACAATATGAACTATAGTTATGACATTCAGCTGAGACCTTTGTGTGGCTGGTTCTGGTATCAGCACCCTTGAGAATGCTTACTGTACTTACTGTATTGTACTAGCTGCTTATCTCATACTATTAATATTTTAACAGAATGTTTCACTAGTTTTTGAACTGCTGTATTCTCTTGGTTAAGCAACTTAGTAACGTTGGGATTTCCCAGGATTCCTAATACTATGTCCATTGTTTGAAAAATCCACTTTAACTACTGGGTTTCTCCTAGTGTTCCTGAGAATGACATGTTGGTGGCTAGAGCTTTGAAATCTTTAAAACGCTTTTGATTGAGGTCCTTGGGCTTTTGAATGTCCCCATGCTAGGTGAGATACAGTGTGTTTTAGTGGTTTATCATTCCTATAAAGCTTCTTATACTATGAAATTACTTTAAATGAATCTGGGAGTTTATGTCTGTCAGTTTTTTATAGTGAATGTCTATAACAGAATGCTTTTGTTGACTCCAGATAATTAAGACAGGAGTGGAATTATCTTGCAATATGTTTGAGTTTATATTTATGCTTGTTTACTCTTTGAAACTAGTGCTGTGTTTAGTATCCTGTTCTGTTTCAATTTTGAATTTTGTGTTTTCGCTGTGTCTGATGTTTTCATTGTGACATGAATTTCTTTTGGTACTTCATATTTCTGTAGTTGAAATATTATCAAAAATAAGCAATACATGGTATAATGAGAGTGTTTACATATCACTGAGAAATTAAGTGCATTTCCATTGTTTTTGTAGTTATAATTTTGAATCTGAAAGTTATATATGGAAAAATGATGTTTTTTTGTTTATGTGCAGAAAAGATGAAAAGGAATATGCATTGAAGCAAATTGAAGGCACGGGAATATCCATGTCGGCTTGTAGAGAGATTGCAGTAAGTGGATACAAATACAGTTATTTATTTTATTATTGATATTGGGTGATGATTTATTTTAATATAAAAGAGTTTCATTAATATATATAATGAATGTTTATTTTACATATGTTTAAGAATATTTTATATAGAGTGAGAAAATCTGCATAAACTTTTTATTTTATTTTTAAATTTTGAGACAGGATCTCATTTTGTTGCCCAGGCTGGAGTCCACTGCAGCATGGACCTCCTAGGCTCAAGCGATCTTCCTGCCTTAGCCTCTCGAGTAGCTGGGATTACAGGCATGTGCCACCACACCTGGCTAATTTTTTAATTTTTTTGTAGAGAAGAGGTCTCCTTGTGTTGCCTAGGTTGGTCTCAAACTTCTGGGCTCAAATGATCCTCTCTCCTTGGCCTCCCAAATTGCTGGAATTAAAGGTGTGAGCCACCATGTGTAGCCCATAAACTTTTTAGTTACTTGAAAGTCATCTTTGAATATCCTCTTAATGATATTTAAGATTTGTGATCTCAGAAATACTGAACAAAATGATTTAATTTATTAAAATTGTGATGGAATTTTATTTTAATTAGTAATTTAATTAATGTCTGTTTTTCTGTAGCTTTAGGACTGATAAGGTCTTTATAGAGAAAGGGGTCATACTATTAAATCTTATTCATTTTAAATACTATTTCTGAAATATATAATATAGTGAGATGTTATTAGTCACCAGAAAATAAGACCATTTTAATAATAGGATAATCCCTTAAAGAAAATAGTTCCCTGTTTTGGTCTTTATGTATCATACTAGTACATTTAAGAAATGATTGTTCACAAGAATACTAAACATTTAATGAGTGTGTACTAGATACCAGGCTTACTAAATGGTTTCAAGTATTAATTCACTTAATTTTCACAACAATCTGTGAAATAAAATTTTAATATCCCCATTTTACAGATCAGAAAACAGAGGCAAAACTAATTATAGCTCAGAAGGCTTACTGTTATATTACCTTATTTTAGTTCTTCAGTAATGATTGCTAATTAGGGCTTTACCATAATATCACATCTATTAGAGATGTTTGTCTCTAAATTGTTAGATATTTATTTAAATAATCGTTACTTAATAATTGTTAAATAATTATATTGTCCATATCCATTAGGGATTTCTGTCTCTAATTTAATAACTATTACATATATTGCCCACAGTTCCATGTTTCTGCTTCACCTGCATGGAAACACTCCTTCATCGCTTTTAGTCATAAGAAGTGTGGTGCAAAGAACACATGGGGTGGGAAATCTCTAGACCTGGATGTCTGTCTGCCTTAGTAGCTAAGTAGTGATCAGTTCCAGTTTCATCTGTTAAATAAGGGAACTATTAGGTCTCTTCTAATCATACCTTCTTTAATTCTAGAATGGGAGCCTCTCCCTGGACTGTGCGTACTTTGAGGGGCAGACCTTGTCTTTTTATCTCTAGTTCCTACCATAGTGTCTGACATAGCAAGTGTGCCATAAATGTTTCTTGAATAAATAAATGAATGAACAGAATGAAAAAATTCTACCAGTGGTCCACGATTCTAAGTTTGTGTTACTTTTATTTTTAAATTTTTTTTTAGAGACAAGGTCTTGCTCTGCCACCCAGGCTGGAGTGCAGTGGCTTAATCATATCTCACTGTAACCTTGAACCCCTGGCCTCAAGCAATCCTGCCTTGGCCTCCCAAAGTGCTGGGATTGCAGGCGTGAGCCACCATGCTTGGACCTATGTTTGCTTTAGGATGCAAATTGTTTGAAAGAATTCTAATTTGGTGATTTTCCATTGATTATAAAGTGATATTTGTGGCTGGGCATGGTGGCTCACACTTATAATCCCAGCACTTTGGGAGGCTGAGGGGGGTGGATCACCTGAGGTCAGGAGTTCGAGACCAGCCTGACCAATATGGGGAAATCCCACCTCTACTGAAAATACAAAAATTAGCTGGGTGTGGTGGCATGCGCCTGTAGTCCCAGTTACTCGGGAGGCTGAGACAGGAGAATTGCTTGAACCTAGGAGGTTCAGTGAGCTGAGATTGTGCCACTGCACTCTAGCCTGGGTGAAAGAGCGAGACTCTGTCTCAAAAAAAAAAAAATGTGGGGAGGTATTTGTAATGTTTTACCAGATAAGCATTTGGTAAGTGATTTGTCATATTTTAAAATCCTTACATGTTATTATATCAACCAATATAAATATTATTGGTGGGCTATTTTTCTATGTTAGAGTACCATAATTTAGCACAGCATTTTCAGCCCTACCTTCCATGAATTAATTGGGCAAATAGCTGAAATTTTAGGTATTGATTAATAGGAAGTGATAACCCAATTATAAATGTCCTTTTTGAAACAGAGACTTCTATGTGCCAAGGAATCCATGGGCATGTGTGTCTTTATATAAATTTGGAATGTGATGGAGAAACTTAACTCTTAAAATCTGTTACAGCCTTCATTCTTTTTTTTTCGTAGGAGACAGAATCTCGCTCTGTCACCCAGGCTGGGTTGCAGTAGTGCAGTCTTGGCTCAGTGCAATTTCCGCCTTCTGGGTTCAAATGATTCTCCTGCCTCAGCCTCCCAAATAACTGGGATTACAGGCGTGCACCACCATGCCCAGCTCATTTTTTGTATTTTAGTAGAGACAGGGTTTCACCAAGTTGGCCAGGCTGGTCTTGAACACCTGACCTCAAGTGATCCACTCGCCACAACCTCCCAAAGTGCTGTAGTTACAGGCATGAGTCACCACTCTCAGCCATAGCCTTCATATTCTTATTGAGAGTTTGCCTAATAGAACTTTAGAAAGTGTGCAGTTTCTAGATTGAATAGCATTTTATCAGTACCCTAAATACTTAACCCCAACATGATAGGGATTTTCACACAAGTTTACCATGGATGGTATTGCACAGTGACTGTGCACATATGTCTTATACATTAAGCCCACTAACACAATTTTATAATTATTGTTTTATTGGGGGAACCAGCTCCTAATATTTCAACGTAAGTTCTTTCTATTTTCCGTAAGTGTTGGCCGGTCTGAGAAATAAAGAGAAAGAGTACAAAGAGAGGAATTTTACAGCTGGGCCTCTGGGGGTAACATCACATATCAGTAGGTCTGTGATGTCCCCTGAGCTGCAAAACCAGCAAGTTTTTATTAGGGATTTTAAAAGGGGAGGGGGTATACAGGGAGTAGGTCACAAAGATCGCATGCTTCAAAGGGCAATAAAGATCGCAAGGCAAGGGCAAAATTAGAATTACTGATGAGGGTCTATGTCCCGCTGTGCACGTATTGTCTTGATAAACATCTCAACAGAAAACAGGATTCGAGAGCAGAGATCTGGTCTAAACAAAATTTACTGGGCTGTAATTTCCCAATCCTAGTAAGCCTGAGGGTACTGCAGGAGCCCAGGTATTTCATTCCTTATCTCAACTGCATAAGACAGACACTCCCAGAGTGGCCGTTTATAGACCTCCCCACAGGAATGCATTCTTTCCCCAGGGTATTCCTTGCTGGGAAAAGATTTCAGCAATATCTCTCCTACTTGCACGTCCATTTATAGGCTCTCTGCAAGAAGAAAAATATGGCTCTATTCTGCCCGACCCCGCAGGCAGTCAGACCTTGTGGTTTTCTTCCCTTGTTCCCTGAAAATTGCTGTTATTCTGTTCTTTTTCAGGGTGCACTGATTTCATATTGTTCAAACACACGTTTTACAATCTATTTGTACAATAGTGGTCCTGAGGTGATGTACATTCTTGGCTTACGAAGATAATGGGATTAAGAGATTAAAGTACAGACAGACAAGAAATTATAAGAGTATTATTTGGGAACTGATAAATGTCCATGAAATCTTCACAATTATGTTCAGAGATTGCAGTAAAGACAGGTGTAATAAATTATAAAAGTATTAATTTTGGGGACTCATAAATGTCCATGAAATCTTCACAATTTATGTTCCTCTGCTGCGGCTCCAGCCGGTCCCTCCTTTTGGGGTCCCTGACTTCCCGCAACATTGTTTTATGTATTTGTCCTTTACATCATATTGAAGAAAAGAGTTACAGACAAAAATACATTTATGCTTTCTTTTCTCTTTACCTATGTCATTATTTTTACTGGTGTTCTTAATTTTTTGTGTGGATTTGAGCTACTGTATAGAGTCCTTTCATTTTAGCTGAAAGCCTCCTGTTAGTATTTTTTGTATATCAGGTATACCAGCAATGTATTCTTTCAGTTTTTGTATCTGGGAATGTCATAATTCTTTTTCTGTCTTACCCAGCTCTTCTTGAGTTTTGCAATATTAGTGTTGTTGGATGTAGAATTCTTGGTTGATAGTCTTTTTCTTTCACACTTTGCTGTGTCATCTCTGCTTTCTGGCCTTCGTGGTTTCTGATGAGAAATCAATTGTTAATCTTGAGAATCCCTTGTATATGAAGAGGGTTTTTATTTTTTTCCCTCTTGTTGATTTCAAGATTCTGTCTTTGTCTTTGGCTTTGACAGTTTGACTATGATGTGTCGGCTTTGACAGTTTGACTATGATGTGTCTTGGTGCGGCTCTCTGAGTTATCTTAGTTGGAGTTTGTTGAGCTCCTTGGATGTGCAGATTAATGTTTTTCTTCAAATTTGAGAAGTTTTCAGCCATCATTTCTTTTTTTTTTTAATTTATTTTATTTTATTTTGTTTGAGACAGGATCTCACTCTGTTGCCCAGGCTGGAGTGCAGTGGCATAATGATGCTCGCTGCAGCCTTGACCTGCTGGGCTTAAGCAATTTTACCACCTCAGCCACCCAAGTAGCTGGGACTGCAAGTATGCACCACCATGCTCAGCTAATTTTTTTTTTTTTAATTTTTTGTAAAGATGAGGTCTCACTATGTTGTCCAGGCTGATCTCAAACTCATAAGCTCAAGTGATCCTCCTGCCTCATCCTCTCAAAGTGCTAGGATTACATGTATGAACCGCTGCACCCCACCACAGTCATCATTTCTTCACATAATCTTTCTTTCCTTTCCTTTCTCTCTTCTCTTATTGTAGCTGTCATTATACATATGTTTATAGGCTTCACGGTGTCCCATGGATCTCTCTCCAAGGCTCTGTTCATTTATCATCATTCTTTTTGTTGGTCAGACTGGATACTCTTAATTGTCTGTCTTTAAGTTTTCTGATTCTTTCTTCTGCTGTTGAGCCCTTCTGGTGAAATTTTCATTTTAGTTATTATTTGTTTAGTTTTCCTGGTGGTGGAAGGACAGAGTATGTAAGGGAATTGAGAGTCAGAGAGGCTAAGAGGGACTGATAGATTGGGGAGAATGGAGGCAACACCATAAAGAGTAGATAGGGCTTGTTTTCTGTCATCTTCCTTCTACATACCATTATATTACCTAATGACTAGTATTTTGTAGTTCATATAGGCACACATAGCTGAGAGGATTTTAAGGCAGAAATAATTAGGAATGAACATTTCACTCATTACTTTAAAACTTGGGACTATGATTGCAGAATAACTGTTGAGGATATAGTGGGATGCTGGGAAAATAAGTTAAAGAGCTTGTAATCATGGAATAAACTTGGAAGAAGTACAAGTTTACAGAAAGGAAAAACGTTTAAGAATGAAATGTGTTATTACCTCGTCTCACTAAAAAAGAATGTCATGTCACGTTTTAATTTCATTTGAACCTTATTGACCAAAGGCTAATTATAACCTCATACCTTTGTACAGTGCTTTACACTTTACATTATGCCACAACAGGAAGTAATTCTGGGTGATTAAAATACCAGGATCATGTGACAGCATTTTTAGCCTGGGATTACAGGGAAGTTCTAATATAAACTCTATTACATTTGTGGCCTCTGTGATCTTAAGGTTGGTAGGTTGAAAACGTGGTAAATGCTATTAATTCAACCATTAATTTGTTTTGCGATTATGAGATTAAAATATGTTTGTCGTAAAATTAGCAGACAATATAGAAAAAGGCTGGTAAAAGTACCTGTTATGTCAACACTCAAAAGTAATCATTATTTTTTTTTTGTATATTCTTCTAGACTTTTTTCTTTGCAAAAATACAGAGAATTTTTCCCCCCACAAGAGCAGAGAGTCCATTAATTTTCATGAAATGTAATTTAATCTGGAATAATACAAATATAAATTTCAAATTTATTAATCATTCTAGTTTTGTAGGATATAAAGATTGTAAGATTATTACCCTTGAGTCTAGGTGTGGTGACCCCTACCTGTAATCCCAGCACTTTGGGAGACTCAGGTGGGATGATTGCTTGCGGCCAAGAGTTTGAGATCAGCCTGGACAATATTGTGAGACCCTGTCTCTATAATAATAATAATAATAATAATAATAATAATAATAATTAGCTGGGCATAGTGGCACTCACCTGTAGTCCTAGCTACCTGGGAGGCTGAGGTGGGAGGATTGCTTGAGTCCAGGAGTTAGAGGTTACAGTGAGTTACGATTGCACCACTACACTCCAGCCTGGGTGACAGAGTGAGAACCCCATCTCAAAAAAAAAATGTATATATATAAAATACAATAAAATATTATTACTCCTGAGTACTTCTAACAACATCGAGATATTTCCAAATGAAGTGAAGAGTGGCTGAAGGGAAAATTAGGGGGAAGTAGGGTGAAGGGCATTGGTTGAGGAGGTGTCTTAGTCTGTTTGGGCTGTCATAACAAAATACCATAGACTTGGTGGCTTATAAACACCTATTTCTAACAATTCTGGAGGCTGGGAAGTCCAGGATCAAGGCCCATTCAGTGTCTGGCCCGTTCAGTGTCTGGTAAGGGTCCGCTTCCTGGTTCACAGATGGACGGCTGTCTTCTTCACAGATGGACGGCCGTCTTCTCCCTATGTCTCCACATGGTGGAAAGCCAACCATTTCTCTCGGCTCTCTTACATAAGGGAACTAATTCCATTCATGAGGGCCCTGTCCTGGTGACCTAGTCATCTCCCAGAGGCCTCATGTCCTAATATCATCACTTTGGTTAGGGTTTAGGATTTCAACATACGAATTTGGGAGGGCAAGGGGCATAAACATTCAGTTTATTGAGGAGGGAAGAGAAATAGGGAAATACTGACTTCTTCAGACTGCTGCCTCCCTCAGCTCTGGCTTGGGTTGCTGATTAACTCCACTTCCTCATTCACCTCTGCTCAGTTCTTTCTCAGTGTATATATCCATCAGTATCCCAGCATTGATGTTTCTGTGGTGAGAGGCAGGATCAGCTGAAAGGGGCTGTCACCTGCAGTTCTTCCACATAGTGCCCAGGAGGCAGGGTGGAGTGGAGCAGCACTTTTCCTTCTTTCTTTCTTTTCCTCTCTTGTCACCATGGTGGTGTAGCAGGCTGCTTTGTAAACTTCAGTGGAATCCTTGGAACTTTCCTCTTGGCATAAAGGAATAAACCTTTGCTTTTTTAAATTTATGAAGTGGAATTGATAGAATGTATGTTTGCTGAGGATTCCTCTGAGAAAAACTCTAAAATGTCTATAAGCCAAGGCTCTAATTCTTTTTAATTTAATTTCTACCAAGCTTAAAATTATTTTATTAAATTATATGTATTGCAAGTTGAGAAATATCTATTTAGTTTTATTAAGATTATTTAATTACATTATCTCAGTTGTTTTTATGTTTTGTTTGGTTGTTTATTTATTTATTTTTGAGACAGTCTTGCTCTGTCACCCAGGCTGGAGTGCAGTGGCGCGATCTCAGCTCACAGCAACCTCTGCCTCCCAGGTTCAAGTGATTTTCCTGCCTCAGTCTCCTGAGTAGCTGGGGTTACAAGCATGTGCCACCATGCCTGGCTAATTTTTTTTTTTTGTATTTTTAGCAGAGATGGGGTTTCACCGTGTTGGCCAGGCTGGTCTCGAACTCCTGATCTCAAGTGATCTGGTCACCTTGGCCTTCCAAAGTGCTGTGATTACAGACATGAGCCACCACACCTGGCTTGTTTTTATGTTTTACACTGAGTGCAAGTTTCTTTTTCTTTTTAAATATGCGTGCAACTTCATGAAAGTATAGATTAGTGGAAATAGATGTGTGAATCAAGTATTTTACCTTTTCCGTGAAAGGGACAAAATCAAAGTTTAGTACTGAGATTTTTGTAAAAGACACTCAAAGTAGAAAAAATTTTTTTTTCAGACTTTTAACATGATGTTCTGTAACAGTTATTTTCTTTAAAATTTGGTGTGGTGTTAAGAGAGTAGAACTAAGTAAATTATATGTGAAATTTCCCTTGAGCAAGATCTGTTCTTTGGTGTGATCCTTGTGTTTTCCTTAAAAACAAACAAAAATTTTACTTTTGGAGTTGAAGACTCAGCATGGATATTTCCTTATGAAAAATGTGGGTTTTTTTCCTTGCAATATATGGTGATAGTTAATATTTTTCTCAAATATATATTTAGCTTCCTTGGCAAAATAAAGACTGTCTGCCAACTCCTATACTTAAAAATGAAATCTTGTAAGAGTTTGGGATTGGAGTTTGCTATTATTTTGGGAGGATTCTGGGAAACTAATACAAGGTCAGTGCCTAGGGAGGAACTACACTGTAGCATTTTTTATTCCTTTTAAGACCTGAAAAGGTACAAGGAGCCAGCCAGCAAATAGAACCTCCAGTCCTATCGTGTATCTGTCTGTCGTCTGCTCTACTATGCCTGTTAAGTCATGAGACTCTTGGAAGATGTGTGTGTGTGTGTGTGTATGTATACACCTATTGGACTATTTTTCAAGCTACTGTGTTTCCTATGAGAAGACTAAGTGACATATCTTTGTATTGTCAGAAGGTGATTTAAACACCCATTATTGCCAGTAATAGAAAAGAGGTGGGCCATACAGGTTTCTGGGGTTTTGTTCCTTCTCACTTTTGTGTTACTCACTTTTGTGAGAAGGAACAGTTTGAAAAAAGATATCAGCTTTGCTCATCAGTTTCTGATGTGTGTGTGTATTTGTGTGTGTGTTATGGTAAGGGAAGATGGGATGGTGTGGTTACACAAGTCATAGATGTAGCTGAAAACTTTTCCATTTCTGCCACCCTAAGGGAATAGACTAGTTAGCTGTTAGCACAACCTTTAGGCTCTTGTGGTAGCTGCAAATGCTTTCCTTCTTTGAAGAATTGGTGGCTTATGATGGAAAAGTTGGCTTTCTGCTGTGTCAGTATCCCTCCCTACTGAGTACATCAGTAGAGTTATTTTAGTTCTCCTAAAAATATAAAAATTATCCATTTAATATTCTTGCTGTAAGCAGTTAGATTTAATTGGCTATTAATTCCCTATTTTTAGTGTTTATTTTTCTCTTGAATAATATTGAAGCAAAGTTGTGCTAGTGATATAAATGCAGAGTGAAGAAAGACTGAAAATAAATCTGATACTGGTATGTGAGGGGCTTGGCTCAGAGTCCGAATATAAATGTGCAGTAAATGGTGCTGGTTTTTGTTGTTGGTATTATTATTGGTAATAACTTTTTCCTATTTAAACTCTAAGCAAAGAAAATAGCTTAACTTGTTTTCACTGTGGTCAAAGTAAGTTATTCTTAAGACCATAAATTTCATTTTAAAATGTGTTCTTATAGAAGATACCAAACTATAAAATTTAACATAAACTTAGTAATTCTAGATTAAAAATAGGAGATTGAAGTGATAAAACTAAAAAAAGATATATTTTTAAATATGCCTTTGGCTTCAGATTGTAATGTGGGAAAGAACTTGAACTTTGGATTCAGATAGACTTGGGGTTGTATCTGGATTCCACTATTATCCTGTACATCTTTGGCAAGTTACTATTAGTACCTGCACCCATTTGCTAGGTAGCAATAGAGATGAAGATTTATTTATTTATTTATTTTGAGATGGAATTTCGCTCTTGTTGCCCAGGCTGGAGTGCAATGGCGTGATCTTGGCTCACCTCAACCTCTGCTTCCTGGATTCAAGCGATTCTCCTGTCTCAGCCTCCCGAGTAGCTGGCATTACAGGCATGCGCCAGCACGCCCAGCTAATTTTGTATTTTTAGTAGAGACAGGGTTTCTCCATATTGGTCAGGCTGGTCTCGAACTCCCAACTTCAGGTGATCCACCTGCCTAGGCCTCCCAAAGTGCTGGGATTACAGGTGTGAACCACGCCTGGCTGAGATGAAGATTTTAAAGGGGAATCAGGTATGTTTTGATTTGCTAGTAAGGCTGGCACTGCTGAGGGAGTATGCCGTGCAGCAGTTCACAGGTTCCTCAGATTCTCAGAATCTCTTTCCTTGCTAAACTTTCCGGTCATTCTCAGCTCCACCCTCTAACTGCAGTATCAACTGAATCTCATGAAATGTTTCGGCGAAGCACTTCTTTCCAAGGATGTCAAAAATCTTCTGAGTTACCAGGAGGAAGTGGTTGCCTGCGAGGGCAGAGTCTTACTCTTGCATATATTTTAGTGATATATACTATATATAAACTCTTGGATTACAATATGGATGAGTTCTACTTTTATTCTAGTTTGTTCTTCAGGCTACTTATTCTGCTTAATTTCGGTTTGGAATTAAATATCTCAGTCTGTGCAACCTGTTTTTTAGTTTCTTGATTTAGAAGAATTATTAATCCCATAAGCAACTGTCAATAGAATGTATCTAATTCCTGTGAATCTTAGTTTCTTCATGTCTAAAATGGGGGATTTTTGGCATAGATTCACTATGACTTCATGAAATTTAGCTCAGAGTTTGTATCTGATATATTCACTATTGAATCCTTGGAATCTGTCTATACGGTGCTTGGAACAAAGTGGGCTGTTAATAAATTGTTAAATAAATGCAAGAATTTACTTGAAATTGTTATTTTAACAATATTAGTAACATTATAAGGGAGCGGTATTTGTTTTGAAAAAGTTTTTTTTTGTAGTAGAAGATTTTAAACTTTGTGTTCAGGCATATTCTTATTTGAAATATAAAATTAAAATTTGTGTGCTGGGCGTGGTGGCTGATGCCTGTAAACCCAGCACTTTGGGAGGCTGAGGCAAGAGGATCGCTTGAGCTCAGGAGTTTGAGACCAGCCTGGGCAAAATAGCAAGACCCAGTCTCATTAAAAAAAAAAAAAAAGAAGATTAAAAATTAAATTTTGTGGACTATTTATTATCTAAAATTTTTGATCCATTCTGATTTTCCTTTCCATAACCATGTATGATTTAATGAATAAGGGGTGGAAAATAATCATTTGAATATACATTACTTGAATAGGAATTTGAGGTCATTACTAATCAAGTAATTATTTGAATAATATTTACTATTGTACCAATTACTATTCAAGTAATTTAATTTTGCATTTAATATTTGAGTATCTGTTATAATCTAGGCATTGTGCTAAATGCTGAGGATGTAGTAGTGAATACAGTTTTTCCCTTTCCCTCAAGAAGTTTATAGTTTTGGAGGAGACAGACAAGAAAGCCATTTTCAACACTGTATAATCAATACTGTGACAAAGTTAAGCACAGTGTGCTGGAGAAGCATCCAGCTCATACTTGGCAGTCTGGGAAGACTCTTTGGGGATTTTGTGGTAGCATAAATTTGAAAGCCTAATAGGAGCTAGCCAGGTGGAGAAGGGAGAATGTAGAAGGACATTTGGTCTGAAACAGCATGGAGGAAAGCCCAGACATGAGAGAGAGAGAGAGAGAGAGAGAGAGCAGTGCTCACCCTCTTAGTTTTATCAATAGTATTTGAGGAGTTGACTGCTTTAATTCCTTTAAGCCTACCAAATTGTAGTTATTAAAACAGCAATGTGTAAATTTTTGTTGTGTTCCACAAGTAAAATTTTGGGGCTTACTTAACTGCTGCAACTAGGGTTACCCTCACTAATGTGTGGAGAATAGAGGTACTGTTAAAAGTTGATGAAATGGCTGGGCGTGGTGGCTCACGCCTGTAATCCCAGCACTTTGGGAGGCTGAGGCGGGTGGATCACTTGAGCTCAGGAGTTGGAGACCAGCCTGGGCAACATGGCGAAACCCCGTCTCTACTAAAAATACAAAAATTAGCCTGACGTGGTAGCAGGTGCCTGTAATCCCAGCTACTTCGCAGGCTGAGGCACGAGAATTGCTTGAACCTGGGAGGTGGAGGTTGCAGTGAGCCCCTGTCCTCCAGCCTGGGTGACAGAGGACGATTGTCTCAAAAAAACAAACAAAAACAAAAAAACCAAAGTTGGTGAAACAAAAACTTATATGAATAATAATTTTTAAAGTAAACAGTAGATTAAAAATGATCAAAAGGAGAGGAATGTTGGAAATGGAAGGTAAATGAGCTACAGTTTCATCCATTATATCAGAAAATCAATAATGCTTAAAGTTGGTAAGGCAAGAATAGTGGTATAAACACTTGAAGATAGAAAATACTCAAATAAAAACCAGAAAAAGTTAATAGTTGCATGTGGGAAAGGTGAAGTATGGGTCAGAGGATTATTTATTTGATTATAATCTCTGCTATGTTTTTTGTGTTTTAGCGATATATATAAAATATATTAAAATAATTTAATAATTAAACTGAACTAGATTTTAAAAATATACTATACCTCCACCAGAATGGCTAAAATGAAGAAGACTGATAATACCATTGTTAATGAAGTTATGGAGTAACTGGTACTGATGGAAGCATGAAACGGTATAGCCACTTGGGCAAAAAGTTTGCAGTTTCTGATGAATTTATACATATACCTATTGCATGATCCAGCAATTCCATTTTTAAGTAATTTGTACCCAAGAGAAATTAATGCACATGACTACAAAAAACTTGTACAAGGATGTTCATAACAGCTTTATTCATAATAGCCCCAAACAAGGGAAAATCCAAATGTTCAGCCATAGGAGAGTGGATCAATAATTTATGGTGTATCCATAGACTGCATTAATATTAAACTCTAAAAAAGAAAATTGATGTACTTAACAACATGGATGAATCTCAGAAACATTAATTTAAATAAAAGAAGCCAGATACAAAATAACACATATGGGTATGGTTTTATTTATATGAAATTTAACAGCAGACAGAAATACGTATTGTGATAGAAATCAGAATAGTGATTGCCTTGGGTGGGCAGGAGGGTTGAGTGGAAAGGAGTTCACAGAAACTTTACAGGGTAATGGAAATGTTGTATGTCTTCTGTTGCCCAGGCTGGAGTGCAGTGGCGCCATCTCAGCTCACTGCAACCTCCAGCTTCCTGGGTTCAAGCGATTCTCCTTTCTCAGCCTCCCAAGTAGCTGGGATTACAGGCATGCACCACCACACCTGGCTAATTTTTGTGTTTTTAATAGAGATGGGGTTTCACCGTGTTGGCCATGCTGGTCTCAAACTCCTGACCTCAAGTGATCCGCCTGCCTCGGCCCTCCACAAAGTGCTGGGATTACAGGTGTGAGCCACCCTTCCTGGCCAAAATGTTGTATATCTTGGTTGGTGGTTACACAGGTGTTTATATCTGTCAAAATTCAAGCTGGTCACTTAAGACTTGTGCATTTTGCTGTATGTAAATTATGCCACAATAAAATACTAGTAATATAAAAAATAGAAAATAAAGACTAGAGAGATTGGTTCTTTAAAGGAATGGGAAAAATCTAATATGGTTGCAAGGAATAGTTGAGGGTAGAAAGGTTAAAATGTTAGCCTGGGGCCATCTTGAATGACTTTTTTTCTTGCTTTGTTGCCCACGCTGGAGTGTAGTGGTGTAATCTCTGCTCACTGCAACCTCCGCCTCCCAGATTCAAGTGTTTCTTGTGTCTCCTGTGTTCAAGCGATTCTTGTGCTTCTTGTACCTCAGCTTCCTGAGTAGCTGGGAATACAGGCATGCACCACCATACCCAGCTAAATTTTTTTTGGTATTTTTAGTAGAGACAGGGTTTTGCGCCGTGACAGCCAGGCTAGTCTCAAATTCCTGACCTAAAGTGATCCACCTGCCTCCATCTCCGAAAGTGCTGGGATTACAGGCATGAGCTACCTACCGTGCCTGGCCCTACCTTGAATGACTTTGTAAAAATGGAGGAATTGGTGAGAAGTATTTGAGATTTAAGAGAGATTTAGGAAACAAACCTTTTAGTGATGATTTCTCTGTTAGCTAGATGGCGCAGTTTACTGAGCAAAAGAGCCAAGGTGGGTGGGATGGGGAGGGTTGGGTAAAAATGGTGACCTGAATTTCACAGATCTTATTACTTAGTTTTGGGAAAGATATAGAAGATTATATAATAGTAATATTACAACTAGAAATATAATAGTACTATCACCTTTCAAGGCATTATTATTGTGTAAATTATTGTGTGTCCCCTTTTGTTCCAGCCATTCGTTATCCCTTCTCATTTGTCTTTATGAAGAGATACATGATTTGCCATTCATAGTCTATACAAAATACAACTATTGAACATTGGATAGTCTATGCAAATAGGATAGAAAAATAGTTGAATGGTTTTATTCAAGAGAATGACTGTCAGTATAAGTCTCCATATTTAATTTTAATGGCCAGTCACGTAGTATTGAAATAGCCAGTTAGACTCTTTCGTGAGAGAGACTGGAAAAGACCCAGTGCTAGTATATTTTTCTTTTCTAAAAATTGAGATACAATTCACATACCGTAAAATCAGTCCTTTTAAGTTATATAATCCATTCATTTTTAGTGTTTTCACACGTCGTGCAACTATCACCACTATCTCATTCCAGAACATTTTCATCATCCCACAAAGAAACTCTGTACCCAGTAGTAGTCATTTCCCATTACCCCTTCCCTCCCCAACTCAGCCCTTGGCAACCACTAATCTAAATCTACTTTCTGCTTCTATGGATTTGCCTATCCAGTATTCTTTTTCAATTAGCCAGTCTCCAGCATCATCATAGCCAGTGATCCCACACAAGGTTGTGAAGATTGTTTTTCCTTGAGTCATTCTATAATCCAGTGATTTTCAGATTTTATGGCCCTACGTATCACCTGGGGATCTTGTTAAAATGCTAAAATGCAGATTCTCATTCAGCAGGCCTGGGAAAGAGCCTGATAATCTAAATTAATTTCTTTTCTTTTCTTTTTTCTTTTCTTTTCTTTTCTTTTCTTTTCTTTCTTCCTTCCTCCCTTCCTTTTCTTTCTCTTTCTTTCTTTCTTTTTTTTGTTTGAGATGGAGTTTCGCTCTTGTCGCCCAAGCTGGAGTGCAATGGTGCTATCTCAGCTCACTGCAACCTCTGCCTCCCAGGTTCAAATGATTCTCCTGCCTCAGCCTCCCAAGTAGCTGGGATTACAGGCATGCGCCACCATGCCCGGCTAATTTCTGTATTTTTTGTAGAGATGGGGTATCACCATGTTGGCCAGGCTGGCCTCGAACTCATGACCTCAGGTAATAGGCCTGCCTCGGCCTCCCAAAGTGCTGGGATTACAGGCGTGAGCCACTGTGCCCAGCCAATACTCTAAATTTCTTTATTTATTTTATTTTATTTTTATTTTATTATTTTATTTTTTTTATTGATCATTCTTGGGTGTTTCTCGCAGAGGGGGATTTGGCAGGGTCATAGGACAGTAGTGGAGGGAAGGTCAGCAGATAAACAAGTGAACAAAGTTCTCTGGTTTTCCTAGGCAGAGGACCCTGCGGCCTGCAGTGTTTGTGTCCCTGGGTACTTGAGATTAGGGAGTGGTGATGACTCTTAACTAGCATGCTGCCTTCAAGCATCTGGTTAACAAAGCACATCTTGCACCGCCCTTAATCCATTTAACCCTGAGTGGACACAGCACATGTTTCAGAGAGCACAGGGTTGGGGGTAAGGTCACAGATCAACAGGATCCCAAGGCAGAAGAATTTTTCTCAGTACAGAACAAGATGAAAAGTCTCCCATGTCTACTTCCTTCTACACAGACATGGCAACCATCCAATTTCTCAATCTTCTCCCCACCTTTCCCCCCTTTCCATTCCACAAAACCGCCATTGTCATCATGGCCCGTTCTCAATGAGCTGTTGGGTACACCTCCCAGACGGGGTGGTGGCTGGGCAGAGGGGCTCCTCACCTCCCAGTAGGGGCGGCCGGGCAGAGGCGCCCCTCACCTCCCGGACGGGGCGGCTGGCCGGGCGGGGGGCTGACCCCCCCACCTCCCTCCTGGACGGGGCGGCTGGCCTCTAAATTTCTAATAAGCTCTTAGGTAATGCTGATGCTGCTGGTCCAAAGGTGACACTTTGACTACTGAGGTTCAAAGATGCCTCAGAAGAAGAAGCAGAAATTTAATTACAAACATACATGAATTGTTGAATAGCAGCTGGTACTAATCTAGAAAAATTATTCCAATCTGTTGAGTTTGTTTAATAGTGTTTCTTTGTTAATTGCCTTTCAAAGTGATTACTTCTCCCCTACATCCTAACTATCTGCATGTTATGGGACAGTTTATGGGCTTATTTACATCCATAATTATGTTAGTGAAATCAAATAGTAAAGAAAGCTGAGTTAGAACCTGTTCCACAAGTATAACTTTGTTGTTTAAACTTCTTCTGATATTCAGCTCTAATTCCTTTTTGAAAGAAACTTTTCTACAGATTTTGTGTTAGATTACTGGTAGTCTCAAATGAGTTCTCTAACCATCCAATTCTGCATGGCTTCCTTGCATTGTCTTTGGGTTGATTAGGATTGCCAGGAAGTAAAATAGCCACTATAGCTACTTCCTTTTTCAAGTCATTCAAGTTAAGCTTAATGTAGAAAAACTTTGTGAGATTTCATTAAAATTCTTCCCTACTCTCCAATTGGAGTATAATAAATCCAATCAAGATAGGCTCTGGATTTGGCTGTTAGTACTCCAATGAAGGCAGAAATGGGGACATAGCAAACTACAGCAAGGCTTATTTTATACCAGTACACAGCCTTGCTTATAACAGTGGAGGTATGTAGCTATTTAGTCTTGGGCCATCTATTGCTCTCAGTCTGAGACCCAGTTATACAACCCAGTTGTATAACTCAATGGTTTAATATTTCCAAATTAAATAAAACTGAATTGGGTACAGTATTGTGCTCCTGTAGTCCTGGCTACTTGGGAGGCTAAGGCAGGAGGATTGCTTGAGCCCAGGAGTTTGAGGCTGCAGTGTGCTACATTTGTGCTTGTGAATAGACACTGCACTCTAGCCTGGGCAACATAGCAAGACCTAGTCTCAAAAAATAAAAATAAAAATAAAGGCTAGGCGCGGTGGCTCACGCCTGTAATCCCAGCACTTTGGGAGGCAGGTGGATCACTTGAGATCAGGCGTTCAAGCCAGTCTGGCCAACGTAGTGAAACCCCATCTCTACTAAAAAAAAAAAAAAAAATACAAAAATTAGCCGGGCCTGGTGGCATGTGCCTGTAGTCCCAGCTACTTGGGAGGCTGAGGCATGAGACTCACTTGAACCCGGGAGGCAGAGGTTGCAGTGAACTGAGATTGTGCCACTGCACTACAGCCTGGCTGGCAGAGCGATACTCTGTCTCAAAAATAAATAAATAAACAACAAAATAACATAAAATAAACTCCGTTTAATTTTTCCACTGTTCTTTATCTTAGTGTAAAAGTGTCTTAATATTTATCATGGTATGAGTACACAGTTTTTTTCAGTAACCTCTTGTCCAATAGAAGGTAGACATTTTAAATAATCAACATGTATTTATTTAGTTCTACAAGCAATGGTTTGGGGGAGCAAATTCAGTTAACGGTAAAAAGCATGGGTTTAGTGCCTGACAGATTTAGGTTCCTGTCCTAGCTCTTTTACTTACTAGGTCTGTGATCTTGTATAAATTACTAATCTCTTTTCACCTGTAAAAATAGGGAGAATAATAATTATTTATCTGTGGAAAGCACTTAACATAGTGCCTGGCATATAGGGTTCGTTAAATATTAGACTCTATTATTATTAATCATTCAGGAGGTATACATTGCCTATTCTATGTGCTAGGCACTGTAAGTCTTTCAGAAGAGATTGTTAATGAACAAATATTCACACGAATATTCACACAAGATGATAAGAGCTAAGGAAAAGCATAGTATCATGGCAGGATAACAAGAGAAAGATTATCTAACTTTAGGGCATCAAGGAGGATTTCCCCAAGAAAGTAACATTTGTGCAGAGATTTGAAGAATGAGTGGGAGCTAATTAGGCAGAGTAGAGGGAACATTGTGTATAAGCATGACGCAGCATGCCACATTTGAGAGTATAGGAAATGCTGGTGTGCCTGAAGTGATGAGTGAGGATGAAAGTGACCTGAGAGGGGAAGACCCCCTAACAGGGCCAGGTCACATGCAGCTGTGTGGGCTGTGTTAATGATCTTGGGTTTTAGCAGGGAAATGACACAGTCAAATTAGTTTTTTTTTTTTTTTTACCACTCTGACTATGGTATCAATAGATGAGAGTAAAGATGGAGGAGAAGATGTAGGGAGAGTAGTTAGAAAACCACTGCAGCAATCAGACTAGGGAAGATAGACAGAAGTGGAAAAAAACTTAGAGATTTTTCCTGAGGGCAGATGGGTAGAAATTGATGAATTGGATATAGGCAGCAAGGGAGAGAGGTGGCAAAGATTTCCGTTTTTTCTGGCTTTGGCAGCTAATTTGACTTCTAATAGATAGCATGTGCTCTTTCTCTCTCTCTCTTTTTTTTTTTTTTTTTTTTTTTTGAGATGGAGTCTTTCTCTGTCACCCAGGCTGGAGTGCAATGGTGCAATCTCAGCTCACTGCAACCTCCGCTTCCCAGGTTCAAGCAATTCTGCTGCCTTAGCCTCCTGAGTAGCTAGGATTACAGGTGCACGCCACCATGCCCGGCTAATTTTTGTATTTTTAGTAGAGACAGGGTTTCACCATGTTGCTCAGGCTGGTCTTGAACTCCTGACCTCGTGATCCCCCACCTTGGCCTCCCAAAGTGCTGGGATTACAGGTGTGAGCCACCGTGCCTGGCCTTTCTAATTTTTTTTTTTTTTTTGAGACAGAGTCTTGCTCAGTTGCCCAGGCTGCAGTGCAGTGGCGGGATAATAGCTCACTGCAGCCTCGATTTTCTGGCCTCCAATGATCCTCTTCAGTTTCCTGAGTAGCTGGGCTGGGACAATAGGGATTTACCACTATGCCTGGCTAATTTTCTTTCTTTTTTTTTTTTTTTAAGTAGAGATGAGGTCTCGGTATGTTGCCCAGGTTGGTCTCAAACTTCCGGGCTCAAGCAGTCTGCCCGCCTTGGCCTTCCAAAGTGCTGGGATTACAGGTGTCAGCTCCTGCACCTGGCCCAGTCGCTCTTCTTGAGAGAGGAATTCTAGAAGAGAACTAAGATGGAGAGGGCAGACAGAGATTTTCTTTTAAAAAAGACATCTTGAGTTTGAGATTCCATTGAAACATTTAAGAGGAGGAAGAGACAATTATGATCTCAGTAATGAAGAGGATTATACAAGAGCAATATATGACATGGTTCTTTCCATCGTGAACCTTATATGCTGGTCCAGAAGATAAGACACATTTTTGAATATAATTAATACTACAAGACTGTGATTGAAGGCATTCTGAAAGAGTAGGTACAGTAAGTGGAGTGAGGCCACTTTGGACATGGTGATCTCAAAGTTTCAAAGATAAGGAAATACTTAAGATGGACTTTAAAGGATTAGTAGTGTGGGAGGGAGGGAAAAGCACTCTAACAGTAAATGGAAAAATAGGTAGTTAGTGAAAGGGGTATGGCGAGGGTCTGGGTGGTTAGTTACTAGTTATAGAGCAATTTAGTATTCATCACAGCTCAACCAAGAATCTTTTGTATGTAATAATTTGACTTTTATAATGTGTTTTCATATATCTCATGAGAAATGGTCTTGTATAGCCTAATTCTGTCTTATGTCTCTGTCGTTCCTACTTATTGAAAAGTTCATATTATTGAAACCCAGTATTCTATTGTTGACCTATAATAAAACTATAAATATTATTCTCTGACAGAATGTTATGAAGATGTGCCACTGAATAATAGTTGTTCTTTCCAGCTTGATTATCTTAGAGGAAAAATGGCATGTGATTTAATTTATACGAGAGTACCTTGTAGACTTTATGGGATTATGAAAATGCAAAGTATTGTTATTAATCCTTCCATATATTCCATGTTACTCTTCAGAACTTAGAAGTAAATATTTTTTGCTCTGTAGCAAAATGACTGCAATCAGTGGACTTTTTTCCAGCACCTTTGTAAAGTCTGGAGTCTAAAAAGCCCAGCTCTCTGTAGGCCAGGTTCATTTTTGGAAGTGTGTAGTGATCTTTCTTTCCCACTCAATTGTGGTTTTGTTTGCTATTAACAAAAACATAGTTTTTTCGTTAACAGATAAAATTGTAAGTCCAAACCACTAGTTCAAAATATTTTTCTAAATTAATTAAGATTTAAGATCCCTCCACACCCTATTCACTTAGGTATCTATAACTGGGGCCATTTTCTAAATGGAACCTTTTCAGGCATTACTTGTATATCAATTATTACTTAATAATTCCCCCATTTTCTTTAGGCTTGAGTTGAAAGAACACTTATATTTGATTCAGATGGCTTTCTAGGACTATGAGTAGAGATAGTGTTTCAGAGTTTCAACACACATCAGTGTCCTTTCCTTTCTGATTTCTTGGGACAAGGACCTGGTAACATCTGTTTATTCTTACTCAAAATGCTTGCATTAATTTACCTTTGCTAATTATCTCCTAAAGTATTCCCTAATACGTTCCTTCCCATGTACAGAAAAAGTATGTGAAATGCTTTTGCTGCATGATTATAACATGATTATAACAGTTGCATCGTGAAATACTAGGATTATCTTTTTTTCCCAATCAGATGAGATAGTTTCCTTTCATTTTTCTTTACCTTATTATTCTTTGAAGCTACTGGTGTTTTAAAAATGGTATCAAAATGTTGTTCCCATAGCAACACCCTACTAGTTTCTTATGGAAAACATGGCATGTTTTACAAGTTGGATTGAAAAAAAAAGAAATGCTTTCTGAAAGAGTTTATTTATAAAATCAAGCCCATAGAACATAACTGTTTATTTCTTTAAGAAGCATTGTTAAGCAGAATGTAGCAAAGGATTTTACACTTTGATGTAAATAAAGTGTGTTTCCTATCTTGCTTATGTAAAAGTTTATCTTTGAATTTGTATTAAGTCAACATTTCCCCTCTCATAATTAGACTCGAACAATTTAAATAAAAAACTTAAGTACTGCCAAATTTTAGTGAAATAATTTCTAGGTTCTATTTAAAGGTGCTTATTATCTGTACCCAGAAGCTGATTGGCTGCTTATGAGACTGTTAGTGCAATGCCCATATTACCCTTGTGATGATTTCTCAGCCAATTAGGCTGCACGAGGGATGATGGATTTTGTTCAGGATCTGTTTCTCTCTCTCTCTCCCTGCCCCTCTCTCTCTGTCTACTGATTTTGTAAAATCAATGCTAAGATATTTTAAATCTTTTTGCATTTAAATTATATAAATTATGTTACCCATTTTATGCTGTTTCTTACTATCTGTGTTTAGTAATATTCAGTTTCATCTCAACATTTGAGTCATTTTTCTGAGAGGGTTTAGGGAAGATATTATATTTATAATTAAAATTATTAATCCCATGTTTTCCTCTTCTGTTTGCTTAGTTCTCTCTCACTAAATTTAGTTTAATTTCTATTACCTCAGTCTTTTGGGATTTTTTAACATCCAAAAGCATTATCTATTCCATATTCTAGTTTGGCTACTGTTCTCTATCCTTTGTTGCTGTGGTTTTTGAAAGCTACAGAGCCATAAGATATCCTTTGAAACTAACATAAATTATATTTTATGGAGATTAGAGATTTAATGTACTTTAGTTATTTGCTCATTCAACAAATTCCAGATGCTGGAGATATAATAGTGAAAAATGCATACAATAATAATTCTGTACTATTGGAGCTCACATAGTAGGTATCAGTTGGAGACACTTTGATTTTGCTTACTTGGCTGTATTCATTTCTATATTCATAGTGCCATTTTGAAAGACTCCAATAGCTGGTACCCTTCCCATATCTGTATAATTTAGAATTCTGAGTAATTTTGTATATTTCATTTTCCACCTAGGTGTTTATATATTAATACTTCTGATATTGCACTGTAGTTTTAGACATACTTAATTCCGGCACAGAAACAATAAAAAAAAAAGATCTTATCTAGCTATCTAATAAATTTAGAAGAGATCTTTTATGTAATAGTTGAAGACTCACCGTACTTGATTGCCAAGTCTTCTATGTTTTTTCTTTCAAAAAGCTTTTCAACTTTAGCTTTTTCATTTTTACTTTTAATGCGCCTTTATTATCTTGTTGTGCCTAAACTTTAGTGTCTGTTCTCCTTGCCTCTCTGCCAGCCTATCCTAAACAAAGCCACTGGACCGATCTCAAATTTTAGATACAGTTGTGTCACTATTCTGCTCCAGAACCTTTCCAGGTAGACCGAGAACCATACAGTAAAATTTGGGGAGGAAGATTGGACAGTCCACCTTGGTGTCCCTAAGGATGAGCAGGGCAGTGTGGTCAGTCATACTCCCTTACCACATTATGTACTTGTTTTGTTGGTATTTTTTTTTTTTAAGGTGGAGTTTCGCTCTTGTTGCTTAGGCTGCAGTGCAATGGTGTGATCTCAGCTCACTGCATCCTCCGCCTCCCGGGTTCAAGTGATTCTCCTGCCTCAGCCTTCCCAAGTAGCTGGGATTACAGGCATGCGCCCCACGCCTGGCTAATTTTTGTATTTTTAGTAGAGACAGGGTTTCTCCGTGTTGGTCAGGCTGGTCTCGAACTCCTGCCCTCAGGTGATCCACCCGCCTCGGCCTCCCAAAGTGCTGGGATTACAGGCATGGGCCACTGCGCCTGGCCCTATAATGGCTAGTTTTTAAAATTACTCTCTTTTAAACTAGTTTTTTTTTTTTTTTTAAGAATGTTGGTATGTTTTCCAGTCTTAGCTTGTGCAGTAAATCATTGCTATCAATTGTAGACCACATATAAAAGATATATTCAGTATTATTGCATTTTGTTAATCATTTTTTTCTAGATAACGGGAAGAGAATATTCTACACTTGATCTTAGCCAAAAGGCCGAGAAGCGATGAGAATATTCTAATACTCAGCAAGGGAAGAAACATCACAATTTGTATTAACAATTTAGCTAGCTAGCATTTGAGCCTGTGGGCATGGCTTTGTTCACATAATTTCTGTGAGACTTATTTAAGAGCTGAAGTATAAAAAGGCCTTTAATTGTCATTTGTGAAAATCAGGAGTGATTAGTGTAAGTTTGTTTTATTTAGAACTTTAGGTGGCGGACACGAGAAAATCCGTATGTAATTTTATTGCATTTACTTTGTTGGTGTTTTGTAGGTCAGGAACCTAGCATTGTTTAGACTAAAAAATATCCAATCTTAGAGATGGGGTTAACTTTTTCCCCTAATATATTTATTATTGTTAATACTGCTGTTTAACACTCATTCCAAAACTTAGTGGCGTGAAACACTCTTTTTATTATGCACATCGATTCTGCAAGTTGTGCCCTCTGAAAGGGCACAGTGGGGATAGATTTTTCTCAGCCATGTGGTGACTGGGATCTCAGTTGGGAAGACTGGAAAGTTGAGATTGACACACTTGACTCCTGGGGGCCAAAATAGTTTGATGGCTTTTTCACCAACATGTCTGGTACCTAGGCTAGGACTGTTGACCAGACTGCCTTCATGTGGACTTGCTTGTGTATAACCTGGTGGCCTCGAATGTTAAAGTGAACAAGGACAAATCTGCGTTTTTTGTTTTTTTTTTGACAAAGCCTTGAAAGCTGAGCATTGTGATTTCCACAGCATTCTATTGGTTACAAGTGCACACTCAGACGGAGGAGGGGAATTAGACTTCACCTCTTGCTGAGGGAGTTGACAAGGTTTTGGAAGAGCCTGTGGTACAAAGATACTGTTGTGACCACCTTTAGAAAAGACATTCTGTCACAATAGTTAAATAGTTGCCACTGTTGTTTGTTTTGAATATGTATTTTATAATAACATCAGAGATAGAAGATCAGGAATCCTTTTTTTTTTTGAGATAGGGTCTCACTCTGTCACCCAGGCTGTAGTACATTGGCACGATCATGGCTCACTGCCACCACAACCTCCCCAGACTCAGGTGATCCTCCCACCTCAGCCTCCTTAGTAGCTGGGACTACAGGCACGTGCCACCATGCCTAGCTAATTTTCGTAAGGACTGGGTCTCCTTATGTTGCCTAGGCTAGGAATTCTTTATCTTATTCCAGGACTTTGAGGAGAGGTCTGTAAACTGAAATTTGACAGTATTTTTTTAGAAAGTATTTTTTAAATGTATTTTCCTATTAATTTGAAAATTAAATATTTAAAACTTTTTTTTTTAAACAAAGATGAGATCTCACTATATTGCCTAGGCTGGCCTCAAACTCCTGAGTTCAACTGATCCTCCTGCCTTGGCCTCCCAAAGTGCTAGGATTACAAGCATGAGCCACCGTACCCGGCCAAAACATTTTTTTTAAGTCAGAATTGCTTAGGAATTTGTTTCCCATCTCTTACTTTAAATAAGTATAGGGTGCTTACTTTGGCAGCACTAAAATTGGAACGATACAGAGATTAGCATGGCCCCTGTGCAAAGATGACATGCAAATTTGTGAAGAGTTCCATATTTTTAAAAAATAATAAAATTTTAAAAACTCCACAAGTGTAAGGTATTGTGGATTGCTAGCATATCCATTTAGATTATGTGCAGTTTTAATTATTGCTTTATGTGAAGACTGTATAAAACAGTTTTCCGTTGAGAGGAATCATTTAAAATTTGCCATGTCATATGTTATTTATGCAGGTTCTAGTTTAAATCTAAAAAAATCCTATACATACACAGATAAGAGAAATTATAAGAAGAAAAGAAAAAGTAGGATAAACTTGTGTGTCCTTTGATCTTACTCTTTTTTTTTTGAGATGGAGTCTCACTCTGTTGCCCAGGCTGGAGCACAGTGGCGTGATCTCGGCTCACTGCAACCTCTGTCTCCCTGGTTCAAGTGATTGTCCGGCCTCGGCCTCCCGAGTTGCTGGGATTACAGGCGCGCACCACCACGCCTGGCTAATTTTTGTATTTTTTGTAGAGACGAGGTTTCACCATGTTGGTCAGGCTGATCTCAAATCCTTGATTTGTGATCTGCCTGCCTCGGCCTCCAAAAGTGCTGGGATTACAGGCGTGAGCTGCCATGCCTGGCCTGATCTTACTCTTAAGAATGAATGTGCAAGGAAACACAAGTCATGTTTTTCTTATCTGGCAAGGGTTTTATTAATGGAAGCAAGAGGCCAACAAAGCTGAAGAAACCCTTTTATGTGCCTAGCCAGAAACTATTGGGCCTTGGGAATCCTTTTATCTGGTAAGAAGGTGACTTAATTTGAAAAGGCTGGGAACCTTACCTAAACTTGAATTTGCGCCCCCACAAAAGTTATCTTAGAAAATCTTGCAAGCAAAAGAAGTGATATGGTTGGAGAGGCCTTGGTGAAGTCCTCCAAACTCTGGATGGTTTGTGGTTGGGTGCAGGGGAACAATGAAGGCCTCTAACATATGATATTACTCCTCTAGAATTGTTGACTTTTTTATTTCCTTGGAGTCTCTCAAATCAAGGTTTTATTAATTAATTAATTAATTTCTATTTTTATTTTTTGAGACAGTCTCACTCTGTCCCCCAGACTGGAGTGCAGTGGTGCAGTCTTGGCTCACTGCAACCTCTGCCTCCCAGGTTCAAGCGATTCTCCTGCCTCAGCCTCCTGAGTAGCTGGGACTACAGGTGCCTGTCACCACGACCAGCTAATTTTTTTGTATTTTTAGTAGAGTCGGGGTTTCACCATGTTGGTCAGGCTGGTGTCAAACTGCTGACCTCAGGTGATCCGCCCACCTTGGTCTCCCAAAGTGCTGGGATTACAGGTGTGGGCCACCACGCCTGACCCCAAATCAAGGTTTTACAGGAATTGGCAACTGTGACATTTGACGTGTATAGCATGTAACCAAATGAAATTTTTTTTTTTTTTTTTGAGACAGAGTCTTGCTCTGTTGTTCAGGCTGGAGTGCCAGTCGTGTGATCTCAGCTCTCTGCAGCCTCTGCTTCCCGGGTTCAAGCGATTCTCCTGTCTCAGCCTCCCAAGTAGCTGGGACTACAGGTGTGCACCACCACACCCTGCTAAGTTTTGTACTTTTATTAGAGACAGGGTTTCACCATGTTGGCCAGACTGGTCTCGAACTCCTGACCTCAGGTAATCTGCCTGCCTTGGCCTCCCAAAGTGTTGGGATTACAGACATGAGCCACCCTTGCCTGGCCCAAATGAAATTCTGATGTATCTTAGTGAAGCTAGCTTCTCTTTTTTTGTTGTTTAACAGCATGCTAATGCCATCAAATAATTACTGTTTTGTGAACACATTTTGGAAACTGGAAAGACCATTGAGACATAAAACAGTGAAAGGTGGCTTGCCAGCAAAACTGATTGAGTACCTGACAGCACATCTGGTTTTGCTGCTTTGGTGAAGGGAGAAGCTCCACGAGCCACTATGAATCATTGCTTTTACATTGGCATCAAAGACTCTGCCAAAGATCATGAAAGAAGTCTTGTCTAAGGTCTCTAAAGTCACATTTTAACCTAGTCAGGGCTTTGAATCACCGCCTTGTCAAGAACTTCTCTTGAGAAATAGGAGAGGATTATGAGGTTATTTTCTATTGCAGAGAAGTTCACTGATTCTGTAAAGAACAAGTATCAAAGCACTGGGAATTCTGGTTCTCTTTGCTGCTACATGACTTCATGAATCAGGGTTTTCAGAACACTTGGGGCAATCAGTTGGATTGTTAAACCCACTGCCATGGCAGAGCACAGTGGCTCCTGCCTGTAATCCCAGCATTTTGGGAGGCCGAAGCGGGGAGCGGATCACAAGGTCAGGAGTTCAAGACCAACCTGACCAACATGGTGAAACGCCGTCTCTACAAAAAAACAAAAATTAGCTGGGCATGGTGGCGCATGCCTGTAATCCCAGCTACTCAGGAGGCTGAGGCAGGAGAATTGCTTGAACCTGGGAGGCGGAAGTTGCAGTGAGCCCAGATTGCGCCACTGCACCCCAGCCTGTGTGACAGAGTGAGACTCTGTCTCAAAACAAAACAAAAAAACCATACTGCTTACTATTCTAACTCTTTATTTAAGAGAAACAGTAGCAGCTTTCTAATTGAAATAGGTTTTTGTGGAATCTGTTTTTATTTTCCTTTAACTGTATTATCTTTTCTAGTCTAAGCATCTTTTTTACATTGGGAGAGTTTAATCTGTTTACATGAATGTATTTATTCATATGTTTAGATTTATTTATTTATTTTTTGAGTTGGGGTCTCACCCTGTCACCCAGGCTGGAGTACAGTGGTAAGATCATGGCTTACTGCAGCTTCCATCTCCCATGCTAAAGTGCTCCCCTCACCTCAGCTTCCCACATAGCTGGGACTGCAGGCATAGGCATAGTGGGACCCTGTCTCTACCAAAAATTTAAAAATTAGCTACCATGCCTGGTTGTTTTTAAAATTTTTTGTAGAGACAGGGTTTACTGTGTTGCACAGGCTGGTCTCAAACTCCTGGGCTCAAGTGATCTTCCTACCTCAGCCTCCCAAAGTGTTAGGATTATAGGCATGGGCTACTGCACCTGGCCTAGAATTATTTCTGCTATCTTGTGGTGTTTTTTGTCTCATGTTTTCCCCCCACCTTCTTTTCTGACTTGTGTAACATTAATTGAATTTTTCTTATTTCTTTTTTCTCCCTGAACTAATGATTTGAAAATGACTTATACTCTTTCTAATTTAGTAGTTACGCTTGCATTTTTACATACATATTTGACTTAAATATTCGAGTCCTCCCAGCTTCTGCCAGAGTAGTGCAAGGACTTTAGAACTCTTTACCTCAGATCTTTCCCTCCTGCTATTTCTTTCTATTATTTTAGCTCTACCTTGTTTTCACTTAACTGCTCCACACTCTACCCCAACTTTATATATTTTAGTTCCTTTACAGTCAGGGCTTATTTGGATTGACGTATATGATTTTGCTTTTTTGCATATACTCCTTATTTTGGTATATCTTTTAGTGATTCAGCAACTATCTGTGAATGGCAAATTTTTTCACTTGTTGCCTGAAAATGTCTTTATTTTGCCCTCATTTTAAAAAATATAATTTAGCTTGATAAAGAATTAGAAGGGTTTTTTTTTTTTTTTTTTTTTTGGACTTTGAAGATTTCTCCATGGTTCTCTGGCTTTGGTTATTGCTGATATGATGTCAGCCATCAGTGTAATAGTCTTGCCTTTCTAGGTAAATTTTTCTCTCTGTGTGTGATTTTAAGGTTTTCTCTTTGCTTTTGTTCTACACACTATACACAACACAATCCCAGGACATACAACAAGCTTCCTTACTGCCTCCCCAGGCCAGGCCAGTTGATAGAGTTTTCCTAATCTTGTTTTCACTGACATAGTAGCTCTTCCTAGGGCTCTGGACTCTGCGGGAGGCTAATTCCACACCTCAAATATATACACCTAAGGCGTCATCATCTGTTTTTGAGTGGCGGTTTAGACCCCCAGCTTCTAGGGCCTATAACCAAATTTCAAATCCTCCTGGGCTTTATACATCAGCCCACTGCATTATTTTGGCTTTCATTTGTTCCTGGTACCTGGTGTCTTAGTCCATTTGGGCTGCTCCAACAAAACACTTTGGACTGGGTAACTTACAGGCAACAGAAATTTGGGGTCAAGATCAAGGTGCCGGCAGATTGGGTGTCTGGTGAGGGCTTGCTCTCTGCATCATAAATGGAGCCTTCTTATGGTGGCCTCACGTGGCAGAAGGGACAAACAGGCTCCTTTAGGCCCCCTTTACAAAGGCACTAATCTCTGTAATCCCAGCACTTTGGGAGGCCGAGGCGGGCGGATCACCTGAGGTCGGGAGTTTGAGATCAGCGTGACCAAAATGGAGAAACCCCATCTCTACTAAAAATGCAAAATTAGCTGGGCATGGTGGTACATGCCTGTAATCCCAGCTACTTGGGAGGCTGAGGCAGGAGAATTGCTTGAACCCGGGAGGCAGAGGTTGCGGTGAGCCAAGATCGTGCCCTTGCATTCCAGCCTGGGCAACAAGAGCAAAACTCCACCTGAAAACAAAACAAAACAAAACAAGGCACTAATCTCATTCATGAGGATGCCACCTTCTGAACTTAATCACCCCCGAAAGGCCCCACTTCTTAATAAAACCATAGTAACCAGGAATTTTCGTTTTTGACTTTTCACATGTACTGTTTAAAATGTGTTTAATGAGGGAAATAAAGAAAATGAGACAGTCTTGAAAAGATGAGTCATAATGGAATTAGAGACCTTTGAAACATGGATAATTTATTTCTCTATCTCATGAGATTTCTGGAGCGTTAGTATAAATGTATATACTACAAATGTATGTACTACCTGTCAGTTGAAATATATAATATATCTACAGCTCTAAGGGCTCATTGACTGATTGTCTGCTTTATTCCATAAAAAGATTTAAAGTGGTATTTTGAGATATATATATCAAAATATATCAATGTATATACAGAGGCCCAAGTATATCATTCATAAGGGATATATACATATGTATCTATATATGTGATATATAGATGTATATCATATAAGCACTCCTGTATAAAAAAATAAAGCGAGCCACAAAACTCATACGTTCTATTTATTCATTTATTTATTATTTATTTTTGAGATAGAGTCTTGCTCTGTTGCCCAGGCTGAAGTGCAGTGGCATGATCTCAGCCCCAGCCTGTGCCTCCCGGATTCCAGTGATTCTCCTGCCTCAGCCTCCAGAGTAGCTGGGACTACAGGCACATGCCACCATGCCCGGCTAATTTTTGTATTTTTAGTAGAGACGAGGTTTCACTGTGTTGGCCAGGGTGGTCTCGAACTCCTGACCTCGTGATCCGTCCACCTCGGCCTCCCAAAGTGCTGGGATTGTAGGCGTGAGCCACTGCACCCTGCCACATTCTATTTATTAAAAGTGTCAATCACTGGACCACTGGATCACTGGACCAATATATATATTTATCGATATATGGATATACAGAGAAGAATATATACAGAGTAGAGATACACGTAGATCTCTTTCTCTCTCTTTGTTCTCTATATATCTATATCTATATATCCCTTATGAAATTACCTGAGCACTGTTTCATGTTTAACTTGAGGAATTTTTCAAAGCCTGGGACTATTCTAGGCATGTTCAGATAATGTTTGAATATTCTAGAAAGATTCTTTAATACTTCTATAATCTTTCTGTAGAAAGATTCTTTGCCATGATCTAAGACAGTGGTTTTCAAAGTGTGGGTCCCAAGTCCTCAGCACCAGCATCACCTGGGATCATACAGTGTGTACTGTTCCTAAGTCATTTGTTAGGTTTTTTTTTCTTTGTTACGATTTTTCAATTAAAGTTTGATAAAATATTTGAACTCATAGGTGGTCCAGTGATTAATACTTTTAATAAATAGAAAGTATGAGTTTTGTGGCTTGCTTTTTTTATATATAGGAGTGCTTATTAATTCTACAGTGTAATATCATGCTACATACTCTAATAAAAATTATGTATGTGTTTGTATATTTATGTTTTCCTTATACTTGAGCATCCTTCATTTTTAAAAGAACATTTTTTAAAGTTAAATGTTAGATATGGAATTAAAGAAATATGTTATATCTTTAAATTAATTATCTTATTTTAAAAATAATCTGCCTACCCTAAGCTCAGAAGAGAAATTATAATATTAGTTATGTGGTTCCTCTTAATGAGCCTCATGGATTTAAAACATAATTAGCATTGTTACACTTCCTTCCAGACAGAAAATGCATGCCTTGTTAGTAAATGTAGTATGCTTTTGTTCATGAAGAATGCCATTAAGTAGTGCCATACTATTTTAGGGTGCTTATAAAAGAAGGATGTTTTCTATCTGTTACTTAAATCATATAAAAATGTTTTGAAATGCAAACTGCTTGATGTTTTAGGATTCAGAGACTTTGATGATCATTTACAAAAAGTTTCTGCCAAAGATGGCAGGGTGTGATGGCTCACGCCTGTAATCCCAGCACTTTGGGAGGCCGAGGCAGGTGGATCATGTGAGGTCCACGAGTTTGAGACCAGCCTGACCAACATGGCAAAACCCCATCCCTACTAAAAATACAAAAGTTAGCCAGGTGTGTGGCGCACGCCTGTATCTCAAGTACTCGGGGGGCTGAGGCAGGAGAATCGCTTGAAGCTGGGAGGCGGAGGTTGCAGTGGGCCAAGATGCCCCGCAACACTACAGCCTGGGCAACAGAGCGACTAGTCTCAAAAAAAAAAGTTTCTGCCAAAGAACTGAATACACAAAATGAATGACAGAGTAGTTAGTACCATTGTAAAGACATTAAAGACTCATTTTCTGTCTGATTCTTAAGTATTTAAACAAAGCCCCATATAGCGCCTTGAATATAGGAGTGTTCAGAAAATGTTGGTTGAGTTTAAATGACCAAGTTATTTTTGACCCTGTTAGTCTATTAGCATAATATTGTCTTTTTCACTTAATGATTAAGCTACTTTTAGATATGTTAGGTATCATGAGCTGGTCCTCAGTGTCCTAGAGAGCATTATAAGATGTAAATTCAGAGGAGGGTGAGGAAATGTTAAACGTTAGCAAAATGTGGCTAAAACCAGTCTACAGACTTGAAGAATTCAAGAAAAGGTGATTGCCTAATAATTTAAAAATGAATATTCACAAAAAAGAAACCCCATTAAAAACCGGGCAAGGGACTTGAAAAGACATTTTTCGGCCAGGCATGGTGGCTCACGCCTGTAATTCCAGCACTTTGGGAGGCCGAGGCAGGCAGACAACCTGAGGTCAGGAGTTCAAGACCAGCCTGGACAACATGGTGAAATCCCGTTTCTACTAAAAATACAGAAATTAGCCGGGCGTGGTGGCACATGCCTGTAATCCCAGCTACTTGGGAGGCTGAGGCAGGAGAATTGCTTGCACCTGAGAGGCAGAGGTTGCAGTGAGCCGAGGTTGTGCCACTGTGCTCTAGCCTGGGCGACAGAGTGAGACTCCATCTCAAAAAATTAAAAAAAAAAAAAAAGAAAAGAAAAGACATTTTTCCAAAGAAGATATATGAATCACCTTTAAGCACATGAAAAGATGCTCAACATCATTAATTATTAGGAAAAGAAATGCAAATCAAAGCCACAAGATACTACTTCACACCCATTAGAATGGTAATAATAATAACAAAAGGGAAATAACAACTATTGGTGAGGATTTAGAGACATTGGACCCCTCATCCATTGCTGTTGGGAATGTAAAATGGTACAGCCACTGTAGAAAACATTTTGGTGGTTCCTCAAAAAGTTACCATATGACCCAGCAGTTCCACTTCTAGGTGTCTACCCAAGAGAATTGAAAACAGATGTTGAAACAAAAACTTGTATGTGAATGTTTATAGCAGCATTATTCACAATAACAAAACATTAGAAATAACTGTCATATCCATCAGCTGATGAATGGATAAACAAAATGTGCTATATCCATATAAGGGAATATTATTCAGCCATACTGGCCACACATGGATGAACCTTGAGAACATTATGTGAAGTGAAAGAACCCAGACACCAAGAGCTATATATTGGATAGTTTCATTTATATGAAATGTCCAGAATAAGCAAATCCACAGACATAGCAGATTATTGGTTGCCAGGGGCTGGGGTGAAGGGAGAATGGGGAGTTGTTGCTTAATGGATATGCTGTTTCTTTTTGGGGGTGATAAAAATGTTCTGGAATTATATAATTGTGATTCTTACACAACGTTGGGAATATACTGGAAGTCACTGAATTCCATACTTTAAAATGGTGAAGTTTATGTTATGTGAAATTTTACCTCAGTAAAAAGAAAGAATACTCAGTAAGGTTTTCTTCAAGACAAATTTTTTTAAGTTTAAAACATTTAAAATTTTTTGTAGAGATTGGGGTCTTGCCATGTTGCCCAGGATGGTCTTGAACTCCTACCCTCAAGCAATCCTCCTGCCTCAACCTCCCAAATGCTAGGATTACAGGCCTGAGTGCCCAGCCTATAATTCTTTTCTTAGTAAAATATTACCAAAGTAAAAAATTTTAAACTAAAGGGAATTTTATTTCAATATTGTTGTTTTGTGCTTAGAAAAATTACAAAACGTTATGTTTGGTGAAAATATATAGAAATCAGCCTGGGCAACATAGTAGACCCCATCTCTACAAAAAATGAAAATATTAGCTGGGTGTGGTAGTAGTCCTAGCTACTCAGGAGACTGAGACAAGAGGATCACTTGAGCCCAGGAATTTTTTTTTTTTTTTTTTTTTTTTGAGACAAGAGGATCACTTGAGCCCAGGATTTTTTTTTTTTTTTTTTTTTTTTGAGACAGAGTCTCTCTCTGTCACCCAGGCTGGAGTGCAGTGGCGCAATCTCAGCTCCCTGCAAGCTCCGCCTCCCGGGTTCACGCCATTGTCCTGCCTCAGCCTCCACAGGCATGCAACATCATACCCAGCTAGGAGTTTTGCTAGTTACAAAGAACCCTAGGATAAATCACCACAAGGTAGTCTCATGCAGGGTATTTTATTGTGCCTAGTATGTTGCCTTTTTTTTTTTTTTTTTTTTTTGAGATGGGATCTCACTCTGTCATCAGGCTAGAGTGCAGTGGCACGATCTTGGCTCACCGCAACCTCCAACTCCCTGGTTCAAGCGAGTCTCCTGTGTCAGCCTCCCAAGTAGCTGGGATTACGGGCACGCGCCACCACGCCCAGCTAATTTTTGTATTTTTAGTAGAGACGGGGTTTCACCATGTTGGCCAATCTCCTGACCTCATGATCTGCCTGCCTCAGCCTCCCAAAGTGCTGGGATTACAGGTGTGAGCCGCCACACCCGGCCATATGTTGCTTTTTAACTGTGATGAACAGTATGTCTCAAACTGTTTACACTTTCCCTGCCATCTTATTCTGAATCTACTTAACTTCTTACCGTTAGTTTCATACATGCCTTTCTGACCTGAAACTTTATTCTGTTCTATTGGCACTAATTTTTGACTCCCTTTAGCTAACCTACTCCTTTAATGACACGGTTTCTAGCCACTGTGGATAAATATCCTGTTTATCCTGCTTCGCCACACTCCTGCTGGCTTCCCTAGATCTTTTTACGTTTCAGCATCTCTGCATCCTCTGCCTTAGCAAGGAAACCTGGGCTTCAAGAACCCCAAAGACAAGAGTGAAGTGGGATGGGGAATGAGAATGAGATCTAATAAGGCAAAGGCCCAGACTTCTTTTGTGAAATCCACTAGAAGAGAAATTGTCCATAGCAGTTAGTATTATAGTTCCATAGAAGTCTGCTTTTTCTAAAGATCAAACATTATTTAATGCTGATTCAGTATCTTTATCTAGTAAATTGATGTTTCTATCCAACGTAGAACATATAGACTATCTTGAGGGTGGTGTTTCTTTCCCAAATTATGTTCCATAGAGTATTAGTACCTGGAAATGCGAAAAGAAGCTCTGCTTTGGAAGAGAGGAGAAGATTCTATGCTCAAATATATTTAGCAAAGTTTGCTTACCTGTTCTTGGAGGCCCATAACACCTTAGCCTGTTAAGTGCTGTATTACTTACTCAGTCAAGAAACCTGTTGGAGTCAGCATTTCCCAAACTTATTTGAACTCAGAACTTTTCTTACAGGAGGAGTAGCCTGTCTGTTAATGGCCTACATAACATCATTTGGGGAGACACTGTCCTAGAGCATTGTAAATTTTTGTCACTGCAGTTAAATAAGTAGCCAATCTTACTAGCTAGTACCAAAAACTACCTGAAGTTCATTGTAATTTATTTATTTATTTTTTGAGACGGAGTCTCGTGGTGTCACCCAGGCTGGAGTGCAGTGGCGCAACCTCTGCTCACTACAACCTCCGCCCCCCAGCCTGGGTTCAGGCAATTCTCCTGCCTCAGCCTCCCAAGTAGCTAGGACTGCAGGCACCCGCCACCATGCCCGGTTAATTTTTGTATTTTTAGTAGAGACAGGGTTTTGCCATGTTGGCCAGGCTGGTCTCAAACTCCTGACCTCAGGTGATCCACCCGCCTTGGCCTCCCAAAGTGCTGGGATTGCAGGCGTGAGCCACTGTGCCCAACCCATTGTAATCTATTTACTATTCATGTTATATATTAGTTCATATATAAATTCTCCATCAAGGTAGACCTGATATTTTCCTTTTACTTACAAGTGTCATATTGTTGTCTTCCAGTGATTTTTTTTTTCTTTTTGCTACACAAAAATATTTCTTGAGGTTTGAATAAAGCACTAGGACATTCCTGGTTTTAATTGATATGTAAATTTGTTTACCTCTTTTAAAACTGTTGTATGTAAGAGTACATTTGTTGATCCTGGTATAAAATGTAAGACTTAAATAATTCAAATACCCTTTTGAAATCCAAATAATGTCTTCATTTACTAAGGATATTGTCAAGCCAAGCTCTTCTTTAAGAAAGTAATTAGCTTTAAATGTTGAAGGTATAATTAATAAATAAGCACAATTTATTTCTTTGTTAACCCCTCTCTACAGAAAATAGCTGACATTCAGTGTCTAGCCATTCTTAACAAAGAAATATGTAGACATTAATATTTTATATCACAATATATTCCTAAGAAACCTATTGTAGGTATCATTCCTCTTTTCATTAGGTTTTATTAGTGTACGATTTTGGCTTTCTCATATACTTGAATTTTTTTTCTCCATAAAATAACTCATTTATTACATTGCTTTTCTTGCTTTTGAGAACTTTATAGTTTTTAATGGATGTCTCTAATATTCATAAATGATTGTAAGCTCTTATAGACGATATGAGATTAGATCAGTTGTGGCTAACCCCTCTGCCCCTTTTGTTGTTTTTTACATGCAATATATGAATCTAATGCAGAAATGAAGTCTGTAGCCTTGTAGATTAGATTCCCCTTGTGTCTTCTACGGGAGGGAGGATATGGTCTGAATGTTTGTGTCCCTCCAAAATTCATATGTTGATATCTTAGCCTTCAAGGTGATGATATTAGGAGGTGAAGCCTTTGGGAGATGATTAAGTCACTACAGCTCCACACTCATGAATGAGATTGGTGCCGTTATAAACAGGACCACAGAAAGACCCTTTCCCATTCCACCATGTGAGGTTACAGTGAGAAGATGGCAGTCTCTGAGGAAGTGGCCCTCACCAGACAGCAAATCTCCTGGTGCCTTGATCTTGGACTTCCTGATCTACAGAAATGTGAGAAATAAATTTCTTTTGTTTATAAGCTAACCCTTCTATGGTAATTTGCCATAGCAGCCCAAACAGACTGAGACAAAGGGTATTATTATATTTCCATTTACGCTTGCTATGTCTTTTGACTGATGATCCCAGGTTCTTTCATAGTTGTTTCTATGTGTTTGGCTCCTGATCCTTTAGACAAGTCAGCCAATTCTGGCAGTGATAGAACATAATGGTTTCAGAGCCTCTCCCACATAAGACAAAAATGACTCCCCGGTGAGTTGCTGCAGAGCCAGAACAGATCTTCTCTCACATGAGTCTTGACACTTCGACAAAGCATGAAGTGAAGGCTCATATAACAAAACTGTGTTTGGTTGAGTTGGCTTCAAGATTATTTTGTTATAAATGACTACTTTTCTATTGCTTTTACTTTTTCTAGTCATGAGCCGCCTTTCTTCTTAAATGGTGTTTAGTACTTTGCATTGTTATGTGTGATCTACCAGTTATATACCATACTTTCAATTCTGTATATATTTTGTTGACCGAAAAGAGGGAGTTTGAGTATGAAATTATAATTGATACTATAGTCTTTTTTGTGATGATAAATTTCTAAAGTCAAACCTATTTATTAGCTTGGGAAAATAATACATAGTGATATTCAGATGTGTCACTAACACATAGATGATTTGTGTATAAGAAGTTTTATTTTATTAGGTTAGATTCTACCCTTGTATATATATTTTGATGGTGTGTAAACATTTCAAGAATACTACGGCTTCTTAAAGTAGGGTTTCTAGCATGATTGTGAATTAGAATTACATTAGAATTTCTATTTTTTAGTCTTTGTTCATTCCGTAATTACATGTGGGTTGTTATTTATTATCTTGCAAATGTAATTGGAAAATACATTTTTCCTTTCTACCTCAAAGAAATTGCATTTCCATGACTAAAGATCCTGTAGAAAGTCTGTTTGCTATTTACATAATAAATTTGTAACAGTTTGCTATTTCTTGCTTATTACATTGTGACCCTTAACTAAGGCAAACCTTTCTTTTTTTTTTTTTTAATTATACTTTAAGTTCTGGAGTACATGTGTAGAATGTGCAGGTTTGTTACATAGGTATACATGTGCCATGGTGGTTTGCTGCACCCATCAACTCGTCATCTACATTAGGTATTTCTCCTAATGCCATCCCTCCCCCAGCCCTCCACCCCTCAATAGGTGTTACTTCTGAGGCTTCTGTTCTGTTCCATTCATCTGTATATCACACTCTGTTGAACAGGAGTGATGAGAGAGGGCATCCTTGCCTTGTGCCGGTTTCCAAAGGGAATGCTTCCAGTTTTCAGTATGATATTGGCTGTGGGTTTGTTATAAATAGCTCTTATTATTTTGAGATACCATCAATACCTATTATTTTGAGGTTCCATCAATACCTAGTTTATTGAGGTTTTTAGTATGAAGGCCTTTTCTGCATCTATTGAGATAATAATGTGGTTTTTGTCATTGGTTCTGTTTATGTGATAGATTACATTTATTGATTTGCATATGTTGAACCAGCCTTGCATCCCAAGGATGAAGCCGACTTGATCATGGTAGATAAGCTTTGGATAAGCTTTTTGATGTGCTGCTGGATTCGGTTAGGCAAACCTTTTGTAGGTGCTTATTTCTTAAGCAGATTTCAAATGGAAAAGTAAAGAGAGCCAGTTGAGATATCAAGTTGTTATTTAAAACCATTTGAAATGCCTATAAGCTTTAAAAGCTTTTACTTCTTAGTCCAAGGTGGTGAGTCATCTTTCACCCTCTTACCAGTTTTTTGTTGAAACACCCAAATGATAGAATGCAGAAGAATTTACATCACCCTTGCAAAATTAAAAAAAGTTTTCACTCACAGTGTCATGTTGAAGAGCTTTGGTACAAAACAGTAAAGTAAGAGTAGAGGGAAGATACACATCAGCCTGCCCATTGTTAGCCAACACACTTGAGGGAAACTTGCTTAGAGGTTGGTCGGAGAGCCTGCCCTTCCATACAAACCTAGTAACATATGCAGGCTGGGAGCTGGGGCTGGAAACAAGAGTAGGAACAATGATGTCTGCAGGTAAAATCTCTGTAGGTAAAATCTCTATTCTCCTAGCCTAGGTGGAGCTATAGGGGGAGGGAACCAGCTCTCCAGTGCACATCCTATGTGCTGCAGCTGCAGGGTTAGCAGAAATCACTGTAGAGGGTGGCCTTCAGGAGTAGGAGGATAGAGAGGGGCTCCAATATCAGGCTGAAGTGGGAGGCCATGCCCCAAGACATGGTCTGGAACAGTGTGGACCAGCACCGTTGAATAGAACTCTTGGCAATGAGGAAAGTATCTGTACTGTCCAGTGTGGTGGTCACTAGTCACAAGGGCTTTTGAACACTTGAAATGTAGCTAGAAACTGAATCAGTACCAAAAGCCTGAAAAGAGCACTTTCCTCTTTTGGGAGTGCTTTTTATCTTAAGGAGTTAATCATGCAGATGTACACACTATTCATTATAGCATTGTTTATAATATTAAAAAACATACTATAATATTAGAGTAACATAAACATACTATTTATTTATTTTTGAGTCAGAGTCTCACCCTGTCACCCAGGCTGGAGTGCAGTGGCATGATCTCGTCTCACTGCAGCCTCTGCCTCCTGGGTTCAAGAGATTCACCTGCCTCAGCCTCCCGAGTAGCTGGGACTACAGGTGCCTGCCACCATGTCCAGCTAATTTTTGTATTTTTAGTAGACATGGGGTTTCACCATGTTGGCCAAGCTGCTCTCAAACTCCTGACCTCAGGTGATTCACCCGCCTCAGCTTCCCAAAGTGTTGGGATTACAGGCATGAGCTGCTGCGCCTGGCTGAAATATACTATTTAAAGCAATTTCATACCCTGGCAGTGGAGTACTATGCAGCTGTTAAAACTGCTGTTGTAGATAGGTATTTGTTGACAGAAAAGTTGTTTACAATATGCTAAGTGAAAAAGGGCTGGTTACAAAACTATGTGGTTAGTGTGTTCCCATTTTTTAGTGAAAATATTATATGTTTGTTTGCATATACAGATAGATGATATGATCTGTATCCTGGTAAAACACATCTTTGGATACAGGTATCCAGGTATCCAAAGATGTGTTTTAATGCCTGTTCTGCCATTTATTGGCTGTGTACTTAGCCTTTCAGCCTTCTCAGTTTTTTTGTTTTGTTTTGTTTGTTTTTGAGACAGAGGCTCCCTCTGTCACTCAGGCTGGAGTGCAGTGGTAAGATCTTGGCTCACTGTAGCCTCTGCCTTCCGGGTTCCAGTGGTTCTCTTGCCTCAACCTCCCACGTAGCTGAGATTACAGGCATGTGTGACTACGCCTGGCTAATTTTTGTATTTTTAGTAGAGACGGGGTTTCACCATCGTCTCTACTAAAAGATTGTCATTGTTTGGCCAGGCTGGTCTCAAACTCCTGACCTCAGGTGATCGGTCCGCCTTGGCTTCCCAAAGTGCTAGGATTACAGGTGTGAGCCACCGTGCCCGGCTGCCTTCTCAGTTTTTTTTTTTTTTTTTTTTTTACTGTAAAAGAGAGATGTAAAAATAATGTCTTCTGGCCAGAACTGCCATCTTCCACTTTGCCAAATTGACAAAGGGAAAGAGGAGTAGCACTGCTATATTTTCTTTAAAAATATAGTCTTTTAGGAAACGTGGAGTTATTCCTTTGGCCACATACATGTGAATCTACAAGAAAGGTGATATTGTAGACATCAAGGGTATGGGTACTGTTCAAAAATTTCAAACAGGAGTGTCCCACAATGTTACTCTGGCAAAACTGGAAGAGTCTATCAACAGTGTTACCCAGTGGGCCAGGCGCGGTGGCTCACGCTTGTAATCCCAGCACTTTGGGAGGCCGAGGCAGGCGGATCACAAGGTCAGGAGATCAAGACCATCCTGGCTAACATGGTGAAACCCTGTCTCCACTAAAAATAGAAAAATCAGCTGGGCGTGGTGGCGGGCGCTTGTAATCCCAGCTACTTAGGAGGCTGAGGCAGGAGAATGGCATGAACCTGGGAGGCGGAGCTTGCAGTGAGCCGAGATCACGCCACTGCACTCCAGCATGGGCGACAGAGCCAGACTCTGTCTCAAAAAAAAAAACAAAAAAAAACAAAACAGTGTTACCCAGCATGCTGTTGACATTGTTGTAAACAACAGGTTGGCTGGGCATGCACGGTGGCTCACTCCTGTAATCCTAGCACTTTGAGAGGCTGAGGCGGGTGGATCACCTGAGGTTAGGAGTTTGAGAGCAGCCTGGCCAACATGGTGAAACCCTGTCTCTCCTAAAAATACAAAAATTAGCTGGGTGTGGTGGCGGGCGCCTGTAATCCCAACTACTCGGGAGGCTGACACAGAAGAATCACATCAACCCAGGAGGCAGAGGTTGCAGTGAGCAGAGATCACGCCATTGCACTCCAGCCTGGGTGACAGCGAGACTCCGTCTCAAAAACAAACAAACAAACAAACAAGAAAACAAAACAGGTTAAGGTCCAGATTCTTTTTATTATTATAATTTTTATTTTTTATTATACTTTAAGTTCTGGGATACATGTGCAGAACGTGCAGGTTTGTTACATAGGTATACATGTGCCATGGTGGTTTGCTGCACCCGTCAACACGTCATCTACATCTGGTATTTCTCCTAATGCTATCCCTGCTCCCTACACCTGACAAGCCCCAGTGTGTGATGTTCCCCTCCCTGTGGCTATATGTTCTCATTGTTCAACTCCCACTTATGAGTGGGAACATGTGGCATTTGGTTTCTGTTCCTGTGTTAATTTGCTGAGATATTTCTCTTAATACTGAAATTGTTATCTGTTTCCGCTTCTGGGAGGAAGGTAATCTTTCTTGGTTTTCATAACAATATCCTCTCCTGAGAGAAGGATGCTTCGCTTCTATGAACATAACTTCGGAGTCTGTGTAATCCTGTGCCTTAAATATCTCTTTTTCAGACGCTTATAATGTTTTTATTTTCCAAAAGAGCTCTCTCCTGAATGCCCTTCCCATTTGCTCCCTTACAATGCTTCTGGGCAATCTCTTCTCTATGTTTATGACTCCCAAGTTCTTTACCTGCAGTTGAGCACTCTCTCCTGAGCTTCAGATCCAGATAACCAGGATCACTAACTGTATGCCCCATGAACATCTTGAGCTCATCACATCTGATACTAAAATCTACATTTCTGGCCAGGCGCAGTGGCTCACGCCTGTAATCCCACACTTACGGAGGCCGAGGCAGGCGGATCACCTGAGGTTGGGAGTTTGAGACCAGCCTGACCAACATGGAGAAACCCCGTCTCTACTAAAAATACAAAATTAGCCGGGCGTGGTGGCGCATGCCTGTAATCCCAGGTATTCGGGAGGCTGAGGCAGGAGAATTGCTTGAACCTGGTAGGCAGAGGCTGCGGTGAGCTGAGATGGTGCCATTGCTCCAGCCTGGGTGACGAGAGTGAAACTCCATCTCCAAAAAAAAAAAAAAAAAAAAATCTACATTTCTTCACACCTTAAACCTGTAATGCTTTTCCTTATCTCTAAATTGTACCACCATCTTTTTGGTTGCTTGTACCATCCTGGGTCATTTTCCCTCAGCCTATCAATTACTAAATCCTATTCACTCTTTCTTGCCCTCTTTTTATCTAACCCCTCCTTTCTATTTTTATTGCCATTGCCCATGCCAGGTCCTATTCTCCCTCCCTCCATCTCCCTCTCATTGCTTCCAGAATTAGCCTTGGCCTATGATCCCACAGTCCTGGGGCACGTGTAGATTACCTAAATCTATTTAGTTGTAGGACACATGCCCTGAACAACTTTTGACTTCTGGGTTATATGAGAATTTAAAAAGATAACTAAAAAGATTTGTTGATATTGACTGCATTCATAACATGGAATGACTTTACACTTTACCAAATAGTTAATATAAGTGTATGTAAAAATAGGTTATGTATAAAAAAGATAAATAATGGAAGAGATCATTTGCTGACTTCCAGATGAGTGGTATAGATAATCCCCATAGGGATTTGGAAGAGTGAGAGATCATTAAGCGTAATGGATTTAATGAATGGAAAGGAACAAAGGAAGTAAAAAGCAGACAAGGGTTGGTGGGGAGGAGGGGTGGAGAGTTGGATAAAAGGGAGAAAAAGATAATGTAAGTAGTAAAGATACATGACATTGGGGTTCATGAAATTAAAAAAAGATAGGGCTTCCCAGGGCTGCTCTGACTGCAAAATACACAGTACATGGTTTGGTTGCCGTGTTAATGAAAATAAAGTCTTTTGATTTCATACTCCACTAGTCCTTTAATTTTACTTAATTATTGACTGAACTATGTTCCCCATCCTGGCTAGTCATTTTGGAGTTATCTGTCTTGACCAAACAGGAGATTGGGCAATAGATTGTGTTGTAATCAGAACAAACACATCCTTTGACACCAAAAACAACAACTTAAAATGCATGCCCTGATTATTGTTGTATGTATATTTGAACTATGTGGTCTTCTGTCAATATTCTGGAATTTTCAGATAGCCTAGCATTTTAAAAATTTATTATTTTGGTGACCTCTTCATAGGTAAACACTCTAACTTTAATTTCAATCTTATCTATTCCAAAGACATGAATGTGTATAATTTATAATGTGGGACTATTCTAAATATATGTATATAGGTTCATTTTTAATTTTTATTTTTTAGAAACAGGGTCTTGCTCTGTCACTGAGGCTAGAGTGCAGTGGTGTGATCATAGCTCACTGCAGCCTTGAACTTCTGGGTTCAAGCAATCCTCCCACTTCAGCCTCCCGAGTTGCTGGGACTACAGGTGCATGCCACCATACCAGGCTAATTTAAAATTTTTTTGTAGAGACAAGGTCTCCCTGTGTTGCCGAGGCTGGTTTTTAATGCCTGGGCTCAAGTAGTCCTCCTTATTTGGCCTGGTAAAGTGCTGGGACTAGATGTGTGAACCACTGTGCCTGGCAGGTTCATTTTTTCAATTTCATTCAAATCAGTGTATGTTGTATAGCTGTCCTTTTAGAGTTTTGTCTCTGAATTTTCAGAAATTATGTATTTTCTCCATTATCATTTCAATTAATAGCATTTTTTGAAATTGGTCATACTAAGAATTAACATATAAAAACTCCATTTAACATAAAATCATTCTTGGTTTTGAAATATTAATTATAACATAATTAATATATTTCCCTAAGCACCCTATTCAAAGTACTACTAACATAATATCTTAGAGCAGTGGTTTTCAAACTTTGAGTCAGCTTGCCTATTCTTAGTCTGGCTCTTTCTTGCTCATAATCTATGATGTGCACTGGTGTTTTCAATTATTTTCTATTTTAGTCCAGTTCAGGTTATTTCACTTGCCGGGGGTAGGGTGGGGGAAATGCTGGTTTCAACTGAATAGATGGATTTCATGATTCACTAATGGGTCATAAGCTGCAGTTTGAAAAACAATACCTTAGAGTAGACTTTTACAAAAAATAATTTGAAAAATACAGAGCAACATAAAGTAGCAAACCAAATTTGATTCACCAGTTAACTCCTGTTGACATTTCAGAAATAGAAATATATGCATAATAAGAATTCAAACAATATCACAATTGCTATTTGTTATATTAATACAGAAAGATACAAAATGAAAAATGGTAAACCTTTGTCTTCTTTAACACCTGGTCATTCTGCACAAAAGTAGCTAGTAAAAATGGCTTCTTATAATGACGTTTTTTGTGCATGTACCACTACATATGTATCTTTTAAAACTACCAAAGAGATAGATATATATATATTCTTTTCCATCTTTATCACTTAATATTATGTCTTAGTGATCTTTCCATATCGACAATACAGATCTTATTTTTTTAACCCCCCAAGTCAAAGGTCATTTTTTAAATTTATTTTTATTTTTGGTCAGAGTCTTTCTCTGTCTCCCAGGCTAAAGTGCAGTGATGCGATCACGGCTCACTGCAGCCTCAAACTTCTGGGCCCAAGCAATCTTCCCATTTTAGCCTCTCAAGTTGACTAGGACTACAGGTACATGCCAACACGCTTGGTTAATATTTTTAATTTTAATTTTTTTTTTTTGGTAGAGCTGGGGTTTTACTCTGTTGCCCGGGCTGCAGTGCAGTGGCACAGTCACAACTCTGTAGCCTCAACCACCCAGGCTCAAGCAGTTGTCCAGCCTCAGCCTCCTGAGTAGCTAAGACTACAGGTATGAGCAACCATGCCCAGCTAATTAATTTTTTATATTTTGTAGAGATGAGGTCTCACTGTGTTGTCCAGTCTGGTCTCAAAATCCTGGGCTCAAACAGTCCTCCTGCCTTTGCCTCCCAAAGTGCTGGAATTACAGGCATGAGCCACCTGGCCTCTTATTTATTTTTATTTTTATTTTTTTGAGACAGAATCTTGCTCAGTCACCCAGGCTGGAGTATAGTAGAACGATCTCGGCTCACTGCAACCTCCACCTGCTGGGTTCAAGTGATTCTTCTGCCTCAGCCTCCCGAGTAGCTGGGACTACAGGTGTGCGCCACCATGCCTGGCTAATTTTTGTATTTTTAGTAGAGATGAGGTTTCACTGTGTTAGCCAAGCTGGTCTCGAACTCCTGACCTTGTGATCCACCCGCCCTGGCCTCCCAAAGTGCTGGGATTACAGGCGTGAGCCACTGTGCCTGGCCCATCCACCTGGCCTCTTATTGCATTCTTTTTAATGGCTATATAATATTCCATTGTAGGGATGGACTTTAATTTCTTCAACCAGTTCCTTATTGATGCTGTCTAGATGCTATCAAGCTTTAAAATTTTTCCCAATCTAATCAGTGAAAAATATGTCTCCATTGCTTCAATTTGCATTCTTCAGTTGAGATAGTCATATTGTTAGATAATTTTTGACTATTTTAATTTATATTTATTTTTGTGAAATGTCTGTTCGTATTCTCTGCGCATTGGACTCTGAAGGGTTTTCCATTTTTGTTTTTTTTTTTTTGAGACAGAGTCTCGCTCTGTTGCCCAGGCTGGAGTGCAGTGGTGCAATCTCGGCTCACAGCAGCCTCCGCTTCCCGGGTTCACGCCATTCTCCTGCCTCAGTTTCCCAAGTAGCTATAACTACTGGCGCCCGCCACCATGCTCGGCTAATTTTTTTTTTTTTTTTGTATTTTTAGTAGAGATGGGGTTTCACTGTGTTAGCCAGGATGGTCTCAATCTCCTGACCTCGTGATCCGCCCACCTTGGCCTCCCAAAGTGCTGGGATTACAGGCTTGAGCCACCACGCCCGGCTCCATTTTTCTTTTTCTTTTTTTTAACAACGGGTAATTAATTAATTAATTAATTTTTTTTTTTTTGAGATGGAGTCTCACTCTGTCACCCAGGCTAGAGTGCAGTGGCACGATCTCGGCTCACTGCAACCTCCGCCTCTCAGGTTCGAGGAATTCTCCTGCCTCAGCCTCCCCAGTAGCTGGGACTACAGGCGCCTGCCACCACGCCTGGCTAATTTTTTATTTTTAGTAGAGATGGGGTTTCACCATCTTGGCCAGGCTGGTCTTGAGCTCCTGACCTTGTGATCCATCCACCTTGGCCTCCCAAAGTGCTGGGATTACAGGCATGAGCCACCGCGCCCGGCCAATTAATTTATTAAAATAGTTGACTTAAACATCTGCATTGGTGACTTCAGAATCAATTCCTGGCACAACACTGATGGAAATAATCTGCTTGACAGTCTTGGAAGGACTGTGCAAGTCAATGAGTCACTTTTGGATTCTCATCTGGAAACCATCCCAGTGTCTTAGAACTTTCACCACAAGGAGTTTTTCTTGTAGTGATTTTCAGAGTCTTGGTAGGCATACAGACTGGTCCTTTTACTTGAGATTTTTAAACTTTTTGCCTGTGATCAAGTCAGCACACACCTTCTCCAGAGGTTTTATTCTAATTCCATGAACCACCGCCCCTGGCTCCACAGCTGTTTTTCTGGTATATTTAAAGGCCATGGATGTGGCACAGCTTCCTTACTGACCTGTTCCTCAGTGAGAGTGAACAGCATTGAGTCATGAGCGGGAGTGGCAGACCAGAGCTCTCCAGCACCTGTGACCACATCTTTCTCAAAAAAAAAGCTGAATTTTATAAGCTCTATAAGCTAGCAGTCCCCAACCTTTTTGGCACCAGGGACTGGTTTTGTGGAGACAATTTTTTCACATACCGGGGTTCGGGGGATGCTTTCTGGATGATTCAAGCACATTACATTTATTATGCACTTTATTTCTATTATTACTACATTGTAATATATAGTGAAATAATTATACATCTCACCATAGTGTGTAATCAGTGGGAACCCTGAACTTGTTTTCCTGCAACGAGATGATTCTATCTGGGGGTACTGGGAGACAGTGACAGATCATCAAGCATTAGATTCTCATAAAGAGTGCACAGCCCACATCCCTTGCACATGCAGTTCATAGTGGGGTTCGTGGTCCTATGAGAATCTAATGCTGCTACTTATCTGACAGGAGATAGAGCTCAGGTGGTAAAGTGAGCAATGGGGAGCAGCTGTAAATACAGATGAAGCTTCGCTTACTTACCTGCTGCCCACCTCCTGCTGTGTGGCTTGTTCCTAACAGGCCATGAGCCAGTATGGGTCCATGGCCCAGGGGTTGGGGACCCCTGCTGTAAGTCAGCAAATTAGCCGTCTACTTTCTTACGACTTGATGATTTCCAAACATTTTGTTAGCTTTTTGACTTTGTTCAGGATGTATTTTCTGTACAAGATAGTTCTGTAGTCAAATTTATTGACCCTTTTCTTGTGTATTATATTTTTAATATTTTAAAAATTTGAATAGTTTGTGGGGTACAGGTAGTTTTTGGTTACATGGATGAATTATATAGTGGTGAATTTTGAGATTTTTAGTGCACCTCATACCCGAGTAGTGTACATTATAACCAATATATAGTTCTTTTTTATCTCCTTCCACCCTCCCTTCTTCTGAATCTCCAATATCCATTATACCACTTTGAATACTTTTGTGTATCCATAGCTTAGCTCCCACCATATGGTATTTGGTTTGCCATTCCTGAGTTATTTCACTTAAAATAATGGCCTCCAGCTTCATCCATGCTTTTTTTTTTTTTTTTTTTTTGAGACGAAGTCTTACTCTCTTGCCCGGGCTGGAATGAAGTGGCGTGATCTTGGCTCACTGCAACCTCCGCCTCCTGTGTTCAAGCAGTTCTCCTGCCTTGGCCTCCCATGTAGCTAGGATTACAGACATGCACCATCACAACCAGCTAATTTTTGTATTTTTAGTAGAGAGGGTTTCACCATGTTGTCGAGGCTGGTCTTGAACTCCTGACCTCAGGTGATCCACCTGCCTTGGCCTCCCAGAGTGCTGGGATTACAGGCGTGAGCCACTGCGCCCAGCCCCAAGTTTCTGAAAAGACATTATTTCATTCTTTTTTATGACTGAGTAGTATTTCATGGTGTATATATACCACTTTTTTTTTTTTTTTTTTTTTTTTTTGAGGCAGGGTCTCACTTTGTCACCCAGGCTGGAGTGCAGTGGCATGAACATGGCTCACTGCAGCCTCGACCTCCTGGGCCCAAGCAATCCTCCTACCTCAACCCCCTAACATACAGGTATGTGCCACTATGCCTGGCTAATTTTTTACAGAGATGGGGTTTTATCATCTTGCCCAGGTCAGTCCTGAGCTCCGGAAATCTGCCCACCTTGGCTTCCCAAAGTGCTGGGATTTCAGGTGTGAGCCACTGCACCTGGCTATACCGCATTTTCTTTATCCACTCATTGGTTAATGAGCACTTAGGTTGGTTCCATATCTTTGCAGTTGTGGATTGTGCTGTGATAAACATATGTATGCAGCTGCCTTTGATATAATGACTTCTTTTTCTTTGGGTAGACACCTGGTAGTGGGATTGCTGGATTGAATGGTGGATCTATGCTTAGTTCTTTAAGAATTTTCCATACTGTTTTCCATAGAGGTTGTACTCATTTACATTCCAACCAGCAGTGTTAAGTATTCCCTTTTCACCATATCCACACCAACATCTATTGTTTTTTGGCTTTCTTAATGGCCATTCTTGCAGAAGTAAGGTGGAATCTCATTGTGGTTTTCATTTTCATTTCCCTGATGATTAGTGATATTGAGCATTTTTTTCATATATTTGTTGGCCATTTGTATATCTTCTTTTGAGAAATGTCTGTCATTTGCCCACTTTTTGATGGAATTATTTGTTTTTTTTTTTTCTTGCTGATTTGTTTGAGTTCCTTGTAGATTCTGGATATTAGTCCTTTGTTGGATGCATAGTTTGCAAATATTTTCTCCCATTCTGTGGGTTGTTTACTCATGATTATTTCTTTTGCTGTGCAGGAACTTGTTAGTTTAATTAGGTCCCATTTGTTTATTTTTGCTTTTTTTACATTTGCTTTTCGGCTTTTAGTCATGAATTCTTTGCCTTTTCCAATGTCCAGAAGGGTTTTTTTTAAGGTTATCTTCTATAATTTTTATGGTTTCATGCCTTAGAGTTAAGTCTTTGATCCATCTTCAGTTGATTTCTGTATAAGGTAAGAGATGAGGATCCAGTTTCATCTTCTACCTGTGGCTTGTGAATTATCCCAGCACTTTTTGTTGAATAGGGTGTCCTTTCCCCACTTTATATTTTTGTTTGCTTTGTCGAAGATCAGTTGACTGTATTTGGCTTTATTTCTGGGTTCTCTATTCTGTTCTGTTGGTCTGTGTGCCTATTTTTATGCCAGTACCATGCTGTTCTGGTAACTATAGCCTTGTAGTATAGTTTGAAATTGGGTAATGTGATGCCTCCAGCTTTGTTCTTTTTGCCTAGTCTTGCTTTGGCTATGTGGGCTCTTTTTTCATTCCATATTAATTTTAGGATTGCTTTTTTTTTTTTAGTTCTGTGAAGAATGATGACGGTACTTTCATGGGAATTGCATTGAATTTATGGATTGCTTTTAGCAATATGGTCATCTACACAATATTGATTCTACCCACCCATAAGCAGGGGATGTGTTTCCATTTGTTCATGTCATCTATGACTTCTTTCAGCAGCGTTTTGTAGTTTTCCTTGTGGAGAGCTTTCACCTCCTTGGTTAGGTATATTTCTCCCTTGGTTAGCTATATTCCTAAGTATTTTTATTTTTTTTTTTGCAGCTGTTATAAAAGGGGTTGAGTTCTTGCTTTCATTCTCAGCTTGGTCACTGTTGGTGCATAGCAGTGCTACTAACTTGTGTACATTGATCTTGTAATTTGAAACTTTATTGAATTTATTTTTTATTTTTATTTTTATTTATTTAATTTATTTATTTTGAGACAGAGTTTTGCACTTGTTGCCCGGGCTGGAGTGCAATGGCTCAATCTCGGCTCACTGTAATCTCCGCCTCCCGGGTTCAAGCAATTCTCCTGCCTCAGCCTCCTGAGTAGCCGGGATTATGGGCGCCCACCACCATGCCCAGCTTATTGTTTGTATTTTTTTTTTTTTTTTTGAGATGGAGTCTCGCTCTGTCACTCAGGCTGGAGTGCAGTGATCTCAGTTCACTGCAACCTCCACCTCCTGGATTCAAGCAATTCTCCTGCCTCAGCCTCTCGAGTAGCTGGGATTACAGGTGCTCACCACCACGCCTGGCTAATTTTTGTATTTTTAGAAGAGACGGGGTTTCGCCATGTTGCCCAGGCTGGTCTCAAATTCCCGGCCTCAAGTGATCCTCCCCACCCTCGGCCTGCCAAAGTGCTGGGATTACAGGCATGATCCCCTGCGCCTGACAATTTTTTGTATCTTTAGTAGAGGCGAGGTTTTGCCATGTTGGCCAGGCTGGTCTCGAACTCCTGGCCTCAGGTGATCCGCCTGCCTCAGGTTCCCAAAGTGCTGGGATTACAGACGTGAGCCACCACACCTGGCCTAGTGAATTTATCAGATCTGGGTGCTTTTTTGATGCATCTTTAGGGTTTTCTAGGTATACAATCATATCAGCAAGCAGCGACACTTTGACCTCCTTTTTACCAATGTGGATGCCCTTTCTTTCTTTCTCTTGTCTGATTGCTCTGGCTAGGACTTCGAATACTGTGTTGAATAGAAGTGGGGAAAGCGGGCATCCTTGTCGTGTTCCAGTTTTCAGCGGAAATGCTTTCAACTTTTCCTCATTCAGTATCATGTTGCCTGTGGGTTTGCCATAGATGCCTTTTATTACCTTAAGCTATGTTCCTTCTATGCTGATTTTGTTGGTGGTTTTAATCCTAAAGGGATACTGGATTTTTTCAAATGCTTTTTCTGCATCTATTGACATGATCATATCATTTTTGTTTTTAACTATGATTATGTGATGTATCACATTTATTGACTTGCATATGTTAAACCATCCCTGTATCACTGTTATGAACCCACTTGATCATGGTGTGTTATCTTTTCGATATGCTGTTAGATTTGGTTAGCTAGTATTTTGTTGAGGATGTTTGCATTTATGTTCATCAGGAATATTGGTCAGTGGTTTTCTTTTTTCAATATATCCTTTCTTGGTTTTGATATTAGAGTGATATTGGCTTCATAGAATGATTTAGGGACGATTTCCTCTTTGTCTATCTTTTGGAATAGTTTCAGTAAGATTGGTACCAATTCTTCTTTGAATGTCTGTTAGAATTCAGCTGTGAATCCATCTGGTCCTGGACTTTTTTTGTTGGTAGTTTTTTTTTTAATTACTATTTTAATCTCAGTACTTGTTATTGGTCTGTTCAGAGTTTCTATTTCTTCCCAATTTAATCTAGGAGGGTTGTATATTTTCAGGAATTTACCCATATCCTCTAGGTTTTCTGCTTTGTGTGCATAAAGGTGTTCATAGTAGCCTTGAATAATCTTTTGTATTTCTGTGGTATCGGTTGTAATATCTCCAGTTTCATTTCTAATTGAGCTTATTTCGATCTTCTCTCTTCTTTTCTTGGTTAATCTTGCTAATGGTCTATCAATTTTGTTTATCTTTTCAAAGAACCAGTTGTTTCATTGATCTATTGTAAATTTTTTTGTTTCAATTTTATTTAGTTCTGTTCTAATCTTTATTTGTTTTCTTCTGCTAACTTTGGGTTTAGTTTGTCCTTGTTTCTCTAGCTCCTCGAGGTGTGACTTTAGGTTGTCAGTTTGTGATTTTTTCAGACATTTTTAGGCATTTAATGCTATGAACGTCCCTTTTAGCAGTGCTTTTTCTGTATCCCAGAGGTTTTGCTAGATTGTGTCACTATTATCGTTCAGTTGAAAGAATTTTTAAATTTTCATCTTGATTTCATTGTTGACCCAAAGGTCATTCAGGAGCAGATTATTTAATTTCCATGTAATTGTATAGTTTTGAGGCTTCCTTTTGGAGTTAATTTCCAATTTCCTTTCTCCTTTCCTTTCTTCTTTCCTTTCCCCTTTCCCCTTTCCCCTTTCCCCTTTCTCCTTTCCTTGTCCTACTCTCTGGCTCAGACTGGAGTGCAGTGGCGCCATCTCAGTTCACTGCAACCTCTGCGTCCTGGGTTAAAGTGATTCTTCTGCCTCAGCCTCCTGAGTAGCTAAGATTACAGGCACCTGCCACCATGCTTGGCTAATTTTTCTGTTTTTAGTAGAGATGGGGTTTTCCCATGTTGGCCAGGCTAGTCTCGAACTCCTGACCTCAGGTGATCTGCCTGCCTTGGCCTCCCAAAGTGCTGGGATTACAGCCATAAGCCACCATGCCCAGCCAATTTCCAATTTTATTTTACTGTGTTCTGAGAGAGTGCTTGATATAATTTCGATTTCCTTAAATTTACTGACACTTTTTTGGGGCCTATCATATGGTCTGTCTTGGAGAATGTTCCGTGTGCTAATGAAAAGAACGTATTCTCCGCAGTTGTTGGGTAGAATGTTCTGTAAATATCTGTTAAGTCCATTTGTTCTAGGGTATAGTTAAAGTCCCTTGTTTCTTTGTTGACTTTCTGTCTTGTCTAGTGCTGTCAGTGGAGTATTGAGGTCCCCCACTATTATTGTGTTGCCATCTATCTCATTTCTTAGGTCTAGTAGTAATTTTATAAATTTGGGAGCTCCAGTGTTAGGTGCATATATCTTTAGGATTGTGATACTTTTCTGTTGGACCAATCCTTTTATCATTATATAATGTCCCTCTTTGTCTTTTTAAACTGTTGTTGCTTTAAAGTCTGTGTTGTCTGATATAAGAATAGCTATTCCTGCTGGCTTCTAGTTTCCTTTTGCATGGAAACATAGTTTCCTTTTGCATGGAAACATAGTTTCCTTTTGCATATCTTTTTCTACGGCTTTACTTAAGCTTATGTGAGGCCTTATGTGTTAGGTGAGGCTCTTGAAGACAGCAGATACTTGGTTGGTGGATTTTTATGCATTCTGTCATCCTGTATCTTTTAAGTGGAGCATTTCAGCCATTTACATTCAACATTAGTATGGAGATGTGAGTTACTGTTCCATTCATCATGCTAGTTGTTGCCTGAACACCTTGTTTTTTTTTTTTTTTCATTGTGTTATTGTTTTATAGGCCCTGTGAGATTTATGCTATAAGGAGGTTCTATTTTGGTGTATTTTGAGGTTTTTGTTTCAAGATTTAGAACTACTCCTATTACCATTTATTGTAGTGCTTGCTTGGTAGTGGCGAATTCACTCAGTAATTGCTTGTTTGAAAAATACTTTATCTCCCCTTCATTTATGGATAAATATTCAGGTTTCTCAGGCTATGGGTGGGGCCATTGAGCTCCCAAGCATTTATGTCTTTTGTCTTCAGCTACTTGGGCAGGTAGAGAAAAACCATCAGGTGGGGGCAGGGTTAGGTGGGTCTGAGCTCAGGGCAGGACTTGCTGTGGCCAGTATGGGGGACGGGGTGGTTCTTAAGCCAATGGGATTATGTTCCAAGGGGAATTATGGCTGCCTCTGTTGTGTCATTCAGGTCACCAGGGAAGTAGGGGAAAGCCAGCAATGACACGCTTCACCTAGCTCCCACACAGCCAGCAAGGCCAACCTCATTCCTGTTGTGCCCCACTAACAGCACCAAGTTTATATCCAGGCAGCCAGCCTACAGGGCTGCACTCTCATCCCAGGGCATAACTCCACTGAGAAAGCAAGCAGGGCTTTCCAGCCTTGCCCCTTCCCACCTGCTGGAGACCGGGAGTGCCTGCAGGGCTCTTTCCACTGCTTCTTCTACTTTTATATTTTGCTTAGCTCACTAAATCCATTTCAGCTCTAGGTAAAGCTAAATCCTTCTCCCATGAGCTGGATTTTCAGGTTCCCCAGTGAGGATATGTGTTCGGAGGCAGACTTTTCCCTCTCTCACACTTTTGGAACTGCAGTGGCCAGCTGCTTCTTTCAAAGGGTCTGTGAAATATTTCAGTTTTCCTGGTACGCTCCTGCAGTGAGTGGTTCTTGGAGCAAAAGTTCACAGTGTGAGTCTCCACACGCTGTTCTGTCTGTCCAAGTGGGAGTTCCACATTAGTCCTGTCTCCTATCCGTCAGATTTTAACGCTTTTGCTCACTTTTGCTTTACATTTGTATGGAATATCTTTTTTCACCCCTTTACCTTGGGTTTATTATTATTATTATTATTTTTTGAGATGGAGTCTTGCTTTGTTGCCCAGGCTGGAGTGCAGTGGCGTGATCCTGGCTCATTGCAACCTCCGCCTCCCGGGTTCAAGTGATTCTCCTGCCTCAGCCTCCCAAGTAGCTGGGATTACAGGTGCCCACCAACATGTCTGGCTAATGTTTGTATTTTTAGTAGAGGCAGGGTTTTGCCATGTTGGCCAGGCTGGTCTCAAACTCTTGACCTCAGGTGATCCACCCACTTTGGCCTCTCAAAGTGCTGGGATTACAGGCGTGAGCCACTGCGCCCAGTCTCATGTTAACTTTAGAGAGCCTGTTGACCGACTATATGCCTTTATGATGACCTTTTTGCAATGAATTTTCCAGGAGTTCTTTGTGCTTCTTATATTTGTATATCTTAATCTCTAGCCAAAGGCCAGGAAGTTTTCCTCAATTATTCCCTCAGATAAGTTTTCCAAACTTTTTATTGTCTCTTCTCCCTCAGGAACACCAGTTATTTTTAGCTTTGCCTATTTTACATAATCTCATATTTCTTGGAGACTTTGTTCATTTTTCAAATTCTTTTTTTTTTTTCTTTCGTGATTGGGTTAGTTCAAAAGCCTTAGCTTCGAGCCTGAAATTCTTTCTTCTACTTGTTCTAGTCTATTGTTAAAACTTTCTACTACATTACATTTTGTAATTCTGTAAGAGTGTCTTTCTTTCTTTTTTTTTTTTTTGAGACGGAGTCTCACTCTCTCACCAGGCTGGAGTGCAGTGGCATGATCTCAGCTCACTGCAGCCTCCACCTCCCGGGTTCAAGCGATTCTCCTGCCTCAGCCTCACTGGTACCTGGGACTACAGGCGCTCACCACCATGCCCAGCTAATTTTTGTATTTTTAGTAGAGACTGGGTTTCATCATATTGGCCAGGATGGTCTTGATCTCTTGACCTTGTGATCTGCCCGTCTTGGCCTCCCGAAGTGCTGGGATTACAGGCGTGAGCACCGCGCCCAGCCAGTGTGTCTTTCATTTCCAGAAGTTCTGATTGATTTTTCTTTCTTTTTTTTTTTAAATAGAGATGGGGGGCCGGGCACAGTGGCTCACGCCTGTAATCTCAACATTTTGGGAGGCCGAGGCGGGTGGATCACAAGGTCAGGAGTTCAAGACCAGCCTGACCAACATGGTGAAACCCCGTCTCTACTAAAAATACAAAAATAAGCCCGGCATGGTGGCATGTGCCTGTAATCCCAGCTACTCAGGAGGCTGAGGCAGGAGAATCACTTGAACTCAGGAGGCGGAGGTTGCAATGAGCCAAGATCATGCCATTGTACTCCAACCTGGGCGACAGAGTGAGACTCCATCTCAAAATAAAAAGAAAAAAAAATAATAATAAAATAAAATAAAAATGAGGTTTTCTCATGTTGTCCAGGTGGGTCTTAAACTCCTGAGGTCAGGTGAACCAGGAGCCTGCCTTGACCTCCCAAAGTTCTGGGATTACATGTGTAAGCCACTGCACCTGGCCTAGGTTTTCTTTCTCTTTTTTTTTGAGATGGAGTCTTGCACTGTCGCCCGGGCTGGGGTGCAATGGCATGATCTCAGCTCACTGCAACCTCCACCTCCTGGGTTCAAGCGATTCTCTTGCCTCAGCCTCCTGAACAGCTGGAATTACAGGTGCCTGCCACCACACCCGGCTAATTTTTTGTATTTTTAGTAGAGACGCGTTTTCAGTATGTTGGCCAGGCTGGTCTCGAACTCCTGACTTCATGATCTGCCCGCCTTGGCCTCCCAAAGTGCTGGGATTACAGGTGTGAGCCACCCCATCTGGCCTCGGGTTTTCTTTAAGATGTCTATCTCTTAGAAAATTTTTCATTCATATCCTGGATTTTTTTTAAAAAAAATTCTTCATGTTGGTTTTCACATTTCTCTGGAATCTCCTTGAGTGGCTTAATAATTAACCTTTTGGATTCTTTATCTGATATTTCGAATATTTCATCTTGGTTTGGATCCATTGCTGGAGGGCTAGTGTAATCTTTTGTGGATGTTGTTGAGCTCTGTTTTATCATATTACCAGAATTATTTTTCTGGTTCCTTGTCATTTGGGTAAACTATCTTTGCTAATTATTCTTGAATTTATTTTTTATTTGACTTTTTATAAAATTTCTTTTTCCCTTCCTTAAGGATGTGACTTTAATGTTTATAGTTTATTGTAGCCTAATTTGGCTTTTGGTATTTTCAGGGGTGATGACTCTATATGAGTTCCGTCGTTATAGAGAGTCTTTGATGACTGTCTCAGATGCTGGTTGTAGTAGCAATGTGCTCAGTGTGTGAGCAAATTCATTGTCTCCTATAGGGTTGGAATGGCAGTGGTCTCTTGAAGCTTATCTTATTCCTTTGTGGTATGGACTTACTTATTTATTTTTTCCCCAGTATTTTATTTACTAGGGTGACTATTTTAAGCTTCAGGCCAGTAGGGGAGGTGTCCTTGGGTAGAAACCCATTGTGCTTAAGCAGTTGGGTAAATGCAATAGCCAATGATGGGCAGAAGTCACAGCCTTGACAGAGGTGGCTGGGGAAGCTTTCAGTGGAATGCACTGAGGTCTTACGGGGGAAAGGTGGGAGCCATCTCAGCTCCCCTGCCAGGTCAGCAGGGAAGCTGTCTATCTCCTAGACCCACTTCTGACCCAGTAGTCCGGCTATTTATCAGATGGGCGCTTCTTCATCTGCAGGAATGTTGATGTTCTGAGTAGAGAGGAGTTGTGACTCTACCTCTTATGCAAGCCTGAACCTGGCGGATACTCCTCCTGTGGGGATGCAGTCACCATGAAGTGTTCCAGAAAGGCTGTCTATAGGTGCACACATACTGAGCTCCTGTGGGAGAAGCCCTAACTGTCTGCAGTGTTGAACGAGGGGGAATAGAAGTCCCCTTCTCCAAGACCCTTCTTGAGCACCAGGGCCACCTGACTGTTGGGGTAGAGCTGCAGACTTTCCCCACTGAGCCCAGCACTGCAACTATGCCTCTGCTGAAAGAAATTTACCACTAGTGGAAAGATCTGGGACTCAAAGCCTGCTGTCGCAATGATTTTGTCCCACGGGATGTTCCTTTGATATGGTGCACTTCCCCTTCCCCTGGGAGTAGGAGTCCCTGAGAGCCAGATTACTGTGAATGCTGTTGCTCCTGTGGGTCTAGCTGCCCAGTGGGGCTGCCACACTCCAGGCTGGTGCTGCAGAATGTCTGCAAATAATCCAGTGATGTGACCTGTCCTCAAGTCTTTCAGCAGTGGGTACCAGCACCAAGTCTGATGAGGGTGGCCGGGGAGTGACGCAGACTCTTGAGATTCCTTAGATACAGATAGCCTTAGTATGTTGGCTTTCTCAAATGCTGATTGTAATAGTAATGAACCTGTCATGTGGGCAGATTCAGGACCTCCTGGTTAGGCAGAGTGGCACAGGCAGTGGTGATGCACAAGTTTTTTCCTTCCTGGCCACAATGTCAATGTTATTCTACCTGGAGATGCTTTAATGGACTGTGTTGATTGGCCTCTAGCCAGGAAGTGACGCTTGCAAGAGAGCACCACCTGTGGTAGTAGTGGTGGGATTTTTACTTGCCTTGTGTTACCCAGGGGAGGTACTCTGATTTCTCAGGTGATGGGTGGGGCCAAAAAGCTCCCAGAAGTTTTTTGTCTTTTGTGTTAAGCTACCAGGGTGGGTGGAGGGGCAAAGCCAGGTGGGGGCTCAGTCAGGTAGGTCTGTGGTCTGATTCCCTGCATGCAGGGAAAGCAGTGGCCTCTGTGGGAGTCAGGAGGTGGTTCTCTGGCCTCTGGGGTAATGTTCCAGAGAGGAACATAGCTGCCTCTGCTGCACAGAAGAGTTCATGCAGGGAGTGGGGAGTAGTATGCGGCAGTAAGCCCCACCCAGTTCCCATGCACTTGGCAAGGCAGATCTGACACCTACCATATTCTGCTAGCAGTAATGAGCTAAGTTCAGGCTGTGTATGCTCAGAACTCAAAACTGCCCCAGGGTATAAGCCTTACCTGGAGATAGCAACTGCCCCTCCCAGTCTGCTGGCAAAGCTAGGGCACCCAGCTCCTGCACTCATGGCTGCAGCACACTTCCCACTCGTCGCCTAGTTCTGGCCAAGGGAGTTTGTCCCCACTTGAGGTTATATTGTGAAATTCAGCTGAGGGCTTCTTTCAACCAGCAGCCACTGCCTGAGTTAGCTGGCCGACTTCCACGAGGTCCCCTGTGAGGTAGAATGGCTTCCCTCAGTCTGCATTGGAGAATGCATGCAAGGCTCTTCCCACTGCTGCTCCTACCTTTCTATTCCTCACCACTCCCTAAATCAGCTCCTGTGCTGGGTGGGGTTAAGGCCCTTCTCTGTGGCCTGGATTTCCAGGTTCCCTGGTGGGGATGTATATCTTGGAGGCAGTCTCTCCCCTTCTCACACTCAGGAGACTTACAGTTTTTTGCCTGGTTCACAGTGTAGGCTGCAGCCTGACACTTCTTTCAAAGGGTCTGTGGATTTTTTCAGGTTTCCTAAGTTCCTGCGTTGCTTCTCAGAAAAAAGTTCCCAGAGTGAGTCTCTACACACTATTTTGTCTTTCCTAGTGGGAGAGGCATGCTAACACTGCCTCCAATCTGCCATCTTGGGAAAAAAAACTTCCCTGCATTTTATATATATATATATATATATATATATATATATAGTTTTTTGTCTTTTTGGACATGGAGTCTTGCTCTGTTGCCCAGGCTGGAGTACAGTGGCACGACTCCGGCTCCCAGGTTCAGGTGATTCACGCCCGGCTAATTTTTTTATTTTTAGTAGAGATGAGGTTTCGCCATGTTAGCCAGGCTGGTCTCGGACTCCTGACCTCAAGTGATCTGCCCACCTTGGCCTCCCAAAGTGCTGGGATTACAGGCATGAGCCACCATGCCCGGCCTTCCCTGTGTATTTTATTTAAAAGAACCTTTCCCCGTTGTGGGTGTTTGTTTGAAGTGTATGGAAGTATGTGACCAGAACTTACGCTGGAGAACATTTCAGAGAGGAGAGTGTATGTGAGATTTGACCCCTCCCTGCAAAAAATATGTACATAATTTATTTTCAAGCAGCTTTGAATAGACAGTAAATATCAAAGCTTAGAAATTCAAGGAAAGCTTACTTTCAGATTAATGTTGTCCTTATGTGCACTGCAAAACACAAAATTATCGAAAGTTATGGTGTTACTTATTCTTCATTATTATAATTTAGTGATTTCTAGATTCTTTTTCTAGTCATTGTTTAACATTTTCATAAAAGCCACACATGTAATAATATAGCTCTTTTAAAAAATTAAAGTTGTCACTCTTAGTGGAAATACCATTTTTAGGATTTATTGATTAAAATTAGTAAATGCTTAGGATAAAAGAAATCATTTATTTCATTGTGGAAGCTCATCCCCCTCTGTGTTTTCTCATAACACGTACCCAGTTTTCTTAGCAGAGTGGGAAGGAAGTGGCATTTTTGTTTAATGGAAACAATACAGTAACTATTTCCTGGACTGTATTTGGGTCAGATCATTTACCTGCTTTCCTTATTACTACTGTTAAAATTCCTGTGAGGTCTTCAGGAACTACAAATGGATAATTTGTCTGAGCCTTGACTTCACTGTGTTTATCTTCTCTAGAAGCATAGTGATCTAAAATACATTGAATCATTGGTACTGGTAATTTAGCCATTAATAGTTAAAACCCTTGGCTGTAATTTGTTAAAGTTAGTACCATTTCTTGTGTCTGGGGTGGGGTGTCTGACCACTGATAATGCCCAATGTCCTGAAAAGTGGAACTTTCAACATGTGTTAGGTAAGTTCCATCAGAAAGCTGACCTCCTCCTCTCCCTTCAGATCCTCAGCCAGTGCCATCTGGGAGGTAGAGAAAGGTATGAATTCTAGGGGGCTTTACCTGATAGCTTGTTTAGTAAAAGCAGAAAATGCAAACTATATATTTTATTTTTAATTAATTAATTTTAAATGTAGATATGAGGTCTCACCATGTTTCCCAGGCTGGTCTTGAATGCCTGGGCTCAAGCAATCCTCCTGCCTTGGCCTCCCAAAGTGCTGGGATTACAGGCACGAGCCACCGCACCTGGCCGAAACTATGTATTTTAGAAGTGTAAGTTATAAAGATATGGGTTAGGTGTAAAACCAAATAGCCCAAGTTTGCACTGACATAAAACTAAGGTTTACTATGGCCACATAGGATAAAATTACACTTTATTATGCTTAATTGATCAAATGTCAATTTCAGATTATTTTTCAAACCTATGATTATTTCCTTGAGAAATCTAATTTTTTTTGAATATTTTTGTAGGTGCTTGATAATGGCAGTTTTGAAAATAATATTTTCTCAATATGGAATAAATTTCATTTAACCAACGTGTTTGAAAACCAATTCATGTACTGTTACTTTCATTTACTCATCTAAAATTTCTTGAGTGTCTACTTTGTGTTAGGTCCTGTGCTAGATGATTTTATTAATATTCATATGGAAAGATAAGAGATACACACTATCATGTAGTGATGGAAATCTGCCATAGCAAATTTAGAATAAAGTAGGGATTTTATCTGATGTTTGCACCCAGAAGATGAATAGTTAAGGAGTTCTTTTAGTGTCTGTGTATTCATGATATAATGAAAATAACTGCCAGCACTCATTTCTGCTGATTAATGCTCAAATTCTCAATTTCCTCTTCTTTCCAATAAGGCACACTTCCTAAGGAGCATCTTTTCTGACTTTCGTGACTAGGTTAGGTTTCCTACATATGCACTCTGTATTTTTCCTTAATAGCCTCACCGTAACTGTAATTTAAAAATTGTCCATTTTGTCTCCTCTTCAGTTCCTTTTAGGCTGTAAAGTCCCCAAGGCTCTCAGTGCCTCAAATATGCTTGGCACTCAAATGTTTTCTAATGGTAGATTTTTAGACTTTTTTTTCCCATTGCTATCTGTTGGGTATTTTCCATCATGCTTCTGCCTCATTCCCATGTCCCAGGGCAAGGCTTCATGGGACGTAATGGGCAGAATTCTGTGCAGTGACGACTTAGAAGCCAATTCATGATGATTGCATATGGAGCATCCTGAAGGTAAAGGCCATACATATGCCAGTTACGATACTCCCTTTTGCAGGGGAAAGCCCACTTGTCCTTAACTTGATCTTAGTCACCTGCCATATTTTTGGTTAAAATCTTTACAGTATAGTTTTAGCTTGAGCCTCAGGTCCTCCAAAAGAAATTATTTACAGGAAAAATAGTTTTAACCTTTGGGGTGAATAGCTTTGAATGGTCTATTTAGGAGTTTTAACTTTGAAGCCATCTAAAATTTCGAAGTAGGAGAGTTAACAATTTATCAGACTTTTTATCTTAGGAAGATATTCTGATGTCAATGCATAGAGTATATTAGAAGAGATAGGAGATGGATTATCACTTAGCCAACATTTGTTGAAAATCTACATGTGTTTGGCTTGTGCAAGACAATGGAAATGTATAGATGGAAGACACAGTCCCTGCATCTTACAATCAGTTAGGGGGAGACAATTATACTATGTCATAACTTTATTTAATTAGCAGTGTGTTAAGGGTAATTCAGTATGGATGGGAACATAGAAGAGACACTTCAGAAGAAGAATTTCAGGGAAGGCCTCTTAGAAGAAGTGATAAATGAGTTCTTTCTAAAAAGTAAGTAGGCATTTATCAGGCAAAGAAGATAGGAAATATGTTTCTGTACCTTTCTAGGCGGAGAGAAGAGCACCTGTGTATATACTAGTTAAGGGTTTATTTTAATTATTAAGGTGAGAATTAATGAATGATATTTAAGAAGCAGAGTATGTAGCACTTGGTGAGTGAACACTGGTTATAAGGTTTTCTTTTCTTTTTTTTGAGACAGAGTTTCGCTGTGTCGCCCAGGCTGGAATGCAGTGGCACAATCTTGGCTCACTGCAACCTCTGCCTCCTAGGTTCAAGAGATTCTCCTGCCTCAGCCTCTTGGGTAGCTGGGACTACAGGCACAAGCCACCATGCCTGGTAATTTTTGTATTTTTAGTAGAGATGGGGTTTCGCCATGTTGGCCAGCCTGGTCTCTAACTCCTGACCTCAGGTGATCCACCTGCCTCAGCCTCCCAAAGTGCTGGGATTACAGGTGTGAGCCACTGTGCCCAGCTGATGATAAGGTTTTCAGCCTGCCTTGATGATTGGGAAATGTTGGCATCATTGCAGGTATAGTGAACACACTAGGAGGTAAAGTTGGGCAAGTGATACTCAGTTTTGGATCTGTGGATTTTGAGTTACAGTGGGATATTCTCTTGGTTGTATTGTATGATGCATCTTGGGAAATTGATGTCAGTTTAGAAGTGACATTAGGGCTAGAGACTGAGATTTGGGATTCTCCATAGAAGGAGCAGCTAAAGCTCAGGTCCATGGGTAAGATGTTAAGAAAAACTGTGGAAGGGAGAAGGACAAGAAAACTAGGGACAGAATTTGGAGAATAAGTCGATACTTTTTTCTTTTAAGCCAGAATCTAAATAAGGAATTTTAGGTTAGTTTCACCCACGTCCCCTACCCCTTATTCCCCACCCCCCCCACCCGACCATTCTATTTCAGGGAGAGAAAAGGATAAATAAGAAGGACATAAACATTTGTTAGTAGTTGATTATCGAAATCCCAAGGGACTGAAAGACTGCCTAGGGTCTTATAGCAATGCAAAATCAACAACAACAACAAAAATAAATAAAGAAGACTACATAGAGTCAAATGCAAATTTCATTTTGTTTAATTGTCAAGGTAGGAAGGTTTTTGACAAGGAGGGTTGCAAGCAAAAGTTTACTTAATGAATCAGTAAATGAGTTAGAATACCCCTCAGAATTCCAGGTAATTAAGATTTTACTTTGTAAACTCTTTGTTTTAGTTTGTATCTGTTTCATTTTTCATATTTAAATTGTGTATATTCAGAGTGCCCTTGATTTATAAGAAGTATATCCAATTTTCTCATGTGGGATATGTTAATAAAAGATTAAGGCTGGGCATGGTGGCTCACGCCTGTATTCTCGGCACTTTGGGAGGCTGAGGCAGGTGGATCACCTGAGGTCAGGAATTTGAGACTAGCCTGGCCAACATGGTGAAACCCCATCTCCACTAAAAAAAAAAAAAAAAATACAAAAAATTAGCTAGACATGGTGGCATGTGTCTGTGATCCCAGCTACTCGGGAGGCTGAGGCAGGAGAATCACTTCAACCCGGGAAGTGGAGGTTGCAGTGAGCTGAGATCACGCCACTGTACTCCAGCCTGGCAACAGAGTGAGACTCTGTCTCCAAAAAAAAAAAAAAAAAAAAGATTAAATACTTACACTAAAAAAGAATAGGTATGCTCTCATAGTCAAGGAGATGTGAATTTCTTATTTATCGCAAAGCTTGCTTGGTTTCAGATATCTCTCTTAGACCAAGTACATGCAGAATTTAAAAGTCAGAGAGAAAATGAAACCAGATTGTTGAAAAATGGGAAGGGAAATAACTTTCATATAGCCATTTTATTATTATAGAAACTACTAAGTGGGTGTTTCATGGACTTTGGCAAGGAAATGCTGTGGCATTTTCCAACTCAGCCTCACTCACTAAGTATCTCTGATGTCAAAGCTAACCGGAGTGGTTAGCATTGAAATTTTCACTTAAGTACAACAATGACAACAGCCACTGTTTATCAAGAACAATGCCAGGCATTCTACGTGGATTATCTGATTTACTCTTCATAACATTCTTGCAAATAGTGGTGGTTAAAAATGATAATAAAAGCTATAATTTGTCAAATGCTTAATTTGTTCCAAGCATTGTGCTATGTACTTTTTTTTTTTTTTTTTTGGAGACAGTCTTGCTCTGTTGCCCAGGCTGGAGTGCAGTGGCACCATCTTGACTCACTGCAACCTCCGCCTCCTGGGTTCAAGTGATTCTCCTGCCTCAGCCTCCCGAGTAGCTGGGTCTACAGGCGCCCACCACCATGCCTGGCTAATTTTTGTATTTTTAGTAGAGATTGGGTTTCACCATATTGGCCAGGCTGGTCTCGAACTCCTGACCTCAGGTGATCCACCTGCCTTGGCCTCCCAGAGTGCCAGGATTAGAGGTGTGAGCTACCGTGCCTGGCCCACTGTGCTATGTATTTAATCTATTTATATTAATTTATTCTTTGTGGAAACTGTTTATGTTTGTAAGTAGACATCTTCTTCTTCTATGAGATTCAGAAGAGTTAAGCAACTTGCCTTATGTCTTAACTGCTGCTAGTAAGACAGGATTCCAACTCAGCCTCTGATTCTAAAACCTATATTTTTTGCATTTTACTTACTGCCTCACTGTCATTTCAACTGGGTGGCAATAGGGAACATTGACCTCCCTGGAGCTTATGACTGGTAACCAGGAAGTGTCACTGAAGTAAAATGAAGCAGAAGATTTAGGGCCACCTTGAACCAGAGCTGTGTTAGTCTGTACAGACCCCTTTTCAGAGTATGAGTGCCACCTGCTGGAAGGTTATGATGAATCTCATGTGTTTATAAAGAGCAGCTTCCAAAAGGCCTGTCGTAGGTGTGAAAGTGTCAACTTTCAAATACTAATTCTTAAATTACAGTTTTAGGAGTATTGGAACATTTTGGAATTAGGCAAATCTCCTATTTGCCATAAAACACACTACTTCATTTACCTTCAGTTCTTTGGGAAGGGGAAAGAGGTGTTAAGACATTTTAAAAAATGATACTCAGTGCTTTCTAAAATAAAGTCGGTGATACTGTTCTCACCGAGGGGAAAGATTGATGGTCAAATGAATCACACTGTTACTTAAAAGAGATCAAAAAAGAATAGAAAATTGGATTTACTTTGAGATAAGTGAGTAATTGAAGTATAAGAGGATCTTTCCATTCAGAATACCCTTGAAAAAGGAGTCAGGGACCCATGGGGGCATCATAGACTTGGAGAACAGAAAGTGAAAAGGGAAGAAAGATGTATAGATAAAAATACGAATGGATTCTGGAATTTTTAGTCTAGTACAGACTCTAAATTGAGTCAGGATCTAGAGAAAGTTTAGAATTCTAACTGTAGATTATTTTACATTTAGGACAGTGAAAAGTGGACACTTTAAAAATAGCTACTTACATGCTTTGAAAGGAGCTCAGATAAAATATTGGCATGTTCATTGAACATTCTTCATTAGGCTCCAGTGGGATCATGTTACTATGCTGTGAGTATCTGGCATGGAAGATGTTATCATATAATATGAGACACAGGAAAATAATGGTCTACTTAATTGCTGTTTAAGTATGATTACACATATTTGTAGTTGTATGATGTCATGTTGAACAAACATTTGTTAGACAAGAGATTAAAGTCCGTTGGTAAAATCTGATTTTGCCAAGAGATGGGGAAAGTACAAGTATGGCCATCTCCTTCTTTCACTGTGTCCCTTCTCAGATAACCACGTAAAAAGAAGCTGAGATAGTATGATAGTGTCTTATTTTGGTAGGTGGATTTCTGGAAAGTTCTGTCTTTTGGTGTGTGTATGTATTTGTTTTTAAATTATAAGAGTAATGCTCATTGAAGAAAACTTGTAAAATAGAAAAAATAGAAATATAAATTATGCATAATCTCACACCCAGAAATAACTATTGTTAATGTTTTGGCATATTTCTGTTTGTTTTTTGTTTTTTTGAGACAGAGTCTCACTCTGGCGCCCAGGCTGAAGTGCAGTGGTGCGATCTTGGCTCACTGCAACCTCTGTCTCCCGGGTTCAAGCGATTGTCCTGCCTTAGTCTCTCGAGTAGCTGGGACTACAGGCGTGTGGTACCACACTCGGCTGATTTTTGTATTTTTAGTAGAGATGGGGTTTCATCGTGTTGGCCAGGCCAGTCTTGAACTCCTGACCTCAAGACATCAAGTGATCTGCCTGCTTCGGCCTCCCAGACTGCTGGTGTGAGCCACCACGCCCAGCCCATTTTCTGTTATTTATATCTCTTTATATTTTATTTTATTTATTTATTTATTTTGAGACAGAGTCTCACTCTGTTGCCCAGGCTGGAGTGCAGTGGGACGATCTCTGCTCACTGCAACCTCTGCTTCCCAGGTTCAAGTGATTCTCCTGCCTCAGCCTCCTGAGTAGCTGGGATTACAGGCATATACCACCACATGTGGCTAATTTTTGTATTTTTAGTAGAGACGGGGTTTTGCCATGTTGTCCAGGCTGGCCTCGAGCTCCTGGCTTCAAGTGATCTGTCCACCTTGGCCTCCCAAAGTGCTGGGATAACAGGTGTGAGCCACTGCACCCAGCCTGTGGTCCTTTTACATTATATCACAACGTTATAGTCTTTCCTCGAGTAATTAAAATATTTTAGTATATATATTTGAGGCTACAATATGTGGCTATTTACCATAATTTACTTATCAGTTTTCTTATTATTGAACATTTAGGTTGTTTACTGTTGTTGTTCATTTGTTTCTTTCAGTAAACAGCAGTAGAAAAGTTAACTTCTTTGTTTTTTTCAGTAAATAGAGGTAGTGAATACACTCTTGTGTGATGTTTATCTAGAGCCTAGCATTTTCTTAGTAAACTGGCCTTGGACATAACTACTAATAAGGTTAATATCTGCTTCACTTGTGTTCCCCTGTGTCCCCTGTTCCTTTGTGTTATTTTCTTTAGGATTTTGTAGCACTTATTGTGCTCACAGCCCTTTCAGGAAACACCCTCATAGCACTCCTTTGCTCTTCGAATTATACACCAGGTTAAAGATCCCATCCTGAGATATTCAGAGCTGTGTTGCTGCTCTTTACCTCAAGCCAGCACTCTTATTCTTCTGGTAGAGTAGGTGCTAATTTAAAGAAGTCTTCCTTTTTAAGCCTAAAGTAAATGGAGCTTGTGGAGGGTTAGCGTCCCTGGAATAATTATTTTAGATATTGTCTATTCAATTTGTTGAAAACAAAATCATTTAAAACACCTTTTGAAAAAGAATAACTTATGAAAGGGTAGCAAAGTTTTATTAGGTTACAGGCCATTACTAGTTATTTTGTGAGTAAGAACCAGTTAAGTTCAGTAGATTTAATTTATTTGACAAATATTTATTGAATGCTTATTATGTGCTAGGTACCATTTTATGCATTGGAGATATAAAGTCAACAAAACCTTTGCCTTCATGGAGCTTATATGTTAGTGGAGAGAGACAGATAATAAATAACATATAAACAGTTTCATGTCCATTTAATAGCTTCATGTCAGACAATAAACAGCTTCTTGTCAGTTTAAGTGACATATTTCTGTACAATGAGTATTAAATGATTGTTTTCAAAAAAGGTAAAATTATGACTGTTATACAGGTATAAGATGAACACATTTTAATGATTTTATTTAACTTTCTTTCTTTAAAAAATTTTTTTATGTTTTTAGAGACAGTTTTGCTCTTGTTGCTCAGGCTGGAGTGCAATGGTGTGATCTTGGCTCACTGCAACCTCCGCCTCCCAGGTTCAAGGGATTCTCCTGCCTCGGCCTCCTGAGTAGCTGGGATTATAGGCACCCACCACCACGCCTGGCTAATTTTTGTATTTTAGTAGAGATGGTGTTTCACCATGTTGGCCAGTCTGGTCTCAAACTCGTGACCTCAGGTGATCTGCCCTCTTTGGCCTCCCAAAGTGCTGGGATTACAGGCATGAGCCACTGTACCTGGACTTTTTTTTTTTTTTTTTTTTTTTAAGAGACAGGGTCTCACTCTGTCACCCAGGCTGGAGGGCAGTGGTACGATCATAACTCACTGCAGCCTTGAACTCGTGGGCTTAAGCAGTCCTCGCACCTCAGCCTCCCTAGTAGCTGGGACTACAGGCCTGCACCACCATGCCTGGATAATTTAATTTAATTTTTTTTTTTGTAGAGATAGGGCTCTTGCTGTGTGACCAGACTAGTCTCAAACTCCTGGCCTTAAGTGGTCCTCCTGCCTTGGCCTCCCAAAGTGCTGGAATTACAAGTGTGAGCCACTACATCCAGCTTATTTAACTTTTTGAATGAAGGAACCAAGCTGGTATTATAGCCCATTCAAAGGAGAAACTTTAAAACAGGTACATGTACAGATCAGGAATATTGAAATGGATATGCAAATTGAGGCAAAACCAGCTTCTTCCACTATTGGGGAGGGAAGTCAGTGAACCTCTACCGGACAGCACAGAATTTGTATGCTTATAGTTGAGAATTATTCTGCATCATTATCAGTTATGTGTAATGTACAGAGTTGTAAAATAGCTTCTCTAGAATCAGAATCAGGTAACTGAAAGGATGTGCCCCTAACAATGCATTTTTTTCTATTGAATTACAAATAATTTTTCTACCTGAGTTACTAGAAAGCTTTTGATTTTCTACAGTTTCTTTAGAATTGTAGTTAAGGGATATAGAGTTATGGTATGTTTGAAAGTGTTAGTACTTGCAGAAAGATAAAGTGCAGAATGGTGGTTACGATTTTAAATAGAAAGACTAGGGAAGACTCACTGAGGAGGAGATATTTGGGAAAAGAGTTAAAGTAGATGAGGTTTTTGCCTGAATAACTGCAATGATGGAGTTGCTATTAACTGAGGCGGGGGAAGAGCAGTGGGAATAGAGGTACTGGAGGTACTGGAATAGAGGGTAGTGGAGGTAGAGAGCGCAACCTCAGTTTTGGCTTTTAGACATTCAAATGGAGCTCTTGAGGCAGTTGGATACACATAGCTGGTGTTCAGGGGAGATGGGTGGACTAGAGGTAAACATTTGGGAGTTAATGCATATGGGTGACATTTAAAGCCCGCAGACTAGATGAGATCACTTAAAGAGCTCTTTCAATGTGTCAGGCATTGTGCTAGTCCCTAGGAATATAGAAATAAATTTTAAAATGTCTTTCTGGGCTAGTGTGGTGGCTCACACCTGGAATCCTAACATGTTGGGAGGCCGAGGCAGGAGGATCACTTGAAGCCAGAAGCTCAAGACTAGCCTGGACAACAAAGTGATACCCCATTTCTACAAAAAAATAAAAAAATCAGCTGGGCATGGTGGCTCACACCTGTAGTCTCAGCTACTGAAGCTAAGGCAGGAGGATGGCTTGAGCCCAGGAGTTTGAGGCTGCAGTGAGCTATGATCGTACCACTGTACTCCAGCCTAGGAGACAAAGTGAGATCTTGTCTCAAAATAAATAAGTTAGTAAGTAAAAATTGTCTTTGTCTTCAAGAACCTTATGGTCTAATGCAGGAGGAGGGCAGGGGAGAGATGCAAACAGTTAAAACATTGAAAGATACTCTAATATAATTCAGTGAGGCCAAATCTGAGAGTCATGAAACATGTACAGAAGGTAATCAAAGGGTGGTACCTTTTCTAACAGCTGGCTTCTCCACTGACCCATTTACCCTACCATGTTGCCAGTGATACTAGAGAACCTCAATGGTGACACTTTTTCTTCTTCTTCTTTTTTTTTTTTTTTTTATGTTGAGACAGAGTCTCTCTCTGCTGCCCAGGCTGGAGTGCAGTGGGGCGATCTCGGCTCACTGCAAGCTCCGCCTCCCAGGTTCATGCCATTCTCCTGCCTCAGCCTCCGGAGTAGCTGGGACTACAGGTGCCCACCACCACGCCCAGCTAATTTTTTTTGTATTTTTAATAGAGACGGGGTTTCACCATGTTAGCCAGAATGGTCTCGATCTCCTGACCTCGTGATCCACCTGCCTTGGCCTCCCAAAGTGCTGGGATTACAGGCATGAGCCACCGCGCCCGGCCAATGGTGACACGTCTGCATGGCTTACAAGGCTCCTTTTATATGGTCTTTGCCTCATCTCTTGCTTTGATTCCTTAGACCTGTTCATAGTGACAGATGATCAGGTAAGGATTTTTGAAATATCACTCCTGGCTGCAGAGTGAAAGGTGAATTAGAAGAAGTAACAAAATAGATATAGGTAACATTAGTTTGCTATTTCTTTGCCTCAGTCGGCCTTCATGTTGATATTTAGTGACTTATAGAAACCCATAGGGTAGAAAAAGCATAAGAGGTACACAGAAATAGAAAGTGCATATTGACGCTCTAGAAAATGCAAATTTGGGGATTAGGGAAGAATTTCTAGTAAATGCATGTAGTTGTAAACTTTACACTTTTCCCTCTTACACAGGCAGACTTTAGAGATATTGCAAGTTTGGTTCCAGACCACTGCAGTAAAGCAAATATTGTAATAAAGCAAGTCACTCAAAGTTTTTCATTTCCCAGTGAAGTCATATTTATTATACTATAGTTTACAGTATAAACATACACTGCTATAAGTGTCCAGTAGCATTATGTATAAAAATGTATATATCTTAATTAAAAAATACATTATTGCTAAAAGGTGCTAATGATTATCTAAGCCTTCAGTGAGTCATAATCTTTTTGCTGGTGGATGGTCTTGCCTCAGTATTGATGGCTGCTAACTGATCAGAGTGGTGGTTGCCGAAGGCTGGGGTGGCAGTTTCTTAAAATAAGACAATAATACAGTTTGCTGCATCAATGAACTCTTCCTTTCTTGAAAGATTTCTCTGTAACATGCAATGCTATTTGATAGCATTTTACCCATATTAGAACTTCTTTCAAAATTTGAGTCAGTCCTCTCAAACCCTGCCACTACTTTACCAACTAAGTTTATGTAATATTCCAAATTATTTGTTGTTATTTCAGTGGTGTTTACAGCATCTTCACCAGGAGTAGATTCCGTCTTAAGAAATCACTTTCTTTGCCCATCCGTAAGAAGCAGCTCCTTATCCAAACCTGTTTGATCATGAGATGGCAGCAATTCAGTTAATCCTCAAGCTCTACTTCTAATTGTTGTTCTCTTGTTATTGCTACCACATCTCATTTACTTCCTCCACTGATACCTTGAACTCCTCAAAATTATCCATGAGGGTTGAAATCAACTTTTTCCACATTCCTGTTAATGTTGATGCCTTGACCTCCTTGAAGGAATAATGAATGTTTTTAATGGCATCTAGAATGGTGAATCCTCTCTGCAAGGTTTTCAATTTACTTTGCCCAGATCCATCCGAGAAATCACAATCTATGGCAGCTATAGCTTCATGAAATGTATTTGTTAAAGAATAAGACTTGGAAGTCAAAATGGCTTC